>NC_143061.1:38820000-40070000 GCF_052426305.1 Pelodiscus sinensis | reverse complement strand
CTCGGGGCACCAACCTATGGGGGGAACCTGATGGCAGCTGTAAGGGGAGCTGCATGCCTGGCACCCCTTAGAGCTGCAATCAGGCGCGGTGGGCCCGGGGCTGGGGGCTGCGTGGCACCCCTTAGAGCTGCCATCAGATGTCGCGCCCCCGATTGCAGTTGTAAGGTGCGCAGCACGCCAGGGTGCAGGGCCACACATGCGCCATGCGTCATGCGCCCGCTGCCTGGGGCGCAGGAATAGCTCGAGCTGGCACTGGAAGGGAGTACCAAGATCATTTCAACTCTTGGGTGTGGACTATGCCCTGCTGAAAATAGTAGTAACTGAAAATATGGGGAAAGTCTCTTAAGGTGAAGCGATTATTTCTCTATCACTTCACACCTATCACTCTTAAATAAATATTTTGAAAAAGCTGGTTACAGTGTCAGCGCGCTGCAGAAGTTAAAAATAAAAACTTTTGCCTTCCTTTTGTTCTTGTGACTGCAACCTTGTTATATTGATATTTATTTTCAGATAGCGCCACATCTGTAACCACAAAATGAATCTCCGATTCACAATGTTGCTCCTGCCTTAAATTAGCTAAAATGACCGTTTAGCGGCTTGTAAATCTCCGAGGTGCTTACAGCAGTTCGCATACGGGCTTACAGCGCGATTTGAGGATTACGCGGTTGTGTAAGAAATCCCGCTTGTTTCCATTGCAGCAGGGAAGGAGAGGCGCGTGACTGGGAGGCAGGAATTGTTTACACATTATTTACACCACGCGCGGCAATGTATGTGCATAATAATCCCTGCGTGGACACCAGCGCTTTGGAACGTCAATTGTCACTCGTATCACACTGTACAGATCAATTGTTCACACTCCCAGCCCCAGACTCGAGCCGCTCCAACGGCTGCCCACGCTGTCCTCGCGCCCCCCTCCCAGCAGCCCTGCGCAATACAACCGCTGACCCCGGCAGCGAACGCCCTGTAATAACCCCTGCGTGGCAGCCGTTTGTAACGTACACAGAGCCAGCCTCTCGGCGCGCCACCCCGCTCCGGCCAATCAGAGAGCGCCGATCATGTATATGGAACGAGGGTGCTCGGCTGCTGCGTTGGCTTCTGGAGGTGTGTGCAGTAAGGGGGGGTTCAGCCGGGCCCGGATTGGCTCCGCGGTGCCGGCCCATGGAGCTGGGGGCGCGTGGGTAGCCGGCTGGCGCTGTGGGTATAAGCCCGAGGCTGGTCCCCTGCGTCGCGGCCTGGGCACCGGATCCGGCAAGGCGCGGTGAGAGCCGCCCGCGGAGCTGGCGGAGGGGAGCTGCTGCTTCGCTTGGGCGCCTTTGCGGGGGGACACGGGCTGGCTAGGCTCGTGGCTGGTGCGTGGTGGGGGGCGACGGGGCTGGGTGTGGGGAAGGAGGCGGGGCGCGGGGGTGGGAAGTGAGGTTAGTGCGGGGGTGAGGCTGCGGCTTTGGGGGCGAGGCTTGGGGGTGTGGGAGAGGTGTGGTTGGGGAGTTGAGTGAGGTGGGTGGGGGTGAGGTTGATGGATGTGGGGAGTGGGGGGGGGGGGGAAGGGCTCAAGGGGATGAGGACCAGTGTTCCCTGTGAGCTATGCGCTTGTGTGGCTGCTCAGGAGACAAGTATCAGAGGGGTAACCATGTCAGTCTGAATCTGCAGTCTCATGCAACTGACTATGCTCCAATATATCTGAGAGTCTATAAGGTGCTTAGGAGAGATTCCAGTGCAGCTGTTTTTCTGTCTCTCCTGGTAGTGCACAATTCCACATACCTTGGTGCACATAAAATTTATTCCGCGTACTGGTGGAAAAGATTAGAGGGGAACATTGGTGAAGAGTGAGACTAAGAAGGGATGGAGTGCTAGCAGGATGAGGGTGGGGAGGGGCTGAGATTGGGAAGGGGTGTGGTTGGTGGGTGTGGCAAATTGAGGAGGTGGGGAATTGAGTGAGGTTTGTGGGACTGAGATTGGGGATGGAGAAGGGTGAAGTTGGTGTGTGTGTGTGAGGCCAGGTCTACAGTAGGCCTGGAAGGTTGGCTGAAGGTATCAACTCCAGCTACGTAGAACATGTAAGACTTAAGACAAGGTTGACCTAGTCCCCACAACGGGAGGCCGATGGGAGCAAATGCTCCCATTGGCTTCCCTTACACCTCATGACTGCAAGGACTACTGGCACCAGCTGCAGCTGCCCTCAGCATTTGATTTACAGGACTTGACTAGACCTGCTAAATCAAATGCCAGTAGGTTAAGCTCCAGTGGAAAGTGAAGAGGTGCCCCTAAGGAGGTTTGAGTGGGGAAGGGGAGTGAAGATGAGTAGAGGAAAAAGGGTGTATGGGGTTGATGGCAGGAAAGGGAAATGGTAGGATGGGGATGTTGAGACTTGCGCTGGGTCCCAACTGCTGTGCCTCTGCCTTTTAAATATAGTGAGAGCCCTATGGCATTTTAAAGACCGAAGCGCAGCAGTCGGGACCTAGCACGAGCGGGACTGCTTGAGTCCCTGCTCACCCTGGGTTCCCTGCTGTACCTCTGCCTTTTAAATGTAGTAAGAGCCACAGGTAGCTTTTACTACATTTAAAAGGCAGAGGCACAGGATAGCAAGTGCCCCCCTCCTTATCGACTAATCAGGCAGTTGATAGAAATTCCATCAACTGCTCGATTAGCTAATTAAACCTGAAATAGTTGGGTATTGAAAAAATCTCACTGAGGTTTTCAACATATTCCAGTTCAAACAATTGAGAAATGGAAAGCCACTTTCTCAACATAAATACTTTGAAACTAGCCTTCAGTCCCCCTTCCAAAAGTACTGACTATTTTTACATGATGCTCTAGAAAAGGATTAGAGTATCTTTATACACATCCTGTTGCTAGTTTTTGTACTGAATCTGGAGCCCAGAATAGGTCAAGTTAGGCTGATTTCCCTTGCTTAACTCCACAGAAGAGACAAAGTGCAAGACATGTAGAGGCGGAAGTCATGCTTCCCAGTTATCCTCCATAGGCCATACTAGTTAAGTAAAATTTCTCGTGGGACAAACTGAGTTCTTCACATGAAGAGGCAAAGGAGGCCATCACAATGAACTGATGAATTCTGAATTTACAATTTATACAGTTTCAAAAACGGGTTAGAAAATTATTATAGATTTCATATAGCACTAGAACTGGAAGGGACCTCGAGAGGTCATCGAGTTCAGTCCCCTGCCCTCATGGTAGGACCCAGTACTGTCTAGATCATCCCTGATAGATGTCTCTCTAACCTGCTCTTAAATATCTCCAGAGATGGAGATTCCACAACCTCCCTGGGCAATTTATTCCAGTGTTTCACCACCCTGACAGGAAGTATTTCCTAATGTCCAACCTAAACCTCCCCAGCTGCAGTTTAAGCCCATTACTGCTTGTCCTATCCTCAGAGGCTAAGGAGAACAATTTTTCTCCCTCCTCCTTGTGACATCCTTTTAAATACCTGAAAACTGCTATCATGTCCTCTCTCTGTCGTCTTCTTTTCGAACTAAACAAGCCCAGTTCTTTCAGTCTTCCTTCATAGGTCATGTTCTCTAGACCTTTAATCATTCTTGTTGCTCTTCTCTGTACCTCTTCTAATTTCCCCACATCTTTCTTGACATGTGGTGCCCAGAACTGGACACAGTACTTCAACTGAGGCTTACTCCATGCAGAGTAGAGTCAAAGAATGACCTCTTGTGTCTTGCTCACAACACACCTGTTAATGCATCCCAGAATCATGTTGCTTTTTTTTGAAACAGCATCACACAGTTGACTCATATTTAGCTTGTGGTCCACTATGACCTCTAGATCTTCAGTACTTCTCCCTAGACAGTCACTTCCCGTTCTGTACATGTAACATGAATTGTTCCTCCCTAAGTGGAGTACTTTGCATTTGTCCTTATTAAACTTTATCCTATTTATCTCAGACCATTTCTCCAGTGTATCCAGATGTGATAGTGTTACAGAGTGCGTATGCTGGATAAGTTTCTGAGAGAAGCCACGTTCTGTTTCTTTAAGGGAAATCTCTCCTGCTCTGTTGTCTCTCCTCACTGTGCATCGACTGAGTCACTTACCATCCACACTTCAGACTGGAGCAGCCCCCCTATGGGTGTCTCCCTCTCACTGACCCTTGCTCTGCAGAGATGGGGTACAGGGCCAGGGGGATACTCTGACTTCAGTACTTCCCTCTGTCCTTCCTTCTGTACAATTAGCAGGAGATTCCTAGATGCCAGCTGGGAGGCAGGACAGAGCAAGGTGGGGGGGAGGGGAGCTGACTATTCTGCCAGCTTTAAGAGTGCACACACTGCTAATCAGGCTGGAGAGAATTGCTTGGTGGGCCTGATTTTTGCCCACCCCTACTCTAGAGAGTACAAGTACAAAAATTAGTTCATTGTTGGGCTCAGCACTACCAAAAAAAAAAGTGTCAGACAATCCCTACCTCAAAGAGCTTATCGTTTAAATAAACAAGATATACAGCAAGTATGGAGGCCTAAAAGTGTCCCTTGTGTGGTTCTGCAGGTGTACACCACTTTAATTTCCCCTGATTGGTAGAAATGTATTCAGGTGCATAGTCTGGACAAGGAGCCATCAAAATGTGTTAACAAAATAGGCTATTGCCTTAGGAATTACAGTAAATGGTTCAAAAGATCCCCACCTCAGGACCCTGGTTCAGCTCCCAAACTTAACATCTGTAACACCACATCTCTGAGGCCTGGTCTATACCAGCTGTTCCCAAGCCCTTTTTTAATGGGGACCGGCAAAATCATTCACAAACTTTTAGTGGACCGATAACATTTTATTTGCATATTCATTATGCAAATAATGAATACGCAACTATACAAATAAAATGTTACTAGTCCACCAAAAGCCCCGTCCCCCAGCACCTCCAGTGCTAGCCCTAACTCCTAGAGCCCCAACCCCTTCGCTACCCTCCAGCACCAGCCACTGACCCCAGAGTCCCTTGCACCCAACCCCCCCCCAGTGCCAGCCTCCTGCCTCAGAGCCCCCTCCAGTATCACAAATGCCTTAGTGCCAGCCCCCCACCCCTTAGAACTCCTCACTACCAGATCCCTCGGATCCTGTTTCGAGAGATCCACTATACTCAACACCTCTAGAGCCCCTCTCAGTGCTAGCCCCCAGTCCCCACTACTAGCCCTGCCCCCAGAACCCCTCAGAGCCAGCTCCCCACCCTGGATGCCCCAGTGTCAGCCCTCCACCCCTTAGACTCCCTAGTATTAGCCCCACTCCCAGAGGCCTCCAGTATTAGTTTTGCCCCCAGATTTCCCCAGTACTAGCCCTGTCCCCTCACCTAGCCTTGCACTGTCTCCCAGCCACCATCTGAGTACTGCTGCCTGAGTTCTGTGCAGACCTTCTGCTGTTCAGCAAAACGTTCTTCTGTGTCTGGTAAGAGATCCTGCCCAGTGTTGGTTGGCTGAAAGGTGGGGGCAGGACACGCCTCTCCCAACAGCCATAGTGGGAGCAGCGTATTCTGGCCCCCAGAGCTATCATGGCCCGGCAGCTGGAGCCCCCATGGTCCGGCTGCAGACTAGTGGTTGGGAACCACTGGTCTATACTACAGCCATAGGAAGGTTCAGAGAGGGCCCTGGCAGCAGTGCTAGTGGCCCCACTCTGCTCTGCTCCATCCCGCTTTAGGGAGATACAGGGCCTGAGCAGTACCACCAGCCCTGCTTCATTCTGCCCCATCTGCACTTCTGGGGTATGTGGGCACTGAGCATTGTGGGGCCTAGTGACAGTGTTACTGGCTGCACTCTACTATACCCAGCCTTAGAGGGACGTGAGGCCTGGGTGGTTGGAGGATGGCAGCATGGCCCTACTTTACTCCATCCCTGCTTCAGGAGACGTGGTGCCTGGTCAGTGCAGGGGCCAGCAGCACTGCTACTGACGATACTATACTGTGCTCCACCTCACTGGTCCCCAGCATCACTCTGGAGAGAAGGGGAAAAGTGGTGAAATGGAGGCAAAGTGAGAGTGGGAATCAGTTAACCAGTTAAATGTAACATTTAATCAATTAACTGCTTAAATGCAGTCCCACTCTGTGGTGTGGCCTGGTGGGCCCAACTGGGCTGGAGCTACTCCCTCTGCCCCCCCAACACCATATCACGGTGGGCTGCTCCAGCTGGGCTTCTGGTTAAATGGTAAGCATTATCTCCTATTGTGTACACTGTGTTACTAACATTTGAGTCAAGCTGGAACCATGAAATTGACAGAAAAGCTGTCTCTCCAGCACGGCTGCTGCCCTGGCTCAGACTTTCTACTCCCAGCTGGGCTACCACTCAGGCTCTAACTTCACTGCTCTCCATCAGGAGCATGGCAGCTGACTGGGCTCTGGGGTGTGGATCTCCTTCCAGGGATCCTGCTGCCCTTCTGGCTTTTGGCTTCTTGCTCATCACAGGGAGCAAAGCTGTGCTGGGTTGGGAACTCCATTCCAGGAGTCTGGCTGCCCTGTTCCCATTGGGCAGCCAAAGTGGTGATGAGGGCAGCAAGTCAGGTCTCTGTCTCATAAATTGATGGGAGGGGATGATGATGTCCACACTGCCCATCTTCTGTCAGTGTTGCACATGAACCACTGCAAGAAGTTGGCCCAGTAAAAGTCCATGTAGGTTTATAGTGTACGTAGGTCCTGAGGGTATGACTACCCAGGAATAAAAGCCCACAACTGCAAGAATTGAGGGTCCCAGAGCTCCGGTTCCAGCTTGAGCCCAAATGATCTACACAGCAATTTTAGCCTTGCAGCCCAAATCCCTTGAGCCAAGTTATATGACCTAAGCCATATGCAGCTGTTCTGTAGATCATTTATCCCTGTGTAGACACATGCTGAGTCTGATTAGGCTGGTCTCCCAGAGGAGGGGTAATCTTCTGGTGGGCTGTGAGACATTTTGTTTGTTGCCTATCCATTGGCACGCTCCCTCCCCAAGTGACTGCTGGCTTGCATTGCTTCCTGCAGCTCCCTTTGACCAGGAACAGTGAACCATGGTCACAGAGTGCTGTGAGAGGCAGTGCAAATGTGTCTCAGCTTGACAGCAGGTTACTCTGATATGTTGTGTGCTGAAGTTTTCTGATCCCTGACTTAGAGCTTGAAAGAAACCACTGCAGCTTGCATGGGTTTTCTTTCTTTCTTTCTGTTTACGTAACCCAGTTCTAGGTTGGAACAGGGCTTCTTTGATTACATTCCAGGTTCTCCTTAGTCACTTAAAGGAGTAGTACAT
Source organism: Pelodiscus sinensis (assembly GCF_052426305.1). Lineage (NCBI taxonomy): Eukaryota > Metazoa > Chordata > Testudines > Trionychidae > Pelodiscus > Pelodiscus sinensis. The sequence continues at coordinate 40,062,792 of NC_143061.1, read as the reverse complement.
ATCTTCACAAGGGAAGTAAGCAGTTGACTTGCTCAAGATTCCCCCCCCCCCCCCCACGGGTATTAGTAAAGTGACACACTAATAAAGCAAGGGCACGTGAAGTGAGGTGCATGCCGATTGCACACAACATTGACTCATCAGCCAAACACTCTCTGTATCAAGTCAAAGTACCGCTGTGGTTCATTTGGCACACCCTGCAAATTCTAAGTACACAGGTATCCTATCCGGGAGATTGTTGTGGTTATGAAAATCTTTTGGCCCACTGAGTTGAAGGGCCACTCATGAGGCCCAGTTGCTAGCCTAGGTTGTCTGTTGCTGAGCTAGAACCTTTATATATTCTGTGACTTAAGCACAACATTTTTAGGAATGCAGTAGTCATGTTGAGGTAACAAACAGCAGGGTGGGAAATTATTTTTCCACTATACAAAAATGTTTGAGATTTCAGAAAAGAAAAACTTTGAATTGGGATGAAATTTTAATTTTTTTTTTAATATTTTTTTGTTGTGGAAAAACCAGAGATGCGCCCCCCATTTTCCTTCAATGGTATAGCATATAGCCTAATAGTGATGAGGGAACTCATGTGGGAGACCCAGGTTCAAGTCCATGCCCTGGCTGATTCAGAGTGACTTGAATCTGATGTGAGTGCCTTAACCAGTAGGTTGTTGGCTGTTTTGGAGGCAAGAGGGGAGGGTGTATGCCTCTTATTTTGACTAGAAAATCAGTCCTGGGAGAACTTATGAGTGAGGAGTTTTTTCCCAAAATTGATCAGGTCATGAAAAAGTGTTTCATCTGCATTTCTGAATAAATGTTTGTCAAATAATTCCCAACCAGCTTTCATTATAGACACCATAGACATGTCAGAATGTGACAGGATGGAGGAGTAGGGATTTAAAAGTATAACTGTTTAAATGGTTAACTGATAAGCCTGGGTTTATTGGTTACCATTAACAGTTATGCTCAGGCTCCCACTTTGCTGCTGGGGAGCCGGCTGCCACAAAGCCAGTAGCACAGGAGTGGCAGCCAGTCCCCTGGGAGCGAGGCTGCAGATGGGACTGGTGCACACTGAGAGCCAGCTGTTGCCCTGCACTGCTGCCTCTGCTACAGCTGGCTTCTGGTGCGCAATGGGTCCTGGTGAGCTGGCTGCCACCCCGCGCTGCTACCTCTGTATCAGAGGCCACATTGCAGGTGCGTGTAACCATGTAATCACTGACCAGCTAATTTGTATGTTCTTAGTGTTAAATGAGAACTAGCGTAGAGGACAGATTTGAAAAATACTTCTGTAAAAGTAAGTTGCCTAAAAGTTAATTGTGAGTTGGTTGGTTATGCATTTGAAAGAGTGACATAGGTGTGCACCTGTCAATAGGGGGATTGGCATTGCGTGCTGCAGAAACAGTCTTCATAAATGACTGCCATGTAAAACAGTTAAATGTAAATTGGAAAAAAAAAATTCTGAGCAGACTGTACTGTGTAGCCCTGAAAATCTCAGATTACCATAATTGCACAGGAATGTTGCAGTTTCACATCTGGAGAAGACCCAGCACACCTTTTGGCAATTCCCCTCCCAGCCAGCCGGCAGCTCCCATACATGTGCAGACGTGGATTGTGTCAGTGCCATGCCACGCGGCTTGGCTCTGTGGCAGATGTGGCAAGCGTGCTCTGCCGCTGCTTCTCCCCTGCTCCCCCACAGCAGGCAGCTCCTGCGCACATGGCCTGGCTCAAAGCTGTGTGGCTTGGTGCTCGGTTCTGCAGTTGGAGCCCCAGCAATGAGGCAGGCAAGTGACCTGGGAAGCGGCTCAAGTAGCTGTGGGCCGCATGCGGCCCACGGGCTTCGTGTTGAATAGCCCTGCTTTAGAAGGAACTCCATGCCTGCACCTGCGTTCCTTCAAAGGAGATTTTTATCAAAATGGGGAATGGTAGTGCTGGGATGTCAGTTGGTCATTCATCCTGTCATTATTTTTACCATATGTATCCTGCTGAGGCTTTTTCTTTGCAAATCTTGATGCCTTATTTGAAGCACAAAAAACACTTTATCCATCCAGCTTGGTTTTTCTAGCAATGCAGTTGCAACTGCTTATTCGTATAGGGTTTAGGTAAGATACAGTTGAAAATGCCAAAGCAGAAATTGGAAAATTAGTACAGTGAGCCCTCGCTACTTCGCGGTTCGACCATCGCGGATTCACGACTTCGCGGACGTTTTTTATATCCGTATCATATCGTGCTTGCCTATTGTCTTTATACTTTCATATCATTCGTCATTACAGATGGCTTTTGTGCAGCATTAAAGAATGATATGGAATTACAATACAGTATAGGCTAATCACAGGGGAAACTTTGTAGGGGGTGGGGGGACCTATCGGTTTCTATTTACAGTACGTAAATATGGTGTCCCTACTTCGCGGATTTTCAGCTATCGCAGTCGGGTTTGGAACCTATCTACCGCGATAAACGAGGGTTCACTGTAGTTTTAAAAAAATATTCACAATGAACATACTTGAAACTTCTACTTCTTGCGGTGTTGGAAAACATTATGAAGTAGGTGGCAAGGTCTACTGATCTCCCAAACTCATTGGCACCCTTGGCAGTGCAAGATTTTGAATTGGGTCAGCAGGCTGCTTTTTAAATACATAATTTAAAGAAGCCCAATTAAATAGTTTTTATTCTTTAAAATGAGTTATATTTTGTTTAAAATAAGTAGAAATTCTCTTTAAATGCATTAAAGGAGTTTGTACTATTTAAGTGTGTGCATTGAAAAAAGAACAAATCCCTCAAAGCTGCATCCAAGACTTTAATAGTGTGTGCCCCATCCTTTCAGCACCTTTAGGTGTTGCTGAATTTTTCAGTCTTTTAGTATTTTTCAAGAATTAGGTAGATATTCTGCTGATATATTTTAAATCAATTTCTGTATTCACCCATTCCAGTCACCTATGTTTGTTGTTCCCCTCTGACTATTTGACCATACCCTTTCAAATTTACCTGAAGGACTGCTTCCTAAATGCTGAGGCTTCTAGAAAAAATGGGAGCAAAACTTCGGAGAATTGATCAAATAACGAGTTGTATAACAGAGAAAAGTTCTTTAAACCATAGTAGTTTTTTCCTCTGTCCATTCATGTGAAAGTAAAGCCTGCCATCCAGTGGAAGTACTTGGAAGGAGACTTTTAGATGATATTAATAAAATCTCCATAACTCTTCTTAAGTTTTCAGAGAGGACATATTTGTTCTTTGGCTGTCTTTCTCTCTGCAGTGTAGATCAAAGCCTATTTATTCCAGAACTCTTTCCTTTAACACTTTATTGTGTGGGGGCACTTATAATTTTAATTTGTTTCCATTTGTTTTACTAGAAGATTTACCTGGCATTGTTTGGGTCCTCAACTCAAATAACTCTTGTTTTCTTTTATTTAAATAATTGTTCTGGGGTGGGACAGGCGATGAGGGGTTCTGTATGCAGGCTGCCCTGGGGAGAGAGGACAGTCCCAGCCCTCTTTCATGCAGCAGCTTGGAGCCAGGTGAGAAGTGCTTGTTCATAGATGCTGCAGCTGTAGTAAGCAAAGCTGGGGGAGTGGTGCATGTCCCCTGGCTGGGGACAGACAAGCAGACACGCACAAACTCTCTGACATATATAGTAGATTGCTGTCCCTTTCTCCACCCCTGCCTTCTGCTGGCCCTTTGGGGTTATAGCTGTTCCGGTCCCCATCTCTGGCCCCTTGCTTCCTGTTGGACCTTTTCATTTTATGAGAAACAATCAAAATTCCATGCTAATCTTATTATCCTGGGAAAATCAAACCCTGACCTTGCTTTAAGTTGTAAGTGGAAGCCTCATGTCAACTTTGGTAGTCCTAGCTCTTACTGAGGAATTCTTGAACAAATGGACTCACAGATAGACAAAAGCACAATTCTAAAATAAACAGTAAAATTAATCACAGTGATTTATAATCTCCTAATAGTTTACACCTCCATATTCTAACACTCAGGACCAGTGTTGGTCTCCTGCTACTGGCCTCCCAGCCCACCGCTCCTCCCTGTGGCCGATCCCAGTTGTCCCTCCTGCTGGGCTGCCATGGCTGTCACATCCCTTTCCCCATTACTGGGGCTGCAGCAGCTGCCTCAACCCTGTCCCTGCTACCGGGACTGTCATGGCCCAGCTTCCCTACCAGGGCTCCAGCCCTGGTCACAGCTCCAGCCATAGCCCTGCTGGGCTCGCAGCTACCAGCCATCTTGCCTCTGGGGCTCCCAGTCTGGACTCCCTGGTCCAGAAACATCCGTGGTCCTGGCAGACTAGAGAGTCCTGATTTTGCGAGGTCCAACCTGTACCTCTCTTTACTATCACAAATGACTTTGTGCATTGTATTATTTGTGTTCTTATTTCAGTATCACAGTGTGTCTTGACCTTTTGTATGTCAAGGACATTGGGAGTTAGAATTCTGAGACATTACCAGTAACTAACATTTTCTCGAATAGTGTGGTTCTTTTTTATTCAAAATGGTGTTTGTCGACCATGAATCTATTTTTCAGGATTTAAATTTGTATATCAATATTGAGATGTTACCTTAATATGCAACTTTATCCCAAGTAATAGAACACAACTTATCCCATGCGTTTAAGGAATAGATACTTAAACATTGAATTTTGTGACTCTCATGTGTATGTTACTCTGTTGATTTTGGTTTTATTTTTTTGTACTGTTTAGAGTTGTATAATACTATTTTCTCTTTTGTTTAAAGTGTTTTAGTAACTATATTTTTAATTAAGTAGTAAGGCTTGATAAAGCCACTTGCCTATTAACAGTGAACATTAATTTTTCCCTGTCTAGCAGCAAGCATGGCCTGGTTGATAGAGCATTTGAGAGGGACTTGGATTCTGTTCTTGGCTCTGTCATTGGGCTGCTGGGTGACCTTGGGCAACTCACATCCCCTCTCTGTAAAATGTGGGTAATGGTACTGACCTTCTTAAAAAAAAATTCATGATTGATAGAGCCCTGCAAATCCAAGAGTATTCACTTTATCTGTGGATATGTGCATCGACAGATGTGGATTTGGATATCTACAGCTCTAATTTCCTATCCATACAGGGCTCTAGTGATCTATTGTTGAAAACTGGTATATAAGAGCTAGATATAAGGGAGCTTATTTACCAATTTCTCCAAAATTAAACTTTTCATTTAAAGATCAAAGGCTTTTAGCCTACTTAGTTTGGAGGGAAACCTTTAAAATGAAGCATTGTACTATAGTTTACACTGCAATCAGGGTATAATTTTCAGACCAGGTATACTAATCCATGGTAGCTTTAATCTAGCTAGTTCAGTAAGAAAACCACAGAGGAAGTAGCAGCATGGCCAATTTTGAGACTCTTCCACATGGCTTTCCACAAGTTGCTCCTGCACTCCTTGTAAAAGCGACAGAGAGTCATGTGGCTCCTTATAGACTTATTGGAGCATAAGCTTTCGTGGGCAAAGACCCACTTTGTCAGATTCAGACAAACACAGCTACCCCTCTGATACTCGCATTCCCTGTGTTTGCCTTTAATCCCCTACCCCAATCCTGCAGTTGAAGCAGTAGAGAGACCGTTTTCAAAGAACAGGAGTTTTTATTTGGGAAAAACAGCAGGGAAAAGAAAGAAGTAGGAACCCAAAGGGAGGAGGGGGGCTTAGGAATGTGAGTGGGACTGCCTTCTGCCTCCCAAAGTCCTGGAGGGAACAGCTGCCCTGGAGTCCCCACCTCCTGTGTCCTGGGGCCCTGGCGGCCTCAGGAATCCTGGGAGTGGAAGCCACGAGGTTGGGGGAGGTGGGGCCGAGGTTGTTGTTGGGGCAGATGGGATTCTGGGAGGGGGCCCTCTTCAGGCATGAAGCCAGCCATTCCATAAAAGTGCCCAGAGAAGCAAACATGGTCTTACCTGTTGCTCCCTGGCAGCTCTTCTCTCCTGGTATTCCATGTGTTCTGCCAGCATCTCCTCCACGAGGGAGTTCATGCAGTCCATCTACTCCCGGAACATGTCTTAATCTGCTTTTTCCTGTGGATGTGAGCCAAGTAGACAGATGCTGGAAGAGGGAAAACATGCACTGAGCTAGCTGCAGTCCCAGGGGCAGACATTACAGGAGATGCATTGTGTTAAGCCTATCCCTAATCTTAGCCTACACTGAAGGTCTCCATTAATACAATGGAGATGTGTTCCGTGCAAGGCCAAATGTTTGCTTTAAAGCAGACACTTTACAGCAAGTGCAGAGTTTTCAGGGGAGCTTTGGGGAGCACTCGGTCTGGAGGCAGGCAGGCATGGAAAAGGGCCAGCTAAGGCAGGAGTCTGCAGAAGGAAAGGGGGAGACTGCTTCCTGCTGTGTCCAGCACATGCTGTGTCTGGCACATATGACCTCCTGGGAAGAGTTCTAATAGCTTTTTCCTTCTCCTTCCTTCAGGTTGCCATATGTTATGAGATATCAGTCTTCTCTGAATCACAGAGAGGCTACGTCTACATTGGCCCCTTTTCCGGAAGTAGGAATAAGATCCTCCAGAAAAGGGCTTTTTTTCCGGAGGATCGGGGCCAGTGTAGACGCTCTTTTCCGGCTTTTCTAAAAGCCGGAAAAAAGCGGCGGACATTTTTATTTAAATGCCGCGGGGGATATTTAAATCCCCCGCGCATTTCCCCATTGCGATTTCAAAAATTACCATGCCCCTTCCGGAAAAGGGGCCAATGTAGACGTAGCCAGAGTGATTGGGAGTGAATGCTGATTGAATATGACCATAAATCTGGGTGTTATGCTGCAATGATTTGTGGCTCGGTGACACCAGACCACTGCCTGGTGGCTTGGTATGGGAAAGTGTCCTACTGCAGAGGACAGCAAAAGATTGGCCTCCCCAAAAACCTTGTGAGAAGGATTAAAGAGTTTGTGTGAGAGCTTCATGGAGCTGTGTAGACAAGATTCTCCGCAGACACATTAACAAGCTGTTCTGTGGCCCTGCTCCTCCCCGTATAGGCACAGAGCATTCTGCACATCACACCCCACTTATCCCACTTGTAGGTAGAAAAAGTTTATGAACTCACTGAAGTATTTGCCTGTAAGAAGTGTGAATTTCTTCTATTTATTTCAGAGGTATGTTCATTGAAATCTTTGTGTATCTGGGATCCTGCCTACACTGGAGAAGTGTTTTGTGGTATAGATGGGTCCAAAGTGCAATTGCACTAAGAAAAAATGCCATTATTGCAATATTGGTCTAGCTGGGTTCATGCTATTTCTTACAGCCATGCTACAAAAATTTCTTTGAAGGAAAGCAGCACTTAAAGCACTGCTACTACCATCCCTGACACACTGCTGTTTGTCATTATAGTATGAGTACAGTTGGAGTTGAAGCCTTTGCCGAGAGGTTTAGGCCCTTTGCCTCATCTCTGCACAGGCAGCTATAAAAGGTAGTGGCAGATCAACAGCATTTGATTATAAAGGTTGAGTCTGCTTTCTTCTCACAGTACTGGGGAAGTAAAGCTGTTGTAGTATAACTGGAAGGGAAAGCAGTGATTCATTTTGCAGTCTTGGCCTAAGAGGTTACTTGAGGGAGGAGCAGACAGGAGGAAAAGAAGTGCCCCTCCTCTTTCTGTTAAGTAGACAAGTAGGGGAAGTGGTGAAACAGGAAATGCACAGAGAACCAAAAAACATTAGTATATGGAATTTAAAAAAAAAAACACCCCAGGAAGGAGGGACAAGATACAAAGTAAAAACAGAAGCCAGCTGCTTACTCTCCCTATTAATTAGCCACAATTTCAGAAATAAAACTTGCACCTTACCCTAAAATTTTGCCTCTGTCAAATGTTGAAAGGACTTTTGGCTCAGTTTGGAGGTATTCTTTGTTTTCCAGTAAGCTATCTTCATGCTTATTATATTTAGCTTTCTCTCTCCTTTTATATAAGCCCTACCATTGTAATATCTGAATACTTTACAAATACTAACAAACTTATCCTCAAAATATCCCGTATGAGGTAGGGAAATATTAGCCCCCTCTTTTTTTTTTTTTTTAAAGATCAGGAAAGCCTTATTCAGAACACATTGAGGTCACTAGGACTCTCTAAAGGATCAGACCCTTTGTCACTTGGGATTTTGCAGTGCTGAGCATAGCAACACCAAAATATCTTTAAAAACCTAGACCTTAGTGAGTTTCCCAGGGTTATCTATGCAGAATGTGCAGGAGCTTGGCATTGAATCCAGATCTTGGAGTCCAAATCCGGTACCATAACCATAGGATCATCCTTCTTGTAGAATGTTCTAAGCTCTCTTTGAAGCTTAGAAGTAGCACTCTTTTGGTAGGGTTTTTTTTAAATATCAGCAATCAGTTTAATGAAACTTGGGCTAATCATGGATTTGTTCTTGTTTACACTTGGAGATCAACAGTTGCTGATTCATCTGAATAAATTGATTGAATTGTGGTGTTTCTACACAAAGAAAATCTTGTGGTTTTTTTTATGGTGTTAGCTCAAAAAAGTAACTAGAGTGGAACATGATAAGTATATAAATATATATAAGGGAAAAAATCAGGGTTTTCTGTTATCCTTGTTTTATAACACAACATCAAGGGAACATTTAATTAAATTAAAAGATGACAAATTAAGAACTGATAGAAGGAAATATTTTTTCACTAGTTATTGTCATGTGAAACTCATTTCTACAGGAAGTTGAGGCCAAACTTAGGAAGATTTAAAAAGAGATTTGACACATTAATATTAACTCTGGATACTTGGTAATAGTTTGGAAGGGATACACTTTGGCTACGTCTACACTGCAAGGTTTTTGCGCAAGAAGTCTTTTGCGGATGAGTTCTTGTGCAAAAACTTCTTGTGCAAGAGCATGTCCATCCCTAAAAGCGCATCGCAAAAGTGATGTGCTTTTGTGCAAGAGAGCATCCACGCTGCACGGACACTCTTGCACTCTTTCTTGTGCAAGAGTGTCCATGCAGCATGGACGCTCTCTTCACAGAATGGCCATCAGAGCACCTGTGCTTTTTCCCATAGGGGTTTCTTGCACAAGAAACCCCTCTGGAGCATTCACACTTGCCTTTTTGCACAATAGCTGTAGCACAAAAGGGAGTTACGCCTCGTAGAAGTTTTACCTACACTGGCAAAAGCCCTCTGTTCTGCCATTTTATTGCTGATTTACTTGCGTAAAAGCGCATATGAGGTGTGGACACTCTGCAGGTTTTTGCACAAAACCGACCGTTTTTGTGCAAAAGCCTTGCAGTGTAGACTTATCCAGTATGTTTCAGGGCTTAAGCCAGTCTCTGGTGATTAGAAATCAAGGTGAGAGCCAATATTGAGAATAGGATATTCCACAATTACCTCCTGACTATCTCTTATATCCAGGGGTTAGCCCACTAGCCTTGTGTTAGGTGACCTGAGTTCAGTTCCCTGCTTTGTCCCAAATTTCCATTGGTTAAATTATCTAGCTTCAGTGCCTCAGTTTCCTATCTATAAAATGGGGTTAATACTTAGATGCCTTACTGGGTGTTAGGAGGATAAACATTGAAAATTATGCAGCAATTGAGAACCACTGAGAAGAAAATGCTATATAAGTAGTAGGTGTTATTCTTTGAAGCATATGCTGCAGGTTACTGTTGGAAACAGGTTGATGAACTTGGGCTCTGATCCATTATGGGAGTTTGTATCCCCCTATGGGTGCATTTGTTTCTATCATTATCTCTAATAGTTTTTTGGATGGTAAAAAATGCCTATGTCCTTTCTACACAAGAGCTTACACAATAGAAATTTTTAGTACAGCTGGCATACATGAAAGTTCCAAAAAGAGCTTAATCACTGAAGTGTGAGTAGACGCCAAACTGCCATAGATAACTGGTTGCCAGGCTGGGTTTTCTGGTCACGTAAAACCACTTTACAAGAAAATAATTGGTACATTCATAGAAACCAGAGAATGAAACCTTGAAGATTAGAAATGTTGATGGAATGTTGCAGAACAGATTGTTCTTTCCTTGGTTAGAGGATCTGTACTTTACTTTCATGTAGGATATATTAAAAGCTCTGATAAACAGATTTATTTGTTTTCTTGACAATTGTTTGCTATAGAACTTCATGATCCTTTTGTTTGTGCTATAGTAAGGGAAAATTAACCAGGTTGGCTGCCTCTATTACCAAGATCTAAGTGGCGGTGCTAGTTTTTGATATTCTCATAACACAGTGGTTCTCAAACTTCACCGCCCCCTGCAGCTGGGAACCTGCACTCGCGCTTCAACTCCACAATCTCTCCAACCCCCCATGATGTTAGATCACCAGCGCTGACTTCTGGTTGAGGGAGTGGGAACCCCCGAGTCTTGTGGGCTTAATCCAGCTTGTGGTGGGAACAAGCTGCTCCACTACCATTCCCTGTCCCTGTCCCCTTGGCTGGGGGCAAGGCAATGAGGAAACCTTGTCCAGCAGGGAAAAGCCTCGAGCTTCCCACCTGTCATAAAGACAATGTTGAAACCTTTCGTTTTGGACATAAATTAATTATTTTACTTAGTGTACCAAAATGTGTTTAAATAAAGTTAAAGCCCTTTATCTGTTTAATTATTTTGATTTAATATTTACTTTCTTACCAGTTATATACACCCCCTTATATTATAGCTGCATATGTAAGTTTTTTTTTTTTAAAGCTCCAGTTTGTTTTTATGCTCTGGGCACGCCAAAAAGTTTGAGAACTGCTGCTCTAATGGTTCAGCCAATTCCACTATTTCATGGCTTTTCTCTCTATGAGATTTGCTGGAAAGACTGAGGTAGAAATGGCTTTATCCTCAGCAACAATACATTGAGTTTATATCATGAAAGTAGTGACCATGAGATGCCAGTGCTGTTTTTAGTGATTTTTTTTTTAATATTAAGCAAATTACAATTGCTGAACTGCACATGCAGGTACACACATTAATCTTGCACCAAAATGAGTAAATATAATTGTTCTTTGCTAGCTGAGGACATTTAGAACATATCTGTCTGTGCAAGACTGGTTTTAATATCCTTAGAAAAAACAACTGTGGAGTAACTTTTATCCTTTTGTATGTACCTTTTCCTATGTAAACTAATAATTTCTCACATGCATGCACATGATGCTGGGAAAACCATGTATTTAGCTCAGATCCTGCAATGAGAAAGTAGGGATTGCAGGGTACGGAGAAATATTTCCATTGTGAGGACTGCCACATTGGAGGGGATAGTGAAAGCCAGGTAGCTTCCTGATGGCAGATCATTTCTTGCTCTTCAGAGTGCACTCGCCATTAGGAAAGGGTTTTAGATAAATCTTAATAACCTACATTGAAAGCATTTATTCTTCTTTGGAAGTGACTTCAGCAGTCTTCTATTTCCTAAGCTCGGTGATAAGTTAGGGTATGTTGCACTAAGGACAAAGCATCAATAAACAATAGCAGACCTGAGTTCAATTCCCTGCTTTGCCACAAACTTCCAGACCTATCCCACACTGTGTGGAGGAATTAATGTTAAAGCCGTGTTTAAAAAACGGTGAAGAGTTTGCTGTGTTTCACTGTGGCATTCATTACCCTCACCAGGATCTGAAATCACTGTCTCTGCTTGTAATTTGTTAATGGAGGCACCGTGCAGAACAGCACAAGCCAGGGCGAAAGCGAGAAATCGGAGTTCCTGTACTGAAAGGATCCAGAAACGAGTGTGGCAGCATTCTAGAAATTACAGGGAAATGACTGAGATGGGGGAGGCGCTAGGGCTCCTCGAGAAAGTGAGGGGCCTGAGGAGAACTGAATGGAGCCAGCACCAGCGCGTTAGCAGCAAGGTATAAGGAAGACCAACTGCCTTTGTCTGGGTCACAAGTGGGGTGGGGGCCCGGGGACAGGAGGGAAGAGAGCGTGTGTGAACGCGTCACAAAGCAGATTTTCCGTTGCTACGGAGACGCTGGCCGGCTTAGAGCCGCGTTTAACCCCGCTCCCCGTTGAATGAATGGCAGTAGGAGCTGCCTGCCAGACTTCGCGGGGGCGTGTGGGGGGAAGGCGAGTGGGCTGCCCGGGAGAGGATCGCAGGTAAGGTCGGGCGGAAGCGCACAGACCTTTTAAGGGAGTGCAGGGTAGACGATCGTTGGGGAGCCGGAGAACGGTGGGAAGGAGAGAGGCTGGGGGTCAGTGATCCTCCCTAGCTGTGGAGAGGAGCGTGGTTTGACGCCGTTGCCGGTTTCTAGTTCCGAGGTGTGCGCTGCGTCTTGCCTTCAATTTCCTTTCACTTAGGCTGTGCTGGCGGCAGAGTTCAGGAAAATGGACCCTGCCCCAGGTTATCATTTAAGTACAGGGACGAAATATTTCATTTTCTGGGAGGAAGGTTTTGCTACGTGTCTCGAGAAAATGTTTTGACTTTGCGCGGGTTTTTTTTAAATAAGAAAAGTTATTTTGAGAAAATATTCTTTCTATAAGACATCTAGAGACCCATTTGATTTAGAGCACTTTCCCTGGTAAAATGTAGCTCGATAGTCACTTTTGTATCTGTTTCCTGCTTGTGTGTGTATATTGACTGGAAAATAGAGACCACATGAAAATTTAACCAAAAAGACAATCTGTGAGCTAAGCAAGAATATATTTAAAGTCCAAAATGAGAAATTTAAAGCCAGGATTTTGACTGTACATCTTGAAAAGTTCAGTAAAACAGTAAATTTAACTTCTTGTTGACTGAAATTGGTTGGTTGGTGTAAAAATTGCATTAGCTAATGCAGTGATGGTTATATGTAAAACACTGGAAAAAACCACCTAATGCAGTTTTGCTTCCCCTCTCTTCCCAGACTAAAAGAATTTAAGCTGATGAGTGACTACAGTCATCTCTCAATCTCTGTTCCCATCTCAAAACATTAAACTCAAGTTTTCAAGTATCTGTCCACTTGGAAATTATCATTCCAAGTGTTGACAATATTGTACTGATGATACTTAATGAGGTTATTCTTAATATGTTAACTTAATAATTAGGTTTAAGTAAAATAGGTTTGAGTGAAGTATCAGAGTAATCATTAATTAAATGATTGCTAATATAAATTATGATTTCAGTAGTATATCTTGCTTCTCACTGCATCCCTCTTGCTAGTAAATAATTTGCTGGAAATCACCTAAAATATTTTGGTTAACAGCTAGAATGGAGGATTTTTATGAGTGTGCTGAAATATGGTAGAGGTCAGTGAAAGAAAGGAGACAGAGAAAATGCAGATGGAAGCTAGTGGAGACAAACTTTTTTTACATTTAAATTTGTGTATTACAAGTGTTTATATCGACTTGATTACCTTGACTAATTACTTAAAAAGTGGGTTGTGCCCGCAAAAGCTTATGATACCATCTACAAGTTTTCTTAGTCTAAGGTTCTGTAAGATTATTTGTTGTTTAAGTTTTTCAAGTTAAAGTTTTTCAAGTAACTTGGCTATCCCCTGAAGCGACTTAAAAAAGTATTCAAATGCTTTTTTAAATAAAACCTATAATCTCAATCCCTTTAATTTCTGTGAATATTAATAAAAAGCAAATGATTTTTTGTTCACAAGGTTCACCGAATTTGAAAGTGTTATGAACATTCATGCTAATGTATACTGACCCCAAAATTGTACTTGTGTGACCATCTTTGAAATTTTTCTATGAATTTGTGGGATTTCCGTGTTCTAGCTTTTTTAAACAGTCTCCCAGTGGATTCACCAAAAGTGGAGCTAGAGTAGAGAGACACTAGAAATGAGAACTTTCAGCATAATTACCTTAAACAGTTGTTAAAAATAAATTCATTGACACATGTAACTTGTTAAGCAGAGTGAAGTGGTCCTTGGTTTGGAGACTGCAGTCCATGTGACCTAGCCTACTATATATTTGAGAGTTTGTATGTCTGTTTGTCTGTGTATCTGTCTGTCTGTCCAAGACGCCTCTTAAATAGTAAGAGCTAGGACCACCAACTTTGGTATGCAGCTTCCTTTTATCATATCTTAAAGCAAGGTATCATAGAGCTGGAAGAGAACTCAGGAGGTCATCAAGTCCAGCCCCCTGCCCAAGGCAGGACCAATCCCAACGAAATCAACCCAGCCAGTGCTTTGTCAAGCCGAGACTTAAAAACCTCTAGGGATGGAGATTCCACCACCTCCCGATGTAACCCATTCCAGTGCTTCACCACCCTCCTAGTGAAATAGTTTTTCCTAATATCCAACCTAGACCTCTCTCACTGTAACTTGAGACCATTGCTCCTTGTTCTATCATCCGTCACTACTGTGAAAAGCCTTTCTTCGTCCTCTTTGAACCTCCCTTCAGGAAGTTGAAGGCTGCTATCAAATCCCCCCTCACTCTTCTCTACTGCAGACTAAACAAACCCAAATCCCTCACTCTCTCCTCATAGGTCATGCGCTCCAGCCCCCTAATTATTTTGGTTGCCCTCCGCTGGACCCTCTCCAATGCGTCCACATCCTTTCAGTAGTGGACTGGACAGAATTGGACACAATGCTCCAGATGTGGCCTCACCAAAACCGCATAAAGGGGAATCAATCACTTCTCTGGATCTGCTAGCAATGTTCCTTCTAATGCACCCTAATATGCCATTAGCCTTCTTGGCTACAAAGGCACACAGTTGACTCATATCCAGCTTCTCATCCACTGTAATCCCCAGGTCCTTTTTTACAAAACGGCTACTTAGCCATTTGGTTCCCAGCCTGTAACAACGCTTGGGATACTTCCATCCCAAGTGTAGGACTCTACACTTGTCCTTGTTGAACCTCATCACATTTCTTTTGGTCCAATCCTCTAATCTTTCCAGGTCACTCTGGACCCTATCCCTGCCCTCTACCGTATCTGCTTCTCCCAGTTTAGTGTAATCTATGAAGTTGTTGAGGGTGCAATCCATCCCCACATCCAGGTAATTAATAAAAATGGTAAACAAAACCAGTCCTAGAAAAGATCCTTGGGGCACTCTGTTAGAAACCGACCGCCAACCTGACATCGAGCCATTGATCGCTACCCGTTGGGCCTGTCACTCTAGTCAGCTTTCTATCCATTTTACAGTCCATGTGTCCAATCCATATTCCCTTAACTTGTGGCAAGAATATTGTGGGAGACTGTATCAAAAGCTTTGCTAAAGTCAAGGTATATCACATCCACTGACGTTCCCATATCCACAGAGCCAGTTACCTCATCATAGAAGCTAATCGGGTTGGTCAGGCAGGACTTGCCCTTCGCAAATCCATGTTGACTTCCTGATCACTTCCCCCTCTTCCAAGTGCTTCAAAATGGATTCTTTGAGGATCCCCTCCATGATTTTTCTGGGCACTGAGGTAAGGCTGATTGGTTTGTAGTTCCCTGGATTGTCCTTCTTCCCTTTTTTAAAGATGGACAGTACATTTGCCATTTTCCAATCATCTGGGATCTCTCCCGATCTCCACGAGTTTTCGAAGATAATGGCCAAAGGCTCCGCAATGACATTTGCCAAATTTCTTAGTACTCTCAGATGCATTAAATCCTGAAGTAAGGGTTTGGTTGTGCCTGGAAAAAATGGGATATGCCTGGAATGGGATTGCTTCACCTAAAACCAAACTGAAAAGAAACAGAATCACCAGGCAGGTGAAAGGGGCTAGCTGGGTCTGTTCTCGCACCCCCTACATGACCATTAGGGAAGGGCTGAAGCTCCCCCTCCTCTCATTCATATTGGAACATTGCTGACTATTCTCCTTCATCAGGAAGTGAGGGGAAAGCACACCAGTTTGTTGCATTCCTCACCCTGGCTGGGGAGTGCAGGGGCAGACAAACCTGGACCTGGACCTCTCTTTCTCTCTGGACTACCTGCATACTGAAACCGTCATCCCTAGCTCCACCCCAGAGCAACAATTTAAATGTAGCATTTTATTTCATTTTATTTTCCAAAAACAAAAATTATTTGAGTTAATGACCCACGCAACACCAGGTAAAGCTTCTATCTTGAACTTAAAAAACCCCCAAACCTCTAATTCTTGAGACAAGCATCACTGGTTTTCCTGATTCTTCTAGTCTCTCTGTAGAAACAATTGTAATCTAGTATTTCCTTGGTCTGTCTTTTCACACACTGCAATTGTGTTTCATTTTGTATTGCCATTATGATATCACATCTGACAATCAGCATATTGAGTCAAACAAGCCAATAACTACTTGTAAATCTTCTTGTTAAATTTTGAAAACATTTGATTACTCAATTGCTATTTTATGCAACACGAGTAGCATTGTTTGGAAAATTACAGACCTTAAGCTACAGAAGTTATTTGGGTGAAAGTCCAACAATTCCAATGCATTTATAATTGCCTTATTTAATTGGGATTTTTCTTCTGTAGATTTCACACGCTTGCCTGTGACAGCACCTCTGGGATAAGCTGAGACTGAAGCATCCGGCAGTGGCTTTCACATCTTTACCTGCCACTATGAAAAGTTGCATAAGGTTTCTTTTTCTTGACGCTCATGTGTATTCTAGTGTGGTTGTTGTTACAGGATAAGCAGATCAGTTAGTAAACACATTTTTGTACGGATTTCTTTCTTTCTCATTTCACAAAAGTTTACTTTTGAAAGTAAAGGGTAGAATAGTATTAGCATGATAAGTAGATCACCAGGTCAAATCACAGATTATACCCCAAGAAGGAAGGATCAGCTCTGGAAACTGCCAGTCCCATTTCCCCTAGATCCAGAATAAATATGCCTGACTTGCATTGACTTGGAGGAGTGAAAGAGAGAACAGAGGAGATTTCTAGTTTCCTCCCATTCTCACGTTTTACTGCTCCATCAAAAAATTATCATGTACAACTGTGTAGCAATTTTGTGTGTGCACGTTAACATGCTTATTTCTAGCTTTCTGCAATGTTTGTGTACTTCTTAGTAGCAGCTTTTCCTCAAAGATTTATACTGATGCTCCTGAGTTATCTTGCATCTCATACTTAATAATCAGGATCTGATTCCAGAATCAGTTTGACCACTCCAGGATCAACGTGGCTTTTTCTTACTCCATAGCCAGATTATTGGAACCAGTCCTACACAAAATGTGATGGTCTGGCTTGTAGTAGGTCTTTATATATACAGCAGCTGCTGAATATTTATTTACATTTTCCTACATTGAATTTCTGGAATATCTAATGTTAAAGGGTCACTGACATATAGTTCATATGCAAAATTTAGTCTCTCTATTCTACAGAACACATTAATCTACAGATATTTGTATCTTAATGAAAATAATCTTTTATTCAATTTTTAAAATGTGAATATAAGAGTGTTTTTTGTTGAGCATTTAAAAAAATCTACTTGGGTGGGGGGGAGAGGTGATTTTCTGTAAAAACAGCAACGCATTCCTCTATGGTTGACTGCATGAAGATAAGAAAAAAATTCATATAAGAACTGGTGAATCTGCATATAAAAAGATGATTGGGGTTTTTTTTCGGACAGCTGGTCCCCGAGTTGCAAACGGTCGACCATTCGCAGTTACGACTGAAGCTATTGTAAATGGCAGACCCCAAGTTACGAACGCGATCCGTGCTTATGAACAGCGCAGTCGCGTGTAACTCTATGGGGTCCGACTTACGAACGAACTGAGTTACAACCAATTGCTTGGTCCGTAACCGGTTCATAAGTCGGGAAGAGACTGTAATTGCTAGTCCTAGAAATTCAACTTTGCCTCTTCATAGAGAAGCTGGATTTTTTTCCTTCTCCCACATCATTATCCACACATAAGGAACCTACAAGCATTTGATATCTCCTGAGAAATGTCCACCTGTACATTTGATGATGGGGAAAATGCTCTGTGCACTGAATGTCTTTCAGAGTCTTGGGAGCCTAAGTTTTGGTGTAAATGAACAGTTAGGCTATCATTCTGAATACATTAGCGGAAAGGTATAGGTCCATATCTCCTCTGACTATTGGATTGCATTCTGTAAGGCCTTCTTAATTGCTGTTAATCTGGCAAGAAGGAGTGCTCGCTCCATAACATACCCTTATGGGTGATTCCTGGGTAGGAGATAACAGTTCAGATATCTTTCCAGTGGAGAGAACATAAATATCTGTTTGCTTTACCTATAAATATGACCATCTGCTCAAGACTTGCTGGTGATCCATGTTTTCTTCAGTGGCAAGGTGGACATTGCAGGAGTACTTGATGTGGGGGTTTTCTCTATTCCCTCTGACAGCTTTTTTGACTTTTTTGCTTACAAGACAAAGGGTCCATGGCCTATATGGCTAATGCAAATATAGATCTGTTCTGGAGTGTGTTAATCTCATTGTGCTGAAAATGTTGTCATGTTTATTCATTCAGATACAGAGCACTTATTTAATTCCCCGCCTGAGATTCCTTTCCCTATCAGTGTGGGAGAAAAATTGTTAAAGAAAAACAAAGGAGTGAAAGTATCTTAGTTTTTTTTTTTTCTCTCCACCTT
This sequence comes from Pelodiscus sinensis, assembly GCF_052426305.1. NCBI lineage: Eukaryota > Metazoa > Chordata > Testudines > Trionychidae > Pelodiscus > Pelodiscus sinensis. The sequence continues at coordinate 40,044,443 of NC_143061.1, read as the reverse complement.
TCAGCCATGCAAGGAAGGTGACAAATCTGTGTTGCCAACAAGAAGTTCCTTCTGTCATAGTTTATCATTCTTCTGCAAGTATTTCCATATTGCAACGAGATCATAGTAGGATCACTAAAATATACTTCCATCCTTTCTTCAGAAAGGAACTATAGATACTATTTTATTCCCTTTTGGAAGATGTTATCAAATTGTAGTGGTGATATTCCATTAAGAAAGCACAAAAATTCTATACTGTACTAGAGTTGATCACTCAGGGTACGTCTACACTTTCTCCCTAGTTCGAGCTAGGGATGAAAATGTAGGCGACCGAAATTGCTAATGAAGTGGGGATTTAAATATCCCGTGCTTCATTAGCATGATCTTTCCGGCGCATTACTCCACTCAACAGCTGTTTTGAACCAGGAAGTGCGCGCTGGGACGTGTTAGTTCGAACCAAACCTCTTGGTTCGAACTAACATTACTCCTTATTTTTTGAGGAGTAAAAAAATATTATACATCGCTATATTTTTGTGTTTTCATTTTACTTTGTGTTTATTTTGAAGTGGAACTTTATGTTCCACAATGGTCTCCCAGTTCTTTTCTTTTCAGAATCCCTGTCTTGATCCACCGATCTATTTTTGCTAGCCCAACTAAACTTTTCCCACAACTTTTGAATGGTGAGAGCAGGGTGACATATAACATGATCATGGAACTAAGTATTTAATGTATATTTATAATAAACAGTATAGGAATATTTATTAATTAAAATACATCTGTGTTTATACACTGTACATTAATTTTAATTTTTCTGTGGACCCCCTACAGTACCATCTCAGACTATCAGAGGTCCATGGACCACAAAGCAGTGGTTCCCAACTTAACAGTGGGGCTAAATGTAAGAAGGACACTACAATATTGTGAGAGGCCTGATCCAGTAAGTGGCTTCCAAAACCTCCTACTGAATTGGGCCCTACTGTAAAGGTGACCAGAGCAACGCCTGTGTTGAAAATTCTGCTAGAGTTTGGGCATGAGCTAGGTGTTCAAGTGTCAGACACTCTTGGTACTTGCATCTATACCCACAGTAGAGATTTAGGCACAATGGGGACTTTATTGATTGAAATTTAGGCACACTTGACTGCAACCATGGCAGTATTTAAGTCTGTCCATAGAGCAAAATTCTAATTATATCACTATCTTAATTCCTCTGTCATGTCTCCAAATGTCATTAAGGTACGGTTATGTTTAGGACTGATGGTTGCTGCCACCCTACACTAGGCCACTCCTGGTGATGGGAAGAGGTGAGGCTTGGGGGACAGGTATGAACACACCCCTCATGGGCTGCTCGGATTCCTGGGCTGTACTGCAAAAATATTCTGGCCCCTGCTGTAGGATTTCATAGGGACTTGGCCAACATCTTAATTTGATGTATCTATTGATCACTATGTGAAATCAGTGGTGTTGCTACTTTTCCTCACAGACTTAAGTAGGTTGATAGTTCAAAAGTGAAGGAGTTGAAGATTGCAGGTGTAACAGGGTGTTTGCTCTGCACTGGCCCTTGAAGGGGCTGAGGGTAAAGCCCAGCTGAGGCAGCTCTGCTAATGGGGGCCCAGCTGGGGACGATATAAAGAGGGACTCTTGGAGGGAGGAGAGGAGACCTGACTGCTGCTCTGGCAGGAGAGCAGTAGGGACCTGACTGACAGGGAAGCGAGAGATTTCCTGGAGATAGAGCAGGGCTGGGGAGGCTTTGGCCAGGTAAGCCCCAGGCTACAAGGCATGAAGCTTACTAGGGGCTGCAAGAGGCAGCCATGATAGGCTAGGCTGCAAGAGGCAGACATGGTAGGCTGGGGAGGCTCTGGCCAAGTAAGCCCCCGGCTGAAAGGCCTGAAACCTTGGGGGCTGTGAGAGGCAGCCATGGTAGGCAGGGCTATGAGAGGCAGCCTGGTAGGCATAGGCAGCAAGTCCACACACCCTTTGCCAGTGACGAGTGGCTGGTACAGACTGCAGTGTGATCTGGAGGCAGGGGCTAGAGGAAGACTGGCAGTGGGTGTGTGGACTGCTGCCTCTGCCTACCAGGCTGCCTCTCACAGCCCTGCCTACTATGGCTGCCTGTCACAGCCCCCGAGGCTTCAGGCCTGACAGCCTGGGGCTTACTTGGCCAAAGCCTCCCCAGCCCTGCTCTATCTCCAGGAAATCTCTCGCTTCTCTGGCAGTCAGGTCCCTACTGCTCTCTAGCCAGAGCAGCAGTCAGGTCTCTTCTCCTCCCTCCAAGAGTCCCTCTTTATATTGTCCCCAGCTGGGCTTCACTCTCAGCCCCTTCAAGGGCCAGTGCAGGGCAAACATCCTGTCTCAGCAGGTTAAAAAATACGCACAGAATTTTATCATATTCTGACGTGGTTGGGTCGTGTGTCTTTGGTTTTTGTGGGTGCATCTATTTAAAAATTGGAACTGGAAATTTGATTAAATCAAGTGAAGAATAAGATGACTTAGTAAGTAGTTTTTAAATGTTGTGTATGCTTAAATGCATAAATTAACTCTTAAATATATAAATCACTGCTTTGGTAACTCTTCATTAGAAAATGCTAAATACATGTTTTTGAATGGGATGGCAAATGGACTTTTCTTTCTCTTTCAGGTCATCCCTGATCTACATGTAATCAACAAATTTGTCAAACTCTCCTGTTGATCTACAGCCTTCACAAGTTGGCAGAATGAAGCTAAAGCATACTATCAATCCTGTTCTTCTGCACTTAATAAACTTTATGATATTCGTGTACTCATTTATAACCTACATTCCATGGTACCTACTATCTGGCTCAAGACAGACCATAGCAAAATCAAAGCAAATTAAAGCTAAACCAGTGACAAACAAATCTGGAAGTCCCTACAGGTCTGTGAACAGCTTGCATTGCTTAGCTTCAGTTTTATATCCTGGATGTGACACACTCGACAAAGTTTTCAAATATGCTAAAACTAAATTTAAGGACAAAAAACTCTTAGGGACACGTGAAGTCTTAAAAGAGGAAGATGAAATCCAGCCCTCTGGAAAAGTTTTTAAAAAGGTAAGGGTTTTTTTGTCTGCTTTTAACTTTTATTTTTAACTAAAAAAGAGTACTTTCCTTTGCAACAGCTCTAACTAGAGTGATATGGTCTAAACAATTAAATTTCTTTCTGAGATTAAGTAGCCATGGCAAGAGTTACAATTCCTTCTTACATTAATCCCTGTTTTAAGACAAATCTAAAATCCTTTTTGCACTTTTTAGATATCATCACTTATGGTTCCAATGAAACAGGAAAAATGGATGGTGAAATTATTGTGCAAAATTATTCTGATTTTTTGGGGAGAATGTACTGCTTGTTAGAAATCTAGAGGTAGAGGAGGAAATGGATTTAAAGTATTGTGAAAAATCTTACTTGTGTTTCTCTAAACTTTCCTTGACAACATAGAATCTGAAACAAATCAACTAGTATGTGCTTTTCTAATAAATTGAATTTAATGGACGTTTTGTTTGCACAAGAACTTCCTGTTTGGCACCACAGCTCATAATTGCAAAGTCTTCTTTTTGTTTTGGTGCAGTCACCTTAAAGGTGAAATACAGATTTTTTTTTTTTTAAATGTAAACCATTCCAATAGTACTTTTTGAACAATTCAAATAGCACAGTGGGATGATTTCATACAGTAGCCTTTTCTTTAGTTTTGTAAATTAAGGTCTTCGTTGATGATTGACTCATGCTTTTTGTAAGGCTCTAGGAAGCATGCTACTGCCTAAAAGGATAAGTCAAGTAATATTTCCTCCATTATTTCACATTATTTAAACTCTTTCATAGCATGATTGTGAGATGGTATTATTAAGATCTGCATGGATAGATAGGTATTGAGATCTAGAAAATGAAATCTGCATGCTCCAATGGTATCCTCAGTCAAGTATGTTCTGATCAGGAACCAATCAATGCCAGTATTGTGCTCTCTAGGACTTCCAGAAAGGGAAGAAAGGGCTGCCATCTTCCTAATAAAAAGATTAATTTTGGTGATGATAATCTTTTTAGTTGGAAACTTCCTTTACTTTCAAAGTTAACAGGGATATTTTAACTATACACGTGGTGTTTTATTTACAAAAAACATAAAATATGGTTAAAATATCCGTATAGTAATGTATGCACACACAAGCATATGTTAGCATATGTGTTCTTTTTTAACTTGTCTTACAGAGGAGTTTTAACTGAGGGCAAACCTTTTGCCTTGCTCTGAAGATAATGTGCTGGTGAAAGGGAGATACTGTGCAGAAACATTTGTTTTCATAAGGTGTGCATACATATAACCTATTTTGATGTACAGTTCCCAATTTTGTTTGCTTGTAACATAAGCACAAGAGCACATTCATGTTTCATGCAAATTGGGCTTGCTTCTGAGTATTAGTGATGCTAAATTTTGATTAATCAGCTAATTGAGTAGTTGATAGCATTTCCATTGACTGCTTGACTAGTCGATAAGGGGGTAAAGAGGCGCTCACTATCCCTGTTGTGCCTCTGCCTTGAAATGTAATAAGAGCCACCAGCAGCTCTTGCTACATTTCATAGGAAAAGGCACAGCAGAGAACCCAGCCTGAGCAGGAATTGAAGCAGTCCCGGCTCATGCTGGGTCCTGACCAGTGCTCTCTCTAAGCTGTGCAGCAGCACAGCTTCACAGGTGATTAATCAGTCCTGCCCAGTCAAAGGCTCAGGGCTCCATGCATGGCGTTGACTGACAGGGTGGGCTGATTAATCACCTGTGAAACTGCTGTCATGCAGCTTAGAATGGATTGTCTGAGCTTCCGGACCTGGCGCGAGCTGGAACTGAACCGGGCTGCCTGCCCACCCAAGTCTTCCAACACACTTTAAATGCAGAGCTGCAGCAGAAGTAGGTTACAGACCCATCGCAAGCCAGGATTGAGCTGGGCTGATGGTCTGCCTGAGAGAAAATTTATTGGCAGGGGGAGGGAAATGCGTGTAGTCTGTAGCATTATCCTATAACCTTTTGCTTATCAGTTAATTGGTTAATCAACTATACTATTCTTATAGCCATATAAATAGGAAAAAAACAAAAAAAGAAGTAGGACCGCTAAAATTACTAAGGATGGAGTGGAGGTTAAGGATAATCTAGGAATGGCCCAATATTTGAACAAATACTTTGCTTCAGTCTTTAATGAGGCTAATGAAGAGCTTAAGGATAATGGTAAGTTAACAAATGGGACTAAAGATAAGGAGGTAGATATTACCATATCCGAGGTAAAAGCCAAACTTGAACAGCTTAATGGGAGTAAATCGGGGGGCCCAGATAATCTTCATCCAAGAATATTAAAGGAACTGGCACATGAACTTGCAAGTCCAATAGCAAAATTTTTTAATAAATCTCTAAACTCAGGGGTTGTACCATTTGACTGGAGAATTGCTAGTATAGTTCCGATTTTTAAGAAAGGAAAAAAAAGCGACCTGGGTAACTATAGGCCTGTTAGTTTGACATCTGTAGTATGTAAGATCCTGGAAAAAATTTTGAAGGAGAAAGTAGTTAGAGACATTGAGGCTAATGGCAATTGGGACAAATTACAACATGGTTTTACAAAAGGTAGATCGTGCCAAACCAACCTGATCTCCTTTTTTGAGAAAGTAACAGATTTTTTTAGATAAAGGAAATGCAGTGGATCTAATCTACCTTGACTTTAGTAAGGCATTTGTTACAGTACCACATGGGGAATTATTGGTTAAATTGGAAAAGATAGGGATTAATATGGAAGTTGAGAGGTGGATAAGCAACTGGTTAAAGGGAGACTACAGCGGGTCATATTGAAAGGTGAACTGTCAGGTTGGAGGAAGGTTACTAGTGGAGTTCCTTAGGGATCAGTTTTGGGGCCAATTTTATTTAATCTTTTTATCGCTGATCTTGGCACCAAAAGTGGAAGTGTCCTAATAAAATTTGTGGATGACACAAAGTTGGGAGCTATTGCCAATTCAGAAAAGGATCGGGATATCATACAGGAAGATCTGGATGATCTTGTAAATTGGAGTGATAGCAATAGGATGAAATTTAATAGTGAGAAGTGTAAGGTTATGCATTTAGGGATTAATAACAAGAATTTTAGTTATAAGCTGAGGACACATCAGTTGGAAGTAACAGAGGAGGAGAAAGACCTCGGAGTCCTGGTTGATTATAGGATGACTATGAGCCGCCATTGTGACATGGCTGTGAAAAAGGCTAATACGATCTTGGGATGTATTAGGCGAGGTATTTCCAGTAGGGATAAGGAGGTGTTAGTGCCATTATACAAGGCATTGGTGAGACCCCATTTGGAATACTGTGTGCAGTTCTGGTCTCCCGGGTTTAAGAAGGATGAATTCAAACTGGAACAGGTACAAAGAAGGGCCACTAGGATGATCCGAGGAATGGAAAACCTGTCTTATGAAAGAAGACTCAAGGAGCTTGGCTTGTTTACTTTAACCAAAAGAAGGCTGAAGGGGGACATGATTGCACTCTTTAAATATATTAGAGGGATAAATACCAGGGAGGGAGAGGAATTATTTAAGTTTAATACCAATGTGGACACAAGAACAAATGGATATAAGCTGGCTAGTAGGAAGTTTAGACTTGAGATTAGACGAAGGTTTCTAACCATTTAGAGGAGGGAGGTTCTGGAACGGCTTCCAAGGGAAGTAGTGGGGGCAAAAGATCTATCTGGTTTCAAGATTAAACTAGATGGGTTTATGAAGGGAATGGTTTGATGAGATAACATGATCTTGGTAACTAATTGACCATTCATTATCAGTGGGAAATAGGTCAATGGAGGGATGATAGGAGTTACTATAGAGAACTTTCTGGGTGTCTGGCTGGTGAGTCTTGCCCACATGCTCAGGGTTTAGCTGATCGCCATATTTGGGGTCGGGAAGGAATTTTCCTCCAGGGTAGATTGGCAGAGGCCCTGGAGGTTTTTCGCCTTCCTCTGTAGCATGGGGTACAGATCACAGCTGGAGGATTCTCTGCATCTTGGGGTCTTCAAAGTATTTGAAGGCTTCAGTATCTGAGATATAGGTGAGAGGATTATTCTAGGAGTGGTGGGTGAGATTTTGTGGCCTGCACTGTGCAGGGGGTCAGACTAGATGATCATAATGGTCCCTTCTGACTTTAAAGTCTATGAGTCTATTACATCCCTAATTCTCCCCCCACGTCCCACAGGAACCAGTGCCTGAGAGAAGCTGGTTTAAAAACTGGCTTTCTATGAGCACAGTAGCTGCCTGCCCACCTCTACCCCTACACTACTGTCTCTGCCAGCTTTCAAGCCAGCTCCCTGTGCATATTGGCTCCGTGGACTTGCTTGCCACCACCTTGCTGCCTTCTACAGAGGCAGGAGGCTAGGGGCTGGCAGGAGCTAGTGCTGGGGGGAGCCAGCTTAAAAGTCGGTTCCTCCCAGCACTGGCTGTGCCTGCACCCCCTTGCACTACTGTCTCTATTAGAGGCAGCAGTGCAGTGGGGAGGACCTCTGTGGCGGGCTGAGCTCCCCATGGAGAGAGGCTGCTCTGCATTTCATGGAGCAGCCTGTGTCTATGGCGAGCCTGCTTTGCGGCAGCAGCCTCTGTCCGTGGGAGGTCCGAGGTCTTTGCGGATAGAGGCTGCTCCGCATCCTGTGGAGCAGCCTCTGTCTTTGGGGAGCTCTGATTCCCCACAGACAGTGGCAGCTGCCACCCTGCACTGCAGGTTTTTATGCCAGCTCCCCTCATGGACTGGCTCCTCCTGACACCCTGTGCTGCTGTCTCTGACACAGAGGCAGAAGCGTGAGGTGGCAGGGGCTCCTTAGGAGCGGGGTTGGGAGTGCACTGGCTGCCGCTCCCGCTCCCAGGGACTGTCAAATACTCGTGTAATTGATAATATTTTTTGCAGTTACACGACTATTCAATTACACTTTCTAATGTCCCTACTTGAGGTTTAATATGACAGATTGCTATGCTTGATGCTATGCTGTTTTGTTCCATAGGGTGGCACTCCTGCATAAGATTGCTTTTAGAATTTCTTAACATTTTCTTTTTGTGTTAAGAAATGTTGTCTCTTGTTTAAAATGTAATATACAGTGTTTAGCAAAACAAATCAAACTGTAAACGTTTTAAAAGGTACTTTGCACATTTTTCTAGTAGGACACCTATTGAAAGCAGTCAGGGTTTTGACAGCGAACTTCATCAGTAGGGATGGCAGGAATTGGCTTATACAGGTTGCACTTCCTTTGACCAGGACTCTCTTGTCCGGCAACATCTGTGGTCTGGCATGACCATGGATGCTGCTAGATGAGAGGACCCTGGAGCAGGAGGGCCAGCAGCTGGGAGCCCCACTATCCTGGTGGCAGCGGGGCTGCAGCAGCCAGGACAGAGGCGGTACCGGGGCAGTCCGGGCGGGAGTGGAGTGCTGTCTGGGCTGCCTGCTGGCCTGCTGCAGGGCCAAGCCCATGGCTGCCCAGGAGGGGTAGCCTGGCTGGTGCCACGTCAGCCCAGGCAGCAGCGGTGCTGTAATATCCTAGGTGGTGGCAGCAGGTCCGCAGTTATCCGGGCAGTGGCAGTAGCATGATTGGGGTAGCCTGCTTCCCGGCAGCAGGGCCAGGGCTGCAGCACAGCAGCCTTGGAGGAGAAAGCCGGGCTGGGCTGCAGCAGCCCGACAGAAGCAGTATAGCTGAGGTCACGTGCCACCCAGCAGCGGGGCTGGGACTGCGGACCCAGCAGCTGGGAGCAGGGAGAGGAATGTGGCTGCATCAGCCCAATTGAAGCAGAGCAGCTGGCCAGGTGCCACCCAGCAGGTAGTGGAGCCAGGGCAGGGGCTGGCCAGTAGGCAGCCTGGCTGGACGGAACTAAGCAGCAGTGCAGATGGGCAGTAAGCTGAAGGGCAGGTGTCAGAGGACCTCCCGTTGTCTGGTCGGTTCCCTCATCCAGGACCAGTCAGGTTCCCAGGGTGCTGAACAAGGGAGATCCAACCTGTACAATTTTTGAAATAGGACTTTGGGCTAATTATTGTCTCTGAAATCAATAGCAAAACTTCCCATAGCTTTTAATGTAATTCCCTAAAACTCTTCTGTAGAGAACATATTATGAAAAAGTTTGAAGACTAACAGGCATCTGCCAGAGATGCTACAATGTTACAACAAATCTATGTTACATCTTTCTAGAAGTCTTACATTTCTCTCATTGGTCTAAAATTATGAAACCTATTGTCTAGAACAGATTAACTGATACTTTAGTCAAATATCTACTAATTCTCAATGGTCTGTGTGCTAATTTTCCCATTTTATATCATTCTTTATTCTCTAGTTCTCTTTGTAAATGCAGCTGGTCACTGTTCAGAACCAGCTTTTAAACATTTATATAATAATTCATAACTTTTATTCATATAGTGTATTGATAAATATTCACTTACTTACAAAGGGTGCTAATTATTGCCAGTTGGGAAGCAGAATGAACTGGTGAAAAATGACTTACCTTGGGTCGCTCAGTAAGTCAGTGGGCAGATCTAGGCATAGAACCCAGATCTTCTGACAGCCGATCAAGAGCACTGTCTTTTGGGCCACTCTCCCTGAAGAGGCAATTTGCTTGTGTGAATGTTAGCAAGTTGAGTTGTATAATTTTGTAGTTTTTAAAAAGAGGATCTATCTGATTTTCAGAAGCACTGAATAACTATGGTTCCATTTGAAGTCATTGGGGACTGCTTCAGCCCCCAGATTCATCCAGGAACATTGCTGGCTGTTCTCCATCAGGGAGAGAGGGGAGAGTACACTGTTTGCTGCAGTGCATTCTGCCTGGGGACAGTGGGCAGATGAACCCCTCTTTCTGGGGCAACCTGCATACTGAATCTCTCATCTCCAGCCCCATTTCAGAGCAGTGAGTTAAATGAAGAAAAACCCAATTAATTAAGGAACCAAGCAGTGCTGGGTACACTTTCTAGTGTTCTGTATTTGAGAATAATAACCAAGACTGCAATAAATGAATGAAGATAAAATATTTTTTTGCTATCTTTTTGGAATTTCACAGTACTGGAACTGCAATCAGTTTGCTTTTAAACATCAACAAGAGAACCAGCGAACTTTTTCCCTCTCTCCTCTCCCCGTGTATTATTTGAAAATGCCAGGGTGTGTGAATCTTGAAAATAGTTGAAAACTTAACTGGAAGCCTAATTTAATTGGAAAGTTTCAATGGATTTGGGTTGTGAAAAGGATGTTTAACTAGTTTTCTTTAACTTATATGCTTTTGTGTTTGGAAAAAAAAAAGATTAATTTCAACTGGAACACCTTCCTCATTCTTAGCTCTATACTGTAAATTGGACAATAGATTTGAGATTATAAACCAGGCATAACATTTTGGCTTCATTGAACTTAATCTCACAACTCACATTGATTTTAGTGAAGCAAAGATTTCACCCCAGAAATGTATTTTCTTTAAATCTTACACATTCTAAGAATGCAGAGAAGACATGGGAGAATCTAATATCCTGGGACTGTTGAGACAACTACAGGCAGTCCCCGAGTTACACGGATCCGACTTATGTCGGATCCGCAGTTACGAACGGGGCTTTCCTCGCCCCGGAGGACGGGAGCGGCAGGACGCCCAGATGTGCCGTGGTCCCGCCGCCCACGTCCTCCGGGGCGAGAAAAGCTGCTCCATGTCTCCCTGGTCTGCTGGGGGAGGGAGCCCCCCACCAGCAAACCAGGGAGATGCGGAACATAGCCGCGGAGCACGCGGGCAGCGGGACAGCCCAGATGCGCCGCGGCTGTCCCGCGGCTGGCGTCCTCCGAGGCTTTGCTCCCCATTTCCCTGGTCTGCTGGGGGGAGCACCTCCCCAGCAGACCAGGGAGAGGCGGAGCAAAGCCGTGGAGGATGTGGGCGGGACCGCGGTGCGTCTTGGCGGTCCCGCCACCCGCGTCTCCCTGGTCTGCTGGGGGGGGGGGGACGCAGCTCGTGTGCCACCCACTCTCCCAGCAGACCAGGCTTTTCTCGCCGACGACGCCTGGGGTAGAGCAGCTGGGGCGCTGCCGGGTTGGTCCCGCAGCACCGCTCCTTGGCACTACTGGACCAACCCGGCAGCACCCCAGCTGCTCTGCCCCAGGCGTCCCCAAGTCAGCTGCTGATGAAACTGAGCAGTGGCTGACTACAGGAAGCCTGAGGCAGAGTTGCTCTAACCCGGGCTTCCTGGAATCAGCCGCTGATCAGTTTCAGCAGCGGCTGACTTGGGGACAGCTGGGGTAGAGCAGCTGGGGTGCTGCCGGGGTGGTCCAGTAGCGCCGAGGAGCGGTGCTGCGGGACCAACCCGGCAGCGCCCCAGCTGCTCTGTCCCAGGCGTCCAAATTCAGCCGCTGTTGAAACTGATCAGTGGCTGATTCCAGGAAGCCCAGGGCAGAGCAACTCTGCCTCGGGCTTCCTATAGTCAGCCGCTGGTCAGTGTCAGCAGTGGCTGAATCTGGACGCCAGTTCTGACTTACGTACAAATTCAACTTAAGAACAAACCTACAGTTCCTATATTGTACGTAACCCGGGGACTGCCTGTATACTGAATGGACAAATATGTGAAAGAGATTTGTCCAAGAACCACTAAATGGTTATTGTTCAATGCTTTCAAACATTGTCATATATTTAATATTTATTTGACTTCTGTTTAATGGGAAAATGTACATATTAATACTCTGTATAACTTTAGCAATTAATTTATTTAAATAAATGAAAAAATCAGACGCACTAGAGGGCAGTATTTATTTTTTGTTTTCCACTCTTAAGGTTGACTGCTTCTTCCTGAGACCTTTTAAGCATTGCCTTGGTACTTAGTATAATGTTAGGGTATAAATGTCTGCTAAAAGAGAGGTTCTTTACTTTCCTTTTGACCCCTTAGAGCCCATTAAACAACTATGTGCATACTTAACTTTACATATTTGAGGAATCTCCATAGGGACTGATGAAGTGTTTAAAGTTAAACATGTACATAAGTGTTTGTAGGACTGGGATTTTTATACAGGTTGAACATCTCTAGTCTTGGCACGCTTGGGACCTGACTGGTCCTGAACCAGAGAATTTGCTGATCAGCGGAGGTCAATATTTGTCTGGTAGCGTTAACATTTCCACTGCTTATTGGGCTCTTAGAAGACATCTAGTGGTAAATCAGAGTGAAATAAGAGCACAGACTATGGACAGCCAGAACTAGTGGCTGTAAACAAACTTTATGGGACCATAGGAAATTTAGCCACACCCATGATGTGTATACATCCAGCTAACTAAAATCATGGCAGACCACGGCTACTGCTGGACAAGAGTGTGCCAGACTAAAGAGGTTCATCCTGTATAGTAAACTGGTTAAGTTTGGCATTAACTACTGTACACTAGAAAGTGCTTTTGTAAATACTCAAGCTTTGTTGCTCTTGTATTATCTGTGGATTAAGAGCCAAAATTGTGAATTGTTTTAAAAATCAGAAAACCTTTTAACAATGACTACATTAAAATTCAAACTAATCCATGACAATTTAAAAAAAAACAATTAGAGGTATTCCTTTGCAAAGGTTCTAAACCATTGATTTCCAATGTATCTCATAATTCTTTCCTGAACCTTCAAAGTGAATGACGAGAAAGGAAAATATCATTTTACCCCGCCCCATTTAGTAGAAATCTTGAAGCTGTGCAAGGGAAATTCTTAAACCAATTTTCAAAATAGTTTTTTGATAAATATCTATACATTATGGCTACGTCTAGACTGGCATGATTTTCCGCAAATGCTTTTAACGGAAAAGTTTTCCGTTAAAAGCATTTGCGGAAAAGAGCGTCTAGATTGGCACAGACGCTTTTCCGCAAAAGCACTTTTGCACAAAAGCATCCGTGGCTAATCTAGATGCACTTTTGCACAAAAAAGCCCCGATCGCCATTTTCGCGCAAAACAAATCTGAGCTGTCTACACTGGCCCTTTTGTGCAAAAGGACTTTTGCCCGAACGGGAGCACCATAGTATTTCCGCAAGAATCACTGATTTCTTACATGAGGTCGTCAGTGTTCTTGCGGAAATTCAAGCGGCCAGTGTAGACAATGGCAAGTTTTTCCACAAAAGCAACTGATTTTGCGGAAAAACTTGCTAGTCTAGACGCAGCCTATCTTTGTATGCCTACAGGAGGAAAAATCGCCTTAGTATTTTGAGTAGTATAAACTGGTTGTGTGTGTGTGTGTGTGTGTGTGTGTGTGTGTGTGTGTGTGGATAAGACTCTGGCTGCTGAATTGAGGTAGTTTAGGTAGGAATGTGAACATGGTGTCAGTCAAATTAGAAGGGAAATAGATTTGGAGTTAGAGTACTTGGAGACAAGGATTGCAAAACTGGAAGGGTAGTCAGGTCTAGCACCTCTGCAGTGGAAATGTTTTGTGGGCTCTTCCCCTATGTAAAGCTGTGGAGATGAAAGTGGGTTCAGGAAGGGCAGGAGTGGATGCTGCAGCACCCAGGATTGGGTCAAAAAGCAAGTAAGAACCAACTGGATCAGCCTTCCCGGTCTGGAGAAGCAGCCACTGTGCTGCTGAGGCTTTACCTCTTCTCATACCTCCTTCTGACACTCCCCCTTTTCCCATTCACAGCTGTCCCTCTATTAGGAGACCTGGAGAGGGTGATGAGGCTTTGTTTCACATTCTCAAAAAATGTGTGCTTATGAAGGCAGGAGGAAGTGGCATATAGATGGTGGTAGAACATTGACCTGTCATGGAAAAGAGGAACAAACAAGGATGCAGGGTACATGGGGCTTAGGATAAGGAAAATGAGTTCAGGAAATCAAGGAAGCATAGGTGTAGGAAGCTAATGATTTATCGACACTGCAATCAGGAGATGTAGTTGCAGTTCATGTATATGTATTGGAGCTAGCTTTGATCTGACTAGCTGAGAGATCATTTGTGAATCCTCAACAGCATGTGCCTTTACCAGTGTTCCAGGTAGGCTTGTTCAACCTGTGCTGGGGTGCATGCTGCTACATCTTAACTATTTCAGTACTCAAGGTAGCTAATAGAGGTAAAATTTCTCTTGTTAATAAAAGCTCCCTAAACACAACCTGTATCATTGCTGATCTCTAGTTAAGAAAAGCACTAGTCTAATCTGCATCATAAAATCTGTTGGAGTTGGACTTCCCTAGTTTAGATGTTGCATGCCAAATTAGTTTAAACTTAAATGTAACATCTAATAAACACAAATCTGTTGAAGGATTAAAGTGCTTTTAACGGAATTGTTTATTTAATCCATTGTTTATTTAATGGATCCCTTTCCACTCATTTCATAGTAATTTGTGGACCTTTGCATGCATTTCTGCAAATTATATTGATTGGCAGGAAATGTTTTAGTGGATGGTTTAAATCATATAAGGAGAGAGTCATAAATATTACATGAAGTAGGTTCCCCCCTTGCATCCCTTAGTATTCTAGGCTGAGAGTAGAGTTTGGTGGTGGTGATCTTAAATGAGCTGTGCTGCTCATTGCTCCAGGTAGCTGTCAGTAAAACTGATTTCTGGGTCTGCAAAGAAGGTTGAGTCTTTTGGAAATGTTTTCATCCCAAAACAGGATGGATATCCAAATATTTGGATTTTTTACAGACCAGCTAAATACATAATGTTTTAAAAACACAGCAGGAATATTTCAGTGTTTTGAAATAGAATGAGATCCACAGGCTCTTTGATTCCCTAACTTTATGGTAACTAGTCAAGTGATCTACTGGGAATTTGGGAGCCAGAGTTGCCAAGCACCTGGTTTCTTAGTTGCCCATATTTTTGATGAGGGAGTTCTTTCTTTATGAATAACCCCAGTACCTACCTTTACTATGACTCACAAGCAGCAGCTAAATGAAGCTAACTAGAGTTAGTTCAGTTTCACAGCTGCTATTCAATGGTGAATAGTCATGAAATTGATGAATATTGTGTCAATTTCAGACAGGTTTCTGAGCTCTCAGACTCTGTGTCTCTGTAGTAACCTGTGTTTTCTAGGCTGAGGATGGGAAGCCTAAGCTTTTCAGCCAAATGACTGGTGTGGTACTGGGGAGTTAGGATTTCCCAGGAGCCTGCATGGTAGGCTGCTGAGGTAATGGGAAGGGTAAGTTGGCAGGTAGGTGAACTGGCTGGAAACCAGGAAGGTTTCCATACAAGTAAAGCAAAAGGGATATTAGAGAGAATACTTTACTATTAAGCTTTTAATGTTTTCCAAAATAAACTTTTAAAAATCTTAAATGTTAAAGGGTTAATAATTGTGGTATTTAGCAAGCCCTCAGAAGACCCCAAATGCTGTAGTGGAAGAGCAGAAACAAAAACTGCGGTATTTGTTAGAGGAGATCTCATTCCTTGTAAATTGTGGAACTGAATATTGTACCAGTTCTCTGGGTTTGTAGTGGGCACATTTTTAGGGAGGGACAGTAGAGGAGAGGATATCCTAGCACTTTGAACTACATCTATATTGTGGTTCTTGTATATGGGGTTATGGTCCACTGTACACCATACTCACTCTATAGCCAATTTCCATTCCCTCAACAACCACAGTTTCCTTGTACAGAGCCTTTTTTTTTTTTAATTTGGACTTTGAGGGACAAGATTGGAACTTCCATGATGCTATAATTTGTTTTAATGCAAGAATATTATCCTTTGGGAAATGTTGACAATTATATTTTTAGACTTGCATCATTCATATTTTCACATGACCTAAGGTATAATAAGGATCACAATTTGAAATCTTGGGGCCTACCTTTTTCTAAATTACATTTATGTACATTTATATTACTTTTATTAGGTCATCCTTGGAAAATACACTTGGCTCTCATATGATGATGTCTTCATTAAAGCTACTAATTTTGGAAATGGCTTAGCAGTATTGGGGCAGCAGCCGAAGACTAACATTGCCATCTTCTGTGAGACTAGAGCAGAGTGGATGATCACTGCACAGGCCTGCTTTATGTACAATTACCAACGTAAGTACTTCATATACTCTATAATTAATATCTTTTGATCTATTGACACAATCTGAAAATTCAAATTGATCTTTAGTTTACTTCATGTTTTAGAAGTTTATTTTAATATATTTTATTTTATAGACTGTATGCAGTCTTACATGGAAAATATTATGCTAAAATAATCTGTCTAATTCTGTTCTGGTGTGTTACATTACACACTTAGATTATGTGTTCTCAAACTTCATTGCACCATGATCACCTTCTGATAACAGAAATTACTTCACAAACACACGGAAGACCAAAGCCAGAAACCATCTGAGCCTCATTGCTTCAAGTAAGGGGGGTCAAAGCTGAGTGCCCCACCTGGCTGGGAGGGACCACAGCTGAAGACCAAGGTGGGCTTGAGCCCCAGGCAGGTGGTCTGTAACCTGAGCGTTGCCAAGCAGGCTAAACCTTCAAGCTATGGCTTTGGGCCTAGCCAGTGGGACTCAGGCTTCAGCCCAGGGCCCCAGCAAGTCTAAGATAGCTTGGGAGACCCATTTAAAGGAGGTCATGACCTACTTTGGGGTGCCAACTAACAGTTTGAGAAATGCTGCTTTAGATGCAAAAACTTGGGTATGTCCTATCAAGCCTGGATCCACAAAAGTAGAAAAGTTCCAATAAATATATAAAAGTTAAATAAGTATATTTTCCTCATATTGGTTTGTGCTTTGCTTCTCCATGAGAGAGGAGCAGTGCAGATCACAGTAGTTACTTTACAATAAAGTCAATAAATAAAAATCTGGAAAGAAATAATTGAATCTGAGTCAGAAGTGTATTTTTATTTGATATGGTTTATATTTGATTGGATACTTGCTGCCTTTTGCATTATAAGCTGACTCTTTCCTTGTTATAAATTTACTTTGAATAAAGATTTATATTTATTGTATTATATCAGACCAAAACTATATACCAGTGTATCTGAGATTACCCAATTTTTTTAATCTTTTCTATTATCCATCACTTCACTGTCATGAAGTGACTGCCAAATTGTTATAAGTAAAAGTTAACTCAATTTAAATAATTTGTAGTTTAATAAGCTATATTGTTTTACTTAAGACTAATGTTCATTCAGGAACCCATTTTGGATGGCCATGTAAGTCTCCTAAATCTCATTGATCTGTCTTAATTCTCCTCTTTCTTTCTCCTTCCCTTCTTTCCTCTTTTCTCCTGCTGCATTTGTATTTCTGCTGGTCTCATTCATTTCCATCCACTACTTTTTTTTCAGTCTGCTGAAGAAATAGCTGCTCTGCCTCTTGGCATCTTTATTGGTCTAGTCACTACTTGAGATGGATTTTTCACAGAATTAGGACTAGTCAATAAAAGCAACATTTCAAAGATCCACCTAAGTGAAAACAAAAGAGAAATGAAATAAGAAATAGTAAAATTTTGGATTCTGTTTAGAGTGCCATATATTCGATTGCGTTTGCAGAAGATCTGTATTTGCACTAATATACCAGAGACCCTGGAACATGAAGCAGCCATATCAGAGCCAAGGCAATAACAGGAATTCTCATGAGTCATTACAGCTTCATTGCTTACATTTTGCATTTAAGATGTTGGTAATGTAGGCTGTATGGCAGGGCTGGGCAAAATATGGCCCAGGGGCTGGATCCAGCCCGCTAAGCCACAGGATCCAGCCCACGGACCACCCTGCCGGGACCCTCAGGCACAAGCTTAACACAGTCCCTGTGTTTCTCTGCTCTTCAGGGAAGGGGAGTCTTCTTTCAATCTCCCTGCCTTCAGCTCAGTCCTCAGCTCCTATTGGCCAGAAACAACCCGCCAATAAGAACTGACCTCAGCCAATCTCTGAGCTCCTATTAGCTGGAAACAGCCAGTCAATCAGAGCTGAAAGATTGGCCTGAGAGACTGGGGCAGCAGGAGTTGAAAGCCACGTGGAGGGAGCAGCCTGTATTTTCAAGCAGGTTGGGGCTACTGGCCAGGAGACAATTAGGCAAACTCCTCCCAGCAAGCACCTGACTCTGGCACCCCAACCCCTCCTGCATCCTAACTCCCTCCCCCAGATCACCATCCAAACCCTCTGCACCCTCCTGCCCCAGGTTACAACTCCCTCCCCACCCTGTATCCCCTCCTAGAACCCTCCACCTGGCCGGAACCCTCTTCTGCACCCACACTCCCTCCTGGAACCTACACTCCAATCCCCTGACCCAGGTCACAACTCCTTCCTCCATCCAAACACCCTCTCAGACCTCACACCATCTCCTGAACCCCCATCCCTTACCCCATGCACCTTTCTGCACCCAACCTCCACCCTAGACCCTGCACCGTCGTCTACAGAAAAGTACGGCCCTTGACCACTTACCAAAATCTTGGAGTGGCCCCCCACCAAAAATTATTGCCCACCCCTGCTCTATGGCATTGTGTTTAAGGATGTCTGTTAGCAACTTGTGGATAGCTTAATTTGAAGAATTGTTGTAACATTTGTTAGGATACATGCATTTTTAAGGGTAAATGTAAGTACGGATTTTAGCAAACGTTTATTTTTGTAAACTTCAGCGGTTACAAGTTTACACTTAGGGGGCAGGCGGAAGCAGGTGCTCATCTTCCATAAGAGATCAGGTGTTTGAAGAGCTCAAGAACACACTTTCTTCTTCGAGTGGTTGCTCCTGTCCATTCGAGTGAGGTGTGTGTGCGCTACGTGCACAGTTCTGCGGAGCGTTTTTCCCCTAGCAGCACCCATAGCGCCGGCAGGTCGCCCCCTGGAGTGGTGCCACTATAGCAGCACATAAGTACCCCTGCCGATGCTCCTCCTTCTCAGTTCCTTCTTACCGTCAGTGACGGTTGGTTGGAGCATGTCAATTACCTAGTCAATTTCCCCGCTTATCTCTTTATGTAAATACTTCTCTAATAGTTATCCCATTGGTTAGGTATTTAGTGTTGGACTTTCTTTTCCTTTGTTCTCCCTCCCCCCCTTAGGGGGTAGGGAATGCCTGGACCACAAGGATTTAAGCCATGCACTTCCTGCGCAAAATTCATGCCCAGAGATGACCCCCATGACAACTGCTTAAAGTGTCTGGGGGAAAGCCACCTGACAGACACCTGCAGAATCTATCCGGCATTTAATCCGCGGACAAAGAAAGAGAAGGACTCGAGCTTAAAACTTTTGTTGATGGAGGAGGCTCTGCAACCGGCACCGGGTCCTGAGACCGGGGTAACCTCTGCACCGCAAACGGCGAGTGCAGGGGGGGCATGTGATGGGGCATCGGTGCCCACGCCACTGGCACCAAGGCACTGCTCACATTCCCCGGCCCCGAAGAGGGCCAAGACTTCAAGGGGTAGATCGCCCGGCCACAAGTCTGGTGCAGGAAAACACCATCGGCGGAGATCCGAGCGCTCTGAGGCACTTTCGGGAACTCAAAAAGGCGGGTTGGCAGACATCCCAGGCATGCTGTCACTGCACCGGCCATCTACACCTGAGACGTTTAAGGCTGCCCGTGAGCTGATCCACCTCATGGTTTCCCTGCAGTTGGTGCTGGGGCCAGCGGGATCGCAGCGGCTGACACTGGGAGCCATGATGGCCCCAGTTGCCCCCCCACACTGTGAGCCTTGGTCGACGGTGGTGCCGGCAACCACCCCGCAACAGCACATGGGGTTGCCGTCCCTTACAACTACGCTGCCGGCACCCATAACGGAAGTGCAGTGGGCACCAGAGAAGGTATGGGCACTGCTTCCAGCACCGACCATGTCTGTGTCTTGTGCCCCGCAGCCAGCCCTGTACCAGTGCACGCCGTTTTCTGTAGCTGCACTGCCCCAACAACCACCAGGGTGTTAACAGGTGCTGTGCCAAGCGAGGGCGCCACCCCCAACTCCAGCGCTGACTAATGTGCCCACGGCACCGGCTCAGCTGCACACGCCGGTACTGGCCGCTTCTACTGCGGCACCAGCGTCAATTTCAATGCCGGTGCTGGCATCTGACCCTACAATAGCACCAGCGCCTACCTTGGCACCGGCGCGGACGTCTGGCTTAGCACCCGCCTGGGCACCGGCAAAAGCACCCGGCATAGCTCCGGCAACAGCGCTCGCCCCAGCATCAGTTTTCATTGCGGCACCGGTTATGATGCAGGCTCTCCATTTAGTGCCTGCCCCATCTAGCACCGGTGATCCGGTGCCTGCACCAGAAAGCATGGAGCACAGTCAACAAGCATCAGCTGATGCACGCACTTCGTCGGCACCGACTCAAGTGAGGCTTCCTACAAAGCTGCAGTCTATGGCCATGCTTAAGCCTCCTTCATCTCAAGACTAGCCTGGCTTAGCACTGCCTTGGTCCGCTTCTGACTACTCCTCTGAGTCAGATGTGGAGTCGCTCCGCTCGGAGGCTTCCTCCAGACCTTCATCCAAGCACCGTTCTCGTTCCCGGCCCCACACGCGCCAGTCTGGGTTTCAGCAGTCCTGGCCCCCTCAGCCTTCAGCCCCCCTGGCCTTTTTGGACGCCATGGGCTTATCATCAATGGCAGGGGCTCACGATACTTTCGCGGATGTCCGCCGCCTCCTGCCGACACACCCCTGCATCAGCGTTGCTTCCCAGGCCTCCGTCACCTCCAGGGGTTCACGCTTTCCATATGGAGGCCCCAAACCACCTGCCTCTGGCTGTGGTGCCATCTCAGCTGGGTCCACAGCTTCCTTCGGTGCCTATTCCGCCGGAGGTGCTCCCACCTTTAGAGCCTCAGAGAGTCTTCCTCATCCTCTTCCCCAGATGAGGCTGTAGCTGACCCTGTGCCATCCATGCCAGCAATGGACTCTAGGTCCCATCAGGACCTTTTACGTCGCCTTCCCTCCAACTTGGGTGTACCTGTGGAGCCAGTTCCGCAAGAGTCAGATCCCATGGTGGACATCCTGTCAGAGGATGCTTCTGCCAGGCTTGCTTTGCCGCTAAACAAAACGGTAGCCAAAATTACTACCACTCTCTGGCAGACCCCCGCCTCACTCACCCTGAACTTTAAGGGGGTTGAGAGGCGCTATTTTATTTCTCAGTCCGGACATGAGCTCTTGTACTCGCACCCTGTCCTGGGATCCATCATAGTCCAAGCCGCTGCACAAAAAGAAAAGCTGCCACAACCCGGCTCAACCCCAAAGGCCAGGGAACCTAAGCGCCTGGACTTATTGGGGTGTAAGGTTTATGCTACGGGGTGAGTACAGCTTTGAATTGCTAACCAGCAGGCAACGCTAAGCCGATATGCCTATAATACCTTGCAGGCTGTCGACAAGTTTAGAGATAGGCTCCCACCTGATGCACAACAAGAATTTGCTACCGTGACCGCTGAGGGCAGGACAATCGCATGCACAGCTCTACAGCCTCTTTAGAGGCTGTAGATTCGGCCGCCAGGACTATGGCATCGGGCGTGGTTATGCGCGCAGCGCCTGGCTGCAGGTGTGTGGCATTCCTCCGGAGGTGGAGTCTACTATCCAGGACCTCCCATTCGAGGGAAAGGCCCTCTTCTCAGAGCATACAGACTCTAGACTGCACATGTTAAAGGATACTCAGTCGACACTTCGGTCATTGGGAATACACACGCCAGCTCCTCAAAGGCGACAACTCCCCTATTGACAGCAGGGTTTACCACAGTTTCAGCAGGGCCGTGGAAATTATTGGAGGCGCCAACCTCGTCCTCCCGGTGGGGGCGCAGGGACGATGGGAGCTTCAACCTCTAACTGCAGGTGTCGTTGCCCTCATCATAATAATGTTAGGGGAACCAGTCAGCCCCTTACCCACCAAGCTAAGCCCCAGTTTTGACACCATCATCGAGGGCCATGTCCCGATCTCCCCCCCCCCCCCAATGTTTGGGGACAGGTTATCCCATTTCGTGCAAACGTGGACCGAGATTACCTCGGACAGATGGGTTCTTGATCTTGTAAGGTTGGGTTATTGTATCCCGTTTCTGGGTTTCCCCCCCTTCCTTCCCTCCCTCCCCATCCCTTTTCAGGGACCCATTGCATGAGGCCGTCCTGCATCAGGAGGTCCTCGCAGTCCTTGAGAAAGGTGCGATAGAACGGGTCCCCTCCCGTTTGGAGGGCAGGAGGTTTTACTCACGTTATTTTGTTATCCCAAAACCGAAAGGGTGCTTTCGCCCAATTCTGGACCTTCGAAACCTCAACAAGGAGGTGGTAAAGACGAAGTTCAGAATGTTAACCCTGGCCTCCATCATTCCACTCTTGGAGCAGGGCGATTGGTACACGGTCCTTGACCTCAAAGACGCTTATTTCCATATAGCGATAAGGCCGAGTCACAGGAATTTTCTGCGATTTGTTGTGTTCCCCAACCATTTCCAGTTTATTGTTCTTCCGTTTGGGCTCTCTACGGCCCCCAGAGTGTTTACAAAATGTATGGCGGTGGTAGCTGCATTTCTCAGGACCTGAGGTATACAGGTGTTTCCCTACCTGAATGACTGGCTGGTTCGAGGGCGCTCTCACGCGCAGGTAACAGCTCACGTAGGCTTTATACAGTCCCTCTTCAGGAGGCTGGGGCTCTTACTGAATGACGAGAAGTCAATGCTGATCCCTTGTCAGGAGAGAGAATTTGTTGGGGCCCTCCTCAGTGCCAGGCTGGCACGGGCCTCCTTCCCCAGGGTAAGGTTTGATACCATACTGACCATGGTGAACGACCTGAAGCATTCCCCCCCCTTGTTTCGGCCTACACCTGTATGAAGCTGCTTGGTCACATGGCGGTATGCACCTACGTCGTCCACCACGCCAGGCTGAGACTTCGGCCCCTCCAGGCGTGGCTGGCGACTGTTTTCAATCAGACTTCAGCACACTGGGACGTACTACTCACTGTTCCCCCGCAAGTACTTATCTCTTTACAATGGTGGACTCAGAGGGAGGTGGTTTGCGGGGGGGGAACCGTTTCAGATCGAGCTGACCTCAGTCACGTTAGTGACGGATGCCTCTGACGTAGGCTGGGGAGCTCACATACACCGCTGCAGAACACAGGGAGTGTGGACACCTTGTGAGAGGATCCTACACATCAATGTGAGAGAGTTACAGGCAGTCAGGAAAGCGTGCGAGGTGTTCTTACCCATGCTTTCACAGCGCTCAATTCTGGTGCGCCTCGACAACATGGCAGCCGTGTCCTATGTGAACAAATGGGGGAGCCCGATCTTACTCTCTGAGCAGGGAGGCGATGCTCCTATGGGACCTGTGCATAGAACACAAAATCCACATTCAGGCCAAGTACCTGCCCGGTTGCAAGAACTTGCTAGCAGATGCACTGAGCAGGTCCTTCGGAGCCCACGAGTGGTCTTTGAAAGGGGAGGTCGTGGGTCAAACTTTCCTCAGGTGCGGTTATCCCCGGGTGGATATGTTTGCCACAGCAGAGAACAAGAAATGCCCCCTCTATTACTCATTTCTGGGGCTGGGCAAGCAGTCCAGGGGAGATGCACTAACAGAGAAATGGCCTCAGGGACTTCTCTATGCGTTTCCACCGTTCCCATTGATCCCCAAGGTCTTCGCCAGGGTGAAAGCATTCACAGCTCAAGTAATCCTGATCGCCCCGAGCTGGCTCAGACAATTTTGGTTCACGATATTGCTGGAGATGCTGTGTACAAAGCCGCAACCCCTGCTCATGGTCCCGGACCTCATCACTCAGCCCTGTCGGGGGAGGGGGGGACGACTCATAGTCCATCCGAATCTCAGATCACTCCACCTTATGGCGTGGCTTATCAGTAGTTAACACGTGCTGAGCGGGCTTGCTCGCAGGCAGTTCAGATGGTCCTGTTGGGTAGTAGAAAGCCCTCTACTAGAAAGTTTTATGAGGCTAAATGGAAACGTTTCACCGTATGGGCATCCCAAAAAGGGCTGGACCCATGCTGGGCTCCAGTTCCGCTGGTGCTCAATTATCTACTTGGACTGCGGCACACTGGCCTATCCGCCTCATCTATTAAAGTATACTTGGCATCCCTTTCTGCTTTCCACGGGTCAGTAAATGGGGGGGGGGGGTCTAGTTCCCTATTTACTGACCCGATAGTAAAGAGATTCCTAAGGGGCCTAGACAAAGTGAGCCCTCATGTGAAGCCGCCAGTTCCCCAGTGGGATCTCAGTCTGGTGCTCAAAAAATTGATGTCTCCCCCTTTTGAGCCCTTGGCGACCTGCTCCTTAAGACATTTATCCCTAAAGGTAGCATTCTTGGTAGCCATAACCTCGGCACGCCAGGACTCCGAGCTTTGTACATTGACTATAGAGCTGCCTTACTTGGTGTTCTCGGCGGATAATGTTAGGCTCTGCCCACACCCGGCTCCCCAAGGTGGTTTCGCCTTTTCATATGGCACAGGAAATTGTCTTACCCGTTTTCTTTCCAAAACCACACCGCTCCCCTAAAGAACAGGTGTTGCATTCTTTAGATGCCAAGCGTGCCTTGGCTTTTTACATAGATAGAACAAAACTTTTCCGTAATTCAACACAGCTGTTTATTGCCTATACAGACAGAATGTAGGGCTTTCCTATTTTGACCCAAAGATTATCCACCTGGGTCTTCTCGTGTATTAGAGAGTGTTATAAGCTGGCTCAGAGGGAGCCACCCCAGGTTAGGGTGCACTTCACTAAGGCTCATGCATTCTCCACAGCCTTGGGAGTGTACCTGAATCCATCTGTTCCTTCAGCAGGAAGAACCCAGACTCAGTGAATTGGAATAAAAGCTAGTAAAGAGCAATACACATCTCTCCATCTGCCAAATCAGTGGAGCCACAAGTACTATGCATGTTATGAGTGGTCTTCAAAAGGTGCTATGATCAAGTCTGTAGTCAAAAACTGGCAAGAGAGACTTTATTGGGTCCTGGGGGGAGCTGGCTTCGGTCCCTGGAAGGGGTGGGACCTCGTACAGAAGGGATGGGCCTGGGGGTTATCTTCTCCCCAAGCCAGCTCTTCATTGCCACTGAAGCCACAAGGCATGTGTCGCTGCGGGCTCTGGTGACAATTTAAAAGGTCTGGGACTCTGGGCACTGTAGTTGTTGAAGTAGTGGCAGCCAGGAGCCCCGGGACCTTTTAAATTGCCAGGGGAGCTGTCCCCTTTGCTCCCTCTCATTGCAGGCCTGGAAATAAGAACCACCAAATAGATTTATTTTGCTGCTAAATAACATTCTCTTCATTGCTCTAGATTCTTGTCAGAATTTTCCATATCATCCCTCTTATGCTTCTACTTTGAGTGTAATCAGGAAAACAAAAGCTAGACAGAATGCATGTGACTTATTCACAGCTCCACAGTTGAAATAGCAAATACGTTTAACTTGTTTATGAAAACAAAATGCTCCGTATCATCTATGACCGTTCTAATATCTTGGTCTTGGAAATGGGGTTAGATCTTGCATTCGGGAGACAGGAACATTTTGTCTCAGTAGGAACCAAAAGCAATTGATTGTATATTGGAGATGCAACGTTGTTAGTGGAGAGTCAAAAGGCATCTGCCAAGCCCAGTTCTTGTGAAGTGGTAGAGAATTGTCAGCCTGGGTGCACAGGAAGAGAAACAGTATGGTCCAGTGGATAGGTCACTTCATTGAACTTGCGACTTGAGAAACGCAGTTTGTTGGCTTTACCACTGATCTGCTTTGTGTGACCCTGGATAAGTTATCTTTGTGCCATCCCTCCCCTCGTGTCATGTCTGTTTGAATAGTAATTTCTTTGAGACACAGTCCCTTTATCCCTAAATATCTAACCACTGCTTAATACCATGATGCCCATGAGATCTCCAGGGACAATTTTAATACAACTTATAACAATATTACCCATAATTGGAGAACTGATTTATCATGAGACACAATCCTTTAATCTTTAAATATTCCTATTGTTAGATAAACTCCCAAGCACAGGGATCCTCACAGACAGTTCTCAAATGAACAGGGTTACTCACCTTTAACTGAGACTTCAGAATGTATTTCCTGTGTAGATCCATCCTCTTCCACTTTTGTGGAATCCATTATTTTCTGAATGAACAGCCAAGGGAATAAGATACAGCTGCACAGTTCATTTATTTTATCCTTGGAAATGAAATAGATTTAAATTTTTTAAATATTTTCTGGAATTTGTAACAGTGAAATGTCTTAATGGATGGTGTAGAATAGGGTATGTCTACGAACTAACTTTGTAGTGAACTAACAGACGTAAGTTCGAACTAAATTTCATAGGCGCTTCACTAGTGCTCCGTTAGTTCGAACTTAATTCGAACTAACGGAGCGCTTAGTTCGAACTAGGTAAACCTCATTTTACGAGGATTAAGCCTAGTTCGAACTTACTAGTTCGAATTAAGGGCTGTGTAGACCCTTAATTCGAACTAGTGGGAGGCTAGCCCTTCCCAGGTTCCCCCTGGTGGCCTCTCTGGGCACAACCAGGAAAACTCTTCTCCTCTCCCCCAGCCCCGGGCCCTTAAAGGGGTAGACTCTGGCCAGACGGCACTGGAGTCAGACAGCCCTGCCAGCAGTGTCTACCCCTGAGCCAGTGGCCCCACCATGAGCCAGGCAGCCAGTGGCAGCGAGCCGTCCCCTGCCCAGTCCCGAGCACCCAGGGGCCGTAGACGGCGCGTGGCCCCCTGGACTAGTGCGGAGCTCATGGACCTCATTGAGATTTGGGGGCAGGCCCCCAATCTCCAAGATCTCCGCACTAGGAGGAGGAACGCATAGCAGCCGCCATGGCCCACAAGAGACACAGGCGCACCCAAGAGCAGGTGTGAATCAAGCTGAAGCAGCTGCGGCAGGGGTACGCCAGGGCCACAAGGGGTGGCGCTGCTGCAGGGGATGACACCTGCCCCTACTTCCCCGCCCTCCACCAACTCTTGGGGGGAGGGGCAGTCCGTGCCAGCCCGGGGGACAGCGAGCCGGGACCAGAGGGCCCTGACCTGGGTGCACCGGAGGGGCCACCGCCAGCTGTTCCAGCAGGGTCGGTCAGGGAGACCGTACCGGGTAAGTAGTTTGAATTAAGTAGTTCGGGGAGGAGGGGAGGGTGGAGGTGGGAGGGAGACCAGAGACCGCGCGCGTGGGCCATGCCTTCCACGGATCACGCAGACACCTGTGCACGTGCGAGCATGTGCCATGCCACCCTTGGGCAGGTGGCTCCAGCTGCGTGACACCCAGGGGCCATGGCCCAATAGGCACATGCTTGTGCAAAGAGACGTGACATGCTCCCGACCCCGGGGCAGGAACCAGCAGGATGCTTTCCCTTCACATGTCCCCTCTACACGGAGGCAGGGGACATCTCCCCCTCCCCCCTGCTGCCCCGGCCACACTATACATGGCACAGGGACATGGGTGCGGTCTTGGGGCAGCTCCCAGTCCCGGGGAGAGCCAGACATCCTGACCATGGCCTCTGTACAAGCACAGCGGCTGTGACGGTGCAGGACATGGTCACCCTCACGTTGCGGGGTGGGGGAGGGGGCTGGGCATCATCCTCTGCGTCCCCAGGGAGAACTGACCACTTCTCTTCTTTCTCTACAGCTGCACCAGCTGCTCGTGCAGGGCGCACCACCCCGCCCGGGACATGCTCCCGCACCCGCGGCCTGCTCCGGACCGCCAGCACGGAGCAGGAGTACCGGGACCAGCACCTGGGTGCCCTGCGAGCCGTGCACCGCACACTGCAGGCCTGGATGCGGGAAGACCTGCAGGTCCGCCACGAGCTGCTGGCTGAGGTCCAAGGGCTGAGCACCAACCTGCAGCTCCTGCTGCAGAGCATGGTGCCCCGTGCTGGTCCTGTGCCTGCTGCCCCCCCAACTCCTGCCCCCCCTCCCACCTCTTCCTCCTCAACCCCCACAACCTCTTCCTCAATGTCCACACCCCCCACCTCAACCTCCGCACCCTCCACCCCATCCCCCCGGGGATGCCGAGGCCCCCTCCCTCGCCGTGCTGGGAGGCGGTTGGCCCGGCGAGACCCCCATCCCTGATCCTTCAGTTTCCCTACCCCCTCCTTTCCCTTGCTTCCCCCTTTCAGCTCCCTCCTCCCAGTTTTCCCCCTCCCCTCTCCCAGCCTCTCTCTTCCCCTCTCCCACCTCCTTTTCCCAGTTTCCCTGAGTTTTGTTCAATAAAGAGAGTTTCTAGTTTTGACTACACGTTATCTTTATTTTGTACATCAAGAAGAGGGGCTAGGGAAGGGTAAGTGGAAGGAGGTGAAGGAGGAATGGGGTACGAGCCCCCGATGGGGAGGACTGGGCTGGCTCTGCGGGCTTCTGGGGGTGGAAGCTCTCCTGCAGCCCCCCAATTGCCCCCTCACCCCAGATGGCAGCCTGCGGCAAGTGCAGCCGGGCTGATGGCCGAGTGGTGTGATGTGCCCAGTGTGGGTAGTTCGGGCACTCCAAGCCAGGACTGCTTTGCAAGCGGGGCACCCCTGAGAACTGTCTGTCCGGGGTGGGGGTCGGGTCCCTTTAAGCGCAGCCCTGGGCTAGCCTGAGACAGCATCTCCACGCTCTAAGTCCTCCTCTGATACCCTGCCGGCACTGCTTCCGGCCATCCTTAAGCCTGGTTCAGGGTCCACTTAATGTGGACATGCTAGTTCGAATTAGCAAAACGCTAATTCGAACTAGTTTTTTAGTCTGGATCCGTTAGTTCGAATTAGCTTAGTTCGAATTAACTAATTCGAACTAAGTTAGTTCAAATTAGCGCTGTAGTGTAGACATACCCTTAGTGTGTGGAGTTACTTTATTTGGCTTAATGTTTTAAATTCTCTCAGTGAGACGTGCTTCAGCTCACTGTCTGACATCTTATTTAGTGTCTAAGCAGTATGTGATCTTGTGTGAACTTGGCTGACCTTTTTGTTGGCAGATGATATTGTCATGCACTGTTCACGTAGTCACTTAGTTAAAACATAATTCATTCTGTTCTAACATTAGCAATATGGTAAATGATTCACTTACTGTGCTGCTCCAGCTTTTAATTATACATAGGGATATTAATATTTTTTTAAATTTGATGATATGGAAAGGAAAACTTATTTCTGCTGTACCATGCCAGACTCTTGGAATGTAAAATGTAATATCTTTTATGGTATCATATCAACAAAATATATTCTAGAGTGCATAGTATACAAGCTTTAAACTGACAGCATGGTGATGAATATAATGCCTTTAGAAACCTGGTGTTTATGGACTTATGCCTATATTTGGTGTATTTTTATATATTTCATGAACTGCATAAAACTTAAGATTAATTGATAATTAGAAAAATCTTGCATAATTCATTTTTTATTTTTACCTTTTATTTCAAATTTTAAATTGTTTAACATTTCAAAGAAGAGTGGGTATGTAAGAAAGTGATTTATGCAACTAGTTTTAACTGGTAATGTAGCAGTTACATTGAATTTTTACATTTTTCAAAATCTGTTCATGCACAAAATCCCACTCATTTGGAACAACTGAAAGACCCGAGTTAGTATTAAGTAACACCACAAAAAACATGGAATCATGTATTGCTTTTTCCCCTAACATACTTCTAATACATTGATAATCAGAGGTTGGCTGTCTCTAGGTTTTTTTTCTCCCACTACGGATATAGCTCCCTCATAGAAGTCTTTTTAATGAAAAATATGTAATCAAATCATCATAATTTTATGCAATTCATTAAATCTATAAAATTCACCAAATTTAGGAGTAAGTCCATAAACACCCTAATATCAGGTTTCTAAAGTCATAGTAGGGAGTGAATTAATCTAATTTTAATGTGTGTGAAATCTTGGAAATCAATGAAAAAATTCCCATTGACTTTAATGGGGTGAAGTTTTCACCCTGTATTAAAAGCTGACACATTTAGTGCTTAGAAGTTTTGGTTTTCTGAAGTTTCTTGAATCAATACCAAAATCAAATATACAAATAGAAGTTAAATTTCAGACTTAATCACAAGATTGTATATATCATAAAATCTCAGATGTGCCTGAGAAAGTGTTAGGTTCTTTTGCTGAGAAGTGCTGACTTTGCAGATCAGCATTAGTGATAATGGCTAGCAGCTGTCATAGCTCACTTTTCTTTTTCTCCATGACGTCAGTACACCATCTTGAAAACTATATACACCTCTCAGCCTAGTCAACTTTTTCACATAACTTATTTGTTTTTCACTTGTTTGCTTTGTAGGTGCATAATTCTGTAAATGATTGTTTCAGATATTATACTTTTCTCTCCCAAGTACTGTAGAGTTTCAGTATGCTAATTGGCTTGGGGAAACTTAAATTTTGCTAAGTTGTTTGTATAACAGGGGTCACTGGACTAAGTGGAGAGAGCTCGTGGGAACTAGTAGAGCCACTCTTCTGTACTTTTCTCCCACCAAATTAAAGAAAACAATGTGCATGTGCATTTGCCCTGCAACAGTCCTAAACTATGACAGACAGTTTTAACAAGAAAAAAGTAAGAAAAGGTCAACTATTAACTTTTCTGAATAAAAGAAACTGGCTGCTTTTGCATTTTTCTTAGTTTAACATAATGAGTTGTTAGTTCCAAGAATTAAATGCCATCTAATAGGCTGAGACTTTTTTCTTTGTTGGTATCGGGGTTTGTCTTTACTAAAATAAAGTTAGTGCAATAATACACTTTAAATTGTAGTGGTTCCCTTCTCCCCTCCTCACCACATAAAAATTTTCAGCAAACTAATTCCAGATGAAAGCACAAGTGAAATTTAAAAAAATCTGATTCTGATAATGGCACCTCCTTCTATGTTTCAACTTGCAGTTTATTTGTGCCAAAGGTGAAAAGAATTAGTAATCTTGCAACTTGTTCAGGCGGTGAACTGCACTAAACTCTCTTCGCTCCTCAGTTGGTATTCCATTTTCTGAAAGTAAAGTTAGTTTTGCCTTTAAGATTATACTGTAGGTTTTTTTTTTTAAAAGATCTTTCCCTCTGAATGGTTCTTTCTGCCCTTTTCTTTATATGCAGATTTGATTGCAGAATTGGGATCAATGTTTGAAAAGTCCAATAGGTAGTTCAGATCTGGTGATTTTAATGTAATATACTAAACACAGACAAAATTAAAAGGATAACTGGTCCTGTTTTGTCAGATAAAGGAAACTTAGAACATTTAGTTGCTGTTTTGAAGTGCCACGTACTGCATATTCTACACTGTGCAAATGAGGAAATAAAATATATTTTATTCGCTTCATTAGGAGATGATTGAATTAGGCTTTCAAGAATAAACATTTATTTACTTAAACATCATTGCTTTTATTTATAAATTATATATGGAAATTTATATACTCTGTTCAGTGTAGAGTCTTTTAGGCACAAATCTGAGGGGAGTTAATTTTAAATATAATTTATTTTGGCATTTGTTGCAGAAGAAAACTTTTGCTACTGTAGTTTTTTGAAAACTACAGTTGTGCATATTATAATTTTATAATTTAACTGAATGTTACATATAATTGAAAATCAGTGTAGAGTCTTTTTAATAGTAATAATAGCAGAATATGAATTTATTGAAGCATTTGTATAAATGCAATCATGTTTTTCCTCCCACTCAAACTCTCATTTTTTTTCATTACAGCTGGAAATGATTTGGGGGCAAACTCATACAAAATGTGGGATAAAGACTATGAATCAGGATTGTTTTCAGATGTTTAGCTATACATAATGCATATGGATAATAGTGGGAATCCTTAGAAGTACATCATGTGATGAGGCTTAGATTTATAGTCTAACTTGATTTTATAATTGACTAGATTAAAAAAAAGTAGGATTTGCCATATAGAATTAGATTCCTGTGTATCTAGTCTGACTTGCTCTCTGATAGAAGGTAATTCTTTTTATCTTGGAGGAATGCAAAAAAGCCCTAACATTCTTCTATCTGTGTAACATTGTATACAGAAGAACAGGACTTTTGAACCACCCAGACAATCAGCATGCACCTTTTAAAGCACAAGAATATGCTAAAGTTGAAATTAAAATGAGTGATGGTGTAAGTGTCACAAACTGGTCAAGGATGTATAAATTTTATCACCTGTTGTATGGGGTTCAGAACCTACGTTCAGCGTCTCCTAGATGCAATTATATTTAACTTATACTAGTCATATACAGAGAAACTGTGTATTTGACAGACAATGGAAATGCTGTTTGTCACAATTGTTTGAAGGGAATTCTAAGCCCATATTTAAACTAAGAAAAGTTCAACCTTGTATTAATTAGAATTTATAAATAGCTTCTGATTAGTCACTGATTCAAAAGGTCTAATAATGGAATATATAATTTTTTTGAAAAGAGAAAGTAATCAGTTAGAGTTAGCCTGCTTATATGCAGGAAGATTAAGTACAGTGTAAAATCTTACACATTAAGAACAGATGTCTGTATTTAAAATGATAAAAGCCAGGAAGGTTGAGGAGAAAATTTAGAGTGGGTTATGCAGGTTGGTGTGAGTTTTGAAATATTCAGTTATTGTTTACTTAACTACAAATACTCATGTCAGCAATATTCTTGATTTTTCTCATAAGCAAACTAAAACGTGCATTCACCATAGGACTGTGTATCTTCTTGGCCATTATTTTAGCTGGCAACACAGGTGCTGAGTCCCTTGCCTGAGTTGGTTAATCTGAGGTTCTTTTTCTTTTCTTTTGAAGACCTTTGAAATATCTTGAATATTTGTAATAAGGATTCATCATGTCAATTTTTCTTCCACAGTTGTTACATTGTATGCTACTTTAGGAGGCCCAGCAATAGTACATGGATTAAAGGAAAGTGAGGTGACAACCATCATTACTAGTAAAGAACTGATGCAAACAAAGTTGAAGGTAAGGAATGCCTTTTCTTTGTGACTAAATTTGTTGTAGTGTATGTGAGCTGATGTAGGAGACTACAGGCTGATGTATATGTCCCAATTTATTGATATTCTTGCCTTTTTGTAATGTTTCTTTTTTCACAATATAAGAGAACAAAAATATCAAACATTTTCTAAAGCAAATGTTTTACACTCCTTGACTCTTGGAGTGATTTTACACTCTTTGTGAGTGTAAGGTGTAGTTATTTATACCAGTACAAAGTGAGGCCTTAATGTTGTATATGAAATGTAGGGTGTAGAAAGGTGAGCCCATACACAACTTCACTGAAACCAAAGGACTATTCACAGATAGCAGGAATCTGCCAACTTGTATGTTACAAGGATGAAGTGTAAAAAACCTACCAGTCTGATTCGGTAGATGTTTACACATACTTTATAATCCCGTTACCCTTTTGTGCAGTAGTGCAGTGTAGAATAAGTCCTATAAAATTTTATATAAGTAAGCAAGAAAGCATGTTAATGTATCTGTCTACTAACATCTAAAGTAGCCAAACAAGATTAAGGAAAGTGTTACTCATTGGTTTAACTCTCTTATTAGTGGTAAGGTTTTCAGATACTAAGTTGATGGTTGCAGTAGAAGAATTTGGGTGGAATTTTGCCACTACTCTCAGAAAATGTGTTATAATTTTACTTGCACTGGTGCAACAATACAGGTCCTTCCAATTGAGGAGGCCATAGTAAAAGCTTTTTTAACTGGCATGCTGAAGGTACAGAGGGTGCCAGTAAATTAACAATCCCAGCTAACTAATAGAGAAAGGTTTGGAGTGTGAGGGGTGGGTGTGGGGCAAGGATGTGGGAGGGACTGTGGGACCCAGGGTTTGGGAGGGAGTTTGGGTCTGGGAGGGAGCAAGGGAGATGGCATGGGAGGGGCTAAGGGTGCTGGATTGAGGGGGTGCTCACATCTGAGGGTCCCTGCAAGCAGCTCTCCATCCCTGCTACTCTTGATAGAGGCATGGCCAGGTGGCTCTGTTGCAAGTAGGCATGCTGCTTCTATCAGCAGATGCCACCCCCGCACAATTCCCACAGAGTCAGCACTCCTGGAGGGGGGGATGGAGGCAGCATGCCTATAGAGACATTTGGCTGTGCTTCTGCCAGCAACAGCAGGGAGGGGGAACTGCTTGTGGGGGCTGCCAGAGGTGAGCGCCTCCCACCAACCAACACCCTGAGCCATTCCCACGTCCCAGGCCACCTCCCAGACCCATACTACTTCCCAGGACAGGCCCTGCAGCCCCTCTTATGCCCCAGTTCCCTGCCAACCCGACACCAGCCACGCTATAAACCGGACTATCTGTACAGATCAGGAACACTGATTTACTGAGCTTACCAGTTGGTGAAGGGCTGAATAAAAGGACTTTTACTGTATTCTGTAGGCAAGCTGGAGGCATTTTGAATATCTTACCTACCTTTACTGAGCTGGGTAGCTAAAAGGCTCCAGTACAAAAGAGTTTGCACTGTTGGAGCTGGATTTGTGCGGAAAAATGCTCACATTTGATTTGTGAAAATAATGCCAAAGTAGGGATGTGAATGGTTAACCGCTAAGCATCACCCTTACTGGTTTACCAGCGAGGGCTGGAGCAGCCTCCCATCCTCTATGCCCCATGACCTGCCATCAGTGCTCCAGCCCGGCCAGAGCAGCCCTTGATTGCAGCGGGCCCAGCGTGGCTCAACTGGAGCAGCAAACTGTGAGTGGGGGGGGGGGGGGGGGTGCTTTAGCCTGGCTGGAGCAGCCCCTGATAGCGGGGGGAGAGGAAGGGCCTGCCCAGCCTACCTGCCCACATTTAAGTGGTTAACCAGTGAAACCTAACATTTAACTGGTTTGTTTATTACTTTTAGCAGAAAACAGGGCAGGTAAGGTTAGACCTACAAGGTTGCTTGTGTTCTGTAAAGTATTATAAGATCATGGCTGATACTTATTTTCAGTATCCTGAGTAATCAGAAATGACGCAAATAGACAGAACACAATAATGCATGAAGTACATGTGTAATAGTAAATGTGTCAAAATTCAGCACTCCTAGATTATTGTTAATTGTTCTCCTATCAGACAATGGATTGTACAACATGGCAGTCTTTGTGCTTGACTCAGTGTCATTTTTAGAAATGGTAGATCAGCTTAAGCATCTTTATTAAAGTTGCTTAAAGGTTGAATCACTCATGCCTAACAGCATCCTTTTCAATTACAGAAATAACATGTTAAATCTAATATTGTACTTGGAAAAATAAGTACACTTCATGAGAGAATTTCTCCTCTGTTTAAAAAATGGCTACATTCAGTGTGGAATCAATTTTACTTAAGCAAAAGTCAGAAATGCTTTGTTAATTCATGGATTCAGTTTGAAATCTTAAATAATTAAAAGTCAAAAAACTGGTAATGCATATATGCAGAAATGTAACTAGCTTTTTATAAATTCTAAAATAGTACAGGCAGTCCCCGACTTACGTCGGATCCGCACTTACGAACGGGGCTTTCTCGCCCCGGAGGTCGAGGTGGCGGATTGCTACCTGCGAGCTCCGGGGCGAGAAAGCCCCGTTCGTAAGCTGCTCCGGTGCCCCTCGTCTGCTGGAGACCGTCTCCAGCAAACCAGGGGCACCAGGCGGGAACCCGCCACGGCTGCGGCTTCAGTCCCGCTGCCTGTGGTCTGCTGGGGACAGTCCCCAGCAGCGGCGGCCAGAGCAAAGCCTCAGAAGCGCAGGGAACCGCCGCTGCTGCCTCTTCAGTCCCGGTGCCTGTGGTCTGCTGGTCTCAGTAATATTTTAACGTGTGCTGTAAAAATACATTGTTTCATTCTTGGTATAAACTTTTGCACCAGCTTTTCTTGCAAAATGAAGCACAAGTCTCCATTTCCACAGGAAATTGTTTCTCAGGTTCCACTATTACGACATATCATTACTGTGGATGGCAAACCATCAACATGGTCAGAATTCCCCAAGGGTGTCATTGTTCACACCATGGCTTCCGTGCAAGCAATGGGGGCCAAGGCAGATAATGGTATGTACTTTTTAAATACTTGGTTTGGAGAAACTGTTGTACAGCTAAACCTGAATGAGTCAGGAGAGTCCCGGCCTTTACTGCAAAAAATCTTGTTTGGTCATGGTATAATGTATAAATTATATATCTAACTAGGGATGTAACATCTTACCACCCGAACGGGTGGTGCTTAGCAGATACCTGGTAAGCAATCCTCCACCCACGGCCTGCTGCAGGTGGTTGGGAGCTGGCAGCCCAGCAGGGGGCCGGCAATGGCTCCTGGAAGCAGCAGCACTGTGCAGTCTGGGAGCTGGCCAGCCCCACATGTGGCTGGAAGCAGCCCCTGCCTGCAGTGGGGAGGTCAGGCCACTCCAGCCTGGCAGTGTCCCTGCTGCCTGTCCCCATTTAATCAGTAAACTAACTAAATTTGATTATAGGAAATAAATTGCAGGATTAGGGCCTATGTTCTTACAGTTCTATGTAGATTCCTTATTTCAAATGAATTACACCATCTTCATAGAAATTATAGTAGGTGAATAGAATGTGGTTTTCAGAATTGATGTTAGCTCAAGTGTAGCTTTGTTCTGAACCCCATGTATGGGGCAGTGTGTTGTTGCTATTCCCCAGGAATACACAAAAGCAGGTTGACTCAGTCACACTCCTGGTTCCTCACCCTGCTGTGGTGGGGATATATTGTGCCCTATACCTGGTGCAACAGATAGAATCATAGGGTTGAAAGGATACAGGCCCCTGCTAAAAGCAAGACCAATCCCAATTAAATCATCTTTATCCAAGGCTTTATCAAGCCAGGATTTAAAAACCACTAAGGATGCAGATTCTGCTACCTCCATAGGTAACCCATTCCAGTGCTTCACCACCCTCAAAGTGAAATAGTTTTTCCTAATATCCAACCTAGATCACCCCCATTACATCTTGGCAACATTGCTCCTCGTTCTGTAATCTGTCCGTTCTGTCCTGGCTTGACAAAGCCCTGGCTGGAATGATTTAATTGGGAGGGGATTGGAGCTCCTGAGGTCTCTTCCAACCCTATGATCTGTCACCACTGACAACAGCCTCTCTTCGTCCTCTTTGGAACCCCCCTTCAGGTAGTTGAAAGTTGCCAGCAAACCCCCCAACGCCCTCGCCCCCTCCTATACACATACTCTTCTGTAGACTAAAGAAGCCCAAATTCTTCAGCCTCTCCTCATGTGTTATGTGCTCCAGCATTTTTGTTGCCCTCCACTGGATTCTCTCCAATGCATACACATCCTTTATCTAACGGGGTGGATCGGGGCAGAATTGGACACAGTACTCCATATGTGTCTTCACTAGTGCCGAATAAAGAGAAATAATCACTTCCCCAGATCTGCTGGCAATGCTTCTACTAATGCACCCCAATATGCCATTAGCCTTCTTGGCAAGTGCACACTGTTGACTCATCTGTAGCTTCTCATCCACTGTAATCCCTAGGTCCTTTTCTGCAGAACTGCTGCTTAGCCAGTCAGTCCTCAGCCTACTCATGCACCCCAATATGTACATCTCCTAGCATGCTAGTGCAGCTATGCTGTCCAGCACGTTGAATTTTGGAACCAAAGTTTTGTTCATTCCCCATTCTTCCCATCTGTTTCAACTATGTGTATGGTGGAGATATAGTACACTTGAAGAATCTGATTTTTACTTTACTGTAACTACACAGTATTATAGATGTTGCAGAGAAGTTAGGGGACACTTTAAATTTTGTTTCACCCTGTGCAGGTGCCAGGGATTGGCCATAATCTGGTTCACTGAATGTAAATAGACACAGAAGTAATGTCTAGTTCCTTAGCAGAATAATCACTATATTGTACGCTATCAAGATTTTAAATTTTATAGTTGCTTTCTATACATTGTGCATAATTTGTTTTAATAAAAATTACAGTAAGCAAACAGCACGTCAGGCCTGTACCCTCAGATATTGCAGTAATCATGTACACAAGCGGATCTACAGGACTTCCAAAAGGAGTCATGATCTCTCATTGCAACCTTATTGCTGGCATAACTGGTATGGCTGAAAGAATTCCTCATTTGGGGTATGTACCAATAACAGTTTTCATTAAAGAGGGCTTGTAATTACATGTAATCATAAATTAATTATTGTGTAACTAGATGCTCTATGTAGATTCTTAGAATGTACTCATTACCACTGAAGTATACAGAGTATTTTCCAGTAGTGCATTAGTATTTGAATATCTGTTACGGTGTTGATTTTCCATTTATTTGTGTTAGGGATAGAAAACTCAAAGAAATGGGCCTTTTACTTGGAATAGAAAGTGTGAGTTTGTGATGGCCCTTAGTTCCGTTGGGCACTCATTGCACAGTGATGGACTGACCCCTGAGTAAGTTGTGTCCCATGCAGATCTTTCCCCGATGTGGAGAGTTTCTTTGTATCATGAGTGAAGTTGTTGACCACAAGCAAGCATACAGCTATTTTCTCCAAGTTGTTCAAAGGATGTGTTTTTGATTCTTTGTCCATTTACTATGTGGTAGATCTTAGCTTTAAGTTAAAAGCATGATATTTCATAGAAAAACAAGTTAGTGTTCACTGCGAATATTCTGAATGGAGTGACTTTTTTTTATTTATGTATCTTTTTAAAGGGTTTTTTTTTTTTTTTAAATCCAAATGACTAGCAAAAATTGACACAGAAAGGCAGAGGCAGAAGGGGCATATGAGGGGCAGAGTTGCAGCACAGTGTTCTGTAGAGATTCTGGGCAGCACTGTGCCTGAGTCTGTGGTGGGTGATGTAAGTTAGCCCTTAGAGTGATCTAAATTATTTTTGTGACCACAGAAGTTCCTGGAGCAGTCCAGAATCAGGAGGGCATAAAAGCAGGGTAAAGCTCCCTGCCTTCATTTTCCCTCTGTAGCTGTAAATTCTATACCGCGCCTTTATTTTGTATAACATAGACTTTTGTCCCATCTTTGTGGTCTTTGTTTTAAGTGATCACTTTTTGAATCTTTTGTTCTCTGATAAGTAAATAACATTCTTCAAAGGCCTTAAATTAAAAATGAACATTTCATAACTTTCGAAACCACACATACATGCTCAAAAATACTGAGATTGGTTTTCAGGCACATTCATATTCTTTATTTTTTTCTGTTTAATTGGGTGCTGTAAAAACAGTTTGATTTTAAGTGATTGTACAGAAGATGCTAAATAGTACAATGTGAATGTGTCTTTAATTTTTTTCAGGGAAAAAGACGTTTATATTGGATATTTGCCTCTTGCTCATGTTCTGGAGTTAAGCGCTGAACTTGTTTGTGTATCTCATGGATGCCGTATTGGCTACTCATCACCCCAGACGTTAGCTGATCAGGTATATAACTCATATATGTTGCACCACAGGAATAAAAGATAAACTTTCAATAGATTTCTTAATAGCTGTTCAAAACTTTTAAAGGAAAGCAGTAAGAAAATCTTTTCATAC
Source organism: Pelodiscus sinensis (assembly GCF_052426305.1). Classification (NCBI taxonomy): domain Eukaryota; kingdom Metazoa; phylum Chordata; order Testudines; family Trionychidae; genus Pelodiscus; species Pelodiscus sinensis. The sequence goes on along the minus strand of NC_143061.1, from coordinate 40,005,334 downwards.
CAAAATATAAACAGGTATATTTTTTGTTAGAAATCAATACATTAGACTACTAAGCAATTTTTACAGTGAAGGATCTCTAGAAACTGATATCACTGATTTTCTCGTTAAGAAAACAATCACCTTTCTATTTACATATTTACATTTTTAAAATCTGTATAAATGCTTCACTTAACCTTATTTATTTCTCCTATTTAGTCCTCTAAAATAAAGAAAGGAAGCAAAGGAGATGTTACTATGCTTAGACCTACCCTAATGGCATCTGTACCAGTAAGTTTGATGCTTTCTTTTAAGGATATTTCATCATTCAAATCTTACATGACAAAGAGGAATAATATCTTGATAGTTACTGTAAATTACAAAGAGGAGACCTTTGGCAGTAAGACAGGTTTACATTATATACTTTTTATTTAAAATATGATATAAATATTTACATGGTGGTGTGAACATTCTTACATACTAGCTGACTAACACTATTTGGTGGAAATTACACTTCTTCTTCAAGTGCTGTCCTTGTAGGTGCTGGTGTGTCCTCATGCTGCAATAGGAGACTTTTCATAGCAGTGCCCTGTAGCACATTTACAGTCGGCACCTAGTGGTGCCATTGGCACCCATTGACTGTGCATGTGGCACAGTTCCCTCAGTTCCTTCTCTACCATCTTCAGTAGCAGACGGAGCTCCCAGCAGTTGCCCTCTCTTCACCTACAAAGTACGACTACAGTTAAACACCTTGACTTTTTTACCCCTTTTCAAATAACCTTGTTCTTTTCTTCTAAACAATCAAAGAAACCAACAAACCATCAAAACCCTTATGTATTGGAGCCTTCCCACTCACAGGAACTCCCTCCCCCACCCCACACACCTTTCACTTTTTGCCCACCATTTGACCAACATCATGCCTGGTTTACCAGAATTTAAAAAAATTTGACACCTGTAAAGACCCCAGGCCAATTTCTGATGGACATTCATCCTGTGTCAAATGCCTTAAAGAGGGCCATGTCTTTCCTTCCAAGATGGACTAAGTCTTGAATACTAGGAAAGATTCCTGTACTACATAGGGATGCGAACGTTTACCCAATTTACATGATTAATCAATAAGCCTGGGCCCAAGACAGACTTGACACACTCATCCCTCTTGTTGATACAGTTTGAATCTGCCCTTACACTACAGCAAGGACCTGCCTCCAAATTCTTGGACATATAGCTGCCTCAACATATGTAGTGAATGGGCTGTGCCCACGAAAGCTCATGATACTATTTACATGTTTTGTTAGTCAATAAAGTGCTACCAGACCTTTTGTTGTTTTATATGTAGTGAAGTTTGACAGGCTGTCCATGCACTGCCTTCAGGCTTAGCTTGCCACAGTATATGTTCACTCCAGTGATGAACTGAAAAAAATGGTATCAGTAGCACAGCATATTCTTTCTTTTGTACGTTGGTGGACACAACCTCAAAATATCCTCCAGGGCATTCCATTCCATCAGGTCGTGCTAACTTCTGTCAAAACCACAGATTCCTCTCTCCTTGGTTGGGGAGCTCATGTAGGAAGCCACGTGATTCAGGAGAAATGGTCTCCTCAAGAATCTTCACTACACATCAACATATTAGAACTCAGGGCAGTACTCAAAGCCTGCCAGCACTTCCTGTGATTTATACCAGAACACAATGATCTGAATCCGTACAGACAACACCTTCTTCATGTATTACATCAATCGACAAAGTCGTGCACAGTCGAATGCCCTCTGTGTGAAAGGCTGTTAAATTATGGAATTGGTGCATCTGCCATGATGTTACACTTATTGTGGCTTACCTACCTGGTTCCCTACATACTACTAGGCACGTGAAAGTATAACTGTGTAAACAGTTAACCGGGGAGCCACCTTTCCTTCCCCTTCCCTCCCCTTACCCCCCCCCCCCCTCCACACACACACACTGCTGCCTCTGGTTCCCTAAATACTACTAGGCACATGAAAGTATAACTGTGTAAACAGTTAACCGGGGAGCCACCTTTCCTTCCCCTTCCCTCCCCTCCCTCCCACCCCCCCACACACTGCTGCCTCTATCAGAGGCAGCAGTGCAGGGAGGGGGGTGAGTAGGTGAGAGCCAGTAAATGAGTGGAGCCAGCTTAAAAGCCCCACATGCACTGGTTTCCCAGGAGCCCCCATATGCAACTGCGTAACCCACTCCACCTACCTCAGTACCTCTGTTCACAGTACTAGACTACCTATTAGATTTAAAGGAATTTAAATCTTAGCTCATTAAAGGTCCATTTGGATGCCATCACCGTGTTCCATGACCCAATAAATGGCTCCTTGCTTTTTTCTCCATCCCATCACAAAATGCTTTTTCATGGGGATTCAGAACACGTACCCCATGGTAAGGAGCCCTTTTGAGCCATTGGCCATATGTTCTCCTCTCCATCTATTCATAAATGTGGCATTCCTTATGGCAGTCACATGAGGCAGACATGTTGGAGAAATAGTGGCCCTCATGGCTGACCGTCCTGACACCGTTTTCACCAAAGGCAACGTCACCTTACAGTCACGCCCTAAGTTCCTACCTAAGGTAGCATCCGCCTTCCATATTAATGAAACTGTTCATTTACCGATATATCGTCTTTACCAAACCACATGAGACTTCACTGCAAGCATCGCTTCACATGCTCTACGTCTGCTGTGCTCTCGCCTTCCATCTGGACAAGAATAAACTAGACTCTTTTTGTCCATAGCTGAATGCTCCAAGGGTGAAGCCATATCTTCCCAACAGCTTTCCAAATAGTTTTCCTTGTACATACATACCTGTTATGTCATTCATAACAAACAACCGCCACAGACAATAACAGCCCGTTTCACCGGAGTGGTAGCTGCATCTACAGTTTTCCTTAGAGATGTTCCACTTGTCGATATTTGCAGAGCAGCCACCTATCCTCTGACTTTTTTGCTAAACGTTACACCATAACCACTGGGACAGTCCCTGAAGCCACAGTAGGACTAACTGTCTTTTCACCCATGTCCATGGCCCAGCTCCAAGGCCCACCTCCTCAGAATGGACACTGCTCTACAAACACCTGAATTGAGCTTCCAAAGGGGCAGCACTTGAAGGAGAAATAGTTACCTTGTGCAGTAAAGATAGTTCTTCTAGATGTGTCTCTGTGGGTGCTCTGCCATCCTCCTTCCTCCCCTACTTTGGAGGCTGTATACCGATTTCCATGGTAGAGAAGGAACGGAGGGAACCATGTTGTGTGAGCAGTTAACAGGCACCAGTGACCCACTAGGTGCTGATTACGCATGTGTGGCACAACAGGGCACTGCTATGAAAAGCCTCGGATCGCTAGTGCAAGGATACACCAGCACCTGAAGTGGAGCGCACACAGGGACAAACATCTCAAAGAACCATTGTTACAGCACAAAATGAGTAACTTCTTTATCATGGCATTTCAGCTTTTATCATGCTATTGCTAATAGTAGCTGGTATAAATATGATTTATGTAAAATTCGCTAAATATGATCTATAGAAGACATTTTGTTCTATTTGTCACCTGTTGTACTATTGTCTCCTAATAAGCAATGTCCCTTACAGAGCAATGAGTTTGCCAGCATTATGTAAAAAGAATGTGGAAAATTGGTCTTGCCATAAACATTCATTCATTCATTCGTTTAAAGGAAAAAAATACACAAGATAATTAGGCCTTTTGTGGGTAAAGAATGTAGTGGGTATGCTTTGCACTTTGTGGTATATTACTTATGGAATATTTGAAAAGCGATATCTAGCAGTAATTGTTAGTTTTATACTTCCAAATGTAGTTAGTATGGAGTGCAAGCCATCAGAAATCTCAAAATGTCTGACTAATACTCTACTTTGTACATTAAGATTTTATAATTATTTTTGTCTCGTTTTAAGGTTTAACTATAAATTGAGGACAGTGTTTTTCTCTAGGCTTTGCTAATGCTGAAGGGATAGGACAGGGATTGATCGGGGCCCACACCCTTGGATAAGCAAATTCCACGGCATTTAAGAACACTGAGAGTTAGCAAACATGCCATTTGCACAGCATATCCAGTGCAGCATCAGATGCTGGTTAGGAGATATCAAGCTCCCCAGGTACATAGCACTTATACTGCAGGCAGCTGGTAGGATTAGGATTGCACAGTTCGCCTCCTCGCACTGGGAGTGCATTTTACTGCTGCTCTGTCTCGTTGGCCTTTTCCTAAGGACCCTGCCCCAGCTACAGTAATCCTGTAGAAGTAGGAGCAACAGGCAGGTTTTGTTCCTTGAAATGTACTAGCATGTTTGACTTTTAGTACATTAAATTTAGTAATGCTGTTAACTTGCTTAGCTTTTTGTATTTAATTCTTTAATTTAACAAGGAAATCATGGATCGGATCTACAAAAATGTCATGAATAAAGTGAACGAAATGACCAGTTTCCAAAGGAATCTGTTTATATTGGCCTACAATTACAAAATGGAACAGATTTCAAAAGGCTGCTCTACACCACTTTGTGACAGGTAGATTTTCAATTCTGTTTTATTGGGCTTTTTAAAAATGTTGCCATATGTACAATATATGGTCTTCAGTGAGTCCTACTTTTCTTTAATTTTAAAGCTCTTTGTTTTAGGCACAAGTCCATTGACTTACCTAAAGTCGCACAATGAGTCAGTATTTCAATTGGGTTTACTTCAGCATTTATTAATATAAATATAATAGAAATGTTAATTATTTTCTTTTCAGTAATTTGAAAGCTTGGATATTTTCCTATTCAAGTTATTGTGTTGCTTCTATTAGCTTTATTTTGGGGGGGCAGGAGGAGGGCTTTGTACATACCTGGAAGGAAGAATCTATTTTTATAACGAAGCAAGTTTTATTATATTTTGTTTTTAACATAATGTGAACCTTACTATTATAAAGCTGGGCTGTAAGGTAATAAGAAAAAGGAGTTGAGGAGGGCTGGTAGTTTCTCAACAACACAGGTATTAAAAGCAAAACTATTCTGAAAGATAGGAAGAACAGTAAGAGGCCTATATGTCTCCTTCAGCTTCTCTTTAATAATCCAAAAAGCAAAAGGAATTCTACAAAAAGCAGAAACATGCAGAAACTCCTAATGGAGTACAAAAGAATAGCACAAAATCTGAAAGGCACAAGAAAGCAAAATCTAAGGCATAAAGTGAGTTACACCTAGCAAGGAACATAACAGGATGTAAAGTTATGTTTTTTTAAAAAATATTAGAAATAAGGTAAAGATGAAGAAAAGTGTAAGTCCTCAAATGAATGGGGAAAGAGAATCCATAGCTGATGACATCAAGAAAGCTAAGTCGTATAATCCCTATTTTGCATGAGTTTTCTACTGCAAGTGTTAATGATGATCAGATCATCAATACTATTCATATTAACAACAAGGAGAAGGAATGCAAACCAGAGTAAGGGAAGTACAAGTTAAAGAATATTTAGGTAAGTTAAATGTATTCAAGTTGGCAGGACTTGATGAAATTCATTTTAGGGTACTTAAGGAACTAGCTGAAGTAATCTTTGAAATGTTACCAGTTATTTTTGAGAACTCCTAAAGAATGGGGGAGGTCTCAGAAGAATGGTGAAAGTCAAACTTAGTATCTGTACCAGGGATGATATAGGTTTACTTGGTCCTGCAACAGTACAGGGGGCTGGACTTAATAACTTGTTGAAGTCTATTCCAGCCCTATATTTCTATGAGAGTTCTTATAGAAGCAGAAGGTAGTCGCTCGCAAATACAGACAAAAAGGTCCAGTCACATCAAGTTAAATCAAATCCCCTTGTAATCCTTGATTAAAATGAACAGCACAGGAATATTTATGGACTACTGTTCACGTTTTCTGAGCCTTTTACATATACATGATACATGGAAAATCAGATTTCAACTCTGCAAGAATCTTAACTCCTGCAATATACCTCTATGCTCAAATCACTTGTATGAGTCAAGTGATTCCAGACTTTATTGAGACTAAGGGTATGTCTACACTGTGGAGCTATTCTGCGTCTATTTAAGAAGCTTGTTATTTCGAAATAGGTTTTGAAATAACAGACAGTTTAGTCCAACTTGCCAGTAACATTTATTCCATAAGGGCTAAGGGGCATTTTGGAATAGCAAGTTATTTTGAAATACACTTGAAATAAGCTATGCATAATTCAAATTGCGTAGCTTATCTTGAGCTAAGAGTGCTTTGTAAATGCACCCTGAAAGAGATAATAAAGTTGCACAGATTTCTGTAGTTCGTTTTTCTTTTAAAAAATGTGGGCAAATAGACATTAGAACTGTGCTATCTCAGTAAAACATCTTCAAGACAATTTGACTTATCCTGCAGATTAAAATGCAAAAATTATAACTTGAAAAATTTCTATCTAAACATTATTTTGAAAAACTTTTGTGTATTGTTTGTGGATCTAATCCTGCATTCTTGCATACCTACAAATCTCTGAATTTTGAGAATATTTTTTATGTCTGTGCAAAACAAGATAATTCTCTTGCTCTTTTATTTTTAAGCAACCAAAACATCCTGCTGTCTTAACTTTGCATTTTTAGCCTAATTTTCCGGAAAGTACGAATGCTGCTAGGTGGTAAAATTCGCATTCTGCTATGTGGAGGAGCTCCACTTTCTGCTGCAACTCAGCGATTTATGAACATCTGTTTCTGTTGCCCTGTGGGACAGGGATATGGATTAACTGAGTCAGCTGGGGCTGGAACAATCACCGAAGGTTAGTGTTGGCATGTCCAAATGGATGCCATGATCTTTGGTTGTATAATCTTCAATGGAGTATTCATTTCGATTTATGTCCACAAACTTGTAAAAGGGAAAATACTGAGGGACGACTTCTGTGGTTTTTAGGGATAGTTTAATTTTAGAAGGCATAATCTGGAGGTTTTGTGCTTAAATATATTAATTTATAAATTTTTGTTCAAATTGTAGCCGGTAAACCTGAAATAGTATGAACTGAATTTTGGAATTTTGAATGTGCTAGCTGAACTGAATAAATTTGTTGCAAGAATCCAGCGGCGTAGGATGGCCAACATTGAGATGGAAATTCCCATGTTGGGATCTTATCAGTTCAAAAGTAGTTCAGAAAAGACATTCAAAATTCAGTGTCAATAAATTATTGTGAATTTTTTAATTTATATATTGTTGACTTACTCAGGAAGCAGGTAAGCCTCCATTTACAGTTGTAGGCTCTGGTACTGTAATATGATCGATGAGGGTAGTTGCTGTGAATGCCTAGAGCCATATGATTAAATCTGAGCTTTTCACCTTATTCTCCTGTTGCATGATCAAGGTCCTAATCTGTGTGTGTGTGTGTGTGTGTGTGTGTGTGTGTATGTTAATTGCACATTTTGAAAGTTGTGCTGTGAGCACTTAAATTAAGAAGATCAACTATTTAATTTTGATAAATAAAATGTATTTCTTATCACTACTTGCATATTTTACATTGAAAAATTGTTTTAATTTTAGTCTGGGACTACACTACAGGGAGAGTAGGAGCACCTTTGGTTTGCTGTGAAATCAAATTAATGAACTGGGAAGAAGGTAAGAAAACTCTTATGTAATGAAACTCCAGATGCATGTATGTATGTATTTCAGTTTGTATTTATTTGGCTACACTATGTACAGTTTTCCACACTGTAAGTTAAAGCTGTTGCCTGGATGGCACAGGACCAGTAAGCTTCAACCAAGCTCCCATACAACAGTACCCCAAGAAATACAGTGCATGTGTTATTTACTGAAGAGGAAGTGAAATAGAATATTTAGATACTTTAAATGTAGACAATAGAAAATGATTGGTATTTGTCTAAGGAAATTATGGTTAGTATAATAAAACCATGAAATTAGTCTGTTTTTGGTGTCTCAGGATGAATGGAAACCTACTGTGTTTCAATAATATTAGTTTAGTAGATGAATGTTTTTTTTCCTACCTCATTGCACACAGGTGTGATTTTAAAAAAAATAATCTCCCCAGCTGCTATAAAGTTTATAAATATTTATAGATTTGGTTATCCGTATACTTACAATAATTTTTAAACAGTTCTGATTTACAGCTTGTGTTAGTATGTTGCCTAGCACAATGGGATGCTTGTCCATGACTGGAATTCCTAGGCAATAACTCTTATAATAATCTATATTCCAGAAATTTAAAAAGAAGCCCAGTTTATACTTAAACTTATTCATAAGAAAAATGGAGACAGAAGTCCAGCAGCAGAGTGGAGGCTATCCTGTTTATTGCGTCGAGTGTAACATGTATGATTACCTGCCCTGTGGGCGGGTGGCGTATGTGTGCACCCGTTGCAAGGAGCTCCTGACTCTCAGAGACCGAGTTCGGGCTTTTGAGGCCAGGGTGGCTGAACTGGAGGAGCTAAGGGAGGTAGAGAGATATGTTGATGAGACTTTCTGGGACACTGTAGCACTGTCCCACCTCCAGTCTGAGAGCCCCAGTGCTCTTAAGGAGGATGAAAGTCTCAACGGAACAGAGCATTCAATGGGAGCAGAGGGAAACCATCCCATAGTTGGGACCCTTCTTCCAGAGGATGTTGCGGTATCCTCTCGCACTGAGGATACCTCGGAGGGGGAGGGAATGCCAGTTGTTAGGAAGAGGCAGGTGTTAGTAGTGGGTGATTCGATCGTTAGAAACATAGATAGTTGGAACAAAATACAGGACTATGTAGCACTTTAAAGACTAACAAGATGGTTTATTAGATGATGAGCTTTCGTGGGCCAGACCCACTTCCTCAGATCAAATAGTGGAAGAAAATAGTCACAACCATATATACCAAAGGATACAATTTAAAAAAATGAACACATATGAAAAGGACAATTTAACATAGATAGTTGGGTTTGTGATGACTGGGAGAACCGTATGATCACTTACCTGCCTGGTGCGAAGGTTGCAGATCTCTCGAGGCATCTAGATAGACTTATGTGTAGTGCTGGGGAAGAGCCGGTGGTCGTGGTACATGTAGGTACCAATGACGTAGGGAAGGGTAGGAGAGATGTCCTGGAGGCCAAATTTAGGCTGCTAGGAAAGAGACTGAAATCCAGGACCTCTATGGTGGCATTTTCGGAAATGCTTCCAGTTCCACGCGCAGGGCCAGGTAGGCAGGCAGAGCTTCAGAGTCTCAATGCGTGGATGAGACAATGGTGTAGGGAAGAGGGGTTTGGATTTATTAGGAACTGGGGACACTTTTGGGAGTGGGGGAGCCTATACAGGAAGGTTGGGCTCCACCTAAACAAGGGTGGAACCAGGCTGCTGGCACTAAACATTAAAAAGGCCGTAGAGCAGTTTTTAAACTAAGAGATGGGAGAAAGCCGATTGGTACGGAGATGCATGGAAATCGGAGGAGACTTCTCTTAGAGGAGAATCCATTGATAGAGATTCTCTAAGCTGTAGTCAGAAAGAGAGGAAGGGAGGAGACAAACAACCGCGTACAAAGGAATCCAATGCATCAGGGAAGGGCAGACAAATAAGCAGTGGCAAATTTTTGAAGTGCTTCTACACAAATGCTAGGAGTCTGACTAATAAGATAGGTGATCTAGAGTACCTCGTATTAAAGGAGGAGATTGACATAATAGGCATCACTGAAACCAAGTGGAATGAGGAAAATCTGTGGGACACAATCATACCGGGATATAAAATATATCGAAAGGATAGAGCAGGCCGGGTGGGTGGCGGGGTGGCACTGTATGTGAAAGATAATGTAGAATCAAATGAAATAAAAATATTAAATGAATCAACATGTTCCATAGAATTGCTATGGATAGTAATTCTGTGCTCCAATAATAAGAAATTAGCAGTAGGGATATATTACCGAGCTCCTGACCAGGACAGTGATACTGACATTGAAATGCTGAGGGAGGTTAGAGAGGCTACCAAAATAAAGAACTCTATAATAACGGGGGATTTTAATTATCCCCATATTGACTGGATACATGTCACCTCAGGAAGAGAAGCGGAGATAAAATTTCTCAATGGTTTAAATGACTGCTTCTTAGAGCAGCTGGTGCAGGAACCCACAAGGGGAGAGGCAGTTCTCTATTTAGTCCTGAGTGGAGCGCAGGATCAGGTCCAGGCGATAACTGTTACAGGACTGCTTGGGAATAGTGACCATAATATAATAGCATTTAACATTCCTGTGGTGGGAAGAACACCTCAGCAGTCCAGCACCCTGGCATTTAATTTCAAAAAGGGGAATTACACAAAAACGAGGAGGTTAGTTAAATAGAAATTAAAAGGCACAATGACTAGAGCCAAATCCCTGCAAGCTGCATGAAAACTTTTTAAAGACACCATAATAGAGGCCCAACTTAAACGTATACCCCAAATTAAAAAACATAGCAAGAGACCTAAAAAAGAGTCACTGTGGCTTAACCACCATGTAAAAGAAGCAGTGAAGGACAAAAAGGTATCTTTTAATAAGTGGAAGTCCAATCCTAGTGAGATAAATAGAAAGGAACATAAACACTGTCAAATCAGGTGTAAAAATGTAATAAGAAAAGCAAAAAAAGATTTTGAGGAACAGCTAGCCAAAAACTCAAAAAGAAATAACAAAATGTTTTTTAAGTACATTAGAAGCAGGAAGCCTGCTAAAAAAACGGTGGGTCCCCTAGATGATCGAAATATAAAAGGAGCAATCAAGGACGATAAAGCCATTGCGGAGAAACTAAATGATTTCTTTGCTTCAGTCTTCACGGCTGAGGACATTGGAGAGATTCCCAAATCTGCAGCATCCTTTGTGGTTGATCAATCCAGGACAGTTCCTCAGATTCAAGTGTCATTAGAGGAGGTTTTGGAACAAAGAGAAAAACTTAATGTTAACAAATCTCCAGGACCAGATGGCATTCATCCAAAGGTTCTAAAAACTCAAATGGGAAATTGCTGAACTATTACCTGTGGTTTGTAACCTATCCTTTAAATCAGCTTCCGTACTTAATGACTGGAAGGTAGCCAACGTGACACCAATATTTTAAAAGGGCTCTAGAGGCGATCCTGGCAATTACAGACCGGTAAGCCTAACTTCAGTACCGGGCAAATTAGTCAAAACAATAGCAAAGAATAAAATTGTGAGGCATGTAGAAGAACATAATTTGTTGGACAAAAGTCAACATGGTTTCTGTAATAGATTAGTAAGACAGGATTTCCCTTTAGAGTTCTTTGAAGGGGTTAACAAACATGTGGACAAGGGGGATCCAGTAGATACAGTATACTTAGATTTTTAGAAAGCCTTTGACAAGATCCTTCACCAAAGGCTCTCGTGTAAATTACATGGCCATGGGATAAGAGGGAAGGTCCTTTCTTGGATTGAGAACTGGTTAAAAGACAGGAAACATAGGTAGGAATAAATGGTAAATTTTCAGAATGGAGGGGGTAACTAGTGGTGTCCCCCAAGGGTCAGTCCTGGGACCAATCCTGTTCAACTTATTCATAAATGATCTGGAGAAAGGGGTAAGCAGTGAGGTGGTTAAGTTTGCGGATAATACCAAACTGTTTAGGATAGTCAAGACAGAAGCAGACTGTGAGGGACTCCAAAAAGATCTCACCAAACTGAGTGATTGGGCAACAAAATGGCAAATGAAATTTAATGTGGATAAGTGTAAAGTAATGCACATCGGGAAAAATAACCCCAACTATAGGTACAGTATGATGGGGGCTAATTTGGCTACGACAAATCAGGAAAGAGATCTTGGAGATATTGTGGATAGTTCTCTGAAAACTTCCACACAGTCTGCAGCGGCGGTCAAAAAGGCAAATAGGATGCTAGGAATTATTAAGAAAGGGATAGAAAATAAGACACAATTTCTTACCGCCCCTGTATAAAAGCATGGTACGTCCATATCTTGAATACTGTGTACAGATGTGGTCTCCTCACCTCAAAAAAGATATTTTGGCCTTGGAAAGGGTTCAGAAAAGGGCAACTAAAATGATTAGGGGTTTGGAATGGGTCCCATATGAGGAGAGGTTAAAGTGACTGGGACTCTTCAGTTTATAAAAGAGGAGACTGTGGAGGGATATGATAGAGGTATATAAAATCATGAGTGGTGTGGAGAGGGTGGATAAAGAAAAGTTTATTTATTAGTTCCCGTAATAGAAGAACTAGAGGACACCAAATGAAATTAATGGGTAGCAAGTTTAAAACTCAAAAAAGAAAGTTCTTCTTCACCCAGCGTGTAGTCAACCTGTGGAACTCCTTGCCAGAGGAGGCTGTGAAGGCTAGGACTATAACAGAGTTTAAAAAGAAGCTAGATAATTTCATGGAGGTTAGGTCCGTAAAAGGCTATTAGCCAGGGGATAGAATTGGTGTCCCTGGCCTCTGTCAGAGGCTGGAGAGGGATGACGGGAGACAAATGGCTTGATCATTGTCTTCGATCCACCCTCTCTGGGGCACCTGGTGCTGGCCACTGTCGGCAGACAGGCTACTGGGCTGATGGACCTTTGGTCTGACCCAGTACGGCTGTTCTGATGTTCTTATGTTCTTATGCAATAGGATAATATAAAAATAATATTTTACTATAATATTTATTTATTTTTTCATGTTACATGACCATACATGCACATGCCCTCCTATGTAGAGAATTATTAAATGCTAACACACTGAAATGAGAGATACAGCTCTGTATGTACCACGCCAGGGTTTTTGGATTCCCTAGGGTTCAAGGTAAACTACAAGTACACATTTTCTTTTCTTATTGTTGTTAGAAAATTTCACAATAGGCATAATGCAATTTACAAGCAGCAATGTAATAATAAACAAGGGAGAAAGAACTGGAAGCTTATTAAGTTAAGTGGATCTAATTAGATGTTTGAAGTACCTGTTTCAGTTTTTTGCCTCCCTTCAAAGTCTCATCTAGTTTGTATGGGGGAGTGGCTGTGGGCATGTCTACACTACAGAGTTTTTCAGTTACATCCACACTGCAATCATGTTCTTCCGAAAGAAAGTTGAAAGAACAGAGGGGTTTTTCCGACACTGGTAATCTTCATTCTACAAGGAAGAAGCCTTTTTCTGTGAGGGCTCTTTCAGAAAAAGGCGTGTGTGGATGTGGAAGAGGGACTTCTTTCGAAAGAAGGGGAAAAGCACAGTTGCCCTCTCTGGTGGCCACTCCGTCCATAGTAATCACAGCTGAAATGCGAGACAGTGTCCATTCAATGAGGACGCTACCTTTCGAAAAAGCAGATAGCTTTTTTTGATGCCCTTTTGCAGTGTGGATATGCTGTTTCAGAATGAGTTTTTCTGGAAGATCTCTTATGAAAAAGGTTCTTCTGAAAGAAGCCTGCATTCTAGACATAGCCTGTTTTTTGGAGAGATTTTTCCTCATGACATTGAATTAAATTCACCCCTTTGTTTTGGGTCTCACTTAAATCCTTTGAATGAGATTTAGGTGATATGTATTCCTTGAGTTGGCCCTCTACTCTCGTAGGAATAGCATCATTAATGCATAGTGCTTACCCATCTCTAGCTAGACGCTAAAAATGGTTTGTAGTCACTAATATTCCTTAGTTATGATTCAGAAATTTATTGTAAAAAATATGCTTTCAAAAATAACAATTCTAATCTAAACTAATGACTTACCCTATAAAACCTAATTTGCATTAAAAAAAACCAAACGTAAATCTATTAAACTATGTACATTTGCTTGGAATAGTTTTTATTTTGTAGATTTATGTTTAATTTCTTTTAAAACCAATATCATGTTTAGAAAATAATTAACTCTGTTTTTAGGTGGATATTATAATACTGATAAGCCATATCCTAGAGGTGAGATTCTTATTGGAGGCCAAAATGTGACCATGGGCTACTACAAAAATGAAGAACGAACCAAAAAAGATTTCACTGTGGATGAGAATGGACAGAGGTGGCTCCACACTGGAGACATTGGAGAGTTCCATGCAGATGGATGTCTAAAAATAATTGGTGAGTTATCTAAGGAATTTGATTAATTTACTTCTTGTCTGTGCATACCAGAAACTGGAACTTGGCCCTAAATTTATCCCATTTAAAGTGCACAGAAATATGCTTATGTTGCATTATATGCTTAGATCTCAGAAATGGGTAGACTTAAGGCCATGGTATTTTCATTTTGCAAACAACATTTATTTAATTTTTCTCTTCATCAACAGATCGTAAAAAAGACCTTGTAAAACTCCAGGCTGGAGAATACGTTTCTCTTGGAAAAGTTGAGGCAGCTTTGAAGAGTCTTTCACTGGTAGATAACATTTGTGCATATGCAAGCAGGTAAGAGCTGATGTTACCAATGCTTTGGGTTCTATATTTTCTATTATTTAAACACAACAGTGATTGAACATGAAACATTTTTGCTGACAAAGGTTTTTGTCCATTTGAAAGAAATATAGAAAATATAAATCTGTACACATTCTTAACATTAAAAATTTTCAAGGGCACCCTCTTTGTTTTGGGGTGGTTTTGGTTTTTTTTGACATTTTGCAGTGTGCCTATGCACACTCGGCTCCAGATATAATCATATCTAAAACTTGAAAAGATTAAGCATTGATTATCTCTCATTGATACATAAGTACTCATGCATGACACAATTAATACATCTGTAGCGAAATCTTGTTTTGTATATCTGCTGCAAGTAACTGAATGTGCTGAGGATCTCTGCAAGAGTGAAAGGAGAATCCTGCTGACCCATCCACCATTAGATACTAGGGCAGCAATGGAAAACTGCTCTTCAGCTACTAATGTTGCATCTCATTGAGGGCTTGTTTACATGGGGACTTTAAACTTTATCAAATCTAGTTAATCTGGTTTGAACATGCTTGAGTATGCATGATGTGCCTCATTACTGCACTCCAACTCCACGTTTCATGGGAACTCTGGAATACTTCTGCAAGTGGACTAGGTTTGCTCCTAACTGAATTAGTTTGGTCTTTTGTCTGTGTGCTTATGGTTGCTGTTCACCTTTTTGCGTGCTTCCAACAGCCATCCCACTGTGCTTTTCAGGTCAGTTCTTACCGATCTGTTCATTTACTCGTGTGCCCTTCCTACCCTGGTGTCAAGTGCCTTGAATGACCCTTGCCCCCCTTTAAAAGGTGATACAGAGCCAGATTTTGGTTTTTGCTCCTAGATTCAGTGCATCATTATTCTGAAAATACAAATGTGATAGCACTTGAGAAGCCCCAAAACATGCCTTGTACAGCTATTTGGAGCCAAGCTGAGTCACTGGATCTCATCAACACTCAAAGAGAAGTGTCAGTTCAAGAAACTGTTGTGGCCAGGGCTGGCCTTACCATGAGGCAGACTGAGACGGCCACCTCAGGTGCCAGACTGAGGCACTAGAACCCAGAGTGTAGAAAATTGTGTCTCCTGCTGGTGCATATGTGCATCTTGAGCAAAGAAAATACAAAGATGGTAGAGTGTTGTGCTGTAGGAAGCAGGGCATAAGACATAACAGGCAGACTGGGGGCATCATTTGAGCTCCCCTCTCAGGTACCAAAATGTTGTGGGCCAGCCCTGCTTGCGGCCAGCCACAGATATAAGAAGTTTTTGGTGGACATTACAAAGCAGATGTCCGTGAGCGGTAGTGAGCTGGATCCATCCAAGTGCCAGATAGAAAGCAAAATGCTTAGGAGAAACATTGAAACGGGAGATAAAAGAACAGTTTGGCAGAGGGCATATGACCTGTGCACTTTTGATGAATGAGATGGGATTCTATCCAATTACAGTACAGCCCATCCCAGCCACTATTCTGAGACTGTTGCCTGTACGCCCTTGTTCTCCCAGTGAGGACAACTGGCTAGAATCATCAGAGAATGAGTAGGAGGAGGCTGGAGAGGAGTTGCTCCTTGAGAGCCAGTCACTCAGGAGCCTGACTATGGACAGCTGGAAAGCCAGCCGCAGTCATGCCCTACCAGAACAGAACAGTATTCTTGCCCTGCATCTGGTTCAGCTGAACCAGAGTCCCAGCCAGGAACCCAGGCCAGGCTTGAAGAGTCATATCCTCTACAGTATTCATAAGAAATTTAAGTTACTTTACCCCTGACCATGAGTAGGATTTTGATCTCCACCTGACCTGCCCTGATGGTGGCAGTATGCAGGCAGGTGAGTAGCAGTGCTGGTGCTGGGGAGATCCGAGCTGCAGAAGGCAGCTAGATAACCACCCAGCTCCTCCAGAACATGTGCAGGTGTTGCTGTTTCTGTCCTCCACCCCTTTTTCCCCTGAGCCACCCTGACCACTTTGGACTGGCACTGTCCTGTCTGGTGTGGTGGGGGCAGGAGCTGCTCTTCTTGCTTGTGTTGCAACATAAGCCCTGCATGTTCCTGACCCCGAGTGCTTTGCTAAAGAGACAGTGCACTCATACTCAGACATGCATGTGCTCTATCTCTTCCTCTCCCCTCAAGACACAAGCCAGGGCTCCTTGCATTCAGGTCACTTCCCCACATGGGCTGTGCTGAGGCATCAACAGCTGTGCTCTCCCTTCTTTGTTTGTGCACCATCTGGGCTGCTTGGGGCAAAGAAGCAGCAGTCCAGTGGGGGAGTAAGCAGCAATGCCAACTGTTTTATGCATCCAGGAGGGTCCATTTTCCCCTGTAGGTGCAGAAGGGGGATGCAGGGAAATGTCAGCCCTACAAATCTCCTCTCTTCACTCTCCCACCCACCTATAAGACTTTCCCCCTTGCTCTCTCAAACATTGTACAAAATACAATTTAGTGGATTTTTTCCCCCTGCTGCTTTCAGTCCTGTCTGTCTTTCAAATGACCAAATGCACAATCATTTATAATTACAATGTTCCTTCCTTCTCTTCACATAGCCTGAAAATGACTCTGTTTGTTAGGGTGCCAAGAGATAAGTTGGATCTCCCAAAATAACTGGACAAAACTCCACGTCATTAATGTCCATAGTGCTCCTGAGGGCAGTCTTTTCCCTGGTAATTTAAACTAATACTGAGTTCCAAAATATCTTGGTGTCATGAACACTCAGGCTACAGCTACACTGCCATATTTTTGTGGAAGAGGATATGCAAATTGCACTCTCATTTGCATATCTTTTTGTGGAAGAGGTTTTGCCAATAAAAAGTCCCGTGTAGATAGGGCCGTTTGCTGGGGAAAAAAACCCTTTTTTGCAAGATCCTGTAAACCTTGATTTTTGAGGAATAAGGGATCGTGCGAAAAAGGGTTTTTTTTCTGACAAATGGTGCCATCTACCCGGGGCTTTTTATCAGCTAAACCTCTTCCACAAAAAGCATCAGAAGAAGATATGCAAATGAGAGCATGATTTCCATATCCTCTTCCGCAAAAAAAAACAACTCATGGCCGTGTAGCTGTAGCCTTATAGACCAGCCTGCATTTATATCTGTTAACCTGCCAGAATGGTCCACCAGTCCTTGGTGTATCTAGGAAAAATATTCCTGTCAATTATGTCTTTAGTGTCTTATTCCACCTCCCTAGGGGATAGTGAGTGGTGGATCTACCTAGGGCGGGGTGGGCAAGACATCTCTCACAAATCGAATCTGGCCTGCCAAGCCATTAGATCCAGTCCGCAGACCACCCTGCAGGGACCCTCAGGCACACGGCAGCCACTGTTTTAAGCACAGGACTGCTCCATTGACTCTCTACACTGGAGGAAGTGGAAGGCTCATGTTTCCCCTTAATACTTACTTGGGTCAGTTGTGGCATAAGTAACCATATTTGGTAATACAGACTTTTGCTTATTAAGAAAAGGTACTATTTCTGTGAGATTCTAGATAGACAAAAGTAAAAAATCAACATATTAACTAGAAAATTTGAACTTTATAATTGTTTTTAAATGACTAGTTAACTCCACAAAATTAATACTAAAGTACATTTTATACTTCTCAGTTTCCAGTCTTACGTCATTGCATTTCTTGTGCCAAATCAAAAAGAGCTTACAGAACTAGCTCGAAAGAAAGGATTTAAAGGAACCTGGGAAGAGATCTGCACCAGTCCTGAAATAGAAAAAGAGGTACTGAAGATACTAACTGAAGCTGCTTTCTCAGGTGATCAGTTAGTTAAATTTTTATTTGCTTTGTGGAGCTTAATGTATTGTAAAACCATAACATGTAAAACCATAGAAATAAAGGATACATATCAATTTACAAAAGATGTTTATTATGTATAATTTGCATCTGAAGTAGAAGGCATCTATAATGGTTGTTTGTGTTTTTTGCAAAACTTGACTTTAACTGTAAGAATGCTTTTTGAGTGTGGGCGAGGTAGGGGATATAATTTACATAATTGGTCTTAGAGTGCTTGTGTCTGTGATCTCACATGGATAAATAAGTGCTCCATGTGGCTGATACTGAATATTTCTAGCAAGTAATGTCTTAGGGTCTGTCTACACAGCAGGACTAACATCAAATTAAGCTATGCATCTTCAGCTACATCAGTTGTGTAGATGAAGTCAAAATAGCTTAACTTGGCTTTTGGCATGCTCTACATAGCAGGAAGTCGAAGGAAAAATACTCTTCCTTCGACTTCTCTTACTCATTAAATGTGGGTTACTATGAGTCAAAGCAAGAAGTCCTCCAGCTCAACATTATTTTGAAATAAAGGCTTGTAGTGTAGACATGCACTGTGATATTTCAGAATGTCAGTTATTCCGAAATAATGCTGCTGTGTAGACGTACTCTTAGTGTGCACCTGCACAGTTGTTCCACTCGTGTTCCAGACTGATGTTATAAGGAATGGTGAGGTCAGGTGTTTTTCAAGAACTGCCTCTCCTCTTGTGGGTTACAGAACCAGCTGCTCCACGAAGCAGTCATTTAAAGTGTCAAGAAACTTTATCCCTATCTTGCAATGACATGTATGGGAATAGTTAAAATCCACCATTATTCTTGAGGGTTTTTTTTTTTTTAATAGCACCTCTAATCTCTCTTAGTGTTTCACAGTCACTATCACCATTCTGCCCAATGGTCAGTAATATATCCCTATTGTTATATTCAGATTATTAGAGCATGGTCAATAAGACCTTCTCCTAGTAGCAATGCCTACACTACACTGGGATCTCAAGCGGGGAGTAGGTCCATAGATCCACTGGCGCAAATTGAGACTGAGCCGGGCTGCCTGCCCACCTGGCTCTTGCTACAGTTTAAATGCAAAGTTGCAGCGGGAGTAAGGAGCTTTTACTTATTGGTTAATAGATTAATCGACTACTCTGTTATATCCTTAATGTATACCCACATATAGAATATAGATAGGGGCAGAACATCTTGAAGTATCTCCAGTTACAGACAAGTAATTCTCACTTTTCTCCTTGCCTATCTCAAAATCTTTAATATTTAATTTGCTTATATTATCTATTATGTAAGCTAATGAGCATACAATATGCAGTACACTGACACTTGTTTTCATTAGTTCAGTCTTCCGTTGACTTTATTTTTACATTGCTTCATTACTTTAGCTTTCATGCTAAAAAGTAATAGTCAAATATTCCTCTCCATTGTGTTCCATAGTGAATAAAAAGGGTGGGAAAACAATGAAAGGGGGAAAGTAAAATGTAAATGATATTCTCCTTCTCGTCAGTTTCCTTTTCTGGTGAGTTCACTGAAGATCATCTTCACAAACCGTCTAATGGGCTGTGTAGGTTTGGGAAAGTACTGTATATTATAGTGAGGGGAGCACCTATTTTTCGAGAGAGAGAAGTCCCCCCGGGGGTGCTCCACATTAGATCGATGTGCCGCCGCCGTGCCCAATGATGGAGATTTTGACAGCTGTACCCCTGGATTGCGCATGCGCCGGCTGAGAGCACCACATACTCACTAACTACATACACTGAGTATGTGGAAATCCTCCTCCCCTCTCCAGTTCCTTCTCTACTGCCTCCGGCTTCACACGGAACCTTCATCTCTCCTTACAGCATTTTCTCTCAGCTTTTCTCTACTAGAATTAGACCCCTCTCTCATAATTAGATCACTTGTTTCTTCATTGCAATTGTTAGAGTTCTCCTGTTGATGTAAAGAGTTTTTCACTTCTTGTGGATGCTGCGCTTTAAACCGTGGCACCACTTTTTTTTCTTTTCTGCTCAAAAAAACAAAACATCCCACAGAGACACTGCAGTTGACAGCACAACTAACATAAAGATCTAAAGATTTAGGACGACAAACTCAATGAGACTGACAGATTTTAATACAATCCGGGTTTTACACTCCCTGACCCCCCCCCCAAAAAAAGAGAGAGAGAGAGAGAGAAAAGGAAACAGAAACTGAAGAAAGAAAACAATGGAGTAAAATAACTTTAAGGGAATCTCTATCGCAACAAAGTGCTTGTGGTTAGAAATGCTGGGATCCCCTCAGTTTAAGCATTGCATGACTTGTACGGAGGCAATCCCAGTATCGAATGGACATGATGAATGCATCCAATGCCTTGATGAAACTCATGTCACAAATACCCTCACCTGTCACAAATGCCCTCACTGCTCTATGATGAAGGCAAGAACCAGACATGACAGCGATCTCAGGCCGAAGCTTATAATGCTCGAAGATTCGTTATACCTGCCTCGGACCCTGGCTAGTCAAAACACAAAAAATGCAAAGATAAGGCACTCTCAAAGAAATGGTCCACCTCTATGCTGAATGCAGCCCCACCTTCAAAGAGGCTGTCTCCCAAGTTCCCACTGCCAGTTTTATCTGCAGCACTGCGCCTCAGCATCTTTGACGTCCCAGGTGTTTCCAGAACCACTGCCACGGTGCCTGCGAAGGCTGAGGAATCCTCCTCTCACCCGGGGGCTTCAGGCTTCCAGCTGCCCGCCTCTCTCAATATGGGAACACCCTGTGCCAATAGCAGCGCATTGGGGAATAACGCAGCAGCTGTATGTTCTAATGCCGCCACCATTGGAAGGCTCATCCTGCTCTGTGCAGTCTCTTCGCCCACTACCTCAAGTGGTGCCAATGCTACTGCGCGTTCACGCCACCCCACAGCAATATATGCATCAGGGCAACTTGCTGATCTCCTCCACGCTCAGTTCTCCTGTTCTGGACAATATCGACTCACCTGTCAAGCCAGCCTCTCCAGCAGGTCTCAATCAAGATTTCTCTTCTGACTCTTGAGGGCGAATCTATTATCCGTTTTTCTTCTCATGGGTCTCCTTGGTCAGGTCATTCGCTACACTCACCTGCTCCATACCAAGCTTGCAATAACATGGTCCCCCGGTATCCAAACCTGTGGGGACCCTCACCTATACCTTTTCTGCAGTTTCAGTACTGGAGGAACGGGGGTGGCACCCCGATCAAAATCTAAGTCAAGTAGTAATCAACACACTTTGCATAAAAGGCAGACATTACAACCATGTCAAGCAGACGCTGGGCTGCCCAACGAGAATTTACCAGCCAGTCCCGCAACAGCAATCAACAGCGACGAGGCAGCTCCTCCACCAACCCCGTCCACATCCGATGACTTCGTTCATTTCCACGACTTGCTCAAACGAGTTGTGGTGGAACTTAATATCCCCTTGCAGGAAGTAACTGAGAACCAGCACACCGCTCCAGGCCTGTGGTTTCAAATAGCAAAACTTCAGATTAACAGCTTGGAGCTCAGGGCTGTCCGCTATGCATGCAAAAAATTCTTGTCCCTTTTAGCCAACCACCAGATCCAACTATACTCTGACAATGTAGCCACAATGTTCTGCATCAATAGACAAGGAGACGCACGCTTTCGCGCACTTTGCTCAGTGGCTGCACATTATGGAACTGGTGCATAAGGTACAATATCAGTATCACAGCAGTCTACCTCTCAGGCATATTCAACACTACTGCCGATACTCTGAGTCAAGCTCTTCCTCCGAAACACGAATACTAACTAAACCTCAGCATTCAGGCCAACATTTTCCACCTCTGGGGCTAACCAGTCATAGACCTATTCGCCACTGCCAAGAACATACAATGCCAACATTACTGTTCCAGGGCAGGCATCAGCAAGGGTTCCCTGGGCAATACCTCCTTACTCACCTGGGCACAACACCTACTCTATACCTTCCCATCGATACCACTCCTAAACAGAGTGATACACAAAATCAGGAGGGACAGAGCTCCCTTTATCCTCATTGTGCCCACACGGCCTCAACAACCGTGGTTCCCTTTCCTGACCAGGATGTCCCTCGTTCATCCCATTCACTTACCTCCCCTCTGGGACCTCCTCCTTACCCTGCTGTCACTGTCCAAGCCCCCAAATCTCGCCTCTCTCCACCTCATGGCTTGGCTCCTCGATGGCTCTCAGGCGTAGATCTTTGATGTTCCCACAAAGTACAAACAGTTCTCCTCCACAGCAGAGCCCCTAGCATGCGCAAAACTTATGCACACAAATGGAGAGGGTTTGTGGTGTTGTGCGCTCAAAAGAACCTTTCACCATGCACAGCACCAATATCAACTATCCTCAACTACCTCCCCAATCTCAAACAGACCAGCCTGGTGCTAACTTCCTTCAGGGTCCATCTCGCTGCTATCGCCACCTTCCATGTCAATATCAATGATACTTCAGTCTTTGTGTATCCACTCACACGCAGGTTTTTGAAGGGACTCCAAGCTTTTTATCCAGACGTAGCCCCGCCTATGCAACCATGGTACCTCCATCTGGTACTAAACACGCTTATAACAGTTTCCTTCGAACCCATGGCTTTGTGCTCCTTGCTGCACTTGTCCGTGAAGACAGCATTCCTCATGGCCATTACCTTGGCTAGAAGAATGGGAGAAAGCACAGCCCTCATGGCCAACCCTCTCTATACCATTTTCTTCAAGGACAAGATCATATTCCCACCCATTCCTGATTCTTCTCGAAGATACATTCCTCATTTCACCTCAACCATACTATTCATTTACCTACCCTTTTTCTGAAGCCCCACACGAATGACTTTGAAACCCGGATGTAGACCCTTGATCTCTGTAGAGCTCTGCCTTTCTATCTACAATGCATCAAACCCTTCCTATCCTCTCCTAGACTCTTTGTCTCCATAGTGAGCCACAATAAGGGCAGCACATTATCTTCACAGAGACTGTCGCATTGGATTGTAGACTGTATCAAGCTCTGCTATGAGCAAGCATGAGTGGCTCCTTCAGACAGAATAACAACCCATTCCACCAGGGTGGTTTCCACTTCTATTGCCTTCCTAAGGAAGGTCCCACTAGCAGACATATGCTTGGCCGCTATAAGGTCCTTGGAACAAACATTTGCTAAACACTATGCACTCTTACAGACCCTCTATCAAACCTCAGAGTCTCAAAATCGGTCTTATCCACTGCCTTCCTTCCTGACCCGAAGTCCCTACCTCCTCAAGAAGACATGGTTTTTCGTCACCTAATGTGGAGCACCCACGGGGACAGCTCTTGAAGAAGAAAAGGAGGTTACCTACCTCTACAGTAACTGGTGTTCTTTGAAATGAGTGTCTCCGTGGGTGCTCCACTACCCTCCTTTCTTTCCCTCTACTTCGGGGTTATGCTTGTCTAGCAGCGGACTCCGGGGTAGAGAAGGAACTGAGGAAGGGGTGTGGGGCTCGCGCATATGCAGTGTAGGCAGTTAGCGCATGGCGCTCTCAGCCGGCGCATACACATTCCAGGAGTTCAGCTGTCAAAATCTCCATCACTGGGCTCGGCAGCGGCACACCAACCCAATGTGGAACGCCCACAGAGACACTCATCTCGAAGAATATCAGTTACTGTAGAGGTAGGTAATCTCCTTTTATACTCAACATGTTCTCCCAGCAGCTTTCTAGGAATACCATCGGAAACAAACAGGAGGAAGTAGCACTAGTTTCATCCTAAATAAATTCACTTCTGTGCCTTGCTTTCTACGACTTAGAAAGTCAGGGTCAGAAAACAGGCCTTGCATCATAGATCTTGAGTGAGCCATGCAGCTGTGAGCCAGTGAGCAGCACAATGGCCCAAGCACATAGGGAACATCCCATGATAATGAGAATATAATTTCCAGAGATCCTGTGATTACACTTACTTTGAAGACCTCTGTGTGGCAGCAAACTGAAGTTTAATGTAGAGTAATTTTATCCTTGTAGCATTGGCTTTTCTGTATGAGAGCATGATTTAGCCCCCTCAATCTATGTTTTAATTGAGGGGAAAACAACAAAAATAAACCCACATACATTTGAAATCTTTTTTTATTTGTTTGTTTTTAATTGCAGCTCATCTGGAGAAATTTGAAATACCAATAAAAATTCGTTTGAGCCCTGATCCTTGGACCCCTGAGACAGGTCTGGTGACAGACGCTTTCAAGTTAAAACGCAGAGAGCTTACATCATACTACCAGGTGGACATTGATCGAATGTACGGAAAAACTAAATAATTCTTTTCCTGTGCTGCTTTGCTACAGTGAGCTCAGATCAAATAGGAAATACTTGAATCTCATGTCTCAGTACTTGAGACCAACAAACAAAAACACCATTCCTCATTTTCAGTTTAAACAGTTACTTCTGATAACATCAACATCTTTAACTGTCAGGATTAGTAAAGTGTTAAGGCAGCAAACTTGTGTCTGTCTCCTTCTTTCCAGTTTTCTCTGATACCCTGTCAGTATATGGATTTTCCTGAGTCCTTTTGGGAAACTGTGGATTTTTTTGGAGCCTCAAGTTTTTAAATATGATTTATAAATCCTGTATAATGTTCTGGTTGAAACTTTTTAACGTTTGGCTGTATAGAGGGATAACTTGGCTATGTAAGAAATAGTTATTCTGGAGGCCTTTTTATATAAATATTTAAATATGAAAAGTTATTGATATTGCAAAATTATGTAATCTGAAAATGCTTATACATCAAATCACTGTTGGACAGAAGACCAGATTATTTGTTGCTGTGCAATTGTTTTTGTAAATTGAGAGAGAAAAAGTCTGACATTCTGACTTTTATGAAATACACCTGAAAGATGTGCCTGATGGTTGCTCCTTAAATATTTTATTTTTTTTTCCTAAAAAAGAAAGGCCGGCATGGCACAGCATTGTATATAAGCAGGCAGCCCTGGAGAATATGTTGTTTGAAGTTTTATTAATATACAAGATGCTATTTAGTGCAGCAAAAGCTACATCTGTGAATAATCTATCTAATATAGAAATTCACTTTTAAAATATTTTGAGGCCATTTTGTACAGAAGTTGCATTGTTCAAAAGTTATGAGATCTTTAAAGTGTTAAGTAAAATGAATTCTGAAAGTTTGTCAGAACTTTAACAAAATCATCTCTTTTCTCATGAGTCTTACACGCACAATTCAGTTTTTCTGTTTTGTTGCTTATAAATAATTGATAATAGTCATGTTCAAACCTAGGTGCAGTCCAAGTCTTTTGGAGGGAAATTTTTTAAAGATATAAATGTCAGTTAGGTTCCAGTTGGGTTGGACATCCAACTGCCATCTGCACCTTTGAAAATCTTTCCCTATTAATCATTTCATGTTCTTTTCTTGATATAATCTTTTTTGTTGTGAAGGCAGATGTCTGAAGTTTTGTCAGCAAGGGTCATATTAGTTTACTTGCTTGGTTGTTTAATTGTTGCACCCAAATTCTTGGCTTTTTAAAAAGGAGTCTCTATATTTAAATATAAATAGCCCTGTGAAGCTTTCATTTCAAAAGTTCTGGGTGCTAGCTAGGTCTAAAGTGAGAGTCTATAGATTGGTTTCAAATATGTATTTTATTTTTAGTTTAGAGAAAATATCCTGATCAGGGTCACATGAGACTATGGAAAGGCATTGGTGCATTTTGTGATGCAACAAGTATTAAAAGAACTTTAAATTTTGCAGATTTTTCTTCCCTCTTATGAGATATATGTATAAAATTATAATTTAAAAAGTCAGGTCTTTTATGCTTGCTTGATGCTATAGGCTGTACAAAAGAAGTTCAGTACCTGAAACTGTTCTATTCAGCTCTTAGCATTGGTAAATCACATGAACTCTGATGAAAAATTTAATTCTGAAATATATGAAAATTGATCTTTATACAGTCCAGTTGTGTAGGAGACCAAAGTCAAGCAGGTTTCTTGTGCTGCTGAAAGTGTATAATACCTTGTTTCAGTCTCTTAAATAATAGAAGAGTGAGCTGTATTTTTAATAGCACTTATAGGGTTGCCATGGACTTGCGCTTTTGTTGGTATTGGCTAACTCTGTACCTTTTGGTGAGGGTTAGTGTATTTAGTCAAATGGAATTGTCAGAATTAAAAATAAGTTTAAATCATTCTTGTGTGAGAAATAAGATAATGAGTCTGTTGTAATTCAGTCTATGGTCATTGATCTGAATCTTAAGGATGTTACAAACACATGTCAGATATATGAAGCTAAGTCTAATTGTAGGAAAGTGATTTGAAGAATGGGAGCACATGAATTGCCAAATTCAAAAGAAAAGTGTCACTATGTTAGGTATAGAAAAAAGTTGAATAAAATATGGATTAGCATTGTCAAATGACATAGAGAAGCAATAAAGTTCATAAATAGAATCTGCACTTTGAAGCAGCTGATACACTTTCCTCAAGTTTGCAAATGACTTTTTTGTGATTCAAGGAAAACTAAAGTAATAAAAAAAATGGCTAACAACTTGTACTCTGCAGTATATTTAAAATATTATACACTTTATTAATCCAGAAGATAAACTCTGAAAGAAATGATAATTTAAAGTATACTGTTAAATTCTTAAATGCACTTGGAATAAATCATAGAACTGAACACATTTAATGTTAGTTTATTAATATATCTTTACTATCCTTCCAGTTCTGTCAGAAGGTTGGGCTATAATCTAAGTTTACATCTGTCTTTCAATCCAATTTTCTTTTGTGATGTACTTTTAAGTTGATGTAGAGAAATTGTTCCAGTTTCTGCTGACATCAGATTAGTTTTGTTAGAGAGAGAAAGCTTTTGTTTCTTCTACAGAACATGACAATAAATCAGTAAAGCAATTTTATACAGTTTCTACTTAGTGACAAAGGCCTTTGAATTTTTGTGTGGGCCTAAAAATTGTTTTTTGGTAAGTATTTTAAGTCTGTTTCAAAGATGGGGAAATAAATGGCCTGATCCTGAGGTTCTGAATAACTGTAAATCCTGTTAAAAGTCACTTGTGGCTATTCAGAGCTTCTTAAGAGCAGTCTCTATGGGAGAAAAGTTACATTAAATAACTAGTGCCATAAAAGCAGCTCATGTCATAAATCATAACTGAAATGAAATGCACATATCTCATGTGATTGTAATCCATTGAGCTACAATACATCTTGAGTGTTTGAACTGCCAT
Organism: Pelodiscus sinensis; assembly: GCF_052426305.1. Lineage (NCBI taxonomy): Eukaryota > Metazoa > Chordata > Testudines > Trionychidae > Pelodiscus > Pelodiscus sinensis. Next base: position 39,978,153 of record NC_143061.1, on the reverse strand, counting down.
CATCCTTTCATCTTGTGGTTCTAGGCTATGCTAGCTGTTTAGCAGAGGAATAGTTCACTGATGGTGGTAACCTACCTGACTGGCCCCAGACCCCAATTATGAACTGATTTGGAGACTTTCTGCTCTTCCTGGCCTCCAGAACTTAAAAAAATATATATCTACCAGCCTGATGGAATGGATTTCACATGTTGCAATGGCCACAGTGGATTCTAAAAAACCTATTAAAAAATCAGTCACGGGCTTTCAACAGTATAGTATTTATGTCTATTTTCAAGGTTACTTTTGCAATGAAAATGGCTATGAACTTACTTTTTAAAATGAAAGCTGAATTTAGCCTTGACTTTTTCATGGTTCTCATAATAAGAATATGAGGGTGGGACCTGCAGCCAGGAGACTGTTGTAAAAGTTGTAAAAGTTGGCTCTTGCAAAGAAGCATTTTGACAAGAACAAATTTAAAATTTTTATAATTCTGAATCAGTGGGATAATAGTGATTATTAGTTACTTATCCCCAGGTGAAAATGTACATAACTATGAATTTTGAGTTGCATTTAAAAGAGGACTAATTGACCCAGTAAGAACCAGGACTGGAAGATGAATAGTTGGCACAAATCTTCTGCATTTTGAAGGGTTATTTTTTTAACTGCTTCAAGACTTTAGACTGGCGCTTCAATCCAGATGTCACAAGTGTTTTTATAGGGAATAGAGAGAGCTTTTTTCTGGATGTGGTTAGGAAATTAAAAATTAGATGTCAGAAAAGACATGATAAGTTTATTGATGCTGCTTTTATTGCAGTTTACAGAAAAATTGACTGTACCTCAAGGGGAAGCAGTGTCTTCTCAGCAGTAAAAAAATTTTTCTGAGGTTGAAGTTAAAAGCTGTGTGCAATTAAAACTAAAAATATGGCACATAGATATGTGCTATCAATTTTTTAGGTAGGATGAGGAGAAATGTAAGGAATTGAACCTCTACATAAAAACTTCCTACAAAGCTTGTAAATTTAGGCAGAAACTGCCATAAGATAAGAGTGCATGGCAGTAAACTTTTATATTTATGCTGTTGAAATTCACAAGCTTTTTCCTCTGTTTCAGAACTCCACTTAGACCTTGTGTTGCAGCATTTTTTTTTTTATGAATGTGATGTGTTCATTTGTTTGAGCTTGTAAGAAATGTATACATCTGTGTCTTCTGTTCTGGCAAGAGGAGGAGTCTCTTTTTAAGTTTGTACACATTAGACCAGGCTGAAAATGTAATTGAATGACCAGTTGTATATTACTGTAATTGGTTATTTAATGCAAACTCATTTTCAATGTAGTCTTGGTTTGGTTGTTAATATGAACTGCCTGAAAAAGTGTATATCATAACTGAGTTATATTGTATGAATTATTTATTTGTAATTGGACATTGTTTCAAAAATAAAGGTAAAATAGAGTTTCACAAATTAAGCCCTGAACTTCCTGTTCTTCACTTTTTCAGAGTGTTGATTTGTTTTTCCCCACAAAAAAGTCAGACTGGACCAGAACCATAGCCCAGAAGAGTTGTGCCATTGATTTGGTGGAACCAGATACTTGTCCATCAGTTGAGGATATATCTAACCCTTCACATTTAAACTACGTTCTTGCCACTTCTGAAAATGGTAGTGAATTAAGACCATTGAGAATATTTCTATTTTCAAAGGGAAGATACTTTGAATTTAAAAAAATTGTTGGTAACATTTTTACTCACGTGCGTAAAATTCCTGTCTCCCGTTAATTCTCCCTTTCTCTCGAGTATAATGCGCACCTCTGTGTAATGCACTCCTGCCTTTTAAACGTCAGAATTCTTGAACAAACTAAACTCTTATTTATAATGCGCACCCCCATTACACTCTCGATTTTATGGTGTGGATATATAGGAAGGAAGGGGCTCGTGCCTGCCGCAGGGCCCTCTCCCCAACTGCCCACGCCAAGATTGGCAGGCAGTGAGTCAGGGCGCTGCAGCCTAGCGGCGCCCCCAGCTCCTTGCTTCACCTGCCGTGGGGTCCCCTGCCCAGCTGAGCTCGCGCCGCGCTGAACTCACACCTGCCGCGGGGGCCCCCTGCCCAGCTGAGCTCGGACCTGCCGCGGGGGTCCCTGGATGCAGCCTGAAGGAGCACTGGGAAGGCAGTGAGCCAGGGCGCTGCAGCCTGGCGGCGCAGCTGGCTCCTCACCTTGTCTAGGAGCCTGGCGTGGCTGTGGCGGGAAAGTTTCTGTTTGGAGGGGAGGGGGAGTTTAAAACTTTAAAAAAATAGCTCTTATGTATAATGTGCACCCCGGCTTTGACCCTAAAAAAAGGGGAAAAAAGTGTGCATTATACTTGAGATTTTACAGTATGTGGCAAATGTTCAGACTGAGGTCCAGAGTGCTAAGCATGTAATCTGTCTAGGGATGACTTGATTAGTCCTATAGTTCTGCATTAATCACAGTGGTATCTTGCTGCTGTAAAGCAGTAGCTCTGTTGTTCTTCATATTGAAATGCACCCATTCTCCCAATAGGTCTTTGGTCTCCATGGCCCTTTTAGGGCAGAATCACTAAATGCTAAGCTGTCCTGCTGAACAAGTGACTTGCTTGTTTTGACATTCATTGTGAGAGGTGACCAGACTCCTCCTGGTACACACTTGTATTCAAAACCTCGTTCAAAGATACGATTTTAAAAACTGATTTTTTTTTAAGTTTAAAACTGAGTCTAGATCATTTGACTTTAGCTACTGCAAGGCCTTAGGAAATCAATTAAACTATCTGCAGGAAGCTCTTTGGGTGATAAATTAAATAAATAGATGTGAAAGACTCATATTGTGAGAGCTAATCTACTTCTGGGTACTAAGAATGGACACAGAATATTTTATCCTTATGTAAAGCTTAATGTTTATGTGAGTATCATATTAAGGAAACTGCCAGGAGATGATGACAAACACATGATTAGAAAAATGGATACAAGCTGAATGGATGAATGGGCGCACAAAACTGGAAATCTATGTTCCAGTGAGCTATGGTGACAAAAGGTAAGGGGAAAAACCCAAGTGGCTTAAAAGCAATAAACCTGTCATTCAGGAAAAATATTGCAGATTTATTAAAATAAGGAATTCTGATAACCTGTGATGTGTGGGGGGGTGTCTGTGTGTCTCTCTCTCTCTCTCTCTTTACCTACAGTTAGACTGAAAACAATACCAGGGGTACAACTATGCAACTGTCTGTGAAGCATCTTAAGCCAGGAGTTGTGGGCCCGCCTGGGTAAGCCACTGGCAAGCCGCAAGATGCTTTGTTTATCTAAGCGTCCATAGACATGGAGTCTTGCAGCTCCCAATGGCTGTGATTCACTGTTTCCAGCCAGTCGGAGCTGTGGGATGCAGCGTGCCTGTGGATGCTTAGATAAACAAAACATATCACGGCCCGCCAGCAGCTTTTCTGGGCAGGCCTACTACCCAACTTTAAACCTCCCTTTCTTAGGCTTTGTCTACACTGAATTTAAAACCCAAGACCAGTAAGTCTTGGAGCTCAGTTTTACGGACTTGGGTTTGTGCGGCAGTGCTAAAAATAGCTTTGGAGCTGTTTTGTCTCAGGCTGGCATTTGAGCTCTGAAGCTCCAGGAAGAGCTCCAGCCCAAATTGCAATATCTACACAGCTGTTTTTAGCACTGTAGTCCAAGTCTGTAGGTCTAGGTTCTGAGACACACTGCTGCAGGCTTTAAAACTCAATGTGAACTTCTTCTTAGGATACATGTACATAGCAGCTGGAGGCTGTGTTTCTACTGCATCTGGGTAGGTGCTTGCCAGCTGAGGTAGACAGACCCACTAAAACAGCAGTGAAGCCAAGAGCAGCGTAAGTGTCAGCTTGGCCTAGCTGCTGGAGTATGTTCCTAAGGGCTCTAGGTGAATCTATGCTCAGGCAGTTTGCCCAAGTTGCCATAGTACCACTGCCAGTTCCTCTGTGATTTTGAGCACAGAAACATGAGCAGAGTCAGTGCATGTCTCCCTTCCAGAGCTGGAAATCATATGTTCCTATGCTTACATGAATCCAGACTAACTAGAGCTAATTAGTAGTTTTGAAAGCACTGGACACGTTCCCTTTATAATTGGTTGTAATGTTGTGGATTGGCCCCTTTCAGGCCAGAGGGTGGGGTCAACACTGCACTTAAACACCTGTGGCTGGCCTCTGTCATCTTGCTTGAGCTAAGAGACTGTTTCGTTGCGGTACAGCTATTTGGGTGTGGGCTGGAACCTGCATTCTAGGACCCTACAAGTGTCTGTCAGCCGTGGCAAGTTCTGAGAAAGGGAAGGCAGCATATTGTGTACTACTTCCTCTGTAATGAGCAGGTCCCTGGCAGGTGAAGGACTGCTTGCCTGCCTGCTGACCTCTTCTAGGGCTGGGTTTGACCTTTTCACCACAAAGTTAGCAGTAATTGGCCGACTAACATAGTGAACATTGGTGTAAATGGTAGGGTCTGAGGCTAAAATAGGAAAAGAACAAGAATTACTTGGACAAGTTGGATGTCTTCAAGTGGGAAGGCCCTGATGAAATACATTAGGATACTTAAGGAAGTGGCATTAGTGATTACCTTTGAGGATTTGTGGAGAATGGGAGACATCCCAGAGGACTAGAAAAAGGCAAATGTAGTACCACGGGCGGGAGGTTTGCAAAAAGTTGGCTTGTGTCCAGAATGCCCAGAGCCTGTACACCTCCCCCACTCATACCTCTCCTCCTCCCCCCTCCACCTTCCTAAGGCTCTGGGAGGGAGTTTAGGTACTGGATGTAAGCTCTGGGGTGGGGCAGTGAATTAGGAGGATGCAGAGTCGTAGAGGAAGCTTGAGTGCTGGAGGGGTGAGGGAAGGATCTCTGGGGGGAAGTTTGGGTGCAAGAGTGGGCATGGGATGCAGGCTCTGGGATGGAGATAAGGAATTAGGGTGCAGGGAGGCAGGGTTCCAGCTCTGGGAGGAAATGTGGGTGCAGGCTTGAATGAGGGGTGCATATTCTGGCCTAGGACAGGAGATGCATGAAGGGGTCCTGTGCGCAGGCTCTGGGAGAGAGTTTGGGGGCTCCAGGAGATGTGTGAGTTTGGGGGCAGGCAGCAGGGTGGAAGGAGGATGTAGGCTTTGGAGGGAGCAGGGTATGTGAAGGAGTGTGGGGGGAGAGCATTGGGGAGGTCACACTTACCTGGGACAGTGGCTCCTGGAGGGTGTCTGCGCACACTGCTGCCTGCCTGCCGCTCCTGGGCAATGTAAAATGCCCAAGGGCCCACACCATCAACACCAGCTGTTCAGCGGAGCCACAGCAGCTTCCTTCCAGGGAGGTGCAGACAGCTGCAAGTAGCTAGCAGCGGAAAACTGCTCTAGTCCTGTTATACTCCTGCTGGTGGTAGCAGGGATTTCTGGGATGTTTTTGGCCAGGGGATGCACAGGGGAGAGATTCTGAGATAGCCGGCGGGCCAGGAAATGCAGGGAGCGGGGAACCTACTGGATGGGCTGAAGAGCGACCCAGCCCTGAAATCTGTGGAGCCCAGCCCTGGACCAGGAATATTCCTGGTGTCGGGACAGCATGGGACCATAGAACTTGCCACCTATGTGCAGTACTTATTTATAAAAAGGAGAATAAAGACAACCCACGGGATTATAGATCAGTCAGTTCAACTTTGGTATCCAGATAATGGAGCAAATAATCAAACAACTGGTTTGTAAGCACCTAGAAGAAAATAGGGTAAGAAATAGTCAACGTTGATTTGTCAAGAACAAATCATGACAAACCACTCCAATATCCTTCTTTTACTGAGTAACAGGGCCATTGCCAGGAGGTAAGGTGGACAAAGGGGACAACAGCTATGGTGTTTGGTGATTAGTGTGGCTGTAGCCGCATCTGGAGCCTCAGCCTTTTAAATAGCCACTGGAGCACCGTAGTGTGGGCAGTACTGAGGGCTGGCTGCTTCCATCCCACCTCTTCTGCTTGAGGCCCCACTCCTTCCAGGAGCACAGAGCTCTCCCCCCCCTACCCTTGTCTGGGGTCTGCTGTGGCTGTCAGCTCCCCTGCAGACGAACAAACCTTGCGGATGAGGTGAGGCAGTAGATGTGATGTATCTCAACTTTAGTAAGCTTTTTGGTACTGTTTCACTTGCTCTTCTCATAAACAAACTAAAGCAAAACAGCCTAGATGAACTTAGTATAAGATGAGTGCACAATTGGTTGGAAAAGCCTCTTTAGAGATTAGTTATATATGGTTTACAATCAAGCTGGAGGGCAGATCCAGTGGGGTCCCGCAGAGATCTATCTTAGGTCCGGTTCTATGCGGTACGTGATTTGGATAATGACATAGAGCAGAGGTGGCCAACCCGTTACAGGCAAAGAGACAAAATAGTGGTGGACAGAGTGCAAAGAACTGAGGGGAAAAAAGTTGTCGAGGGAGGGGAGGGGGAAGGACATTGCCCTTTAAAATGAAAACTCCGGTTTGGCTTTTTGGCCACATCAGGCTCCCGCCAGCCAGTGCCATCTTGCCAGCGCCATTTTGCTTCACTGCACTGGATGGCTCCCCTGCACTCAGTAAACACAGGGAACTGTGGGCCGGGGGGCCTTTGTAGGAGTGCAGGGGTGGCTTTGCAAGCCACGGGGTACGCTTCGCTAACTGCACTTTCTGCGAAGAGCTGCAGGTTGGCCACCCTTGACATAGAGAATATTCTTACAAAATTGGTAGACAGTCCCAGCTGGGAGAGGTCGGAAGTGGTGTGAGGGCTGGATTAGGATTCAAAATTATCTGGAGAAATTATCTGAAATAAATAAGGTGAAAATCAAGAGGAACAAATGCAAAGCATTGCACTTCAGTTGGAGTAATCCATTGCACAACTACAAAATAGGAAATGACTGCCTAGGAATGAGAACTACAGAAAAGGCTCTTGAGGCAATAGTGAATCCCAAAAAGAATGAGTCAACTAGAGAATACAGTATTCAAAAAAATAAAGCACAAATCATTCTGGGGGAAATAGTAACAGGATGGGATGAGGGTTGTAAGCAAGATGCAATAGAAGTAAATCTCCCACTTTATTCAGTGCTGACAAAACTTTAACTAGAATACTCCATATCCGGTTCTGGGCACCATACTTCTGGTCCAACATGGACAAATTGGAGAGAGCCCAGAGGACAGCAACAAAAATAATTAAAAGTTCTAGGAAATGAGCTACCAGGCAAGACTGAAAAACTGGATTTGTTTAGTCTGGAGAAGAGAAGACTGAAGGAGGACATAACAGTTTTTAAGTATGTAAAAGGTTGCTATAAAGAGGATAAATTGTTCTCCTTACTCACTGAGAATAGAACAAGAATAATGGACTTAAATTGCAGCAAGGGAGAATTAGGTTAGACATTAGAGAAAACGTTCTAACCGTAAAGGGTGGTTAAAGACTGGAGCAAATTACCTAGGGATGTTGTGAAGTCTCTGTCATTGGAGGTTTTTATGAACAGGTTAGACAAACATCTGTCAGGGATGGGTTAGATCCTAGGCACCAACTCCATTGATGTTCCAGGGCTGGAGTGGAGCACCCATGGAAAGAATTAGTGGGTACTTAGCACCCACCAACAGCCAGCTCCCCCCTTCTTCCAAGTGCCTCTGTCTGCTAACAATCCCACCAATCAACTTCTCCCGCCCAATGCCTTCTGCCCACCACAATCAGCTGCTCAAGAGGGGGAGAGGGCATAACTGGGTGGGAACATATAGGGACAGTGTGGGGGCGTGGAAGAAGGCATCAGATGGGGATGAGACCTAGGGCAGAGTGGGGGGGTTGAGCTCCTTGGGGGCTCACAGGAAGCTAGCATTGTGGTTCAGATAATACTTAGTCTTGCCTCAGTGCAAGGGACTGAACCAGATGATTTACTGAGATTCCTTCCAGTCCAACATGCCTATGATTTCTGTGAATCTTAGTGAGATGAGGGTAGTCTTGTGTGTTCACTCTTCGTAGCTGAAGTTCTTTAGATTGTGCCCACATTAACGTTTCCTAACAGACCATTCTATATTATACGTGTCCACGTCTTCGTGCTGCCTCCAAAACCCAGCTCTCATAGCTCCATTTTTAGCTAAGGACATTCCACTTTATCAAAAGCCTACTTGGTCAGCTTTGGACTATGCCGACTCTAAGAAGTTCCCAGCCTGCATACACACACTAGCATTAACTTTCATCTGAGTTATCACGTTAAATTAGTAGTGACACCCTGGTAGCACACGCAGTGACTGTCAGTGCAGTTTAGGGGCCTTAAGTACAAACCCGTCTGAACACAGGGGATACATGTTTGGGCTGAGTAGCCCATGCTGCTGTAAGTGAACAAGCCCTATTTCGAACTACCTGTTGTTCTTCCTGCAATGAAGTTTAACAGGTAGTTCGAAAAAGGGCTTTATTTCAAACGCCCATTTCACTGCTGCGTGTAGACATGGACATATTCCGGGCTTGTAAATGTCAAAAAAGGCGCCTGGCCAGGCAGATACAAATCAAGCGTGGGATATTTAAATCCCAGGCTTGATTTGCAATTCCGAATACCTACATTTGCAGCCCTATTCCGAAATAGGCTGCAAGTGTAGACATACCCTAAGGCAGTGTTTCTTAAACTTTTTAAGACTGAGGAACACCAAACAATTTTTTTTTTTATAGGGAACACCAAGGATTTGGGCAGGCATTTGAACTCTCTTCTCTCCGTGTATAGTGACCATATTTTCTGAACCAAAATTAGGGACCCATTAGCCACACCCCCTGACCTCTGAACCACACCCCCTGACCTCTGTTAACCATGCCCTGATTCTCAGGGTCAATACAGACACATGACCAGAAGTAAAAAGTGTTGTGTGACCCCCTCTAAGAACTTTTCCCACCATCCTCCTACCAATAAGGATGAGTTTGACTCCCACTGAACCACCCCCCTCTCGTGCAACTATCCTGAAATTGCATTAACCCAATTTGTATCACATTAACTTGGGGAGGCGGGGGAGGGAGAGAAGAGGTTGGGGAAAGTTTTCCCTCTAAGATTTTCTTCCCATGAGCAAAATGAATTTTGTGTTGTGCACTAGTATTGAGTTCATGTGGCATGTTTGGATGTGCCACTGTGGCACCTAAGTTATTAATAAATATCTTATAAACCTCTACCTTTTCCCTGTGCTGCCATGTCTCCTCCCCTTACTCAGTCAGCTCCCCTGGTGCCTGCTGCCCCTCAACCCCTCACCCTCCTCTGCTGTTGTGACTCCTGCCTTTCTCACTGCCCCCCTGAACCTGCCCCTCTGCACCAGCCCTTCTCTTCCCCCTGTGCCCACTTCTTCAGTAGCCCCACTCTGATCATGTGTAGCTACCCCTCCTCATCTCCTCTCCTAACACCTCCCTCTACACACCTGCCCTGCCTCTCTCCTCTGGTGCTGATCCCTCCCCTGCAGGTGTCTGCCCTTCTGCTTCACACCCAGAATCCGCTGGCACCTACACCTTCCCTTATCCCTGCACCCTCCTGGTACCTCCTCCTTCCCTCGCTGCCCCTGCCCCTTGCCCTCTTTCTCCCTGATGCCTATCCCCTCACCACCCTGTACCCCAGTTTCTCTCATGCTTCTCTGTGCCCTCACACATGACTTGCTCCATCCCCTCCTTCCTCATGCCCACCCCTCCTTTCAACCCTTCTCCCAGCACCTCCTCCTCCCCTTCATTCCTCTTGCCCCCAATGCTCCTACCCTCTCCTCTCCCAGAATCACCCAGTCCCCTTCACACTCCCACCCACACTGACACCTCCCCTCCCTCCTCCTGCCCTTTTCCTCATTGTCTCCACTTGGCCCCCTGGCATTTGTCTCTCCTCCACCCTGTCCCTTGGTGCCTTCCCCTCTATTCTCCTGCCCTGTCTCCCTCCCCTCAGAACAAGTCCCTTCCTCTCCCCCCCCCCCCAGTTCTCTCCATGCCCCTCCAGTTTGCAGGGCTGGAGTCTGTCGTCAGGCCCCAGAAGTCCCTGCAGTCCTGGCCCCAGCTGCTTCCAGGGCAGGACAGCTTGCCGGGCCTAGAGCTGGGCTGCCCATGGTGCTAATTTTAGTGTAGTCCAGTGACTGCACCAGCTTTGACTCCCATTAGGAGAAGCATGCGCGGGGGGTGGGGGGAGAAACCCCCCTCCTTGCCAGACCTGGCTTGGGTGGGAAGGGGCCGGGGGAGAAAAGGCCACGTGCAGAGCACACCGGCAGAGCTCAAACGTACCCTCTGCAGTGCTCCAGCCAGGCTCTGCGCGTTCCCTGCCAGGACTCTGGCAGCAGCTCCCAGGAGTGGCTTGCCGGGTTTGACCACCAACCAGCGCCCCTCCCCCGCCGGCAGTGGTGGCGGCCACCCGTGGATGGAGAAGTCCGGGTTGGCGGCCACGCACGGCGGAGGCAGTCCCTCAGTGAGAGGGAGGCCATGTGGGAGGGAAAGGGATGGGGGGTTGCCGGATGGCAGCGTGTGCTGCATGTGAGCTCGGAGCTCTGGACACTGCACGCCACCGGCAACGGCCCTGGCTGCCTGCGCAAAGCACCAAGGGAGTCGCTTAGGTACTGGGTAGAGGTGGGGAGTTGTTGCTTCGCCGCACGAGCACTGGGTGTCTTTAAATCTGTGACTTTCCTGGGGAAAAAAGGGCCATATGGTCACCATATCTCTGGCACACAGTTGTGCCACGGAACACATTTTAAGAAACGCTGCTCTAAGCTGCCACAGGACTACTCATTTTTATAGCAACTAGAGGGCAGTCTAACCACTAACTCCACCAATTGAATTCTGGCATTCAGGTTGAACCTCTCTAGTTTCTCATTTACCTCTAAATGTCTTCTAAGAGCCTAGTAAGCAGTGGAAATGTTGGTAGGTAATGCTGCTAGACAAGGTTGACCTCCTGTGGTTCATCAAATTCTCTGGTTCCGCACCAGCTAGGTCCTGAGAGTGCCAGACAGAGAAGTCCAACCTGTAGTTGTATTTGCTCTACTGAGTCTAAGAAAGAAAAGCATTTTTGAATATATTAAAGATCTGTGCAATGCATCTCCCTTATAAACCACTTTTACAGCATGCACAGTTTATTGATCTTCATTAGCTGGCTTTCTATTATGTATTTCTTCCCTGCATTGATTACAGTGCAAAACCTCTCAGGGAGCAAGAACAATACGAGTCAAGAATCTGTTTGCAGACTAACCTTCACATTTACCACAGGAGAATTTTAATGATGATCTACATTGAGCAAATAGCCCAGTGCCCAGTCTATCTTTATCAGTCTTCTGTGTATTCTTTAGCTACCTACGTACGTAGGTTCATATTTCTATGATGTACAATGTGTACGAAGGATCATTTTACTTCCAGTCCAATTTCCACACAAACCTTCCTCTTTTTCTTCTATAATTTCTTGTTCTTTCATCCATCAGTAGCACTTTCAGTAAGTAGGTCAGAGAAAATGTGGTCATCTGATGTGAGAGCAAGCGTGAGTCAAATAACTGCACATAGTCTTACGTGAATCACATGTCTTGAGAAGCTTGCAGAAACAGACAGTGATATTTACCAGATGAGAGCAGTAGGATCCTTTGTAGGGCTTTTTTTCCCAAAAAACGGCACATGCTGCAAACTCCTCTGCTCTGATTATGTTGTTTGGATGGAACTGAGTGTATATTCTGTAGATATAAATTCCAGATTAGTGTGTTTGTGTAGCTGGGCAGACTTGTGCAGGAGAATTCAGTCGACAGATGCTGTATTCCATACATTAACTTTTAGTTGGTAATGTCATAATCAGGATTTGTTCTATTAAGGAGGAGCATCCTCCTCTTTCAGTGGTTCTCAATTCTTCCCAGCCAGCCCCCACACACCTTTTTTTTAACCTCAGATTCTGGGCAATAGAAAGAAACAAGAGCTGGCTTTGGATGGTGGATGGGAATTGTTTTGTGCTGAGTGGGAGACAGGGAGGAGAAGAGAGGTGCCAAATAGGGCTGACTAAGAAGCTTCTGGTGGAGAAAGAGCTACCTCTCTCTTTCCACACCTGAACAATGTTCAGCTGTGGGATAAGTGGTGCCTGTAGATGCTATGGAGCCTCTGTCTCCTGCTGTGTAGATGGAACAAGGAGAGGAAGGCAGGGAGGAAGAGCTGCATGTGGCCTGATTGTAGATTGGGAAGGGGTGGTGCATTAGCAGCAGGAGAACAAAAGGAGAGTGGAGCATCTTCATTAATGCTCATCTGGGTCTTAGTACCCATATGATTTTGCCACCATTTTCTGGTCAACCTGTGGAGTGTGGCTCCTTGCATCCCTGGTGGATCATGCTCTTGGAAGTGACAAACAGCTCTCTCCGAATGAATATTATCAGGGTAGGAGATTGCTCAGTCTCATTTCTTGCTCTTCTTCTGAAGGTGTTGACATACTTTGGACCAGTTCCCGTGATGTATTGAGCACCTCCCCCTTTCTTGCCGGGCAAAAGGAGCAGAGCATGGCGAGCACGTTACAGAGTCAGGCACATTGCTTGTCGCTGTTTTCACTCACAGTCTGAAGGGCCAATACTTACCATTCGCTCACATTTCCAACCATATCCCACTGTCCTAGTGAGTGTGTGTGGGAGGCAACCGCTGTTGCCACCTGTGCCAGGCCCTATAATCCCTCGAGCATCTCCTATCCATAGGACTGTTGAGGTGGCCACCACTGGTCCTGCCCCTTCCCCCAAAGCATGGGGCCTAGGCAACTACTCCAATTCGTCCTATGGATGGGATGGCTCCGCATACACAATGGAAATAATTATTTTTAACACAGAGGTTCTTCTCCTCAGCTTACTTTGTAGAGGCTGAAGAAAGGAAAACAGCCTTTACAATGCCAAGGAGCATGGAATGAAACAGGAAAAGCACAATGTTCATTTCCAAAGGAGTTCCTTTTTCATATAGTTTGAAGAAACAATCACACAGTGCTTTGGTCTTGTGCTGCAGGTCAACAGCTGCAGAGAGAGAGAGAGAGAGAGAGAGAACTTCCTTGGATACTATTGCTAGTTTCTGTTTGCCTGAGCTCAGAACACAATATCTGGCACAGCAGACATAAGCTGCAAAAGATTGGCTTATGTCTGCTGTGTAATTCTCAGGAGGAATGACTTATCTACCATACCCACGCACACACACAGGACTTTGGGGATGTTGGGGGTGCTCTAGAGTCATATACTTGGCATGCAAATCTATGTATTTGTACATTTCTCTCTAGCTCTGTGTGTGCGTGCATGGGGGGTTACCCTTACAGCTCTCACAAAAGCCACCTCTCAATTCATGACAGATATTGGAGCCAGTCATATGCCTTGGATTGAATTCACAGCTGGCCTAAATGTGACGTCAAGGCAGCTGCACTTGCTTACGTCAGTAATGTATTTTTTCTATTATCTAGACATTGGATCACGCTTAAAGTCCTAAACTGATTTGGGATAACTAAGAACTGCTATTCCCATCATTTTGTTTTTCTGATTTTTATTATTTTCATCTTGTTTACCCTCTATGCACTTTTCCAAAAAGCTCCAGTAATTCTTAACATAGCTTTATTATGCAGGTTTCAGAGAGGAAGCCATGTTGTCAGGTGCGTCTGCTGAAGTGGTTTTTCCCATAAGAGCTTATGCCCAAATAAATCTGTTAATCTGTCAGGTGTCACAGGGCTCCTCATTGTTGTTATTATGCAGGAAATTACATATGCTCATAATATTCCAACCAGCTGTGGTTTTCAGGTTCCTCCTGTGATTACATACACCAAGGACATGAAAAATCTGTTGTAGCCCGCAAAGTGGGAGATTCTAAAGTTTCCTGTTATAATTTTAACTAGGATAACAGAGCATCCTTTTTGAATGGCTGCATAATCATAGCAACAGGCAAGAGCCTCAATCTCCTGACCAGATTTGAAGATAACCTTTTTAAAGTTCAAAGAAATTTGATCCCTCCCCCTTTTTTTTTCATTTTTGCACCTTCTACAGTTTCAAGTTTTACCAAAGACTGGAACTGTGAATGCCTGAATAACTCAATACCATAAGAAATACTGGTTTTAAAGTATTAGTAATCTAACATTAAGATTTTTTGTTAGCGTGAGATTTTTCAGATCAATATCAGCTGTTCAATAAATTTGGGTTGGGACTTTCAAAGGAGACTAAGTTCTTAACTCCAATTTAGTCTAATCCCCTTGGAAAATCTACTCCTTGTTTTGTTTTAGGGTTTTTTTTGGGAGGGTGGGGGGTCATAATTCCTCACACAACAATTTAATGTTCATTACTGTATTGGTTACCATACCATTGTTTTTTTTCTTCAGCTAATGTTTTGCCATTGTTTGCCTTAATCATAATAATCTGACTACATGGCTTCAGACCATCTGATATTTCTCATCATCTCAATGATTTATAAACTGAATTTAGTTAATCTCTCTAATTTTGGAAGAATAGCACTCAGGGGCACATAGTACATCAAGTTCCATCTACAAATACTTTGTAATCTTTTTAATAATTTTCCATTACAATGACTATGTTTACTTAGTATCTGATTCTGCCACACACAATCATGCTGATTAATAAGCTACTATGTGACTCGCCTAATTACTTCAGTTGTACTAGCTGCATAGGAAGGTCCTACTCGACCTATTTTTAATGGGTAAGGGAAACTTAAGTGGTGCAGATTTTGTGCATGGATGTGAACTTCATGGTTCTAACATTCTACATGCTATGTAAAGATTAAAAATGAACAATAGTTAACACAACATTGAAATCATAAGCACGAGTATATTATTTATTTGAAAAACCTAAATAAAACCCAGCTGAAACTAGTCTAGTTCTGGTAGACATCAAGTATATGTCATTCTCAGAAGCATAATTAAATACGGGTTGAACCTCTCAAATCCGGGACTCTGGTCTGTCAACATCCATGGTCTGTCAACATCCATGGTCTTGCAGGATCATGGATATTACTGGGCCTGAGAGCCCCGGCTGGCCATGTTCAGAAGCGCAGCCCAGGCCAGGCTGGAGGTGGGGAGCACAACCCCAGCAGGGCCGGCATGGTGGGGAACACAGCTCTGGCCAGGGTTGGAAGCAGCAGAGCCAGCAGCTGGAAGTGCAGCCCTGGCCAGGGCTGGTGGTGGGAAGTGCAGCTCCAGCCGAGGCTGAAGGCAGTGGGGCTGGCTGTGTGGAGCGCAGCCCCAGCTAGAGCTTGACGTAGCGGGGCTGGCAACTGGGCACGCAGCCTGGACCGGCACTGTGTAGGATGCAGCCCTGGCCAGGGCTAGAGGCAGCATGGCCAGAGCCTGACGGGCTGGTGCAGTGGGAGGCTGAGGAAGTGGGGCAGGTGGCAGGGAGGGCAGCCCCGGCTGGGGGAAGAGCCTACAGCTAAGTAAGGAGCCTTGATCTCCCTTGGTCTGGAAGACTCCTTGGATTGGGATCACTTAGGTCCTGAGGGTGCCAGACCAGGGACGTCTGACCTGTAGTCCAAAATCTTCAAGAGGGCGTCCATTAACAATATTATTTAATCTCTAAAAGGAAATACATTTTAATGTCCCTAAGATAGCGAATGGGAACAATTTTTTGTGTTGTTACATGGGCCTCACTGTGTAGGCAAGTCCCTGGGATGAATGGTGTGCATGAAGTCCATGGTGTTCACCACTGGATGCATGATCATGATCATAAGAATAGTGGAGAAGAAGGGAGCTCCGGGTCACCAAGTCCAATCCACTGCCTCTCCTGTTACCTGGTACCATGTCTTCCTGAGGCAACATGAGAGTGGAAGACATGCAGGGTCCCATTCCCAAAATTTCTGCCAGAATTCACACCAGAATGAGGCCAGCAGCAGCCTGTTGGCAATGTGTGGGAGGCTAGGGATGGGAGCTACTTCCAGCCACAGGGAAAGGGTGGGAGGGATGACTTGGCACTTGTCTGCAAAGGCAGAGCTTGTCTATTCTTCTTTCCTTACCCCCCTCCCAGCCCTGTACTAGTAAAATAAAAGTTAATGTTTATTTACATCATTATTTGCTAAATAAAGACACAACACTTCACAATAGCTTTACACACAAATGAAAAATACGATCCACACAGAAACACAGTTTTGCCCCCAGTTTTCCTAGAAATGTGGTGAGGGAAAGAGGAGAGTAAATGTATCTTCGGGAAGCATAAGGGAAACTAGTAATGAAGACAGTAAATCAAGGAAGAGCAAATCCAGAACCACACAGCCATCCCTTGCACATCTGCTTTCCACTGAAATCTCTTCAAATCTCTCTTTAGATCTGCTGGCCCCTCCCGTTCCTTAATCCGTACTTACTGACCTCACAAGCCTCCCAAAAGAGTATTCTGTGATGACACTGATGTCACAGCTGGAACTTGAGATGACTGTAGTTCTGAGTAGGAACAGGCCAGCTCCTTCACAATAATAAACATCAGCTGTCCGAATAAATAACATTCCCAGTAAATTCTTGATGTTGGGGAAGATCAGAAATTAACAGCATGAAGGCTATTGTAAAGCCAATTCCCCAGGGAGATGAACAATCATAGAATACTAGAACTGGAAAGGACCTCGAGAGCTCTTCAAATCCAGTCCCCTACCCTCATGGCAGGACCAAGCACCATCTAGATTGGGGTGAGGAACCTTTTTTGGGTCGGGGCTGCACACAAATGAAAAACAAAAAACCCCACTCTTCATGCATGAGCTACCCAATGCTAGGGGGGAGCCCCAAGCCTTGGGGCCAGATTGAGGCAAGATGGGGGCTGCATCTGGCCCCCAGGCCTTAGATTTCCCACCCCTTCTTTAGATCATCCCTGATAGATGTCTATCTTACCTGCTCCTAAATAGCTCCAGTGATGGAAAGTCTACAACCTCCCTAGGCAATTTATTCCAGTGTTTAACCACCCTGACAGTTAGGAAGTTTTTCCTAATGTCCAACCTAAACCTCCCTTGCTGCAGTTTAAGCCCATTGCTTCTTGTCCTATCATTAGAGGTCAAGGCAAACAATTTTTCTCCCTCCTCCTTGTAACACCCTTGTAACAATGTGTTATTAGAGGAGGAAATCAATACCTAAATCTTTCTGAGGGTAAAATGATAAGTAGATTTGTATGTCCCAGGGTAATGATCTCAAGCCCTGGTGGTTTAGAAGCATGTCATTGTTAGGGCATGTCTGCACAGTAGGGCTTAATTCAAAATAAGCTCCCCAAATTGAGCTTCGTCAATTGTGTAGCTTATTTCAAAATTGGGCTCTTTTTCGAAATAGAGCACTCTTCCTACAACTTCCCTTAGGCTACATCTAGACTACAATGGTTTATCAGAAAAAGGTAAGCAAATTGCTCTCTGCAATTTACGTACCTTTTTCCGATAGTTTTTCCAGAAGAGGCTTTTCTGAAATTTGGCCGGTCTACACTGGACCAAATTTCTGAAAAACTTCCTCTTTTGGAAAAGCCCTTCTTCCTGTGAAAGGGGGAAGACAGGGCTTCCAAAAGAGCGCATCTGCTCTTCCTCAAACAAAAGTGGAAGAGCAGATGTGTTCCCTGGATGTGGCAGAGTTTTTCCCAGAAAAACCCTGTAGTCTAGACATAGCCTTACTCCTCATACAATGAGGTTTACAAGAGTCAGAGTAGGCAGTCCTCTAGCTTGACAGTATTTCAACATTATGTAGAAATAACTGCCTTCTGTGTAGACGTGGACTAAGTAAGGCTAGTTATTTCAAAATAATGTGGTGTGGACATACCCTTACTGAATCCCTGTAGTTGAGCATGTGACCATCTCAAATGAAATTATTTGAAAAGCGTAGGTTACAATCTGAGCATCTTTGTGCACTGCAGCTATAGTGGGGAGGGGGGGAGGAGGCGACGGGAGGTAGAGGGGTTAAAGAAATTTTTTTTCCACAATTAATGTTTTACTCTAGAAGGTGTACAAAGGAAGATATTTCTCATTTCTATTTAGTTTAAAACTCTGTGGGGGTTTTTCTTATCAGAAGCATTTTTAAGGATGAACACTTGGGACTACAGTTGCAAATACCCTCCATGTAGCCTGCTGTGTGCATGTGGTTTTAATTACACTTTAAATGTTATTTGAAGGGGTCATGCGCCTTCCTCTTGTTTGCTTTTGGTCTTGCTTTTAGTCTCAGTTAGTTGAGCACATACCGCACTATATCCAGTAAAAATCAGAAACACAATATGGGTTTACAGTCTCTAAGGAGTAATTTATTGTGATGCATGGGATTTGGTTACATGATTCAATCCAGTTTCATGCATCATGGATAAATATTTCTCCTTAACCTGTTCTGATTTGTTTTACTTTTAAGAACACCAGCAATGTACAATGTTTGTATACAGAGCCTGTCCTGATTTTACCTTCTATTAATTACTAAACTGTTCTCTGTCTGGTTGGAAATACACATCCCAATACTCACATCAGATCTAGATCACAAAGCTGTGATACATTTCCCCTTTCTGATTTTCAGCTTTTACTGCAGCATCTTTACCATCTATCCTAGGTGTTTCTGTGTCCCCCAACCCTTCCATTATCATAGTATTTACTAAGCACCTCACAATCTTTAATGTATTTTGTATCACAATGCCCGTGAGAAAGTAAGGCAGTGCAAGTATCCTAGTGTTACGGATGGGGAATTGAGGCAGAGGGACAAAGGGGCAAACCCTTCACAGTTCAAATTTAGCATAGCTCCAGTGAAGTCAAGTGCTAAGTGACATCACCAAAGTGACATAATGGAAGTCTGTGATGAAGATGGTGATTTGAACCCTGAGGTGCTTCTCTAACTACTGACTATCCTTCTCTTTGACGGTTCCTTTGCTTGAGAAGTGTAAGGTTTTTCTTAGCTGGTGGATAAATAATTTATTATTTGAAGCTTTATCTTCTGGCTGGATGGGGGCAATTCAGGGAGCTGGGTGATGAGTGGAACATGCCCCCAAAGGTTGCTTGGTTGTGTCTGGACCTTTTTTGTGTTGATTTTCCATGACTATGGCAGGAATGTTTGAAAAAATAGCAAATTGTCAATAGATATTGCTGAATATTTGGGTGCATCTACACAGTACCCTAAACTCAAATTTATTTTAAAACGCTTAATATGTTGTGGCTGAAGTCATTATCCTTATGGTAATTGCTGCTCCTGGAAGTGGATGGCAGAGAGAGGCAGAGCAAGGGGTCTCCACATGCCATTCTTGCCTGCAGACACCACTGCTACAGCTCCCATTGATCAATATCATGTAACCATGGCCAGTAGAAGTTGTGGGCTCAGTGCCTGTAGATGAGGGGCAGCACATGGAGCCATTGCTGTCCATGCCAGATGCTTTTAGGAGTGGCACAGGGCCAGGACCGAAGTAAGCCTGCTTTACCTCCACTGCTCCACCACCTGGAAGCTGTCTCCGTTAAATGATACCCAGCCAGACCCTGCTTCTTCAACCCGTCCCAACCCTGAACCTTCTCCTGCGCCCAGCCTCCTTTACTGCAGCTCTGTGGGTCACTCTCAGGCTTGCTTTCCTCAGCTTGCCAGGGGTCAGGCGGCTCTGTGCTTGTGCTGAGCCACCCCCACCTGAAATATTTCTGGCTCGCTCAGTCCCTCTCCCCAACATCCAGGCCTGGGAAGGGAGGGAGGAGGTGGCAGTGACAATACATGGGCGAGAAAGAGGATTCCTGGGTCTGCTCAGATGGTGCTTGGCTTGTACTGAGCATGCTCAGTAACACTGCTGAAGCCAGCTACCTTCCCTCTGCTCACCCCCACTATCATCAGTCATGGGTAGTCTCTGGGCGGAGGGAGGAAGGAGCTGCTTCTCCTGCCACATGAGGATCGCCACGCCAGGTAACTGCCTCTGTGCAGTGTGGCGCTTGCCTGTGAGAGCTTGCTTGGGGATAGAGTTGCCAACCTTCCTGGTTTTGACAGGTGTCTCCTGGAACTGAACTCAATCTCTGGGAGATTTTAGGCTGCTAAAAATCCACTGGCTCAGCAGGGCTAAGCCAGGCTCCCTGTTTGCTCTAGCCCTGCGCTGCTCGCAGAAGCAGCCGGCATGTCCCTGCAGCCTCTGTGGGGGGGAGGGGGCAGAAACAGGGGGAAAGGGGTCTCTGTGAGCTGCCCCACCCAGAGCACTGACCCCGCAGTTCCTTAGGTTAGGAACTGCAGCCAATGAGAGCTGCAGGGGCAGTGCCTGTAGGTGGGTGTAGTGCCTCCTTTCCCACCCATCAGGGGTTCAAGCATAGCCTGCCTTAGCCATTAATGGGGAGCTGTCCAAGGCAAGTGCCACATAGCTGGATTTGTCAACCTCTGCCCCATCCCTGAGAGCCTGCACCCATTTCCGTATGCCAGCCCTGAGCCCCTTTCCTGTACCCCAGCTCCCAGCACCCAAACTCTGCTCCAGCCTTCACACGCCCACCCCCTCTTCCAATCCAGCCCTTTGCCCCAATTCTGAGCCTTCCAAGAGCCAGCACAGAGCACCCACCCCTGCACCCCATCCCAGCCCTGAGCCCCTTCTGAGAATCAGCACCATGAACCCCCTCCTGCATCCCTACCCTGGGTCCAGCCCTGAGCCTCTCCCAGAGCCAACACTCTGCACACTTTCTCTCCCCTTTCACCTCTGCCCCAGCCCTGAGTCCCCTCATGCACCTCCAGACTCCTTCCCAGATTCCGCACTGTCCCATCATCCTCTGCACCGGAACCTACTCCTGCACCCCAACCCCTTGCCCCCACCCGGTGAAAGTGAGTAAGAGTGGAAGAGAGTTGATGGAGGGAGAGGGGATGGAGTGAGTGGAGCAGGGCCTCAGAGAAGGGGTAGGTCTCAGGCAGGGTCTTGGGGTAGAGGTAGGGAATGGGATGGAGCAAGGGTGTTTGGGTTTTGTGTGTGGTTAGACAGTTGGCAGTCCAAGCTGCGGAGGCAGCAATGACCCACACAGCAGGTAACCCTGGCAAGGTGGGGGAGAGCACAGCAGTGGCCCTGGCTAGGTTCAGGGCAGGGAGTCAGTGGGGAAGATGTTGGGAGCAGGTTCCTGTGCTCAGCCTGAGTTATGAGCATTACCTGGACCCCTATCCCAGCTGAGGGTCAACAAGGGAATGAAGGCTTTCGAATTAGGCTTTCTAACTAGGCTTTCCACGAGGAGTAACGGTAGTTCGAATTAGAAAGCCTAATTCGAACTATCTACTCCGTGCTGCGTGTAGCCGCAGGCACAGAGTCCGCACTAACAGGGATTTAAAAATGGCGGCGCCATTTAAATCCTGGGCTTCATTTGCAACTTCGAATGACTACATTAACCACCCTAGTTCGAACTAGGGCGGTAGTGTAGACACCCCATGAAAGGACTTAATACAACAAACTAAAGACTTATTACAATGCAAAAGGACTTAATACAAAATTAAAATAAAATTTTCCTTGAGAAAATGATTAATACAGAGATTAATGAGATTTACCTACAGTTGCATTGGTATGGAGGGAGCTGGGATGCCTGCTCTGGGGAAGGGGTGGTTGCATTGGAATGGGGGGTGCCTGGCTCTGGGGCAGAGGTGAGTGCATTGGGATTGGGAGCACTGGGGGACCTGGCTGAAGAGGAGGAGTGAGTGTATTGGGGTTACCTATAATTTTTTTAAAATAAAAGATACTTTATAACAAAAGGAAAAACTTAAACAATAGTCTGGTAGCACTTTTTTTTCTGACTTAGAAATAATAACAGATCCACAGTAATAAATTGTTGAGGGGGGGGGATGCAAATTTGGTCTTTGCCCCCGGGTGCATAACACTCTCGCTACACCTCTGCTCAGTTGTGTTGTGGTGTTTTTGCTCCTGATTTGTACATGGCAGGGTTTTGAAACAAAAGAATAACACATTTCTGGCTTGAATTGTCAGAGGAATGGCCAACTGTGCTAAGTGTGATTTGTGACCATTTTCATGAATCAATTAAATATTCAAAAGCAATAAATGGTTCTATGGGTAAATTTTCCAGGTTTTTGTATTGTTTTGCCAGCTCAGAGTAAGACCAAAGAAGCTGTATGTATGTTCTGATGACATGAACAAAAGCTCACACCTCTTTCTTTTTCCTTTTGGATCCAGATAGGAAGACTCTTCCAGATAAAAAACTAGGTCAAATTCTTATTTAAAGTGATCCAGATGTCTGACCTTAATGCATTGTTAGGTCAGAGGGAGGATAGACAGTCTCCCTCTTCAGTTGCAGAGTTTAATTGAACATTGCCTCGAATGCTCCAAGAGCCTCATTGGGTTGTTTAAGCTTTTTTCATTTATTTTCTCATCTTTATTCTCTGAGTCCCAAGCTGCCCCCTGTGATGAAGAACTGATGTAGAGGCCCTACAGTGATACATCTAAATGTTTTCGTCCCAACCCTGATTTAGTTATTTTTAAATGGTTTTAGTGTCTTTATATTGGCCAAAAAGCAATTCCTCTTCTACCCTGTTTTTGATTTAGACCAGAACTTAGGAACTCCATAACTACCAGCAACAGTCAGAGATAGAGTGAGTAAATATCACTTTGCCTTTTATTTACAGCACCTTCCATTCAGGGATCTCGGAGCGCTATATAAACCTTATTTAGTGAAGCCTTGCAAGGTTTCCACCCAGTTGATGAGAAAGCTGCAAAACAAAGAAAATAAAGCCAAACTTTGAACTGTAGCCTGTGATTCTGGGTGCCTCAGTTTTGGTGTGCCCAGCTTGACGCAGGTTGGTGCTTATATACTGCTTTGAGATCCTTGACAATGAAAGATGCTTATGCAAAGGGGAAAAAATATTTATTCACTGTGGTGCCAAACTAGTTCCTACAGCTAACAATAGGAGTCTTTCAATAGGCACCATTGGAACAGGCTCTAAGTTTCCACTTGCTGCTGGTATTTCACGGCACCTGAAATCAGAGGCTTCTTATGAAAATATTGAACCAAATGATTTGTGTGAATTCATACAGTTTGCCACTTCTAGAGTGTTACCCTGTTTCCAATGTGAGGATGTAGGGCTCCTAGAATTGGACCCATGGGTCCTGCTGTGGCCACAGCCACCCTCTGGCTCTACCAGTGACTGGAGACTTAGGAGCGCTGAGGCCTTAAGTGCCACTAAAATGCCACCCTCAGAGAGCTCATCAGGGTTGCTCCGGAGTTCCTGATTGGGCTGGGTACACCATTTAAGCTAGAGAGAGACACAGGAAGTTACCTGTTACATGGATCCTGAATTGTAGTTGCCACAGACCCTACCATCTGTTACCAGCTGCCTGGTCTGGTTCCTTCCATCAGCCTTGTTCCAGTCCCTGAATCCTATCGCACTGCTGTCTGACTGCTCTGGATTCAACTCTACTTTTTGACTGCTAAACACTGATCCTTGGCATTGGCTCATTTCCTGTCTGACTTTGGCTCTGACTTTCAGCTTTGATCCCTGGCCCTGATTAGGGGCTTACTCATTTGCCTCTTGTTTCAGAACACTGCACTAACCACCAGGCCAAACTGTTCATGTCCTGATCACTGTACTGATCTTCCACAGACCCTGACACCCAGTCCCCAGCATTAGTCACAAGCCACGTTGACGGCAAGAACAAAATATAACGGTTAGATGGCTGGTCACTTCTTCCTACTCCCTCAGGGTATGTCTACACTACAAAGTTAGTTCGAACTAACGGACGTTAGTTCGAACTAACTTTCCTAGGCGCTACACTAGCGCTCCGTTAGTTCGAACTTAATTCGAACTAACGGAGCGCTTAGTTCAAACTAGGTAAACCTCATTTTACGAGGATTAAGCCTAGTTCGAACTAGCTAGTTCGAATTAAGGGCTGTGTAGACCCTTAATTCGAACTAGTGGGAGGCTAAGGCTTCCCAGGTTTCCCTGGTGGCCACTCTGGCCAACACCAGGGAAACTCTATTGCCCCCCTCCCGGCCCCGGAGCCCTTAGAGGGCCACGGGCTGGCTACACAGTTTGTGCCAGTTGCAAGGCTGCAAGCACCCGTGCCAGCAGACCCTGCACCTGCCACACGATGAGCCAGCAACTCGATGACACCCAGCCCTCCACTGCTCCCCAGGACCAGCTTGGTGGCTCCCAGAAGCCTGCCCGGGGGCGCAAAAGGCGGGCGCCTGCTTGGTCAAGTGCAGAGATCGTGGACCTCATCGAGGTTTGGGGGGAAGCCTCCAATGTCCACGATCTCCGCACTAGCCACAGGAACGCGGCAGTCTACAGCTGCATGGCTGCCATCCTGGCCGCCAGGGGCCACCAGCGCAGCCGGGAGCAGGTCCGGTGCAAAATTAAGGACTTGCGGCAGTCCTACTCCCGGGCCTGCCAGCCAGGGGCCGACCCGGAGGCCTGCCCCCACTTCCACGCCCTGGACCGCCTCCTGGGGACTCATGCCATCCCTGCTCCCCGGGACGTGATTGACCCCGGGGCAGAGGGCCCGCTCCTGGAGACGGAGGAGGAGGAGGAGGACTCTGAGAGCCAGGAGCCTGCCGCCAGCCTGCCCAGGACCCGGGACCCCCGAGGCACCCCACAGAGCCACTCGCCTGTGTCGTCTGAGGCCGGGGAGGTGTCCACCTGTGAGTACCATCGTGTTCCCCTTATGTGTACGGGGGGGCTGGGGCGAGAGGGAGCCCCGGGACTGTGCGCCTGGGCCTTGCCCACCAAGGAGCAGCAGCTGGGGATCCTGCAGGGGCCCTGGCCTTGCAGAGGGGAGCTGGGTTTCACACACCTGGGCCCCTGGGGTAATTGACCGCTGGTCTTGTTGCACCACAGCTGCAGCACCTGGGCCTGCAGGGCGTACCACACCGCCTGCAGCAGCTGCCCGTGCCCGGGCAAGCAGGAGAGCCAGGAACGAGGAGGCGTACCAAAGGCGGCACCTCCGGTTCATGGACCACCAGCTCCGCACCCAGGACCACTGGGTCCAGGAGGACCTGAGGCTGCGCCGGAGGAGTCTGGAGGCCCTGGAGGAGCAAGGCCGTGCCCTGCGAGGCCACCTCCAGAGCCTGCTCGACAGCTTCCCATTTCCTCCTCCCCATGCTCCTCCTGCTCCCCCTGCTCCCCCTGCTCCTCCTGCTCCCGCTACTGCTTCCTCCACACCCCCTGTCCCTCCTGCCCCCCCCTCCACAACCATTTCCCACCGACGCCCCCAGACCCGCAGTGTGGCGAGACGGGAGAAGCAGCCGGACTCCCACCCCTGAGCTTTCCTTTCCCTTCCTCCCTTCCCTCCCCTTCCAGCTCCCTCGTCCCAGCTTTCCCCCTCCCCTCTCCCACCCTAATTTCTCCCTTCCACCACCCAGTTATGTGAAATAAACAGACATTTTTGTTTCAAAAACAGGTGTCTTTATTTTACAGTAGGTAGGGAGGGGAAAGGGGAAGGGGGGTAGGGTGGAAGAAGGCCCCAGTGGGGCATGCAGGGAGAGGTCAGTCCTCCTCCTCCACCAGGAAGCTCTCCCGCAGGGCTTCCTGGATCTGGACGGCCCCCCGCTGGGCTTCCCGGATGGCGGCGGTGTGGGGCTGACCGT
Organism: Pelodiscus sinensis; assembly: GCF_052426305.1. NCBI lineage: Eukaryota > Metazoa > Chordata > Testudines > Trionychidae > Pelodiscus > Pelodiscus sinensis. Next base: position 39,952,769 of record NC_143061.1, on the reverse strand, counting down.
AGTGTCCAGCCATGCGGTCAGCCTCAGCCATCCAGGCTGGCAGGAAAGCCTCCCCCTTTCGCTCACACAAATTGTGGAGCACACAACATGCTGCCACCACGGGAGGGATGTTGTGCTCGGCCAGGTCCAGATGGGTGAGAAGGCATCGAAAGCGGGCTTTCAGACGCCCGAAGGCCCCCTCCACCACGATGTGGGCCCTGGTCAGCCTGGCATTGAAGGCCTGGCGGGAGGGATTGAGGTGCCCCGTGTAGGGCTTCATGAGCCAGGGCTGCAGTGGGTAGGCGGCATCCCCCACCAGGCACACGGGCATGTCCACGTCCCCGACCCTGATGTGGCGGTCGGGGAAGAAGGTCCCGGCCTGCAGCCGCTGGCACACGGAGGAGTTGCGGTACACCCGGGAGTTGTGTGCTTTGCCAGACCAGCCCACATTAATGTCCATGAACTGGCCCCGGTGGTCACACATGGTCTGCAGGATCACGGAGAAGTACCCCTTGCGGTTCACGTAACTGGACGCCTGGTCTTCCGGGGCACGGATGGGGATGTGCGTCCCGTCGATGGCCCCACCGCAGTTGGGGAAGATGCGCCGAAGCCCCGGATAACGGCGTCCAGGTCGGCGAGGCGGACCACCCTGTGGAGCAGCACCCGGTTGATGGCCTTGACCACCTGCGGAGAGAGACACAGCAAAGCGCCAATCAGTGGGGCGCCCGGTGGCTGGGAGTGTTTGTGCCCTGGCAGTGCCCCGCGCCCCACTCCCGGAAGCAACCCCCCTGGCGGCGTGTAGCACGGCCGGGACAGCCCGACCCCTCCGGTGCAGGGCGCTTTCGCCTCCTCCCTCCCCTCCTTTGTCCCTGGGGCGGCCCATCCCCTCCTCGCAGCCCCCCTCCCCCGGCTCAGTGGCCGACGAGTGCCATACGTGCATGAGCACCGCTCTGACGGTGGATCTCCCCACGCCAAACTGGTTCCCGACGGATCGGTAGCTGTCCGGAGTGGAGAGCTTCCAGAGGGCGATGGCCACCCGCTTCTGGAGGGGGATGGCGGGCCTCATGCGAGTGTCCCTTCTGCGCAGGGCAGGGACGAGCCACTCGCAGAGCTCCAGGAAGGTGTCCCTCCTCATCCTGAAGTTCTGGGTCCACTGTCGGTCCTCCCAGCGCTCCAGGACGATGCGGTCCCACCAGTCGGTGCTGGTGTCCAGACACCAGATGCAGCGGGGCACGCCGGTGCCGGGGCGCCGCCGCGGCTCCTCCATGGCCCCCAGGGCGGCCAGGCAGAGAGGCAGGGGGCTGACGTTCACCAGGTGGAGCCAGGCAGCCTCGAGCCATTGCTGGCAGGCTTGAAGCAGCAAGTCCAGAAAGTGCACCAGAAGGTGCAGGGCGAGCTCTGGCTCCATGTTGCCACCTGCGGCGGCCCCCCCGAAGGGAAGCACCGACACAGACGGGCACAGAGACCAACGCTTTGCTGTCCCTCGGCGAGGTAGGCAAGCAAGGAGGAAAAGCTGAGAACCGGCTGTCCAGGGGGGTCCCTTTAAGCACGAGCCTCAGATAGCCTCAGACAGCAGCCATACAAAGCAACTACTGACCTGATGCTCTGCCAGAACCGGTTTCAGCTGCCCTTAAATGCCCCCCTGCGTCCAATCAGTGTGGCTAGTTTTTAGTTCTAGATGCGTTAGTTCAAATTAACTTAGTTCGAATTAACTAATTCGAACTAAGTTAGTTCGAATTAGCGCTGTAGTGTAGACGTACTCTCAGTGGTTTTCCATAGATTTTTCAGTTCTTTGGCTTATTGCTTTCTCTACCATGTTCCAGGCTAACATCTGGTTCTCTCTCTATATTACAAAGTGTGTCTGTCTGCGAGTCTGTTTGCTGAAGAACTCCTCCTAAATGGTAAGAGTTAGGGCCACCAAATTTGGTAGGCAGCTTCCTCTGAGCCTAACTTAAAGCAAGGACAGGGTTTGGTTGTGCTAGGAGAACCAGAAGCCCCAGGAAAAGGACAGTTTTCCATGACATGGAAATCAAGGGGCTTTTTTCAGAGGGATGTGATATGAGAGGGCTACTGGGGACAGGAAGCCGGCAGGGGAGAGCTATCCAGCAGAGTGTCCACTGGGGGCAGCTGCACCACCAAAGTAGTGGCCAGCAGGGCTAGGCCTCTACCATCTTGCCTGACCACCCACTGGTAAGTAGCCCCCCCTGCCCCAAACCCTTTCCCCCCTCCCGGCCCTTCACTAGAGAAGGGGAGAGAAAAGGGCCGTAGTAGCTAAGGGGCTGGAGAGGAGAGAATTGGCCTGTGCTGGATGGGCCCTCCTACCTCACGCCTCTCCTCATCCACCAACGCTCACTCTTATACTTTCCAGCCACAGACTAGACTCTGCAGGTTGCCGATCAGTGGAGCAGATAAGCGCCCCGCCCACCCCAAATAGTGCCGGGTAAGTTTGCTGTAAGGAAATTATGGCACAGGGCTGGGCATCTGGAGACCTAATCTCAGTTCTGCCACTGACTTCCTGTAGCTCTTGGATGTAACTCTCCATGCCACAATTGCTTTCTACACAGAATAGTATTAACAGGAATTGGATCATGTGGGTGTTCATTAATACTCTTGGAGTATCTCGAGGGCCTTTGACTAGAAGTTCTATATGAGTGTGTGTAAATTATTTGAATGCTAATTGTGGCTGCTAATTGTCCCTGTTTTGGACTCAGACTTTAGCATCTGGTCTCTGCCAAAGTGGGCTAACTGTATGGTAAATTGTAGCATAGCAAGGATTTCTGTGGACCCTCTGTGAAAAACTAGCAAATGTACCCAGCAGTGCTTGGGCTCCATGCAGAGGCCTGCGAGTGTGGTGGGTGCAGGAGTTAGGGAAGAGCTTGGTCCCTGCAGCTGGTCTGGGGGAGGGCCAGGCTCTGGGAGGTGGCCCCTGCCGGTAGCACCCTCCCAGCCCTGTATCTGATCTGGAAGGGGGAGGGGGAGCAGGCTACAGGGGCTGGCCCTTAGATCCACCTCTCCTCTGTCCCCCACACTGACCCTGTGGGGGGGGGGGGCTGGCCTCCAGCGGCCTCCCCACAGCCTGCAGGCTGTCTGCAGGGGGACTGGCTCTGGGTGCTGACCCCCAGCTTCTAGTGGCCCCACAAGGCCTGCAGCCTGTCCAGGACTGGACCATGGTTCCAGGCCTCTTCTCCAGGGAGGGGTGGGGCTAGGCGTGGGGCTCATTCTCTCCTTGGGGGAGGGGGTCTCCTGGTCAGGGCCTGGGGGTTATGGGATGGAGACTGGGGAAGGTCCAGGGGTGGCTCCATTGGCACTATTTGGGGTGGAGGGACACTTCCTGCTCTGTTGGCCACACTATGCAGAGTCCTGTCCGCAGCTGGCCAGTGATATATAGGTGCGACCCCCAGGGGTCACTCTGCAGTATAGCTGTCTCCTGCGCACGCTGCTCAGTAGTCACTGGCTGTGAGTATCGCGTCCCTCCTCTCGGCCCCCTCCCTTTCCATGTTCTGGAAGACAGGAGAGATGTCAAAGTGTAGGCGGGGGCGAGGATAAGCCTAGGCCATTTTAGCCATCAGGCTTTCTTGTGCAAGAAATTCATGTTGCCTGTCAACACTGGCCTCTTGCTCAAGAACAGTTGTGCAAGAGGGCTTATTCCTGAGCAGGAGCATCAGAGTTCGTGCACAAGAAGCACTGATTTCACACGTTAGAATGTCAGTGTTCTTGCGCAAGAACTCCCCGCCAGAGTAGATAGGCAGCAAGTTTTTGCCAAAATCTTGCCAATGTAGACACAGCCTGGCTATGTCTACACTGGCATGATTTTCCGGAAATGCTTTTAACGGAAAAGTTTTCCGTTAAAAGCATTTTCGGAAAAATTGCATCTAGATTGGCAAGATGCTTTTCCGCAAAAGCACTTTTTGCAGAAAAGCGTCCGTGGCCAATCTAGACGCGGTTTTCCGCAAAAAAGCCCCGATCGCCTTTTTCACGATCGGGGCTTTTTTGCTGAAAACAGTACTATGCTGTCTACACTGGTCCTTTTGCACAAAAGTCTTTCAGAAAAAGACTTTTGCCCGAACGGGAGCAGCATAGTTTTTTCAGAAAAGCACTGATGATTTTACATGAGATCGTCAGTGCTTTTCCGGAAATTCAAGCGGCCAGTGTAGACAACTGGCAAGTTTTTCTGCAAAAGCAGATGATTTTGTGGAAAAACTTGCCAGTCTAGACACAGCCCTTGGCTACGTCTAGACTGGCCCCTAATTCTGGAAAAGTCATGCAAAGCAGGTAAGTCAGAATAGGGGGATTTAAATATCCCCCGCGGGATTTAAATAAACATGTCCGCCGCTTTTTTTCAGGCTTGGGGAAAAGCCGGAAAAAAGCGTCTAGACTGGTGCGATCCTCCGGAATAAAGCCCTTTTCCGGAGGATCTCTTATTCCTACTTGAAAGTGTAGACTTGAAAAGGGCTTTATTCCGGAGGATCGCGCCAGTCTAGACGCTTTTTTCTGGCTTTTCCCCAAGCCGGAAAAAAAGCAGCGGACACGTTTATTTAAATCCTGCGGGGGATATTTAAATCCCCCACGGATTTCCCTATTCTGACTTACCTGCTTTGCATGACTTTTTCGGAATTAGGGGCCAGTCTAGACGTAGCCCTTGAGTGTAGGAAGGAAACATTTAATGAAACACAGAGAGAAGTCATACGGCATTAACTTAGGAAAATACCACAAACAGAGTTCATAACCCAAACATGAGCTAAGTCCCCCGCCCCCAGCTAAGAATCACCCGAAGTCCCAAAGTCTGACACCCCAAAAGTCTCTGTCCCTGGTCAATGCCACCCAGAGTCCAAAAGTTCACCCACAGGGTTTCACCTCCCAACCTGGGTAGAAATGGGGGTGGAGGGATAGATAGGGGGCATGTTAAGAGCCGCTCTAGTTGCCTGCCGCCGCTCCTACCAGCCGCGTCGCGCCACACCGCTGGTTTCCTGCCGCCGCTCCTCACCTGCTGCCGCTCCATGCCACGCTGCTGGTCACCACTCCGTGCCTGCCGCTGGTCGCCACTCCGCACCTGCTGCCGCTCCATGCTATGCTGCTGGTTGCCGCTCCTTGCTGGCTACAGTGGGTCTGGCTCCCAGCCAAACCAGTGATTTCAACTCTTTAGCCACCACCTGGACTGGCAAAAGATTCCAGGTGCCACTGGACTACTCATGGAGTCTGATTTAGGGCTGTCCTTAAAACAAAGGGGCTGTGTCTAAACTTGCAAGTTTTTCCGGAAAATCAGCTGCTTTTCCAGAAAAATTTGACAGCTGTCTACATTGGCCGCTTGAATTTCCGGAAAAGCACTGACAATCTCATGTAAGATTGTCAGTGCTTTTCCAGAAATACTATGCTGCTCCCATTTGGGCAAAAGTCTTTTTCCAAAAGACAGCACAGTACAGGCAGTCCCCGACTTACGCGGATCCGACTTATGTCGGATCCGCACTTACGAATGGGGCTTTCTCGCCCCGGAGGTCGAGGTGGCGGATTGCTACCTGCGAGCTCCGGGGCGAGAAAGCCCCATTCGTAAGCTGCTCCGGTGCCCCTGGTCTGCTGGAGACCATCTCCAGCAGACCAGGGGCACCGGGCGGGTTCCCGCGCTTCTGAGGCTTTGCCAGAGCAACCCAGCAGCACCCCAGCTGCTCTGCCCCAGGCGTCCCCAAGTCAGCTTCTGTTGAAACTGACCAGCGCTGACTACAGGAAGCCCGAGGCAGAGTTGCTCTGCCCCGGGCTTCCTGGAATCAGCTGCTGATCAGTTTCAGCAGCAGCTGACTTGGGGACGCCTGGGGTTCTTAAGTTGATTCTGTATGCAAGTCAGAACTGGCGGTCAGTTTCAGCAGAGGCTGAATCTGGACGCCAGTTCCGACTTACATACAGATTCAACTTAAGAACAAACCTACAGTCCCTATCTTGTACGTAACCCGGGGACTGCCTGTACTGTTTTCCGCAAAAAAGGGAGGCAGGGCTTTTTTGCAGAAAACTGCATCTAGATTGGCCACAGACACTTTTCCGCAAAAAGTGCTTTTGCAGAAAAGCATCCTGCCAATCTAGACGCGCTTTTCCAAAAATGCTTTTAACAGAAAAGTTTTCCATTAAAAGCATTTTCAGAAAATTATGCCAGTATAGACATAGCCAGGGGGAAAGGGACAGGTTGGGCCAGTCTTACTGCTCACACCTGGCACATGTGAAGCAAGCTGACTCAAGCCCTTTAACTCTTCCCCCCAGCTTAGTTCACTCAACTCTGGAAGGGGGGAAGCTTGTTCCTTGGAGACTTCTTACAATGATGGTGGTGTCTCTCCTGCAAGCACTGGTGGCATGTTTTACAGTTCCCACATTTAGGGGTAGCATGATTAGTGACCCCCACAACAGCCCCAAACGATTTACAATGCACCACATTCCATTCCAACACTGACCCTCCATCTGCCCTGGCTGAATTGGATTTACATAACCACACCTCAGATTCCTTCCCCCTCCTGGCATGAGCTGTATTTACATATCAACAGTTAACAGTTAATTATCTTGCACAGCTAAACAATTGTAGTGGGCACACCCACTCTAGGTCAGCTCTTTCCTTTTAGCTGGCTGATAGCAAACAGCAGTTTAGCCCCTGCTTACATATATATTAAAGTTTGACAGTTCCAGTCATGGAAAAATAATGAAGTAATATCAGGTTGGAATTTCCAACTTTCTCTGGTCTGTTCTATGTAACTGCTTTGTTTCACAGAACAGCCAGCTGTACAATACTTCAAGTCATGCTGTCATACGCACTGGCCACAGCTCTGGTAAACTTTTCCCAGTCAGCTGCAGAAAAGCCTCTGCCTCACACTTTTCCTAGAATGACTAATTCCTTTTTGTCCTTGTCTATAGGCTCTACTCATTTCCTGAAACACCAGGGAAATGTGGCTGAGAAATGTAAAGGCTCTGTTGCAATCTTCAGGGAATAAGGACAGATTCAAATGAAAAATAAACCTGAATAGGCAGGGGAGAGGAAAGGGAGCACAGACAAAATTTGTCCGCTTCTTTCTAAGAATGTTTTTATTGCCAACCCAAAGCAAATACAAATTGTGAGTCAGAGTTCCAAAAAAATAAATAAATTCAGATTTACAAATGAATATTGTTGGGGGTCCTTTCATTTGACATCTCATGTTGAAGCACTTTGGGGTCATGTTTTCAACTTTCCTCCCACACTCACTGGCTGTGTCTAGACTGGCAAGTTTTTCCAGAAAATCAGCAGCTTTTCCGGAAAAACTTGCCAGCTGTCTACACTGGCCACTTGAATCATCAGTGCTTTTCCGAAAAAACTATGCTGCTCCCGTTCGGGCAAAAGTCTTTTTCCGAAAGACTTTTGCCCAAAAGGGCCAGTGTAGACAGCATAGTACTGTTTTCCACAAAAAAACCCCAATCGCGAAAATGGTGATCGGGGCTTTTTTGCAGAAAAGCGCGTCTAGATTGGCCACGGACGCTTTTCTGCAAAAAGTGCTTTTGCGGAAAAGCTTTCTGCCAATCTAGACGCGCTTTTCCGAAAATGCTTTTAATGGAAAACGTTTCCGTTCAAAGCATTTTCAGAAATTCATGCCAGTGTAGACGTAACCCACGAGGGCTAGAAACAAAGTGTTTTTCTTTTATTTTTTTAAATGAAAACTGAGATTCTCAAGGCATAACTGGGTGCCAGCAACTGGGTCTTTAAGGAAAAAAAGCAAGGTGGTCTGCTGGTGTAGCTTGTCAGAGCTCCATGTCAATTTACACCAGCTAAAGATCAGCTCCCCAATATCATGCAACTCCCAGTTACATCATAAGACTGGGCAATGCTGGGGTTTATCAGGAGTATCTGTGAATTATTTCAGGTCTAATCCTGTATTCCATAGTCAGGCAAAACACCCACTAATTTCAGTGGCTATCTGCTTCTCTGCCAATACAGACTCAGGTACCTTGTTGCTTTCAGGAATACATGACTGGGCATTACTCAGCCGATCTCAAGGTCTCTTTTCCCACGGTATCAACTGATGTTTGCAGAAAGCACTGGGAATTTCAGCATAATTTCAGTGCTTCATCGGTGTGCTCCCCATACAGTGTAATTTCCTTCTGTAAAGCTTCTTGTCTTCCTTTTTGGGAAGGCAAAACTGCATATTCTAGGCAGATGGGGCCCGATTCTTTTCCCATATACACTAGTGCGAAGCAGAAAGCTACTATGTGTTATATAGATATACAAACTATTTTATATATTTTAAAAGAATTATTCTCTGTCATTTATGTTTATTTAACAACATCCTGTCTTTTTTGGGAACATCCTCAATCTTAATTTCATGGTAATTCTTTCAAAGCCATGGATTAGCTAGATCAAGGGGTTTGCAGTATATTTCTTTATTAATTAGAATGTCATCCATCACCCTGAACGTGACTTCTTTATACAATAACATCCAGATGTCCTCAGTTCCATGGTAATTTAATTTACATAGCGGCATGTGTTTCTATCCATTGCAGGTAACTATGACAACAGGCAGTCAAGCAAGCTCCAAGCTGGCCATTGTTAGGGATGTGATAGCTTAGTCCAATACAATCATTGTTGTTTTCTAAGTACAGGCAGTCCCGGGTTACGTACAAGATAGGGACTGTAGGTTTGTTCTTAAGTTGAATCTGTATGTAAGTCAGAACTGGCGTCCAGATTCAGCCGCTTCTGAAACTGACCAGCGGCTGACTACAGGAAGCCAGAGGCAGAGTTGCTCTTCCCCGGGCTTCCTGGAATCAGCCGCTGATCAGTTTCAACAGGCTGAATCTGGACGCCAGTTCCGACTTACATACAGATTCAACTTAAGAACCCCAGGCGTCCCCAAGTCAGCTGCTGCTGAAACTGATCAGCGGCTGATTCCAGGAAGCCCGGGGCAGAGCCCGGGGCAGAGACCAGCAGACCAGGGAGACGGGGAGCAAAGCCGCGGAACACGCGGGCAGCGGGACAGCCCAGACACGCCGCGGCTGTCCTGCTGCCAGCATCCTCTGGGCTTTGCTCCGTATCTCCCTGGTCTGCTGGGGGGGGGCTTCCCCCCCCCCAGCAGACCAGGGAGACGCGGAGCAGATTTTCTTGCCCCGGAGGATGCGGGCGGCTGGCGGCGGGATCGCGGCACATCTGGGTGTCCCGCCGCTCCCGTCCTCCGGGGCGAGAAAAACCCCGTTCGTAACTGCGGATCCGACATAAGTCGGATCCGCATAACTCAGGGACTGCCTGTACTGTAATATAGTCTGTGTCAATACTCTTCTAAAGGAATGACGAACCTATTTGGTTTTAAAAATCTTTTGCTTCTTAAATGCAGGGGACAAGCAAGTGAAAAAGTAACAATTAGCGGCCAAACTCTGCTTGTCTTAGTCAGAAGACTTTAATGGACTGTTCTTGTAAATAGAGCAGTATTTGACTTTAGGTTATATGCACAGTGTGCAGAGAGAAATTTGACATATTGCTAAGGACACATGATGGCAGGATACAGTCCTTTGGTAAATTCTTTTCCTAACTTTCATGAACCAACAACTAGAGAAACCATTCATGGGCGTATCAACCATAAAAGAGTGAATCAATATCCCGACTGTTACCTACATTGAACCTTTTTATAGGTTGCTTGCTGTCTTGTTCTCTTTGGAAAGAGGAAGAGATGTGAGATCTTTTTAACTTTGAAACTGCACCTATAACACCTTTCTATTGTGTGAAATCTTTAAAGCTGTTTGGGCTTGGGAAGGCAAATGGGCCTGAAGGCTTATTTACACAGGGAAATGTTACCAGTTATACTAATCCAGTTATATCAATATAGTTAAATCAGTATAGTTATACTTGTATTATAAAACTTCTTATAGAAGCCAAGGCAACCTGGGAATCAAACCCCTAGCTGGTAGTGTAGATGGAGCCTTATTCAAGTATAATAAAGGAGCCATTTTTCAGTTAGCTTTATGTTGCTTGGCAATGGGATTTAAGCTACAACAAAAAGCCTCTAGTACAGAGACATAAGAGTGTCTACATGGGTTAGTGGGCATGTGTGTGTGTGGGATGGAGTGGGGAATTTATACTGGTATAATAATACAGGTTTACATTTCCATCCTATCATAGTAAAAAAGACGAGGTAAAAATGGCACCTCCCTAATCAAAAGTTCTGCTTCCTCGGTAAAGTCAATGTCTCCTCTATTTACTTTACTTTAATTTTTTCCTGCACAGCAGTTACAAGGAAGAAAAATGGGTTGCTAGTTGACAACTAACGGGACATCTGCCTGTTGATTTCAGGGGGTGTTGGATCAAACATGGTCTGTTTATTTGCAGGTACAAATTTGGTTATTTACCAATTGGTAGCTTGCATACACCTGTCCTCTGTTTGCTCACAGTTACCTTATGTGAATAAATAGGTCCATAAATATCTGTATTAAATGCACATTTTGCTGCAGATTCAAAATGTGATTTATGGCCTTGACTTCTATGATTGCTTATTAACTTAACAAAGGAGGATGAGGAGCCCATGTACTTAAACATCCTCAAATGCAGTGGGAAGAGATGCTATTTGGCCAATGATTGCAGTGCATTAAGATTGAATTTTTCTAACCACCCAAACAAAAGAACAGCCATGCGGGAGAGGCTCATCCCTCTTTAATAGGCCCTGATGGATGGACAGGCCAAGTGGGAGAAATTAGAGACACCAGGTGACTTCACCTCTGAGCACAAAGAAATTGATTGCGCCATGTAGTAATGATTCCATCATCTATGGAGAGGGAGCTTTCTTCTACTTAGTGCGAATTCCCTCCTCCAAGGAGGGGTGGGTCTAGAAGAAAATCAGGATCTGCTGTGTATCCCAACCAGTGTGGGTCACTAGAAGGTCTTGCTTTCTTTGTGAGTTGGTTTCTGCTCCTGTAAGGCTATGTCTAGACTGCAGGCTTCTTTCGAAAGAGGCTCTTTCGAAAGCATCTTTCGAAAGAGCCTCTTTCGAAAGATCGCGTCTAGACTGCAGGCGGATCTTTCAAAAGAGCAATCCGCTTTTTCGAAAGAGAGCACCCAGCGAGTCTGGATGCTCTCTTTCGAAAGAGAGCACCCAGCGAGTTCTTCCTCGTAAATTGAGGTTTACCGCCATCGAAAGAAAAGCCGCGTTCTTTTGAAATAATTTCGAAAGAACGCGGCTTGAGTCTGGACGTAGGGGAAGTTTTTTCGGGAAAAGGCTACTTTTCCCGAAAAAAACCCTGAGTCTGGACACGGCCTAAGAGGAAAACCTATTTGACATGGCTTGTAGTGAAGCATAAATCCTGCATTTAATTGGTTTTAAAATCCTTTTATCTCTAATACTTTGTTACAGCTGCTAAGTATAAACACTTTCTCTGGCCAATATAACTGGCCACAGGCTCTTGAAGAGAGGATCAAGCAGCTGCCTGAACCTAAGATGGGTCTTTAGGTTTATAATTGGTTGGAATAAGCAGTTCTGAGAGTGGGAGACTTGCAAAATTCAATGCTTAGGCAGGTGTGAGCCTGACAGAATCTCACAATCCAGAGAGGGGACAGAGATGCAGCCATGCCTGTAACTATAACAGAGGGATGGACCCTGTAAGGTGTTGTCATATGGAATCTTACAGGTTCAAGCCCATTGTGCTCATTAGAAGTCAACGGAAATTTTCCTTAGTAAGGGTTTAAGATTTAAGCCCCATGGGACAGATTGTGAATGCCTTGCTTCCATTCGTGAACTATTACCTACATGAAATAACTTCTCTATGTTACCACTTTCCACTGGAATAAGAGGTCCTCAACTTGGCCCTGTTTTTGGGTGGCTGATTATCATGGCTTAAGACACCTTCCTCCCCTTAATCGATACACCTATCCTATCATATAAAAACACTATTTTTGGGTGAGACCTTGCTAGCTGCTGACTGCCTCCTGTGAGATATTGAACATTTTCAAGTTCTAATAGAGCCAATAAGTCCAATCCTACTTCCATGGATATAAATGGAAGCTTAGGTATTGATTTTAATGGGGGGAGGACTGAGCCAATGAGATTTAAGTGCCTGCAGTATCCCTTATATTAACTGATTCCCTGGTTCTTGACTTAGCAACGTTCTTTTTTGCCAGAATTCTATAGGTTCTATTAACAAAATATTTGTTTACCACAGAATCTCTAGCAGCTGTTATTCAAAATATACTGAAACAAAAAACAGGACTATGTAGCACTTTAAAGACTAACAAGATGGTTTATTAGGTGATGAGCTTTTGTGGGCCCATGAAAACCAGGGACCCACTTCCTCAGATCAAATAGTGGAAGAAAATTGTCACAACCATATATAACAAAGGATACAATTAAAAAAAATGAACACATATGAAAAGGACAAATCAAATTTCAGAACAGAAGGTGGATGGGGGGGAGGTAAATGTCTGTGAGCAAATGATATTAGAGTTGATAATTGGGGAAGCTATCTTTGTAATGGGTAAGATAATTAGAGTCTTTATTCAAACTTAGGTGTAAAGTGTCGAATTTAAGCATGAATGACAGTTCAGAGGATTCCCTTTCAAATGTAGTCTTAAAAAGCCTCTGGCAAGGAGTTCCACAGGTTGACTACATGCTGTGTGAAGAAGAACCTTCTTTTATTAGTTTTAAACCTGCTACCCATTAACTTCATTTAGTGTCCTCTAGTTTTTCTATTATGGGAACTAATAAATAACTTTTCTTTATTTGCCCTCTCTACACCACTCATGATTTTATATACCTCTAACATATCCCCCCTCAGGCTACTCTTTTCTAAACTGAAAAGTCCCAGTCGTTTTAACCTCTTTTCATATGGGACCAGGTCCAAACCCCTAATCATTTTAGTTGCCCTTTTCTGAACCCTTTCCAAGGCCAAAATATCTTTTTTGAGGTGAGGAGACCACATCTGTACACAGTATTCAAGATGTGGGCGTACCATAGTTTTATACAGGGGCAGTAAAATATTCTGTGTCTTATTTTCTGTCCTTTCTTAATAATTCCTAGCATCCTATTTGCCTTTTTGACTGCCGCTGCACACTGTGTGGAAGTTTTCAGAGAACTATCCACGATAACTCCAAGATCTCTTTCCTGATTTGTCGTAGCCAAATTAGCCCCCATCATACTGTACGTATAGTTGGGGTTATTTTTCCCAATTTGCTTTACTTTACACTTATCCACATTAAATTTCATTTGCCATTTTGTTGCCCAATCACTCAGTTTGGTGAGTTCTTTTTGAAGTTTACCACCTCACTGCTTACCCCTTTCTTCAGATCATTTATGAATAAGTTGAACAGGATTGGTCCCAGGACTGACCCTTGGGGGACACCACTAGTTACCCCCTCCATTCTGAAAATTTACCATTTATTCCTACCCTTTGTTTCCTGTCTTTTAACCAGATCTCAATCTATGAAAGGACCTTCCCTCTTATCCCATGACCATGTAATTTACACAAGAGCCTTTGGTGAGGGACCTTGTCAAAAGCTTTCTGAAAATCTAAGTATACTATATCTACTGGATCCCCCTTGTCCGCATGTTTGTTAACCCCTTCAGATAATTCTAATAGATTAGTAAGACATAATTTCCCTTTACAGAAACCATGTTGACTTTTGTCCAACAAATTATGTTCTTCTATGTGCCTCACAATTTTATTCTTTACTATTGTTTCGACTAATTTGCCTGGTACTGAAGTTAGACTTAGAGGTCTGTAATTGCCAGGATCGCCTCGAGAGCCCTTTTTAAATATTGGCTTATATTTAAGCCTTATTATTGTTTGTTCTCTGATTGGATGATTTATGTAAGCAGCCATCCCACCCGAACTGTTGATTTTACTATACAGTTCAAATTTTTCAGGAAATATCAACACTTACTCTCCACAAAATCCTACTCCATTGCCTCATTGTGGCTTGGAGGTGACTCTAGGCTCTGGAAGGCTATGCCAGTGGAGCATAAGCTCTGGCAGGTTCTACCAAGCAGGAAAAATTTCAAGTTTGGTCCTGGCAGTGGACTATGTGTCCACTGTCCAAGGGCCCACCTAGTGAAGTGCGGAGAGGTTCATCACCAGAAGGTTGGTCACCAGGCGATGATTTGGCCACAGCAACTATGAACACAATAATACAGCGTGACCTCCAGTCCTGTGCAGTTCTTCCTCGCTTCCACGGTGATGGTGATGGTGATGGTAATGGTGATGGTGATGGTGGTGGAATGGTGGATATGGAGGCAGAGGATGCCACAAGATGTAAAAAGAACAAGAGAAAGGCCTCCAGCACATTGGGTGGATCCTTTATGGAAGATTTATGGAAGGACACGGATGAGAACTGCATAAAACAGGATGGCATGGAAAAGTTGTGGTCTGCGTCGGTGGTGAGACTATTCACATCGATGAAATCACGGATCTTCCAAGTAAATATCAACATATATTTAACATTTTCTATTCACTAGGACTTCCTTGAAGCTTGAATATTCATATGTTCATAAACTTGGACACAGTAATATTCATGAACACTGCTCACATGCAAATTCTCTTTATAATACAAGTGAATATTAATTGAGCCTTTTACAAGTCTTTGTTCATCTCTAACACATCTCTGGAAATATTAAAGAACAATGTCCCAATCAGGAATAAATATCTGTCTCCAAATGCACTTCACTTGAAGAGACTCTTGTGAAACTGTAGAATCCCCTTTTCTTGCATCACTTCCTTTCACTGAATTTTTTTTGACTGTTGTGAAATAATAACACTTTCCTAGCATGTAGAGCAAAAAGATCACACACACTTCTGTGTTTCAGCAGTGTCTTGTTTACATTGAGTGGCTAATTACATGTTGTTAGCCAACAGATACAATTTGAGAACAAAATGTTCCATTGGATTAACAATATTCCATTGGATTAACTAATTCCATTGGATTAACAATATTATTGTTCAACTGCACAAGGACTGATGATTTCTTACCAAATTTTTCAGTGTAAACATCTGAGCCAGGGAAGCGTCTCTGTCCCTCAGAGAAACATTCTTGCTGCCAGAAGAGATCCAGACTTTGTAATACCTTTCTGATAGGGTTTTATTTATTCTTACAGCATAAAAATATGAATTTTTACAAATATTAGCTCATATTCCTTCCTTCTACTTGCATAGACCTGGTTTACATTAGAGAATTGTATCCGTATCACTCGCTATTTTTTGGTGGGGGGGATGACAAACATGGTGACAGCTTTCCATAATGGAGGGTATTTGAAGGCAGTGCAGAGGAGAGTGGGATGTCTACCCACAGTGCAATGTGGTTTTGGCCTTGTAACTTGACTGGTGGTTGTGTGAACTACAGTGTGCCAGGACAAGCATGTAAGAGTGAACTCACTCTGTCAAAATAGTTGTCAGTGGCACTTTGTTAGTTCAGCTTTTTGATTAGTCAAAGCCTGTATCTTGAAATTCTGCTACCAGTTGTCAGCTTCCCAGAGGGAGAAACTCACTCACCTTACTTGAAGGCAATATTTGTACTGTCATTCCCACCCAGCAATTCTGATGTAGGGGAATAGGCTTGACTTGATTATGGGAGTCCAATGGACTTTTACCTATGGAGGCAACTTGAGGCTATGCTGATTCAGGGTATGAGTAAAAGAACCTGTCTGTCACTTGGAGGAGGTGTGGATTGTCTTCAGTCCAGTATTTGGAATGTAGTGACACATTCTCTGCTCATTTACATTGTTGAAACCTGTGACCATTCCAGGCTGAGGCAGCATGCCCCCTTGTAGGTAGATACAGTGTTTCAGATGATCCATTACTTGTTTCCTTCCCCCGTCCACCATGCAGGGTATCAGCCTTGCTGGAGTGTCTCTTATTAATGGAAAAGCCAATACTGTACAGAAAATAAGACTTTCATCCTAATATCCCTGTGTACTCTATTTACTAATCTCCTCTTGTTGTCCATGGACCTGGTATGAAATCCTGGTGCCATGATAAAAAACCCAATGAATTCAATGGGGCCAAAATGTCAGCTTGGAGTTGGTAATTTGCTGTTTAAGACCCTTTTCACTGGCATGCAGAATTACAATACATATGTCTACGTCACCTTCTAAATTGGCGTAATTCATTTGCTCATCTATGTGCTCTCTTCTACACACCTGAATTTACTTACACACACATCCTTATTGTGGTCGTCAGTCTTTCTGCTGTTGGTGTTAATGCAGACTTTTGGGATAATGGAGAAAATTCTGAGGATTTTCTAATGCCAAAAATTAATGCAGTCCTTACACTCAATCACCTGAGCTACAAAATTATACACGCTGGTGTATTTATACCCGGGCTTGGAAAGGGCCACATACAAGAAAGACAGCAGAATCCTGATCTGTATTTACAATCACAAGTAGATAGAGGATATTAGTGTCGTTCGGACCTTAACGAATCATGGCATTTCCCTTGCCACAGCTGCAATAATTTGACTATCTCAAGAAAAAATCTTGGAGGAAATGTTACAAATGCATTTGATATGTCTGCCTTATGTTGAAGGAAAGCCCGAATGCCTCATATGTTGCAGAGATTGTTCAACATTTGTTATCTATGTGAAACTAACATCTGTTATGCTATTAAGGTCGTAGTGACCTGGGATGCTACACTGCGATTGCTATGAAACAACTTGAAGAGCTTTTTATTTTATAAACCATTTTGTCCAGGACTAAAAAAGAAAAGATAATGTAGCGAAATGCAACATGTTCATCTACTGCTATGTGTCATCCATACACCAACTGGGTGTGGTTCACTGTCCCATTTAGTGGCACTTATACCACTTACAGAGCAAAAGAATGAGGGTAGGTATAGACTGCAGTCCTTTGTCGGAAAAAGCTATGCAAATTGCACTCCACAATTTACGTAGCTTTTTCCAATAGCTTTTCTGCCATTGGCCCCATCTAGACAGGGCCAAATAGCAGAAGAGCTTCTTCTTTCGGAGAAGCCCTTATTCCTTATAGAATGAGGTATACAGGGCTCCCCGCAAGAGTGCGTTTGCTCTTCCTCAAAAAAAAAAAAAAAAAAAAAAGCAGAAGAGTAAACATGTTCTCTGGATACAGCAGAGTTTTTCTGGGATACCGGTATCCCGGAAAAACACGCCAGTCTAGACATACCCTGATTTTCTTCTACAGCTTTAGCTGAGAGCCATTTTCCTTTTAGCTCAAGCTGTAGAGGCTCATGCAGTAAACTCCGAGCTCCCAGGTTAGGTTCTGCCTATCAGTGTTACACATGCAACCTCAATGAATCAGTGGGATTTTGAGTGAAACTGAGAGAACACAATTTACCCTAACCATGCACCATTTTCTTCAGAGAGAGGACTGACTATTCCTCTCACGGCTTGGTTCAGTGGGGAGGGAGGTCAGGATGATGTTCCTGTTGAGCTGTTAGGTAGGGATGTGAACAACTAGTCGACTATCCAGTAAAGAAAGAAGCAGCAAGGGGGGAGGGAAGAGACGGGGTGCTTCAAAGTGCCACTTTGAAATGCCACGTGCAGCCTTGGGCCAGCTGGGAGTCCTCTGCTGGTCCAAATTGCATGGGCATTTCAAAGCAGCAGCACCACTTGGAGCCTGGGGTCTGTTACTGAATTGCCACGTGCAGCCTGGAGTCCCCACTGGCCCCGTGCTCCCCACAGCACTTTTGCATTTGAAGTGTAGCAACAGCCCTGTTTATTACACTTCAAAGGAGGAAGTGCCCTTATTGACTAATTGAATAGTTGATGTAGATTGCATCGACTGTTCTATTAGCCAAATAATCGAAATTTTACATCCCTACTATTAGGCACAGTTGCTTGTTGGTGCCCTTGGAGAGGGATTATGCTGGTTTGAGTATTTTCTTTTGCGAAGGTGTAACCCACACACCTTCTGAGTGTGGTGTACTGACTCTTCTAGTGGCACTGAGACCACTTAAAGAGAAAGTAATGTGTCTTCTCTACAGCTTTAGCTAAAAGCCAGCTAGCTTTTAGCTCATGAAGTAGTAAATCATGTACTAAGCTCCAGAGGTCTTAGTTCGTTTCTGTCTGTCAGTGTTACAAAGGCACCATGATGCCCTTATTAGAGTGGTTTATTTTGATTCTTGTGTAACACTCTGAGTCCTTCCACTAATATTATTATTGTTAATGACAGGAAATGTTTCCTATGTGTTAGGTATTTTAGATCCCAGATAGGTAGAAAATGAGGCAGAACACATACTCACTCTATGAAGAAAACACGCAGAGGGCCGTATGCTGTATTCTTTACACATCCTAAATTTACATTCATTTGAGTGGGAGTAAGACAGCATTGTACTAATTGGTCTAAAATATTGGCCTCTTCGCTGTTTCTTGTAACATGAAAACTGTAACTGAATTGGATGGCTTCAGTTGAAATCAAGCAACAACTGTCTCCTTGACTTAAGAGTATTCGATTTCCCCAGTGATTAATTTCCTGTCTTTTTTAAAACCTTCTTTGAAGTATTATAGGCCATGAGAATTCCCATTGTATCTTTGCCAGTAAAGTACAGTTCTAAAGCCACTGCATCCACTGTCCTTACGATATCATTTCATGGCTTGTGTGCAATACAACCGTATAAAGTGCATCACTCAGCTTTTCTTCTGTCTTTGTTACAAATGTTATTTCTGCAAAAATAATGCAAATAACCATGCCTGACTTCCACTGAACTAGCAGAAGTGAAAAGCAGAAGGAATAAGTGCGATTAGAATTGTAAATGAACGATGACAGCTTGTTTCTTTTTCAGCAAACAGGGACTTGTTTTGATTGAAGACAAAGTTGAGTTGTAGTCTAGCCTCAGCCTCAGGGCTTTTCTTCACTATGGGCTAAATTAGTTCTGCTGTTATCGATGCAGAAGGGTTGATTTAGGGGCTCTGTTGAAGCCATGGTGAGTCAATGGGAGAGCACTCTCCCGCCAACTTCAGTACTCTCCTTGACTTGGAGGCGGAGTTGTATCAATGGGAAAGTGTCTCCCAATGACATAACATTTTGTAAATGCCTCTAAGAGTTTATCTAAGCTATGTTGACTGACATTACATAACTTGCATAACTTTGATTAACTTACTTTGTTAATGTAGACAAGGCCTTGGTTTCAATTATCTATCTGGACAGCAATGCACTCATTCATTTCTGAGGCTGTGAATACTTTAACTTTCCTCACACATTCTCAAAGCTCTTGTCTCTGTCACGAAAGGGCTTAAGTAAGACTCAAATGTTTTGAGTAGTCTTTATTTCTTTCACTTGCTGAAACGCTGGCACAAGCTTTATTTCTGAGATCATTGTGGATCTTCAGAAGAACAAAAATGTAGAAAGCTGCAGCAAATGCTCATCATTTATGCTTAAGAGGATTCCTGAAAACTCCAAATATTTGTTCACATCTCATCTTCCACTACCTGATGGGAAAGAAGCTGTCTCCAGTGTCACATTGTCAAGTTGATTCTGACTGTCTTAGGTTTCACAGGACATGTGAATGTCTTATCATAAGGCACCTTTACATTGATGGAAGTAAACATTTTTACCAAACGCATGTCATTAAAAGAACATAAACTTATATTTTGTTTTTCTGCATGAGGTTGAAACAGAAAAAGTCCATCTCTAAAACTATCGGAAGATAGCAGCCATCTTAAATTCTTTTTTTGTAGAAAAATAACAATAAACTTGAGAAATTATGCTATTAAATCAGCATTTATAGGCATAATTAAATGTACAGTAATATCTGTAGTATTTTTCTATTCTATATATAGTGCAGCCAGTAAGGAAAATCAATCAATCCTTCCTCTCTCTCTCTCTCTCTCTCTCTCTCTCTCTCTCGCCCCCCCTTTTCTCCCCCCCCCCCCTTTACTTACATCCTCATTGCTATTGCGTACTTTTGAAAGAAAATCAAAAGAACACAAGGGTTTTTCCAATATTGGTAAATCTCATCCTACAAGGAAGAATGCCTTTTCTGAAAGAGCTCTTTTGGAAAAAGGCATTTGTGGATGCAGAAGAAGAGGCCTGCAGGAAAGTGCCCTGGTGGCCACTCCGTCCATAGTAATCACAGCTTACATGTGAGAGAGCATCCGATGGGTGTGGATGCTCTCTTTCAAAAAGCAGAAAGATTTTTCGATGCACTTTTGAAGTGTAGATGAAGAGATCTTCCAAAAAAACCTTTTTTCGAAAGAAGCTTGAAGTCTAGACTTTCTTTCTTTCTTGCCTGCCTGCCTGCCAGCCAGCCAGCATAATGCCATTAGCATGGTGTACTGGCCATGTCTACACTAGACTCACTTGTGCAATTTTTTACCACTACTGTACTATCTGTAAAAAAGATGATGTAGAATGCCACTGCCTTTTAAACTGCTAGGATGCCTAGAACTACCCTGAGCAGCATTAGAAGACTGGTAAAAATTCTACCAACTCCCTATTAGCTACCACCAATTAAGAATGATGGGTCCTAATTTTCCCTGCAAGGGCGAAGCCAAAGACACCAGAGTTCCAATCATCCCATGCTGATTTAGAACAGTGATAGGTAGTTCTAAACACTGCTTGTGAAATTATTTAAAATAAAATTACAGTTAAATAACAAAACAAGAAAACAAACCCAGTGTGGAAATTCAGGATGAATGTCAAACACTACTCCTCTATCAAACTAGTATGTTGCTTCCCTCCCTATTTCTATGCCTGAATAGTCTGTATGTACCTAGTACACTGTGAATATTATAATACAAAGACATTTTCAATATTGGGTTTTTTTAAAAGATGGAACACTTGAAGGCCCTTTTTATATATTTAAAATATATATTTTGACTTAGAAAACAGAGAGTCTATTGTATATTGCATGAATATCTCCATTGTTTCATCAGATCAGTATTAATGGTGCCATGAACACTGGGCTTGTAATATTTGCTGTTAGTGATGATGTTCGTCCATCGTGTTCGAAGAGGACCTTGACATCTAACGAGTTGTGGGCTGTCCACGGTGTGTCCGCAGATGGCTGATAAGGCCAATGCGGGCACGAAATGTTCTGCCACATGTCGGGCAGACATGTGCAGGCACCACTGTTACAGCGTTTGCAACTCTGGCTTTACGGAGTGCTCGCTTCTCTTGTGCTATGGTTGTCCTTCTGGCTTCAGATGTTTGACAGCCTTGGTGGATCAGCATGCGCCATGTCTATCGGTCTTGTGCCAGGGTCTCCCAGGAGGTGGTGTCGATTTCCAGGGACTTGAGAGAGGCTTTAAGCATGTCTTTGTATCTCCTAGTACTTCCCCCTTCCCTTTCTTTCACATCAATTTTAAAATGTTTGCTCAGAAAAGAAGTGTAATGCTATGCCCCTATATTTTTACAGAGATATGTTTTGAATATGAATATGCTTCACTCAGATATGCTTTCTGAAAAACAGGGTTAATAATTTATCATTCAAGAGCCTTTGATCCCCTAAATATGTCCATTCTATTTGTATGCATGTATCATTCTTGTTTGTGAAGTTAGAAATATGAAATACAAATCTGTTTTATTAATTTTAGGTCTTCTAGTGAAAGCCATTAATGGTACAGGCAGACCCCGAGTTATGCGGATCCGACTTATGTCGGATCCGCAGGTACGAACAGGGATTTTCTCGCCCGGGAGGACTGGAGCTGTGGGACGCCTGGTCCCGCCGCCCGGCTGCTCTCCGTCTCCCTGGTCTGCTGGGGGAGCCAGCAGACCAGGGAGACGCTGAGCAAAGCGGCGGAGGACCCGGGGCCCTACCCGCGGCCGCTTCCAGATCAGCTGGAAGCGCCGCGGGTCCGGCCGGGTCCTCCGTGGCTTTGCTCAGTGTCTCCCTGGTCTGCAGACCAGGGAGACGCTGAGCAAAGCGGCGGAGGACCCAAAGCCGGACCCGCGGTGCTTCCAGCTGATCTGGAAGCGCCGCGGGTCCGGCAGACCAGGGAGACGCTGAGCAAAGTCGCGGAGGACCCGGGCCGGACCGCGGCGCTGATCTGGAAGCACCGCAGTCTGGCCCGGGTCCTCCGCCACTTTGCTCCGCGTCTCCCTGGTCTGCTGGGGGGGGGGGGGGGAACGTAGCTAGTGCCCCCCCCAGCCGACCAGGGAGACGTGGAGCAAAGCCCGGGGCCTGTGCTAGAGCAGGTAGGGCGCTGCCGGTTGGTCCCACAGCACCGCTCCTTGGTGCTACTGGACCAACTCGGCAGCACCCCAGCTGCTCTGCCCCAGGAGTCCTGATTCAGCCGCTGCTGATCAGTTTCAGCAGTGGCTGAATCTGGACACCTGGGGCAGAGCAGCTGGGGTGCTGCTGGGTTGGTCCAGTAGCACCGAGGAGCGGCTGCGCTACTGGACCAACCCAGCAGCACCTGAGCTGCTCTGCCCCAGGCGTCCCCAAGTCAGCCGCTGCTGAAACTGACCAGCGGCTGACTACAGGAAGCCCGAGGCAGAGTTGCTCTGTCCCGGCTTCCTGGAATCAGCTGCTGATCAGTTTCAGCAGCAGCTGACTTGGGGACGCCTGGGGTTCTTAAGTTGAATCTGTATGTAAGTCGGAACTGGTGTCCAGATTCAGCCACTGTTGAAACTGATCAGTTTCAGCAGCGGCTGAATCTGGATGCCAGTTCCGACTTACATACAGATTCAACTTAAGAACAAACCTACAGTCCCTATCTTGTACGTAACCCGGGGACTGCCTGTATTTAGAAAATTAATAGTCCGGTGCTCAAGACAATGATCTGTAAATGGTTTGGTTTTCTGTAAACCCAAGCTGTGGTTGACCCTATAAAGACACTTGAAGGATTTTTCCTGAAATAATGGCAAAGGTGAAAAATATGATTTGTAACAGTTTCTCTTAGTGTATTAGGCTTAGCTGGTGTTTTTTGTTTATTTTAGATTAGAAAATTACTTTGATCTGTCTGTTTTCACTTGCAACCACTTAAATCCTACATTTTATATTTAATAAAATCACTTTTGTTTATTCTCAAACCCAGTGTAAATAGTTGTTGCCCAGGGCAGATTTGTGGCGGTGCATATTTTTCTCCAGGGGGCAGGTAGATGGGCTCAGTGGTATGATATCTGTGATCCATTCTGTGATGTACACCACACACAGACCAATATGAGTTGAGCTTGCTTTGGCAGCTCACATAATCAAGCCCTGGGTAATTATGTAACAGTTTTTCTGACTCATAAGCTCAGACACACAAACTCTGCACTGGGAGCATGGTGGGCTCCAAAGGGTTAAGCCTGTATTTTCCACTTGAGCTTGCAGCAATTTTTCTGGCTCTCTGGGGAAACTGCTTGCTGCAGATCACGTTGTACTGATAATGGATTCTATGTTTGTGCCATTCTCTTTCTCCACTCCTAACCTTTATTTTGAGTGTGGGTTCATGTTCAGCTGTCTCCTGGGCCTTGTTACAGCCTTTGTCATCAGATAGATACCTAATTACAGGGACACTGTGAGCCTTAGTGAATATCTGAGTCCCTGGATGAAGGGTATTTAAAGAAGAGCAAGGGCTTGTTGTTATTCTTAAACAGATGCCACTTCCATTCATGTTATTTATTGTCACAAAAGACTTAGCAGAACGTGAGTCCCTTTCCCAGACTAGCTGCTCAAGTCAATCGGGGTGTGTGTGTGTGCGTGACCTTTTCAATGTGTTATAATTTTGCTTGATTGGCTGGCCATCCCGCTCTTCTCCTTTGGTAGCCCTGGAAACCTCTGGGGATGGAAATAAGAGGGACATCAGACTGTTCCTAAACTAATTTGTGTAGACCGTGCTTGAAGTAAGGTTCTCCTCATGGCAAAGATGAGAGAAGATGGGTAGTTACTGGAGCAGGAGTCAACGCCTCTGTTTCCACACAAAAGTCTTTGATTTTTCCCATTTTTTTATTTTGAAATGGAACAAACAAAAAAATATGAAATTTTCCACAAACTGAAATTCTGAAAAAAATGTTTAGTGTTGATCCAAATTTTCATTGTCATTTAAATTTTATAGAATAAAGTTGAAATGACAAGTCATTTGGAAACAAAAGCTAAATGTTTCATGTCAACCTTAGGAAAAGGATTCATTCCAATTGCTTTCAAACAAAACTTCATCCAAACTAACATGACACTACTCACCGAGCACCCTCAATGCCCAGTGATCATTGTGGTGTAAATGCGCACTGTTTGTGTGATGGGAAAGAGAAATTCAGACAGCAAATTGTTCAGCCATCTCTAGAAATAACAGAACACAGAGCCATCACTGTCAACAAACAGAGTCCATTTCTACAATGTGCTGAAAGCATCCTGTCAAATGCACTTCACAGAGCAGGGACCATAATTCCTGCTGTATGACATAACCACAGCTCTGCCTTCATAGCAACAGTTGCTAATGAAACAGTCCTGTGTGATGCCTCTTTAGAGCAAGTCTCTGAAGTTCATACTCAGACCCAACTCCCACTGATATTAGTGCAATTTTGAATTCAATATACACTTTGTATTCAACAAATAACTCCAAGATGCTTCCTGTTTACCGTGGCTTGATCTTTGAAACCAAAGGCAAGGATCTAATTATTACTGTGTAAAAACTGAGGAAAGCACCCTAAGCTTGCCATTACTCAGCTGGAAGGACTTCTCCCTCCACTTACTCCTGCACTCTGATTGCTACGAAATCTACTGCTGTAGCCGACTTGTCCTCAGAACTCTTATCCACAAGTGCAGAAACAACATGGCCATCTAACACCTGACACCATCTTCACCATGTCACTCCACCTCACCTCAGTGTTCTTCTACCTCTCCTCTTAACTGTTTCAAAAGGGGACAGCAAAAATGGTTCATTTGAAAGTAAAGTCTATTTAATGTGGGGTCATCTGGTGTGACAGATGGGGGAATTTTGTGGGTAGCACAGCAGCCAATCCAAGTAACCATGGCTACAATGGCTTTCAAGAAGTGCCCATTAACTCATTATGTACATCAGTTCCCTTCTAAGCGTTCAAGGAGTTGCATAACTCTTTGGGCTGTGATACCTCCGCAGCTTTCTCATGCTCTGATTGGCTACAACAATGTACTCATTAGTATTGTACATAAAATTTCACCACATGGGGAAGCTACCACCACAAGTGGAACGGGAGGCTGCAGAACAGGTGCAACGGGGGAGCGCTACCTCCTGCGTGTTGTGGAGCTGAGCTCTATGCCATGTCTGTTAGTTCAGGGAGTGAAAGCTAGGTGTGATGGGGAAAGATTGGGGACTGGGCAGCTCGGAACCCAAGTCATTTAGGTGGAATAAGAGGCTAAAAGTATCTAAGTAGACAATTCTCTGCACTGGGTGTTTCAACATGTCCCTGGTTCATCTAAGGAGCTTGAGCAGTGACTGCAGAGGCTCTGAAGAGATGCTCTTCTTCTTGTCTCTGTGCCCCCAACCACCAGTTGGTTCCCTGCACAAAACCCATTTACTTGGGTTTTGTGGGCATGAGATTATGCTCTACTAGACTGTATTGCACTAGGTCAGATGTTAAAACTTGGATGCACTTTGTGTCTTCTGTCCAAGTCTGTTGAAGTCTTACATGCTCATCTGAGGGCAGAAAAATAAGACCCATGGGCCTTAGTGTGTTAAATTTTAACTTCCCACAGTCAGGTGGGAAGCCTATTGCAGCAGGATACCCTCTAGTTCTTTTGGCTAGGAGGGAGGTGGTTAATATATGAAGCTGACGGGCTGTATGTATACTACAAAGAAAAGTTGGAAAAAGTTGTAAATTGCAAAGACAGTAAACAACTAAGGATAGGAATAAATGGTAAGTTTTCAGAATGGAGAGAGGTAACTAGTGGTGTTCCCCAATGGTCTGTCCTGGGACCAATCCTATTTAGCTTACAGGCAGTCCCCGGGTTACTTACAAGATAGGGACTGTAGGTTTGTTCTTAAGTTGAATCTGGGCTGTCCGCTGCCCGCGTGCTCCGCGGCTTTGCTCTGCTTTGCTCCCCGTCTCCCTGGTCTCCAGACCAGGGGGACGGGGAGCAAAGCGGCAGAACACGCGGGCAGTGGACAGCCCAGACGCGTCTGGGCTGTCCGCTGCCCGCGTGCTCCGCTGCTTTGCTTCCTCTCCCTGGTCTGCTGGAGACCAGGGAGACGGGCCCCGTTCGTAACTGCGGATCTGACATAAGTCGGATCCGCGTAACTCAGGGACTGCCTGTATTTATAAATGATCTAGAGAAAGGGGTAAACAGTAAGGTGGCAAAATTTGCAGATGATATCACACTGCTCAAGATAATTAAGACCAAAGCAGACTGTGAAGAGCTTCAAAAAGATCTCACCAAACTAAGTGTTTTGGCAAAAAATGGCAAATGAAATTTAATGTTGATAAATGTAAAGTAATGCATATTGGAAAAAATAATTCCAACTATACGTACAATATAATGGGGACTAATTTGGCTTGGAAGCATTGTGGATAGTTCTCTGAAAACATCCACTCAGTGTGCAGCAGCAGTGAAAAAAGGAAAATAGAATGTTAGGAGCCATTAAAAAAGGAATAGAGAATAAGAGAGAAAATATCTTATTGCCTCTATATAAAATCATAGTACGTCCACATCTTGAATACTGAGCACAAATGTGGTTGCCTCGTCTCAAAAAGGACATATTGGCATTGGAAAAAGTTCAGAAAAGGGCAGCAAAAATGATTAGGGGTTTGGAATGGGAGAGATTAAAAGGAATTGGACTTTTAAGTTTAGAAAAGAGGAGACTAAGGGGGGATATGATAGAGGTCTATAAAATCATGACTGGTGTGGAAAAAGTGAATAAGGAAAAGTTATTTACTTATTCCCACAATATAAGAACTAGAGGTCACCAAATGAAATTAATAGGCAGCAAGTTTAAAACAAATAAAAGGAAGTTTTTCTCACTCAGCACACAGTCAACCTGTGGAACTCCTTGCCAGGGGATGTGGTGAAGGCTAGAACTTTAACAGGGTTCAAAAAAGAGCAAGATTGATTCATGGAGGTTAAAACCATTAATGGCTATTAGCCAGGATGGGTAGGAATGGTATCCCTAGCCTCTGTTTCTCTGGAAGTGGGTGACAGGGGAGGAATCACATGAGGATTACCTGCTTTGATCCCTCCCTCTGGGGCATCTGGGCAGACAAGTTACTGGGCTAGATGGACCTTTGGTCTGACCCAGTATGGCTGTTCTTATGTTCTTATGGACCACAATTTGCTTATCTTTTTACAGTTTTCTTTCAGAAAAAGCTTTTCCAAAATTTGTCGTGTCTACATGGTGCCAAATTTTGGAAAAATCTTTTTAGTCATATCCCTTCTTTCTCATACAATGAGGTTTACAGGGATGGTGAAAGAATGCGTCCACTTTTCCAAAAAAAAGTCAGAATAGCAGACGCATTCCTTAGACGTGGCATAGTTTTTTCGGGATACCAGAGGTATCCTGGAAAAGATTTGCAGTCTAGACGTAGCCAGGAATACCAAAGTAAATCCTCAAATATGACCAGACAGTTTGTGGTCCTGCACTGATATGAATGTAAGCCCACTCTTATGTTAGTGCTCTTTGCTCAGTAATCTGTAGGAAACAGGGAGGAAACATGCAGACTTGGCAAGGGGGTGGCTGCTGATAGATTTTGTCAAATGAAATCCCAGGAGACATTTGTCCAATATAAACATCTCCTGAGTGATCATATGGGAATGTGTGAGGAGAGGCTAAAATCAACATGCTAGGGAGCAGATGCTCTTTTCAAGGGGTGGCGAGGCAAGTCATTCCTGCTATCAATGGGCCTTATAGAAAAACGGAACCCAGCAAAGTAGAAAATGGACGGGGCTTGTTTTCTGCATTACTAGGGCTAACGAATTTCATTGCAGATCACTTTCCTTCACCATACTTTAGCATATCCACTTGTAAAATGGGTATAATAATATAAACCAACATCATGTAAGGATGCTGTAACACATTTGGAGCCTTTTGAAGGAATCCTCAATTTACTATGGAAAAGCTCAGAACCTATGAGGAAGGAAACTATAACAAGGGTAAAATATAGCCTGGAATGGAAGTGTCCTGTTACATAAGCATCCTTGAAGAGCTCTGCTATGGGAGACATTCACATAACATGCATGGGGCCTGCCTAACCAGGCTTTGGGGGTGGATGACATAGGGAGGTGAAATTTTCCCAAGATGCAGCATGGGCCTTCTGCTTCCTTGTACTGGAGCCTATGGTGGCATAATAATCTCTGGTTCCTTATGCCACTTATAGGAGATAGTGGTTAGGGTCAATTGATCAGTGAAATTGTAGATAGGTTCTGTGGACTTACTCGCTAGTCTGCACCCCACACTGGGCTACCAGGGGCTGCTGTGGAAACCTCTATGCACCCCAATTTTCATGGAAAGTTACAGTAGCAGCCTGTAATGACAGCCCAGCCATTGGTTTCAATGGTGCAGAGAGCCTTTCATAACATTTTGGATTTGGGGTGAATATCACCCTGTAACAGTGAGTATTGTTGGCTTTTTGGTCCGACTGGAAACTATCATTTATACACAAGGGTGTTGTACTGAGAGAGGTTTATTGAGGGTCCAAGATCTGATGCTCCTTTGCTTTGCCCCTTATGCAAAGTGAGAGCAAAGTATGTGGACGTCACCACCATTCCAATGTGGGAACCCTTCACTCTCCTTTTAAACAAGGTTTGGGGCACCAAAGAATCTGGGCCCACAGACTTAGAAAGCAGTAACTTTGCACATGGCTGCAGCGGGGCTTCTCCCCAGTGTACTATACAATGGTGAATGTGTTTTTCTGTATTTTATGATAAAGAGGAGTTAATGATTAACAGACTTTTCACTGCCTCCAGCAGCTTTTTGGTGTAACGGTTCAAATTTAGCACTTGGGGAAGGGGCGAGTGGTGGGATCAGATTTCTAACCTGAGAGGAAAAAGTAACTCTGAATTCCCAGCCCTTTTTCTTTTCACAGCTGTGAAGAGTTCAGCAGGATGAACTGCAATCCTTTGAGTTCATCTGTTGACTTCAACCCAAAACTATTATAAACTTTGCCTCCAGGACACGTGATGACACATTTCTTAAGAGACTATATATTCTAACTGCAGCAGAGCAAAGTGTTCAGAACACCCGGCATTTGGCAGAGGAAAGATCTCTTGAGCTTTGTGAAGTAAAGGATTATTTTCATAGTAACGTAAGTGTCTCACGTCCCTTTTCTTTCTCCCACACCATTCAATGCAATACCACTTCTAACATTCTTTTTCCTACTGCAAGGTTGGCAGCTAGCAGAATTGCCAGTTTCAGTAACATAAATGTGGCTAGTAGAGTATTTTCCACTTTTACTCCTAATGCTAAAATGTCCGCATTTGGGTTTTGTTATATGTTAAAGCTGTATTTGTTATCATTTAATGTTATGTGCTTTCTGTATAATACTCTCTGTACTGGAACTTTATTTCATTAGAAGATTAGATATTGCCCAAGTACTGCAGACTATGCAAACTTCCGTCTGTTTGGTTCGGCCAGCTTTTAAAAAACAACACACTGTGAGTGACAAAGAGCAGCCTGGGTTTTTAATTTGTGCGTGTCTATAGGGGGTTTGTTTTCAAACATCTGATCTGTCATTTGATATCTAACAAGCGCATTCTCCTCTAGGCTTAAAACTCTGGCAAAAGTGTGTGGATGCTGAAGATGGACCGTACAAACATAACCCTAACCACATTGGCTGCTGATCCCCAGACTCCAGAGATGAACAGTGGCAATGAATACTTCTACATTCTGATCGTCATGTCTTTCTATGGGATCTTCCTAATGGGAATAATGCTGGGCTACATGAAATCCAAGAGGAAAGAAGAGAAATCCAATCTGCTTCTGCTCTACAAAGATGAGGAAAAGCATTGGGAAGAAGCCATGAAACCTCTGCCAACTGTGTCCGGACTCAGGTCTATCCAGATCCCCATGATGCTAAGCGTGCTGCAAGAAAGTATGGTACCATCTCTGTCATGTGCTATCTGCTCCATGGAGGGAAGCAGTGTGAGCTCTGAGTCTTCCTCACCAGATATTCACTTCACCATTCAAGAGGAAGTGCTGGATGATGAGCTGGGGGAAGTGTCAGAAGCCCTTCTGCATGAAAGCAGCGAAGGGTCTTCAGAAAACATCCACAAGAATTCCTAGCACTTGCAGGTCTTTGAAAAGCAGCACCATCAACTAGCAAAAGAGTGAGTCAAATTAATGTTAAGATCTTGCAGTTTTACTTGCCTGCTCAATGAACTCTCAGTTGGCAGTTGTGCTCCAGAGCCTAATATGTTCTTGAAAGCTGGCAAAATGAGGAATTGAATACACAAACATCGGCGTGAAACTTAAAAATTAGGCAACCTGAATGCTGTTTTTACTGTAAGCGCTAAGAACACGGGGAATATTTTTCTGAGTAGGTAACTGTTATTGAAATGTTCTCTGCATATTTCAGAATTCTGCAAATGTCTGGGAAATGTTGAGAGAAGTTACTCAAGTGGAGGTGACTAGTTTTGAATCATCACTGTTAATGTCCATTCTCAGAGATATGTGACCTACTAGATGTATTTTTACTGTGTTTTCCTTGTATCAAGCCACAGAGAGTTCCAGTTTTACTTGAAGATGCCTCAGCGACTTCACATGACCAATTAGAAGTGCACATTTAGCAAAATAGATTTGATTGCAAAAGTCAGAGATCTTTCAGTGCAAAACAAGTTAAAAGAGCTTTGGTACAGACTGAAAGAGCTAGAAATGCTAGCTCTGCTCTGTTACACTGTATTGAAATAAATAGTCTTCCATGGTTTAACTCAGAGCAGAATTTTAACTACTAAGGGTGAAACTGTGGCCCCACTGAAGTCAATGGCTATATTCCCATTGACCTTAAGGGGGCTTAGATTTCACCCTAAGCATTCAGGGCAAAATTCTCCATTGGAACCAATGAAACTGTGTCTATTTGCATCATCAGAGAATTTGATCCTTACATTTTATTGAAACCAAAGTAGATAAACATCAGGCTGCATCATTTGCCTGCTCCCTTTTATTTCACTATTGGCTTGCATGTGGCACATGCTTTTCTCTATTGTGCTAAATATTTTTTTTAAACTACTATTGTAACACTTTTCCTCCTCAAAGGGCACTGTGGTTTTCCAAATGCTCATGCTATGCATTAGCTACTAATGTATGGTTAATGTTGTATCCAAGAATGATTATTTCAATTATGCATTAAATGTTAAAATAACATTATGTTTAGTTCTTACATCTAAGAGCAAAAGAAATGAAATCTTAAAAGCATTGCATGGGAATGTATTTATAAAATGCTCCTGCATATTTCCTATGTTAAAATAGCTCTGTGATTTATCCATTGGCATTAGCACTTGAGAGACATTTTGAAAAACATAAACATTGAACAGCAGAAATTAACTGAGGCTAAAGCCCTCTGCACTTCTGCTGTTTACCAGTGGGAGCTCTATTTTCCCTTTGAAGGGTTAATATAATGTGATAGGCTACACAGACATATCACTTCAGCCTTCTGATACATCAGGAGATTATTTGTAGTTGGAAAACACCTTATTGGTCACCAG
Organism: Pelodiscus sinensis; assembly: GCF_052426305.1. Taxonomy (NCBI): domain Eukaryota; kingdom Metazoa; phylum Chordata; order Testudines; family Trionychidae; genus Pelodiscus; species Pelodiscus sinensis. The sequence continues at coordinate 39,921,329 of NC_143061.1, read as the reverse complement.
GGGCCTGATCCAAAACCTCTTGAAGTCAGTGGTTTTCTTTCCATTGACTTCAGTGAGCTTTAGATCAGACCATATAAAGCTTTTGATAGATTTACGCCAAAGGGGGCTGTTTAAGTTTGAAAGAAGCCAAATTAAGTTTGGCACTTTGCCTGGAATCACTTGAATCCTGAAACTTTCCAATTGAGACTGACATGTGAGTTGTCACATTTTCCATTGCTTTCTCCTCAGACCTTTTATTTTAGTATAAATGTCTTTTGTAGCTGTAAAAATGATGTATATATACTTTATAGTACTGAGTTGTATATAATTGTCTTATGTATTTAAAGTTTATTGTTTCTGTTGGCACTAATTGTTATTTAAATAAAGAAACACCTTTCCTGGGAATGATGTTTGCTTACTACTCCAAACAGATGTCCCAGTAATGGGTCCTTTTCTTAGCTTCTTGTTTAACTGAGTCCCTATATCTAGAAGAAACAATGGACTGAACACAGAACTGGCAATCAGGCATTCTAAGTTCTATTTTTGACTCTGATATTGACTTAATCAACCCTTTCTGTCTGTACTTTTGACCTCCCACCCCCTATAAAAATGGAGTAGGAATTATGTACCTTCCTTTTGCAAAGAGCTTTCAATCTTGACATTGTGTATCTAAATAGAAATTTGTATTATTTATTACTATAGCTAATATCTCCAAACTAGGTAGGCAATTTTGGCTTAGAATACTTTTCTACAATATTTTACCACTCAGACTGAATTAACTTTGGCTTTAATGACTGGGGTTAGCTTTCTCTTTTGAACAGGAAAATTAAATGCCAACAGCTGTCATATTTTCAGCAGTATATTGTAACTGGAATGTTTGCTGCAAATTACAATCACTGCTCTAATGATTTGGGATGTGGTGGGGCCACTCCCATTCAATAGGACCGTAGCTCTACTGAAATCAGATGAGCTACTTGTGGAGTAAGGCGGCTGGCACAGTCTGGCCTTTTGAGATTGCTTCTCATGTATTTATCTTACAAAACCCATAGAAATTAGAGTGTTTTCACTACGACATCTTCTGATAAAGGCAGAGTTACAGGCTTCTGTACTGTGAATGCAGCCAGTACACTACTCTGAGCTAAGCATGTTATGAAATTGCTCACTCCACTAGCTAGGGCAGAGCAGAGTGCAATGGGGATACCCCCTTTGTAGCTCTTGCCCTTCAACTTCAGCATGTGAGGGAATGTTTCTTCTTCTATCCTACTCCACACAATCCTTGTGCTGTCTGGTACGGGGGAAGGGTCCTGGCTCAGGTCTTATTTCATTCACAGTTACAGCCAACAAGGGTGTAACTGCTGGGTGTGGTTCACTCTCCCATGTTGTGGCATTAGACCACTCACAGAGAGACAGGATGAGTGTACTCTACAGCTCTAACTGAGTCCCAGCTGGCTTTTTAGCTCAAGCTGTAGAAGTTCATGCATTAAGCTCCAGAGTTTCCAGATTTGGTTCCACCTGTCAGCATTACACTAGGCTCCTGTGGGGTGTTGATGGTCAAGGGAGGAAGTGTTGCTACCTTGGTGGGGTACACATTGTAGGCTTCCCTGGTTTAGCCCCATCTTTTATGTATTTGCTGGGTCACTGGGAGGGACAACTGGGGGGTAACTTGGCTAATGGACAATTTTTGGGGGGGCCAGAATCGATTTTTATAATTTGGCAAAAATCAGCAAACTGCTGGGTAGACATTTCCCTTTCCACTCAACATTCCGGAAGTCTGGTTTTGGGGGTTTATGCATTGTCCCAACTTCAGCAGAGGGTGTGTGCGTGCGTGTGTGTCAGGGTGGGGGGGAATTAGAAAGAATCTGACAGAGATCCCTGTAATGCAGTGGGCTGCCTGGGCACTGGTTCTGGCAATTCACATGGTATAGTGAGAGTGTTTGTGGCTCGCCTCACCTCATTTCTCCTCCAGCATGGAGGAGGGGAGTTAGTCATGACTCTGGATTCAAGTCAGGGTCCTTCCATAGGCCTGAGGGAGTAGGTTAGACCTGGCCATCATGTTCATCCTTAGGCTAATAGTGCATCAATTATAGGGGCCATAGGTATCAACTATGGGGGGAATTTGGGGAGGTTTCCCCTGTTAGATATGAGGTAGGTTCCAGCTTCCATATTTAATCATACTGCAGTGTCTGTGTCTCATTGCTTCTGTGGCCACATCAGTGAAGTGGATGAATGACTTCTGACAGCACTGGAGATAAGAATGAAAGAAAAAAAACATACACAGCTCAACTTTACACAACTAAAATCAGCTTTTCTCTGGGCTTAAATTGTGATACAATAAATTGAGAAATAAAATATATAGTATAAATATCTCTCTATCTGGGATCTCTTTACACTGAATCCAGCTAATAAGTGTGAAGGCTAATGTGATCGCTTTGACAAAGACCTGATAAACATGGGGGCTGTGTCTACACTGGCACCCTTTTCCGTAAAAGGGATGCTAATGAGACACTTCGGAATTGCAAATTCTGTGGGGGATTTAAATATCCCCCGCGGCATTTGCATGAACATGGCTGCCGCTTTTTTCCGGCTCAGGGTTTTGCCGGAAAAAAGCGCCAGTCTAGACGGGATCTTGTGGAAAATAAGCCCTTTTCTGGAAGATCCCTTATTCCTACTTGAAATTTGCAATTCCAACTGGTCTCATTAGCATCCCTTTTCCAGAAAGGGGTGCCAATGTAGACACAGCCCTAGAATTTTCCTGGTGCTGTGCATAACTAAAGGGAAAATATACTCTATAGTTTTACATGTATTTATGTCCTTTGTTTTTGGGCTTTGTCAAAATCAATACTTAGATTTGTTCAGGAAAACGCATCTAGCTTAAATACGTAATTGGCAATGACACAGAAAGCAAAGATGTTTCACAGACTGCCTGGTGACTTTAAGGTCACCATTCGTTATTATTTCAAAACAAAGGAGGCTGTGTTACTCATCTTCTCCGTGTAGTCACAGGCTGTTAGAGAGAGAGAAAAATCTGACTTGTGTTATATTCCTCAATGGTGTGGCTATTTCCCACAAGTGCATAGGGTCAGATTCATGGTTAATATGCCTTGGCTTGAAGATTGTGATAATAGCTTGTGATCTGACCAATTGTAGAAGTTTCTAGCTCAACACACCAGTTAATTATGTACTCCTGTCTCAAAAGAATACTTTAAATAGGCACACATCTCATGGCAGCACTGAATATTGTATATGTGCTGGAATAGCTAATGGTAGTCTCTTTGGCTACGTCTACACTGCAGGCTTCTTGCACAAGAACTTTTTGCAGAAGAGATCTTCCTCAAAAAGTTCTTGTGCAAGAGCGTGTCCACGCTGCTATGTGCTTTTGCACAAGAGAGTGTCCACATTGCCATGGAAGCTCTTGCACAAGAAACCTCTGTTGTTCATCCACACACTCCTTTTTGCACAAGAACACTTGTGCAAAAAGGCTTATTCCTCATAGAAAGAAGAATAACTCTTGAGCAAAAAGCCCTGTCTTCTGATGATTTACAGGCTTCCCCAACGGGCAACGTGATCAGCTCGGGATAGGTTGCAAGTCAGGGGCATCGTAACTGGAGCCTGCATTTACGACAGGCATTGTAAGCTGTTGTAAATGTGGGGTCAAGGACGTAAGTCGAGGGATTTTGGACCCTTCTGCACTTACGGAAAATGTCATAAACAGGGGGCTCATAAATCAGGCCATCGTAAAGCAGGGGCCTCCTGTACTGTACTTTTTCTTGCACAAAAATGCATTTGTGTGGACAATCCACAAGTTTTTGTGCAAAAACAGCCGTAACTCTGCAATGTAGATGTAGCCTTTGATGGAACCATAAACAGGGAACAAACAGTATGTGGTTTTTATTCATCAGTTAGCTCAGCAATCTCCTTTTCAATGAAATACAGCACATGTAGTTTTGTAATGCTCCTTGAGGGATGCTGGATCCTAAGGCCAATAATGGGTTACACTCACTCTTATAGGTAACTTTCTCATCTGTCACAAATACAACCTGTACAATTAAGGTGGAAATCCTGCCTTTGCCAATATAGAGAGCCCTGCCTACAGCAGAGCTGGTTGTGACTCTGAATTCAAGTAGGGCCCACAGCATGGGGAGCCAGGATGTTTTCAATCTACACAGGCTCCAAATACTTCCTGCACATCAGGAGTCCAGCTCCATGGGTACTTCCTGCTTCTAATTGCCATGGGGATATGAGGATAAAGCTATATGTTAATCAAGTCCCTTCTCCTACAGGCTGGGAAAGATGGAAACTGAGAAGGAGAAATGGTTACTATTATTTCTACTGGTAAATACATGGTACTCAGACGCAATGGTGATGGCAACCAACACCTGAGTGAATATATTATTCCAGAAAATTTGCTACACAGCCTCCCTCATACATATTTCTCTTGAAAGCATAACAAAGGCATCCTACCAGATACTTTCAATCAAGGGAAGGTATCATGACACTTTGCCTTTGTACAGAATCTTTAACCCAAGAATCTCAGAACATTTATACAAATGAAGGAAGGCCTGCTCTGAAGTAAGGGTTGTCATACGTAAGCAACATGGGGCACAGGACACCTCAGCAACATATGCAGTACAGGAGAATGAAACGAGAGACAGCTGGGCTGTACTGTGGCCCTCTGTTATGTCTTGCTCATACACACTATTTAGTTCCTCTGGTTACATCTGAAAGCTCTATACTTCCTCCAAGACTCCATGTTATTAGTCTAGACCTACATTATGCCTTGTAAGAAAGGCCAGCTCTTGGACTGGAGAGCCAGAAGAATGTCTAGAGTGATCCAAACTGTTGTTAATTTAAGCAGTGAGTGAATCCAGCCAATGGACATGTTAGTTAATTATTTTTTCTATTTTTTCATCTTCACATACCTCTGCATTTCCTTTTACACAAGGGCCAGAAACAATCCCATGATCAGTGTTTAATTAGTGCCAGGGGTAGCAAGGATTGAGCCCTGGCATCTTGAGGCTTGGCAGTTTATAGCTCTGGCTCTTCTAGGCTTGCTGCATCAGTTATCAAAGTAAAGCAAATGCTCAATTTTTAAAGCAATCTATTTCATTACAAATTAAGCACTGAGCAAGATCACCTTTTTCCTGGTCTTATGACCAAATAGGGTGGCCTGAGGGTTGCAAATGTCTCTCCAAGAGTTTTTCCACTTGTTCAAAGTTTCATAGGCTGTCATGTCAAAAGGAGAAGGGGACAGGCTCTGACCACTTTTAAGCACTGGTCACTTACCAAATCAGGACAGAGCCATCTGGAGGATTGCTCCAGCTGGGTGGTTTCAATGCCACTCTAGGGCAGCTGGGTCAAATTTTAATGAGTGATGCTGAACCTTCGCACATGGGGATGCAATGCCATAGAAATGTGGCCCATCTAGTTAGATAGAAGGATGGCTGAACTAAAGGATGTTGTGACCTAGTGTATGTTGGAGAGCAGAGGGATCACGGAGAACTTGGCTCTTGGTGGCATCAGCTCATACACAGTATAGGTAGGAGAGAGGGGAGACTCCTTGGTCAAGGAAAATCTGGTTGGTGGCAGTTAACTTACATTGGGCCTCTGCTGGAAGAGAAGGAGGGAACCAGCAGGGACCAGAACTTAGCAGATCCAGGTACAATTTAGTGCTCTGCTACAGACTTCCTGTGTCACTATAAGAAAGTCACCTTTTGTGCCTCCATTCCCCATCTGTAGAATGAGGACAATAACACTTTTCTACTTCAGAGAGGTTATAAGGATAAATACATTTCAGATTGTGAAGTGCTCAGATACCACAGTAATGCTGCCAGAAGATAGACAGACAGTCGCGCTCTATCTCTAAGAAAGAAATCTTTTTAATGGCTCTTTTACAGATGTTTGGTTATTGTGGATGTGAAGTCACAGTTGGGAGTTGCAGCTTTTTTTGATTACTATAAAAGCCAAATCTGGATAGATTTGATCACATCAAGTGCAACTGTAACCTGCACACTTACCAGTACGGTTCACTGCCTGATGTAGTGGCACTTAGACCACTAACAGCAAGAGATAAGAATGAGTGAGCTCTACAGCCTAAGCTGCTGGCCAGCTGGCTTTTAGCTCAAGCAGTAGAAACTTACACAAAGCTCTAGAAGTTCCAGGTTGAAATCTGCCTGGTGGTGGTTACACAATATAAGTAAGGTCTTTTCCTGTTGTCGGTGGCTAATTCCTCATTTTGTATTTTGTCTTTTTGTTCTGAGCGTAGAGAGCCACTGTTTGGCATATCTGTGATGGCTGTCTCCAGACTCCATCCCCAACTTGAATGATCTTTCACTTGGGCTTCTCAAGTCTGTTGCTCAGTACCAATGCATTTTAAAATCTCTCTCTTGCAGGTGTCTTGAAACCTAAGTTTTGGGTGTCCTCTCTGTCTTTGACCTTCCTTTAACTCCTTATATGAGATGATTTTAGGAAGTATTCCATCTTGCATCCTATACACATAACCTTACCAATGAAGACAGTTGTGTTTTGATAATAGCTGTCAGGCTGAAGATTTGGGCCCTTGTTAGCATTTCACTGGTGAAATTATATGCCAGGTGATGCCTGGAAAGGATCTCAGGCACCAGAGATGGAAGCTGTTGCGTGTCTTTTCTTGCCTGTTATATGAAATTCATGTCTCATTGCCACAAAGGAGGATGCTGACTATGCAGGCTTTATAAATCAAGATTTTAGTCTCTATCATAAGCTTCTTGTTCTTCCATGCTCATTTTGAGATACGACCAAAGTTGGTGGCTGCCTTCTGGATACATATGTCCAACTCCTCATCCAACGACAAGTTCTTGTTAATAGTAGCTCTCAGGTAACAAAATGAGTCCATGGCTTGGAGACTGTCTCTGAGGGCACATCTACACTACACAGAAGATCTACGCTGCTGTGATAAATCTTCAAGGGTTTGATTTAGCAGGTGTAACACAGACCTCATAGATCAAACTCAAAGGGTGCTTCCATCGGCACCAGTGGAGTAAGGAAAGCCAATGGGAGAATTTGGTCCTATTGGCCTTCTGCCGTGTGAACAGCAGAACTCCTGCCATGTAATTTATGTAGCTGGAGTTGTGTATCTTACTTCGACCTTCCCATGTAGTGCAGACCAAGGCTGAGTGTAATGGAAGGTGGCATTCTATGCCTTGCCCTATGATTCCTGTTTTTATGAATCTTGGAGGTGATTTGAGCTCCTGTTGGTGAACTTCATTCTGAGACACAAGAGCAGTGTCAACAGGGAATTCTCTCAGAGCAACTTTTTGGATCTTTGTCTTTGTTTTCAGTCTGGCAAGGTTGAACAGCTTGCCATCAGGTCACATACAAAGCTAAATACCATCTTCAACATTTTAAAATGCATAGCTCTAAAGTACTGACAAATATTCCAGACAGTGTTGGTGCCAAGATACATCCTTGTTTTAATCCTTTTTTATCTCTCAACTTTCACAGGAAATGCCTTTGAATTGCACTGTGATTTGCCTAGTGTCATAGACTATATTATGATGAGCACTTTTGGGGGGCATCCATTTTTTTAATCTTTGTACAGATTGGATCTAGTGACCATGTCAAACACTTCGGTCAGGTCAATGAAGGCAATAAAAAGTGGTTTCCCTTGCTCTCTACATTTCTCCAGTAGTAAACAAAGAGAGAATATCGTATCTACTGTAGATCTATCTACTGGAAATCCACATTGTGTCTCTGGGTTGACCCTTTCAGCAAGTACTTGAAGCTGGGTAAACATCACTCAAGTGAACAGTTTGCCAGAGATGTTGAAAACTGAAATGCCGCTGTAGTTGTTACAAACACTCCTGTCTCCTGTATTTTTGTAAATGGTAGTAATCTTTGCATCTCACATGTCTTGAGGAACTTTCTTCTTTCCAGCATTGAAGGAGAAGACTATATAGATGTAGTAAAAGAGTTGGTTTCCCAAATCTGAGTAGTTCTGCTGGAATACTGTCTCTTCCAGTTGCTTATCCAATAACCAGAGAATCTAAAGCTTTATCTAGCTCTTCAATGCTTGGATCTCTATTAAGCTCATTTAGTATATCAAACTTCAGTTATCAGCTATATTGTTATTAGTTAAGTACAGCTCTAATTAATATTCTACCCAATCCATCATCTGCTGTGATTTGTCTGTCAAGACATGACCATCTTTAGTTTTGACAGGAGCTTCTTTGGATATTTTTGGTCCAACAGCTATTTTAATGCCATCATACGTGATTGACAAATTTCTAGCCTCTGCTGCAGTTTGCACACTGTGGCACTGGTTTCTCCAGAACCCATTTGCACAGTTCCTTGAAGCTTTCTGCAGCAACCCTTTTGCTTTTCACAGCTTTTTTTTTTTTTTTTTTTTTTTTTTTTTTGAAGTAAAGGTGTTGTTTCTTCTTGGTATGTTTGCGTAAGCTTCTTTGTTTGCTTGAATGAATGGCTGCAAGTCCTGTTTGTAATGCTCAAATCAATCTTGCTTCCTGGGTTTTTTTTTTTTTAGGACCAAGTGTATTAAGCTTGATTTAATAATTATTTTTCTGCAGGTATCACCTTCAGCATTTTCTCTGTATCACCTTCAGCATTTTTAGGAGTGAGGGGTTTGTTATACTCTGCACACAGTTTAGGATCACATGTTTTCAGAACATTTATTCAAGTATAGTCTTTGTTCTTAGCTTTAGATATCCACTTCGGTTGTATTTTTACTCTGCTAATGATCAGTGCACTGCCTGTATCGTCATCTGCACTATGACAGGAACGAGTGTTGTTAGTACACACTGAAGATCGCTTCTTCAAGTCAGCACCATGTTGAGTTGGTGCAGGTGATGAGGTCTTGGATGCTGCCAGGATACTTTGTGTTGAGGTTTGCCACAAAAATAGGTCACTACAATTGCCAGGCTGAATCAGCTTATCTTGTCTGGGTATCAAATCCAATGTTTCCCAAAGATTGTTGTAGAAATGACCCTTAGGCTCAGGATCATTATTTAATGTGGGTGCACAAACATTAACTATACTGACTGAGCCACACAAAATATGGAGTTGCAATATAATAATCCTCTCACATTTACCTACTGGCATCTGTATTGTTCTCAAAACCATGCTCTTCACTGCAAAAATACTCCATGTTTTCCTTTCTAAAAGAATGCAACTTTTCCCCCTGATTGTACCTATATCAGCCAATCTAGGGTCCTGTAACCCTGCAATAGCAACATTAGCTTCAGCTCCTGATCAATTATAGCTGCATTTCTAATGAAATCTGTCTTTTCTCGGTCATCCATCATACCTGGGCACAGAGTCCTGTCCTTCCTAATTCCAAGTGTAAAAATACTGGTTGATTGTTTATAGTCTGCTTTTTGGATTTTGTCCTAGCCTCATATACCCAGTGAGACAGACAAAACATGGGGGGTCAGAATCCTTTTGGCTGGAGCTGCTCTGCCTTAGGTGGGTGATATCTGACCAAGGAAGTGTGATAACTTCTCCCACTGACTGGTGTTACCCCTAGTACTGTGCTCTACACCAGTAAAGTTGGTTTATCATTGGTGTTACCCCTAGTGCTGTGCTCTACACCAGTAAAGTTGGTTTATCATTGGTGTTACCCCTAGTGCTGTGCTCTACACCAGTAAAGTTGGTTTATCATTGGTAAACTGCTATTTCCTGTTTGTTTGTTCCTCCTGGAGTGAGCAACAAGATGGAATGCCTTCTATTAATAAATGGAGATAGCCTATCTTCTAGAGCTGGAAGGGACCTTGAAAGGTCATTGAGTCTAGTCCCCTGCTTTCACAGCAGGACCAAGTACCATCCCTGACAATTTTTGCCCCAAATTCCTAAATGGCCTCCTCAAGGATTGAGCTTACAACCCTGGGTTTAGCAGGCCAATGCTCAAACTACTGAGCTATCCCTCTCCATTTGTGATGCAGCCAGAATACTCTCAGCAAGTGCTGAGTCAGAAAAAAGTATGGAAAGCATGGACCAGACTCCCCCTCTCAGCTGTACAAGCAAACTCCAGAGGAAGGAAGGCTCTACATCTGGAGCAAGCGATGTTGCAGGGCTTGCCAGAAGATAGTTTATTAAACCTCACTGTCGACTGCCTTCAGGGCTCTACTCTTAGCCTTGCACCCTCTCTTGCTAGCCCACAAGGCAGTGGGGACAGATGCAGGCAGTACTGTGTGCTGCCATCCAATAGCAAGCTGAGCTTCACAGGAAAGCAAAGCCTGACCTACAGTCAGGGAAGAAATCACACATCCTGAAAAACCTTCAGCTGGTACAAATTCAACTCCTAACTGCACTGCCCACCACCACAGCTCTCCATGGGTCACAGGGCTCAGTTCAAGATGTGATGACATTCAAAGTCTCCCATGGGACTGGTTCCTGAATCCTCATTCCCATGGCAGCTCTATTCCACCGAAACAAGGAACGTGTCAATCAATAGATGGAGGTGTGGGAGGCAGAACTTTCACAAGAAGCTCTTGAATTCACTCCTGCATGAGGTAGGAATGGCCACCAACCTCACTCTGCTCGTATTGCTTCAGATTGCTTTCTGACAAAGGGGTGCTCTGTCCCATGTCTACACACAATGCTCATTCCACACACACAATGGCAAGCCAATCCAGCCATGTTTTCTCCAGTCTGGGAAGGAAAGAGCAGAAAGATACTGTTACTATTCTATTTTTAAATCTTTGGAGGTGCTTAGACACTATGGTGAATGAAGCCATATAAACAGTTAAACTGAAATAATGTTCCAAAATATTAGCCACACAGCCCCCAAACTCATTTTGTAATACCCAAGAAAGTACAGATGCTGTCTTCATGGATTATGACAGTCTCTCTCTTGAGACCTTAACAGGGCATTATTGCTGGCATTTATCACACATATACATAACCCTATAAAGTGACCCCTTGCCATTTTCTATCTCAGCAGCAGATGTAGTCTAATGATGCTGATAAATTGCAGTCCAGCCTGTCAGCAGGTTGGAGCTTGGCTGTTAATGTAATAATTGGCAGAGATGTCTCTCTACCAGGGCAGCAGTGGTAGGCAGAGTGAATGAGCATCCTTGCTGCTACACATCTCCACAAACACTGCTACATGATGTTTCTATGCAAGGTTAGTGAATAGCCCTGCTTTTTCTGCCTATACATGTACGGTACCAAAGGAGCCATCGCTACATACACAGGATTCTAAATTGAGCAATACTGTGAAATCTGTCACACAGCTGTTAGATTTGTTCAGCAGCAGTAGCGTTTTCTCTGCAGCTCCAGTGTGGCACATAGGTGTGTGTATATACTAACGGCACATAAATCATAGTCACTGAAGTGCTATTTTCTTAAGGAACATCCATCATATTTTGCCACTGAAGAAACAGCAACGTTATTGCTCTGAGACACTTGCTCTGCATTTTATTAACTGTTCTTAGCCCACTAGGATTACTGTAGATTGAGTCTTTCTATGAAATTTTATCTGGATTTAGCAAGTGGTGGATGGAATGAAAGATACAGAGGTTGAAGAGTAGAACTCTGTGTTTGCTGTGAGTTTTTGTTAACTGTCATTGAGAGTCACTACTGTATTAGCAAGTGATTCTTTAGACCATGGCCCAGTTTCCTGATTTGTGGGCATCTTGCTTGTGATGGCAAAGACGGTACTCAAATTTTTGCTCTTATCAATGAATTGTAGGTGAACATTAAGCACTTGCATGGACAATGGCCTGGTTTGTGCCCTGACCTGCTCTAAATTTGGTCTTACTCTTTTGATTGCCTGTATGCACCCATATCTCTGACTTGTTAAGGCCCAATGGTGAGATATGATGTGTGAAAGGCCCACAATGAGAGGGATGCAAATTATTAATGGAGGAAATTGAAAATGCTGTGGAATTCCTTCTGTTAGTGCAAAGGAGTCTTTCTATAGCCTCACTTGCATGATTCTTTATTTCTCCTGTAAATCATTTTCAATCCATAGAAGTGACAGGGCAGATCATAAGGTGGCTGGCCCCTTTAAGGGCAGCTAGGGCCCAGTCTATTCATGACAGGCTTCTTTAAGGAGATTGACTCCATCTTGGATCACCTGGAAGTATTTAACTGCCTACATGGATGGCTAGCAGCTAACTGGCTAACAAGCCCCCAGGCCTGAGAGAAGGCTACCAGAGCTCGGATGTAAAGACATGCTGCTAAACAGAGAGGAGGCTTCTAAGAAGAGGAGCTGTTAGAGAAAGACAGTTAGGCTCCATCTACACTCGCAGCTTCTTGCGCAAGTATGGCTCTTCTTGCGCAAGAATCCGCAGAGCGACCACACTGCTCGCCCGCTCTTGTGCAAGGAAATTTACAGTATGGAGTGGTAAGAGGGCTTCTTGTGCAAGAGTTATGCTCTTTTTTAACAGGTGTAAGCCCTCTTGCCCAGGAGCTCTTGTGCAAAAGGGCAGTGTGGATGCTCGGCAGGGATTTCTTGCGCAAGAAAGACCTATGGCTAAAATGACCATCAGAGCTTTCTTGCGCAAGAGAGCATCCACACTACCATAGGTGCTCTTGAGCAAAAACACAGCTTGCACATGTCAGTGTGGACATTTTCTTGCACAAGACCTCTTGCACAAGAACCCTTGCACAAGATGTGCTTGCACAAGAAGCCGCCAGTGTAGACACAGCCTTTGGGAAGAGCCTCTCTAAGCTCCCTAGCTTAGGTAGCTGCTGTAGACATAGTCTGTAAGGAGTGGCAGGCTACCAGGAGCCTTAGAAGCCTCTGTATTTGTTACAAATGGACACACAGTGGGACAAGGAGCTGGAATTTCCTGAGAGAAAACATGGCAGGAGTTGCTCTGTGGAAGGAACCTGGAGGCAGATGAAGATAGGAAGTGACTCTGAGAAACACCAGAATTTAGCTGATTAATATATGATCCCTGGGCTGGAAACCAGAGTACAGAGAGCACTCGTGTTCATCTACAGTCCCTCAAGAAAGAAGATGGAAAAGTGCACCTAATGTGAGGGCTGGTAGGACAAGGCCTCTTGGAGATATACCTATCTCATAGAGCTGGAAGGGACCTTGAGAAATCGACTCCAGTCCCCTGCCCTCATGGCAAGACCAAGTACCATCCCTGACAGATTTCTAAATGATTGAGCTCACAACCCTGAATTTAGCAGGCCAGTGCTCAAACCACTGAGCTACTTGAATCCAAGGTAAGGCTGGTGGCCTGAGAGAGATCACTAGACTTCAGTTTTTTGGTACGCTTAATTACCCCAGAAGGTGTTGAGACTATAAGCTATGTGGGCAGAACTGTGAGACAAGACAAACCAGGGCAGGCTTGGAGGAAGGGACTGCTAAGAGGTGCAGTCATAGAGGCTGCTGTTCTATGCCTGGCCAGGAGGGCATGCCCCATCTGGAGAGGGACCCCTACCCAGTGCATCTCAAAGGTGTGGAACTTTGGGATTATAAGTGTCCCATTATCAGGGAGGCTTGTGTGGCGTGTGTAGGAGTAAGGTAGAGACCTATGAATTTAGATGAAAATACTGGAGGCTTCCCCTCATATGTCCTTGATGCCTTTCCAAGCAACGATGCTTTCCTCTGATACTTCTGCTGAGTGCTTTGCTAATTTTAAGGTACAGTGAGTGACTGTTTCTCCTTTTGTGTGTCCTTGAGATGTCAAACTTCTCCTGAGCTGTCGGGCTAGAAATATTTCAGACCTTCACTTCTGTGAACAGAAGTGTTTCCTATTCCTTTAGCACTTCAAATACTGCAATCCCCCTACTCACTGAAGGAGTAGAGTGGGATTTATATACTTTCTGTGTAAGGTCATGCTGACGTGTGGTTAATATTAATTTTATAAGGGGCTGGAAGGCTCAAGGGCTTGATAAACTTCCTATCACCACATGGGATTCTGAATTTGCCAATTCTACTGCAAGTCACCAGTTCACCTGCAAAATCAGGCCAGGAGTAGTAACCATCTGTAGCAGCTTGGTGATCTATGTGACAATCAGTGATTTGAGTGTGGGTTCTGTTGGGTGGTGTCTGCAACTCTAGGACCAAGTGGGGCTAGTGACTGTCACCTCTAAAGTTGGTGGTGGTAAAGACCATTTCCTTTCTTAAGACATTCAGGAAAAGATGTCACCTCTGTCTCAATCCGCAATGGGAGCAGAAGCTTCCTGTAAGTCCGCTCTTGGTGACTGACCCTGTGGTGCGGCATCCCTGGTAGGTGGTCTCCAGTGCTGGGAGGAGGGAAGTCATTGGTTCCTCTCTACTGGGTGTATCAAACCTATAATTTAATCAGTTTAATGTAGATCACAAATTATAGCAGCTCCCAGGCTACAGCTGGGATGAGGCAGAGAATCAGGATTTGAATCCATTCTCTGACAGCCCCTCTTGATGCTGAGCTCAGTGGAAAACAGATGCTGCCAGTAATCTGCCCTTTCATCTCTACTGAGCCTGTCTTTTAGGGGCTGATCTTGTTCCCCCTGAAGTCAATGGAAAAGCCCCACTAGACTTAAACTCGTGCAGGATCAGACCCTAAGTAGGATTGCTATTCACACACAGCACTAGGGACTAGGGTTAGATGCCAGGAGGGCATCTCTTAATTAAGATCCATCCCCCCACATCTTTTAACTGCAGACTCTGAAAATATTCTTACTCTTTATTGCTACATGGAATTCAAGGAAGTTTCCATCTGGGAGATTAATGGCTTGTTGAAGAACAGTCAGGATTTAGGTCGTCATCGAGAGACCCATAAAATAAGCATGCAAAAAGTGTTATGAAAACAGAGTGTGGTCCCTGAACACGGAGCTGCATGCATTCCTTGCATCTGGAACCATATCTCTTTCCCATTAAAGCCATGCAGAATGTCAGCAGGAGTAATTATTTACAATGGAAATAAATTGGATCCCACATGATGTAATTTAGATTAAAGCACTGCTCTTGCACCCTTGCTGGGTTTTTTTTTTTTCCATGATAGCTTTTTCTGTGCTGCAAACATCATTGGGAACACGATAGTGGGAATCAGGAGCATTTCTTTTGGCATCATCAGCTATCCCTCGTGATCCAACTTGAAGCATTGCCTGGAAAATGATTAATTTCTACACTAATCTTCTCTGTCTGTGCTGGGCCACTGGCAACTTATTTCTTCAGACTTCTTCATGATGGGATTATGCTCAGGAATTCTTAAGCAGCAAAGATGACCCGTAGCTGCTGATGGGGACGAAGGAGGAGAGGGAGCTAGGAGAAAAGCAGAATGAGGGCAGTGGCTTCAACAGATGTTACTGGGCATGCTGTGTTCATGAGAGCATGATCAGTACAAACCCAGCAGTAAATCTGGGAAGAGGGTTGCATGTGACAAAATGTGTTGCCCTGCACCCCATGCAACTCCTCTGGCATAACCACTTGCCCTGTCAGAGGAGGAAACTGTTCCAGGTACACACTCGTGTTAATGGCTGTGAAGGCTTTGCAGATCTGCAGGGTGCTTGGAGAAAGACTGCGATGTGAACAGCTAGATTCATAGGGTACCATCTTTCTAGAACCCCTCAGATTTGAAGTGCGTTTTCACTGGTGCACCTGGCTGTCTTCACAAAATCTAAGCAAAAGGCCTCCTTGATACTTCTGTATGGAAGCCATTATTTTATAGTTGCAATGGACATGATTTTTAAGCAAGGTAAGTATAAAACATACAGTCTCTGTCACTAATTGCTTAAATCCTATAGCTGTATGTGCAAATGGCCACCTATAACAATTTGTCCACGTAGCTCCTGGAATAGAATATTTAAACAAAGTCAGATGAAAATCAAGTGCTCAGCTGATTCACACATCGTTTGCTTAGGAATCAGCTCCCTTGATTTAAGATATTTTTTTAAAGTCCTGAATATACATTAAGGATCGTTTTCATCCCAATGCATCGCCTGGTGCTCTCAGCAAAATACTCCCTTCCTTGCTCTGGATGCAGACCAGTGGGTTGCGTCTAGAGCGACATGACTTTGCGGAAATACTTTTAACAGAAAAGTTTTTCTGTTAAAAGTATTTCCGCAAAAGAGCGTCTAGATTGGCACGGATGCTTTTGCGCAAAGGATCCATGGCCAGCCTAGACGCGATTTTGCGCAAGAAAGCCCTGATTGCCATTTTAGCCATCGGGGCTTTTTTGCGCAAAACAGTTCTTCCCTGTCTACACTGGCCCTCTTGCACAAGTATTCTTGCACAAGAGGGCTTTTTCCCGAGTGGGAGCATGAAAGTATTTGTGCAAGAAGCACTGATTTTGTACATTACAAAATCAGTGCTCTTGTGTAAATTCAAGCGGCCAGTGTAGACAGCTGGCAACTTTTGCGCAAAATCTTGCCAGTCTAGATGCACCCCTGGTGTTTAGTATGTACAATAGAATTAAAAATTAAAGGAGTCATTCAAATACGCAAGACCCAGACCCTTGGCTCTGGATACTCGTTGCCCACTCCTATTACCATGCAGAGTCTGCTCACTACAAGAGCTGGATTGCCAGGGGCTCTTTCCACTAGGTGGAGTAGCAGAGCTTATCTTCCATCTAGATAGAGCTGACCAAATTTTTTTCAACAGAACAGTTTTTGGACCAGAGCCACAGCTTTATCAAAATAAAAACATGAAGCAAGAACATGCTAATTTCAACAAGATTCGTGCTGGAGAGACAAAAGAAGTCAAAGAAATGAAACAATCAGTTTAAACAATGTTGAACATCTTTTCAATGGGGGTAAAATCATTTAGTTTTGCCTTTGTTTCCATTAAATGCATTTTTACTCTAATATTGTTTTTTTCTTTTATCAGAATGAAACACTTCAGTGGTTTTAAAATGCTGCTTTTACAGTTACAAAGCAGCTTTTTTATTCTCTGGGGAAATTCAGCTTGTTCCAAGATGGAACAAAAACAAATTTCAAAATGTGGGAAATTCCCACAGAACAGAAATTTTGGTTTCTGACCAACTGTACAGATAGGCATTATTTCTTGGTTAAAGAGAGGGAATCTTCACTCAGCTAGTGAGCTGAGACATTACACTTGTCTCCTTCCATCCTCCTTCCCCAAACTCTGACTTCCATTGCAGTCCCTTGTAACAGTTTTGTGAATAGTTTGCTCAGCAGCCAATATCTATGTGAAATCAGGTTAGGGTTAACTTCAGTCATATTCTAAATAGCACAGAATCACAAAGAAGGTGTCATGTATCCAGAGAGATTCATAACCAGGTGTGCCAGACTCAGGGAAGGCTGTTAAGATCAGGGTAGAGACCCCAAACTGGTGCTATGTTCTAGAATTAGATTTCACCAACTTACGTGAAATGTATAACGTGTGAATTCCTAAAGCACTGTAACAGTCTTACCATGGAATCACACAGTCCCCTAGGCCAAGGATGGGAAACCTCAGGCACACAGCTGCATCCGGCTCATGGTTTGCCTGCATCTATCCCCCAAGGCCTAAGTTCCCCCCCCCCCAAGTATTGGGGAGCCCATGCTGGCACCACACCTGGTGCCCCACCGTAGGGCTGGACCACACAAATCTACTAGCCTGGGGAATATGAGGAATGCCTTTCTCCTTCTCAGCTGGAGGGACCACAACTGGTTGGTGTATTTGTTTTTGCTTCTCGCTTGTGATTTTTCTGTGGGGCAGTGGCCCCCAACCCAAAAAAGGTTCCCCACCCATACTGTAGGCATTCAATCCAGGCAAGCTGGATTTACTGATAGATGGTTGCTATACAGCAAAAATCACAAACGATTTAGGTTATTCCCAGTCCCAAAGGCTCAGTCACTTACTTCAGGTCAATTTGTGCCTTAGATTTTAGGTCAAGACAACACTTACAGCCAGTCCTATTATAAACTATCTAGGGATTTATTAATGAAGAAAACAAAGGAGTTGTTACAAGGTTAAAGCTTATGAGTGTTTATACAGTGACAGAAGTGTAGTAATCTGCCAGCTATGTCAGGCTGGCCTTGGGGATCTTAGTTTCTGTTTTGTAACCCTGGGTCTCACAGGGCTGGGGCATGTCTACCCTACCACCCTAGTTCGAACTAGGGTGGTTGATGTAGGCAACCGGAGTTGCAAATGAAGCCCGGGATTTGAATTTCCCGGGCTTCATTTGCATATTGCCGGGCGCTGCCATTTTTAAATGTCCGCTCGTTCGGACTCTGAGCCCGCGGCTACATGCGGCACGAACTAGGTAGTTCGGATTAGGCTTCCTATTCCGAACTACCGTTACTCCTCGTGGAATGTGGAACTCAAATCCCGGGCTTCATTTGCAACTCCGGTTGCCTACATTAACCACCCTAGTTCGAACTACGGTGGTAGTGTAGACATACCCCCAAAGAGCTAGGAGATGAGAATTTCTTGTCAGCTATATTTATTACCTTCTTCCAGGATTCAAGCTGATGAGTTGGACCCTTCTGCTGGTGGATTCTTCATGAGTGCAAAGGGACAATTAACAAAGACTTTGTACTGTGATGGCCATAAGGGCCCATTTAGTTTTGATAGTCCTGCAGTGGCTATAGACTGGTGCATCTCACCTGGCCCCAAGCTGCTGTGGTGAGAGAGGGCTGGGGTTGTCCTCTCTTCCCAGGGCAGCCTGCATACAGAACCCCTCATCCCCAGCCCCACCCAGAACAATTATTTAAATGAAGAAAACCAAAACTTATTTGAGCGAAAGACACAAGCAACACTGGGTAAATCTTCCCATACTAACATGCAGGTGAAATAGAGTGGGGCAGAAAGGGGTAGTGAGAAGGGCCACAGGTTGAAGAGGCAGAATACAGTCGGGGGGGCCACAGTCAGAGGAGGTAGGGATACAGTCAGAATACAGTCAGGAGGGGGTAGGGATATAGTCAGAAGAGTGGGGGCCACTTTCTCTGGCCCAGGGAACCTTAATTTGTTCCTGTCACTGTTGCATACCATAGCTACTGAGATTTTCAGAGCAGCTAGCAAAATATTTCTGATCCCCAAAAAACACAGGTACCTACCACCTAAGCTAAGGAGGAATCTCTCTTAAACTCAGGACAGTATAATGCCTATGACATGTAGGTGAGCAGTTCTAGTCTCATCCAAGGGAGAAGTGGGGCTGGTCAGAGACACAGACACACACTCTCCCCCCACATACACTTACCAGTTCATTTCAGTGCTGATTCTCAACCTTTCCAAGTTTCACCTCACTTTAAAACTACAGGCAACCTCCAACTTACGACCGTCCGACTTATGACCCCTCGCATGTACAACCATTTTTTTCATGCGAGATAGCTCCTAAAACTCCCCAATTTACACCTGCAGGTTGCATTTATGACAGCGTACGATGCAGACTCCACGCATCATCCCAAAACAGGAAACGCACAAGTCAGTCAGTTTCACCAGTCTGCAGCTACCACTTGAAGTGTATGCATCTCCACCACATTGGTCTTCACTTTTTAGTTATTTTTGTGCATTATTTGAACTAATTAATTTAGTTTTCCTCCATTTCCATGTCAATTTTGGTATTTTTAGGATATGAAATGGATTTCCAGGAATGGAACCGCCATTTATGACATTGTGTCTATGGGAAATAAGGGTTTGACTTACGATGATTTAACTTACGACGGTTCTGTAGGAACCAATTAGGTCGTAAGTGCGGGGGTCGCCTGTACTTGCTTACAGAATCACACAAAAATACAAGTGTCCCAGTAAACTATCACTGAAAAATTGTTTACTGTTCATTTTTACCATATAACTATAAAACAAATAAATTGGAATATAAATATTGTACTTACATTTCAATATAAAGTAAATAGAACAGTCTAAAAAAGTCATTATCGGTATGAAATTTTAGTTTGTATTCATTCCACTAGTGCAGGGGTCTGCAACCTATGGCTCTAGAGCAAAATATGTCTCTCAGTATGGAACCAACTATGGCCCATTTGTTATTCCCATACAACTTTTTAAATTAAAATGAAAAGTTAATTCAAATTTTTAATAAGGCATAATTACACATGACCAGAAGGTCTTTTTTTTTTTTTTTTGTCTATTTCACCTTTACTATTCATTTTACCATCCATCCTCTCCACTCATTGGAGGCCATGGATATTCTCTGTTTATTTGATTGGTCGAGAAATCTTTCCATCATCAGGGCTCGACAAACCGCTGAATCTACTCGCCTGTGGTGAGTAGATTTCAGCCGGTTGCGCAATGCACCCCATTCACCAGCGCTTCACGCACGCGCAGTGCCGGTCTGGCGCATGCGCAGTGCGGGGCTAGCGAGTAGCTCTCGCCGGGGTTTGTCAAACCCTGTCCATCATCATATGTGATGGTGCACTCTGTGGCCCTCTAATAGTAACAATAGTGAAGAGAAAGAGACTTGTATGCCTTTGTGGATAGGTCTGGATTGCCACACTGTCTCATTTGTAGAATGAGACTATCCTCAAACAAAAACAAAAAAATTCAATTTAGAGTGGCATTTCATGACAAAACATTCAGCCTTTGCTCTGAAATACCCTGAGGGTGCTGTGAGGAAAAAAAAGCCTGCCAGGACCTGCAGCGAAAAATGAACATTGGACAAAATAGCCTATTGGCATGATCAAAAAAAGGTAGGAGCTTAAACTCCACAAGTTTTGCAGGCTCATACAGCATTATTCGAGAGGAGAAGCCTTTCACTGACGTGGATTATGTGAAGGGACGCATGCTAAAAATTGGTCATGAACTATTTGATGAGTTTCACAACAAGGACAAAATCTTACAGAAAATTCAAGACATGACATTATCAGCAAAAACAGTTCATGACAGAGCTGTGAAAATGGCCCATCAAATCGACAAGGAACAAATGCACAATTTGAGTACAGCTACTTATGTTTGTTTGCTTTGGACGAGACAACTGACATGTGATGTTTATCAGTAGTGTATTCTGGGATGATATATTTCTGGAAATGCTGTGCATGAAGAAAGGATTGTGATATTACCAATGAAAAATTGAACAAGAGGCGAACACGTTCTTAAAACTGTGATGAACTTTGTAAACGAGAAAGAAAGATAGTTGGATAATCTTGTGTTGGTGTGTAAGGACGGTGCACCTAGTATGGTCGGCAAACACAGAGGATTCCTTACTCTTGTCAGAACAGCTGAATTGCCTGCTTTTGAACTTTCACTGCATTGTGCATCAGTGTGCGCAATCTTGTGGAACCGAATTCAGAAACATAATGGGACTGGTTGTTTAGATTCACACACATAGAGCATCCATTGAAGAACTGGATTTGACAGTCATTCCAGGTATCTCAGTCAGCTATTTGGAAAAGGAAATAGATTTCAAGGAGTCAGATATCTGGGTGGAAAAATTCAACAAGCTGAATTCTGATTTAGAATGCCTTGCTCGACAACATGCAGAATTGGCAAAACTCACAAATGGGCTGACATGAGGAAATTGGAGCATGATGATGATCTGATTCTGCAAACTTGGAAAGAACTTCCTGTCACATAAATACCATGCAGAATTTCAGGCTACGGCTACAATATATGCTTTGCCAAAAGAGGCAATGCAAATGAAGCATGGATTAGCATTTCCTTGTGCTTCGTTGGCATACTCCCTTTTTGTTCTGTTTTTATGCAAGGTTTTTTTTGCGCAAAACACCCTTTTTCCGCAAGATCCTTATGCCAATGTTTTTGCGCAAGGAGTTTTTGCGCAAAAACAAACAGTGCAGATGTTTCTTTTTTGCGCTAAAATCTCTTTTTGCCCAAGATCTTTATGCCAACTTGTATATTTTCAGTCATGCAAATAGGCATTCGTATACTGACCACTTGTTCTGAATTTTGATGTAGTTTGTCTCTTTGAAAAGGCTGCTGTCCCCCTGCATTAGTACTTGTTATATACCTGTTTTGTAAAACTAGGCAAATATTTAGATGACTCAACGTACCCGCTGGAAAACCTCTTTGTATTCTTAGGGGATCTGTGTACCCCTGGTTTAGAACAACTGCATTGTAATACGTATTTATAGTATAAAGGTCTAATATGCCAACCCATACTGAGGGGAACAAACTTGCCAAACATCATCATCTTCTTCTTCTTCATCATCATCATCAACCATGGGCTAGATGATGTTCTATCTGCGATCTCAATTTCTCTGTCAGTATCATCATCAGCACTTTGCCTAGATGATTCGTTAAGGCAATCATTCTATAGTTCTTGCACTCCATTATACTTCTTGTGTATTGTGACTAGCACAGATCTTGTCCATTCCTTAGGTGCCTTTCCTTCTTTCCACGCTCTATTACATAGTCAATGTATTTCCTGAATCATACTTTCTCCGCCGTATTTGATCATCTCTCTTGTGATCTTATCATTTCCCAGGGCTCTTGTTGTTCGTTAGTTGTTTCACTGCTCTTTCTACTACCTTCTTCAAAATATAAGTCTTGCTCTCAATGCACAGAGGTGATATCTCTTTCAATTCTTTGCTCACTCTATCTGAACACTCGGGTCCAACTGTACTTTGTTTGATGCCAGTTTGATGGCGATCAAAGACAAGAATGATATGGTGCTCAAGAACAAGGAGAAGTTTGTGCAGGGATGGTCAAGATATTGTGCCAATCACCTTGCAGTAACAGAAACCCCAATTCTCATGCAAAGGGAAAATTCTGGTATTTTGGAGCAAAAAAATTTGTTGTATCATGTGAAAAGGGTTTGCTTGATGTGCTTTTCAAACAAGTTTGGTACTGATAGAATATGTGACAGTTAAAAAGAAGCCTGAATCAAAGCTCTTGATCTAATATTTTCAACTTCAGTTGTGAGAGGGAATTCAGATCGTGAATCTGTATCTGAATTTGATAGCTGATTTTTATCTTTAGAATGGCCAGCACCAAAACCTAAGACTGGCACAGAGCAATGTGAAATTGGGATCAAGATTTGTTTTTTTAATCTTGGGTCCACTTGCAAATTTAGCTTCTATAAGAAAATATAAAAGAACTGAGCTTTCTGTCCTACTTTGTGCAACAGATCCATCTGAACAATACTAGCTGACCAATAAAGTGATGGGGCAGACAAGCATAACTATGTGACACAGAGCTTTGCTAAATATGCTGAGAAGCCCAAGTAATGCTAAGACCTTGCTTTCCAGAAGTCAGAGTTTGGCCTGAATTGCAGAGTCTTAGGTTTCTCACCCATTTCGGGCTTTCCAGCAATCTAATCTTTTATTCCTGTTCCACTAATGGTACTACAGTTATGATGTTCTTTAAATTAGCATGAAGAGCTTAGAACTTTGGGGTTTTGCATGTATTTCCTCATTTCCTCAGGTACCTCATTTCCTTTTGTATCGGAAAGTGTTAGTCATATTGAATAACTGACTGACTTGGTGGTGGAGGAACTTGCAGTGGTCTGCACAGTGAACCAGGAAATGGCATCCCTTTAGACTTACTTCAGACTAATGAAGTTCAGGAACTTCAGGAAAAGAGTGAGTCAAATGTACAAAAGGAACTGAGTCCTTTTGGGTCTAATGCTGATCTCATATTGATTTCACAACAGAGAGATCATACCGCAGGGGTTATGATACATGGCTTCTCCAAACAATGACTATACTATAGGTTGCTTATGTCTTGGGGTATGTCTACACTGCAATACTATTTTGAAATAACTAGCACTATTCCAAAATAACAGTCAGTGTCTATACAGCAGGCAGTTATTCCAAAATAGTGTCAAAATACTGTCAAGCTGGAGGACTTTTTACTCTGACTCCTATAACCCTCCTTGTATGAGGAATAAGAGAAGTCGGAGGAAGAGTGCTCTATTTTGAAATAAGATACACAATTGACATAAATCAAAATAAGCTACACAAATTGAGCTAAGCCCTGCAGTATAGATGCACCCTACTTTCAGGAGTTGCTTGTTGAGAGGTGACCGCATATTTGTAGAGAAAAGAATAAAGCTGGAATATTACACTGTTCTGGCTCTTCATGCTTGTGCGCAGAATAGCAGGATACTATAGGTAGGAGTGTATATCAGGGAAGCCCTCACCGAGGTCCTGTTTGTAGGGAGCATGCATCTGCAGCATCGGGATGGATGAAAAGGGTACTTGGCTCCAGAATGAAGCAAGGTTTTCAGAATGTATTTATTCTAAGATTACGCATATGGGGGCTGTTCTTGAAGGGTACTGAGCACTTCCATTGATGTTTTTGCTGAGCATTCACAATCAGGATCAGGATCATGGAGCCAGATCTGCCCTTACTTCCATGCAACTCTGTTAAAGCCCAGAGGAGGGGATACACTTGTATAGTGTCTAGCACATTGCAGCTCCTAAGTGCCAAATAATATTGATGGACTGATCACAGAATTTGGCTGTATTGTAGTGTCCTTGCAAATTCCGGTAGTGCTGTGTTTTGCTTTGATGCTGCTACCGTGGGGGATACGAATTATTGTTCATGTTACTTTCATAATGCAAGTGGAGCAATGAAGATAATTGGAAAGCTCCTAGTGTAGCTGTAAAGTGGATCCATTTCAGCTGTTGGCTGAGGCAGTGTTCACCCAGTGAGGTCCCTAAACAGGAATATGTTGGGTCCCTCACACTGTTCATCTACACACTAAAAATACTAACTGAATTATTCCCACAAACAAAAGAAACCACCCCATTGGTAAATCTGGGCTCCTTTGAGTTGCTCTGGACATGAAGCAATTGTTTAGACTACCTATGCCTAGTTCCGCTGTTGGTGGTTGGTTGCCTCTTAATTACACCAAAGTAGACACCATGGGATCTATAAAAATGTATGCACATCAGACAGATGTAAAAATAGCCGTTATTGCCACTAGATGAAGGCTGTGAATTGTTAAATACCTAATTAAAGGCTGCAAGTGTTACTGCAGATTTATAATACCCCAATATCACATCTAATGTTGCCAACAGTAATCCCCTCTTGGACTACGATGATGGAGTCTTTTGGTTTAGACAATCATCAAAAGAAATGTAAAAGTTGTAATATTTCCCACCGTTATTTTTAAACAATCTGCTAGTATGGGTCTACACTGCACCGTAACTCGAAATACGATGCGCACTTTGAGCTATGCAAATTGTATATCTTATTTTGATGCTATTTTGAAATAGCTTATTTTGTCATTTGGGGCTGTGTAGACCAGTGTTTCTTAAACTTTTTAAGACTGAGGAACACCAAACAAGAATTTTTTTTATGAGAAACACCAAAGATTTTTTGTTGATGGGGGGGAAAAAGGTTGGAGGGGGGGAGAAATGGGATCGGGGGGGAGGGGAGTTATTGAGGGAAAGGAAGGGTCGGGAAAGTTATTGACCAAAAAAAAAAAAAGTAGCCTGCCCCTTTAAGGGTGGCCATTTTGAATTCTGTTGTGCTCCGCGGCACACCGCCAACTGCCTCGTGCCACACCAGTTTGCCATGGAACACAGTTTAAGAAACACTGGTATAGACAGTACCAAATTTTGAGATAAAGCGCTATTCCAATACATCCCTTACTCTTCATAGAATGAGGTTTACAAGGATGTCAGAATAGTGAGCCTGAAATAATAGGCTTTCTGAGAAGATGCAGGATAGCTGTTTTGGCTATAGCATTGCAGTGTAGACATAGCATTGCAGTGGAAAGAACAATAAAGTGTCTGTGAGATTATCCGTGAATGGCTCTTACTGTTAGCTGAAGACTTCTTGTGTGTGACATATTAAAACAATTGGTCCTAATTTTGTAAGACCTCTGCATGAGGAATTTCCAGTGATTTGAATGGGAGTGTCCCTCAGAGGTGTATGTAACGAAATCTCTTCTGAGAATGTTCCTGTAAGTATCCTATTGGAATATAAACGTGTCCCATATTGGAATGACAATTGGAATATTCTTCTCTCTGGCTGTGGAGGAGGCAGGTGATAAAACTGGCAGTGAGATTATTGGTAGCTGTTGTAATTAAAGCAACTATTGCATAGTTCACTTGGAATGGGCTGACACATGGGACAGTGGAGTGAGTCTCAAGATACCTCAGTGCAACTCCCAGCTCTGTCACAAAGTCTGTGTGATCTTATATAAGTCTGACCTGTGGCTCAGTTCCCATCTGTAAAATAGGAATAGTTCTTTATTTCTAAGGGGCATGGATAAAACAATAGGAAAGGGGAGGGAGAAATAAGTGGTTTTTAAATTTCTAAAATGGAGTTAGCTAGCTAAGCACTAAGAAGTCTACTTAGCTCTCACTGCGTTTTCTTAGAAATAACTTAGACTAAGACCGTGTCTGCTAGTGTTCACCTACAAGCGACTGGTTTTATAGCTCTCTAGTTAGTTTTAAATATAATACTGTGTTGGGCCCTAATCTAGTATCACTGAAGTCAGATGGTGATTTTCTTCCATTGACTTCCATGAGGGTTTAATCAGGCTCTACAACAAAAAATGAACTAGAATTAAAAGTCAAGTGAAAGCTTCAGAAGGGATTTCACTTTCATAAGCACATCAATAGGCAATAATGGCTGTGGCTGTTTCTTTTATAGAAAGACTGCCCCATCTCATCAAAGATAATGTAAACTGTGGACTTCTAGGGAATTAAGTGGTTAAATTGCATCAGCTGTCAGCCTCGTGCCTTTTAACACCACCTGAAGCACATTATTCCCCAGAAAAGCTTGGCATGTTGGATCTTATTGCTTAATTATGTGTCACAAGTTCCAATTATGTTGCCAGTTGTTAAGCTTGTCAAGTCCTATTTTACTGCTAATGCTTATTTTGCTGTTCAGAAGTCCAAAGGGAGATGCACTGGGCTTGTCAAAGGAGTATCTTACCTTAGGCAAGTTGGTAATTTTAAATAAATCACTTGCTCTAATGTCTGAGAAACAGTTTTTCTGTTCAGACTGATACTTTGCACAAATACCCTCCAGCTTCTTTTAAATGTTTGATACCAACATACAGCAGCTTCTAAATGTTAATGTCCATCATTCTAGATTGTTCATGAAGGATATAATTAAGAGGTATAGAAGGTGTATTGTTTAAGAGCAGTGTTAATCAAAAGTAAGATTCTTCCACTGACTGAGATTATATTCAACTTTAATTATATTTATGATGCTCTGATTAGGTGCCCTTCTGTTTTGCTTTGTCGAAGGATGATATGATCTCTTCCCCTAGTCTCAAGGGTGAAACTTAGTTTTAATATATCAGTGACTTATGAAAAGGGCAACTCTGTCAGACGTTTTGTGACCTTTGCTTTAGGAGAATGTCATCCCTGATGATATTTCTGATCATTTTCTATGTTACTTGCTTCTTCCCAGTTTGATAAGTAACCATGACTACCAGTACTGGTCTTTAACGATACTAGTCATACCTTTAACAGCCTACCAATAAAAGGACAAACTTCAAGTGCATGATGAGTGCCCATGTATAGAGGCTGGAAAGTGGAACATTTAATTTAGGTTTTAGCACTTACGTTGGGATAACAGCTAGTGACAATCAGTCTGGGACCCTGTTGTACTAAGTATTGTACAAAGAAAATGACAGCCTCTGTTCCAAAGAGGTTACAGACTGAAAGATGAGACCTAACAAACAGATGAGACAAACAAGTGTGATCAGGCATAGGATTGGAAGGAGGCAGGGTGCTGAATAAGATCTGTCTGCTTAATTGGCCCACCGTGGTGTAACAAGGGCTCCAGAGTGATTATCATTCTTTAGAACACTTTGGATGATATTTATCAGCTCACCCTGGAAGCTTATAGTAAGAGGGACCTTATATGAGTCTCTTCTGTAAGAAGCATAAGCTGCAGCTCACAAAACAGATTCCACCACCTGGCCTTCATTTCTGTCCCCTGCCTTTCCTGCTTAAAGGTTGTTTCAGCTGACACTTATTTTCTGTTAGAGACTAGTTTCTTAAATTTCATTTCTGGATTGGTCCATCTGGTTTGGCAGCTGGCCTATTATATGGATGGACCCAATCATTTATGGGAGCACTCTTGAGAGTTCTGATGGTTATAACTTTCTCTTTCTTTTGTGGGTTTTTGTTTTTGATTAAGGCATCAGAGAGCCAAGACATTTGAGATGGAACAGAATAGAAAAAATTCCCAGAGAAAGTGCTGCTGTTGAGCTCTAGCTCTTGGACAATTTCAGGAAAAGGTTAAAGCTCATTGTGGGCTATAGTTTTGTTAGTTTTACTGTAGATCAAAGGGCATTTTTATTTTTATTTTTGGCCATCAGAACATTTGTCTCACTTATGCCAGAAAAGCTGGCATAACCTGAATTAGTTTTAGCTTTCAAATGCTCTTCAATTAGTACATACACAAGATCTTTAATTCTCCTCAATAACAGGTCCAGTTAGTTAATAACACAGCACCTTAAAATTCTAGAACTGTTAATCCCAAGAATTCCCAAAGTTTTACATAGTTCTGTGTACACAAGGATTATTCCAGAAGTTTCCTATAGAGTGGGACATGGTAGGCACTATTTAGCAGTAACACGGAAGACAGTTTGGAACAGGAGATGAAAAATACACTTCCCATGATGGGGGCATGGGACTGTAGGGGAGGCAGAATATAGTTATCCAAACTGGAACTTAGCTGGAACGTCAAGTTGATCACTAGTCCAACGTTGAATATTCACTCTGAATTTCAAACTCAAACCTTAAATTGAAGAGTCAGGACTCTTGAGCCCATGTGTATAAATCAAGACATGTTCTCAGAGTGAGGAAATCTATACACCTGTTTCCTCTGCCATCTGTTCCCCAAAAGGCAATATGCCTCCCACAGGACTCCTGGGGGGGAAGAGGAAGTGAATGTGTGTGAGGGGAGATGTCCTCAGAACTTGTTGGAAGGAAAGTGGTGGGTTTATGGCCAAGATCCACAAAGGTGCTTGGCCATGTAAGTCACAATTTTGGCTCCACTATGATCTACAGCAGTGGTCCCCAACACGGTGCCCGCGAGCGCCATGGCGCCCACGGGGGCATTTGCATGCGCCCGCCAGGTGCTTGGGGCTGGCCTGGCCCCGGGCACATGGCGCAGCACTTGCAGGGAGCGTCGCCCCGGGCGCGCGGCGCTTGCGGGGGGGAGCGCCGGCCCCAGGTGCACGGCGCTTGCGGGGGGGGGGAGGAGCGCTGGCCCCGGGCGTGCGGCGCTTGCGGGGGGGGGGCCCGGCCCCGGGCGCGTGGCTATGGGGGGCCCCAGCCCCAGGCATGCAGCTATGGGGGGGCGCCCCCGGTGCTCGGGGCTGGCCTGGCCCCGGGCACATGGCGCGGCGCTTGCGGGGAGTGCTGGCCCTGGGCGCGCGGCGCTTGCGGGTGGGGAGGAGTGCCGGCCCCGGGCGCGTGGCACTTGCGGGGGGGGGGGCCTGGCCCCGGGCGCGTGGCTATGGGGAGGACCGGCCCCGGGCGCATGGCTATGGGGGGGCCCCAGCCCCGGGCATGCGGCTATGGGGGGGCGCCCCCGGGCACGCAAGTGTCCCCTCCCCCTGCCAGAGGAGATTGGGTGCCAGAGGCAGGCTCTGGCTGAGAGGCACTTACTTAAGCATCTCCTCCTGGCCAGCAGCCCTGCAGCACTCCCAAGGCAAGCTGGGGTCCTTGCTGCTGCAGCCCCAGGACTGTTTGAAAATGCAGTCTGCTCCCTCCATCTTGCTCTCAGGTCCAGGAGTGGGGAGAGGCTTGTGCTGCCCAATCTCCCAGGCCAATCTCTCAGCTCCCTTTGGCCGGAAATAACCAACCAATAGGCTGGGAGAGAGATTCGCTGGGGTCAGTTCCTATTGGCCAGTTGTTTCTAGCCAATAGGAGCTGAGGATTGGGCTGTGGGTGGAAGATCACCTGAAGCTTCTCCCTCCCTCCAGAGTAGAGTCACACAGAGCAGTCCTGCACTTAAAACAGCAGCTGCTGCATGCCTGAGGGTCCCAGCAGGGTGGTCTGTGGGACAGATCCAGTGGTTTGGTGGGCCGGATTTGGCCTGCAAGAGGTAACTTTCCCATCCTTGCCCCAGAGCAATCCACGAACTGGGAGAAGATTGGCTTTTGCCTACCTGACTCACATGTGGGTCCCTGTTTGGTAGGTGTATCAGAGGTTGCCCACTTGCTTGGTCCCATTCAAACTCAAGTGGTGCCCAACTTATAACTTTTAAGCCAATATTAGAGGACTAACCTAGGCTGCTCAAGTCCCCCGTCTCTGCTGGAATTTGAGCAGAGAGGGTATCAGCATCTGAATGCTTTAGCCACTGAGATATGAGGGTTTCTCATGTGGAGGTTCTTCAATCTCACCTGTGCATAACATTAAAAGTGATTGGAGCAGGTGGACTGGACCCTGGGTCACCCATCTCCCAGGGCGTGCACTGGTGACTGGACTACTCGGCCTCTTTCTCTGGCCCAAGGACTAGTTCAGTGTTTATCCATAGTGGAACAATGAGAGGGCTATAGAGAGGGTCTACCGTCCCAGTTAGGTTTTGCAACATTAAAGATTGGCTGCAAAAGGAAGATAGTGGCCTGAGTTGAGAAATAGCAGCAGCTGCTATGGGCTCTTAGGAGGTATAGCTGTCAGTTCCACCTCCCATGCTGAGGTTGGCAGGGGGTCAGTGTGAGAAATGTTTCTGAACTGCTTCCATTGTGCATCATGCTGAGGTTTCCTTTGGAGGTCTCCCATACAAGCATTGATCCTGCTTAGCCTGGGAGGTCTGAGATCTAGGCAAAGGCCTGCTCCAGAGAAAATAGGAAATTGAATTGGAGCCAACGAGAAGTAGAATTTGTTTAAACAAACAACCAAACTCCCCACAGTTAACATGCTGGGAGTAATCTCTGTGTGGCTAAGCTGGAACCATTTTGGTTCTACTGTCTACAGTTACAGACTTTTATCTTGCATAAAAACAAACTTGACCAGTTAATCAAGATACCAAGATAGACCAAAGTATAGGTGCTGACTACCCCTCTAGCCAGGGGTTGTTCCACTCACCTTCCACCCCTGTCCTTATCTTCCTACCCCTCTCCCCCAATACACCCTGTCTCTGCTCCTTCCCCTCCCTCCTGGAGTGTCTTGAATGCTGCAAGTCAGCTGTTTGTGGCACTCAGGAACTGCTGGGAGTTTGCCAGCAGGGCTACCAGGGCATGAGAGGGATGCTGGAAGGAGGAGACAGAGGGGACAGCTTGCTGCACACCCACTAATTTTTTCGCATGGGTGCTCCTACCCCTGAGTATCCACAGTTGGTACTTATGGCTCAAAGTTCATCCCACCAGGCTGTCTTATACTTTAAAAAATTACTGCGTATGTCTATAGTTTGCAAATCGCTATATCTCTACTAAGCAGGAGTTTTTGTTCTTCCCAGAATAGAAAGTCCTGGTTCTAGTCCCATGCCATGAGGTATATGATCTTTTAAAGTACTGAGGTAGCTGAAAACAGCTTAATACCTGTCAATTGAATTTAAACACCTGTGAAACAGGATACATTTGCAAATACGGGGAAAGTATGTAATAAACTGGTTTTACATATATAAAAATGATGTTCCTTTCAGTTGCTGATTTATGGGGCAGACTCGGGACCTGGGATTACTGGCAGCTTGAGGATTCACCTTTTTATAAACAAGCAAAAGGAAAGGAATATTGATAGTAACTTTCATAACTGGAAAATCTCAAATGCAGTGGCAGAAGAGAGGAATTAAAAGTCTATAACTTCATTAACTATCACATGATCTTTCTAACTCAGTTTCTAGAGCAGTAGTCAGGAAAGTACCCTGATAACACTGGCACAACAACTATATATAACAAATATCTCCCAGTAATAACACAAAATTGCTTACAGATGTATCAAAAAGGAATCTGCTAGATTTCCAACTCCTTCCCCTTCTAGGCAACACTAATGGGATTAGTTTTAATAAAAGATATTGGCTATGATACAGATTATAAAAAAAATTATAGATGGGTGAGACCAGCTACACTGTAGGCCACAAATGACAATCGTTAACTTTACCTTACCTTAACAATCTAAGCCTGGATTGTGGTTAGTCCTACAAAGACATGTGACAATGCCATGTGGTGCTGGAATCCATCTTAAATTTTGTATTTTTCCACAGGAGTGTGAAGAATTCCTCCTCACAAATGCATACTCTTTTATGATCTAGAAAGAGGCTAGCCAATACAGGATATGCACCCAAGGCCACCCTCCCCCATTATGTGGCTGAAAAAAATGCTTTTATGCACATTAAAGCAGCTGTCTCAGTCATTAGTTGAAATGTAATGTTTGACATATGGAATATCCATCTCTATATGGAATACTCAATTGTCCTTCAGGTGAAAGGATTGAGTTACAGATAAACTATATGTGGGTGATATGGTAGCCACGCCATAGATAATTCTGTTTTACAGAGATTCCATTTTAACAGGAGCTTTATTTAAACTTTTTATTTTTACTTTACTGAACTTTTCATGGTGGTTTGATGGAAAAATAAATTGATACAGCAAATAAGCATATGCCATCCCTCGGGCAACTTCTCACTTGCGTGTCTCAATTTTATTATGTCCCTTTGACAAGAAATTTAAAACTCTGTCAGTCCAAGATTCCCTGTGAGGTGTAATCTTCACCAAGAAGAATGTTGTCCAGTGCTAAATATTCAAGTTATGAAAGACATTTAATTCAAACAGTTTTATTATCTTCTGAAATAACAAATCATTGAAGTGACTTAAATGAAAATTTAAAAAATGAAGAGCGGGGATTACCATACATTTTCTGGATTTGCAAGTCACAGATATGAAAATATGGTCCCAGATACCTTTCCATGGAAGAAAAAAACATGTTACTATGGCCAGAACTTTCAGAAGTGCTTAGCATCATAATTGGGGCTAGATTTTTTTTAAAAAGAGAGCTTTGGTCTCCTGTAGATACCAGAACAACTCTCCAGACATTCAAAAGAGCTTGACATTTTGAGCATTCACTGTCTAAAAATGTGGCCATAAATGTCACAAAGGGAGATGTTAAGGACTACTGAAAATGTCCTTTGCACAGAATGCAAGCATGCTGGCAGGAGCACTTACTGTGCATACACCCAAGAGAATCTGGCATTGCCCTAAATTGTGGAACTTTATGGGTTATTCTGAATAAGCCCATAAAGGGGTTCATGGATGTCCAGGGGATTGTGTAAATAGAGATTAAAATCTCTTCTGGAAGCTTCTGCCAATCTATTACTCTTACTTCCATAGCTGCAATGGCTCCATGGCAGCAGAAGTGGTGACTTCACAGGGCAAGAAGGAGGCAGCTGCGATGCTTCACCCCCCCCCCCCCCATAATTTTTATGGAAATGTGTTTTAATGTGAATATGCATAACTCAAATATGCTTTATGCAAACCAGGGCATGTGACTTATCATTGGAGAGCTCATAATCCCCTGAATGTGTATATCCTTATTCTAACTTCATATACAAGAAGTATAAGCCCATTTATATATCTAGATGTGCTAATGAAGATCGTTAGCAGTACTTATGGAACCTAATGGCCCAGTGCTCAAGGCAATAATCTGTGAATAGTCATGTTTTTCCTGTAATCCTGGATTATAATTGGTCCTACAAAGTCATGTTACCAAGCCACTTGGTGCTGGAACCCATCTTGGATTTTGTACTTTTCTACAGGGATAGAGAGAACAAAGACTTTCTGCCCTGGGTAAATTGTATATAAGGAATGGGAAACAAACAGTGATTCTCTTCAGCTGGCTTCATAGCTCCCCACCCTGAGAGATACATGAAAAGACCTAGAAATAAAAGCACTCTAAGGGCAAGGGTGGAGAGTAGATGCTAGACCATGGTTAGAAAAAAGATCACCCTGGCCTGAGAAGGACTTTACCCAAAATAAGAACTAGGGTGAAAAATTATGATTTGTAACAACTTCTCTTAATGTATTAGGCTTAGCTGATGAGTTTTGTTTTATCTTAACTAGTAACTTACTTTGATTTGTCTGTTACCATCCGCAGCCACTTAAATCCTACTTTCATACTTAATAAAATACTTTTGTTAATTATCAAACCCAATGTAAATAACTTTTATCTTTGTGAGGGGAGGGATGCGGGGGGTGGGTTGGGGACAACAGCTGTGCATCTCTCGTTCATTGATAAAGGGGGGTAAACATTCAATGATTTCACTCTGTATATACATTATGCATAGTGAGAGGTTTTGGGATTCTGGGGTTTTGGTCCCATTGGGGCTGTGCATCAGAGTGCTTCAAGTTCCTATGACTTAGCCTTCCCAGAATTGAGCTCTTCTCAGTGTTTGTATTGCTTTGCTGCTGGCAGTGACCCCAACTCTGTTCCTTTGCTGGGGGAAGACTAGAGCATCTTGTTTAGCAGGACAGCATGGTGATGTGCCCAGAGGGCAGATAGAGGCAGGTTCAGTGTTATGATCAGCCCATCAGGTAATAGTCTCAAGGGGATCTCTGTGACCGAACCCAACACAGCAGGATATGGGAAGGGGCTATCAAAATAGTGGTAATGTGCTGTGTGGCACAGAACCAACTTCTTTAGGGGCTTCAAGTGTGAGTTCATGCAAGGAGTGTTAAGAGCAGAGCTGGAGTTCTGCCATTTTCTAAAACCCTCCAGCCACTCACCCTGTGGTAGGAACCTGTACAGGGCATAGCTTCGTCAGGCAGTGGCTGTCAGATGCGTCTTTGCCCTCTCAGAACTTGAAGAAAACTGATTGCTCAGGCAAGAAATGTTATGAGTTTTAATTCCTTATTATTAGCCAAGCTCCTAGGTATTAAACAAAAATGCTTCTAGAATGTCTTCTCTTAAATGTCTAAGATATATAAAATTCGTAAGTTTCTTTTATATCTACGAATGACCCACATGGCCTAACTATGTAGTATTGCTATTTACAGGTCATGTGAACAATATATTGATAGGGCTACTTTATTTCATAGCTGTATCTGTATTTTTGTGTTGTTTGTTTTTAAATGGTGTGCAAAATTGCATAATGCTGACCTTTTGATGTGACTAGTGTCGGTATAATTTTTTTTAACTTGCATCTGTTTGACTTGTTCTGAGCTACAGAAAAACTATGTGGAACAGAAGCAAAACAGTAGCTTAGAATGGAAAAGTACAAAGTGTCTTAATAGGAGCAGAGAAACTACTGGCATAGATTCTGTTTTTAGGATTGCTCCAAAATAGAAAACTTTAGCATTTTTTCTCTGTTCTGTTGTTTTGGGGTTTGGATCAAGCTGTAGAATAGACTTCCTTATGTAAGACTGAAGTCAATAGGCATTGAGTCTGGCTCCTAGTCCACATGAAAAATGCTGGATTTGTGCTCTGGAAAACAATCCTTTATCTACAGAACGGCTGTGTCTACATTGGCAAGATTTTGTGCAAAATCAGCCGTTTTTGTGCAAAATTTTGCCAATGTAGTCTACACTGGCCACGAGTTTTTGTGCAAGAACACTGACGTTCTAATGTATGAAATCAGTGCTTCTTGCTCAAATACTCTGATGCTCCCGCTCAGGGATAAGTCCTCTTGCGAAAGTATTCTTGCACAGGCAATGTTAATTTCTTGTGCAAGAAAGCCCGATGTTTAAAATGGCCATCGGAGCTTTCTTGCACAAGAGAGCGTCTACACTGGCACAGATGCTTTTGCACAAAAGCACATGCCAGTGTAGATGTAGCCAACAAGTGTATCATGGCTGGTGTTGGTGCAAGTTTTCTTACACTAATAGACAGTATCCCGAACTAGAGGTTGGATGGTGATAGAAATGTAGCCGTGTTAGTCTGGGGTAGTTGAAGCAAAATGCAGGACAATGTAGCACTTTAAAGACTAACAAGATGGTTTATTAGATGATGAGCTTTCGTGGGCCAGACCCACTTCCTCAGATCAAATAGGTCTGGCCCACGAAAGCTCATCATCTAATAAACCATCTTGTTAGTCTTTAAAGTGCTACATTGTCCTGCATTTTGCTAGAGGTTGGATGGAATTTTATCTTCCATTTTTGCCCCCTCAGTCCTTGATCTGCTCACCAGGGTAACAGTGGTGGTTATGGTTTTGATACAATAATAGCATTTAATCATGACCAAATGGACTGGGCACCATTTCACTTCAAACTGATCTCTGTGGAACTGTAAGATGGAAACAGTTCATTTTTTCTTAAAACAGAGGAGCCGCTCTTGGGTCTGTTGAACTCATATTCCAATGCAGCATCCATAGGAGTAAAAGGGAAAAGAATAAAGATTGTTTGGCACATTGACTCTTACAGCTCTCTGGCTAGAGAAGACTGACAGTTTGTGGGCATTGTTGACAGTTGCTACATTTGGCCCTACATTTTGTGGAACCCTGTGTCATGTAAACTGTGTGGGAGTGTAGTAGTGTGGTCTCCCATCTCCAGACATAAAAAGAATTAAAGCTACCCTGGGAAATGTCTGAAGATAGGGGTCAACCATGCGAGGCTTTGTGGAAGCCAATCAGAGTGCAGGAGAGATGTATAAAAGAGATGGCTGGGTAGGCTGAGCACACTCTCTCTCTAGCTCTGAAGTGAGAAGGACCTAGTTGTCTGCTAGCTGAGGTACCACAGACAGAGCAGTGCTGGCAAAGGCAGGGTGAGCCAGAGATGCTCCAGCCTGAGTAGTCCTAGGCTGAGGTCTAGAGCAGTGGTCACTAACCTGTAAATCAGGATCTACTGGTAGATCCTGGAGCCTCTGACAGGTGATCCTGACTGGCATGGCCAGGAAGCTATCGAACGCTGGCCCTTCAGTTGCCCCTCCACCCACTGTCATGCTGCTCCTGCCCTCTGCCTTGGAGCTGCCCCCCAGAAGCCTCCTGTTTGCTGTGCAGAGTGTGGGAGAGAGAATAGGAGGAGTGTTGATGTCAGGGTGTTCCTCCTCCCCCCACTTCTGTACCCCACCTCCACACAAAGAGAAGGGGATGGAGGGAGCTTGGCAATGCAAATCTCTGTCACTCTCACACACTGTGTGTGTCTCTGTCATTTACACACACACACACACACACACACACACACACACACACACACACACACACACACACACACACACACACTGTCCTTCACTCTCATGTCCTGACCCAACATATATGTGGAGGGTTTTTGTTGTTGTTACTTTTAGTGCTTGCTAAGTGGGTTACTTTTGGTTTTGACTGGTCTGTGCATTTCATAATTTTCATTTCTCTCTTATGCTTAAATTTAATTCTTTGAGTAGTGAGATCTAAAATGCCTAACCTGTTGTGGCTGGAGTCATTATCCCTGTGGTAATTGCTGCTCTTGAATGTGGCTGGCATATCCCTGTGGCCCCTGAGAGAGGCAGATCAGGGGGTCTCCACGTGCTGTCCTTGCCTGCAGACACGGCTTCTGCAGCTCCCATTGATCAATAATGGAGAGCTGTGGACAGTAGAAGCTGTGGGCTCAGTGCCTGTAGATGGGGGGCAGCACATGGCACCATGGAGCCATTGCTGTACCTGCCAGCTGTTTTCAGGAGTGGTGCAGGGCCAGGGCAGGAGTAAGCCTGCCTTAACCCCACTGCTCCACCACCCAGAAGCCATCTCAGTTAAATGGTGCCCAGCCAGAGCCTGCTTCTTGAACCCCTGTCTCAGCCCTCAACCTCCTTCTGCTGCAACCTCCTGCCCCAGATGCGAGTCCCCCTGCACCCAAACTCTTTCCCAGAGCTTGCACCCTGAAATTACTCCTGGACCCCAGTGCCCCACTCTGGGCTAAGCCCAGAGCCCCTCCCACACTCCAAAGTCTTTGGCCCAAGACCAGAGCCTGCACCCCAATCTCCTACCCCAGCCTGGTGAAGGTGAATGAGGATGAGGGAGGAAGGAGAACAGAGTGAGCAGGATGAGGCCCCAGAGAAGGGGTGGGGGAAAAGCCGGGTTTGAGGTAGATCTTACATTGCACTTAAATTGAAAAAGTGATCATGTGGTTAAAAAGGTTGGAGACCGCTGGTCTAGAGTAATAGAGGCTTGAGGGGCACTGGGGCTGCAGGGAGGCAGCCAGGGCAGTCAGAGGCAGCAGGTTCACACCCCCTTGCCTATGATAAATGGCCATGTCAAACTGCACTTTGGCCCTGAGGCAGGGGCTAGATGATGACTGGCAGTAGGGTCACTGAGGCAAAGAGGGTATAGGGGATTGGAGAATTCTGAGGGGGAAGACCCCAGAGTGTGGGGCAGTACCTGGAGGGAAGGGTGCCAAGATCTGGGAGGGATGCTCTCAGGACCGTCTTTAGGATTTATGGTGCCCTAGGCGGGAGTATTAAACTGGTGCCCCTGACTTGCTCTTCCACCTCTATCCTCTCCACTTCCCTGAGACCCCAGCAGCCAATCCCCTCCCTCAGACTGTGCTGCAGGCAGCGCATTCGGCCCTCTCTAGGACCCAGCCCTGCTGTTACATGCTCCACTGCTTCCCATCATAGACGTGTGCAGCACATTTCATTAGGGTGTGAACCCAAAGAATTTTTTTAAAATGTACTCTTTGACCCCCGTTAGCCACACCCCTGACCCCCGTTAGCCACACACCCTGACCCCGATTAGCCACGCCTCTGGAGGCAACACTCTCGGAGCAAGATGGACACACGACTAAAAGTAAAAGGTGTCATGTGATTTCCCTCCCCCCAAGGACTTTTCCCACCATCCTCCTACCAATAGGGATTAGTTTGGCCCCCACCAATCCCCCCTCATGCAACTATCCTGCAATTGCATTAACCCAATGTGTGTGACATTAACTCAGGGGCAGAGAGGCTGGGGGAAGTGTTCCCTCTAAGAGTTTCCTCCCATGAGCAGAATGAATTTTGTGTTGTGCACCAATACTGAGTTCATGTGGCTTGTTTGGATGTGCCACTGTGGCACCCAAGGGTATGTCTACACTATCCTCCTAGTTGGAACTAGGAGGGTAATGTAGGCATACCGCACTTGCAAATGAAGCCCGGGATTTGAATTTCCCGGGCTTCATTTGCATAAGCGGGGAGCCGCCATTTTTAAAACCCCGCTGGTTTGAACCCCGTGCAGCGCGGCTACACGGGGCACGAACTAGGTAGTTCGAACTAGGCTTCCTAGTTCGAACTACCGTTACTCCTCATTTCACGAGGAGTAACGGTAGTTCGAACTAGGAAGCCTAGTTCGAACTACCTAGTTCGTGCCCCGTGTAGCCGTGCTGCACGGGGTTCGAACCAGCGGGGTTTTAAAAATGGCGGCTCCCCCCTTATGCAAATGAAGCCCGGGAAATTCAAATCCCGGGCTTCATTTGCAAGTGCGGTATGCATACATTACCCTCCTAGTTCGAACTAGCGGGGTAGTGTAGACATACCCCAAGTTATTAATAAATATCTTATAAACCTCTACCTTTTTCCTCTGCTGCCATGTCTCCTCCCCTTGCTCCATCAGCTCCCCTGGTGCCTGCTGCCCCCCAACCTCTCACCCTCCTCTGCTGTCCTGACTCCTGCCCTTCTCACTGCCCTCAACCTTCCTGAGACCTGCCCCACTCCACCAGTTCTTCTCTCCCCGCTGTGCCCACTCCTCCAGTAGCTCCACTCTGGACATGTGAGCTACCCCTCCTCATCCCCTCTCCTAACACCTCCCTTTACACACCTGCCCTGCCTCTCTCCTCTGATGCTGGTCCCTCCGCTGCAGGTGTCTGCCCTTCTGCTTTACCCCCAGAATCCCCTGGCACCTGCACCTTCCCTTAGCCCTGCACCCTCCTGGTGCCTCCCCCTTCCCTTACTGCCCCTGCCCCCTTTGCCCTCTTTTTCCCTGATGAGCACTGTACACCGACGAAGGACAGACCACCCAAGAATGCTCAGTGCAACACCCCTTTTGATTGTGCTAGGGTCCCATTTAATCACCTTGTGAGTGCATTTGGCACAGTCTGCCTCTGCTAAAGTCACTCCTTACCCGCTATCGCTGTGTAATTAACAGCCAGCAGCTGCCAACAGCAGAGGAGGGGGACCCGGGCCCACCCACTCTCCCAGGTCCCAGCCAAGGACCCTAAGACAGGGAGACAATCTCCCTGTGTTTAACGGTTGGGGGAGTTGCCCCTAAATGTGACTGTTCACGGACTCCACAACCCCGCCCTGGGCCCCTTCCTACGTCCACTGCTGGCCAACCTTCTCTTCTCAACTCCCAGCCCTGCTCGCCTTCTACGGCCCCCTCTTTGGCATGCCGGTCTTGTTTTTAAACTATTCCGCCACGCTGGCGGGTGACATCATCAACAGGTGTCTCCTGACCTGCTGGCACCCTGCTCTGCGCACCTGCACCGGCACCCCCTTTGGCCCCAGCCT
Organism: Pelodiscus sinensis; assembly: GCF_052426305.1. Classification (NCBI taxonomy): domain Eukaryota; kingdom Metazoa; phylum Chordata; order Testudines; family Trionychidae; genus Pelodiscus; species Pelodiscus sinensis. Next base: position 39,881,261 of record NC_143061.1, on the reverse strand, counting down.
CGCTCTGGCCCGGCAGCCTTTCTCCTGAGGCATTCCTGTTGCTCTCCCTGGCAGGTCCGCCTCCCGCTTGTGCCTCCCCAATCTCCGTTTCGGCGCAAGCCGCTCTCAGTGGCGTGGCTTGTACCTCCTCCCAGGGTGTTCCTCGCCGTTGCCCTGAGTGGGATGGGCTTACCCCATTACACCTGCCCTCTTACCACCCTCTGTCTCTGTTCCCCTAATGCCCCTGTGCCCTCACACATGCCTTGCTCCATCCCTGACTTCCTCATGCCATGTGCCAGACCTGGAGCTGGGCCACTCGGCGTTCGCAAACCCGGCCCATCACAAGATGACCGTCCCGCCTCTAGCCAGGCTCTCCTTCCCCACGCTCTGCTCGGCACATCTCCTTCCCCGAGCCATGGGTTGGCCATTTTTTAAAATGGCACCGCAACGTCACGCTGACGTTGCACCGCTCCCTCCAGCGTGCCGCGCGTGACCCCGCCACCAGCACAACCCCAGCTCCACTCGTCTGCTGCCATCTGGGTTGACAGCTTCCCTTCTCACAGCCTGATACCTTCTCCAGCTGGGGTCAGCTTGCTGGCCTCCTCGCCGGAGTCCCTCAGCCCAGCAGAGTGGTGCCCCAGAAAGAGTGGTGCCCTACACAACTGCGTACTCTGCATATGCCTAAGGATGGCCCTGGATGCTCCAATGCTGAGCAGAGCTAATTCCCAGAGTGCCCCGTAGGTGCTGCAGTGGTGAGTTGTGCCAGGTTACAGGGAGCCTAGACTCGGAAGTGACTGTGGGAAGAAGCATGTGTATCGAGAAGGGCTTTGCCACCCAGGAGAAGGGTGATTAGGATGTTTGGCATCCTAGAGGTGGGGCTAGTTAGACGAGGGTGTTCATCACTAAAAGAGCAGGCAGGCTTAATCTTCTGTGGCAGTGACTCGGTGTAGGTGGGAAGATCATAGGTATGTTCTGGGGGCAGATATCAATCTGTTAGACTGAAGCGTCAGGCTCTGTATGGCTGACCAGCAGATCTAAGGCCACCTTTAAGGAGTATTGTCTTTTCCTGTATCTCCATTTTAATAATAGCATATAGCACTTTTAAATCTAGAAACTGCAAAGTATTAACAATGTTCTATACAACAAACTATCAGCTGTATTTTTCCATCTGTAAAATAGGGATAATGAAGCACAGACTTCTGTGTGAGCTTGACAAAGTCACTCCCTGAACTACACTATGGAGTCAGGTCCACATAAGCCACCTTGTGTTGACCTAATTCTAAGGGCACGTCTATGCTGCACAAAATAAGCTATGCAATTTGAGCTATGAAAATTGCGCAGCTTATTTCGAGTGTATTTCAAAATAAACTGTTATTCCAAAACATCCCTTAATCCTCATGGAATGAGGTTTACAGGGACGTCAGAATAGCAAGCCTGTGATTTTGTAAGCTATTTCAAAATAACAGGCTTGTTTAAAAGACTCGGAATAGCTATCTCAGGATACCAAAAGTATCCCAAAATAGCACCGCTGTCTAGATGCACCCTAAGTATCTACACTAAAATTTTGCTCCTGCCAATGTAATTTGCCCATTACAGTGACTTCATTCCTCTTGTGCAGGTGGACTTATTGAATAATGTTGGTGTAGTTATACTGATAACAGTGTGAGTGTAGACACCTTGGTGTTTACATTGACTGTTGCTGGTTTTCAGAAACTGTCCCATAATGCCCTATGCTAACAGTTCAATTGGTGCAAGTACTCCTGGTGAGGAGACACACTGCTGAACAAGAAGTGAAGTGTAGACATGCACAAGCAATGCAATACTGAGGCAGCTGTATCCTGACATAAGTTAGGGTGACTTAATTGTGTAGATGTGTCCTTAGTCTCCATTTCCCACCTGTGAAATGGAGATAATAGCATTTCCCTCCCACAGATGTGACCAGGTACCCTAGAAATAGAAACCACCAAAATATCTTTGATAAGAAGCCAAGTTTAAAAATTGAACATACATCCTAGCCATATATGGATGGTGTTGTGCAAATGTGTGTTCCCTTCTCCCTTCAAGCCCTCTGTTCTGAACAGTTGCAGGCAAGATTCAATTTAACTTGACAAAACATGTCAGTGAATGGAATATATGTTCTCCAGCCTCCCCTGTGGGGAAACAAATGCCATTTTACTAAGTGGAAAGCTGTTTTGCTGGAAATAGAGCCTTTTAGATCTGATGAGGTTACATGACTTAATTATACATGTGGAGAAAATGATGCTTTTGAAGCACTATGCAGTGCAATCTGCTCTCTACGGAACCCTTTTAGCGTCACCTTTGTTTGAATGCCTGACATTGTTTTCCCTCAGGCTATGTCTACACTGCAGCAGTTTTCCGGAAAAATTACACTTACGTCTACATTGCTATTGCGGTCTTTCAACAAAGTCGTAAGAATAGAGGGGTTTTTCCGATGGCAGTAAACCTCCTTCTATGAGGAAGAAGCCTTTTTCCGAAAAAGGCATGTATGTACATAGAAGAGGGAGTTCTTTCGAAAGAAGAGGCCTCCAGGAAATAACACAGGTGCCCTAGTGGCCACTCCATCCATACTAATCACAACTTCAATGTGAGATAGAGTCCAATCAGTATGGACACTATCTTTTGAAAAAGCTCATCACTTTTTCCTTGTGCTCTTGCAGTGTGTACGCTCTCTTTCGAAATAAGCTTTTCTGGAAGATCTCTTCCGGAAAAGCTTCTTCCGAAAGAAGCCTGCAGTCTAGACATAGCCTGGGGGTGCGTCTAGACTGGCAAGATTTTGCGCAAAAGCAACTGCTTTTGCGCAAAAACTTGCCAGCTGTCTATACTGGCCGCTTGAATTTGTGCAAGCACACTGACTTTGTAATGTACAAAATCAGTGCTTCTTGTGCAAATACTTTCACGCTCCTGATCGGGAAAAAGCCCTCTTGCACAAGAATACTTGTGCAAGAGGGCCAGTGTAGACAGGGAAGAACTGTTTTGCGCAAAAGAGCCCCAATGGCTAAAATGGCGATCGGGGCTTTCTTGAGCAAAATCGCGTCTAGACTGGACACGGATGTTTTTGCGCAAAAGCACTTTTTGTGCAAAAGCATCCGTGCCAATCTAGATGCGCTGTTGCAGAAATACTTTTAACAGAAAACCTTTTCCGTTAAAAGTATTTCCGCAAAATCACGCCAGTCTAGGTGCAACCTCAGTGTTTGGGTCTCTGATGGGAAAAAAAGTCATTTGTGAGCATCCATTCATATTGACATGGAATGTGTCTTGTATTTGAGTGCTATATCTGGACAGTAAAGCATGTAAGTATAGCATGGCCACTAATAGCCATTCTACCTACTATGTTGATTGTGTTTATTCCTTGCATGCTCAATAGTTCATCACTATTGAAGAGATCCATTTCTATCCACTCTAGGCAATGGCTAGCATGCGTGCATAAAGGGCTCATTAAAATACCCAATAAACACTTCCTTAATTCATCTCTAGACAGGCAGAACCACTCTGATCTTAATGGTTGAAGAGAAAAAGAAATTCATATGTATTTTAAGAGAGCCATTCTGGTTACACTTTGGCATATAAAATGGAATTACTTCACTTGCTGTGCCACTAATATTTGTTGTTCTCCTAAAACATATTTATAAATACTTGTCCAAAAGTTATGTTAGAATGTGCTTATATGAAGAAAGTATCCAAATGAGAAATAAAAGGAGTAGTTTTCCCTTTTTATGTGAAATTTTTGTTTAGACCTTCTTTAATGTCACCTCAGATTTGGCTTTGATGGCCTAGGATATAACTGAATATTTACATTGCAACGTAATTCTACTTAGACACCAAAATATGCAGTCTTTACCAAATATGGTTGGAGTTTATTTTTAGGAAGAGGAACAATGCGTGAGAAAAATACTCATAAATAGGCATTTGCCTGGCAGTTTCAGGACAGGATGACTCCTTGTTTGTTAGGGAGCATGGCCCCCAAATGGGCATAGCTACAGTATTCTACATTCTTTTGATCATTTTCCTGGATACAATCTTACTAGGGCTCAGCCACAGTTAAATGCTGTAACTGGTCTTGACTCTTTTATATTGTACTCCATGTTGCTCTAATAAAGTCTTGACACCAAATCCACTTAGATGGATTCCTAGTGAGATTGGGTCTGATTTTTGAGGAATATTTGCCCTGTTTTCCTGTAAAGCCCTTGTAAGAACTCTGTCTTCAGACCAAGTGCCCCAAAATGACACAGTTGAATACCATATGGAAGAGATTTAAATTCATAGACTAAAATTATTTGTGCTCGGGTTAGAAACTCAAAGAACAGCTGTGAAAATGAACAACAGATGAGTAATTAGATTTACTGTCTCTGGGAATGGAAGCCAACAAACAGTTTGCATTTGCCAATGCACAAGATTTCATGCATGATTTTGATTAGAAATGCAACTTAGCCAATTCACAAGAATTTTTTTGTTGGGCTACCTTTCCAGACAGTTCAGAGATGGAGTGGGACTGTGCACAGCTTTACGGATTGTGTGTCAGATGTTTCCCTGGGTAGGCACCCAGGGAAAGGCTTATGCTGGGTTAGCTATTTATCAAGTGTCATGGTGAATTTGTCCCTTTTTGCTGCCCTTAGCCATATCTCAGGCTACATCTACATTGCAGGCTTCTTAGGCAAGAAGCTTTTTGTGGAAGAGATGTTCAGAAAAAACGTATTGTACAAGAGTGCATCCACACTGCAAAAGCACATTGGAAAAGTGATGCGCTTTTACGCAAGAGAGCGTCTAGACTGTATGGTCGCTCTCTCACAAGAAAGCTCTGATTGCCATTAACAGAATGGCCACCAGAGCACCTGTGCTTCTTTTGATAGGCTGTTTTTGTGCAAAAAAACCCCTCTATTTCCCGTCCCCACACAGCTTTTTGCGCAAGAGCTCTTGCACAAAAAAGAGTTATTCCTCGTAGAAAGAGGAATACCTACACCGCAAAACCCCCTCTGTTCTATCGATTCACTGTAAATATTCTTGTGCAAATCATGCTTGAGGTGTGGACACTACAAGTTTTTGCACAAAAATGGCTGTTTTGTGCAAAAACTCTTCAGTGCAGGTATAGCATAGCCCTTCTGAGGCTATCTGTGGCAGAAGCTCTGTAGTGAGAGAAACGAGCAGAAGAACCAACTTCAGAGGGCTTCTTCATGTGGCTGTACATAAGGAATTGTTCATTGAAAACCAAGCCCTTCTAAAAAATTCCTTTCAGCCCTAGAACTCACTTGATGCCAACTTGAAATGAGACTGTTACCCACTAGTAGAAAACTAATATACTGCTCCTCAGGCAAGAGTTGTCCACATAGAACTGTGAAGTCAAAAGTGATATACAAAATGACTACGTCTACACTGGCATGAATTTCCGAAAATGCTTTTAACGGAAAAGTTTTCCGTTAAAAGCATTTTCAGAAAAGAGCGTCTAGATTGGCAGGATGCTTTTCCGCAAAAGCACTTTTTGCGGAAAAGCGTCCGAGGCCAATCTAGATGCGGTTTTCCGCAAAAAAGCCCCGATCACCATTTTCATGATCGGGGCTTTTTTGCGGAAAACAGTACTATTCTGTTTACACTGGCCCTTTGGGCAAAAGTCTTTCGGAAAAAGACTTTTGCCCGAATGGGAGCAGCATAGTTTTTCCGGAAAAGCACTGATGATTTTACATGAGATCGTCAGTGCTTTTCCGGAAATTCAAGTGGCCAGTGTAGACAGCTGGCAAGTTTTTCCGGAAAAGCTGCTGATTTTCCGGAAAAACTTGCCAGTCTAGACGCAGCCAATGAGTGAATTGTGTAGAAGTGGAGTCTATTTGTATTCATTGATTAGCTCAAGAATATGGCTAAAAGTATGTTGGATCAGAGGAAGTGTTGAATTTAAAACTTGCACTAACTGTACTTTTTGTATTATGAAATACACTGTATGAGTCTCCTTTTACACAGCTCTCTGTTGGAACATGCAGAACCACAGAGAGAGAAAAAGAACCTTCTTTTCAATTACACAGAAGATGTGTTCAGACTAAAGCTTTGGGTTGGGGATACTCCCAAAGACCCATTGACTCACTGGTTTACTAGAATGAAGTAACTAAGGTACATGGTCCACCAGACTTCAAAGTAGCTGGCCTTTTCGGAAAGGAGAAAAAAAAAGCTAAATAAACAATTGTAGTCTTTGCCAGGAATAACCAGATTCAACTTTGATACAGACAGGCTGTGTCTTCATTGGCACCCTTTTCCGGAAAAGGGATGCTAATGAGACCAGTCGGAATTGCAAATGCCGTGGGGGATTTAAATATCCCCCATGGCATTTGCATGAACATGGCTGCTGCTTTTTTCCAGCTCGGGGCTTTGCCGGAGAAAAGCGCCAGTCTAGACGGGATCTTTCGGAAAATAAAGCCTTTTCCGGAAGATCCCTTATTCCTCTTAAATTCAGGAATAAGGGTGTGTCTAGACTACATGCCTCCTTCGACGGAGGCATGTAGATTAGCCAGATCGGAAGAGGGAAATGAAGCCGCGATTAAAATAATCGCGGCTTCATTTAAATTTAAATGGCTGCCCCGATCTGCCGATCAGCTGTTTGTCGGCAGATCGGGGGAGTCTGGACGCGATGCCCCGACAAAGAAGCCTTTCTTCATCGACACAGGTAAGCCTCGTGAAACCAGGTTTACCTGTGTCGATGAAGAAAGGCTTCTTTGTCGGGGCATCGCGTCCAGACTCCCCCGATCTGCCGACAAACAGCTGATCGGCAGATCGGGGCAGCCATTTAAATTTAAATGAAGCCGCGATTATTTTAATCGCGGCTTCATTTCCCTCTTCCGATCTGGCTAATCTACATGCCTCCGTCGAAGGAGGCATGTAGTCTAGACACACCCTAAGGGATCTTCCGGAAAAGGCTTTATTTTCTGAAAGATCTCGTCTAGACTGGCGCTTTTCTCCGGCAAAGCCCCGAGCCGGAAAAAAGCAGCAGCCATGTTCATGCAAATGCCATGGGCGATATTTAAATCCCCCGCGGCATTTGCAATTCTGACTGGTCTCATTAGCATCCCTTTTCCGGAAAAGGGTGCCAATGTAGACACAGCCACAATGTTGCAGCATTGAGGACTGCAGGTGCATTGCAAACCATTGTACAGAACCTTCAGGGGGTAACTGAATTAGTCTGTAACTGGAAAAACTTAAAAAACAACAAATAGCCTTGCAGCACCTTAGAGACTACCAAACATGTAGCTGGTATCATGAGCTTTCGTGGGCACAACCCACTTCTTCAAATGAATGGAGCTATTAACAGTCCAGGACACCACTCAGTGTGAGATCTGTTAATGTCTGGCAGCTGATAATGCTTTTCTTCCTTGTATGAAATTAGTTCATAATGGGGTGTTTATCTAGCCAATGAGCAAGATTAAATTAACTATAAAAACACTTCAATAAAATGCTCAATGATGTGGAAAACCCCTCTTCTACATTTGTAAGTTTGGGCTGTTTATGAAAGACTATTTATATTAGAATGAAGTTGCCATCATTTACTTAAAACCTAGTGTTAAGTTAAACAAATAAGCAATGTCTATTTACATCCAAAACTGTGAAATGGGCCAAACTGTCCGCACAATTAAAACTTTTGTTATGTGGCTCTTTTTTGAGATTGGATCTCACCTTGAGTGTTTTCACTGCAACAGAAATAAAATAAGCAATATTCTTTTTTTCACTGTGTCAGAAAAATGCTTCCATTGCCTGGGAGTTATAAGTACAATGAATAAACAATGAGATTGCTTTGCCATAAATTTCTGTCAGCCAGGCGGAAGATTTCTTCTCTTAAAAAGATGGGACACTGCACCTTCATAAAAATAAATGGAGATATCTAAGCCAGGCTAAATTGAAAGCTGAGAGGAAAGCCAGGGTTTTTGGACAATAACCTCAACCTGTACTTATTTTCAGCTCCAAATTAAAGCCTGTGTATCAATTCCTTTCAGCTGAGAAACTATCACTGTACTGATAATGAGTCAGAGTCTCAGTTCGTATAAATAAGCATAGCTTCACTAGAGCTAGGCAAATTTACACCATTTGAGGTTGGACCCAGACAAGCACTTTCAACTCCAAATGGTCTTAGAGGACTAAAAGTTTGACTTCTATAGGTGAAGCTGATAGGTCAGCATTCAAAACTCAAAAGTGTGGTGCATGTCTAGAGGGAAAAAATAAGCTTCTCTTTGACATTTACAATTTTCAACTCCTAAAGACTTTGAAAGAGCTTATGTGCAGTCATTCATAGGTTGAAACTTCTTCATTTAGGGGCCTGATCTTTGTACAATATAAGAAATTTTAATTCCCATTGATGTCAACGGGAATCGAAAGATAATACCTTGAAGTTACACTGCTCCTTAAAAAGCCATTCTCCATTAGATGCACTCTGACAATGTTATGTTACATCTGTTTGCAATAGATGGAAGCAAAACTGTTGGAAGGTCTTTTTCCCAGATCAATAGAAATGTCTGTTTGAATTCCTTGAAAAGTAGCAGAAAATATACTGCAACTTTTAATGAATGAGTCACATAGTATTTGCCTCTTTAAAAGCTAGCTGGCTTGATCCAAGAAGATCAAGTAGTATTGACTGTTCAGTACATAGATCTCTTCAGTAAGTAAACATTGAACTGCATATCTTCTAAACTTATTTGCACTTCAAATATAAATGTCCCAATCAAAAAAACAAAACAAAACAAACCTCCTTGATCAGATTAAATCGAACTGCTTGAAACCAAGTTGGCATATTCTCTAAATGGAATTCTAAGTCATTAGGAATTCTTTATGGTTCTGAGATGTTGACACAGCAATTGCTCATATTCATTATGTTAAGCAAAATAATGGGGAGAGTCTAACTATTGGAGCTGTAATCAAGGCAGCCTAACGGCTCAGGAAACTGGTTCAATACAGCTTAGGTTATAATAACCCAAAGTTATACAATGAGGCTGTCTAATTGTCTATGTGAACTGAGTTAGATGGTCTCATTCAGGGCTGAGCAGGTGGGTTAGGAGGAGAATTGGACTACCACACCTAGCATAAACTGACAAATGTGATGGGGCATCTTCCTCAGACTTAAAGGAGCTCTCCAGCTCCAGTTGGGAAGCTGGTTGCACCTGGAGGGAAGACGAAACCCAATTAAAGATCAATTTCTGTTAGGGATAAGTCTGGTGGCTACTGTACAGAGAGAACTTCCAGAAGAACAGGGAAAGGGAAGGAAAACTGTTACTCTTCTCTTAGTAATGTGGTGAGACCTGCAGGGTTGAAGAAAAGAGTTGACCTTAGGATCCTTTTCCTGAATAGAGAACTACTGGCAAAAAGCCTGGAGGGTCATAAAGAAGGCACTGGAGCAGTATTCCCTCTAATTTTCTCCATCCATGTACTGAATAAATGTTATGTGCACTACCAATAGAAACACATGTTACTGGTTGTGGACAGTTGTCGGTTCTCTGCCCATCAGCTGGGCTGCATCTGAATTTTTCTTGGGAGGCTACCCAAGTACTTAGCTTACAGGGAACATGGCACTGGAAAAGAGCAAGTTCTGGGAGTGAGCTTTGATTAAAGGGGCAGAATCTGGACTTCCAAGAAGAGAACTCTGGCAGATTTTCAGGTGAAGAATAGAGCACATAGGAAACTTAAGAGGAATGAAAATTTAAGACCAACAAAGGCAAAAGGAATTTTAAGCTTATATTGGTGGGGAACGAGGAGGGCCCTACAATGCTGGAGAGGTTCCTACACCATGCCCATTCATGAGAATCCAATGACAGAATGAGCACGGAGCCTGAACTTTCAGCTGTCCACCCAAATCTGGGGTTAAGTTCCTGCCTGTGCTGGAACTGGACTGTTTCATAGGCAATGCCAGTCTGACTCTTTCCTTTCTTTTCCATGAGACACTGATGAAAGACAGTGCGACACATTCACTCATACCCGCTCAGTTCTGGTCCTCATTTTTGGACAGCTCTAGAGCCTGATGTTCCCCTGTATTATTAATCCAATGGGCTTTCATTCCTCACCAATACATTTCTGGTTCATATGCATAGAAATGCACCAACTTCTGAAACTGAGATACTGTGAAAGATAAATGATCGTTACTCATTAAAACATAGTGGTTCAAAAGTGCATTACAATGGCATGAAGCAATGTGTTTCTAACTTAGCTGCTTAGAAAATAAAAGGGGTCCTGACTTTATTTTAAAAAAATAAATCCTTCAAGTGACATATCTCAGACCATAAAATGAATGCTCTAATATTTTGGATGATATTAACTGTAATTGGATATGTAAGGCACAAAATCCTTCCAATGTTTCTTAAACAATGTATTTAGTAGTTCAGGAAAAAATTATTAGAGAACAGATCCCGACAGAAATAAAATAAGTAGGCTGGAGTTGCTTCTGAGTTGTGTATTTGTACATTCTGAATTGCCTGATCACTTAGAATTACTTCAGAATCTATTAACTTTGAGCCATATTCTAGTGCCATTGAAGTTCATGCTGAAATTCCTATTAACTTCAACAAGATGAAGGCTTTGATTAAGGATTTCTACCACTGGGTGCCAGTCACACCCTGTTGAAAGTATACCAATGCAAGCCAGTAGCCTAGAACAGATACTTGAAACTAGGTAAATTGCACCTGTTAGGTGAATTGCTTTGCCTTTCTTCACTGACCGCTTATGCCTGTAACTGGGACAAATCCTGAGTGCAATTAAGTCCAAAGGACTTCAACCATTGAGATAGGTGTTTGACATGATGGCCAGGTGTATGGTCTTTTGTTATTTGCTCATGCTGTATAATGTTTCATGGTAGTCTTACTTCAAAACCTCAGCTACAATTAGAATAAAATGAAGAGTACCGGACAGAGGGAAATAAACATATGCAGGGAAGAGGATTTTTTTTCTGCTAAGGCTGAAGAGAGTGAAAGTCAAGACAAAAGAAGTCTGCCCCTCACTCTGGGAATAACAGAAGAGAAACATATTGTCATATCAGTGGCCATTCTATGTTTAGGATCAGAGTCTAGCCATGGATAGAAATAATAGTGAGTGAGAATGAGAGCTAGGCAAGAATTTTGTCCTGATACATCTAAACTTGGGAAGACCTTGGAATGCAAGAGGAAGCATTAGAAGCAAGAGGAACACCAAAGACAGGGTAAACCCATTACACAGTGAGGGAGAGAGCAATAACAGAAAATGTGGAAATGGCGGAAGTTCTTAATGACTTTTTCTTTGGTTTTTACCAAGAAGATCGGTGGTGACTGCATGTCTAACATACTGAATTTCCATGAAAATGAGATAGAATCAGAGGCTAAAATAGAGAAAGAACAAAGTAAAAGTTACTTAGGCAGATAATATTTTTTCAAGCCACTAGGGCCTGATGAAATGCACCCTAGAATACTCAAGGAGCTGACTGAGGAGATATCTGAGCCATTAATAATTATTTTTGAAAAGCCATGGAAGACGGGAGAAATTCTGGAAGACAGGCATTATATTTGCCTTTTTCCTATCTATAAAAAAGTGAAATAAGGACAATGTGGGGAATTACAGGCCAGTCGGCTTATCTTCTGTACCCAGAAAGATAATGGAGCAAATAATTAAGAAATTAACTTGCAAATTTCTAGAAGATAATAAGGTGATAAATGACAGTCAATATGGATTTGTTCAGAATAAATGATGTCAAACCAAACTGCTAGCTTTTTTTGACAGTGTAATAAATCTTATGGAGAGGGGGGTAAGCAGCAGATGTGATATATCTTGACTTCAATAAGACTGTTAATGCTATCTTGTAAATAAACTAAGGAAATGCAATCTAGAAGGATCTGCTATAAGGTTGGTGCACAAATGGTTGGATAACCATTCCCAGAAAGTTGTTATAAATGGTTCACAATCATGCTGGAAGGGTATAAGAAATGGAGTTCCACAGGGATCAGTTCTGGGTCTAGTTCTTTTCAATTTCTGCAACAATGATTCAGATAATGGCATAGAAAGTACACTTACCAGGCTTTCAGACAATAACAAACTGGGAGGGGTCACAAGTGCTTTGGTGGATCAGATTAAAGAAGAAAATAATCTAGACAAAGTGGAGAAATGGTCTGAAGTAAATAGGGTAAAATTCAATAAGGAAAAATCAAAGTATTCCACTTAGGGAACAATCAGTTGTACAAAATGGGAAATGACTACCTAGAATGGAGTACTATAGAAAGGGATCTAGGGGTCATAATAGACAACATGATAAATATGAGTTAACAGTGTAACACTGTTGCAAAAACAAACAAACAAAAAAACCCCATAAACATAATTCTAGGATGTATTAGCAGGAGTGCTGTAAGCAAGACACAAGATGTAATTCAACTGCTCTACTCTGCACTGGGCGCCGCATTTAAGAAAAGATATGGGAAAATTGGAGGTAGTCCAGAAGAGCAACGAAAATGACTGAAGACCTAGAAAATATGATCTATTAGAAGACTTACCTGGTGTTGCTCAGGTCCTTCAAAACGGAGCTGGCAGTGTGTGTGTAGGGGTGGGAAGGAGTTGCAGGAGTCAGGGCAGGGCTTTGAGGATGTGGGGGGAGCAGCGCAGTGGGATGGAGAGGTGTATGTGAGGGTGAGGGTTGGGATATGAGGGGCACAGTGTGGGGAGTCCCATCTGAAATGCCCCAGCCCTGCTGGCCACTCCTTTGGTGGCACTCTGTGAGATAGCTCTCCCCTGTGGCCACTCTAAGCATCACATCCCTCTGAACAGCCTCTCCCTCTCCATGTTATGGAAAACAGTCTCGTTCCTAGTGCCTCAGATGGAAGGGGCAATCCCCTCCATTTGGCCTGGAGGCAGGGGAGCATATAAAGTCTCCTCTCCACACCACCACCACACTGCCAGGGGCGCACGATGCCTAGAGTGAACTGCCAGCTCTTTTCAACAGCTGGCAGTTCCCTGTAGGTGCCACATACCCCTGGCGAGGAGAAGAGACCACAGCTGCTTTGAATAGCTGTCAGTTCCCTGGCAGGAGGAGGAGACTTTATACGCTCCTCTACTCCCAGGCCAACCAGGGCCTGGAGGTGCGGGGGTGTGCAAAGTCATTCGCTGTTCAGAGAGGCTGGCAGCTTCCTCTAGGTGTGGTGCAACACTGGCAGGGGGAGGGAGCCACCAGCCACTTTGAATAGCAAATAACTTCACGCACTCTCCCACCCCTAGGTCTCGATTGACGTGGGGGCAGGAGAGCTTCAGGGCAGGCTTTGGGCTGGGTCAAACAGCTTGGCCAACTGGATCCGGCCCATACCTTGCCCATCTCTGGTCTAAATGCTGCTTGGTCCTGCCATGAGTGCAGGGGACTGGACTAGATGTCTGTAATAAGGTTCAATCACAGGCCCCTCAACCTTTGGTCCCTCATGCACCCAGAGACTAGCCAGAGACCTCTTTTAGTGCAGCCACCCAGCCTCTTTATTGTCAGTGTCAGCTCCCACCACCTTTTGTTTGCAGCACTTTAGGCATGTCTCCTCAGAGTCCGCTTGCTGGCTGGGGACCACAGCCTTCTATTCCCTGGCTCCTCCATTATTCCCTTTCTGCCAGCCTTCTGTAGCGCCATGGCTAATGAGGCCAACAGCTGTTCCCCATTTGACCCTCAGGTTTGGGCTTGCTCAGCCAGCTCCAATTAACCTCTCCTGAGGGAGCTGGTGGGCTCTTTTCAGGCTTCCTAACCAGCAATCTGTCGCAATGACCTCTTGAGGTCCCTTCCAATCCTATGATTCTATGTTTATCTTGCCTGAGCCAATCTCCTCTAGTGAAACGTTTTGCTAAGAGGTTGGTAGAAGAGAACAAATGGCTAAAGTAGCAGTGTATGAGTGAAGCTTTTAATGGACATAACATTACATTTCACTTACTAATATGCTTCAGTCTAAGCAATAGGATTTCTCAACTGGGATGCGGCTTTGATCTCTAATCTGTCTGTGACATCTATTTTGCAGTTTGTTCCTTTTAAAGTCTGCTAAAAATCATTCAGGAAGGATAGTTTAAAATTAAATAGTTTAAAGCTTCATACTGATCAAAACCACCGAAGGGTTTTGAGATAGCTGCAAGAATTGCTTGTTTGCTCATTTGTTAATGTTGCATGAAGCATTTTTTTAGTGCTCTATTGCTTAGCAAGTAGAACTGGGTGAAGTTTCTTTGATCAAAACTCTTAACATTAATTTTTTGATAAATGGTTTTGGGTGGGAGTGAGGGAAAGGAAATTCTGAAAAATCCTGGGACAGACAATTACACTGTATACAATGTTTAATTTTTGACGTTTTCAAAGTTAAACATTTTGTTTTTTGCTTGAAATGACTAGAAATGTTTTTTTAAATGATCAATTGAAACAATATTTTGCTTTGGGACAAATGAAACCCTGGGACTGATGGTGTATCTTTTTTTATTATTATTAATCTTTCACTTGCCAGTACACTAAAATCTGTTATTCTCCAGTTCTGTTTACAAGTTCAGACAGACTATTTGGCATGATCCTGAAAACGCACAGGCATCAAAATAATCCAGTTCTGAGTTGAAAGGCAACTCATGTAAGTAAAGTTAACTTCAATAATTTTTTTCAGGACTGAGCTATCATAAACCTGCACTGCTAAGGTGAATGAGAACTTTTGCTATGAAGCCATCAAATGGGGTAGGTATAAATGTTGAGATTTGTAAGATGCAAAACTCCTTCCAAATAGTAGTTCATGTTGAAATGGGAATTTCAACCATACATTTATGTAGTTAACATTCTCCACTTATTTATATACTGTTGAATATCTGACTACCTGTATTACGGACCCTGACAGTTTCTGAATTTCCTGTATGCTGTATAGGAAAGGACTGTACTCAGGTATTCACAATCTACACTCAATTGCAATGTTTGTACAAGGGAAGCCTTGCAAGTTATCATTCTGAAGACTCATAATTTCCTGATCAATATTATCATAGCAAAATGGATGTGGTAGGATTACATGTGAAGTTCTAAACATAAGATGAGATCATGATTAAAAGTGTGTTTTCCACAGAAGTCAGGGAAGTGGCTAAAAGGTTGCTTCAGCCAGGTGTCAATACAGGCTGATGGACCATTACCTACTAAGTGGCCATTCTTTGGCAAGAAAGGGAACAGAGGCAAAAATCTACATCTTGGCAAAGAAACAATATGGAGTTTCCTCCCACACAGACTGTGTGTTGCCTGGCTCCCAGTTGAAAATATTTTTCAAGAGGGAGATTGAAACTAAAAGAAGCGACAAACACCCCAAAACAATATTTTTCTCTCTAAATATCCCACCCTCCTCAGCCCATAGACGCTCGGGGGTTTTCGCCTTCCTCTGTAGCATGGGGCATAGGTCACCTGCTGGTTTAAACTAGAGTAAAAGTTGAATATTTTGTAACTTGAAATCTTTAAACCATGGTCTGAGGACTTGAGTAACTCAGCTGGGGCTAGGAGACTATTACAGGAATGAGCGGGTGAGATTCTGAGTGTTTAAATTGAAGTGTCTGAGAAATTTCCATTTGGGATGGCAAGTTGTTTGCATGTTGTTCCCTCGAAGGACTAACTAACTGGATTAATATACTTAGGCCAGTACAGAATGTACATTTCCAGGGGAAAATCTGGAACTATGAGTGTATTGTGGTTACCCTGTGCTAATCTTTAAGGGTGAAAAGAGCCAAGAAACATAGCTGGGACTTCTGGAGGGTGTTTGTGCACAGTCCAGTTAGAGGCTACAGAAACAAGGTCATATAAAGGGCACCAAGTTTCAGGGAAAGGGTGACACAGCTGCTTATTGACCTTGATTGTTCCCTGGTATATCACAGGTATCTGTTGGAAAAATGCAGATTATTTCGAAATAACTCCCTGCCCTGGGCTACTTCTTACCCACCTCACGGCAGTCGGTGTCTTCCCCACTTTACTCCTCTGGGCTGGGAGCTTCTCTAGCTGTTCCTCACTGGCTGGCCTCCGTGGCACCATCCGTCTGCAGATCTTCCAGAGCTCTGGCAACAGCTCCTTCCTCTGTGATGCCTGGCCTTGACCGAGCTGCTCCACTGGCCTTTATACTGGTCCTCCAGTTGGAGCATGACCAGCAGGTCTGTGGGGTTGGGGCTCTCTCAGCCAGATAGCCCTGGTTGACTGCTTCAGGCCCAGTGTGGGGTTGGTACACTCCATCACACTCCCCTTCTTTTGAAATAGCAAGTGGAGCGTCCATACTACCAAGCCCGTTATTTTGAAATAAGGGACTGGTTATTTCGAAATAATAACTCCTGCTTTCCATGAAGAATAACACGTGTTTCAAAATCATTATTCTGAAATAGCAGTAGCATGGATGCGCTACTGCTGCTATTTCAAAATAACTACTCCCCAGAGTCATTCAAATTAATTACTCCCCAGTGCCTTCTGGGGCGCTAAATCGAGGTAGTGTGCCCACATTAAGGGAGCCTGCCTCAGATTAATTTTGAGGCTTCCTTGTAATGTAGACATGCTATTTCAACATAGTTATTTTGGGAGTTATTTCAAAATAAGTTATTCTGAAATAATTTCCTAGTGTAGATATGCCCTTACTTGGAACCATAGTAACTGTAATTACTATGTAAGGCTGGCATTAGAGATTTAAATCAAATAGTCCACCTACTTGCCAATGCAAGCTAGTCAATAGCTAGAGGAGCTCAAAAACCAGAGAAGTCACAATTACAATAACTGCTATAAATACCTATTTTCGGACTCATTCTAGAGGGTTACTCAAAACCAATATTGATCTAGAAATCCATTTATTTTATAGGCATGTTCACTAAAATGTTTTCTAAGCTATAGAGTGCTTTCTGCATTCAAGCATGTACATCTCCTAATATTAATGGAAGTTACTATATACTTGGACCGTTGAGTCAAGAACAATAATCTCATAAACTGTTTCTTCTGCTGTGCTGTGTCATAATTCATAATTTTATGTTGCATCTAAGCTCAGTGCCTCGGTTGGCATCACTCTTAGATCTGGTGTGTGCAGGGCCCACTTGTCCAGGTAATCGCTAGGTAGTTAATATTCAGCAGGGCCAATCATGTGCATGAGAATTTACAGCATCAGTCCCTTAAACAGGAAATCAGCCACAAATGCACTAGTAATATCCATCTACTCTTCAGGGAAACCCTTAAATGGAATGTTCCTGCAGTGTGTTCATCATGGGATGAAAAGCAGGTCTTTGAATTACATGTACCTTCCAGATAGCTGAAATGGGGACCAAGAGGAGGTCCCTAGTCCCAGTCCCAGTCCCAGTCAGATGTGAGATTAGATCCCACAAATCTTGATTTCCAAGCCCCTGCTCAAAGTACTGAACATTCTCATATATGATGTAACAGAAAAACATTTCATATAATTAGGATTCTGCCAAATTCACAACCATGAAAAATGTTTCACAGACACTGAAATCTGATCTTCTGTGAAATCAGGTCTTCTGTGTGCTTTTACCTAATACTATACAGGTATTACAGGGGAGGACAGTATTTCTCAAATTGAAGGTCTTGACCTAAAAGGGCATTGTAGGGGGGGGTCACAAGGTTATTTTGGTGGGGGTCACGATATTGCAAACCAGTGTTCCCTCTAAGCTGTGCGGCAGGAAGCCCTGAGACTCTGTCTGGGTGGGGCTGATTGATCACCTGTGAAGCTCTGTGCAGCTTAGAGGGAACACTGTTGCCAACCTTACTTCTGTGCTGTCTTCGGAGCTCAGTGACTGGAGAGTGGTGGCTGCTGACAGAGGGCCTAGTTCTGCAGGCAGCAATGCAACATGAGGGTGGCAATATCATACAATTCCATCCTTACTTCTGCACTGCTGTTGGTTGTGGCTTTGCCCTCAGAGCTGGGACTCCAGCCAGCAACTGCTGCTCTCTAGCTGCCCAGCTCTGAAGGCGGCAACACTGCCAACAGCAGCACAGATTAAGGGTAGCTGTACTGCAACTCCCTCTACAATATCTTTGTGACCCCTCTGAATGTCTTTTTGGATCAGGACCCCTACAACTACAACACTGTGAAATTTCAGATTTAAATAGATGAGATCATGAAACATACGATGTTTAAAATGACCATGACAATGGCCAAAATGGGCCATGAACTTGGTAGGGTCTTACACCATGTGTGTTAATATGAACACACCCATCCCATCTTCTTGGTAAGTAGAACTTTGCGAATGTTCCATGTGAGAACTTGAACATGGTCCTTCTGATGTGATCAGAAGTCTGCTTTCCCATGCCTAATCATCTGTTTCCTATGTAAATAACTCAGATTGCCAAAAGTATATTATTGGATTTCATAAGCCATTTGTGAGCCAAGGGAGAACACTTTGTTACCAGAAACACAAATTTTCCCATCATATTCATTTGACAGCTTCTACAGCAAAAGCTCAGAAATCCAATAATCCCCACCCCAACACACTTTAAAACGAGACATCACATACAATAAAACAAAATGGGAAAAAATAATTCCAGCCAAGGCTACTACTTCTTTGCCTCAATGCATTTTCAATTCATTTTAGAGCTAACACTGTGGTAGGGCTCATGGAGTAGTGCTCTAGTTAATCTGTGGGATTTGTACCTACTGTGTGTGTGTGCTGTGATCTGATACGAGACTCTTTTCTTACTCAGGTCGAGAGAAGTTTTGCCCAAGTAAAGGGTGAAAGGGTCCCCTCTCAGTCATAATGCACAATGCTCATGTCTTCTGTGACCATCTTGAGAAGCTTCTGTAGTAGAACTGCACTGACACAACCTTTGACTTTCATAGGTTCATGTTATTTTGTGCCATGAAAACTGGAACAGAGGAAAAGGAAATGGGTTACTCTATAGCAGGAGCAGCAGATATAATAGGCAGGGAAAGGCATTGCCTTTCCAAACCACCAACCTGGCCCCACTCAGACTTTGCCCCCAGAACACCTCTTGTCGGCGTACTGGGGGTGCAGTGTTGCTGCCCCTGAGTGCCCACCCTCCCCATGCTCTAGGGCTGGGGAGGCTGGGGCCACACACCCACTCACTCTCCCCATGATGTGGGGCCAGGGAGGCTTGGGCTACGTGCTCTCTGCCTTCCCTGTGCTCTGGAGTGGGGAGGCTTGGACCTTGTACCACCTACCCTTCTTGTGCTCTGAGGCTGGGGCCACATCTTCCTGAGGTGCTCTGGGTGGGAGGAGTTTGGCTCCTGTGGGAGTGGGGTTAGGGGCTTGTGTACCCCAGAACCTACCTTCACCCATTACCCGTGGAGTTTAAACACAAGTCCATAAACCAAAATCCCTGGTTTTTGAGAGAGATGTCTGTCTACACTTAAAAACAGAAAGACGTGGTTCTGGAGTCTGGACTAGAATCCAGGACAAGCACATCTGAGCTTTTGGAGGGTATGTTCAAAGAAGCTGGGAGTGTTTTCCAGAGTGAAGCTAGCTCTGAATTGGGTTATATGATCCAAAAATGTAACCCAATCACCCTCAACTTTTTAGATAAAAGATCGGGGAAACAAGAATATGAACTCTTGCTTGTTGTTCCTTCTCTTTCAACAGGCAGCTCAACTCTCAGCGTACCTCCTGCTGCTCCATAATAGTGAATATTAGAACTCTGTATGCTAAATAAAGGCAAACCTTTGAAACTACTTCCCTATGCCTCCATCTTTATTAAATAAAAGAGGGAACCGTGTATTTCACTGCTTTTCTTTATCTGGTCTTACAAATTAATAATTTTGAAAAGGAGGGGGAGGAAAGGAAACCAGTTTAGAAGATTCTTTTTTCTCTTGGTGGATCCAGACAACTCAAGACTAATTCCACAGTGAGAAAAACAACTTGTGAGGCTTTGTGCCTTTTCTCGTCAGCCTTAAATTATAAAATAGTAGCAGCAAATGCTTGCTCTCAGTCCTACTTCTCAGCTCCCAACTAAATCCCATTGAGAATAACTCACTGACTCAGGCTAGATCACTTCTGAATGCAACATCTCATAGTTTTTAGTCATGTCCTACTTTTCCACAATTTACAGCACATAGGCACAGAAATCAGATCAAGCCACTTAAAGTCACACACTAAGTGGCTCATTTTAAATGGGATCCCTGGAGGATACTTCTGTTTCCCAGACTTCTATAACCTCTAGACCACAATGCCTCCCTAGTACAATGCAGTCTGAGCATTCAATTATGGCTCTGGCTGTGGAGTGAGCTCCCTAGGTTCCCATATTTGTTGTGACTCAGAGTTTTTCGGTGTGGTTCTTATTGTGGTTGATCTTTTTATGGAACAGCACCACTAATATGGGGAGGGTTTGCAAGCAGTCTTCAAGGGCCTTGTTGGAGCTTCTGACAAACAGCTCACTGCAACTCCATTGGCTCTCATTTGAGCTACTTATCTAAGTAAAACATCACTTTGTATTGGGCAAGGGAGACTTGTATATGTTTAAACTTCAGTTCATTGATCAGTCACACAGCCAAAAAGAGTACTTGAGAACCTCCAAGGTAGTGAGTTTGAAAGTGATCACTGTACATACGTAGGTAAACTCTGACAGGACTTATTTGTACAGTACTGTTAGGATATGTCTACACTACAGCACTAATTCGAACTAACTTAATTTGAATTAGTTAATTCGAACTAAGCTAATTCGAACTAGTGCATCTAGACCTAAAAACTAGTTCGAAATAGCATTTTGCTAATTCGAACTAGCATGTCCACATTGAGTGGACCCTGAACTGAGGTTAAGGATAGCCGGAAGCAGTGCCGGCAGGGCATCGGGTTAGGACTTAGAGTGTGGAGCTGCTGTCTCAGGCTAGCCGAGGGCTGTGCTTAAAGGAACCCGACCCCCACCTCGGACAGACAGTTCTCAGGGGTTCCCCGCTCGCTTGTCTAACTCGATGAGGGACAGCAAAGCAGTCCTGGCTTGGAGTGCCCTGAATGCCCACATTCGGCACATCACAGCACTTGGCCATCTGCCCGGCTGCACTTGCCGCAGGCTGCCATCTGGGGGGGAGGATCAATCGGGGGGCTGCAGGAGAGCTTCCACCCCGAGGAGCCCACAGAACCACCCCAGTCCTCCCCATCGGGGGCTCGTACCCCATTCCTCCCTCACCTCCTTTCACTTACCCCTCCCTGACTCCCCTTCCTGATGTACAAAATAAAGGACACGTGTGTTCAAAAATAGAAACTCTATTGAACAAAATTCGGGGAGACTGGGAAAAGGAGGTGGGAGAGGGGAAGAGAGAGGGTGGGAGAGGGGAGGGCAACTAAAATGATCAGGGGTTTGGAACAGGTCCCATATGAAGAGAGGCTAAAGAGACTGGGACTTCTCAGCTTAGAAAAGAGGAGACTGAGGGGGGATATGATAGAGGTCTATAAAAGCACGAGTGGAGTGGAGAGGGTGCATAAAGAAAAGTTCTTCATTAGTTCCCATAATAGAAGGACTAGAGGACACCAAATAAAATGAATGGGTAGCAGGCTTCAAACTCATAACAGAAAGTTGTTCTTCACAAAGCAAATAGTAAACCTGTGGAACTCCTTGCTGCAGGAGGCTGTGAAGGCTAGAACTAGAACAGAGTTTAGAGAGAAGTTAGATAAATTCATGGAGGCTGGGTCCATGGAGTGGTATTAGCCAGGGGATAGAAATGGTGTCCCTGGCCTCTGTTTGTGGAAGGCTGGAGATGGCTGGCACGAGACAAATGGCTTGGTCATTGTCTTCGGTCCATCCCCTTCGGGGTAGCTGGTGTTGGCCACTGTCGGCAGACAGGATACTGGGCTAGATGGACCTTTGGTCTGACCCAGTACGGCCGTTCTAAGCTCAGGGATCAGGGTCAGGGGTCTCACTGGACCACCTTGATTTTCATGCAAACCTACTCCTGGGTGGCCAGGCTGGCAGCTATCCTGCCCTAGACGGCCACTTTCCTGTGCCTAGTGCGGAGGTCATGGATGAGGTCCACGATCTCCGCACTAGACCAGGTGGGTGCCCGCCTCTTGCGGCCCCAGGCAGGCTCCTGTGAGCCGCCAGTTTGGTCCCGCGAAGAGGCGGAGGGCTGGGTGGCAGAGGGTGGCTGGTTCGTGCCGTGCCAGGTGCAGGGTCTGCTGGCTGGGTGCTGGCAGGCTTGCACCTGGCACGGGCACCGTAGCCAGACCGTGCCCCTTTAAGGGCTCTGGGGCTGGGAGGGCGGCAGAAGAGTTTCCCTGGTGGTGCCCAGAGTGGCCACCAAGGAAAGCTGGGAAGGGCTAGCCTCCCACTGGTTCGAATTAAGTGGCTACACAGCCCTTAATTCGAACTACTTAATTCGAACTAGGCGTTAGTCCTCGTAGTATGAGGTTTACCTAGTTTGAATTAAGCGCTCCGCTAGTTCGAATTAAGTTCGAACTAGCAGTTTGTATGTGTCGCGCCTATCAAAGTTAATTCGAACTAACGTCTGTTAGTTCGAATTAACTTTGTAGTGTAGACATACCCTTATATCTGATCTCTGCTAGTTACCCTGGTGTAAATCTGTAACTATACCCTGGATCTATTACTGAATTCCGTGGGTTTGTTTTAGGACTTGGTCTCTTAGAAGAAGGGGAGTGCAAAGCATTTCCATTGACTTTGATAAGAAATCCATGGATTAGATACACAGGTGTAACAGAGCATAACTTTGCCCACAGATCACATTTCCTTCCCTGA
The DNA here is from genome assembly GCF_052426305.1 of Pelodiscus sinensis. NCBI lineage: Eukaryota > Metazoa > Chordata > Testudines > Trionychidae > Pelodiscus > Pelodiscus sinensis. Next base: position 39,858,646 of record NC_143061.1, on the reverse strand, counting down.
TCACTAATTTTCTATTTATCTACAGAAAATAGATGTGCATCTTAGATCATGTGCTATCATTTCTAATCTTCTGATAACCAAAGCCACCAGATGCTTACAATATCGTCCTTATTTTCTATGACAAGCATATTAAATGAGAAGATTCTTCATTGCTGTTTCCCCCCATATTGTGTGTTCTGAGATAGGCCAATCACTACTTCCTACAGATAAAATGTAGGTAATATATCCTGCCATGTTGGGTACAACACCCTTCTCTATATTATAGAGAAGGGTGTTGTACCTGGCTTCTTTCTATTTTTTCTCCCTTCATGTAGTACTGTCTCTGGATGTCTTCAGGCAGCATAAACCATATTGCTACATCAGAATGATCTTAAAAAAGATGCCCAACTGCTCCATTTCAAGTGCCCTTTAATGTGAAACAAGAACATGAGTTAATCCACTTAAGAATGTCCATCATTCAGCCACACAACATCTTGCTGAGGAATATGAATCTTGCTGTGCTGTCCAATCACAACTGCCCCCTCCTTAGTCCAGGTTGCCTACTTACCTAATTTTCATAATCTAGTTGTTCACCATCAAATATTTTGTTATCTCTCCCCTGTACTTGGACTCGGTGGACCATTACACTGCCAATAATTTCCTACATTCTAATCTGAAATAAACAGTCTGCTATAAATCATTAACACTAGAGCTAGTCAAAACTCAGGATTTGTGTTCCACAGGGAAAAATCCTAGAATTTTCTTTTCTCTCAAATTGTTAAAAACAAAAAACCCCACCCCACGATTCCCTGGAAAATTTTGTTCTAGAAATATTAATGTCCTTATCAGTGTTAGACATTGCATGTGGGGACAATAGTTCTGCTCGGGTCGGTTTAAGTACGCTGTTGACTCTGAGTCATAGGAAATGGCTGGAATGAAATATATTGATTCCAATTACTATCATTTTTTGGTGAAGTTGGACAAACGTAAAACTGCTGCCACTGTGAAGAAGCCATAGAAATCCAGGAATCATATTGCCCAGCAAACACTTGATCTTCTTGCCAAGCAGAGAGACATGGCAGCCAAGGGCAATACCAGCCTGGAGTATAAGTTCGTCTATAAAATGTTGAGAAAAAAGACGATAGATGATTATGAGCAGTATCGGCTTGCGAAAAAGCAAATGGCAGTTGAAGAGAAAACGAGTTTGCAAAGAACTCAATGTGAAATCCAGTTAAGCCAAACTCTTCCAAGCACGTTTGTTGACAAAAACAGTAGTAAAATGACAAACAGATGTGAAATGGAACAAATTTGCCTGTTCTTTTATAGTGAGCTATTTTCATCAGCAACAACAGTGGAGCCATTATACCTGGGCTCCGTCACCCCCGAACCTTATGTGCTCTGTGAAGAAGTGGCAGCAGCCCTTCAGAAGATGAAGTTGGGAAGAGCATCAGGTTTAGACCAAGTACACATAGAAAAACTTTGTGCAGAAGGTGATACACTTTTAAAGCACTTAGCGTGAGATTCTCAAGATGCATCAAAGAGGGGAGAATTCTGAAAGACTGAAAGAGATCTCAAACTATTCTTCTGCTGAAAAAAGGTGACTGAGACGACATTTGCAACTATCGACCCATCTGTCTGCTTTTTCATATTTATAAGGTCTTTATGAGAATGATCTCTGTCCATATTGAGGGTGTCCTCGAGGAAAACATGATAAGGGAACAGGCAGACTTTCATAGGGGATTCTCCACAGTGGACCATATTTTTGTGGTCACACAGATGTCCAAAAGGTTTAAAGAGTACAAGATCCCACTATGCTTGTTATTCATTTAAAAAAACCTTGGCTCAGTGGAACAAAATGCAGTTTTAAGTGCTCTCTTTTCACAGGGTGTTTCCCCTGTGTATGTTAGAATCATACAAGATTCCATGATGGACATAACTATGGAAATAATGCTTTTTGATGATCCCATGATCATCAAAGTTAAGCAAGGTGTAAAACAGGGTGACGTTTATTCACTGAAGTTGTTTGCCAATGTCCTGGAAGACGTCTTGTGGAAAACCAAAGTGAAAGATGAATTTCTGATTGATGGCGAGGTTCTTCAGTTGCTCCTTTTCACAGATGACATTGTCCTAATTGCTTCAAAATCCACATCACCTTCCTCAATGACATTCGTAAGAATGTGAAGGAGATTGGCCAGACCATCCATACTGGAAAAACGAAGTGGATGAAAAATGCACATTTTTCAGAGTAGGTCATGCAGTTGGATGGACAGACTGTCGAGCTGGTAGATGAATATGTATATATTGGAGAAGTGTTGCAGATGGACAATGTGTTGGGTCCAGAGTTGAGCAGGAGGTCGGGCTGGATTGCCTTTGAGAGTCTGCATAGTATTTTTGTACATCCTAAACTTTCCACCACCATGAAAGCTCATCTCTTTAATACCAGTATCTTTCCGGTAATGCTCTATGACTGTGAAAACCTGGAACATGACATTTATAGAAGAATTAAAGCTGCAAATCACCCAAAGAGCAATGGAAAGACACATGGTGGGTGTAAGTAGGCTACAGCATGTTACTATTGATGATCTGTGTGCAAGAAGTGGTGACAACAATATCATCCAAGTTATGTATGGTTGGATAAGGACATGGGATGGTCATGTAGCGAGACTGAGAGACAACAGATGCACAGCACTTATACTTCACTGGTATCCACGAAACATAAAAAGAACAAGAGGAAGGGCTCCAGGATGGTGGGTGGATCCTTTATGGAAGATTTATGGAAGGACATGGACAAGAACTGAACAAAACAGGACGGTGTGGAAAATTGCGATCTGCATTGGTGGTGAGACCATTCACATCGATGAAATCATGGATCTTCCAAGTAGCCCAAGGTTTATTAATGTACTTAATTTTGATTTTATATAATTATTTGTCATGTGACAGTAAAACAAAATCCATCAAGCTTGTTGAAACAAGGTACTTCTATAAAATCAATTAATTTATGTGAACATTTTTTTTACTTTTTTTGTTCAAAAATATTTTCTGATAGGAAAACTGTTCCATTAATTTTGACCTATTCTAATTAATATATTCCTCAGGAGATGTTGCTCCATATAACAGTAATAAACATAAAGTGGACAAGAGTCATAATTTGCTCATGATGGGGTTTCCTCTAACTTACACTATTGTACTAAGCTGTCACTTTTGTATCAGGTAGCAGGAGTGGGATGCACATTGATCGTGACATAGTTGTTGTCACTAATTAAAAAAAACAAAGCAGATGCAATTTCACCTCTACTTCTCTCCCACTCCATAGAAAAATAAAACTCTGCTGCAAGTAAGCACAGTCTTCAGAGGATGAAGGCATGTTCCAGTGTTTTAGTCTAGGCTCCTCTCCAGTTAAAGCTTCCTACTAGAGAATCATCATAACTTGAATCATTATTTCCCCCTGAGAGCTCTATTTTTCACTCGTTATCCTGCTGGGGCCTGGAATTCAATTAATCTGAATATAAACGTATATAAGTCATATCCTAAGGAAAGGATGTAGCAACAAAAGCTTCCTCTCAGGAACAATGTTTTTGAAGTCTTCGTCTGACCTAGTAAGGAGGATGATAGTGAGGAGTTGTTTATAGTACATTTTCTTTGAACTAAGAATTAGAACGTGGAAGAACTAAGCTTACAGCAAAGATATTGAATGCACTGTACAGTGCTAACTGGCAATGACTGAGATTAATGACCATTTAAAGATGGCTCCTATCCACCTTCATAATGAGTGATTTATAGGCTTCCCATTTTTAAAGTGACACAATGCTTGTAGTCATGTTGTTCCCAGGACAGAGACAAGATGTCTGAGAAGCTATTAAAATTGGAGCTTTGCCTTAGTAAATAAATAAGCACTATTGCCATGTGTTCTTGGGTAATTAAGAGTAAAAATTAGTGGATGATCATAACTGGGCAGCAAAGCTGCTCAAAGAGACATGACAAAACACTTTCCTAAGATTCCCTTCTCCTTCTCTTCCTCCAATTTTTGGAAAGGCCCATGGACTATGTGCTGGTTTGATACAATCAATTTGGGGTTTTTCATCAGGTCTGTGTCTAGACTGGCCAGTTTTTCCGGAAAATCAGCTGCTTTTCTGGAAAAAACTTGCCAGCTGTCTATACTGACCGCTTGAATTTCCACAAAAGCACTGACTTCCTATTGTAAGAAATCAGTGCTTCTTGCGGAAATACTATGCTGCTCCCATTCAGGCAAAAGTCCTTTTTACAGTGTAGACAGCTCAGATTTGTTTTTCGCAAAAAAGCCCTGATCGCGAAAATGGCAATAGGGGCTTTTTTTTGTGGAAAAGCGCGTCTAGATTGGCACGGACGCTTTTCCGCAAAAGCGGAGGCAATTCCCCAGAGTTGACGACAGGCGATGCTGTGGGGGCCATCGGAACCCCTACAATGGCAATAACACTATTTATTGTCCCAGAACATCATGTATAATTATAATATGTGCTATATTTCCCCCTTTTGTGCCCGGTTGGCATTTCTGCATGTTCTTTGTCAGTGCTTTAGTTACATTTGCATCAAGGTGACCAAGCCTGAGTAGCATTTATATATGACTGCCTCTAAAATTGTGTAAATCAAAAATCTGAGAAATTGGTAACAACACCAAGACTATCTATTTCCTTGTTAGTTGCTCACTTTGCTCTCTTCCCGTGAGCCTGCCATCATACACTCAGACTTCCTTCTATTTTATTAATACATTGACTATTGTTGTGCTACTTTGGCTACAGAGGAGTTCCCATGTACACAAGGATGTATGTTATAATACTGTAGGCATCTCTGTAGGGTGCTATCTGAAATACATGGCTGAACTTTCAGTTTACTCCATGCCAGAGGTGCAATAGTAGATTTTGGGAATAAAAGTGGGTGTCTCTGGCTGGAGTCCATGGTGGAAGTGAGTGTGTTGTACTTAGAGTAGCCGTCCTGCTAGCACTGCCTAGATGGCTAACATACATAGAACGCAAGGTTCATGTTAAGGATGTTAGGAGATGGGTTAATGACTAATTGCGACACTAGCCGCAAAGGAGAAAAACAGGCACATTGTCAGTATTATTCCAGGATACTTAAAGTACTAGTTCTGGTACCACTTACACCTGTGTAAATTTGGTGTAATTTCAATGAGTAAGTCTAGATTTACACTGCTGAGTGTAGACCCAGTATTGGGTCAAAATCTTGTTTATTGCTTCCCTAGGCAGACCCCAGTGAGGCAGGGGTGCAGACTGGAAGCATGGTGTCCCGGGGCATCTAACAAGTGGAACGCTAGGTTGTGTCAGGTCAGTGCAGAACATTTCTCCTTAACTTTCCTCTAAAAAAGAGCGGTGTTCTTTGACTAAGGCAGGTGAACAACTGTGTCAATGGCTACACCTTAACATATCTGTCCATGTCCCCTCAGGATTGATAAGCAGAGGACTGAGAAATGGATGTTTATTCCTCGTGCCTTTTGAGCATACACACTGAGGAGCAGTGTTAATTTAGGAAGACAGGGCATAACAATGCCGCCACACATCTGGTTTCCTCTCTCTGAGAGTGCTTAGCACCAGATGACAACGGGGTTTTTGGTATCTTCTTCTGAAGCAACTACTGAGGAATAACTTGCCTGCAGTTGAGGCTTCTCTGTGGTCTAATGGATCCACCAATTCTCCCACAGGCTTTCTGTTGCTGCTACTTAATTATTTATTCTTCAAATTCAGGATTGGTGCTTAGGGACCCAGTTATGGCTTTTCTATTTTCAGGGTCAGTCCTGGCTCTCACAGAGCTCAGAGGAGCCTGGAGGCAGCTTTATGTCATGCAACTAGAGGACCAAGACAGTGGATCTTCATTTTGGCAAGAAACCTAATCCATGGGGCACAGTGAGGGTTAGGGCTCAGGACTCTATCATAATGCATAAATACCAGCATCTGTAGCCAGATCACTGCCCTTTTCTATCACCTGAGTGGTGCTAGGAACCATAACAACCTGAAGAAAGTTCCCGAGTCCTGGAGCCGTCAGACAAAACTCTCAACCTGCTGCCCCATGTTGCATAATGAGAGGGATTCAGCTAGAATACCTTTGCTGACCCAAGCCCTGGCAGTATGGCACAGGAAGAGAACAATCCTCAGTTATGTTGAACCCAGGCAATTTAGAGCTGTTTAGGTCATAACCAAAACTTTAAATGGAGGCTGATGGGTAGCTAGTGGTGATCCTGATGCATCAGTATCATGTGTTCACAGTAAGATACACTGCTCAGTAAACAGTCACTCGGTTCTTCATTGACTTCAGTTACTGACCCCCTGGCTTTAAAATGTAGCCTCATGCAAAGCACACTGCAACTTGGAGGTTAAAGAAAGGAAAGCACAAGCAAGAGCCATCTGAAAGAAAAGGCTGCAGCTGCAGCTACCAAAGGCTGACTGGGTTATTGCTGCAATGTAACTGTTGAACACCACATTGGGTCTAAAAACACTCCTAAAACATGAACACTAGTAACTACACACTGGAAGCAGTAGTCATGTAGGGTATATCTACATTTGCACCCTCTTTTGAGAGAGGGATGCAAAGGAAGACATTTGAAATTGCAAATGAAACCAGGATTTAAATATCCCGTGCTTCATTTGCATAATCACGTTATGGCGCTATTTTGAAATCGCGCTATTTCGAAATAACAGATGCTGTTAAGATGCAGTTATTTCAAGAGAAAACCCTTCTCTCGAAATAATCTTTATTCCTCATACAATGAGGTTTACCAGTTATTTAGAGAGAAGGGTTTTCTCTCGAAATAACCTCATCTTAAAAACATCTGTTATTTTAAAATAGCGCCATAATGTGATTATGCAAATGAAGCATGGGATATTTAAATCCCGGCTTCATTTGCAATTTTGAATGTCTTCATTTGCATCCCTCTCTCGAAAGAGGGTGCAAGTGTAGACATACCCGTAGTCATCTCTGACTGCTTCCCCAAACCAATTATCACTTCACTCTGAGCTGAAGACAATCCCAGTTTGCTTTCATGCCTGCTAATTAGTTAGTAGCTGAGTTGCAGAACTGCACCATCCAAACTGAATAAGATGGAGATGTACATTTGAGTGTCATTAGGCCCCTGAAAATGCCTCTTTACTACCCTTCTGCTGGCTTGTATGCACGTGGAATAGGAAAGGTACAGAACAGCATCTTGCCAGGCTCACTTGAGTGCTCTTAAGGAAGAGCAGTGATTGGCCACACCTGTAAGACAAAATAATTAAGCCACTTAATTCATCAAAATTACACTGTGGAGATCAGGAAACTTTAGGAATTGCACTGAAAAGTCCTTAGAAATTCCTAAGAGAAAAGAGGAAGGGTAGGAGCAGTAATCTACCCCCATGGATATTTCACTGGACTGGCACAATTCCAGTGGTGTTAACCTGGCCTGTACAGCTGGTCAGGATTTCTGAGGGACTGCGTTTGGAGAATGCTGAGGTGCCAAAATCAAACCTTCTCGTTGATGCTGTTTGAAGCTGTGGCAGCGCAGAGGTGGGGTTCAAATGGAAGCCAGTTGTCCCAGGTTGGAGTTCTGAGGGCTTCCTGGCTCATTGTCATGACCACTCAAACCTTGCTGAAAATCCTTCTGTGCCAAGTCCATTACACAATCCTTGTGTAAGGATTTATCCCTGAACACAAAAAGCCAGTAGTTCAGTGTAGCACATTTAGACTCAGTATATCCCTGTTGTCTGATCTTGTTGCCACTGAAGTTAATAGGGAGCCATTAAAGAAGATTCCAGTTAGTTTCAGCAGAAGAGGGAACATACCCAAATTTACCACAGAAAGGGCAAACTAAAAATTCCTTTGATGAATATGCACTAAAGCATTGAGATGGAGAAATATGCCTTTTATAGTCCCAGGCTGAATAGGACATTATTATAAACACAGTGTAGCTAGTAGGAGAGGTGAAATCTCTCTTGTTTTTACAATTTTGCTTAAAGTGGTTGATTGCCGTGCTGCATACAGATTTGGAAAGGATAAACATAATGAACTGTGGAATGTAAGCCTGTGCAGTGAGGCCGATCCAGGCAGTTCTGATGAGTTTTCCCCAAAGTTCCACATGTGTGGATCTGGGGACTTAGTGCATGCCCATTTCTAACTTTAGTTTTTCCTCTCTTTATGTTAGAAAATTGTGTGGGGGCAGTTTATGGGATCTGCTGCTGACTTTGCCTTCATTTAATTTCCTTCAGATTAGCCCTGTGGGGCCAGATCTTAAAGGGCTTGGCTCCAATTTAGGCACCCAAATAAGTGGCTGGATTTTGAAAGGAACTTTCTTGTTGAATCTGGACCTCTTCTGAGAATCTGAGCATGAGACGCACAGGCAGGGCTGCTAAGTTCTAAGCTCATCAGATCTCAAAATTGGGGCTGGATTTTCAGAACATTTGAAAAAACCTGGGCTCTACATGATTTTTCATTCCATAGCTAGGAACAGAGAATGTGATGAAGCATACTGAAAGCAGCTCCTTTTAGATTCACCTTTTCAAAAGTAACCCTAGGATACAACCGCCAATGTGAAGTAAAGAGGAAGCAAACCGATCAATGTTCTTGCACAAGAGGCCAGTGTAGACAGGCAACATGAATTACTTGTGCAAGAAAGCCCTATGGTTAAAATGGCCATCAGAGCTTTCTTGTGCAAGAGAGCATCTACACTGGCATGGATGCTCTTGCACAAAAACACATGCCAGTGTAGATGCTCTCTTCTAGAAGAGTTTTTGTGCAAGATCATGCCAGTGTAGACATAGCCTAAATGTTTGGACCTGATCCTGTGAGGTGCACATTTTCCTCAACTCCCACTAGCTGAGGGTGCTCATTACATCACAGGACCACTCTTTCTATGAAGACTGTGGTTAGGAAGCACTGCATCATCACACCTAACTAGGGCTTCTAATTGAATTTGTAGAATGGATCTTATTAACTTACACTGGTTTGGAGCATGAGGTAACTGGAAATACTTCATTACATTCTGCTATATTTCTTAAACTCACAACATATCTGAACTATGCATCTTATTGCTTGCACAAAATGATGTATATGCTTGACATAAACACATGCAGCTTATTAGTCCTTTTTAATTCTGTACAATTTCATTAAAGAATTACTGTAAAAAAATCCTTGATGCCTAAAGATCCAAAGTCAGGTTGTTGCTTATCACTTTCCCTCAGACACTGCAGATATTCCTACTCTAGGACAACACTGGGATCCCGGCCGTGTTGTATAATCCCTTTTTCTGCAATGACGTTCAGTGAATTTGAACATTGGTTTTATCCAGTTTAATTGAGCTCATGCTGAAACTTTGAATCCTGTTTTGGATACTGCTGGTTTTACACAAAGCTTTAATGTGTTCAGCCTCAGTTAGTTAAGCTGCTGTAAAGCTATTTTAATTCTGAATTCTATTGTCAACAAGATCACAAATTGTGACTAGCTACCAACGTTTTCCTATTTCTTAAGAAAATATTTTTTTTTGGGGGGGGAGCAAAGTTTCTGTTGCTGACGTGGGTGCTATGTAACTAAGTAAGGACAAAATATTTCCTCCGTGTTTTTTTTTCTTGCTAAAGAAATGTTTTGAAAATATATCTTAGCTTCTAAAGATAATGAAACAGCCCCTAATAATATTTTTTACATCTTTTACCAAACAGCTGTTTAATTTAAGTGTGTCATAGTAGGCTTTATTTCAGCTACTAAACCCTCTGTAATGTGTAGTTCATTCCCAAGTCAATCTCCTACTAATTGGATTCAGCAGCTGTGTGCATTTATAATCCAGATCTGTGGAAAGATAGGGGTCTTGGACAACAGTGGACTTAAAATGGATTTAGCACCTTCTAACTCCTCTCTGCCAGTTCAAATCCTTTCTAGGTAATTTGTGATCAAATGCAGCTGTTATTTGTTGGCTATTCAAGGGCATGTGGCATTAGTGTGCAAAACTAATAACCTCAGTCTTGTTCCAAATGGAGATGCAATGATGATTTTGTGATGGTAGGTGCAATTGGAGCTATGTGGAACACTCCATTACTAGGCTCAGCAGAGGTTTAGGAATTAGCTACACAATAGGCAGAGCATGTGCATGGACACAGGGATTTGTCTGCACTGGAACTGAAAGTATATCTGGCAGGGGAAATTATATTGACAGTTACACTGTAGACGTATCCATAGAGATAAACCTCTCTTCCCCCATTTAATGGAACTCATCTTAGGTCAAGTGTAGGGTAGCTGGGATAGAAAATAAATAGAGATAACACATGTTAGCTCAAGTGGAGCTAACATGCTAAAATTTTTCGACAGATCCTATATTCCTCAAAAAATGAGATTTACAGGATCTGTCAAAAAAGGGTTTATTTTCAACAGATCCCTGTCTAGACTGCCGCTTTTTGTCAACAAAGCACCATGTAAAAAAAAAAAAGCGGCGGCCATGTTTATGCTAATGAAGCATGGGATATTTAAATCCCTGCTTCATTAGCAATTTTCATGTGCCTAATCTGCATCCCTCTGTTAACAGAAGGATGCCGTCTAGACATACCTTCTGTGTCTGTCTGTTCAAAAATTTCTCCTAAACATTAAGAGCTAGGTCCGCCAAATTAGATATGTAACTTCCTCTTATCATAACTTAAAGCAAGGTAGGGATTTGATTGTGCCAGGAAAACGGCATGTGCCTGAAATGAGATTGCTTTTCATCAAAACAGAAAAAGGAGGGCTCTTCTGTATAATGACCACATGGAGGCAGCAGGTGACATGGGATGGAAAGCGGGAAAAGTTATACTGTATAATGACCAAAGGAGGAAAGAAAATGACCAGAGATGGGGACTGGGACAGATATAACCCCATTGGTGCAGTAAGGGTCAAGGATGGAGAAAGGGACAGATATCTACTATATAAATGAGCTTCTCATAAAACCATACAGAATCACCAGTAGGTGAAAGGGGCTAGTTGGGGGTGTGCCCCCATCCGGGACTGCCCCAGCTGCAAATGTACCACCCTCCCAGGCACACTTTAGGGAAGGCAGGGGGGGCTGAAGCTCCACCCCCCACCCTCCATTCATGTAGGAACATTGCTGGCTGGTTCCCTTTGTCAGGGAGCTAGGGGAAAGTGCACATTTTGCTGAACTCCTCACTCTGGCTGGGAAGTTCAGGAGGCAGATGAACCTGCCCCAGCCGGGGGACATGCAACTCCAGCAGGTACAGCTGAGGGAGGGGTTCAATGGCCATGGAGAGGTACTTCTCACCTGGCCCAAAACTGCTGGGGCAGTCCTCTCTCCCTGAGGCAGCCTGCATACTGAGCCTCTCATACTCATCCCCACTCCAGAGCAATGCTTGATATGAAGCATGTATATTTGCATTTTATTTTCCAAAAAAAACAAAAATTAAAGACCCAAGTAACACTGGGTAAATCTTGTAGTGCAGGGGTGGCCAACCAGTTAGAGACTAAGAGCCAAAATAGCTGTAGATAGTAGTGCAAAGAGCCACATAGTACATATTTATATATCTATAAGGCATGTATTATATATTTTATTTTTATGAATCTATAACCCTAAGGCACCCCTAGCCTCCTTGCTCTAATGCAATGTACTCACCCCTCCCACAGAGCTAGGCATCCCCAGCTTCCCTGTTCTAATCCAATGCACCCACCTCCTCGCCCAGAGCCAGGCACCCTCAGCCCTGCTGCTGCTCTAACCCAATCCCGCCCCCCCCTTTTTCCCAGAGCCAGGCAACCCCAGATTATTTTATTAACACACCGAGTCTCACTGGAGCTGCCGCCGCAGCCACACTCTTTTCCCTCCAGGCACTGGGGCATGTGTGAAGAGTGGCCATGAACTGTCCAGGTGCACAGCTCCAAAAGACAGTTGAATGTTCCCTCGAAAGCAGGTGCTTCCACCTCCTCCCCAAATCCTGGACATTTTTTTGTATTTTAAAAAAGCTGGCCGAATGGCAATTTAACATGGGAAAATGAGGACATGTCCGGGAAAAACCGGACATATAATAACTCTAGGAGAGCGTCTAGGAGAGCCGCATTTCTATGAGCAAAGAGCTACATGCAGGTCAAGAGCCGGGGGTTGACCATCCCTGTTCTAGTGTGAGCTATAATGGACTTATTTTAGCCCTTGGAAAAGCTGCCATATTGACAAACTCAACTGAAGAGAACTTGCAAAGGGCAGCTTAGTTATTTCTACATACATATATAAGCCACAATAACATTTAATTATAAAGAATTAGAGGAAAAACTCTTAGTTGCAGGGTTTTCCTCTGCATAAGAATGTAATAGATAAAGTATAAAGAAAAAGCAAAAATAAATGTATATAACTGGAACACCTCTCACCATAAAGAAGTCCTTTGGTATGACACAAACAGCTACAGGAACAGTGGACAGGAAGAATCATGGCTTCAGAAGATAGCAGATATAATCCTGAAATGGTCTGCTTAAAAGCTGGGTGATGATTTATGCCTGAGAAGTTGGGGAGGAAAGGGGCATAGAAAGAATGAGCCTAATTCTCCTCTGTTTGATCCCAATGTACGCTGGCCTAATTACATTCCTCCTGGAGAAATGGAGCGCCTCACAGGGTTCGACCCCAGAACCAATCAGACCTGAATGTGGTTCAGGGGCTCCTACTTGACCAAATAAATTAACAACTAAAATTTAATGGAAGACAGAGGCTTTCTCCCACAGGGTCATAGTCTAATGCTATTGAATTTAATGGGAATTTTGCTCTTGACCTAAATAGGCTCAGGACGATCTATTGGGAGTAACACTCCTGAATTCACAGAGCTAACTTGGTGAAATCTAACTCTAACCTTTAAGGAAAGAGTAGGGAACTGCAAAAATGTTTTCGTTGTCCCATTGAGCACCATCCTGTCATTCTTGCCTTCTGACAACATCTCGGCTTGCGGTGTCTAGCTAGCAAACTGCATCTGCAAATAGCTCATGGTTGAGACGTGAGCAACTGAATGTGGAGGTCGCAGAGTATCAAGGGTACACTCAGAGCTGGGTGGGAAATGATTTTCCTGTCCCATGAACATTTGAATTTTAAAACTTTTTCCTGTCCTGCACTATGATGAAGTGAAGATCTTTAGATTTTTTTTTGAGAGACTGCTGCAGAATAGCCAAGAATTTTGTGATGAGAACATTCACCTCACAGGCGAGAGGCCAGAATCAGACCTCTTCTCTGAATCAGGCAAAGCATGTATTTGTACTGGGTTTCCACAACTGGGTTTCCACATGTGAGGTAAATGTTAACCACAAGGCTCCTGGCTACTCTTTGGGTGTGGGATGCCTGTGCTCTCCACATAAGAACATACTGGGTCAGACCAAAGGTCCATCTTGTCTAGTATTCTGTCTTCTGATAGTGGCCAATGCCAGATGCCCTAGAGGGAGTGAACAGAAGCAGGTGATCCGTCTCCTGTCATCCATTTCCAGCTCTGACAGGAACTAGGGACACCATTCCTACTCATACTGGCTAATAGCCATTGATGGAGCTAACCTCCATGAATTTATCTAGTTATTTTTTGAACCCTGATAAAGATCTGGTCTTCACAACATCCTCTGGCAAGAAGTTCCACAGATTGACTGTGCGCTACATGAAAAAATACGTCCTTTTCTTTGTTTTAAACCTGCTACTTATTAATTTCATTTGGTGACCCCCTACTTCTTATGTTATAGGAACAAGTAAGTTACTTTTGTTTATTTGTTACACACCAGTCATAATTTTATATTCCTCTATCATACACCCCCTTAGTTTCTTCTTTTCTACATTGAAAAGTCCCAGCCTTTTTAATCTCTTTTCATATGGGACCCATTCCAAACTCCTAATAATTTTTGTTTCCCTTTTCTCAACTTTTTCCAATGCCAATATATCTTTTTGGAGATGAGACCATATCTGTATGCAGTATTCAAGATGTGGGAGTACCATGGATTTATATAGAGGCAATAAGATATGCTCTCCACTCTTATTCTCTATCCCTTTTCAAATGATTCCTAACATTTTGTTTCCTGTTTTGGCTACTGCTGCACATTGAGTGGATGTTTTCAGGGAACTATCCACAATGACTCCAAGGTCTTTCTCTTGAGTAGTTGTAGCTAAATTAATCCCCATAATTTTGTATGTATAATTGGGATTAATTTTTCCCAATGTGCATTACTTTACATTTTATAGAATCCCAGTGCTGGAAGAGACCTCAGGAGGTCATCGAGTCAAGGCCCCTGCCCAAAACAACATTTAGCAACATAAAATGTCATTTGCTATTTTGTTGCTTTGTCACTTAGGGTATGTCTACACTACAAAGTTAATTCGAAATAACAGCAGTTATTTCGAATTAACTTTAATAGCGTCTACACAGGCAAACTGCTATTTGGAAATAAATTCGAAATAGTGGAGCCCTTATTTCGAATTTGGTAAACCTCATTCTACGAGGAGTAACACCAAATTCGAAATAGCTATTTTGAATTAAGTGCTGTGTAGAAAATTAATTCGTAATAGGGGGCCTCCAGCCCTTCCCAGGGAGCCCTGGTGGCCACTCTGAGCACAACCAGGAAAACTTACTCTCCTCTCCCCCAGACTCAGAGACATTAAAGGGGTAGACCCTGGCCACAGTGCCTGTGCCAGCTCCAAGCCTGCCAGCCCAGAGCCAGCAGTGGCCACCGGAGCCCCTGACCCAGTGGCACCAAAACATGAGCCAGTAAGCCACTGGCAGCCAGCCCTCAACAGCTCCCCAGAAGCAGTCTGCCAGCTCCCAGGAGCCTGACAGGGCCTGGAGAAAGAGGGCGCCTTCCTGGTCCAGGGTGGAGATCATGTACCTTATTCAGGTTTGGGGGAGGATGCCCCCAACGTCCATGATCTCCACACTAGATGGAGGAATGCGGCCGTCTATGGCAGGATAGCTGACAGCCTGGCCACTAAAGGCCTCTTCTTCCCCTTGCTTCCCCCTTCCAGCTTCCTCCTCCCAGGTTTCCCCCTCCCCTCTCCCACCCTCTCCCTTCCGCTCTTCCACCTCCTTTTCCCAGTCTCCCCAGAGGTTCATCCCTTCCCCCCAGTTTTGTTCAATAAATCCAGTTTCTATTTTTGAACATATATGTCTTTTATTTGAGATCAGGAAGGGGGGCTAGGGAGGGGTAAGTGGAAAGAGGTGAGGGAGGAATGGGGCATGAGCCCCCAGTGGAGAGGACCAGGGAGGCTCTGAGGGCTTCTCAGGGTAGACACTCTCCCTCAGGACCTCCTGGATCTTGACCGCCCCCCGATAGACCCCCTGGATGGCAGCCTGCAGAAAGTGCAGCCGGACTGATGGCAACGACCCCCCGAGACGCACTGGCATGCCCAGGGGCAGCTCTGGCTCCATGTGGCCGAGTGCTGTGGTGTCCTGAGTGCGGGGAACTCAGGGCACTCCAAGTCAGGACTGCTTTGCTGTCCCTCATCGAGGTAGACAAGCAAGTGGGGAACCCTGAGAACTGTTTGTCTGGGGTGGGGGTTGGGTCCCTTTAAGCACAGAGCTCAATTAGCGTCAGGCAGCAGCCCCACACACTAAGTCCTAACCTGATGCCCTGCTGGCACTAGTTCCGGCCAGCGTTAACTTCGGTTCTGGGTCCGCTCAGTGTGGACGTGCTATTTCAAAATAGCAAAATGCTATTTCAATATAGTTTTTGTGTATAGATGTGTTATTTTGAATTAGCTTCATTTGAATTAACTATTTCGAATTAAGTTAATTCTAAATAGTGCTGTAGTGTAGACATTCCCTGCGTGTTGTGAGATCTTCTTGAAGCTCTTCACAGTCTGTTTTGGTGTTAACTATCTTGAGCAGTTTAGTGTCATCTGCAAACTTTGCCACCTCACTGTTTCTCCAGATCATTTATAAATAGGTTGAATAGGATTGGTCTCAGTACAGACCCTTGGGAGACACCAATAGTTACCTCTCTCCATTCTGAAAACTTACCATTTATTCCTACCCTTTGTTTCCTGTCTTTTAACCAGTTATTAGTCCATGAGAGGACCTTCCCTCATCCCATGAAAATTTACTTTACTTAAAAGTCTTTAGTGAGGGACCTTGTCGAAGGCTTTCTGGAAATCTAAGTATACTATATTCACTGGATCCCCCTTGTCCATATGTTTATTGACCCCCTCAAAGAACTCTAGTAGATTAGTAAAGCGTGATTTCCCTTTACAGAAACCATGTTGACTTCCCCCCCCCCCAACAAATTATGCTCATTTATGTGCCTAACCATTTTATTCTTTACTATAGTCTCAACTAATTTGCCTGGTACTGATGTTAGAGTTACCAGTCTGTAATTGCCAGTATCACTGCTAAAGGCCTTTTTAAATATTGGCATCATGTGAACTGTCTTCCAGTCATTAGTTACGGAACCTGATTTAAAGGATAGCTTACAAACCACAGTTACTTGTTCTGCAATTTCATACTTGAGTTCTGTCAGAACTCTTGGGTGAATGCCATCTGGTCCTGGTGACTTGTTACTGTTAAGTTTATCAGTTTGTTCCAAAACCTTCTCTAATGAAACTCACTCTGGAACAGTTCCTCAGATTTGTCACCTAAAAAGAATGGCTCAGGTTTGGGAATCTCCCTAACATCCTCAGCCATGAAGACGTAAGAACAGAAATTCCATCCTACCCTTGTGAATCCTGGAAAACAACAGTTATTTGTGAAAAGTGACCTTATGCTGTTCTAATTTTTTGGTTCCACAGCTGTCAAACTTCATTGTACCATGACTCTCTTTTGACAACAAAAAATACTACATGACCCTAAGAAAGGGGACTGAAGCTTGAGCCCAAGCCAGAACTCCACTGCTCTGGGCACGGGTAGCAAGAGGGTGGAAGGGAGGCAAACCCAAAACCTGAGGACCATTCAAAAGTGGTCGCCTCCCACTTTGGGGTCCCAACTCACAGTTTGAGAACTACTATTCTGGTTCAAAGAATTAGCATTAACATAAGTAATTAAGTAACATTTATGGGGACTGCCAGAATACAGCATGATCTTGCCACTCTGCTTCCTGCTTGATTTTTATGCCACTCAGCGATTATCCCAGGCCAGGGAAATCCTCAAATGTCTAGGTACTGCAACCTTGAACCTCTTTTGTACTGTTGGAGCAAGGGAAAAGGAATGTGGAGGCTGAAGAGCTGGTCAATGACTTTCTCTCATTGCTTTATTCCCGTGGTCACCAACCAGTAGATCGCGATCTACCGGTAGATCTCAGGGGCTCTAAGAGTAGCTCTTGAGCCCTCTCTGAACTGTGCACCTGCGCAGTACATTTACATTAGATTTCCTCATGTAATGTAGGCGGGGCTTCAAGGAAGGGGCGGGGCAGTAGATCTTCGTCTGTTCTGAGACTTAAAAAGTGATCTTGGGTGTAAAAAGGTTGGAGACCACTGCATTCCAATAATAGCATGCTGCTTAAAAAAGATAACTTTATTTGTGAAGTAATTTTAGCAAGACAATATTTACATAAGACCTGAAGAAAATGTACTTGAGGAACTAAAGGACTGCTCTATGAATGGAATGCTAATCAGCTCACAAATACAATCTAGTTCTGCAACAATTTATATCAGTTAAACATTACCTCTTGTTAACAAAATATTTACACTTACAAGCAGCGTGAGTCAGTACATTACACCGCTAGTTTAAACTTACAGACAGTTCAGAATTTTTTCCCAATGTTCCTTGACATTTCCATCATGGAGTGTACAATCAGATGGAAATTAAAAATCTATAAATCAAATTCTTGCTCAAAATACCATTACTAATAACGAAGTTTATGCAACTGAGTTTCAGAGATTGCTAATAATATTGTCCCCATCTCATCCTGATAATATGTCAGTTAGATGGTGATGGAGTCTTTGCTACTAATACATATTTGAAAGTTCTCATTCCCCAATTTCCTCCATCACGAGCAGAGATTTCTTTATGTTTCGTAGAATCATAGTGATCAAAGGAAATTGTGCTAATCAACACACTTTCTGGCTCTGCCACTGGCCTGCTGTGTGATCTTGGGCAAGTCACTTCAACTGCTCTGGACCTCGGTTTCCCCATACATAAAATATAATATTGTGTGTCTGTATTGTGACAGAACTTTACTTATATGATCAGACACTAATTTTTCCATGGGATCCGTCAGTGTACAAGATGGGCAGTGGTTTGGGAATGAATGAGGACTCTGTGATGAAAGAAATTGTTGGTTGTAAATCGGGATGGGGAACCTCTGGCCTGTGGGCCACATACTGGTAATAGCAGACCAACAGATGCTTGGTTTACCTCAGTGTCCATAGGTATGGAGCCCCGCGGCTCCCTGTGACTATGGTTTACCATTTCCAGCCAATGGGAGCTGTAGGAAGCAATGGCCTGGCCTGCACCACTTCCTGACTCTCCTATTGGCCAGGAATGACAAACTTCAGTCTCAGGGACCTACAGGGCTTCATGCCTGCAGATGCTGAGGTAAACCAAGGCTACATCTAGACTGCAGGATTCTTTTGAAAGACGCTTTTCCGGAAGAGATCTTCTAAAAAAACTTCTTCCGAAAGAGAGTGCCAAAGCATGTAGACAACCCAAAGCATTCACAGTGTAGATGTACCCTAAATGTGTATGCCTGACTGCCTCTAGGTGCCAGCGCAAGCAATCTGTTATCTGATTTGCATACTTGCTGAGCACTCCCACCTGTAACTGAAGCCAGTTAAAATGAAGTGCTCTGAAAAACTAGGCCATAGGTTTGTTAAATCAGGCTCCCTAAATGCCCTTCTGATATTAATGTTTTGGTGCTTCAGCTCCTCATCTGTAAAATGGAGATCTCTCCCCTCTCCTGACACAGGTGTTGTGAAAATACATTGAGGGTTGTGAAGTACTTGGATGTTGCAGGAGTGAGCATCGTAGACAAGCCCATGAGGGAATGAATAATTCTGTAGGCAGGGCAGTATTTCGACAGTGAGCAGTAAGTAAGGCAGGCCCCCCAATGCTACATAGAGCGAGGGGAGTTAGGTGGAAGAAAGGTGCTTAGTCATTTGTTCTGGCTCAGGTGAGCTGCACTTGCCATCTCTTCCTGGGCTCTTTCCAAGCAACCGACCTAGACCCACACTCTGTCCTATGTGGAACTACATGGTGTAGCTCTCTTGGAGCCTGGCAATCCATTCTAAACACTGTCCTGCCAGGATTATAGTGAGAGCAGCGTTGTGCACCCCCGTATTCTCCTCAGGTGACAGGTTTTGCTCTCTCAACTCTTGCTGGGTGAAGCCCTGCAGTTTTACCCCTCTGGACACTGCTGGTTTCCAAGTGTGGTCATGCAAGAAGCCCAGCTCTCATGTTTGCCTAGAATGACCATATTTTCCGAAAGGGAGGGACTGGCTGGCCTGAACTGCTCTCCTGAGGCCTCCCTCCAGTGCAGAGCTGGCATTGCCACTCACTACCCCCTGCACACTCCCCTACACTCCATTAAAGGTCCCGTCCCATTTTTGGCAAAACTGTGGATTGGTCCAGTTTGCTCTTGTCAGGAGCATGCTCAGGAATTTAAATGACCTTTCTCTGCAGGGCACAGAAGTTTGCCCACTCACCCAACTCCAGAAAGAGCTCATTTGTCCCCTCCTCCCGCCACTTCTTGATCTTGATCTTCCCTGCCTCTGTGGCCCTGGCTGTGGTGTGGGAACATTTTTAAAAGCAGGGGTGCCAAGCCACCTCACCTCTGTCCACCCCCACCCCCAGCTGAGGCCAGCAACAGAAGTCCCTGGCATACGGGGCTCAAACCAGGACCCCAGCTCACATGACTGGCAGCGGAGCCCCCAGCATGTAGGGCAGCAGCCAGGAACCCAGAGCTCGGGGTTGGTGTAGGAGCCCCTGCTATGCAGGGTGGCACCTGGGATCCTGGATAAGAAGCCAGAAGCTTAGGAGTATTGCTGCACCCAGCTGCACCCCTAGTTCCCTTGCCTATGGACCCCTGGACCAGAAAGTTCAGGGCCCCTGACAATTATAGGGGCCTGTGTTCCTGCTTGCCCTCCCTTGCACACACCCCTGGATCTTGCCAACTGACCAATACTCAGTTTTGTCAAAGTCAAGACAGCAAAAGTCCCCCAAAAAGCCCCTCAAGTGTTAGTGACCATGGACCAGGCCCCAATCTAGACTCAATCTGCAGCTTTTTCTCCTGAGGCAGAAACACCCCTCTAGTCCTAAAAAAGGGACTGTCCCGGCCAGAACTGGACATATGGTCTCCATATGCAAGACTTTCCTTGGTGAGCTAGTGGCTAATTAAAATAACTTCAGACAGCTCCTTTCAAACAGATGTATTGTTGGTCGGGCTGATTCCTTTAGGCTGCCAGGTATGTGTGTGTGGGGGGGCGGGGAGGGTGTTAACATCAGGCCCACACATCTTGGGATTTCACTTCAGCTTATCACCTCTCTCAGTGCTCAAGTGAGCCCAGCTGTCTCAAGCATACCTTGCAGAGCACCTGCCTCAGTCCTCTTGCCTTTCTGCCTCAAATATGTATGAGGGAAGAAATAAACCCACACTGCAGTGATAAGGGTAATGGGAGCTGGAGAGCCCAATTTAGCCTATTCTGTGGCATGTGGAGGGGAGATGAGTAATTAAGGATTGGATTCAGCTAGGCCAGAAAGGGAGGCTAGAGAGAGGGGAGCTTATATGCTGGCCTACAGGATAGAAAACAAGAGACCTACCTGAGAAAGCACTTTATCAAGAGACTAGAAGTTACATAGGAAGACATGTCTTCAGGGAAATAGAACCAAGAAGGTAGCTCCATGGCAGATGTCTACCAACAGGCCAAAGTAGGAAGTAAGTCCTGCATTGTAAAAAAATTGATCCTAGTTGCATAGTGTTCCAGGGCTGGAACCAGGGGAGAGGGCACTCTGGATTCCCCCACCCTTAGAAGGGTGGTTTCTGCCTCAGGGGTAAAGACTGAGCCTAGATTAGGACTGGGTCTATGGTGACTGAAACGTGGAGGCTTTTGGGGGACTTTCCAGAAGGGATGTGGCTCTTATGGTGCAGGCCAGAGGGCTGAGTTACACAAAGGCTGAGAGATCACTGAGTGGTTTGAGTAGCTATTGACTGGGGATGTCAGAGACAGAAGGGCTGTTTCACCAAGACCAGCAATGAGGGAGAAATACCAGCTGGTGACAGACCCTGCTTCCCAGAAATACCAGCTGGTGAAAGAGAAGGTGCTTCCCTTTCCTTTTTCCTGTTGGGTGTGAGTTTTAGTGGCTTAGTGTTCTTTTGATCTTAGTTTTAGGCCCTGGAAAATTTAATAGGCCGGTTGCCCTTCTGGGGAAGAGCTGATAGGGAATTTTCCAGTGAGTAGCTTGCTCGTTATTTCTCGGAAGGATGTGTGGTACTCTTTCTAGATAAACCTTAGATCTTTTAGTTTTGCTTCCTACTCACTCCTCCCTGCCTCTTTTGATTTAACTTGCTGCAAGCAGAATAATATTTTTTTTAAAAAAAATCTAATAGTAAAGTCACACAGGTAAACTGAGGGACATATAACATTCCCAGGAAATATGTCATTTTCTACATCATGTAGCTAAAGACTATATCGTGCATACATGTTAAAAAGAGGCAAAATAAAGTTGGCAGGGGTAACCTCATTTCTGAGGCTTCATAATTCTTCTGTGCTTGACTTTGCAATCTTAACATTCTGTTTATATGCCCTTTGGTATACCAATGTGCTAGTTTTTTTTGTTTTTTGTTTTTTTTTTTTTAAATCAAACTAAAACTGAAATTTCTGGCCGTGGCTTTGAGGGGTATTAGTTTTCTATGTTGACTGGCCCATTTACTAAGAATAATTTGTATCGCTCCATGAGTTTCCTCATGTCTTACAGTGATAACTTTCACGAGAAGATAAGTATAGAGCTAGTCAGAATGTATAGTATAATATTGCATCCTACAACACAACTGTAGTTTCTCCTACCATCAAAAAAGGGCTTGATAGGGACAGAGAAAAGCCTTTGCGGAAAATCATGCCAGTCTAGACGTAGCCCACTGTGTATCAGGCTAAACTGGTGTGGATTGTGAATACCTGCTAATTGGGGGGTTGCATTTAAGTTCAAACTGTTATCATTTCTAACCTCTTAAGATCTTCAGTGGGATGAAAGAGATTTGACTGCTATATTCCTTAATGACGTCCTAGCAGAGGGTTGCATGTGAATACAGACTACTAATTTCTGTTATTACTTTAATGCTATGATCAAGTTGTATTTAACTCACCTGTTACATCAGGGATTTGTGGTAATGTGACTCGTATCATTCAAGATGACACTTGGGTCATGACCATTTGGTCCATCAGCTAATGGAACTCATCATCTGATTTTGCTGCACTCTTTTTCCAGACTTTCATCTCCCCTCAGTCCTGAATGGAGACACAGGTACAGACTGTGGCTAGAACAGGCCAGCTGGGGTAGGTCCAGGCTCTTCAGACTGTTCTCCCTTCAGCTTTGTGAAGAATCTCTAGTGTCTTCTGCAGAGCTCTTCCTGGGGGTAATGGCAGCCAGAGTGGGTCCCACGCTGCCAGGTGGGTGGAATCTCTGGAGTCTACAGGCAGTGTGGATCTCTGAGGCCATGTCTACGCTATGCAGAAGATCGGCGCTGCTGTGATCAATCTTCTGGGGTTCCATTTAGCGGGTCTAGTGAAGTCAAGACGTAAGGGAAGCTGATAGGAGCATTTGCTCCCATTGACACCCTCCCCCCCCACTGTGGATGCTAATTTGATATACCACTTCAGCTATGTTCATTACATAGCTGTAGTTGATGTTTCTTAATTTGGCTTCCCCTTTAGTGTAGACCAAGCCTGAGGGTATGCTAAATTTCAGGGCAAGTTCCAAAGCCTCCTATGGGAGTAGATCACTTTTGCTGATAGGGAAGATGGATGGATCTCTGAGAGAGAAATCCTTGTAGAGATTTCTTCCCAAAGGTTCTTCTATGGGAGGGGAAAGATCTGGAACCATATTGTTCATGGAATCAACAATGTTGAAGTAATATAGAATTACTCTAACTGGGACAGCTTTGTTGGGGGGGGGGGGAGGGGAGAAGGAGCTAGTGTTCTGTGGACAAAGAGACTGTCCTGGTAAATGATGTTGTGTTTTTTTTTTTTTAAAACCATCTTCAAGATTTTATGGTTTACTCTGTACAAGAAATGCACATGGCAGTTACTTTCTTTTAATCTTCATTTGTCAACTTGTGTACTGTACTAACTGACTGACATTCAGGATCTTGCACCTGCTGAATACTAGGCTACGTGCCTCTTGGTTCCCTGTCAGAGGCAGAAAACATATCTTTTACTAGACAAAAATACCTCCTATTGTAATGGAGTCGTGCCTGTCATTTCATGACCAGGTAAACGCTTCCCTGGGACATGATTCAGTGACGCTGCTCTGTTACTTAAATATGCCCTGATTGATTAATTGGTGGAAAAATAAAATGAGCCCAGCTCCTCAGCTGGTGTAACTCTGAACTCATTGGAGCAATACTTACTTTATTGATGAGGATCCAACACAAAATTAATTTATACAGCCTAAGTGGTGTGACCAAAATCTTGAGCCTAGTTCACTTTCTTTTTTGGGTGGAGAGAGACAACCTGAACCCTCAATCAAAGTTGATACCTTGGGTTGTATGAGGAATGCATAGTGGGCAAATAGGGAGAGTATTTTTCTATTAGTCCACATAATACTTCTGTAGCAGTGGTTATCGCTTTTGCCTACCATGAGAAAGGTCACTGGTTCAGGAACCAGACCAAAAAAAAAAAAAATGGGGCTCTTTCCATTTGTTGCTGGGAGTTATGAACAGAGACTGAACCACTGAGACATGAGTATCTAACTACAAAAGATGTACGCACGTCAGGAATTGAGATGTTTCTGCAATTATGTGGTAGAACAGATGTTTGGTTGAAATCTGTTTTAGCAAATCCCTGACTGGTACTTTGTCCAAATGGAGCCTACGAATGCAAGGTTTGGTGTACTATAAGTTAACACTAAGCTGTTGTTGTTGTTGTTGTTGTTTTTTAAAGAGTTTCCTTGGCCAGTTTCCAATGCGAGGGGGGGGGGGGGGGGCTCTCCCGGGAAGTGTGTGATCTGGGACTTGAAAGAAACTGCTCTGTTTTTTGGGGTGGACACAAGGCCATGTATCACTATCAAACTTGTCTCTCCAAACCTATGGGTAAAAAGATCCTATGAGATGGAAGGTTAGCTGCCCAGAAGAGGTGCAAGCTGATACAGAACAGCTAATCTGATCCTTCAGGCTTATGAAAAAAGGAAGGTCGAATAAGATAGTGGAAGTACATAATCACGAAAGGTTTTAGTCAAAATTTCATAAGGAAAAGCCCTATTGTTAAAACGGTCCCATTTTAGAGAAATTGCACCTGTACTCCCTCTGGGTCTAGCAAGGGTACCTGCTTGGGGCTCCTCAGTTGTCCCCTCACTTGGGTAGAAACACCTTTGTGTCTTCCTCCTGCCCATGCTTTTTCCCAGCATGCAGAATTCCCTTCCTACACTGAGAATTCTCCAGCCAGTAAGACTGCCTAGGCAGGCCTACTTTGCCTTCTCCTCATGGGCATCAAAGCAGTGTAGTTTTACCCAGGTATAAGTTACCACACAACTCTTTCCAAGCAAGCACATGTATTCTTAAGATGAAAGTGTTCTGAAACAATAGAAGAACCTACATTCACTGCCCCAGATGCAGCAAGGATTCAGGCCCGTGATCAGCCCATCAACCCCCACCAAGGTGTTTCTTCTGTTATCACAACTTTGTAACCGCTGTTGTCTAAGACCAAATGTACCCAGGCAGCTGAGATTTATTTTTGTATAGCTTGGACCTCTGATCTTGTAACAGGTGCTCAGCAGACAAAGACAGTCTTCCCAGGGAAAAGCTTGCAAAGGCTGAGTTCTGTGTAAGTGGAGGGTGTGAAGGGGGCACTGTGAGCTTCAAGTGAAATTAGGACTATCCTTTCCTACAGCTGGTATTAGTCATGTCTCCTCCCAGGGATATAGTCTTATAATAACACGTAAACATTTTGCATTTTAATATCAGGCACTCCAAAAATATTTAATCTTAATTCAGTCAGATTTATCCAGCATACTGACACCTCTACATAAGAATGGCCACACTGAGTCAAACCAATGGTCCATTAATCGCAGTACCCTGTCTTCTGACACATTGCCAATGCCAAGTGCTTCCAAGAGAATGAACAGAATAGGTAATCATCAAATGATCCATCTGTCTCAATACTTCTAGCTAAAACCAAGCAATATTTGCAAAATAAATGAGATCTTGATCTTGTGAGGTTCAAAGTCCTGTTTTGAACTGCAAATGCAAAACACAAACCACATCTATTTTCAAGTTTGAAAAAAAAACCCTGGGTAATATGTTTTCACTTTTGCACATCTCTGAACTTCCCTCAGCTTTCCATCCAAGAACAGAAATATGTCAGTTCATCCAGACTGACCAGAAATGGAAGAGATCTCCAAAAAGATCCTCACTTCTGTGTTGCAAATCTAAACATCTAGGTTTTTTAGTGACATATCTGACATGTTTGGGCACTTATCCAAATCCCAACTCTGAACCTTCTTGAGTTTAGCTCTTACTATTAAAAAATCAGTCTCAAAAGCAAAATGGGGCTTCCCTTCATTGTGCTGCCAATTTGTACTTCATTACGTGAAGGGATTGTAATATGTTTGAAAACAGGCAAAGGTAGGAACGTTAATTAATTGTTATCCTTGCCAAAGTAAAGTTGAGAACTTCAGATGTGCAGGAACAAAAAAAAGGTGTCTCTTCCTTTTATTCTCTCCCACACTTCATTGAATCCAGCAAAATTAGTGTAAGACTAAAAATGCATTCACTCTAAGTCTTGTAATGAGTTAGATGCATAAAAATATCCCTGTCAATGTGCCTAAAGCCAGTATGTCTTATTGGTTAGGGACAAAAGGGATTCATTAAGTTCAGCTACTGTCACAAAGACCATTTCTTGTGTTCCTTCCACAGTGTACTGGTACATGGACAAACAAAAGAATCAAATGATCAAACTAAGACTTATTAGTTGTTAATGTTTACCCAAAAGAAATCATTTAGTAGCTATTGCATGTCCCTGTATAAACTATAAAAATGTGCAGCCCAAAAAGGGGAAACTTAAGTTTGCTTTTGTTTTCTTTAAGCCTTCATTTGAAGTCTTAAAATCATGTTGTACTTCAGATGGAACTCTAAGCTAGAGCATAGTTACTGAATCTGTTATAATTCAATTTGGACCTGTTCACCATGGGTTAAATTCAATCCTGTCTGAAAGATAATTCATGCTGGAAGTGACATCAGCAATTTTATAAATATCTTTATAGTATATTGATGGACAGTGCTATTTTTTTTGCACTTGCACACTGCTAGGATAACTGTAGAATTGGCAGGGTCCTTGAAGTCATCTAGTCCTGTCCACTGCACTATGTGCACAATACATATGATTGGAATGGAAGGGTACAGCTTGCTTGCTCAGGAAGGATAGACAGGGAAAAAAGGGAGGAGGTGTTGCTTTATGTACACATTTGGACTGAGGTGGAGATGGATGTAGGAGATGGAAGCACTGAGTCTCTGGGTTAGGCTAAAAGGGGTAAAAAACAAGGGTGATGTCATGCTAGAAGTCTACTACAGGCCACCTACCCAGGTGGAAGAGGTGGATGAGGCTTTTTTTAAACATCTGACAAAATCATCCAAAGCCCAAGATTTGGTGGTAATGGGGGATTTCAACTATCCAGATATATGTTGGGAAAATAACACTGCGGGGCACAGACTATCCAATAAGTTCTTGGACTGCATTGGTGACAACTTTTTATTTCAGAAGGTTGAAAAAGCTATCGGGGGGGTGGGGGGGTGGGAGGGAGAGGGGAAGCTGTTCTAGATTTTATTTTAACAAACAGGGAGGAACTGGTTGAGAATTTGAAAGTGGAAGGCAGCTTGAATGAAAGTGACCATGAAATCATAGAGTACACAATTCTAAGGAAGGGTAGAAGGGAGAACAGAAAAATAGAGACAATGGATTTCAGGAAGGCAGATTTTGGTAAGCTCAGAGAACTGATAGGTAAGGTCACATGGTAATTACGACTGAGGGGAAAAACGACTGAGGAAAGTTGGCAGTTTTTCAAAGGGACATTGTTAAGGGCCCAAAAGTAAGCTATTCCACTGCGTAGGAAAGATAGAAAATATGGCAAAAGACGGCCTTGGTTTAACCATGAGATCTTGCATGATCTAAAAATAAAAAAGGAGTCCTATTAAATTGAAACTAGGACGAATTACAAAGGATAAATATAGGCAAACAACACAGGAATACAAGGGCAAGATTAGAAAGGCCAAGGCACAAAATGAGCTCAAACTAGCTACAGGAATAAAGGGAAACAAGAAGACTTTTTATAAATACATTAGAAGCAAGAGGAAGACCAAGGACAGGGTAGGTCCACTGCTCAGTGAGGAGAGAGAAACAGTAACAGGAAAGTTGGAAATGGCAGAGATGCTTAATGACTTCTCAGTGAAGACCGAAACAAAGAAGTCTGATGAAGGAATGACTAACATAGTGAATGCTAGTGGGAAGGGAGTAGGTTTAGAAGATCAAATAAAAAAAGAACAAGTTAAAAATCATTTAGAAAAGTTAGATGCCTGCAAGTCACCAGGGCCTGATGAAATGCATCCTAGAATACTCAAGGAGCTGATAGAGGAGGTATCTGAGCCTCTAGCTATCATTTTTGGAAAATCACTGGAGACAGGAGAGATTCCAGAAGACCGGAAAAGGGCAAATATAGTGTCTATCTATAAAAAAGGGAAATAACCCACGAAACTACAGACCAGTTAGTTTAACTCCTGTGTCAGGGAAGATAAAGGATCTAGTAATTAAGGAAATCATCTGCAAACACTTGGAAGGTGGTAAGGTGATAGGGAACAGCCAGCATGGATTTGTAAAGAATAAATCATGTCAAACCAATCTGATAGCTTACTTTGATAGGATAACGAGTCTTGTGGATAGGAAAGAAGCGGTGGACGTGGTATACCTAGACTGTTGTAAGGCATTTGCTATGGTCTCGCATAATACTCTTATCAATAAATTAGGCAAATACAACTTAGATGGGGCTACTATAAGGTGGGTGCATAACTGGCTGGATAACTGTACTCGGACAGTAGTTATTAATGGTTCTCAATCCTGCTGGAAAGGTATAACAAGTGGGGTTCTGCAGTGCTCTGTTCAATATCTTCCTCAACTATTTAAACATTGTCATAGAAAGTACACTTATTAAGTTTGCAGATGATACCAAGCTCGGAGGAGTTGCAACTGCTCTGGAGGATAGGGTCATAATTCAAAATGATCTGGACAAATTGGAGAAATGGTCTGAGGTAAACAGGATGAAGTATAATAAAGACAAATGCAAAGTACTCCACTAGGAAGGAACAATCAGTTCCCCACATACAAAATGGGAAGCAACTGTCTAGGAAGGAGTACAGCAGAAAAGGATCTAGGGGTTAGATTGGACCACAAGCTAAATGAGAGTCAGCAGTGTGATGCTGTTGCAAAAAAAGCAAACATGATTCTGGGATGCATTAACAGGTGTGTCGTGAGCAAGACACGAGAAGTCATTCTTCCGCTCTACTCTGCGCCGGTTAGGTCTCAGTTGGAGTATTGTGTCCAGTTCTGGGCACTGCATTTCAAGAACGATGTGGAGAAATTGGAGAGGGTCCAGGGAAGAGCAACAAAAATGATTAAAGGTCTAGAGAACATGACCTATGAAGGAAGGCTGAAAGAATTGGGATTCTTTAGTTTAGAAAAGAGAAGACTGAGGGGGACATGATAGCAGTTTTCAGGTATCTAAAATGGTGCCATAAGGAGGAGGGAGAGAACTTGTTCATCTTGGCCTCTGAGGGTAGAACAAGAAGCAATGGGCTTAAACTGCGGTAAGGGAGGTTTAGGTTGGACGTTAGGAAAAAGTTCCTAACTTTCAGGGTGGTTAAACACTGGAATAAATTGCCCACGGAGGTTGTGGAATCTCCATCTGTGGAGATATTTAAGAGTAGGTCAGATAAATATCTATTGGGGATGGTCTAGAGACAGTTCTTGGTCCTGCCATGAGGGCAGGGGACTGGACTTGATGACCTCTCGAGGTCCCTTTCAGTCCTAGTATTCTGTGGTTCTATGGCAGGGCCATATATTATTTAGAATCAGAGGGGTAGCCGTGTTAGTCTGAATCTGCACAAGTGGTGAGGAGTCCTGTGGTCCTGCATCTGACGAAGTGGGTCTTTGCCCACAAAAGCTTATGCTCCAACACTTCAGTTAGTCTATAAGGTGCCACAGGACTCCTCACCACTTCTGCATATTATATAGACCAGCGCTACTCATCTTTGGAAGCCCCACGGGCAACAGTGTTACTCACAACACATGCAGAGGGCTGCAACTTAATTGTGGTTGTATATACATGCAAATAGCTTCTTTCACACTGACCGGCATGAATACAAAGATTAAGGCAAGACTACACAACATGCAGGTCCCATTTAAGTCAGTTCTGCTGATATTCATAAAATGCAATAGTTACCCAATTTCCACCCCTATGACTGCACTTTTAATGTGGCCAGGAATCCCAGTGGAGGCCATGTTCAAAGGATCCCACCCGTGGGCCACATGGTGAGCCCTGCATAAACCCAAACCGCACTGCAGACTGCAAACAAACGGGCCATTGGCCACATGTTGAGTAGCCCTAATCTAGACAATTCCTCACAGATGTTTCTCTAACCTGCTCTTGACAATCTACAATGATGGAGATTTCACAATCCCATTTCTTCTTGTCTTATCAGAGATTAAGGAGAATATTTTTCTCCCTTCTTTTAACAATGTTATGTTGTTTCCCTCTCCTCTGTATTCTCTTTTGCAGATTAAACAAACCCATCTTTCTCCCAATCTTTCCTCATAGTTCATGTTTTTTAGCTCTACATTCATTTTTGTTGCTCTTCTCTGGACTAATTCCAATTTGCCCACATCTTTCCTGAAATGTGGCACCCACAACTGCCATAATGGTCCAGCTGAGGCCTTATCAGTGTGAAACAGAGCAGAAGAATTGCTTCTCCTATCTAGTTTGCAAACCAACCAACGGGTGTTGCAGGGATGGTGCTTGTGGGCACGGGCAGTACGTGGAGACCTGATGTCCCCTTTCCCCAAGGGCGATGCATGCAGAGATGTGCTTCCTTCGGCAGCCAGGTGATTTGAATGACATGTGGGGCCAGAGCAGGCTGATAGCCTGCCTGAATGCCCTAATGGACCACTAGTTAGGAGTCACCTACAGTAAGAAACTCATGGCTAGCCTGCCCCGACAGTCCCTCTTGTATCCAAACTTCCTTCCATACCCTGCCCCGCCTCCTGTACCCCAATCCCCTGCCCACAGCTCCCTTCTGCACCCAAACTCTGTCCCAGACCCTGTACCCACTGCATTAATATAGTAGAAAAATACGGCCTGTGACCACTTATCAAATTCTTGGGGTGGTCCCCTTGTGAAAATTTTTGCCCATCCCTGTTTTAAGGTAAAACTGTAAAATGTTATTCTGCCACTCTGTAATGTCATTTAAAGGTTCTGTTGCTTGGGATTTTTGGTACAAATTTGACTCCGTAGTTTTAAAAATGTCTTTGCTTTTGAAAAATTAAACTTAAATTTACCTCTGTGAAGGGTGATCTTGACATCTGATCCATATGTGACACACGTCCTACAGAAGTTTCTTTGATTCTGTAGTCTTGTGTATTATCATGTAGCATATATTACAGTCTCTTGCAAGCTAACAGAGTGTAACGTTTGCATCAAACAATTCAGCAGTTACAGTGATTAGGTTAATCTGTTTTCTGTAGCTTTAGACTTGTACTCTGCTCTGTCTTTTTGTTCTGGAGTCCTTTTCCATCTGAGGCAATATTTGCACTTTGTGGGAAAGGTTGGCTTAAGGTACACAACTCCAGCTTTGAAAATGACATAGTTGGAGATGACATATGACAAGCCAAGCTTGGAACCACCTCCATGTGGGAGGTGAAGAGGAGAAACACTCCCATCAATTTCTCTAACTTCTCACAACAGTGATGAGTAGTGGCGCCAATGGGGCTACCATCAGCATTCAATTTCACTAAATCAAACCCCGGAAGATCAAGCGCCAGAGCATCAATCCTCCAGTAAGTGGCCTGAGTCTCAATCCTCAAGAACCAGAATTCTTGGTTTGAGCAACTTCAGCGGACTGGCAGATTTTAAAAAGGTACAATCAGTACTGAGTAAGTATGAAACTTTATGGAGCCTTCAAAGATTTACCAAAACCAGTCTGTAATGAAGTCTTGATCATGTCCTGGCTTTGTAGAGAAGCACTTATGCACAAGTACCTCATGGCTACATCTAGACTGCATTGCTTTTCCGGGATACTTTCAGTATCCCGGAAAAGCAATGGCACATCCAAGGAATGCATCCACTTTTCAGAAATGTTTTTCAAAAAAGCAGATGCGCTCTTTCGCCATCCCAGTAAACCTTGTTCTATGAGGCATAAGGGATGTGTCGAAAGAGCACTTTTTTCTGAAATTTGGTGCTGTGTAGACACGCCAAATTTTGGAAAAGCCTCTTTTGAAAGTAAATTGCCTATCTTTTTCCAATTTGAATAGTGCAAATTACCTATTTGACACTGCAGTCTAGATACAGCCCATCTATGGACTTAAAAGAATAGGAGAGTAGGGAAGCTTATGAATTTAATCAGATCCTGCACCTGAGTAGGTATCTGGGAAGGGATCCAAAGAAATTAAAATAAAAGGCTTTTTAGGAGCCTACCAATATTTGCAAAGTGTTAAAATGGTATTGAAAATGTCAGTCAGTACTGCTTTGGCACGATGCACTTTCCAGCCCTATGGTTGGTGCAAGATTCATATTCATTTTATTTACACAGAGACATGTTAGAATGGCTCGTCTCCTGAAATGGCATTGACTTTCTCCTCTCTCTCTACCCTTGGAAAAAAAACTCTAGCTTTGCTCCAACATTTTTACACCGTGACCATAGCAGTTAAATTGAGGCTATAAATGCTCAATCAGCACTCTTTTCACCTCTTCTTTTTCTGCAACTTTTATTTGAATCCTTCTCAGCAGCCATGAATATGCCTTCCATTTTTTTTTTTACATTTCTGCTCCATCCTCCCAGTCTGTGAATCAGTTATACTCACTTCCATTCAGTTTCACTTTCTCTTGGAGAAAATATAAGCTACAGCTGCGGGATGACTGCAAAAGCAAATTTAAATGATCTTGAACTCAGACGAACTCCTCTAACTCAGAGACAGCAGAGAGGAGTGATATACAATTGGGGAGAGAAGATGTGGAGATGATATAATGGCCTGACAGGATATTATTCCTTATCGCATTTCTTCCCCATAATTCCAGCTGTTCTCTTCTGTCATCAAGGTCCTTGCTGTACCGTCCTTGTCTGCATGGGACGGTCCTTATACAAGTAGATGCATTCAACTGGACAGATCAACTTATGTAAGTATTGCTCACAGAAGTAATGGCTTCAGTCTTTCACTCTAATCCATTAATCAAATCTAGCATCTCCTATCACCATGCACTATAACTGCTGGAATCTCAGTTCCTGGCAGAAAAAGCACCTCTGGGCTTACATTTAAGTTCTCATAAGGAGAAGGCACACAAATTGGACCATAGCAGTATTAAAATGACTTTATTTTCTAAGGGCCAGAGTCGGAATCTTGAATATAAATGTCTTCAGAGGGGTAGCCAAGTTAGTCTGTAATTGGACAAAAGCTCATGATACCATCTACATTAGCCTGTTTGATTTTAATAGGACTATTTATGAAATAATGTGTAAGAATATTAGACTGTAGCCCAGACTCTGTTCTTGCTACTAAGCAATGTTAGCTATGCAGTCTAAAAACCCTTATGATAGACTTCCCTCACTTGCTTGAGAACCACCATGTTATGAATGACAAATGATATGGAGTATGAATTGAGATGATTTGAAGCTTCAAGTGTTACATGAAAAATGGGAAGACATGCCCTGGATCCCTTTACAAAGCTGTGTGACTTGAATACTCAGGGCATGTCTACACAGCAGGGCTAAACTTAAAATAAGCTACACAACTTGAGCTACACTAATTGCATAGCTTAAGTTGAAATAGCTCATTTAAACTTTGGCACTGTCTACACAGCAGTTGGGGGGAGAGAGTGCTCTCACAATGACTTCTCTTCCTCTTCGTACAATGAGGGCTGCAGGGTTCAGAGTAAGCAGTCCTCTAGCTCAACATTATTTCAATATTATGTCAAAATAACTGCTTGTGTATAGATGTGGACTGTTATTTTGGAATAACATCCATTATTCCGAAATAATGCTGCTGTGTAGATATGCCCCTGTGAGGTGAAGAGGGGAGGGGAGAAAAAAGTGGCATTGAAATAAATTTCATACTGCAGAGAATCTTTCATTGATCAGCATATCTATATATCATCTTGTAGTTCCCTATTGGTGGGCTTTTGACAGTGTTCTGCTATCCATCAGCTGGACTTTTACAAAATCATTTCACTAAAGGTGTTTTTTTTTC
This sequence comes from Pelodiscus sinensis, assembly GCF_052426305.1. NCBI lineage: Eukaryota > Metazoa > Chordata > Testudines > Trionychidae > Pelodiscus > Pelodiscus sinensis. Next base: position 39,825,105 of record NC_143061.1, on the reverse strand, counting down.
TGCCCTACCTGGCAATTATAATTTCCATTTATATTCATATATCCCTTTAATGTGAAGCATGTAGAAATCACCTCATCTATCATTGACCTGTAATTGGTGAAATACAGCATCCGTTTCACAGTGCACAGAAATACTACCTGTTCTAAACTGGTGCATAGTAGATAATACTTCACCGAATTAAATTAAGGTGCACAGAATAGCTCTTCACCTTGGACTGCATTTAGGGATGATAGATATGGTCCATCAAAGCTATTCTTGATGATAAAGAGTTTTTGACTAAACAATTTATTTTGCAAAATTTCTGTTTTTTCCGGCTCATGCATGGGTTCAGATGTCTTAGAGTTCCTGTCCTGTTCTCTTCACAGTGTTTCCATTGTATCCCCAATGTTTGCAAGGTCTGAAAGCCTCCCTTTATTTTTTGGCAGAACTTGTCTTAACTACCAATACAATTTCTTCCTCCAATTTAATTTCTGTTCCATTTTCTCAGGCTGCATTTGAATTTTAGCTATTAATTGTTTGTTATTATGTCAAATTCACTTAATAGAACCTTATGCCTCCCACCATTTTCATATGATTCATATCGAAATATACTGCATCTGGGCGTTACTTTTTTCACAGTAGTGCCTCACTATGTAGAAATCTTTTTCAAACCACATATTCGCCACTGAAAACACACTAAACAACCATCACTCACCTGATCCTCTTCTTTGGTATTTCTTTTGCCAAAACCAAATTTAACCACCACTCCTTCTCCCTGATTCCCTTCACCAGCATGGCAGTTTAAATCTTCACTGACTGGGTGTCATTTTTAACCATAACCTCTAACTCTGCCAGCTCCTTTCTAAAGCTCTCCTTCTTACCCATAGCTCATCTAGTTGCAGAGCATATGCTGACTTTACATTCAGGTTATGTCTACACTGAAGGCTTTTGCCAGAAGAGAGTATGCTAATGAAGCCCTCATTAGCATTTGTTGTGCTGTCATTTGCATATTTTCTGCCAATGCTTTTTGCGGAAGAGGTTTTTGCGCAAAAACAAGCAGTGTACATGGGTCCGTTTTGCACAAAAACCCCTTTTGCGAAAGATCCTTATGCCTCCTTTTTTGAGACATAAGGATATTGTGCAACAGGTGGGGTTTGTGCAAAATGGACCTGTCTACACTGCTTGTTTTTGCACAAAAACTTCTTGTGCAAAAAACATCAGCGGAAAATATGCAAATGACAGCACGACAAATGCCAATGAGTGCTTCATTAGCATACACTCTGCTGGCAAAAGCCTGCAGTGTAGACATAGCCACAGATCCCTGCTCTCTTTCATCAACCATGCAACTACCAAATTGTCGTCTCCTTCTTTCAACTCAAATGACAACATCAGCAAACTCTGAGCTCACGATTGTAGCTACACCAGTCATTTTCTTTTTTCCTCTAGACCAAAATTGTTTCATCCATCATTCTAAATTTTGTCTTTTGCCTCCACACCACCTAGCTTCCTGAAGACACAGTAGATGTATTTTTCCTTCTTGCCATTGCTTCAGTCACCTATCCTGATCTACTCCCAAGTGAGCCTATGTTCCAGGTGGCAATTCTCAGGGCTTAGCTAGCTTGTCACCAGTGCCTGGAAGGCAGTGTGCAGATTATCTCAAAGCAGTAGCATGTTTTAAATGAATCCATGTTACACCAAGAACCCAGGAATTAAATAGTGTGCTGGCCCTGCCCCACTTTGCTGACTCTGCAAGGGTTTTCATTTGTACTTTACTTTCCACTTGATCCATTGCCATCCAAAACTTCTGAGCCTGACCCACCCAAATTTGAGAATCATTTCCTGCTCTCAGGACTAAAGCTTCACTACCCTAAATGCTCCTCTGCCCCCTTAGCCATTGGCACTGCTTGGCTTGATCTTTTTTTTTTTTATGCTGCTGAACTGTCCCCACGCCTAACAGTCAATGAGGGAGAAGCCCAGATAGGGCTACAGCCAGGGTTTGCGGCTCATAGGAATTGAGGCCATAGGGGCCTTGCACAAACTTCTCCAGTACCTCTTGTTGCAGAAAGGATGCTATCACATTAAAAAGCAAAGCAAAGCTAAACACCATCCTTCTCTAAAGAACTGTCATGGAATTTGATTACAAGTAACATCTAAGATTATTGTAACTAAGAAGAAAAAATGTATTTTGTGCACTTCACAGCACCACGTAATCAATTCCACTATCACTTCATACATCTCATTCTGTGTCATGTTATCAGGGAAAGAAACAGCTGTTAAACATAAGAACATGCAATGTGGGCTGGAAACAGTTCCTGGATTGACTAGTATGGTGGTTAAATTGCCTAACGCTGCTATTCCCCTCCTACCACTCCCAGCCTGTATGCAACACTTCTCTAGCACTTCTAGCTCAAAGTAACCTTGGACTTTAGAAGCAGCTAGTAATCAGGGGTAAAATCCTAGCCCCATTGAAGTCAATGGCAAAAACTGCTTTTAGTGCAGCCAGGATCTCACCTCATGGCACTATACAGTGCTAGGGTTGGATATCTTCCCTTCTAAAATAAGCATTTAAAAACATTATAAAGGCCTAATCTCACATAAGCTAATCACTAATAAATAAATTTTAAACACCAACCAGATGCTTAATTCACACTGCACTAAAAACCAACACGATGGAAAATTCTTCAAATTACTGTCTACCCCAATAGATGCCGCATGCATGCATATAGATCAAGACTTCTGAAACTCAGTTCACATAAAAGGGGAAATATTATTTATTGCAGGTTCACATCAAAGCATATAACTTTGAGCAGCATTTGAGAAAGGAAAACAGATTCTTGAGAGAAGTGTTGACAGAGAAAATCTGCCCACAAGTGATGCTTATAAAATTATAATTAAGCCATGTATTCTTTACATGTGCTTTAGCCTCAGCCTTTTCCAGCCATAAGACCTAGGATGAATGACAATTTTTGCAGCTTGTTTGCCAAAAGTGCTACTTCACTGGAAGTGAAATTAATAACCACCAAATAGCCAAGGTATCTCTACACTTCATGGTTCCACAAATGGAGGCACCAAAATGTCATGTGGGGGGGGGAAAAAGCTGTTTTCACACTATTTTCTGTTTCTGGTCCTGGCCAATAGTGCCAGGAATCTGATGAAACCAGGCTATGCTCAGGCATTTCCGGGTCAGATTGCAGACTTTATTGGTCCTGACCACAATCTGAATTCTTCAATGTTTGTCTGAACAAACCCAGAACTGTGAACTTTTTCAGATTCACACATGAATACAATAAACTCACCTCTGGTAGATGTGAGTGAAGGGGACATAAAAGATGGGTGGGGGAGGACACACAACTGGAACCAAGTCAGGCATAAGAAGTGACCTGCTTTCTCTTGTCTTATACTTAGTTTGTAAGATCCTTGGTGCAGTGACCATTTTGTGTGTTTGTACACCACCTAGCACAATACGTTCCTGGTCAGTGTTCCTTCTACTTTTTTTTTATATCCACCTACAGCATGACTTGTTGCTGCATGCACCAATATGGAGGTGATGTGTCGCATAACAAAAATCATTCCACACATGGATGGGGTGGGGCTGAGGGGTGTGGGTGTAGGAGGGTCAGGCATAGGGCAGAGGGTTGGGGTGCAGGAGGGTGAGGGCTCTGGCTGAAGGTACAGGCTCTGGAGTGGGGCCAGGGATGAGCAATTCGGGGTGCAAGAGGGGGCCCAAGACTGAGGCAGAGGGCTGGGTCGCAGGCTGCCCTGGGGAGAAAGGACTCTCCCCAACCCTCTCTCACCACAGCAGCTCAGGGCCAAGTGAATGGCGCCTCTCCAAGCTAGGCTCGGTGGGGGAAGGGTTGCCTCTGTCTCAGCAACAGCAGCTCCATCTCTACCCCGGTCGCAGCCACTTTGGGGACTGGGAAGAGGCATCTCTCCCCACTGGAGCCCTGAGCCCCTGCAAGAGGTATAATGGGAAGCTGTGGCGTTTAGAGGGAATTTAGCTCCTGGTCAATGACTAGTGCTCCTAGGTGGTATCCTGATTCAAATAAATAGTAAAAACTGCAGACTGAGCCACGAACAGTATTTTAATATGCTATTTCTTTTAAAAACAAAAGGTTTCTAGTGCTGAGCTAACAGCTGCTATGAACATGTGGCCATAAAGGAAAACCCTTTGTGGTAGTTTTGAAGGACTGCTGCTACCAAAGCCTGAATTAGTTGCAGGGATGCTTGGTAAGCTTATTAGCATGGGTGTAGTTTCTGGTTTGTCTAATATTTTTATCCTATGAATAAATAACTGGGCATAGAAAGAGCTGGGAGGTAGCTTAACTGGGCAGGCAGTTACAGTGTTCATCTCTAACAAAGCACACAAGCAACTTTAAGTGCAGCTTTTAGCTTGAAGAGTGCGGTAAATCGTGAGTGTGCAGGGCATGTACCTCAATCCTCAAGAGTCACTGTTGAAACTCCAGCCCAATTCCTTATAAAAAATATGTAACTAAGTAACTTGAAAATCGACTTCATCTGTAGGGAACTTGAGCTGCAAATGTTGCAAGCAGAAAGATTAAGAAAGCAATTATTAAAGACAACTCCTGTCATACCAGTTCTTAACATGAACAATTTGACAAATGAACAACACTGGTGGAAATCATTTTGTATGTGTCCGTGCCTGTATACATGTTCTCTGTAAGAGCTAGCTCTATTTAAATGGAGGGTACATTATTTTCCAAACTGATTCTTCTGCATTTGGCTGCCACACAAGAAGTGCACTATTTTGTTCCAACAGGCAGGGTTATGCAGAGGAGGAGGAGGACTATTAGGCATGGATAGGAGCCAATAGCTGTAGTCAAGTCTTTATCCCAATAGTTCATCTTTTAAAAACAAGGATATGAAAATGGGGCTTTTTATTTATGTGCACTGGCAGGCTTACAAATGAGATACTGCAGGCTGCTTCTCTCCCTAGTGCTGACAATTGATCGGGTCTATCAGACAACACTACATGTTTTAATCATGTTAATAGTTTTACCACAAATGGGAGAGCAGCATATTTAATGTATAAAGTGATATATTGTCAGAGCAGAAGCTCAGAAGCTAAAGAATTACCACAATTGAGTATTTCTACTCAGCATATCAGACTGCTCTCTTTCAGAATCAGTAAAAGATAGTGACATAATCCGTCATCCAACTCCTGTGGGAGTTGTCTTCAGCCAGATATGTGGCTTGAGTTCTGTCACTGCAAGACTGGTAAATATAAAACCGGTATAGGGACATGAGGGTGATCAAACAATGCTATTCATACAGCTAGGGAGCCTTGGGGAAAGCCTGCTCTGTGGGCACATTCATTTTACATAGTGCATATGGAGGAGGACAGTCATAACAAATTGCTAAGATTCCTGTGAGTGTTCTGGAGAGATTAGAATCCTCCCTGGGATATGGGCATGAGGAGGAGGTGGAGAAAGGAATCTGTGGGAGAACATTAGAAAGAGCAGAAGAGGTTAGGTCAGACTTTGAAAGGAGGAAAGTTACAAGAGTTAGAATAACTGAAGAGATATCATGGTTGTTCAGAAGTTGGCAGAGGCCCAGGATTACTTGGGGGAGAGGAGAAGTCTGAGTCAGATGAGGAATAAGGCATATTTGAGGAAAAAAGAGAAATAAGACTGAAAGAATGTTACTTATAGATCAAAGCTGCTGCAAAGCTGTTTGCTCTCATAAGCTACACAGGGTGAGGCCTGCTCCGTATGGATGATCTCCAAAGGAAAATCCAGGCCGTGCTGGTGTTGAGGAGAAGGTGTTACTTCCCTCTCAGTCAGTATTCAATGAAAGCCTTCCTAGGGATCCATAGATTCTAAGGGCAGAACAAATCATTGTGATGATCTGTTCTGTATGACATAGGTCATAGAACTTCCCCTACAATCATTCCTAAAGCAAATGTCTTGGGGGTAGAGGGAGGAAGTAAGGGGTCAAAGAATCTGCAGGTAAAAGAATGAAGTGAAACTGGCTGTCCGGTCAGTTTGTTCAGTAAAGAGCCCATGCCTCTGTTTTGCACTGAGAACAGGAACTATGTCTAGGAGATGATTGGGGGAAATGGCTCCCTCCCTCTCCCCACCTTTCTGGAAATGGGAATTCTGCCTAATGGGAATTATAGTTCAAGCCACACTACATCTCCCATGATGCATGTCTCCCTTCTTGTTGGGTCACTGGTACATGTCAATAGGAGAGGGTGTCTAAGAAGGACCCACCCCAGGGGAGAGAATGAGGAAATAAAGTACTTGAACTACCACTCCTATTTGGCACCATGCCTGTGTTAACAAACCAACAATATTTTCAGTAGAAAATGTATTCACTGTAAAATGTTTGGCAGGGACAAGCCACTCTTGTGGTGTTTTTCCTGTAGGGCTAAGACCTTTTGGAGTGTTGATTTTGTCTCTTTGTAAAGCACTTTGCATTCCCATGGAACAACAGAAGTAATAATGAAGCTGTGATCATTCTACCCTCCGTTTGTAGATCTTCCCCAAGCTGTCATTGCATGTACTAACAAAATATCAAAACTTCCATGCTGTGTGAGGGAGTGAAAATGTACTCCTCAAAAGTGTGCGAATTGTAAAACACTTGCCTTGCTAGCCCACATTCAGCAACCAGCAGCAGCTCCTGGCTGGTTTCAGAATTTCAAAAATATCAGCAAAAAATAACACCTTTAATTGAGAAGCTTCAGCACCTAAGTCTTACATCATGTAGGCATGTTTAGCACAGAATAGCTGCATATTGACAGGATTGATACCCATATTTGCAGAAGAAGCTACTGCTTAAATGTAGTGCCTTAGACCACTTGGCTATTGTAAGAGCCCATGACTTGATGTGATTGCTAATGCTCAGCTTCTGGATGTGATCCTGAAATCGTTATTCAATGGAATAGTCGTTATGCAGATAGTCCTAGTGGGACCACTCAGATGAACAAAAATTACTCACATGGTTACAGGGTTGTGTGATTGGCCCCAGATGAAGGAGAGTGAAATTAGTTCTTTGAAGGCTGTTCAGAAAACACAAACCACTTCAATTAAGTACATTTAATGAATATCTTCATAGCAAATTAAATAATTGCACAAAAAAATAAGAGGAGCAATCCATAACAAGGACATAGTCTTGTCCCTGGACAAAAGAAACATATTTATTAGTTCTCAATGCAGGAAGGGGAAAGCTATATAGTTTAAAAAAAGACAACCATTGAAATCCAATTTGAATGTTCAGAACAGAATTTGATCAATACAATTATTAATCCCACCTACTACAAATTTTCTGCTCCAGTGAATAAAAATGTCACTCTCAATTGCAATAATCTCAATTCCTTTTGGAAATATCTTTTCATACTGCAGGGTTTTCAGTCTGTCAAAGAGAAAATGAGACACAGCTAATAAGTTCCATTTATAGGAAAATCTCCTTGTTGCACTGAAATGTTTGCCCCAAGTCCCATCTGTGGAGTGGACTGGGACTTGAGATGTGGTTTCCCAGCTCTGCCATTGGCCAGCTGGGTGACCGTGGACAGCTTGCAGCTCTGCTCCAAGCCTCAGTTTCCTGCCCTGTAAACTGGAGATAATGATTCTCGCCCACTTTGTTAATGGCTTTGAAATCAATGGATTACAAATTCTATACGAGCGCTAGGTAGTGATATGATTACTATGGGGAATTAGATGCACACATTCTAATACTACAACAGTTTCAGACCCAAAGGGCAAATCCTGATCTTATTTGCATACTTCCAAAAAGTTAGTCATGCAAGTAAAACAATCGCCATGAACAGCAATGAAAATGTGCCCCTTTGGTTTTTAAAGCTGTGATGAAGTAATTACTCTGTGTAAGGTAGCATCAGTGATTATGGGGACTCCCAGATCTTAATTCATCTTGTGTGTGATGTGCACTTGCTCACTTTACAAAGCCAGAAGATAAAATCAAAATGGTGCTGTTCGGACATGGGAAAGTCTAACAAGTCAGATTCTGCTACTCATTGGTTTGACACCATTGATTTAAACTAAAAGTTTATAGACTTGATTACAAAAATTGCTACAACAGTGGTTTGGATCTTGTAGGAGTATTTCACTCACCAGTGCCCTTCTCAGAACATACACACTGAACTTGTGACTCCATGAAACTTTTTGAATGCATGTGTTTCCACATCTGTTGAAAACATATTTAGTGATCATGTTCATTGGCATCGGCCATGGTCTTTTCAGTTACAATTAGAGGTGGGTTCAAGAACCAAATATTTACATACGTCTGAGAGGCTTGGATGGGGGCGGGTGCTGCTTTTGGACCAACTGTAGCTGAAGTAAAGCTCATTATTGGCTGTTACTTCTCTAAGATGGTATTTGCATTTGGTTTGGTCTGTAATTTGTTTTGAGTAATTGGTAGCTGGTTTGTTCTCCTGAAAGCTAACAGTGGCATAGATACAATCAGTGTCAATTATTTAGGAGAAACAGGTTGGAATATGCACTATGCTTTCTTCAGCAGCTACTACCAACACTCGCACTAAAAAACAGGATTCTGGAACTTGATGGCTGGAGTCACAGTCCCTCTTGTGGCTCGGTGGGATAAATCTCTCTCTAACATCCATGCAAGATGTTGTCTGGGAATTAACTGATAGAAGAAAAATAAAGTAGTTTACATTTTAAACATCCTTTAACCTACAACCCCAAATCATTCCTTCTTTATTTAGATTTCTCTTTTTAAAGCAAGCGAATAAAATCCCCAATTGACGTGGGGAAACATGCTCAATTTTCTAAAAGAGAAGGTTCAAACCAAAGCACTGAATTAAAACCCCATTATGTTATTGGGTAGGTTTGAATCTGGATCTGAACTTTGTGGATAGACCTATACTATCTTGCACCAGACCAAAACCATAGATTCAATAAGTCTTGCCTTTTGAATCAAAATTAGACTTGGATCTTAACTTTATATCCATCGACGTTCTAGAGCCATAGAGGGACAATTCCTATTCACACTCAGACAGTGCTATTTAACTATTCCTCCCTTGGCCACTGTCTAATTGCAGCTGCCATTGAAACAAGGGGAAGTTATTATAGCACAACATTCAACAGAGAAACTGACTAGAAAGAAAATTTTGTCAAACTTGCAGCTGAGTATGCTTCTCTTAACAACCATGAGTACTATATGAAACTCTTTATGTAACACTTTCATGTTTAGTACTGAGGTGTGCTTAGGGGAGTGACTATCCACATTGTATGTGACATGTTTAATGTTCTCAATGCTAATTACGTAACACAAATTACGTAATTTCATCAAGATTCTGTTAGAAATACAGGTTGTTTACTCTTTTTCTTAACAACTGACTACTTCTATGGATCATCTAAAGTTTATTGCTATGATTTTTCAGGATTTCCAAGTGTCTAACAATATGCACTATGACCACCTGTGTGTTTTATTTTAATTTATTTTTACTCAGAATTTCTTTCTCCCTATTTCTCCTTTTCATACCTTGACCAGTGGTCCTCAGAAATGGTTCTTTTTGCTTTGGAGAAGAAGCTCTGGGCAACTACAGACTTCTCATACTTCTTACTCATAGTTATGCCACTGTGAGTGAGGCTACGTCTTCACTGCTTGTAAACCTCATTTTTTGAGGAATAAGGGCTCTTGCACAAAAAGGGTTTTTTTTTTTTCTGACAAATGCCCCTGTCTACACAAGGCTTTTTATCACACAAACCTCTTCTGCAAAAAGGATTGGAAGAAGATATGCAAATGAGAGTACAAGTTATACAAATGAACACTCCATTCGCACTTCCTGTTCTGCAAAACACCCTCAGTGTAGACATAGCCTAAGTGTTTTCTTCTCAAAAGTCCATCATACTTCAGGATAATGAAAGCCACTGGCTCTATTTCTTTATTAGAAGAGCCACTTCATCAACTGATGACATCATCCTCTGCTACCATGTTGTCACGGCTCACAAGTCGTGCCATACTTGGCCTGTCTGTCCTTGGGTGGAACCCCCCTCTAGTGCGATAGCCCCTTCTCGGGGAGTCTACTCTCTCCTGGACCCTCTGACCCTCTGCCTCATGGTTGATGCCTTCAGCACTTCTGTCTCTGCCATGAGTCCCCATGGGAGTGGGAGGTCAACTCTTACTTGATTCCATTTTGAACTGGCAAAAAAACCCTCTATATTGACTGGTAAGAAACATTAATTTTTCAAAATATCTTAAGCATCTGATTTGTTTTGATACATTAAAAATATGGCTCTTCTGATGTTAGTTTTGTATTTACTGTGCCAGGAATTTTTCTTGTGGGTCCTATCACTTCTCAGGACCTTTCTAAATCCCTAGGTTTAGCTTTTGTTTTTCTCAATAGAGATGCTTTTGATTTTCATCTTGTTGTAGAGTTATGCACTTAGGGCCTCATACTATTGATTATGGAAGCAAATAGGGAGCCTCTCTTGGATTTCAACGTGTTTTCATCAGGCTCTTAAAGGTCCAGAAATGTGAAAGCTTCATTTTAATGGTCAATCAGCCATCTGAATAAGTGCTTAAAAATGTAGTCTTTTTTTACATGATCACAAGTTGTGTTGCATAGGTGTATCCGTGTATCATGTGATGGTGTTTGAGAAATAAGGTTGCATTGGTAAAGAATGTCATAATGCTTGTGGGAATGAGGCAGAGTTGAGTATGAACACATATTAACAGTCTTCTATATATTAAATTCCAAAGTGAGGAAGAGATACTACACATTCTACTATACAGTTGAGAAAGTTTGTCTGTCCATTTGTTCAAGAACTCCTAAATGGTAGGACCTAGGATCACCAAATTCAGTATACAGATTCTTCTTAACCTAACCCTTACCTTGCTTTAAAGTTATTTATGCCAGAAATGTGGGATGTGCCTGGAATGGGATTGCTTCTCATACAGAAAAGAAATAGAATCACGAGGCAGGTAAAAGCCTCCCGCTCCCAATCTGGAATTGCTCCAGCCGCAAGGCTCCCAGCCCCTAGACATCTTATAGGAAGAGTGGGAAGGGGAAGGGGGACTGACGATTCCCTCCCCAATTCTTAGGGGAGTATTGCTGGCTGTTCCCTTTCATCAGGGAGTGAGGGGAAAGTGCACAGTTTGCTACTTTCCTCACTCTGGATGGGGAGCTCAGGGGGCAGACCAATCTGGACCTGCCCTGGACTGGGAGCATGCATCCCTCCCCCCACTATGCCTTCTGGAACTTCAGTGAGCATAGAGAGGAGCTTCTCATCTGGCCAGAAGCTGCAGCAGTAAGAGAGGGCTGGGATAGTCTTCTCTTCCCGGGACAGCCTGAATATTGAACTCCTCCTCATCCCCAGCCCCACCCCAGAGCTATGATATAATCATAGAATACTAGGACTGGAAGGGACCTCCAAAGGGCATCAAGTCCAGTCCCCTGCCCTCATGGCAGGACCAAATACTGTCCAGACCATCCCTGATAGACATTTATCTAACCTACTCTTAAATATCTCCAGAGATGGGGATTCCACAACCTCCCTGGGCAATTTTTATTCCTGTGTTTGACTACCCTGACAGTTAGGAACTTTTTCCTAATGTCCAACCTAAACCTCCCTTGCTGCAGTTTAAGCCCATTGCTGCTTGTTTTATCCTCAGAAGCCAAGATGAACAAGTTTTCTCCCTCCTCCTTATGACACCCTTTTAGATACCTGAAAAAGGCTATCATGTCCCCGCTCAGTCTTCTCTCTTCTAAACTAAACAAACCCAATTCTTTCAGCCTTCCTTCATAGGCCATATTTTCTAGACCTTTAATCATTCTTGTTGCTCTTCCCTGGACCCTCTCCAATTTCTCCACATCTTTCTTGAAATGCGGTGCCCAGAACTGGACACAGTACTCCAACTGAGGCCTAACCAATGTAGAGTAGAGTGGAAGAATGACTTCTTGTGTCTTGCTCACAACACACCTGTTAATGCATCCCAGAATCATGTTTGCTTTTTTTGCCACAAAGTCACACTGCTGACTCATATTCAGCTGGTGGTTCACTATAACCCCTAGATCCCTTTCTGCCGTACTCCTTCCTAGACAGTTGCTTCCCATTCTGTATGTGTGAAACTGATTGTTCCTTCCTAGTGGAGCACTTTGCATTTATCTTTAATAAACTTCATCCTGTTTACCTCAGACCATTTCTCCAATTTGTCCAGATCATTTTGAATTATGACCCTATCCTTCAAAGCAGTTGCAACTGCTCCCAGCTTGGTATTTTCCGCAAACTCAATAAGCGTACTATTTGACAACTAAATATTTGACAACTAAATATTTTCACTGTGGGCAATGCCAGGAAACTGCCACTTTTCTCCTTTGGTATGCCGTGGAGAGCATCTTCCCAAATTCTCCCTCTCATTTAATCCACTGTCGTGATGCTAGTGCTACCGAGCAACTCATGGTATTTGCTGACCTCCTGCACTTCTAATCCTTTCTCTTGGAGATTGAAATGGCTTTTCCTGATGATACTATGTGATGGCTCAGAGTACATGCCTCTCTGAAGCTGTAGGGTGACCCTCTGCACTAACAGATGTGAAGGCACAGAGTCTTTCACTGATGAGAGCTTGTTTCAGTATCAAGAGTATCTGAGGATTAGTTACGTTAGTCCCTTCATGCTATTTGGACCCTAACTATTTAATATAATCAATTCCAAATACCTTTCATATCCAAATCACAAGAATGCCATGATCAGCCCATCACTGTGTGCAGAGAAAGAGACTATTTTCCTGCAATTGCACCGTAGCCTGTTGATTTTTAGTAATAAATTTAGGATCATTTCTCCTTCTCTTCTTCCCCCCCCCCCCTTTCTATTTGACTTGCTAAAGGTGAGAAGTTACGGGCTTGTTATATAAATTGAGTCTATAGCTTGCATTGTGGAAAAGGTCAGGTAAGATTATCATAATGATTCTTCCTAGCCTTTAAATCTATGGACTCAAAATTATGTCAGCTCTGACTTACATAAAGTCATGGCATTTTTCCATACACAGGAGCAACTTTGTTTTTCATCTGTCTTCATTAAGTTTATTTTGTTCTTTCCAGTTAACATTTCCAAGCATCTTTGGAGGGAGGGGGAAGGGAGCATTCTCTGCGTGTGTCCGTTGTGACCATCTGTTCTCAGGATACAACATGTGTGCTAGATAACAGATTTTTGAAAGCAGAATACACAAAAAGTCACTGTAGCTGCAGCACAGGAATCAAAGTAATTATGAAATCAGAAACAGTATAAAATCATCTGCTGAATTTCCCCAAATGTTCCGGTTTCTACAGAACAACTAGGGAATGTAGTGTTATTTTTTTTGGTGCTTCTACAGGTTGGACTTCTCTGGTCTGGCAGCCTCAGGACCAACAGGTCCCAAACAAAGGAGTTTGCTAGACCAAGGAAGGTCAGGCCTCTGAGATCTTCAAAGGGGTGGGTGGGTGCTAAACTCCCTTCTGGGCTCTCCTTCCCGTCTCTGTGGACTCCACTGCCTCTGACCCATCAGCCCCGCAGGCTCCACTGTTGCTGGACCTGTGGGCTTTGCTGTCACTGGCCCTACCTGCCTTGCAAGCTACACTGCCCCACGTCTGCCAACCCTGCAGGCTGAAGGCCCGCCAGACTGGCTCCACTCCTGGTCCCTAGCGCCTCTGCCACTGGGGCTCTCTGGTCCAGGGACTCTCTAGTTCAGCAACATCCGTGGTCCTGACAGACCCCAGATGTTTCTGGACACGAGAATCTCCGCTCAGAGAGGTTCAACCTGTATTGGAAAATCATACCGTAATCCAAACCAGTGCCTCACACCGCAAGCACCTATAAAGCAAAATAATATCTTGGTGCATTTTTAAATCAAGAATCCTGACTAAAATACTTAGTTTTCCATGTAGAATATATTTTGTTCCTAATTTGCAAAACTTTTAACAGCGCAGGGGTCATCCTGACCTAGTACATGTGGAGATCAAAATGGTTTTGAATTCTTCCTGCTCCTTTAATTTCTGCAGCATGTTGTAAGAAGCATCCCAATGCCCTGATTTAAGTATCTTCAATTGGAACAACACTGATGGAAGATTCAATGTATTTGTTGTAATTACCAAACTGGCAGTTGACTCATGTTGCCAGAAGGAAGGTAATGTTTCAGCATGATTCTGGTAAAGGGTCTCTTCAGTGGTGTTGTTAATTGGGCTGTCACAGTTAGGATGGAGAGATCAGGTCATAACCTTAGCTGCTCAGGAAACACGTTTCATTTCCTGAACAATTTTCAAGTAATTGTCCCTTGTATAAAGGGCAAATTGTTATTTTATATAAAACAGTAGAATAAAGGGATAAAGAAGGGACAGAGTCTCTTCTGGAAACTTCAGTGTTCATGGAACTTACCAAATATACTTGTGGCAATTGAAGTTTCAGTTACTCTTGCTACCTTTCTAGCTCGGGGATGCTCACTTAGGCTGGGTCTAAGTGAGGTAAAAAAACCAGTGAGTTAGGATTAGGGCTGATGGAAAGTTTTCAATTTCTAGCATTTAGATGATATTCCACTACTTGGGGAAAAAATAAGAAATTTTTTATTAAAATGTCAATGAAAATATTTCACTTTTTTCCCCCCCCTTTTGATCAACTGTTGAGGTGTTTGACAAAAGGGGAAAAATTGCAACAATTCACAACTTCCTCCTGCTTTTTCTGGACCATCTCTAGTTAGGCTTTTAAGTAAGCAAATAGCTAATATAATCCAAATGTAGTAAGTTATGGCATTATATTTACTAGCATGTTTGTGGTTTTCAGATCTTTGCATTTTTCTTCATTTGTCTTACTCTATTTCCGACTGCTATTAATGAACCAGTGAAAAAGATCCATTCATTGGTAGCCTTAGGCAGAGTTAGGAAAGGAGATTTATAAAATAAGATTTAGATTGGTGGCAAGCAAAACTTATTTTATTTTCATAAAAAGATCTACAGTACATTGTATTTTGTGGTGGGTTGATTATAGACTTTAAGGTCAGAAGGGACCATTATGATCATCTAGTCTGACCCCCTGCACAGTGCAGGCCACAGAATCTCACCCACCCCTCCTAGAATAATCCTCTCACCTATATCTCAGATATTGAAGCCTTCAAATACTTAGAAGACCCCAAGATGCAGAGAATCCTCCAACTGTGATCTGTACCCCATGCTACAGAGGAAGGCAAAAAACCTCCAGGGTCTCTGCCGATCTACCCTGGAGGAAAATTCCTTCCCGACCCCAAATATGGCAATCAGCTGAATCCTGAGCATGTGGGCAAGACTCACCAGCCAGACACCCAGAAAGTTCTCTATAGTAACTCCTATCATCCCTCCATTGACCTATTTCCCACTGATAATGAATGGTCAATTAGTTACCAAGATCATGTTATCTCATCAAACCATCCCCTTCAGAAACCCATCTAGTTTAATCTTGAAACCAGATAGATCTTTTGCCCCCACTACTTCCCTTGGAAGGCCGTTCCCTTGGAAGGCCATTCCAGAACCTCACTCCTAATGGTTCGAAACCTTCGTCTAATCTCAAGTCTAAACTTCCTACTAGCCAGCTTATATCCATTTGTTCTTGTGTCCACATTGGTATTAAGATTAAATAATTCCTCTCCCTCCCTGGTATTTATCCCTCTAATATATTTAAAGAGTGCAATCATGTCCCCCCTCAGCTTTCTTTTGGTTAAGGTAAACAAGCCAAGCTCCTTGAGTCTCCTTTCATAAGACAGGTTTTCCATTCCTCAGATCATCCTAGTGGCCCTTCTTTGTACCTGTTCCAGTTTGAATTCATCCTTCTTAAACATGGGAGACCAGAACTGCACACAGTATTCCAAATGGGGTCTCACCAATGCCTTGTATAATGGCACTAACACCTCCTTATCCCTACTGGAAATACCTCGCCTAATATATCCCAAGACCGTATTAGCCTTTTTCACGGCCATGTCACAATGGCGGCTCATAGTCATCCTATAATCAACCAGGACTCCAAGGTCCTTCTCCTCCTCCGTTACTTCCAACTGATGTGTCCCCAGCTTATAACTAAAATTCTTGTTATTAATCCCTAAATGCATAACCTTACACTTCTCACTATTAAATTTCATCCTATTGCTATCACTCCAATTTACAAGATCATCCAGATCTTCCTGTATGATATCCCGATCCTTTTCTGAACTGGCAATAGCTCCCAACTTTGTGTCATCCACAAATTTTATCAGGACACTTCCACTTTTGGTGCCAAGATCAGCGATAAAAAGATTAAATAAAATTGGCCCCAAAACTGATCCCTGAGGAACTCTGCTAGTAACCTTCCTCCAACCTGACAGTTCACCTTTCAATATGACCCACTGTAGTCTCCCTTTAACCAGTTGCTTATCCACCTCTCAACTTTCATGTTAATCCCTATCTTTTCCAATTTAACCAAGAATTCCCCATGTGGTACTGTGTCAAATGCCTTACTAAAGTCAAGGTAGATTAGATCCACTGCATTTCCTTTATCTAAAAAAATCTGTTACTTTCTCAAAAAAGGAGATCAGGTTGGTTTGGCATGATCTACCTTTTATAAAACCATGTTGTAATTTGTCCCAATTGCCATTAGCCTCAATGTTTCTAACTACTTTCTCCTTCAAAATTTTTTCCAGGATCTTACATACTACAGATGTCAAACTAACAGGCCTATAGTTACCCGGGTCGCTTTTTTCCCTTTCTTAAAAATAATAGGAACTATATTAGCAATTCTCCAGTCAAATGGTACAACCCCTGAGTTTAGAGATTTATTAAAAAATTTTGTTAATGGACTTGCAAGTTCATGTGCCAGTTCCTTTAATATTCTTGGATGAAGATTATCTGGGCCCCCGATTTACTCCCGTTAAGCTGTTCAAGTTTGGCTTTTACCTCGGATATGGTAATATCTACCTCCATATCCTTAGTCCCATTTGTTATGTTACCATTATCCCTAAGCTCTTCATTAGCCTCGTTAAAGAATGAAGCAAAGTATTTGTTTAGATATTGGGATATTTCTAGATTATTCTTAACCTCCACTCCATCCTTAGTAATTAGCGGTCCTACTTCTTTTTTGTTTTGTTTTTTCCTATTTATATGGCTATAAAACCTTTTACTAATGGTTTTAATTCCCTTTGCAAGGTCCAACTCTGCCTGACTTTTAGCCTCTCTCTTTTGTCCCTACATGCTCTAACCTCAATAAGGTAGCTTTCTTTACTGATTCCTCCCATTTTCCACTCCTTATATGCTTTCTGCTCTTTCTTAATCACCTCTCTGAGATGCTTGGTCTAACACACCTGCCTGTAAATTTTTTCCCTTTTCTTGGGATACAGGCTTCTGACAGCTTCTGCAACTTTAACTTAAAATAATTCCAGGCCTCCTCCACCTCAAGATCCATAATTTCTTTAGTCCAATCAACTTCCCTAACTAATTTCCTTAATTTATTAAAGTTAGACCTTTTGAAATCAAAAACCCTAGTCTCAGATTTATTTTCATTTATCCTTCCATTTAATTTGAACTGAATTAGCTCATGATCACTAGAGCCAAGGTTGTCTCCTACAACCATTTCATTTTTGAGGTCCTCGCTACTCACCAAAACCAAATCTAAAATAGCATCCCCCCTTGTTGGTTCAACAACTACTTGATGAAGGAATTCATCAGCTATCACATCTAGGAAAATCTGAGCCCTATTATTATTACTAGCACTTGTTCTCCAGTCTATATCTGGAAAGTTGAAATCTCCCATGATTACGCAGTTTCCATGAGTATTTTCCATGATTAGATAGGAATCAGGGGTTGAAACAATTTTACCCAACCCCACCCCAAATGTTAACCCAACTTGGAATGTTTTTAGTATTTTCTCTATGAGAAGCGAGTTGAACATTTAAAGCCAGCTTTTTGTGCTTGGGGGAAGTCTGTGCCACCGGGTAGAAGACTCCCTCCTTCCCATCCATCCACCGCCACAAACTAGACAGACAAAAACGAATGCCCTCAGGAAGGACCAATAGACACAAAGGTCAATCACTAGAACAAAGGTGAATGCTGATTTGCTATCACATGTTATCGTGTAGTGCTGTTACATAGTCTTCCAAGATCTTTTCCTTAATATGTGAGCAAATGTTCAGTTCTGATATATGCTGTGTTATACTTCCCCTCCTCCTTCTTCCCCCTTCCAGCTCCCTCCTCTCAGGTTTCCCCCTCCCCTCTTCCACCCTCTGTCTTCCCCTCTCCCACTTCCTTTTCCCAGTCTCTCCAGAAGTTAATCCCCCCTCCCAGTTTTGTTAAAGAGTTTCTATTTTTGAACACACGTGTCCTTTATTTTTTACATCAGAAAGGGGGGCTAGGGAGGGGTAAGTGGAAGGAGGTGAGGGAGGAATGGGGCATGGGCCCCTGATGGGGAGGACTTGGGTGGCTCTGTGGGCTCCTTGGGGTGGAAGCTCTCCTGCGGGGCCTCCTGGATCCTGACAGCCCCCCGATTGGCCCCCCCGGATGGCAGCCTGCGGCAAGTGCAGCCGGGCTGATGGCCAAGTGCTGTGATGTGCCGAGTGAGGGCACTCAGGGCACTCCAAGTCAGGACTGCTTTGCTGTCGTTCATTGAGGTAGACAAGCAAGCAGGGAACCCTGAGAACTGTCTGTCCGGGGTGAGAGTCGGGTCCCTTTAAGTACAGCCCTCAGCTAGCCTGAGGCAGCAGTTCCACACTCTAAGTCCTAACCTGATGCCCGGCCAGCCTTAACTTCGGTTTAGGGTCCACTCAATGTGGACATGCTATTTCGAATTAGCAAAATGCTAATTCGAATTAGTTTTTAGGTCTAGATGCACTAATTCGAATTAGCTTATATCAAATTAACTAATTATGTAGTGTAGACATACCCCCAGAGTGTTACTTTCTTGCCCAAAGAGTATTAGTCCAATCTGAGTTCTTGACATCCTAAAAAATTCAATTTAAGTTTTCATTACCTTCTTGCAATTTTTGTAATGAGAATAATCTCAGCTATTTTGCCTTATGGGCTTAGTGGGTGAGCTAACATTTTTTTTCTCAATTTATTCATCCTTTAGAACATATTTTCTTGGCCATAAACATGAGCAAAATTTCTGTCTGACAGGCCAAATCAAAGCCAGACATCACCAGTTATGCTTGAGCGTCCATCTGATCAGCATGCAAACCACTGTGTAAATTGATAGTTAGCTTCTCAGGTTCATAAAGACTCTCTTCTGCCTGAAACTAGCTAGTTTCAAAAAGCACTCTTGGCTGCTAATGAGATTTGGATTTTATTCTTTAATGGCCTCAACTTCCACATGCTTTCTGAAAAAATCTGAAGTTTCACCTAAGCTTCAACCTGATAATGTTCAATTGAAAGGTGTTTGGATGAGGTCCTGGACAAAGCTCTACAGCCTGAAGCAGCTAGACAGCATGGCCAGGCCTTTTGATTCAGTGCATACCTAATCCTATGGAGGAGTAACGCAGGTTGCCCTTTTGGGAAAGAGCAGTCAGGAGCACTGCTGAGTCCTGCTTCCTATCCTTCTGTTATCCCAACAGTAAACAAAACAGCAAATATCTACGCCTTCTCCCCATCCCACCATGCCCCTCAGAGGAACAAAGAACAGATTTTTGTGATTAATGTGATAAAAGCTGAACTGGATTCTGACTTGAAGAAACCCTTGTAGAGGGTATAACAAAACACTGTTTGTATGGTTATCTCTCTGTCTGAAAGAGTTGCTGAGAATAAAATGCCCTGAAACGACAGGGCATGATCTCCTAGGGTATGTCTACACTGCCACCCTAGTTTGAACTAGGGTGACTAATGTAGGCATTCAAACTTGCAAATGAAGCCCGGGATTTAAATATCCTGCAATGAGGAGTAACTGTAGTTTGAATTAGGGGCTTTAATTTGAACTACCTAGTCCGTGCCGCGTGTAGCCGCGGGCAGGTAGTTCGAACTACGGGCATTTAAAAATGACGGCGCCTGGGAACATGCAAATAAAGCCCAGGATATTTAAATCCCGGGCTTCATTTGCAAGTTTGAATGTCTACGTTTGAATGTTCGAACTAGGGTGGCAGTGTAGACATACCCCTACTCTCTTTTAGAATTTTATGGCAGGTTGTATTTGACTGAAGTTTGATGTTTTCATGGAAATGCAGGAGGCAAACTTGCCTGCTGCTATGAGTATGTCTAGCTTCACAATTGCAGAAACTTCTCTTCTCTCTGCCCTCTGTATAGGGTCAAATTCTGCCATTGGCTGAGTAGCTCCAGAAAGGCTCTGAAAGTTAGTTACCTTTCATTCTTGCTATTTCATTCTGTACTTTTCACTTCTTTAGTGTTCTACAGTTAAATTTTGCATTTCCTGTTGTTGTTTTTTTCCATGGGAGAACTGGTTCATTGCCATGGAATAGCCATTGGTAGTCAGCTGTAAAGTTTTTTCCCCTAGAATAACCCAGGGTATAGACATTTCCTGTATTGCTGGGGAATGCTTACATTTCTTTGCTATCTATCTCCTTGCCCTTCATAGAACTCCATGGATTCCCCAGTTTAACCTTTACCATGAAGGTCACAGATTCAGGTTAGCAGAAGTCACCATTTGGGAATTTGATTGGCTTTATGCTATGGCCTGTGATTGATTTGGATGCTAGTCTATAAAATGGGTGTCTATTCAAGCAGCACATCAACATACAAATAGTCTCATAGAGCTCATTGTTGGTGGTGCAGAGATAAATTCATGGGTTTCTCTGGGCATGTCCACACTAGGAAATTATTTCAAAATAAGTATTTGGGGAGGTATTTTGAAATAATTTATTTTGAAATAGCATGTCCATGCTACAGGGAAGCCTTAAAATTAGTCTGAGGCAGACATTCTACCTCAACTTAGAGTACCAGGAAGCACTGGGGAGTAATTACTCCCCAGAGTCATTCAAAGCAGTTATTTCAAAATAGCACCAAGTGAGCAGCTAAAACACTAATACTATTCTGAGGTAACTATTTTAAAATGAGCATTATTCCTTGTGGAAAGTAGAAATTATTAATTAGGAATAACCTGCCCATTATTTTTAAATAACGAGCTTGGTAGTGTGGATGCTCCACTTGTTGTTTGGAAATAAGGGCTCTGGCTTTGTCTAGACTGCATTCCTCTCGAAAGATTCTTTTTGGGGGAAAAAAAAAACTTTTTTTTTTTTTTTTTGAAAGAACCCTTACTCCTGAAAAAATGAGGTTTAAAGGTTCTTTAAAAAAGAGGGGGTTTTGTTTTTGTTTTTCAAAAGAACCCTATCTAGACTGCGGGTTTGTTTGTTTTTCAAAAAAACCTTTTTCGAAAAAGTACTTAGATGTGATTATGCAAATGAAGCATGAGATTTGTAAATTCACGCTTCATTTGCATTTTTGATGTCTATCATTTGCATTTCTCTTTTGAGAGAGGAATGCACTCTAGATGTAGCCTCTGTGTCTCAAGGAAGGTTTTTCTAACACATGAATAGAACTAAGCAAAGCTGTTAGAGTATCATTAAATTGGCCAAGAATGAAAATAAGTCAGTGTCTTCCTTATAAGCCCCCATGACTGTTGCAAAAGGGAGATCTAATTCTGCCACTGCTCAAAGGTAGCAAAGCTGGTGAAGTTCAATGTGCATAGCAAGAAGCTAAGTACCCTGATGCTGTCCAATCTCTGAATCTTTCCTGTATGGTGTGAGGTCTTTGAATGCAGAATTTAGCATTCTGTGTTGGGAAAGGTAAACAAATAGCTCCCATTTGAAGTTGCCACATGAGCTAAAGGTAGGATTTGGACCAGAATTATTATTTTTTAATTGAGGTAACTATTGCAAAATTATTTGTGACACATCTTTCTCTTTCTCACATGAGAGACAGTCAGGAGAAATGTTATTCATTTAAGCCTTGGTTATTGCAGCTGAACTTTGTTACATTGTTTCTAGGGGGTTGCACTCCCTGCTTATTAAGCTCACTGACCCCCCCCCCCTTCTCACGGGGGGAGGCAACCCTGGCTCCCCCGTCTCCCTCAGCCACACCTGCCCTCCTTCTGCAGTCTAACCCTAACCCTGCCCTCACTCGCCGCTGAGGCTACTCCAGGTTCAGACCTCTCCTCCCCGGCCACCGGTGGGGGTTGGGCCGAGCTGAAGCTACCAGCCAGGTTTGGGCCAGGCTGAAGCTTCATGCAGCCAGGCTTGGCCTTCTCCTGCCGCGGGCCTCCAAGCACGGGGGAGGAGGGAGGCCGCATGGCTTGCAGATCCCCCGAGCACAGGGGAAGGCAGAGGGAGGGGCTGAGGGACACACAGAAATGCATGACGTCACTCTGTCCTCCTGCAGGAAAAGTTTTTTTTTTTATATTATATATATCTCAAGCTATATATTGTTATATTTGGTGTTCATACAACCCCATCACATGGGCAGCAAATGCTTGAATGTTAAATGGTCCTGCATTGAATTTCACCCATATCTACTATGGATGCAATACACATTGAGAAATAATTGCCTTGTGGGACTAAAAATGTAACTAAGTTTATCCTGCCCTTTGAGGAAGACATCATTTTCCCCATTGAAATTACCCCCATATTAATCCCTAGGACAAATGGTATTAAAACGGGGGGGGGGGGGGGGGATTAGTCCAGCTGAGACTGTGATCTCTCTAACAGTTATTTCTAAAGGCAGGATTCATTTTCTCTGTGACTGGTGTTGCTATGGAATTCAGCTGTGTGCCACTTGAAGGTCATGCACACAGTTGCACATGTGCTTCAGTGATTTAATGAAATGTATACAGAGTTTTACTGAGGCAGCTTCAGATTTATTGAGTGTCTGTGTGCAGTGTGCTTGGCACTGTCTAAACATCAGGGAGGACTTGGTCCCTGCTCCCAGAGAGTTACAATCTGCCTTAGCAGAGCAAGTCAGACAGAAATTTAGTGTTTCTGAGAAGAAATTTCTTTTTATCTTTTTTTAAGCTGCCAAACACTTTCCTGCCTACTTCCATCCCCCAGCAATTCGAAGTCTTAGCAGAGTGAAGTACAATTAACATTTCAATGGGATCAACATTTTCTGGTGCAATTAGGTTTGGTTGCTATACATCAAGCATTAGAAAGGGGAGTATCTGGGTTCCAGACCCCAATTCTGCTACTCCTTTACAATCTTGTTAGATCTAGAGTCATGGGATGACTGGTCCCTCTAAGGAAATTCAAGGCCCAGTCTACTCATGACGGGTTTCTTTCAGGAGTCAGTCTCCATCTTGGTCCACTTGTAAGTAATTAATTGCCTGTGTACGTGACTGGCAGCTCTCTGGGAACTTGGACCTGATAAAATGCTACAAGAGCTCAACTAGAGGGATATGGGTGCTCCTACAAAGAAGAGACTTCCAAGAAAAGAAACCTAGAGCAGGATTGATGAAAGAGCTGCAGTGGTCCCAGCCTCCCAGGACCTGTATGCTGCCAGTGAGCCTCAAGGGATCCTGCCTCTGCCACAAAGTGTCAGAACATCCAGGGAGAAAGCATCCTGGGATGGCTTTGTCAGATGAAGACAGTAAATGGCCCAGGGAAACAAAAGTGCGTCTGAAGGAACAGATGTTAGCTGCTTAATGCAGAATTCTTTGGCCAGAACCCACAGTATAGGGAAGGTCTGGGTTCCCCCTACCAATCCTGAAGGGAAAGGATGCAAATCCTTCCCTAACACAAGGAGAGAGCAAGCACTATTAAGCCCAGTCAGACTGAAGGTGTGGTTTAAGGCAATTGGACGATTTCTTCATTGGACCCTTTATTACCTTGGAAGGGATGGAGACTATAAGCAAAATGAGGGGTCAGCCTGAGTGCTGAGTCTTGAAATGGGGCAAACTTCTGCCTAGAAGAGACTGCTTCCCCATGCCTGGCCATGAAGGAGTGCACTGGTTGGTGAATTACCCCTGCACGCTTAGCCTACAATTAGTGGCTACGTCTACACTGGCATGATTTTGCGCAAATACTTTTAACGCAAAAGTTTGTGTTAAAGTATTTTGTTTAAGAGAGCATCTACACTGGCATGTGCCTTTGTGCAAGAGATGTGCTTTTGCGCAAAAGCACCCGTGCCAGTGTAGATGCTCTCTTGTGCAAGAAAGTTCCGATGGCCATTTTAGCAATTGGGCTTTCTTGCGCAAGAAATTAACATTGCCTGTCTACACTGGCCTCTTGCACAAGAATAGTTGCACAAGAGGGCTTATCCCTGAGCAGGAGCGTCAGAGTATTTGCGCAAGAAGCACTGATTTCCTACATTAGAATGTCAGTGTTCTTGCGCAAGTACTCACGGCCAGTGTAGACAGGCGGCAAGATTTTTGTGCAAAAGGGGCCGATTTTGCACAAAAGCGGCCGCTTTTGAGC
Source organism: Pelodiscus sinensis (assembly GCF_052426305.1). Classification (NCBI taxonomy): domain Eukaryota; kingdom Metazoa; phylum Chordata; order Testudines; family Trionychidae; genus Pelodiscus; species Pelodiscus sinensis. Next base: position 39,800,823 of record NC_143061.1, on the reverse strand, counting down.
AAAATCTTGCCAATGTAGACACAACCAATAGGTTTTCTGGTAAAGCTATACTGACAACTTTCTGACTGGAGATAGCTTGCGCTAGCCAAAAAATCTTTTTCTGCTAGAGTTTGGTGGAGAGTCAGCGTGTGCCAGCATAAAAGCATGTCACCATGCTGGCATAGGTTGAACCATTGTGGTCCAGCAACATCTGTGGTCTGGTATGATTTTAGTTAGTTAGTTGTCTGCTTATTGTGGGTGTGGGCAAGTTTCCTGTGGTCCCATAAAGTTTGTTTACAGCTGCCAGTTCTGGCTCTCAGTGTTCTATGCTGTTATTTAGCTCCTAAATTACCCCTAAATGTCTTCTAAGAGACCGGCAAGCAGCAAAAGTGCTGGTAATGCTGCTAAATGTAAGCATGGTTTTTAGGCTTTATATTATTTCCTTGTGTCAATACACTAAACAACACTAACACTTTGTTATGAAGAGAGCTGATAAGCTTTGGCTAGGCATAGGCTAATGCATCACCTCAGTCATACCATATTAAGCAGCATTGCAAGTGCAGTTCCATTTATTCACCTGAGAAATAGAGAGACCCACTCACCACAATACTGACCTTCCATGGTTGGGCACCAGGCTACAGAGGTTCAACCTATATTAACACTGCCCTCACATGAATATGTTTGATGTATTATAGAAAGACACAAAAAAAATCACAACTTTCCTCCCTTGCTCTCTGAATCAATATAGATATGTGAGAAAAAATGCCTACTGTAGCTTTGCCTGACTTTCCTTTGAATTCTTATAATTGTTTCATTCGAGCTTGGTAGCCTAGAGGAAATAAGTTGATGGAAAAGTGTGTACAGTATATACTGCTGAATCACCATCAGTGGAGTTACTGGCATAAGGCCCTGACTGTCAAACAAATTTTGCAAGCAGTTCCATTGATTTTAGTGTTAATCATGTGTGTATCTCTGTGCGGGTTCAGAATTTGTTGCTCAGTAGAAGTGCCGGACTGATAGTTCTGATGACTAAAGTCCTCTAGTAATACAGCCGTATATGTGTTTATATAATAGAACTAGTCCAATGAACTATTCTGGTGACAGGACACAATGTTCTTACAATAGCTTGCAACAACTAGCACAAGATGTTACAAATCTATATTTTGTTAGAGGAATGTGTGTAGATATATTGTGTGTGTTATACCCTCTCTCATAAGCACACAAACTCATCCTCTAAACCCAGTGCAGAGTCAGGCCGATTCCATAAACATTTATAATCTTGCTGAAAGATTAGGGTTATGTTCTTTACTAAATTGTGCTCTGAGCACCCCACGCATGACTTGTTATGACTAGTATTTATTGGGCAGGGGAGCTGCTTGGCATTGCTTTATGCTGATCCCTCATTGGGCATGCCTTACTTAGGTCTTTCAGTGTCTCGCTGTTACGCACATGCCAGCAAATGCTAGAGCTTACAGCCACGGTTCTCAAGCAGAGATCCAGGGCCATCTGGTGGGTCACGAGCAGGTTTCAGGGAGTTGCCAAGCAGGGTCTGGCATTAGACTCGCTGAAGCCCAGAGCAGAAAGACAAAGCTGTGCCCCACAGTGCTGAAGTCTGGGGTCCCAAGCCTGCTACATGGGGCTCAAGCCTCAGCATTTTAGCTTTGTGGGCTCCCCCTGCGGCACGTGGGGACCATAGATAAATGCCCTGCTTGCTACTCTCTAATACTGGTCCTGGTTTTTATGTACAAAAAAACAACCCCAGTTGTTGTGGCCCAGATGGGCCATGGAGTTTTCTTCTTCATGCTTTTGAGCCTATCTGGTGGTTTCTACATGGTGTTGAGAGGGACTTCATATAAGCAGATCTGCTACTTAGCATGTGAAACATACTAACTTATCTGCACTATTGGGGTTTCAACGTGTTTAGAAAATAACTTCTTGAAAATACAAAATATGCGTGCATAAATTGTTTGATAAAGTTAGATCTGCTGAGGGATTACTTGCCTCTAGGTTTGGGTCTAAGACACACAGTTCAGTTCGGGATCTGAAATCACTCCCAGACTTTAGGTCTGTTTGTGTTTGGGTCTAGTTTGTGTATTTTGATCTAGTGTAGGAGGAGCCAGCTCAAACTGACATCTGGCTCTGGGTTCAGATTCTTAACACCCTACTCCCTCCCACTACTAACCCCTCTCAGAATATTTTCAGGAGTTTCAATGCAGAGTTTTGGGGGTTTTTCCCTTGAGTCATTTGTAGCATTGTTTATATTGCTGCATGAACTCTAGAGCAAGTAGCCCCCACATTTACCACCTTTAAACAGCAATTGAAACATCTGCCACTTTTCATTAATAGCCTGATTTCTTCAGAGAAACAGAACAACCTGAACTGAAGACACGAATCTATTCAAACGTAAGTGATCCCAGGCCCGATCCCAGTTTCCTTTATTTTGATCACTAATTTACCCATTTTCCAGAAATAGTTGGTCATTATTACTCAGGGTAAGCCTATGCTCCAAACCAACAACAAAACAGAAACCAGAATGCAGCAGGAGTTTAGGATCTCTGGTTTAACTGTTCCCGTTCAGGCTGGACTCGGGGCTCTGAGATCCTCCCCACTGCTCGGCTTTTGGAACTCCAACCCATGGTGGGAATATTTGCACCACTATCTTTAGCTCTGTAGAATGCACTAAATCAAGTGTCCTAGTCTCTGAGGCTCTCTGCCTTGGTTGTGGGATGGTTTTGGCACAGAGGTACCCTCAGAAGCCCTTATGTTTGTTAGTTCAGATAGGCTGTGATTCTTTCTATTGATGCAGTCAACTTCTTCCCACTCTGGCTTTTGTGGCATATACAGGTCAGGTAAAAAGGTCACCCTGGCAACAAATGGAAAGAATCCATGATACAGATAACCTGGCTAAGGGCGTGATGGATTGTAAGACTCCTGTGTCTGTCTAAGCCTCACACCCGTGCAGTTGCTGTGGTGTGGAAGAGTGAAATGTAGAAACACACTTTCAGAAAACCTCCCCATGCTCATATCTTACTGCAGTGTCACATCCTATAGTTTGTTCCAAATTCTATTTTCGCTCATGCTCAAGTGAGTCTCTTGCCTTCACATGACTGTAAAGCATGTATGGGTATGTCTACACTACAAAGGTTTTTTTTTGAAAAACAGCTGTTTTTTCCAAAAAAAAAAAAAAAAACCCTCAAGGTCTATGCTGCAATCATATTATTTAAAAAAAAAATCAAAAGAACAGAGGGTTTTTACCAACACTGGTAAACCTCTTTCTCCAAGGAAGAATGCCTTTTCTGAAAGAGCTCTTTTGGAAAAAGGCGTGTGGGGACAGGGAAGAGGAAGTTCTTCTGGAAGAAGAGGAAAAAGCACAGGTGCCCTGGTGGCCATTCCACCCATAGTAATCACAGCTTACATGCATGATAGCATCCATTCAGTGTGGCCGCTATCTGTCAAAAAAGCAGATCCCTTTTTAGATGCTCTTTGGCAGTGTGGACGCTCTCTTTCAGAGGAAGATTTTGTGGAAGATCTCTTCTGGAAAAGCTTCTTCCAAAAGAAGCCTGTAGTCTAGACATAGCCTATATGGGGGAAAGGAGAGGGCACAGCTGAATATCCCCAGTGGAAATGCAGGAGGCACAGTGTCTCCCTAGCTCTAGTATGCAGGGTGCACCATCCCTTTGCATGGTGCAGCTTAATCTTTTTCCAGTGTGCCTGAGGAGCACTGGGAGGCAAGGAACACTGCATCACCACATCCCAGGCCCTTTGACAAGCTGTATGTCTCCTCCCCCCCCCCCCCCCCCACCCCCACACCATGCACTGGTTCTGCCAACATTCCTGGTCATTTCACAGGTGGCATTAGGTGGGGATGGTTCCATGTGCCTACTCTAAGCCCAGGCACCATCTGACTCTAATGACATTTCTCAGCATTCGTGTTGGTCCAGTTTTAGAGATGCAAAGCTGTCACTGTGCTTTGTAAAAGCAACAAATGGTCTGGTAGCACTTTCGACTACAGAACATGTAGATGGTATCGTGATCTTTTGTGGGCACAGTAATTTATGCTGAAATGTAAAATTATAGAGAAAAACAGACAAAAATAGGAGAGCAGGTGTCTCCCAGCTGTAGTAAGGACAAGATGTCTATCAGGAGCCTGTTAAGGATTTTAAGAGCATGGCACATTTTTACAAAGCTTGCAATACATCCTAAAAACTGATTTGCATTGACTGATTGCTGCCTGACAGCTCTGACTTGTTTTGGTCCTAGCTTAGGTGGAATTCAAGGTGCAGGGTAGAGAGGAGTATTTCTTGATGAAAAAAGAATGACACAATTTCAAAAAAGAACTGTTGATATAAAAAGGTAAATCACACAATGACTGAATTATATTTACATCAGAAATCCTTGCTGCAGGGGAAACTCTGTTGGACTTGCATAAAGTATAGGTAGGGTCTGATTCTGCTCTCACATTAGTGGAAAAAACCAATGTAACTGGAGTTACCCTCATGCAAATCAGACCCTCTGTTTAGTATTTACAATGTGAAGTATAGTAATGGAAAACAAATGCAGCTGGTAGTAGCTCCTCTCCCCTCCCTCTTGCAGGAAGGCTGCTGCTAGCCATGCTCTGTGTGAACCCTGGCAAGCATCTGGGGAGAGGGCTCTCTAAACTTCTTGTGACCCTCTGTGACCCTCCCCTCACATGTTGCCTTGAAGATGTGGCACCAGGTACCAGAAGAGGTGGGTCCATCCTGGGGGCCCAGACAGGCATGAAAGGAAGAGAGGGTTGGGTCAGGTTGACCATTCATCCCCATCCCCGGGTGAGAGAGGTAGGGTGTGTGGGGGTGTGTGTGTGTGTGTGTCACTTCTCCGCATGCAAACCTTACAGAGAAAAAGGTAAATAAACTCCAGCTATGCAGTGTTTCTTTTTAACGGGGGCTCAGTGTACTTGATGTTAGTTTGAATGTTTGTACTGACCAGTTCTGATTTATTGCCATTGAACTTGCTTGAATACAAATAATTTTACCAGTTGTCCTGTATTCAGCATAGGGAGATATGATTACCCTAACAAGAATAGTTTCTCTTTAATGGTATGTCAGATCCCTAGAGTTCCCCCTTCTGGTCACTGCCGATAAAAGGAAGTGCAGGAAAAAGTAAAAACATGAGTATGAATGTATTACTAAAAGGCATGTTCTTTTCAAAACTGATTAGTGAACATCAAATTGCTAGTTATCCACAATTCCAATATTAAAATATATTAAGCAACAGGAATCTATGTAATGAGTCTAATTAGTTCAGCCTATCCTTGTTCTAAGAGATGGAGGGAATTCAAAGTTAATGATGGATGCTCAAAAAATGTGGATCTGGAGTTGAAAAACCCACTTAACAGTTCCAATGTGGTATTTATCCTACATAAAGATCAAACTTGCTTTTCACTGAATTTTATTTCAATTTCTTTTTTTAAAAGTGCTCTAACTCTGTCAGAGCAATCGGAATGGATTTATAGTACTGCAGCCTGGCAGGGGAAATCTTGACCTTTTAAAGGTACAAAAGACAAGAAAGCACATTTATAACATTTCTCCTACCTGTTCGTAGTGAATATACCACCCTGTTAATCTGAAACTTATCCAAACTGTATGAACCTCTTTAGACTGCTGCAATCTCATTGGGTCAGACTTTTGGTGGCATTTAAGCAGATACTGCTCTAGTTAGACTACATTTTAATGCTTTTCAGCCCTCCTTTGCATTGTCCTTTAAGAACTGAATATTTGCTCAAACTTGGCAAGGCATATATTTTAAATGAAAGGTTAGTGAGTGAAGAGAAGACTTCTTTGGGTTTTCAAAGGACTTTTGAAAAGGAAGCTGCTAAATTATTACCAAATAGCTCAAGCTGCCAAATCTAGATTAAGTGCAGGATTTCATGCAACGCAAACTTGGTTTGGCGCACTGCACCTTTAGCAGAGCTAAGTGAAAGCAACCATGGCAGACTCAGGCCCCCTAGAATGAACAAGCCAAAATAATAGAAATGGACACTAAAAATATGGCTTGTCTTTGTACGAATCAGAGTACTGGGGTGGGTGCTTCTCATGTCATTTTCACAGCACTTTCCTAGGAGAGGGATTTAGCAGAGCTTTTGGGGTGTGTTCTCTTTGAACTTCTGTGGTGAAGCATCATGTCACAATGAAAGAAATGGCAATGAGAGCCCATGGAGGGGGGCATGCAAAACATCATCCACTGTGGGCCTGCTGACCTGCTTTGGCAGATACATAGATTAAGTGGGATGAATCTGTCTCTGCAGACCACAGCTTTTTAAATCATGTTCACTCACATGGAATCAGCAGAAGAACAATACTATTAACGTTGCACAAATCAAAACAAAATGAATCTACTCTGTTGGGACTCATCCACATAGCTAAAGAGTTAAATAATTTAAAATTCACAAGCAGGCTTTTGAATCTTCTAGACTCATGTCCTTTCCTGAATAGAATTCCAGTGCATACCTGTGGGAGTTCTGCACAAAGAAAGAGAGCAAAATACCAGTCGCTAGTCTTTGTGAAGATGTGAGGGCACGATTTTGCCGATGGTGACTTGCTGACAAGTTCAACAATAATTTTAAGAGAGGTTTTTATGACTCTGCCAGGGTTGGTCAGCCATGAGCTGTCACTTAGGTTGATTTCAATAGACCTATTGAAATACTTAAGTGGATAAGTAAACAGCAAAATATTCCTTGCATGAGGGACTATGATAGCAGTAGTTTAATAATGAAAAAAATGTATTTTGATAACATTTTTCCTCCACAGAAAATCAATGCAGAGATATTTTCCAAATGAAATTGTGCTAGCAGGCAAAATAATTTCCTCTGTGTATGTTTTTTTTTAAAAAAAGCCAAGGCCCAGAAATATCACTCAAATATCCTTTAAAGAACATATCTTCTTCTTGGCTTAGCTAGCCAGCCGTAGCAATTGTTCACGAAGCCTGGCTAGCCTGAGAGTCCAATATCAGAACAGATTTGGTGAACCCACCAAGAACGTATCTATTACTTTAAAAAAATATTATTTGCTTGGTTGCCAGACAATTGAAAGGAAGGATTTTCCTCAACCTATTAGTTAAAGGACCCTTTTACTTCTTTGCTCATCCTCCGCACAAGATAAGAGACACACTGAGAAGCAGAGTATTACCATAGGGTATGTCTACACTACCACCCTAGTTCAAACTAGGGTGGTAATGTAGGCAACCGGAATAGCAAATGAAGCCCGGGATTTGAATTTCCCGGGCTTCATTTGCATAAAGCCGGGCGCTGCCATTTTTAAATGTCCGCTAGTGCGGACTCCGTGCGGCGCGGCTACACGCGGCACGGAGTCCGCACTAGCGGACATTTAAAAATGGCGGCACCCGGCGTTATGCAAATGAAGCCCGGGAAATTCAAATCCCGGGCTTCATTTGCAATTCCGGTTGCCTACATTACCACCCTAGTTCGAACTAGGGTGGTAGTGTAGACATACCCATAAGGACAAGCCATCTTGCTTTGGAGCTCTCAAACCTCTAAAAGAGAACTGTCCTGCTTTCCAGCTGAGCAATGTAATGCGTGGAACTCTGCTTCTAACTACGTCTAATCTCTTATTTATTTTCTGTTATGTAAATAATCCCAACCAAATAAACCTTCATCCAATTTAGACATTGGAGCAAGATGGATAAGCTAGAATTAATTGAACCCCAAAGAGATACTGGACTGACTAGATTTTTCAAAAATGGGGCTAGTGGTTTTGGGCTGCACCAATCTTATCTCCGACATGGAACAACTGAAAAAGGGCATGATTTTCAAGGGTTGGGTGCCCTCGCACTCTCACTAAATCTGCTCTTCTTTAAGGCGGCTCAAGACACCCACAAATCACTGATCACTTTTGAAAGCCTAAATCTCCTCTCCCATACTGATGTAAATTGGGAATCCCTCCACTGAACACCGGTGCAGAACTAACAAATGAGAGGAGAATCAAGACAGTTGGGGGGGGGGGGGGGCAGGAGATGCTCTGTCATTTGTCAGTTTAAGAAGGACAAGTGTACTCAAAGGAAAAGATTTCCTCGGGATCTCATTGCTATTACTGTTGGGATCACTGGTGTTGAGAGTTTATGACTTGTCAACCCATAGTCTGGGTGCACATTTGCTTTACTACTTGCAGTCAGGTGTGTTATAGCCATAATAAACCAAGGACAGTTTGTGAATTATGTAATAAAGAGAAAAATCTTTCTGCACCCTGACTACTGCTCAGCAAATACAGACCATATAAAGTGTGATTTCAGAGGCAGTTATCCTAAGGCAGCTACCCCTGATGAATGCAGAGTGAGAAAAGGAACCAGAGAAGCTCAACAGTACAGAGAAAAGTCCATGTGCATGGATACAATAGATCTAAAAGTAACTACTTCTGCTTCAGCCCCTTGAAAGGTAAATAGCAATTTTGCCTCAACAGCAAAGACAAGATTATTATAACTGATGACACCCTTTTGTACCAATTATCAACTCAATACATTTGCTTTAAAATGGCTCTTTCCTTATTGACTCTGGTCCCCACCCTTCACTACAGAACCTCCTACTTCCAACACAGTCTTCAGAATACACCACAGTCTATTGGTTTCAGTATGTTACCCATTTACCTAACAGCTGGAGTGGCAAGTTCCTCCTTTGTCTGTCCCCAGACCTGTTTTCCTTCCCTGTAGTGCCTAGCTCACTCCATGTCAGCTTGCTAGCAATGCTGCCCCCACATCTCCCCTTACTTTGTTGTTTGAATCTGTTCAGCTCTGAGAAAGCTATATCCACCAGTGTCACCCTCCTTCAGTGATTGTCAGGCCCCTCTCACTCTGTTTCTAAGCTTCTTATTCCTCTCCTTTGTGCTCCTTCAGCCTTTATTTTATAGAATCATAGCTGCGTAGTACTGGACCTCAAGAAGTTATCTAATCCACCTCCCCCAACCGGGTAGGGTTAAGTATACCTAGACCATCCCTGGCAGATGTTTGTCTAACCTGTTCTTAAATCCCATCAGTGATCGGGATTCTACGACTTACCTAGGCAACCTGTTCCACAGCATCAGTGTCCTTAAAATTAGAAAGATTATCCTAATATATAACTAAATCTCCCTTGCGGAAGTATAAGCCTATTACATGGACACAGAGGACAATTGACCATAGTTCTCTTTCAAACAGTATTTTATGGTTTTGAAGACTATTATCATGTCTCCCCGACCTTCTCTTCTCAGAATGAAACATGCCATTCTCTTCAACTGTCCATAGAGTTCATGGTTTCTAAACATTTTAGCACTGTTGCTAAATGTTCCAATTTTTTCACATCTTTCTGAAATATGCAGACCAGAACTGGACATTTTAGTCCAGCTGAGGCCTCACCAGTACCAAATACACTACACAATATTTCTTTTACACAATATTTTCATTAATAAATTCCAGAATCGCACTTGCTTCTTTAACAACTGTATTACACTGTTGGCTTATCTTCATTTTGTGATCCACTATAATCCCCAGATCCTTTTCTGCAATACTGCTTCCTAGCTAGTTTTTCCCACTTTGTGTTTGTGCATTTAGATTTTTTTTTCCCCCCTTCCGAAGTGTAATGCTTGTCTTTCTCAAATTTAATCTTGTTGATTTCAGGCCAACTCTCCAATTTATCAAGGTCATTTGAATTCCAATCCTATTTTTCAAAATGCTAGCAACTTCTGCCAGCTTGGTGTCATGTCGAAATTTTAAGTGGATTCTCTACTCCATCATCCAAGTTATTAATGAAAATACCAGACTCTGGATAGAACCCCTTCTCACAGCTAATCACTCTCTCAAACCTGATACATCCTCTCTGCTCTTGACATCCTGTATCATATTTATTGCACTACTCACTGTAATGACCGCTGTGCCAATCTTCCAGAGCAATTTTCTAAATGTAATAGATACCACAAAGTTATCTCAAACAGTACAATATTTAGTAGGCTCTGTACAGCAAAAATTCACTATATCAGGGAAACTTCACAGCCTGCATCAGTTTGGCTATTGTAGGGCTTAATACTAATTCAGAAAACAAAATCAGGTCACTTACCACTTCTCCCCCAAAGAATATCAGGGGACATGTGGTTTGGAGACTGCAGTCAGTGTTTCCCTCCTTCCCCGACATGGGGAGGTATGGGTTGGTGTGACAGCATAAGCATTGACCCATTGTTTGTCACCAGTGCCTGCTCTGTTCATCCCCAACTCTGAATCTATGCTTTGTGCTCCCACAAATTTTACCCCAGGGGAGCAAAAATCCATGATCCACAAGCAGTTGCAGGCTCTCTTCTTCTTTCCCCTCCCTGCTGTTCCATGGAAAGCTGGGCTTATACAAGAAATGCCATGGTCACTATGCTCAGGGTACCTTATCCAGGGAAAGAATATCAGGGGCTGACAATCCTCCTTCAGCAGATCACTAGCCATGGGGAACACCCAGGTCTGCTGAGAAGGGTCTGCTATTGCAGAGTTCCAGGCTTCAGCCTGCTACCATGCAGTTTCAGCTACAACATTTTAATCATTGTCCATGCATGCTGAGACCAAGATTTGACCCCATATACAGCCCCTGAGCCATGCATGGCATAATAAATGGCTGAAGTCAGTGTGAGGCCATTTGTGTATAATTGCTCAAAAGACATTCTACTTTCAATTTCAGAAATATGTCATTACAGTTAGAAATGGGTAGTTAAATCTTACCTCCTAAGGAGAAGACAGACTTGGACCAAGTCATATTGTTTTCTTTTGTGCACATTGCTTCTGTCAGCCCCTCAGCACTTACACTTCTTACTTACATTGTCCAAAATGTGTAGCTCTAATCTAGTATTTTTGGGCTGTCTAAATTCCTTTACCCTTGACCCCCAACTTGTTTAAAACTCTTAAACTAATTCTGGGAAATCCAGAGCAACTGAAAGCTTCCAGCCCCAATATTCTAGATGGAGCAAGCATGTCACATTTTATTAAATTCTCCCTTGACAAACACCAAGTGCACATCTAATACTGGGACTAAAACAGAAATAAAGGCAATTGATCATATTCAAGTCCGTTAAGCAGCCCTCATATATAAATTTCCTGGTGGTCTCATCAGGATCATGATAGTGGGCAAATGTCTGTTTTATCATAGTACGTATATTAATCTGTGTAATTAGAAGAACATTGGAAGTGTTAGAGAAGATGCCGGAGATGGTGATCTTTATGGGCATGTTAGCCAAGATTCAGTTATTAATGAATGATTGTATGGGTGACTGAGTCTGGCTGGATTGCTCTTAATCTAGCCTGGGAGTGCTGGTGAGGCTTTCCTTTGTTACATAGCAGTCACCCTACATATTGTCGCTTGCACCATAAATTCCATAGTCACATTGATTTATCTGTTCTGATTAAGCCCTGTTCTTGAAATTGTAAATGTGCATAATGTATTTGGCAGAAGGCCATGTGGAGGGGATATAGGCTATTTCACCATGCTTGGGAGAAGCGGGAGCAGGATGGAAAAAGAAATAGAGGTGACTGATTACCTGAGTGCATGGCCAAGCACACTCAACCTATAAGCACCCCAATGCGGATATTTATCCAACTTTGTCTCATGCCTATTAAGCTCTTCAATAGATGAGGATATCTTTGCACAAGGAGGTATCGTAGGCTAAAAATGTATCTATTTATAGCCATGACACTCTGGGTTTGGAACATTAAGTCAACCTTGTAAACATTCAGATGTTCTGCAGTACTCTTCTTGGTATATTGATATAAGGAGTCCAGTGAAATGGGAGTGAGGTTGGTTTGAAGTATGTGTTACAAATGTTATTTGTTAAAACGTTAGCCCCTTTTTGGGTAGAAAATTGTTCATAAACTGATTCTGCTTTTCTTGAGCATTTGTTGACCATGGATTCATGCTCATGAACTCTTTGCTTGATTGCTATTTGGGAACCATCTGGGGTTGGTCCTTGAGCCCTATGATGGTATGTCTTGCTTCTTAACTGGATGACTGAAACTTCTTGTTTAGTTTAAAGAAATGAAAAGAAAATAGAGCTCATTCTGTTGGCTAGCACTTGTGAAATTTCTGGGCTCTGCAGGTGTATTCTCAAATACCTATTAGTTGTTCCAATACTTGTGACTGACTTTACAACATGGAAACATGGTGACCCAAACTCAGCCCTTTGCTGTGTGAACAGGTTATTTTAATGTTCAACCAGCTCTAACTGGGTTTGCAGCAGTAAAGGTTAGGGAAGAGAATTCATTACAGTGAAAGAATTCAGGCTGTGCTCATATAAGCCTTCAACATGCTTTTCTTTTCTCTTTTTAGCCACTGTGCTATATTCATGAGTTTAATAAATTTTAAACTTTAGAGAGAATCAAAGGAAAGTAGTTTCTGTCACTGAATCAAAAGTTTAAACAGGCTGATTTCTCTCCCAACCTCTGACCCTTAATTTTCTTCTTGTTCATGGCCAGCGAGGGAAGGCTGCCTAAATTTATTGGCTATATTGGCTCATTTAGTTAGCAGTGGATATCTCACCCACGCACCAACTGACTTTGGATTTCCTCCAGTACAGGAGATGTCAACTATAACACATCCCTATTAATAATTAACAGAATTCCTGCTGGGACTGGCTATACAATTTCCTTTGCTTTTCAACATCAAATCTCTCCACTGTGAAACAGCTAATTTATTTTAATCAAGTGTGTCACAGTCTCTGTCCTTGATGACTGGACCCCGCTTCTTTTCAACACCTGCCTTCGGACACACTGTGAAACCTTTAAGGCAGTTGGTATTCAGATTTCAGTGGTTCAGGAGCCAAATTAGCAATCAACATTACTAAAAGAACCACCATAGTGTGAATGAATTGTGTAATTTACAACAGTACTATATATTCATTTTTAGTTTTTATATATATTATTCTCATGGCAAAAATGACTGACCAAGTAATATTTTGTCAGAGGCAATTGGTTAATAACATAGTAACAAGAACCTAAAAGGTTGTTATAAGGAGGAAAGGAAACTTATTCTTCTTAACCTCTGATGATAGGACAAGAAGCAATGGGCTTAAATTGCCACACGGGAGGTTTAGGTTGGACATGAGGAAAAACTTCCTACCTGTCAGGGTGGTTAAGCACTGAAATAATGCCTAAGGAAGTTGTGGAATCTCCCTCCTTGGAGATTTTTTAAGAGCAGGCTAGATAAACATCTGTCAGGGATGATCTAGATGGTGCCTGGTCCTGCCATGAGTGCAGGGACTGGATTTGGTGACTTCTTGAAGTTCCTTCCAGTTCTAGTGTTCTATGATACTATAGCATCCTAATTTGGTGAATAGGTTAGAGTGCAAACACAATGCTAAAAAGAACTCCCAGAGAAATATTAAAGAGCCGCTTGTGGGTCCTGAGCCACAGTCACTTATGGAATGCTTGAAGTCCTACACTGGTAATGCAGGTCTCTTTTCCCCCCTACAAACAAAGGGAATTCTTTAGCACTAGGGCTGCATTTCAAATACACTTTTCTGTGTGTTTGGGCTAGTGAAGACTAACTGAGTCACCCCTAATCAACAAGTTTTGATCACTCACCTTCCTGTGTGCTGAAAGCGTTTATTCTTGAGCCACAGAGAGATTTTAGCTACAGATCCAAATTGTGGCTGGTCCTACATGAGTAAATCCCAGAATTTATAGGGCACAAAGAGCTTCTCCCATCCCACTCTAGTACAAAGGTGATCCTCTGCTCCAGTTGTTCTGTCAGCACACGAGGATTGTCAGGGATAACTGGTGCCTGTGGGTGGCATATGGCACACTCCATTAGCAATTAATAAGTTGTCCAGGGCATAAGGGAGCGGTGCACCTCCCGAGTTCTACCGCAAATCTCCTTGGAGGACTGTGCATGTTTCTCAACACCTAAAGTCAGCCATGTTCTGCATTTCTTCTGCACCTCTTAGCATAGCAAGGAACTTTGCGATACTGAGCGTGGGACCTTTGTGGGGAAGGCGGGGTAGGTTTGGGGAGAGTGATCAATACCAGGAACCCCAATTAAGGCTTGATGACTATAAAATGTCCCTTCCCTAGCTCTGCCTTCTTGACAACTTTGTGGGCCCCTACCACCAAGTTGCAGAAGAGCTTTTTCATGCTTCTGTCCACATCAACATAATCCTTGAGGGGAATAGTTTAGGTTGGTGCAGTGTCCCATTTGAAAAAAAAAATATACCTAGGGCCTTCTGGGCCTCTGAGTTCCATTTCTCAATCAGAATGAGATTTCACACAATACATTCAAAAGCCCTAAAGCTCTCTCCTGGGTTGAGATCTTGCGTTCTGAGTTTCATCTCAGGGTGTCTGTTTCTGGCTAACATTAAAGCCTGTGGCTGACCGTTCGAAAGGCTAACAGAGCGCATGGCAGGAACCAAGCGATTCTAATACCTGGACTTGCCCAGCAGGGCAACATGGTAAAAGTAACAAATCCTAGTAGAATTCAACCCTTGATCCATTTAAAAAAAAAAAAAGTCAGCAGGTTGGGTGAATAAGTTGTCTGTTCAAACTCACTTGGCAAAAGGGACGTTTGTTATGACTCCTTTCTTACACCTGAGCTCTGAAGTCTCAGTGCTCCCTAAAGAATACCTCGGTGTATATTAAAAGGAGTTAGGGGGAGGAAAAAGTTTTATGTTCAGAACAGACCTCTGTCTGTCAAACATTATTTTGTTTTAATAGGGAGATGTTTGAAATAATTTTCCTTTTATAAATGAATCACATTGTGTCACTATATTGTGAAATTAGATGTTTGGGGGACTTGTTTATTTCCTTAGTGGAGAAAAATCTCATTTCCCTTGCTTGAAGCCTTAACCTTTAGTAACCAGTGAAATAGCTTTGCTGGTTACAGCACTGTCCCGTCAAGGTGACTGGCACTTTCATTCCTATTTACACATTTTGATTTGACTCCAGCTCATGTCTCAAATTAGATCATACACTGTGGCCAGGTCTACATTTCCGGGGAAAATTGATGCAAGATACGCAGCTCCAGCTAGGTGAATTGTGTAGCTAGAGTCAACATACCTTGCATCAGTTTTTCTGGGGCTGCCCTACAGCAGAGGCTGATGGGAGAAACTCTCCAGTAGATTTCCCTTACTCCTTGTGACAGTGGTCTCTGGGGGGCGCTCTCAGCATTCAATTCAGCAGGTCTTTACTAGACCCACTAAATCAAACCCCAGAAGATCAATCACCAGAATGACGATACTCCAGTAAGTGGAGGTGTGGCTTAAGTTGTAAAAGGCACATGACCTTTGCATCTGAGGAATTTCAGTTACACTACTGGTAGGGCTGAGAATAGGATAATCACAATATATTTGCTTGCACCTGTAGAGAGAGACTGAACAAAGACAGTTCCCACTTTTCTTCCCAGTAATGTTTTAGATTTAGTTTTTCTTTTAAAGTAGCAATTAGCTATTCTGTGGCTCACCAGTAATCATTTACATTTTTGTAATTCAGGGAAATACCACAAAGAACAAATGTAAAAACTTCGTGATAGGACTGTGTATGTGTGATTCAGTGACTGCATCCGTTTTGTATTAAAATTGCTCTCCGTGTTGGGAAGGCTATGAAAAGGCCAGCAGATTTCATAGAAAAGTCAAGATGCAGTGCAGAGAAAACAGGGCTTTGATAGTTAAATGGCAATAAAGGCCCTATTCACCTCTTCAAGATACTGTTCATATTAGGGATGAACTAAGCCAACAGAGTTGAGATTTTTGCCAATCCAGCTTGGTGAGTTCGCTGGGTAGTACTTACAGGTATACACTATGGAAGCACTCAGACTCCAGCCACTCCACAGTCTGTCAGATCTTGCAGGCTAAGCAAGCAGCCTGGGTAAGCACTTTGCTATATATGGGATATGCATACTTGTTGTAGGGATAACATATTTATCATTTATTAGTTGCATGCAAAGCTTTCTAAAGGTGATTTAAGAGGTGCCAGTAGACAGCTTAGCAGATGGTACCGATCCCCCAGCATCCGCATTGAACAAGTAGCCCAACGTTTTTTTTAAAGATGCATTCTGTGGCACCAACAGCTGCATTTGATGTGAGATGTACAAGTAGATATCCTAACTGCTGGCAAAGATCCCATGGAGCTTTTCATGACAGCAAGGATCTCAGTATCCTAGCCAGATTCCATTTACATTCTGCCCGTGGAAAAAATACAAACCCCACTGTCCCCTTCTGGTCCCAGCTGGATAATCTTCTGAATATCCTACCTTATTAGCACTCCAGATGCTGTGTTTCACATCAGACATTTCTGTTGCTGTGCAAGTGGGCCCAATTCCATGCCCATGGAAATGCAATCGATTTGCCATGGAATTCAGTGAGCCCAGTTCATTGTTGCAGTGCAAAGGGACCACACAACAGCTTCATGGCCTCCCTGCCTTATTCCCTGGGGAATGCCCCCTGCGCAGAAGACCTTCCCCACTAAGGTACAGAGCCAGCTCTGCTAGTCCTGAATGTTCTGGGAGAATCCTTGGGGCTATGATGCAAGGCACATTCTTGGGCATACACAGAAGAGGAGGAAGGGAATGTTGCTGTGATGGTCCTGTGCCCTTGTTATCGCTCCGCAGCTGAATATCCCATAGGGCAACTAGGCATCAGTTACCAAACCCCTTAAGACTTCTGTAATCTGCTTCAGGGCCAAATTGGCCTCCGGGACAAAATGGACACCAAGTTCCACCTCAGGCTTTCATGACGCTTTGCGCCAGCGCAGAGATGAATGAGTGCAGAAATTATCACATCTAGGGGTGCTTCCTTCTACTGTCTCGGGATTTTATATGTCTAGTCTGATAGCAAACCTTGCCGGAATACCTCTCACCAGCATCTTTAAAGGTACACTTTCCAAAAACCATCTTGCGCTAGCTCATAGCAATTGGTGGAGAATTCTACAAGAAAAACAGCAAGAAGTTACTTTCCTTACTAGCCCTTACCATAAGCAGTGCTGTGAACTAGGAGGCCAGGATGGATGACCCCACACTAATAGATACTAAATGGCATCAGTGCCTGCCTCTTGTCTCCAAGGCTTTTGCATAGTTAAAATTGTACTTTCACCTTAAAGGATCCCGAAGACTATATACACATAACAGCAATTTAAAACTATTTCTATGGCAGAGATGACACAAGGATAGTACAACAGGGTACACTAGAGTCTATAATCTGCCTGAAATGAGGATGGGATCCAATTCTAGCCTAGCCTAGCCTATGACTGCAGGACTAGGTCTCTGAAAATTCAGCAAACCTGGCTTGTGCTCTGCACATCCCTGATCCTTTCTTCTGCCAATAGAAACCCCCCAAGACAATGAGAATCCCCAAAACCTAAAATCTTTGGGGGCAGGGGGTGAATCCTGAACTTCCTTCCCCATTTTTGGTCCATTGATCTCTCCTCTATTTGATGTACAAACAGAGCAGCATATAGGGGCCAGAATACACTAAGGTATCCTTTACCCAAATTTATGCGTTTGTGTTTTGCTAGACATAAATAATTTCAGAGATTATCATTTTAGAAACCTTAAATCATACAGCTGCATAATGCAGAGATTATTATTCCATTTGCTTTCCCTCTCTGAATTCCTTACTATATATTACATTGAATTGGGAACTTTGCTTATGCAGTTTATTATTTTGAGCTGCATTATATAGCCATCTTTATGGTTTCTTTGTAATGTCTGCTTAGCCTGAGTGTCTGAAATCACAGCTGCCCGCTAAAGCGTCTTAGTTTAACTGATAAAAGCTTTACATTCCCAGGGCTTTGTGTATATTCCATTTTTGTGCAACAGACATCCCATCTGCAGTGAAATCATAGGTCAGCACTTTTCAATGTTTATAATCACTATTTACATTTTATATAAGAATGGAAGGTCTTTTGGAGGTATAAACCCTGGATTCTGTTACTGGTTCTCTCAGACTTTGTATCTGATTAAAAGTCTGTAATTTAATTTTTTAATGCCTCATTTTCCTTATTTTCAACAAGGCAAATAATGAAATGTAACACATGTAAGATTGGATATCCAAGATGGAAGATACTTAAGTTCCAAAATACCTTTAATTATTTTTCCAAAAGAGACCCGTGATCACAGGAAAATATAGCCACTTCTGAGGCATACAATTCCAGTCTTGCCAAATTGGCCACAGTGTATATCCCAATTTGACAAGACCAATGTGCCCAGAGATAATGGCCAACAAATTCACTTCTCTAAGGAACAAGCCTCAAAGTCTTCCCTTTATTTAGGCACAGTAGGTAATATTACAACCTTGATAAGTTCCACTGATAGTCCCCAGGCTGCTGTTCTGTTAAGACTGAATGGAACACTGGTTCTTAATACTCTTGAATATACTAAGTAAAATAGTATGTAAATGATGCGCTGATATTTTTCACATACTGTCTTATTACACTCAGTCAATTACAGTCACTGTTTTCAATTAGCACGTTCTTTAGAATTATTTTCCTGAGAAGAAAGTGTTCAAAAATGAGTGCCCCATGGACAGGCCCCTAAATCTACACGTAGACACTTAAAATAGTGGCATGATTATGAAGAATGCAAAGTACCCACCATTTCCATTGACTTCATAAAAATAGGTGCTCACACCCACATAAATCAGCACAAATCAGTCCATGAATCATTTAGAAATCATTTTCTTCCAAAGTTATCTTGGAACAGCTGTGTTATCTGTCACTGTTCCTGCCTCCATGTCCTGAGAGTCCAGAAATGTTTGTCTAGTTTTTTACTCTCTCATGATAGCAAGGAAAGATGCTATGCTGATGATGCAGATTCTATGCTGGTAATGCAGCCACCCCCACCTAATTAGCAATTCTGGGATCTGCTGTTCATAGAATCATAGAATAGGAAGAGACCTCAGGAGGTCATCGAGTCCAACCCCCTGCTAAAAGCAGGTCCAATCCCAGCTAAATCATCCCAGCCACGTTGTTGCTCTGCCATAAGGGTACATCTAGGAGAGGTTGCTGTCTCTTCCACTGAAGAGATTTCAGCTTGACTGTCCCTAGCATCTACCTCTTTCTTTGGGGCAGGAACCGTGTTTTGGTTTGTGTTTGCATGACTGCTAGGGTACATCTAGACTACATGGCTCTGTCGACGGAGACATGTAAAATAGTTTACTCGGCATAGTCAATGAAGCGGGGATTTAAATAATCCCCGCTTCCTTAAAATAAAAATGGCTGCTGTGCTGTGCCGACGATCAGCTGATCTGGCACAGCATGGCAGTCTAGACACGGTACGGTCGACAAAGGCTTCCTTTGTCGACCACACCGTGTCTGGACTGCTGAGCTGTGCCGGATCCACTGATAGTTGGCACAGCGTGGCAGCTATTTTTATTTTAATGAAGCGGGGATTATTTAAATCCCCGCTTCATTGACTATGCCGAGTAAACTATTTTACATGTCTCCGTCGACAGAGCCATGTAGTCTAGAGGTAGCCCTTAAGTCCATTTCAGAAAGCATGGGGGGGGGGCCTTCATCACACCTGAGTATTGGGGAGCTGTTATTCCTTCTTCAGCAGTGGCTCACACAGGGCCGGCCCACAACATTTTGGCACATGAGGCAGGGAGCTCAAATGATTCCCCCATGCCACCTTTTTCTTCTGCCTGACTGTTATGTCTCTTGTGCCCCCCTTCCTCCAGCACAGCACTCCACCATCTTGTGCATCTAGAGCAGAGAGAATACATATGCACCAGCAGCAGACACAATTTTCTACACTCTGGGTCCTAGTGGCATCCCCTCCTCCCCCCGCCTCCTCCACATACACAGTCTGGCACCTGAGGCAGCTGCCTCAGTTCACCTCATGGTAAGGCCAGCCCTGGGCTCACATCCTCCTAATAGAACAGATTCCTGCAGCCATTAATCAGGGTTGGATGTATGTCTTACATGCCTCTAAGTTCAGCATCTTTAGCACCTCATTCCCTGCCTACAGCTGATCTTTGTATTTTCCATAAAAAATGAAACTTTTAACCCAGTTTTAGGTGTCCTTAGAACTCTGGTGTCCCTAGGCATATGACTACTTTGCCAAAATTGGAAATCCAGCTCTGCCAACAGTTCAAGTTGCTGCCTCTTCCTGGTGTCTTTCTAGAATGCAAGCACAAGACAATATTTTAGCGTAAATCTTCCAGATTGGGAGGCTGCTACTTCTGTGCCCCAGAAGTGGGTGTATTATCTATATATAAAGTCTGTCAACCACTTTGGGATTCTTCAGGATGAAAGTTGATAAACACTACATTCACAACTAGCATACTTTACTAACATCCTGTGATAAGCACCCTCTTTCCAAGTCCCTAGTAGCTATAGGTCATAGATGTTTTCATAAACTGAGAAATAGTGCTTCTTAGAAAACAACTTTTTTTTTTCTTCAGATGGTAGATAATTAATATGGACAGATTCTGGCAGGAAATACCAGGGGAAGAAGAAAATTCATTTCCTTCTATGTACTTTTTTGCTCCTCTTTCTGTGTGAGGGGGTTTAGCCTTCTTGAATAGAGAGAAAATAAACCTTTTCGTGTCTTTTAAGATCAGTGCAGAACTGGAGGGTGGAGTGCAGTGGAGACAGTCCCTCCTCCTACCTCCTTCTCCCTCCCCCAAGAAAAAAATGTTTTAAGGCAAACAGAATCAGAAAATGTTGAGAACCTTTGGTGAACTGAAAAAAGTCCATTTCATATATGTTCCAGTGCAGGAATTTGAACACGAGTTTTTCACATTCCAGACAAGTGCCTTTAATGATGCATTAATACCCGTACATATGATTTTTTAAATGGGAAGACCATTAAAGTGTGGCAAACTCTCTCCGGGAGCTGCTGAAGCTGAAGACCTAGTGGTATGAAACAATCTTTATGAACGTCATTAGCTTCCGTAGATTGCCATTGACATTTTTTGTACCTTTGTTAAGCTTTATGTATTTAATAATACATCATTGCAGGGTTTCTGCTGCCTGCTCTGCCAAAAGAGACTTTGGCAATGTCTACAGTCAGGGTGCTGCAGAGTAGGGGTGCTGAGAACCACTTGAATCAAATTGTAAACCCTGAATGCAATGGAAACCACTATAAACCAGGGGGTGCGGGAGCATCCCTAGTTCCAATACCTATGTCTATACCACAAGCACTACAGGAGCCCTCCAGTCGAGGTGGTGTCCAAGGATGTGGTTACTGCCACATACTAGCAGCCAGAGGTGAGTGTGAAACGAGGACCAATGAAAGAGAACCATTCAAAGTGCAACTGCCCTGACTCTCAGAGATACTCCTCTCCTTTTACAATCCATGCTCCACTAATCCCCTGTGCCCTAGCCAATGGGATTATGGTTATTGGGGGGAGGGATAACACCTTCTCTTCCACCACCTTCTGTCAAATTCACAAATAGTTTTGGATCAACCAGAACTACATTTTTTTTCATTGAATATGCGATTTGTCCAAAAGCTGTTGCCCAATTCTACCGAGGACCTCTCCGCCTGCACTGGCCCTTCATGTCCTTTTCTACCAGATTCCAGTTGACTCGTTAGGTGGTGTAAGTGTGAGGAAAAGCCACACAGCCAGGTAGACACTCACACTAGTTGTTGGCCGTCCATGCTTGATCTGTGAAATGGACAAGAAAGCCAGGCTGTCCCCAGGAGTGAGTGGGGGACTCCAGCTATCATCAGGCTGTGCCCACCAGGCTTCCCGCTCCTGGCTCTCCCCTCTCCCCTCCCCCACCACCACCCCCACCACCAGAAGTCCAGTTGTACTGCAGCTGGGAGCCTCCATGTTGGTATTTCTACACAATTTAGAAAGAAAGTGGAGGCCAAAATGGCTGCAAGAATGATTTCCCTTCGTTATTTTTTTAATATGAACCTTTGAGCTTGCTTTACCATCCAGGGATGTTCTTGTTAAGACTATATGCATCACCTCTGCTCAGAATGGCTGATCCCAGCTATGTTGTTTTTACTGAGATGTCTAGGATTTGACAGGTAGCAGATAGATAATATAGTCCTGTCTCTCAAGGCTATCTCTAGCTCACGCTCTAGTATAGTGAGCAGCCGATATTGTTGTTGTAAACAAGTGGACTGCAGACTGCGTAATGTTCTGCACCGATTGCCTTCCTGATGAATATAAGCTCCACTGGCAGATCTCAGGAGAGGCAGCAATTGCTACAAAGCCACAAAGCAATATGAAGAACTACAAAACAGCAGCATAATTTTTTCTGTGCAAATTTCCTTGAAGTCATTGCAATAATACTTTTGTTGATCAAGTGTGAAAACCTGTTACCTTGCACATCTTATCTCTGCTAAATTCAACATTCCGCTCCAAAGAATACATTCAACCTAAAAAAAACCCATACCTGTATGGACTTTTTTAACCTGTGATTGTTAAAAGCAATATCTGTGATGACTTTATAAAAAAGATTAGGGGAGAATATCTGTGTCTTTCATTGTTTTTCTTCTGCACAGGAAAGCAGTATGGGATCAATTTTTTTTCTTTCCTTTGGATAATGATTTAATTTATTCAATGTAGTTAGTACACATGAACCTCTGTGTTCCGGGTGTCCCTAACATGGGAACACCCATGCTATGAACCCTGGCAGGCAGAGCAGGAAGTGGCTCTGCATGCTCCTAACCCCCCGCCCCTCACCCTACCCCACCCCACCCCCGCTCAGCTGGGGTAGCAGCAGTTCAGAGAAGTACTTCCCCGAGGCTTTCCCCTGAGGCATCGCAATAACATTTTCAGTGTTGTTACTTCAGATTTTGAATTTTTTTTCCTACCAAAAGGTTATTTCCCCATGGAAGAAACTCTGTTTGTTGACCAGCTCTAACTTACAATACACAGAAATGAGAAGTTAACTGGCAGATCTTGCGCTTTTAATGTAAGTTCTCCAGTAACTTAAACCGAAAAGCACAATCGGTGAACTACCTTCCTACTTAAACCTGTGACGCTCTGTTCTCAGAAAACAGCCATCAATCATGGTAGTAAAAATTAATAACAGTGCATATTCTTGTCCTTGGAGAGCAGGGGCAACAGAACTGGACTTTTTTTGTTAATTAAAAATGTTAGAAAACAAATCGAAAATGTCAAATAATTATATATTTTAAAAGTCCCATTTGAACCATTTTCAGACAAATTAGAAGCTGACAAGGTTATCTCCTGAAGTGTTCACAATTATTTATTTTGAATTTTCATGTGCTGGATGATTGCTTTGTTTGTATATCGGTAGGGCTGTTTCTGTGCTATGTTTTAAGGAGAAAAAATAATCTATCCTAAATTTGTGTATATGTGGTCAGCCATCTCGTATGAATCTGAGAGCATGGCTTCTTAAAAAGGAGGCGGGCATGACTCCGTGCTAGAGTTTTGGTGATACAGAAGAATATTAAAAATGTATTACAGAATAGCCTATCGCTTGTGTTACCGAAACTATAATAGATGAAAGGCTGAGAAGGGTAAATTTTAAAAGTGTACAATAATTTGTGGTGCTAGATGGAAGGATAACAGTTTTCTGTGAACACATCTTGGTGATCACAGTATAACTCATTTCCAACCCTCATACTGTCAGGCAAGATTGCAGACAAACCAGGAAGAGAAAGGAGAGTCAGCTGTATCAGAAAGATCACCAGCTGGACTGGTATCCAAAGGAAAGTGGAAGCTTCATAACACTGTTGTGACTGTAAAAAATAGAAGCTTGATGGCATTTGAAGAGAGAGATTATTCAATATACTGTACAATCATTTTGAACATAACACACTTTTTTTTTTACTTGCCGAGGCAAATTATGCTGGATGAATTGTGTGTGGAAACCGGAAGGCCTGGTTGAGACACCATTGGAAAATATGACCCATACATTGCTTTTTAAGTTGTGCTGTGTATTTCTTTTATTTACTTTTACGTGTATTGACTCAGATAAGTGCCCATCTGTGGTGAGGAAGATGCCACAAAGGCAGAAGAAGGGTTAGGGCAGTCTTGGAGAAGCTGAAGAGAATCCAGGTCAATTAGAAAAGGGCTTATTGGGAGAACCAATCAAAAGAAGGCTTGCTGAGGCAACCCATGTGTAAAAGGTACTTAGCAGAGTAGAAGAAGAGTGGAGAAGAAAGATTGGCTGTCAAGGAGACACTGCAATGCTGGGCTGAGTAGCAGAGCACTGTGGGGAACTCTTGACTGACCCTGGTGAGAACTGAGGCCCAGAGAGAAGGTGTTATGGCTTCAAGGGAAGTGGTCTGGGGAAAGTAGGCAGTGGGAATAGGAGACGGGGTAGTAAGTAGCTGCTAGTTATAGGGCGCTGGGCCAGGATTCAGAGTAGCAATGGGAATTGGCCTCTTTAGCACTGGTCCTTCCTATGGTAATGTAACACACCCGTCTCTGCATGTGTGTATATATCCTTGCCAAAATGATGATTCCATGCATCTGGCGAAGTGGCCTCCAGCCAATTAAACCTTATGCCCAAATAAATGTGTTAGTCTTTAAAGAGCCATAGGAGTCCTCTATGTTTTAGCAAAATTCTAATATGGCTATCCCTCTGAAATTTGCCTTCCTAGGCAATCATTTCCCATTTTGTCTGCATACAACTGATTGCTCCTTCCTAAATGAAGTACTTTGCATTTGTCCTAATTGAATTCCGTCCTGTTTACTGTAGATCATTTCTGAGTTTGTCTAGAGCCCTCTCCCACCTTCCCAGCTTTGTATTGTTCACAAACTTTATAAGCATACTCTCTATCTGTTTGTGACTGTTCAGGATTGGAAGTGAAGTGATAACCAGAAAAAAGAGAACTCATGGGAAAATGGTTCCCAGTGTGCACCAAACTGGACATTTATGGCAATCATCATGTTAAACTACATGGTAAATCTTTAAAAGTATACCAATGCACGGTCAGTATCACACTCCTATTGGCACTAGAAGACAACATGGCAATAAGATGTTTAAAGAGGCAATTATATTGAATTCCAACGTATGCATCTTTTGTCTAAAACCTTTGCATTTAAGTGATTTTTTTTAATGTACTTATGAAAATAGCTGGAGTGAGAAACCTGGAAAGTTATGTTTTCTGTTTAGCCATTCTAGGACATTACAAAACTGGTCATTAACTGCTTATTCTGCAGAAGGTTTAAACTATAAGTAAAAGGGTTTACAACTATTACCAATTTCCTGAGATATAGTGGATTTCCTTCAACTGTATAAGGCTGCATTTTGGAAAATAGTGTACTAAGGGTGGAATTCCGGAAAGCATCTGAGCCACTTAGTCATTTAGGATCTTTTGAATATCTCACCTAATGAATCATCCCTCAGTTACCACAACTGTTGTTTTTTTATCTTTGCCTAATCTGGGAGGAATAATGGAATAGACATTATGCAAAAAACTTCCTTCCATATTGCCATGATCTATTGTACATGTATATGCCTGAGGCACCTTAACATAAAGCATTTATGACTGTATCTGTAGATACATTCAGTTAAGTTACAGTTGTGAATTTCAAGGCTGAAAATACAGCAAGTCTTTGCATTCTGGAATTGCAAATGTCTACTTGGTGAGAGACAGCAAATTACTAAAATTATAAAACAGTTTCCAACATGCAACATGTACTAAAATACCTAAAAACTCAAAGAAAATATTATTTTTGTCATTAAAGAAATCTAGAGAGCTAGTAAGCTCTATACCAGGTCAGTTTATTCTCTGAAATAACTTGCAATGCTGGCAACAATTCCTCTACAGTTCTGACATATCAGTAAGGAAAATAATATAACTACATGTCTTACATGTCAGTAAGGAAGAAATATAACTTTGCTAATAATATCTATCTCTAGTATAGAGCTTTAAATTTTCAAAGGATTAAAGTAACTTTTAGTCTAGATTAAGCTAAACAAGATGTTCTCCAGGGAGGGACTCTTAAAGATGGTTGTTAATTTTTAGCAATGACTAAAACAAGCAACTGCTGACATGTTTTTCTTTTACTAAAACACTTGAGTTGGTTTTATCTCCTTAGACATTCCTTTTGCAGATGCAGAAAATGAAGGAAGTGAAAATGAGGATGAATCAGCACCTTCTAATATTTCCCTGGTTCAAAGCTATAAAAGATGCTGAAAAAACTGGGGGTTGAGAAAATCAATGTAAATGTAAACAGTGTCTGACAGAAAGTTAAGAATATCATATCACACATTTCTGTGGTAGGAGAAACAAATCCAGTGAAATGTAGACCTTTACTAGTGAGCAAAAAGCAACAAATGGTACATTATGTAGTTGTTGGAATAAAAATGAAGCTCTGGGAAACAAGTCATATAATAACTTTCAGCTGTGTTAGGCCTCTCACATGATGTTTCTAATTAATGGAAATGTGTTGCACAGTTTAAGCTATTTTCCATTAAGTTTAAGGATGTATTTTTACCCATTAGGCTCTCAGATTCCTCAATGATGGGTATTAATGCAAAACACTGAGACAGATAAATTAAATGCATGAACTAAAATACCTACTCATATTGATCTCTGAAAAACATGGAGAATCTGAGAATATGAAAGGATGTGAGAGAGGAGAATATTTGTTACAGGTCTTTATAAAAGAGACATAGGTTCTCAGTTTTCATGGTTCAGTTTATAGACTCATCACCAGCTAGAATTTAGAGAAATTGCCACCAACCCACATCCACTTACTAATAGTATTCAGTTTCTTTCTGTCCTTTCCTAGGCTGTGTCTAGATTACATCTCTCTTTTGACAGAGGGATGTAAATTAGGCACTTTGACATTGCAGAGGAAGCCGGAATTTGAATTTCTTATACTTCATTTGCATAATCATGTAATGGCGCTCTTTCGAAAAAGCACCATGTTGAAAGTGAAACTGCGGTCTAGACGTGGTTCTTTCAAAAAGGGAAGGATTTGACATGTTTGGTTTTGCTCAAAAGATTTTTTTTCCCCCAAAAGTTGTAACTCTTGGGGAGAGGGGACCAATTTCCGATAACTAATACAGAACAAATGACAAAAAAACAACAAATAGTTTGGTAGCACTTTGTAGTCTAACAAAACATATAGGTGGGGGTATGGGCACAGCCTACTTCTTCAGATGACTAGAGTTTTTACTGAAAAAGTGGGCTGTGCCCATGAAAGCTCATAATATAATGCATGGAGACATGCCATCTCATAGAGCTGAAAGGGACCTTGAGAGGTCATCAAGTCCATTCCCCTGTGCTCACAGCAGGACCAAGTACCATCCCTGACAGATTTGCACCAGATCCCTAAATGGCCCCCTTAAGGATTGAGCTCATACCTTTAGGCTTAGTAGGCCAATGCTCAAACCACTGAGCTATCCAGCCCTCTCTCTATATACCAGCTATCTGTTTTGTTAGTCTGTACAGGATAAATTACAAACAAAAAAAGTTCTGGTAGACTAACTCAGCTACCCCCTGAGGCTTCTAATACAGCACAGCTGGGCACCTTATTTCTAAGATGCATATAGCATTGGCCAATGTTGAAGACATGAGAAACAGGCTAACTGGGCTAGTGCAGTGTTTCCCAAACTATGGGCCATAGCCCGGTACCGGACTGCAGGAAAAAAAATACCGGGCCTCAGCGTGGTTGCCAGGGTGTTCTGGGCTCCCAGAGTGCCCATGTGGCACCGGGTCCGCCAAGCCTTTGGCCGGCCTGGGCATAACCTGCAGCCCGATGTTCCGGCTCCCGGCAGAGGCGTAGCTAGGGGAGGTCGGGAGCAGGGAGGGGAAGAGGAGGAGGAGGAGGAGGAGGGGAGAGCCGGCCACCAGAAGCAGCACTGGACAGAGGAGTCAGGGCAAGATTTGGGGCAGGGGGCAGCTGGCGGAAGCGGGGCTGGCCAGGAGATCGGGAGGAGGAGTAGGGGAGAAGCGGCTGCCGGAAGCAGGGCTTGCCTGGGGCATCAAAACTGGCCGGGAGAGACTGGGGGTGGGAAAGAAGCGGCAGCCGGAAGCAGGGCTGGACGCGGGCAGCGGGGCTGGCCAAGGGAGATTGGGAGGAGAAGCGGGGGAGAACTGGCTGTCCGGGAGGGGTATGGGGAAAGTGAGGCTGGCCAGAGGCGCAGCAGAGGGCAACGGGGGGGAGGGGGTAGCAGGACTGACCCGGCCATATGTAGATCTTGGGGTGCTGCTCTCCCCCTGCAAAGCATGAGTGAGTCCAGCCTGGGGTTTCTATTGTGCCCCCCCCCTTGAGTAGTTGTGAACTGTCTGGCTCATGGACACACTCATGCAGCCTGAGCACATTTAGCAGCCAGGCAGTTCAAAACTACAAACTGATACATCTAGTAATAATAAAACGTACCTAATGAGAAAATACCAGACATGTTATTTGTCTGGTATTTTCTCAGTTTGTTTTTTATGTGTTTATATTTTGGGGCTGCAAAAACAGTACTGGAGAAAAAGGGTTCCAACTAAAGTAAAAAGTTTGGGAAACCCTGGTCTAACCAGCTTTCTGTCTCTTACATACCATTTATCCAATCCATATTCTTTAACTTGCTGGCAAGAATATTGTGGGTGACCATATCAAAGCTTTGCTAAAGCTGGCACTGGGGGCTTTGGGAGGACCAGAAACAACTTATTTGAATACAGGCAGTCCCTAGGTTACATGGATCCGACTTACATCGGATCCCTACTTACAAACGGGGTGAGGCAACCCCGCACTAGCTGCTTCCCCTCAGCAAACCAAGGAGACGCGAAGCTAGTGCCCCCCCCCCCCACCCAGCAGACCAGGGAGACGCAGAGCAGCTTTTCTCAGCAGACACCTCAGCTTGAGAATAAAGGACTGAGGGAAGTGAGGTGTGGGAGAATAAAACTGAGCTCTGGAGAAATGTTTGGCTAGAGTTTCCCCTATAAGATGTACCAGTTCCGACTTACATACAAATTCAACTTAAGAACAAACCTACAGTCCCTATCTTGTACATAACCCGGGGACTGCCTGTATTCATCATTTGATTAATGAATATGCAAATATGAAAATGAATGTTACTGATCCTCCAAAAGTTTGTGAATGGATTTACTGGTCCTCGTGTCAAAAAGTTTGGGAACCCCTGGGCTAGTGATTTGCTCTGATGTGACAATTCCAGTGATCATCTCAACCACCAAATCCCTTATAT
Source organism: Pelodiscus sinensis (assembly GCF_052426305.1). Taxonomy (NCBI): domain Eukaryota; kingdom Metazoa; phylum Chordata; order Testudines; family Trionychidae; genus Pelodiscus; species Pelodiscus sinensis. The sequence goes on along the minus strand of NC_143061.1, from coordinate 39,771,789 downwards.
TATTCCTGCAGAGTAGAGAAGGAGGGTGACCAAAAACAAGTGTGAAAAATTGGGCACTTTTTTTTTGACAGAGCAGGAGTGGGATAGTTGTGTATAAGTCAAAGCCCCCAATATCTGGTCACCCCCAAGTAGGACATTTTCCATAACATTCCCCATTAACAAATGAAGCTAAGCTCATTTGATTCTGTAAAAGATTCAAGGACAAGCCATGCTAAGTGTTTATTTCATCACTCAGCTATTATTGAATCTGGCACTAAAATGTTTTAGCTTAGAAACTTTGAAAAATGGTCTGTGTTGCACATTTCTTACCAAAAGTGGGCATTAATAATGAACAGTAGATAAAATCTGAAGAACTACACAAGATGTCATCTGTCTTCTTGCCAGCTATTGTGCTGGATAATAGAGAGCTGCTTTAGAAGAGACAGATGAGATGATTTAGCAGAGACAGCTTGATTCTTATTGTTGTCATTCACACCAATTTAGAAAACTGTGTTGGATCACAGGGAAATATTTTGGTGATATAAAAATGCAGATGGGGAGAATAATGTAACTTAATATTTGGAGCAAGTGCAAGAATATAGACAAGGCATTTCTCAACAGGATGAAATCACTTCAGAGCTTGAATTCCAGCCTGGATCCTGCAAATGCTTGTGAAACGGTCAGCAGAGTACGCAAGATGGATATAATCCAGTGCAAATATAATGGAGGTTACCCACAGAGGTGCAACTAGCATTGTCTTCCGCACTAAGCGGAAGTAAGACTTAAGACTCAGGCTTCCTTGCTTTCAAGACTGCAGAGTAAGGAGAGAGGTGAAGGGAGAAAATGGGTGTGTCTAAAGAGATGGGTTAATGCAAGTCTTACGGTTGCCCTACCTGGAACACTCTCCAGTTTTAGACTATGGTAGAACAGCCCCTGCAACCAGAGCAGCCGCCCCCAGAGCAGCACCAGCCGCTGCAGCAGCCACAGAGACAAAGCCAGGCAAGGGAGTCACCAGACTGGGACTGACTGCCGGAGCCACACACACAGGACAGCGCAGGGCTCCGGTGGTGCTAGGAAGTGGCCCAGGACGGAGGATTGCCCTCCAGGAGCTCATCGTGTTCCGGCTGGCATCCCCGCCGAACTGGCAGCGAGAGCATTCGCTGCCAACAGGGCCCTGAGCCGCCTCCCAGTGGAGTGGTCCCGCTACCTCCCCACACCACCATAATCCAGCTCCCTAGAGTTTGGGGGGAGGGGGAGAAATCAGGCTAGAAAACTGTCTCCACCCTGAGGAGTGGGGCTGTGTTTGTGACTAGGCTCTAGGAGCCATAATTACCCTACTAGGGGTGGACTAGGTTTGGGACTAGGCTGCAGAGGTTGTATTAACCCTAATAGGGGTGCAGTGGACTAGTGGCTAGCCCAAGAGGCCGTACTAACCCTAATAGGGGGTGGATTGGATTTTGTGACTAAGCCCGAGCGGCCATATTAATCCTAATAGGGAGTGAATCTGATTTGGGCACAAAGCTCGGAAGGCTGAGCCAGCCCTGACATCAGGGACTGTACCCAACAGGGAACGACTAGGGGTGCCCTGGGCACCAGGAGACCCTCTGACACTGCCCCCTTTCCTGGCATCTCCCATCTGTGCTCTGACTCCAGGTTTCCAGTTAAATCTAGTCTTCTTTGCTTCAGGGACCACACAGGGAGACAGCTCACAAGTCACAGGTACACTGGATGCTGCTTAGGGATTTCCCTACACCTTACCCCTGAATTTCCCCAATTCCCCTCTCCCCCTCCCCCTTTTGCCCCCCTTCCTCTGCTCCCATTGTCAATTAGTTAGTGTTGCCAATTTAGTCACTGATTGGACATTTGAATTGAAATTGAAATGTTAATACACACTTAAAAAGCACATAATATGTATGCTAAAATACTTGTATGGAAAAAGCATAATAGATTTGAAAAGTCTGAACAAAGACTTGTGTCTTCATGCAGCTGTTTTTCATGATAAAGTTGGAGCTATCGCTTCAGCAATGTCAGCCAACCTAATAATTTCCAATTATGATTTGTAAGCAAAGTATGAATGAGCTCTCCCTGACCGCTCAAGATGAGCTGGTAGGTAGGGGGAAAGGCTTCAGAACCAGACTATATTTGCATGAACTCACCTACTCTGCCTAAGTAGGCAGTAGATCACTATACTGCCCAAGTGATCAGTTTTGGGTGGTGGTGTTCAGTATTGTTATCTGCAGGTAGAAGAACTGCACTTAGCCTGTCCTGATTAACCCCTACAGCTTAATTTCTGCCAGGACTGAGACCTGGCACATCTAGGGTTGTCAGTTTATAGCTTTGGAACCTCTGGGCTTGTCACAATTGTTATGTGACTTAAAAATTAAACATTGGTCACCCTGAACTGGCATTGGCCACTGTCAGCAGACAGGATATTGGGCTATATGGACCTTTGGTCTGACCCACTATGGCCAGTCTTATGTTCTTATGTTAACTGCATTTGCTAAGCAGGAGGTTTGGATGCCAGATGGGGGGAGAGAGGAGGACAGATGTTTTACTTGATGTGTCCTCTGCCTAAAAGCCACAGGCACTATTTGTCCTGCCTTCCTCCCCTGTTTAAACACAGAGCTGATTAGGTTCCATAAACAGTCTTTTGCTTTAAGTGACCACTAGAGCCGAAATCACTGATAACAGGGTCTAAGTGCTTAGACCTAATGCAAGAGGAAGTTTCTATGGTAGTCACTGCTGACCCAGCCTGCACACATTGTGAGGTTCCCTCCCAGAGCTGAAATCGCTGATGCCTGGTGGAACCTCAAGAGACCCACTTGCAGAGGTCACAGTGGCAGGAGGCAACAGAAGGTGACAGCACAGGGCCATTGGTGATGGAGTGGTGATTTGAATGGTAGCACGGCAAACCATAGTGCCCAGAATGAGCATATGGAGTGAATGGTGAGCGCCTGGAAGAATGAGCCAGGTGAGAAAGCATCTCTGAACTCTGGGTCTTCACTGATCGGGGCAACTCCTAGAGGGAGGCAGTGGAGGGAGATGTCAGAGTTACATTAATGGAATGTTATTTTATGAGACAATGTTTTAGTGACTTTGCTACAGATTGCTAGATTTGTGATTGGGAAACTTTATATAACTATACATTTCCTGATAAGCTCAGACTTTTAAAATCTATTTGCCATGGTCATTATCTCCCTTATTGCTATCTTGAGAAGTCATTATCTTGTGGAGTTTCTGTGCTAAATATTTAATTATATTATAATTAATTTTTACATAAGAGCGGTTACACTGGGTCAGAGCAATGATCCGTCTAGGTCAGTATTCTGTCTTCTGACTGTGGCCAAGGCTATGTTCTTTAAAGGGAATAAACAGAACAGGGCAATTATCAAGTGATCCATCCCCTATCATCCACTCCAAGCCTCTTGTGAACAGAGGAAAGGGATGTTCAGAGCATGGTGTTGCATTTTTGCCCCAGTTGCTAATAATCATTGATGGACCTTTCTGCTGGGAACTAATCTAGCTCTTTTTTGAGCTCTGTTATAGCCTTGGCCTTCACAGTATCCCTAGCATAAAGTTCTACAGGTTGGCTGTTGTGTGAAGAAATACTTCCTTTTGTTTGTTTTTAAAACTGCTGCCTATTAATTGAATTGAATGACCCCTAGTTTTTGTGTTATGGAAAGGAATAAATAACACTTCCTTATTGATTTTTCTCTACACCAGTCAAGATTTTATAGATCTCAGTCCTCCCTTAGGTGTCTTTTTTTTCAAACTGAACATTCCCAGTCTTTTAAATATTTCTTTGTTTGGAATCTGTTCTATGGCCTAACCGTTATATTTGTTTTCTATATGTTTTCCAATGCTAATAATTTTTTTTTTTTTTTTTTTTTTTTTTAAGATGGGACAACCAGAACTGCATGCAACATTCAAGATGTGGGGGTGCCTAGTTGTGAAAACAAAGTGGTGTGTGTTCCAGGCTCTACTCTGGTAAGAAGGAGCCTCTGCTGCAGGGAGAGGAGGCATGGCACACAGTGTGTTCCCAACATGGCTCCTACCAGCTCCTGGGACACTCCAGTAGGCTGGTGTGCTGTGCTAAGCAGCAGGCAGCTAGGCAGGTTAAAGGGGCCAATTAGGGGTGCACTGTAGGCATGTGTATCTCCAGCCAGGCCCTGGTGGGCATCCATACCCCAACCTGTGCTGCCTCTCTCTTGCCACACTGGCTGGATACCAGGCAGTGCCGGAACAGGAGCAGCATGGGGCAGGGACCCATCTACCACCCAGGTAATCCATCTGTGACCAGGACTGCCCCAGACCATCTTTAGCTGCCAGTCTGAGATTGCCTGAGCTTTCCCCTCCATACTCCCTCTGAAACACACGCACACGTGCAGAGCCATAGGGACCTAAGAACCCTAACATCCTCAGCCTCCTGTCCTTGAGACATGCCCCCCATTGGGTGGGGGGTTGTGATATAACAGTACCTGTAAGAAATTTAAATTACTTTCACCTCTGGCATACCATGGTTTTATATAATAAAAGTGGAGGAGCTTGGTTTGTCAGACCAATCAGCAAAGCCAGTGCTGACCACCTATGTGAAAAGGCGGCAGAAACACCAAGCCTCTGGACTGCATCGATATGCAGAAAACTTTATAAGCCAGTGTGATGGGGCGGTGCAGACCGCCGAGGCTAGCCCTGACCCTGCACTCGGGCGCCGGACGGCTCAGGCATACAGGGCAGGAGGCTCCCTGGCGGGTGCATCGAAGAAGTGGCTGGGGGACCGGAACGCATTTGCTGGTGTCCCTGGAAAGGGGTGCTGGCTTCAAAAGGCAGCTCCCAACTGGGAGCTGGGTGGGAGGAAGCGGGACCAGGACCGGGACTGGGTGGCCGAGGGGGGTAGCCGCCCCAGACCAGCTTGGAGGGGAGCGGAGCCACGGGATGGAGTCTCCAGGACCAGACCGGATCCGACGGAGCAACAGAGACAGTGGCAAGGGATCGGTTCGCCAGGACGGGGTGAGGATAACAGCCAGACCTGGCAGGGATGATTGGTGGCCAGCCGGAGAGGAGGAAGCAGCCCAGAACAGGACCAATGAGGACCCGGGGACCAGTGAGTTGCAGCAATAGCCCCCCCGGTCAGGCAGGATGTCTGAGACACCTGTTCTTAAGGTCCTGGTCTGGGACCTGGAGAGAGGGAGGGCCCAGGTCCCCCTCCGCTCTCGGCCAGTGCCAGAGCGACAACTCAGGCTTTTACCGCGGGAAGGACTCGGCGGCCCCCAGAAGGGGAGCCCCTGATGGGAGAGCTAAACCCCGAGCGAGGAATGACGCATGACAGCCAGTCACTGTCAAAGCCAATTTTGGAAGTACTTAATGAGGCTGTTAAAGAATGCTGGAGACACAGCTCAGTTTATGAAAACATCATACTTTCTATTTAATCAAGAGATACCACACACTGAAAACTGGAGGCTAATGTTTGGTATGTTGTCACTCGGTAATCCTAAAAGTGGACACTGATTCCAACCAAGTCTGGCAAATGCTCATTACTTTTCTGCAAGAAACTCAACTGACTGTTAGAAGCGCATGGTGCAAGAGTGAAAGACTCAGCAGTTGAAAAAGTGAAGAACTTTTTCATCCCACTCAGAAAATGTGCATACATGGCTGATGAATGCACCAATGCAAATCGGTGTCTAGCATAAGGCTGGAGGATGCATTTCTAGATGGTCAGGTTATAGAAGATGAATCGGCTGCATCTGTGACATCCCACATCTTAGAAAAGTTAAATTCTTTATCAATTGAATGCCAAAGAGATGGCTGCTTATGGACCTGGTGGAATACAAGCTTTGCTCAGAGAAAAGTGTAACCCTAATCTCTCCTGTACACACTGAAGAGGCCATAGACTTGCCCTTGTATGAACTTCAGAATCTTCAAAAGATATTTGAAAAGCCATTATGTTTGTTATAGCTTCTTTTTTTCATCAAGAGTCCAAAAAGACTTAATATCTTGGAAAGAATAGAAGATATATGGGGTCTAAAGTTAACATTAGTCTAATCTGGGGAAACCTGTTGCATTTCAATGAAAGATCTTTGACTATCATCTTAAAATTACGTCAACCATTATTATTGGCTTTAGAAAGTGTCTACCAAGATGGGATGGATCTAAGGAGTGAGGTGGGTGGACTACTTTTGCTCTAAAGTTCAGAGAAGACACTTGCTGTTCTCTCTCGCTCTCACTCATACTAATCTACCGTTGAAACTACTTGAGTACAATGCCTCCAAGCATCTGCAACAAAGACTTCAGTTCAGAAGCTAACTAATTAAGGCATGTAGTGAAGAGGACAAGGAGTGTAAGTTAAGCCAGGTGAAAGAGTACACTGACTTGATTCTTACAAACCTACACAGCAACTTCTGGATTCTACTCAACCTCTGTGTAGATTTTACAGATGCCTGTTTTGTAAAACACCAAGACTGTGTCTAGACTGGCCAGTTTTTCCAGAAAATCAGCCGCTTTTCCGGAAAAACTTGCCAGCTGTCTACACTGGCCACTTGAATTTCCGCAAAAGCACTGACTTCCTACTGTAAGAAATCAGTGCTTCTTGCGGAAATACTATTCTGCTCCCTTTCAGGCAAAAGTCCCTTTTGTGTAGACAGCTCAGATTTGTTTTCTGCAAAAAAGGCCCGATTGCAAAAATGGCGATCGGGCCTTTTTTGCGGAAAAGCACGTCTAGATTGGCACGGATGCTTTTCCGTAAAAAGTGTTTTTGCGGAAAAGCATCCGTGCCAATCTAGACGATCTGTTCTGAAAAAGCTGTTAACAGAAAACTTTTCCGTTAAAAGCATTTCTGGAAAATCATGCCAATCTAGACGCAGCCCAATAGTTGAGTGAAGTGAGGCACTACCAACAATGGGGCTGCCATGTGATAGGACAGAATAGAGAATTTGAACATGTAGTGGACTATCATATGATGAATTAATGAAGATTTGACTTCAGCTTCCTTATCATCACTAGTGGTTTGACCCAGTCTCTGTGCTGCTTCCTGGGCTGAAAGAAATAGGAATTCATCTCTTGAGTGGGGGGCTGAGGGAAGGTCTGCTTCTACTGTTATTCCTGGTCTTAAAAGATACAGTTGAGTGGTCTTTTTCCTCATGGAATAAAATGTTGTGTTCTGAAAGAAGTTGCCTCCTGTCTCACCAGCATATCATGAAGGACTGGAAGCACCAGACACATGAGAAGCACCAAGATGAATACAGTGCATTTAAGGAATTTGTTAACAAAACTGGGAAAAGCTACAAGAAACCAAGATGAGAACTGTCCCTAGGAGAGCACAGGGCTTGGGTCACAGTCCTCCCAGTGCCCCAGGACAACTCCCCTGCCCCCGCAGCAGGCCCTACCCTGCCTCTACTCCACCCCGCTCAACTCCTTCCTGCCCCTGCTCTGCCCTCACCTTGCCCCTTCCCTGAGAGATTACCAGGGTGCCTGGCAGGGAGCAGCACTGGGAGTCGATCCCCACCCCCGCACTCATCATGGCAGCAGGAACCGGAGCAACCCAGCAGCCTGCTCTGTTCTACCCTGTTGCGCTCTCCCAGGCCACTGCACTTCACCTCTCCACAGAGGCGGGAGGCAGAGACCCCTGTGGCAGGGGTGCTCTGCTTCCCGCTGCTGTGGTGATGCAGACTGCTGCAGGCTAGGAGAGGGCATCAGGGCAGGGCATGGTGGAGCAGGCTGCCAAGTCATTCTGGCACTTGCCGCTGTGGTGAGTAGAGGAGCGACGCTTGCTTGCACCCTGTGCCAGTACCCCTGGTAATTCCTCAGCCTGCCCTGGGCCTTATCCACAGGATGACTGAGGAGGCTGCCACGGGGCCTCAGGTAGCCGCCCTGAACTATCCTATGGACAAGAATGTAGATGTAGTATTTCATGGTAAGCTTGCCTTGCCAACTTTAATTTGTGTGATGATTTTAAAACATGAGTTAAAAGTAATAAAATGGTTGTAAAACATTTTTTACTGTGGTGCCTTATAGTCCACCTTTGTTCTCATGGTCCTGCCCCTTCTTAGCACTCACTCCCCTGTGTATTCAGACACACGTGCCATAATTTCAGTTCCTGGGGGAAACACTCTAATGTTTCAGACTGGCTGTGTTACAGACTGACAGCAGAAGACACAGACTGAATGCTTCTTTACAGTGACAACTAGTGTGCACGTATAATCTACACACCTTCTGAGTGTGGTGCACTGTCCCATCTAGTGGCACCAAGATTACTACCAGTGTGTGTCTAGACTGGCAAGATTTTGCACAAAAGCAGACGCTTTTGCTCAAAAACTTGCCAGCTGTCTACACTGGCTGCTTGAATTTGCCCAAGAACACTGACTTTGTAATGTACAAAATCAGTGCCTCTTGCGCAAATATTTTCACTCTCCCGCTCGGGAAAAAGCCCTTTTGTGCAAGAATACTTGCTCAAGAGGGCCAGTGTAGATAGGGAAGAACTGTTTTGCGCAAAAAATCCCCGATGGTTAAAATGGCGATCGGGGCTTTCTTTCGCAAAATCGCATCTAGACTGGCCACGGATGCTTTTGCACAAAAGTACTTTTTGCGCAAAAGCATCCATGCCAAACTAGACGCACTTTTGTGGAAATACTTTTAACAGAAAAGTATTTCCGCAAAATCATGCCAGTCTAGATGCAGCCTCAGAGTATAAGGAGTCTGCTGTTTAGCCTTAGCTACCAGCCACCTTACTTTTAGCACATGTGGCAGAGGTTCATGTTCTAAACTCCAGAGGTCCCAGTTTCAATTCTGCCTGTCAGTGTTACACCACAGGACTAAGAGGACACTTACAACATTTAATGGTACTTTGTAATTTTAACACAATATTCAGTACACCACAAGTAGGAGTAATTCCATGCTTTTTCTACATGGATATTTAGTTTATGGCAAGGTGGTGTATAAATCTATCCTGCACTAGCCTACCATGCATTTTGATCTATTCCTCTTCAAAGTGGGGGAGATTTCCATACTTGGGGAATGAGTTAATTCTACTTGTGAAGGTGCTATGAATTCTGTATTCCTCCATATTCCAGCAATACAATGTACTTGTAATAGTCCATTTTTGAATAATCTTTGTTCTAACTGTCATGTTTACTTAGAGAGAAAACATGAGTTTTATTGCTAAATATATTTGATCTGAATTTGGCGGACTGCATTACTACTGCAGGAGTTATATTTTAACCAGAAATCCCACGCAGTCAATCAAAGTAAGAGAAACTCAGTAAGCAGCATTTGCCCTTAGCACTTATTTTAAAAAAAACACACAATGAATGCTGGTTAAAAGCCACAGTCAATATTTTCAAGACAAGTTTAAAAGCTCTCTTTAAAGAGGCCCACATTTACAGCTTACTATTGATTGAATTACAGTTTAGGAAAGTACTGTGAAGCTATGATAAATTTAATCTTCAATATGCTTCTAAACTTCCTAGACTATTTTGAACTCTTAAAACCATGGCTTAGAAAAAGAGAAGAAGGAAATACTGCAATTCACGCAAATGCCAAACTGCACACTTATTTTCACAATACTAAACAGTAGCATATGTTACAAATTTAGGGGAAGTATAATTTTTGACTGTATAAAGAGTTGAATATGAATTTATGAATTTATCCTAGATAGAATCAATCTTACAAGTTGAAGTCCTTATACAGTGCCATGTATAAGGACTTCAACTTGAAAGATTGACTCTATCTAGGATAAATTCATATCCAACTCCTTATACAGTCAAAAATTATAAGTAATATCCCTCTTCACAATACTATAATTAATGACCATATACAATTTCTTCCTAAATCTTTTTTGTGATAGAATTATTTCCTAAATTTTGTGAAAATCACTTTGGCCATTTTTCTTCCAGAATGTTTTATGTTTGTGTTTTCTGTTTTCAGTGACCTTTGGTATGTGGACTGAAGTCACATGAGAATAACTACTATCTAAAGCTGAGACGTACTTCTCTATAATATAGACATTTCAAACATGCAAATTACTTTTTATTGTGTAATCATGTCTCGTGTGATGAGTTTCTACTCTGTTAAATCCTTTACTTTGCAATCACCATTCCCAGCAATCCACACAGTAGAAATCACTGTGCTTATTTTAGAAGAGTCTTTTGTGTATTCTATATTCAGCTTCACTAAAGTAGAGTAGAAGTTCCTTATCCTGTAAAAATCTTTTAGATTTATTCAGAACATCACAACACCATCTTCTGCTGTAGAACACCACATATCTCCATTGACTTTAGTGTGACTTTACTATTCTATAGCCATCTCCTATCATGGACCACTTACCTAATGTTTTAAGTAGGAATGTATCATGCTGTTCACAAACACAGTAGAGCCGTGGTCACCAACCAGTAGATCGCGATCTACCAGTGGATCTCGGAGGCTCTAAGAGTAGCTCTTGAGCCCTCTCTGAACTGTGCGCCTGTGCAGTACATTTACATTAGATTTCCTCATTTGAGGAGCAGCTACTCACCAAGCAACAGCACAGGTGAGTAGCTGTGAGGAATGGTGGGAATTTTTTTTAAAGTAGCAGTATAAGGATTGGGGATAGCAAGTGATGGAGAGGAGGAGAAGAGAGGGGGCGGGGCTTCAAGGAAGGGGCGGGGAAGTAGATCTTGGCTTGGTCTGTCATTTAAAAAGTGATCTTGGGTGTAAAAAGGTTGGAGACCACTGCAGTAGAGGATCTTGGTAAATTAAAAAATACTATGTAAAATATATTTGATTAATAGGTAATAAAACTTTCCACATAACCACCTAGATTGGTTCCTTGACAGGTCACTTAAGTTACACTTCAGTGTATCTCATCCTTACTTTATTTCAATTTTTGCCTACAAAGCTAAGTAACAGTCTTGGTATAATCCTGCCCACATCAAAGGCAAAACATCTAGTGACTAAATGGGAACAGCCTGATGCCTAAATCTGTGATGATTGCCATGAAAATATTAGACTTGAATTCCTTAACTTTGATGGAAAATGTTTAGGGAGAGCTTCAAAGTCTTTTGAAATCAAAGGAAAATTTTCCCTTGAAAGACCTGAGTCCTGCTGATGTAACAGAAAACTCGTATTTATTTCTGGACAAAGAATTTTCAGATATAATTGGTTCTTTATCCAAGTAAAGTTTAACAATAGTGAAGTATTTTGTCAATGCAGATGTTGTTGCATGCATCGCTTACATCTGTGCCCTTGCAATGTGGTTGTTATAGCAACAGGCTAATCTATTATACAGGTTTTATTCCTATGCCACAGCTTGTAGCACCTATAAATAATTAGCTATTTGCAACAGTATGGTAAAAAAACAAACTATAGAATCAACATCTTTAACCACCATGCTACCTGATAATGGATAGAAAGATTACTAATTCAACCTAGTGCATGAATTAGAGGTATTGTTATTGGCCCCTTTAGTATTTGAGGAGTTCTCTCTACAAAGCATAGGGAATTATTTCAATTTCCCTCACCAAAAGAGACTCCAATCTGATTAATGTGCATGCAAATGATTTGATTCTAAGAACATACTTTGCTGGTAATTTTCAAAATCTGTTCACAATTGTAGCTGCTGAGAATTTGAAAATCTGGTGTTTGTATGTTTTATTTGAATACTTATATCCATGTAGTTCTGAGCCTGTTTTGCAGAATGTGTTTCCAGCACAAGTTAGAATTAGAAATGCAATGTCATGAAACAAATTACTTGTGGCATTTTATGGTGGGTCTCTTTTGTAAAACAAAATAAACAAAACTATTCAGAAATAACATTGTTAGATGAATTTCAACACAAGAACCAACCACAGCCCCAAACTGGGGTTTCTAGCTCTGAGGATGCAATTAACTCCAAAATCAGTTATCCCCTCTTCACTATTCACTTTGTATGGCTAGTTTTGTTGCCTCAAAATGGGAATCATTGGTTTCTTTACAAGCAAAGGGTTTGTGAAAACCTGGAACAACCTAGCTATAGAAAAACTAAGGGTATGTCTACACTACAAAGTTAATTCGAACTAATGGATGTTAGTTAGAATTAACTTTCATAGGCGCTACACTAGCGCTCCGCTAGTTCGAACTTAATTCGAACTAGCGGAGCGCTTAGTTCGAACTAGGTAAACCTCATTCTACAAGGACTAAGCCTAGTTCGAACTTACTAGTTTGAATTAAGGGGTGTGTAGCCCCTTAATTCGAACTAGTGGGAGGCTAGCCCTTCCCAGGTTTCCCTGGTGGCCACTCTGGCCAACACCAGGGAAACTCTATTGCCCCCCTCCCGGCCCCAGACCCCTTAAAGGGGCACGGGCTGGCTATGGTGCCTGTGCCAGGTGCAAGCCTGCCAGCACCCAGCTAGCAGACCCTGCACCTGGCACAGCTCGAGCCAGCCACCCGATGCCCCCCAGCCCTTCCCCTCTTCCCAGGACCAGGCTGGCGGCTCCCGGGAGCTTGCCCAGGACCGTAAGAGGCGGGCACCAGCCTGGTCTAGTGCGGACATCGTGGACCTCGTCCACGACCTCCGCACTAGGCACAGGAAAGTGACCGTCTAGGGCAGGAGAGCTGCCAGCCTGGCCACCCAGGAGCAGGTGTGCATGAAAATCAAGGTGGTCCACTGAGACTCCCGACCCTGAGCCCTGAGCTTAGAATGGCTGTACTGGGTCAGACCAAAGGTCCATCTAGCCCAGTAGCCTGTCTGCCGACAGCGGCCATCCCTAGGGACCCTGGTGGGGATGGACTGAAGACAGTGACCAAGCTATTTGTCTCGTGCCATCCATCTCCAGCCTTCCACAAACTTTGGGCAGGGACACCACTCCTACCCCCTGGCTAATACCACTCCATGGACCCAACCTCCATGTATTGATCTAACTTCTCTTTAAACTTTGTTCTAGTTCTAGCCTTCACAGCCTCCTGCAGCAAGGAGTTCCACAGGTTGACTCTTTGCTTTGTGAAGAACAACTTTCTGTTACTAGTTTGAAGCCTGCTACCCATTCCTTTCCTTTGGGCCGTGTCCAGACTCAGGGTTTTTTTCGGGAAAAGTAGCCTTTTCCCGAAAAAACTTCCCCTGCGTCCAGACTCAAGCCGCGTTCTTTCGAAATTATTTCGAAAGAACGCGGTTTTTCTTTCGATGGCGGTAAACCTCGTTTCACGAGGAAGAACGCCTTCCTTCGAAAGTTCCTCTTTTGAAAGAAGGCGTTCTTCAATGTAAAGAGGCCGTCTTCGAAAGAGAGCATCCAGACTCGCTGGGTGCTCTCTTTCAAAAAAGCGGATTTCTCTTTCGAAAGATCCGCCTGCAGTCTAGACGCGATCTTTTGAAAGAGGCTCTTTCGAAAGATGCTTTCAAAAGAGCCTCTTTCGAAAGAAGCCTGCAGTCTAGACATAGCCTTGGTGTCCTCTAGTCCTTCTATTATGGGAACTAATGAAGAACTTTTATTGATGCACCCTCTCCACCCCACTCATGCTTTTATAGAACTCTATCCTATCCCCCCTCAGTCTCCTCTTTTCTAAACTGAAAAGTCCCAGTCTCTTTAGCCTCTCTTCATATGGGACCTGTTCCAAACCTCTGATCATTTTAGTTGCCCTCCCCTCTCCCACCCTCTCTCTTCCCCTCTCCCACCTCCTTTTCCCAGTCTCCCCGAGTTTTGTTCAATAAAGAGAGATTCTATTTTTGACCACACGTTTTCTTTATTTTGTACATCAGGAAGGGGGGCTAGGGAAGGGTAAGTGGAAGGATGTGAGGGAGGAATGGGGTACGAGCCCCCAAGGGGGAGGACTGGGCTGGCTCTGCGGGCTTCTGGGGGTGGAAGCTCTCCTGCAGGCCCCCAATTGCCCCCTCTCCCCAGATAGCAGCCTGCGGCAAGTGCAGCCGGTCTGATGGCCGAGTGCTGTGATGTGCGCAGCGTGGGCACTCAGGGCACTCCAAGACAGGACTGCTTTGCAAGCGGGGCACCCGTGAGAACTGTCTGTCCGGGGTGGGGGTCGGGTCCTTTTAAGCACAGCCCTCGGCTAGTCTGAGGCAGCAACTCCACGCTCTAAGTCCTCATCTGATGCCCTGCCAGCACTGCTTCCGGCCATCCTTAACCCCGGTTCAGGGTCCACTTCATGTGGACATGCTAGTTCTAATTAGCAAAACGCTAATTCCAACTAGTTTTTTAGTCTGGATGCGTTAGTTCGAATTAGCTTAGTTCAAATGAACTAATTCGAACTAAGTTAGTTCGAATTAGCGCTGTAGTGTAGACATACCCTTACAGACTAACTCGGCTATCACCTGAAGCTATTAAAGAGGTACCTTTGCCACAGAATCACAGAATAATAGAACTGGAAGTGATCTTGAAAGGTCATCAAGTCTAGTCCTCTGCACTCATGGTAGTACCCAGCGCCATCTAGACCGTTCCTGAAAGGTGTTTGTCTAACCTGCTCTTTAAAATCTCCAATGAGGGAGATTCCACAATCTCCCTAAGCAATTTATTTCAGTGCTTAACCACCGTGACAGTTAGGATGCTTTTCTTAATGTCCAACCTAAACCTCTCTTGCTGCAATTTAAACCCATTGATCCTTGCCCTATTATCAGAGGTTAAAGAGAATAATTTATCACATATTTTAAGCCTTCTTTAGTTTTCAGACTTCTCTCATAGGTAATGTTTTCTAGGCCTTTAATCATTTTTGTTGCTCTTCTCTGGACTTCACAAATTTATCCACATCTTTCCTGTAATGTGGTGCCTAGACTTGGAAACAATATTCCAGTTGAGGTCCGTCTAACCCATGCAGAGTAGAGCAGAAGAATTACTTCTTGCCATACTCCTGTTAATCCATCCCAAAATCATATTTGCTTTTTTTGCAACACTCACACCATCGACTCATATATAGCCTGTGGTCCACTATGACCCCTAGATCCCTATCTACAGCTCCTCTTCCCAGATAATCATTTCCCATTTTGTATTTGTGTAATTGATTCTTCCTCCCTAACTTTGCATTTGTATTTATTGATTTTCATCCTATGGACCTCCAACCATTTCTCCAGTCTGTCCAGATCATTTTGAATATTAATCCCATCTTCAAAGCACTTGCAACCCCTCCCAGCTTGGTTTTGTCTGCAAACATTATGTGTATTTTCTATGCCATTATCTAAGTCATTGATGAAGATATTGAACAGAACTGATCCCAAAACTGATCCCTGTGAACTCAGCTTATGTCCTTCCAGAGTGACTCTAAACTATTGGTAACTACTCTCTGGGAATGGTTATCCAACCAGTTATGTACCCAACTAATAGTAGCTCTATCTTGGTTGTATTCAGGCCCGGCCCTTGTGTAAGGCAAGTGAGGCGATTGCCTTGAGCCCCACACATACAGGGCTCCACACTGCCCTGCTCCCAGCCCCACCCACCCACCCACCCACCCTGCCCTGGGGCCTGCACACTGTTTGGCCAGGCCTGGTTGTATTTTCCTAGTTTGTTAATGAGAAGGTGATGTGAGACTGTATCAAAGCTTTGTTATACTAATGCATGGCAACTTTTTAACTTTACAGAAAATACTCAAGATGGACTTCATTTACTCCACCTGGCACACAGTTGGAATTTGTACCCTCTTCGCTACTCGGTACAATTGCATTGTAGGAAGAAATTTTATCTATGAAAGGACAAGATATGATACTGTTCCCCCTCCCTCTCAAGGCTTCTTCCAGAGAAGAAAGTTGAAGTGTAAGTAGGAGATCTGGTGCCATGACCCCTATTGTTCCTCCTCCATCTGAGGATAAAGCAGAACTTTTGTTCATTTTCTTTTAGGAGTGAGAGTATCCTTCAGCCATTTGCTCACTGTACCACTTCTGTACCAGTCTCTTCTGAACCTAATTTCCATTTAAAGAGGAGCTTGACAATTTTATTTAAAGACAAATGAACCTGTGTTCAGTATAACCAATGAGTTTGACTGAAGTATTCTTAAGACAATCACTGTATTATGTGCACTTCGATAAGCCATGTGTTCTTCTCTAAGGGTATGTCTACACTACCCTCCTATTTCCACGAGGAGTAACGGTAGTTTGAACTAGGAAGTCTAGTTCGAACTACCTAGTTCGTGCCGCGTGTAGCCGCGCGGCATGGGGTTCGAACAAGCGGGGATTTAAAAATGGCGGCGCCCTGCTTATGCAAATGAAGCCCGGGAAATTCAAATCCCGGGCTTCATTTGCAATTGCGGTATGCCTACATTACCCCGCTAGTTCGAACTAGTGGGGTAGTATAGACATATCCTTAAAGGGCAAAAAAATGTAAAGGGTATCTTGCAGGGTAGAGAGGATGGGAACTGGGATGGGTGGGCTGCCTAGATGGATTGTGAAGAATATATTGTTGAATAATCTGTAAACAGGTTGTATTTTATCACCCATGGGGGCTCTTCAGTCATCTTTGGCATGGTTCTCTCCTCATGCTGTGCAATTCATCCAGCACAGTACACCCTCTTACAGAACGTCTACACTGAAGTCTTGGCTTCTTCCCATTTTTTTCTTTTGAGACCTTTTAATAATTTTTCTGGCAAAACTTAAATTTGAAACATGCCTCTGACTATTGTTTTGTACAACAACTTCATATAGTTTTTGTGATGACTTTTTTCCTCAGCATCCCTTGTCTGTAAGTGAAACATTAAAAGCCATGTCTACCCTAGCAAGCTTAAGGCAGCACAGATGCACTGCTGTAGCATTGCATATATAGCTGCTCTATTCTGATGGGAGAGGTCTCCCATCCGTGTAACAAAACCATCTCCATGAGCAGTGGTAGCTACATTGGGAGGTGAAGCTCTCCTATGCCATAGTGCTGTGCATGGTACCACTTATGCTCCATCATACTCTCACTGCAAAATGTGTCATTCCTGCAAGTGCCCCCCGAGTGACATTAGTTTTGTGAAAAGAACTGGTAGAATACACCAAGTCTAACTTTTAGAATTTTAATTCTTATTGCATTGTATCAGTGCCCCATGATAAAACATTTCTTTTCTAAAGGTCTGAACCAAAGCCCATTGTAGTCAATGGATCAAGCCCTGAATGAAAATGGGGAACAGTATGGAAAGGGATAGGTTTTTCAAAAACAGTCTATGCATTAAGATGTGGCATGTCTATATCTGCCTGCTCAATTAATATATTTGTATATGAACATCAGATAATGGTGCATGCAAATGGCTAGTTGTCTAAATATTTTTCTATGTAAACATGTGATTTGCATGTCCAGTTGTGATAACTGAGCACACAAAGTGAAATTACATCTAAATTTTTATGCAGACACCTCAAACTTTGCTTTTTGAAACTGTGGTCCTGAGTTTCTTTCCCATTGCCGTCCTTGTTACTGAACAATATTAATCTGCAATAAAATAATTGAAATTGGTGCATATTAATTTTTTCATTGAACAGCGATAGATGCTGCATTTCTTCAGGGAACTTGCTAAGCAAAAATGTTCTAATACTCCTCCATATTGTTCCAGAAAATTAATATAGGATCTATATATCTAATTCTAGTAGGAATTTATACTAGTTAGTCTAGCACAATGTGTGCAGTATATTTCAGTAAGAGGACTGCAAAACAAAAGAATGACATGAATTTGGAGAGTTCTACCTCATTAGTGTCATTTCCCATAATTATATCTATCAATCGTTATATCTGCAGTCAAGGGTTTTATTTTTATGACAACCAGATCTCCCAAGACAATCAGCTTGTTAGGGTAAGCCTGAATTGATATAAAATAGGAGCATATTTTTCTTCTTTCCACTTCACTTCTGTAAAACAATTATTTTTTAAATAAACCTCCTGAACACTAGGTATACTCTTTCAATCACTCTGTACAAATTGGTACCATAACCCTTTGGAAACTTCTCTATTAATGTGAAAAGCAAGCCTTTGAAACTCAGAAAATATAATTGTGCAATTTGAGTTTTCATTCCAAATATGTATCTGTTCAGCTCAATCATATTATCTCTCAACAGTGCAATTTTCTGTTTTTATAAATATTTCTTTCTCTGGACTTGTCTATACAGTGGGCTAATGGGCTCCACGGTTTCTAAAATGTGCTAATATGTTGCACATTAATTGGTCTGTGTAGTCCATGTTGGTGCTCTTTAACATAGAGCAGTTTGAAAAAGGACTATGTTAAACATACTGGAGAACTTTTAATGCTTATCAGCAGCAGGGGCAGATGACCGTTTTGCGGGGCCCCAGGCAGCATAATTCCGCGGGGCCCCCCCTTTGCTACGGCGCACGCGCAGTGACGCCATGCACATGCGCGGGGCTTTTTGAAGCGCGGGGCCCGGGGCGGCCGCTCCATTCGCTCTGCCCTATATCCGCCCCTGACCAGCAGGTTCTATGCAAACCACTTAATATGCAACATTAGTGCTCTTTGGAAATTACACCTTCTTTACTCTACCATGTAGACAAATCTTGTGTGGTTTTCTTTTTTTGCTTTTGCAGTTTTCTGTGTTTAATTAGTTAAGCACAATACATTATTCACATATAGCTTATTATCCCAATAAAGGGCTAAATTCAGTGCTGAAGTAGATGGATGCAGGCCTATTGAAGTCATTCATTTGGCTTGTTGAACCCACTTATGTGAGTGGTGAAATTGACTCTGTAGCCATGTGAATGGTTCAGAGAGAGACTACCAAATGGTTCAAAGATGTTACAGTGAGAAAATGACCACAACTCTTACTATAGGTAGTTACAGTGGGAGATAGGGAGGGAGCTAGTGAGAAGTGACTTTCCTAGTGCCACTGGAATATCCTCTCCGTACAAGTGAGCAGGAAGGAATGGATATAGCCTGTGCCCCACTTTCCCCAGTATTCTGGCCAATATGCATCAATAGACTAGGCACAATGTGCTTTCCTCATCAGACCAAAGGGGCTCTAAGGGCACATCTACATAGCAGGGCCAAATCCAAAATAAACTACATAACTTGAGCTATGCAAGTTGTTTAGCTTAAGTTGAAATAGCTTATTTCAGCTTTTGGCGCTGTCTACACAGCAGGAAGTCCAAGTTAGAGCACTCTTCCTCCCACTTCCCTTACGCCTCATAAAATGAGGGTTACAGGAGTTGGAGTAAGAACTCCTCCGGCTCGCCATTATTTCGACATTATGTCAAAATAACGGCTTGCTGTGTAGATACAGACTGTGTTGTTTCAGAATAACATTAGCTATTCCGAAATAATGCTGCTGTGTAGACAAAGCCTAAGTGAGTTACAGTCTGACTCCAGATCTGCTCGTGAGACAGTGAAAAACATGCAGGCTGATTTGTGAGGAAGCCATGACTTAGCTTGAAGGAATGAGAATTTATTTAGCCACAACAGAGGTAAAAAATCAAACAGTCTAGTAGAACTGATCGTTGCTTCTCCTTTTACAGAGCCTTCTGCATCGCCTGTTCTGTCACACTAATTGTGGTGGAAAAAAATGTCTATAATGAGTCACTAGAGGGAGCTCACGAATCCCATGAATGTAATAAGGACCTATAGATATGGATGAAGAAAAAGAATTTGAATTGCATTATAAGGCTATAAATTATATTTTCCTGCTCATATTAACTTCCTTTGTACTTTCATGCCAAAGTTGTAAGAACATTAGTGCTGATTTATGATGTTTGTCATTGAGCAGAGCAAGGCTATCAGAAATGTTCCCAGTTTGCTATTATAACAAATTCATTAGGCCAAATTCTGATCTGAGTTATACAAACAACCACAAGCCTCATGAAGTCACTGCAGCTACAGATGTGGATAATGGCTGGCAGAGTTTGACTCATGTCACAATTTTATATGATAACAATGTTTATTTTTTCAGAACTTCACTGGGAAGAACTCCATGAAACAAGCATATGCAGAAAAGCCCAGAGCTATAATATAAACAGTGCACTCTTGAAAACTGATGTTGATTTTTAAAGCTATTTAAAATCCCTATTAAACAAAGATGAAATCCTGAGCCTGTTACAAGCAATGGCTAAACTCCCATTTACTTTCACAGGGCCAAGATGTCACTCAAAGCTTTTATTTTTGTTCTACTTCTTTAATAATGGTGGTTAGACTCATAGACTCACAGATCAGCAGGGACCATTATAATAATCTAATCTGACCTCCTGAACATTGCAGGCCACAGAACCTTATCCACCGATGCTTGAAATAGCCTGTCCTCTGGCTGAGTTATTGAAGTCCTCAAATCATGGTTTAAAGAATTCAAATTACAGAGATTTCAAAACTTACACTAGTTTAAACCTGCAGTTGAACCATGTTCTATGCTGCCGATGAAGGCAAAAATAACCTTGCATCTTTGTCTATCTGACACAGGGAAAATTCTTTCTCCATCCCAAATACGTTGTTCAGTTAGGGTATGTCTACACAGCAGCATTATTTTGGAATAACTGCCATTATTTCGAAATAACAAAGTGTGCATCTACACAGAAAAATGTTATTTCTCAATAATGTTGAGATGGGGGGCTTCTTATTCTGACTCCTGTAACCCTCATTTCTTAAAGAGTAAGGGAAGTTAGAGGAAGAGTGTTCTTTCTTCGACTTCCTGTTGTGTAGACAGCGCCAAAGCTGAATTAAGCTATTTTTACTTCAACTACCCAGTTGATTTAGCTGGAGTTGCATATCTTAATTCGACTTTTGCCCTGCTGTATAGATATGCCCTCAGATACTAAGCATCTGGGCTGATACCAGAAGTAGAAGGAAAAGCTCATTGAAGTTAGTGGAAAGAGTCCCATTGACTTCCTAGGGCTTTGGACTAAGCAATAAACTACAGGGCTTGTTTGCTTATGAGTTGACTCCATTACAATAAGCTTATTACTAGTTTCCTCCAGTAAACCAGTAGCCATCACAGAAAACTCTATTGCAGTGACAGAGCTGTAATTCCAAATATCAAATATTGAAGAAGGCTTTTTAATTCTTTCATTTCCTCTCATTGCAGCTGCCACACAACCCAGGAGCTCAGCTAAAAGATGTTGAAGAAATACACCCTGGATAAAGTCAAACAAAAACTATTATTTTTAGTTTGCCATTATGTGCTTTTTTAAACACGGTGTCCCTTTTATATCATTGTCAGCCGACGGTCAGGGCAGTGTGTGTGGGTGTGTCTCCTAAGTCTTTAGCTGCTAAGACACGAAGTCTCGTCACAGCGGGCAGCCCAGAAGGCTGAAAGGAGCCCCGAGAGTTTAACGTCCGTGACTTTACTGCTAGGACCGAGGTCCCATCGCAGAGGGTAGCCAAACAGGCTAACAGACACCCCAGTGTGTAGGAAGAGCTTATTACCCTTCAGATGTTAGCTGCTAGAACACGGGGGGGAGAGGGGAAGTTCCTTCGCAGCGGGCAGCCCAGGAAAGGCTGAGAAGTGCCCCAGTGGACCCTGTCACCTAGGAGTGACACAGATCCAAATGCCCAAGCTCTTCCTATAACTGTCCCTTTAGACCGGCTGAAGTTCTTTTAAATTGTGCTTGGTTCTGTTACAGCAACTGAAGGAGTCAGGTTAAAGCTTAAACAGTTACTATTTTATTGTTACAGGGTAAACTTAGTTGTTAAATGCTACTGCTGTGTTACAGATAACACAGCCACTACAAAGGACAGGACAGAAATTACACTAAGAAGTCACTTACAGGTACCATGAAACCCTTTTGGTTCTCTGAGCTCTTATTAAATGCATGCAAAATAGACAACTAGCAGGTATATATTCTCACCCCTGAGTTCCAGACTTGGCGTGGCCAGCGTATTTCTCTCAATCTCTCGGGAAGAAGTAGGACGAGGTTGGGCGTCCCACAGACCTCGGGAGACAATTAATACCTGCCAGCAGGTATAGATGATTGGAGATCAAATGGGGTGGGCTACTGAACCTCTTTTTATACCTCTTGGGTCATGTAGGCTTCTTCCTGGTCTCAAGTGGCCAATTAGGAAAAATGGCTTTGAACACCAAGTTTCCCACGAAGGGTGCAAAGCATAATTCACACCTGGGAAGATGCAGACAATGGGCACCTCTGGTATGTGATGGGTGAAGATTCCTTTCCTGAGACAGTGCAGGCGTGTCAATTACTGGTACTAGCCATCAGGGCGACTGGAGGCCCCGGGTCGTCAGCTAGCCCATTTACTGTCTGGTTTCTGTTTATGGTAGAGTCAGGGACAGGCAGCACACCTGCGTTCCCAGGGTATCAAAGGCTGACTGCCTTTCTCTTGCTCTCCGGGGGGGGGGGGGGAACAAGATGGGGTTCGTGTAAAACAAAATGGGGTTTGTGTCTGGCTACAATCATCCTAGAGACCTATACAAGTGTGGTTCCCATCTTTAGTGACGAGTGGTATTATTAGGGCTGGACCAAGTTCAGGGATCACTGAAGTTCAGCAGATTCAAGTGACAGAACTCTTCCCTGTGCTCTCTGCATACCAGGGACAGAGTTCTTTTGAGCTAGTCTCACAACCTGCTGCCTTTACAATGCAAATGTTGCCATTGCAAAGATATGCCCAGTCCTAGTTCAGCATGTCAGGTGAAAATGCAGACATGAGACACACACCTGATACACTGTGCGAAAGGTGCATCTTCTAAGAACAATTTTCACCAGAAGTGGGAATTGCATTCTTGTCTTTTAAAGATGTATGGGTCTGTCTACACTGCCACCCTAGTTCGAACTAGGATCGCTAATGTAGGCATTCGAACCTGCAAATGAAGTCTGGGATTTAAATATCCCGGGCTTCATTTGCATGTTCCCGGGCGCCACCATTTTTAAATGCCCCGTAGTTTGAACTACCTGCCCGCGGCTACACGCAGCATGGACTAGGCAGTTCGAATTAAAGCTCCTAATTCAAACTACCGTTATTCCTCCTGCAAAGAGGTTTAACGGTAGTTCGAATTAGGAGCTTTAATTAGAGCTACCTAGTCTATGCCGCGTGTAGCCATGGGCAGGTAGTTCAAACTACGGGGCATTTAAAAACAGCGGCGCCTGGGAAAAGAAAATGAAGCCCGGGATATTTAAATCCTGGGTTTCATTTGCAAGTTCGAATGCCTATATTAGCCACCCTAGTTCGAACTATGGTGACAGTGTAGACATACCCTATGGGACATGTGGACCAGTAGACATCACCTCCCAGTGAAATCATCTCATAAAGATTATTATGTTAAACAATGCATCTCCCTTAGAGGTGCTATGGTCTTGCATTAAATTTCTTGTCATGGCCTAGGTCCTTGGAAAGCCTCTTTAAATTAATGGCTGTAATAGTCCTCGAAAGACGTAATATTGCCTTTCAACGTCTCCATGGAAACAAGGACTAGAAAACCAAAGAGCCACAGAGGCTCTGGTTCCAGCGTTGCTAGTATTACACTGTCCTATCTGAGGAGTCTCGTGTGTGCGGTAGTTTAGCTCTATGCCATGCAGAATGAATATAGCACTGACTGATTCCATCCTCTCACATTGGCAGTAGGAGTGTTATGGAAGCCTGCACAGACTCCATGCCTGTGAAGCTGGGGTCTGGATTTGTATAAGCAGTCAGAGAAGAAAGGACTTCACAGTGTGGGACACCATGGCATTTTATACCATCGTCAGGCAGCAGTGACTGAGCTTAACTGTTGGAGGAGAAATTACAGAACTGGGCTTGAATTCACAAAGTGCTATGTTGATGGAATTTTTAGCCTTGTTCGAATGTCAGGTGATCCGCTTGTAGATATTAGCATTCCCCCAAGCGGCACCTTATGTCTTGATTTCCCGCACCTTAGCAACAATTATAACGATCGAGCCAACCTTTTAAAACTGACATTCATGATCTCAATCTGATTGTAAAAGATGTGGCAAAGACAAATGCCAGGGATATTTGCGTGTGTGTGTGTGTGTGTGTGTGTGTGTGTGTGTGTGTGTGTGTGTGTGTGTGTGTGGGGAGGGATGACATTTATCAGATGAATTAGAATTTGAAATGCAATAATTTCCCTGTCTTTTTCCAGTTTTCAACTGTTTGTGTAGAGTAGCTTCCTGTCCCAAACATTACAAATGATATGGCCTTTCACATTTAATAACAACCATGCCATTAATATAGAACATCTTGTGCTTTTCTGGTTAATACGTTCCACATATTTACAAGTATAGTTTGAGGTGGAAGTTTATTAATCCTAAAATGTTGCCAGTTCTCCAAATTAAATTAAAGCAAGTCAACATTTTATGCCAAACAGGATCTCCTGAGACAACACTAAAATGTATGCCTTTTTTCTACACATGGATGAAAACTTTGACCTTAATTAGAAGGAATATATGTCTTAAAAGGACAAACAGTGCTTCCATCATTCCCAGTGAGATATAAATGTTTCATTTCAAAATTTTGAATTGTTTTGTTCTGACTTTTTACTTTAAAGCAACATTTTGAGTTCAAATATGACCACATTTTTAAAAACTTACAAAAAGAGTGAAAAAAACCACCTGAAAATGGTCAATAGAAATTTAAAAAAATGTGAAGCAAAAAGTTTCAAGTCAACCAAAATGATCTGAAAACCCCAGACTTTCATTGCGTGTCAATCCAAAAAGTTTGACTTCATTATAAATTATTTTTTCTATGCAGTAATCATTTTTTTGAAAAGAGCTGGCGTTGGTTTGAATAGGATTTTTTCTGTGTGTGTTTTTTTTGTTAAATCATTAAATTGCAAAATCCCATAATTTGCTCAGCTCTAACTGGCACTTCAGAGATTATATATTTGGCCCTCTGCATTTATGTTGGAGTTGTGTTTAACTGGGGCAAAATGCTTGGTTTTGTGATTTCTCTATGCATTTTCAAGTACTTTAATTGCCATCTCTCCCAATTAAATTAAATCAACTCAACATTTTTTAGTTTGCTTCTTAATCTGCATAATAAAATACTTTCCTAAATCAAGCAACACTCTTCCAATTCCGAAGGGGAAGCAGAGGAACAAAGAGTTTCATGCAGTGGAATTGCAGATTGCCTGAGGGGGGAAAAAATGGCAGTGCTCTGAACAGACAAAGACAATCTCAAAGGATGCAATGTTCATTTAAGTACTGTCACATTTGAGTGAACCTGAACCATGAGACGCATTTGTATTTCAGCAGGGTGCTCTTTTATTTTGTTTCTGTTCATCTCGTAACCTCTTCGCTCTGAACTGAGCATTTGACTTGTGGCTTTTAAAACATAGCTCAGGGGCTCCCATAAAACAAGCAAAATCTTGCTCCAGTTTCAGTTGATTTGTTTTTCTCCACTGAAATTTAGACATCTGAAAATTGTGGGAAATTATGAGCAGGAACGTCATGTAGTGTTACTCCTTACTGGCTTTTATTGTATGCATATTTTTAAATCTTTTTTTGTTAACAAGAAGCTACAAAAATAATCATTTAGCATGCTACGTGCCAAGTATTTGAACAGTGATGAGGCTAATACTAACATAGCTCATATAATCAAAACCCTTTTTTGCCTCTGGAGTCCTCTGCTGGAGTTTGCCAATATCACCTGGGGCAGAACCTTGCTGCATTTGGCTAGACTATAGTATTTCATAATTGGCCAGGTGCTTTGTTGGAGCTTTTTGCCTTCCTTTGCAATAACCAATATAGACTAAATGAGCCTTTTGTTCTTTTTCACTATGGCAGTCTGTGATGGAATACACCCCTGTATTCTCATCCTGTAAACTATTATACAAATGTATCCCTTGTGAGGTATGCTTTGAAAAACCAAAACGGGTAATTCATAGTATCTTGATAAAATATGCTTGGCAACATTGTCTGAGACATTATTACAGAAACCTGGTGGGATGGGACGCATGATTGGAATGTTGGTATGGAAGGGTACGGCTTGCTCAGGAAGGACTGACAGGGAAAAAAGGGAGGAGGGGTTGCCTTGTATATTAAAAATGTACACACTTGGACTGAAGTGGAGATGAACGTAGGAGATAGCTGTGTAGAGAGTCTCTGGGTTAAGCTAAAAGGGGTAAAAAATGAGGGTGATATCATGCTAGGAGTCTACTACAGGCCACCTAGCCAGGTGGAAGAGGTGGATGAGGCCTTTTTTAAACAATTAACAAAACTATCCAAAGCCCAAGATTTGGTGGTGATGGGGGACTTCAACTATCCAGACATATGTTGGGAAACTAACACAGCGGGGCACAGGCTATCCAATAAGTTTCTGGACTGCATTGGAGACAACTTTCTGTTTCAGAAGGTTGAAAAAGCTACCAGAGGAGAAGCTGTTCTGGATTTGGTTTTAACAAATAGGGAGGAACTAGTTGAGAACTTGAAAGTGGAAGACAGTATAGGGGACAGTGATCATGAAATAATAGAGTTCATGATCTTAAGGAAAGGTAGAAGGGAGACCAGCACAATTGAGGTAATGGATTTCAGGAAGGCAGATTTTGATAAGCTCAGGGAACTTGTAGGTAAGGTCCCATAGGAAGCAAGACTGAAGGGAAAAACAACTGAGGAGAGTTGGAAGTATTTCAAAGGGACGTTGTTAAGGGCCCAAAAGCAAACAATTCCGCTGTGTAGGAAAGATAGAAAATATGGCAAAAGACCAGCTTGGCTTAACAAGGAGATCTTGCATGATCTCAAAATAAAAAGGAGTCATATAAAAAATGGAAACTAGGACAAATAACAAAGGATGAATATAGGCAAGCAACACGGGAATGCAGGGGCAAGATTAGAAAGGCAAAGGCACAAAATGAGATCAAGCTAGCTACAGGCATAAAGGGAAACAAGAAGACCTTTTATAAATACATTAAAAGCACGAGGAAGACCAAGGACAGGGTAGGCCCACTGGTTAGTGAGGAGGGAGAAGCAGTAACAGGAAACTTGGAAATGGCGGAGATGCTCAATGACTTCTTTGTTTCGGTCTTCACCGAGAAGTCTGGAGGTGTGCCTAACGTAGTGAATACAAGCAGAGAGAGGGTAAGTTTAGAAGATAGGATACACAAAGAACAAGTTAAAAATCACTTAGGAAAGTTAGATGTCATCAAGTCACCAGGTCCTGATGAAATGCATCCCAGGATACTCAAGGAGCTGATAGAGGAGGTATCTGAGCCGTTAGCTATGATCTTTGAAAAATCATGGCAGACAGGGGAGATTCCAGAAGACTGGAAAAGGGCAAATATTGTGCCCATCTATAAAAAGGGGAATAAGAACGACCCAGGAAACTACAGACCGGTCAGTTTAACGTCTGTCCCTGGGAAGATAATGGAGCAGGTAATTAAGGAAATCATATGCAAACACTTGGAAGGTAATAAAGTGATAGGGAATAGCCAGCATGGGTTTGTGAAGAACAAGTCATGCCAAACTAATCTGATAGCTTTATTTGATAGGATAATGAGCCTTGTGGATAAGGGAGAAGCGGTGGATGTCATATACCTAGACCTTAGTAAGGCATTTGATACGGTCTCGCATGATATTCTTATTGATAAACTAGGCAAATATAACTTGGATAGGGCCACGATAAGGTGGGTGCATAATTGGCTGGATAACCGTAGTCAGAGAGTTGTTGTTAACGGTGCTAAATCCTGCTGGAAAGGGATAACAAGTGGAGTTCCGCAAGGGTCTGTTTTGGGACCCGTACTGTTCAATATCTTCATCAATGATGTAGATATTGGGATAGAGTACGCTTATTAAGTTTGCAGATGATACCAAACTGGGAGGGGTTGCAACTTCTTTGGAGGATAGGGACATAATTCAAAATGACCTTAGCAAGTTAGAGAAATGGTCAGAGGTAAACAGGATGAGGTTTAATAGAGAGAAATGCAAAGTGCTCCACTTAGGAAGGAACAATCAGTTCCATACATACAAGATGGGAAGCGACTGTCTAGGAAGGAGCATGGCAGAAAGGGATCTATGGGTCATAGTGGACCACAAGTTGAATATGAGTCAACAGTGTGATGCTGTTTCAAAAAAAGCAAATATGATTCTAGGTTGTATCAACAGGTGTGTTGTAAGCAAAACTCGTGAAGTCATTCTGCCGCTCTACTCTGCACTAGTTAGGCCTCAACTGGAGTATTGTGTCCAGTTCTGGGCGCCACATTTCAAGAAAGATGTGGAGAAATTGGAAAAGTTACAGAGAAGAGCAACAAGAATGATTAAAGGTTTAGAGAACGTGACCTATGAAGCCAGGCTTCATGAACTGGGCTTGTTTAGTTTGGAAAAAAGAAGATTAAGGGGGGACATGATAGCGGTTTTCAAATATCTAAAAGGGTGTCACAAGGAGGAAGGAGAAAATTTGTTCCTCTTGGTTTCTGAGGACAGGACAAGGAGTAATGGGCTTAAAGTGCAGCAGGGGAGGTTTAGATTGGACATTAGGAAAAAATTCCTAACTGTCAGGGTATGTCTACGCTACCCCGCTAGTTCGAACTAGCGGGGTAGTGTAGACATACCCTCAGGGTGGTCAAATATTGGAATAAATTGCCAAGGGAGGTGGTGGAATCTCCCCCTCTGGAGATATTTAAGAACAGGTTAGATAGACATCTGTCAGGGATGGTGTAGATGGAGCTTGGTCCTGCCTTGAGGTCAGGGGGCTGGACTTGATGACCTCTCGAGGTCCCTTCCAGTCCTATTATTCTATGATTCTATGATTATAATATTCCCCAGTATGTGTTATTAACACTTATTCCAAGCTTCTAATCCACAGTCCTGATCAGGCAAAAGTCAACATATGGGTCTGTCCCAAACAAATGCCTTAATTTGCATTTAAGCAGTAAATCGAGCAGAAGGGAAAACAAAGGCAGCTCATACAGGCAGGGGGAAAAACCACCCTCAGCAGAGAACATCCTTCCACATACTGTTTGGCTGGTCCACACTCAAGGGGAAAGGTGACTTAAGATACGCAACTCCAGCTATGTTAATTACATAGCTGGAGTCAACTTATCTTAAATTGTGTTTTTGCACCCACAATACAGTGGGAGGTCAAAGGGAGCAAACATTCCAATTGACTTCCCTTTCTCCTTGTGCAGAGCAGGATTACCGATGTTGATGGGGGTGCCCTCTCAGTTCGAATTAGTGGGTCTTCAACTATATCCTCTCATTTGAACCCCAGAAGATTGACTGCAGCTGCGTCGATGTTATGCATAGTGTAGACAAGGACTTTGTCTCCTGGTTCTTAGCTGGCCACTATAGAAGGAAGAGCAAGGGACCCTCCCATCTCATTCTCTGCACCTGAGAAGACACAAGGAACAATTGTTGGACTCTGGGGGAGAGGTCCTGAAGAGTTTTTGGTCAATAATCTTGCTGGAAGCATGTAGTGAAAAATTTTGCTTGACTCTACTATAGTTTGCTAAATGAGGAACTAGAACACAATGGCTACGTCTAGACTGGCATGATTTTCCACAAATGCTTTTAACGGAAAAGTTTTCCGTTAAAAGCATTTGCGGAAAAGAGCGTCTAGATTGGCACGGACGCTTTTCCGCAAAAGCACTTTTTGCAGAAAAGAATCCATGGCCAATCTAGACACGCTTTTGTGCAAAAAAGCCCCGATTGCCATTTTCATGATTGGGGCTTTCTTGCGCAAAACAAATCTGAGCTGTCTACACTGGCCCTTTTGCGCAAAAGGACTTTTGCCTGAACAAGAGCAGCATAGTATTTCTGCAAGAAGCACTCATTTCTTACATGAGATCGTCAGTGTTCTTGCGGAAATTCAAGCGGCCAGTGTGGACAGCTGGCAAGTTGCTTTTGCGGAAAAACTTGACAGTCTAGATGCTGCCAATATGTATTTTTCTTGTAACCATTTTTTACTTTTATGTCTCATTACTTGAACTCACTTAAAAAATTCTCTTTGTAGTTAATAAAGTTGTTTTATTGTTTATCTAACCCAGCATGTTTTAACTGAAGTGTCTGAGTATTATTAGCTTATCTTAAATGGAGTATGTTAGTCCTTTAAAGGAATAACAGACTTAATGTATTTAGACAGTCTAGGAGAGGGCTGGACAGTACAAAGCATATGTTTCAGGGAGAAAGTCTAGGAGTAGGTTTGTGTTGGGCTCATCCTAAGAACATAAGAACGGCTGTACTGGGTCAGACCAATGGCCCACCAAGCTCAGTATCGTGTCTGCTGAAAGTGGTCACTACCAGATGCCCCAGACGGAGGATTCACAACAGGTAATCCTCACGTGATCCCTCCCCTGTCATCCACCTCCAGAGAAACAGAGGCTAGGGACACCAATCCTACCCATCCTTGCTAATAGCCATAGATGGACCTAACTTCCATTAATCTAGCTACTCTTTTTTGAACCTTGTTTAAGTCCTAGCCTTTACCACATCCTCTGGCAAGGAGTTTCTATAATATAACAAGGCTGTGACTAGAAGGCTACAATCATACCAACACATCTGGGAGTGACTTGCATGCTGGTGGCTGTTTGGGAACAGTCCAGGTTGGAGGCTGCAACACCAAGGCATTGCAGGATGTGCCCGGTTACATAGTAGGGGTTACACAGACCCAGTGGTCTGGGCTGTGCCCACTGAACTGAAGCAGCTTTTTAAGCATTCTTGAAAGTACTATAGTCAAGCAGCTTACAAAGCTCCCAAACTCAGTAAGAGTTGAGAAAATTGCTGCTGTGTTTCAATGGATTTTTCCTTCATTAAATGTTTTGCTCTAATTATGTGGCATCTCTTCTCATGTAGCTCTGCCCATCCATGACCATTGGGACATGTCTACACGAGGAAACTATTTTGAAATAACTCCCAAAATAAGAGTTTCAAAATAGTGTGTCCACACTACCGGAAGCCTCGAAATTAATCCAAGGCGGGCTCTGTTAATGTGAACACGCCACCTTGACTTAGAGCCCCAGGGAGCACTGGGGAGTAATTACTTCAAATGACTCTCGGGAGTAGATATTTTGAAATAGCAGCGCCGTAGTGTCCACACTACTGCAATTTCAATATAACTAATTCAAAATTGGCATTATTCCTCAGGGTAAACAGGCGTTATTATTTTGATAATAATAAACCTAGACATCCTTGAACTGGGAGAAAGGTGCTACATCAAGGATCTATCTGAAATTGTGTGACAAGCCTGAACTAAGAATAAAGATGACAGGAAAAAACACATCAATGGTAAAATAAGAAAGGGGCTTTTATTTATTTAGAGATAAACTAGGAAATTTGGGTGTGTCTAGACTACAGGGTTTTGTCGACTAAACTATACCTGCATCTACACTGTTGCTGAGTTCTGTCGACATAATGTCGACAGAACTCAGCAGTTTTGCCGACAGCTGTAAATTTCATTCTACAAGGAATAACACCTTTTGTCGACAGAAGGCGTTATTGCATCTACACTATCCTTTGCGTCTACACTGTCATGTAGTTGTAGTCTAGACGCTCTTTGTTGACAGAAGCTTTGTCGACAGTATCTGTCGACAAAATTTCTGTCAACAAAAGCCTGTAGTCTAGACTTACCCTTAGACTAGACTAGCAAACTACAAACCAAATAACTCTGAAAGACAAAGATTGAGATTTGGAGGTCTAGTTCTCAAGTCCACATTTTGGCACCTAAATAATTAGACTTAATTTCTTTGAACACCAAGCAATTCCCATTTCATTTAGATACCCAGGGTCTGATACTCTGTCTTTGTATCTTATGCAGTCATTTACCCCCATGCAAAGAGGATGGGAAACACCACTAAAAATACCTTGCTTTGCTTCAAATGAATACATAGGGCAATATGCTGGTCTTTGTTTTTGAAAATACATACAGTTGATATATTGGCTGTACTATCTGTGTCACTTTTGACAAGTTCACTGACTAGTACAGATACATGATGATTAGATCAAATGCAAACAATAGAAAGGAACTAAAAACAGTTAGTAAAAGGATAAATTCCATAGAAATAGCCCACAAAAATCATGAGTTATTCCACTGAAATAGTGGAGGTATTGCAAACCTGGACTTGTCTCAATGGAGAAATTGATTGGAATAAGTATTGTGGAATAAGCTATTCTGTAAGGTCTGGTCTACACTAAAGGGGAAAGTAGACTTAAGATATGCGACTCTAGCTACAGTAATTACATAGCTGGAGCTGATGTATTTTAAATCATGTTTTTGGGCAATTCACACAGGAGGAGGTTGATGCTCCTGTCAACGTCCCTTACTCCTCATGATGAACAGGAGTACCGACACCAACAGGGGCACCCTCTCAGTTTGAATTAGTGGGTCTTCACTAGACCCTCTAATTCAGTGGTTCTCAAACTTTTTGGCCTGTGACCCACCTGGATCAATGCAAACCTTTCGGAGGACCATCAGCTACTAATGGAAACTTGCTGTTAATTATAAAATTATGCCCGAGCCCTTTTGCTAGTGCTTCAGGTAGGGAGAACAGTTTAATTTAACCAGTAAGAAAGGAAATATTAATTGAAATTATTAAACAGATTAAGCGCTTTAACTTTCTCATGTTTGTTTATCAAACTTCATTTAAAATAAAGTACAGGCAGTCCCCGAGTTACGCGGATCCGACTTACGTCAGATCCGCAGTTACGAACGGGGCACTTCCTCTCCCTGGTCTCGAGCAGACCAGGGAGAGGAAGCAAAGCGGCGGCGGAACGCGCGGCCAGCTGACAGCCCAGACGTGTCTGGGCTGTCAGCTGGCCACGTGTTCCGCCGCTCTGCTGTGCTCCGCTCTGCTCCCCCTCCCCCTGATCTGCAGGGGGGGGGAGCAGAGCGGAGCACGCGGCCAGCTGACAGCCCAGATGCGTCTGGGCTGTCAGCTGGCCGCGCGATCTGCCGCTCTGCTCTGCTCTGCTCCGCTCTGCTCCCCCTCCCCCTGGTCTGCAAACCATGGGGGGGGGGGAAGCAGAGCGGAGCACGCGGCCAGCTGACAGCCCAGACGCGTCTGGGCTGTCAGCTGGCCGCGCGTTCCGCCGCTCTGCTCTACTCTGCTCCCCCTCCCCCTGGTCTGCAGACCTGGGGGACGGGGAGCAGAGCAGAGCAAAGCCGCGGAGCCCGAGGGCAGCAGGATAGCCACGGCGCGTCTGGGCTGTCCCGCTGCCCGCGTGTTCCGTCGCTTTGCTCCCCGTCCCCCTGGTCTGCAGACCAGGGGGACGGGGAGCAAAGCAGAGCAAAGCCACGGAGCCCGAGGGCAGCAGGATAGCCACGGCGCGTCTGGGCTGTCCCGCTGCCCCCGTGCTCCGCGGCTTTGCTCCGGACGCCTGTGGTACAGCAGCTGGGGCGCTGCCGGTTGGTCCCGTAGCGCCGCTCTGGGTGCCACTGGACCAACCCAGCAGCACCCCAGCTGCTCTGCCCCAGGTGTCCCCTAGTCAGCAGCTGCTGAAAATGACCAGTGGCTGACTACAGGAAGCCCCTGCCCCGGGCTTCCTGGAATCAGCCGCTGATCAGTTTCAGCAGCAGCTGACTTGGGGATGCCTGGGGTTCTTAAGTTGAATCTGTATGTAAGTCAGAACTGGCGTCCAGATTCAGCCACTGTTGAAACTGATCAATTTCAGCAGCGGCTGAATCTGGACGCCAGTTCCGACTTACATACAGATTCAACTTAAGAACAAACCTACAGTCCCTATCTTGTACGTAACCCGGGGACTGCCTGTAAAAACATTAATTTATGGCCAACACAAAAAGGTTTCAACGTTGTCTTTCTTTATGGCAGGGGTGGGGAACCTTTTTTGGGTCTCGAGCCACTGACCCACAGAAAAATCAGTTGGGGACCACACAAGTGAGAAGGAAAAAAAAATAAAAAACCAGCCTTCCATCCTCACCACTCCACCCTCACTGATGTGGCCCACAACTGAGATACCTCACTCCCCTGGCTCTCCTGCTCAATGGGGGGAGGAAGGAGGGACAAGGAGGACTGAGTTTCAAGGCTTCCCTTAAGCTAGATTAACTCTTCAGGGGTTCCAGGCTTAGTGGATTTTGTGGAGTGGGGCCAAAAATGAGGGGTTCAGTGTGCAGGACAGGGCTACTGATGATTGGGATAGGGATGGAGGTACAAGATCTGGGTGGGAAGTAGGGTGTAAAGACTGGGATAGGGTGTCTAGCCAGGGGGGAGGGTGCAGGAGCAACAGAGGGTGCAGGAGCAGGCTGGGGGTAGGGTGTCTGATCGGAGAGGGGGGAATGTAGGAGTGAGGTAGAGATGTGGAATAATAGCTTATTCCAGAATAGCTATCCTGATCAATTTCCCCACTCCTTACAGTGACGTAACCTGGGAGCAGAATTTAGCCCTGCAAGTAGAACAGATACAAAGCACTCATCTGACCTTAGCAGATAGAAATCATACATAAACGTTTCCTGGTTATTACGGACAGTCACACAAATATGTTTACTATCCTACAGAGAAAATTGAAAAATCTAATCAGACTGCCACCTTTGGAAAGAAGAAAATGGTATGATGCAACAAAATGCTTTGATAAATGATAAATGTGTTTCTTTTATTCTCGTTTCTGCTCTTTTTTCCCCCCAACTACCTTTTGCATGAAGAAAGGAAAAAAGCAAAAAGCATATTTTACGTACTAGATGATACTGCATCATAAATTTACGTATTCAGTACCCTGCAGTAACACAATTACCTGTTTATAATTCCTATATAGGTAAAAAATATGCAAGTGAACACACACACACACACACACACACAAAATCCATATATCATTTTTGTGACTGTCCTAAAATTCCTTTCCAAAAGAAACAAAGCCTTTTTATGCATAAAGTTACATTCTCTCCATATATTAGAAAGGATGATTATCAAGCTATCTGTAGCTGAGTTCTGGCCTGACAATAATTAACACTTGCAGGGAAGCCTTATTTCTTGAAAGCCAGAAGAAGGGAAGTAAACAGACTATTAGATTGAAAAGAAGACAGAACGTCTGACCCAGCTATAACAAGAGAGAGAATTCACAGGGAACCATTTACTATGAGCAAGATTAATGATGAACAAAATAAATTAGGAATGGAGAGACGAGGTTAGAACTAGGTCCAGCATAGACAATGCATGGACATTATGTTGCACAGGGATTGACTTCTGCAGAATAACCAGTCCAATCCAAAAAAATGTTGTGTGGCATGACAAATGCATATAGATGTGTAAATGTATGTAAAAAGAGAGTATTTCCTTTTAACTTTGGGCCTCTGATATAGTCTGCATTCATCTCCCTGCATGTGAGTCCAATAACTCAGTGTTGCAGTGCTCTATGTCAAATAAAGGAACCCAAATGATAAAATCTGGAGTTGAACTGTGTGTTTAGGATCTCAGAGAACTAGATGAAGTGTTCTCCCAGAACTAGCTGTTTTGGATAAGCTGCGTAGAAAAGTAATGTAGAGAATCTCAACACTTTTCTATTTCTAAGGCATCCACAGTCTTAGTGCTTAGGGACTAAAGCTTGTTGCAGTGACTTTGACAGAACCATACTGCATTAGAATATGTGGTTAGGTTGAAATTGAAATATTTTGCAAAAGTAAGTAGATTTTTGCCACAATTTAGTTTAAGGAGAAAAACCAAAACCTTTGTGTCCTGTTTTAGGAATAAAGGTTTGTCTGTTTGTTTTTCTTCAGTGGAAAGGACTTTTTGTTTCAACTTTCTAAAAGTTTGAATAATAAATTTTGGAAAGTCATAATCTAAATTAAATATTTCTGATTTGTTGAAATTAAATATCTTGATGGACCCAAAATGAAACTTTTGTGGGGTGGGATTTTCTTTTTTGGAGAATATTTTTAGTTTTTGTTCTGATTTGGAGTGAAGCCAAATTTCCAAATCTTTATATACCCCAAAATGGAACTTCAGTTCTTCACACAGGTTTATTAAGCACCAAACAACCTTTATGAAGAAAGTTAATAGTTTTAAAAAAGAAAGATACCACTCTCCTTCCCCAGTTGTGTGTGGATTGGGAAAAGGCTGTGTCATAAGAATGACCCTACTGGGTCATGCCAAAAGTCTATCTAGCCCAGCATTGTGTCTTCTGACAGTTCTCTGGAAAGAACTACCATAAGTTCGCCATGCATTGTGGGAAAACATACCTCCTTTTGTTTATTTTAGAACTGCTGACTATTACTTTCATTTGGTGACTCCCTAATCATTTTGTCACTTAGGGTACTTCAATTGTATAGCTTAAGTCGAAATAGCTTAACTTGGCTTTTGGCGCTGCCTACATAACAAGAAGTCAAAGGAAGAACACTCTTCCTTTAACTTCCCTTACTCCCTGTGAAATGAGGGTTACAGGAATCAGAGTAGGAAATCCTCCAGGTCACCATTATTTCAGAATAATGGCTTGCTGTGTAGACTCACACTTTGTTATTTTAGAATATCAGGGTATGTCTACACTACCCCGCTAGTTCGAACTAGCGGGGTAATGTAGGCATATCGCACTTGCAAATGAAGCCCGGGATTTGAATTTCCCGGGCTTCATTTGCATAAACTGGGCACCGCCATTTTTAAATCCCTGCTCGTTCGAACCCCGTGCCGCGCGGCTACACGCGGCACGAACTAGGTAGTTCGGACTAGACTTCCTAGTCCGAACTAAAATTACTCCTTGTGGAATGAGGAGTAACGGTAGTTCGGACTAGGAAGCCTAGTCCGAACTACCTAGTTCGTGCCGCGTGTAGCCGTGCGGCACGGGGTTCGAACGAGCAGGGATTTAAAAATGCCCCAGTTTATGCAAATGAAGCCCGGGAAATTCAAATCCCGGGCTTCATTTGCAAGTGCGGTATGCCTACATTACCCCGCTAGTTCAAACTAGGAGGGTAGTGTAGATATACCCTCAGTTATTCCAAAATAACACTGCTGTGTAAACATAGCCTTTGATACTTTTTACTTAATAGCTGACAGTGTTACAGTAAAATACAAGATCAAATGTAGAGCATAGAATGAATAGTTAGCACATATTCTAAAGGGACCTTTCAAGTGGTCCATTAACAGCCCTAGGACAAAAGGGGGGTTAGTGGGTTACAGATTGTTGTGATAAGCCGTAAATCCAGTGTCTTTATTAAAACCATGATTTTTAGTGTCAAGCAAAGTTATGAATTTAAGCCTCTAGGCTCATCTTTTGGATATGTTGTGCAGCTTTCCTTTGAGAATGAGGACTGACAGTTGCAATATAAAGCTTTGTCTAGACTAATGAGGTTCTCAACAGAATCATGAGAAGAGCAGGCATTTGCAGCACACCCAGGAGATGTTTGTATCAGTCTTCATTCACTACTTATGAGGCACGCTGCTGATTCCCGTACTCGTGAATTTTGTGTAGCGTTCAACCCCCCCAGAGAGAGGAAAATGCAGTAGTTTGACTTAGGGGGTGATAAAATAAGGAGTTCCTAGATCCTCAGATTAGATCTTTGTCCTCTACCTACTGTAGGCTGTTCTCTGCACATCTCTGTATGCTTTTGAATCGGATAAAGATAATTAATGTCCATTCTGCAGCTAAGGGATCTGACTTACTTTTCCAGTGTCTTCATATAATTATTTTCACTATTATTAATGTTCATTTAATCCTTATTTTGGACCTGATCCAAAGTTTATTGAAATTAATAAGATAATTCCTATTAAACTTGTGGGTTTTGGATTGGGGCCTTTATTTAGTAGACCGGGCTTCATTTTGTCCTATAATTCCCGGATGGCTGAAGAAAGCTGAAAATTCTATCCAATTATGGGACTGAGAAATTTCTCCAAAAATCCCTCCCCTGGACAGAAAGCCTCACAGACAAAAAGCAAAACAAGCAAAGAAAACAAAGTTACTCACCTTAGTGCAGTAACTGTCATTCTTTGAGATATGTGTCCCCATGGGTGCTCCACGGTAGGTGCTGGGCTTGCCCCAGTGCTGCAGTATGGAGATTTTCACAGCAGAAGTTGGACGGACCATGCACGTGTAGAGGGCATCTCATGGTATTCACACTCTTTCACGCCACTCGGTCCAGTTCTAGCCAGTTCCTCGAACCTGTCTCGGGTTCTGGGAAATAAAAGGACACAGACTCCGAAGCAGGGAGGTGGGCAGGTAGTGGAGGACCCACAGGAACACATATTTTGAAGAATGACAGCTACTGCACCAAGGTGAGTAACTTCATTATCTTCTTCGAGTGATTTCCCTGTAGGTGCTCCACTGTAGGTGTCTGCACAGCAGTATCCCTCCGTATGTAGGGAGGTAGGGTTTGGAGCCCCTTATTTATTGGCAGACGAAAGGACTGCAGCTGCTACGGAATTAACAGGCAGCCATCTACACTGGATGGCATAGTGCCTAACGAAGGTATGATAGGAGGCCCAAGTGGCTGCCCTACAGATATCTGCAAGGGGAATACCTCTGAGAAAGGTAGTAGAAGCTGACATGGCCCTAGTGGAGTGGGCTCTAGGGAGTTCTGGAAGAGGTATTTTGCATATGGCATAGCACTGGGTTATGCAGGAGACAATGATGTTAGCTATTCTTTGGGAGGAAAGAGGCTCCCCCCTTGACCACTATGCCAGGGAAAGGAGGAGTCGGTCAGTCCCCCTAAAAGGTTTAGGGGTCTATATAAAATGCTAGAGACCTGCGTACATCTAGAGTGTGAAGAGCTGCTTCCTGGGGTGTGTGGCTTGTGGTAGTAGGAAGGCAATATAATAGGCTCATTAATGTGGAATTCAGAACAGACCTTGGGAATGAAGGCTGGGTGGAGTCTGATGACCCAGTCCTTCTGGAAAATGGTATATGGGGGTACCGCCATCGATGCAGATATCTTGCTAGCTCTACGGGCCGAGGTGATGGCGAAAAGAAATATTAATTTCCTTGTTAAAACCTGATGAGGTATTGTGGCTAACGGCTCAAATGGTGGGGCCGTGAGAGTTCATAGGACTAAGTCCAAGCTCCATAGTGGGGTAGGTGCCCAAAGGAGGGGGGGTCAAATTCATTAGTCCCCTGAGAAACCTTTTTGTGAGGGGGTGAGCAAACACAGAAAAACCCTCAATTGGATGCCAAAAAGCTGCCATTGCCACGAGATAGACTTTAAGTGATGCTAAGGCTCAACCTCCTTGCACTGAAGGTACGCGGCCACTACTGAGAGCGTCTTTGTAAACACCCTGGGGGAAGCAGAGAGTACGAATGGTAGGACGTGGTATTGGAAGTGGTCTTCGCCAACAGTGAATTGGAGAAACTGTCTGTGCACGGGATGGATCGTAACATGAAAATATGCATCCTGTAGGTCAAGAGCAGCAAACCAATCATTCTGATCCAGGGATTGAATAATTATCGATGCCAAGGTTACCATCTTGAAACATTGTTTTCGGAGATATTTGTTTAGTTACTTGAGCTCCAATATTGGTCTCCTTCCCTCGGTTTTCTCCTGCACCTGGATATAATGGGACTAAAACCCTTTCTCTCTAATGTGGTCTAGTACCCTTTTCACCGCACTGATCTCTAGTAGATGGTTGATCTCAGTGCGGAGTAAATCTTTGTGAGAGGGGTCCCTGAAGAGGGGCGGGTTTGGTGGGGTTGTAGGAGGGATGGATAGGAAGGGTATGGCATAACCAAATTGGATTATCTCCAGAACCCATTTGTCGCTGGTGATATCTGCCCATCGGTCATAAAATGAGCACAGGCGATGATGAAACAAATGGGTGGTAACGAATGGTTGATGAGTTAGTGAGACTGGTTGCTTGCTCCCGATCAAGCAGTCAAACCTGCTGTCTGGCGTTGGGTTTATTTTGGGGCAATTATTTTGGTTGCAGCATCTAGGAGGCCAGTGACATTGGTGCAACTGGTCAAAGGACCAGTGCTGTTGCTGCCACCGCAGTCTGATGTGGGTGTAGTCGTAGTGCCTCTGGAAGGGATTGTAGCACCTTCTCCTATAAGGTGGGGTATACATCCCCAGCGTTCAGAGAGTTAACCTGGAGTCTTTACTCGAATGCAGAACCGTGTCAGTCTTTTCCGCAAACAGGTTATCTTTCTCAAAAGGTTAGTCTTCTACTTTTGCTTGCAGGTCTTTGGGGAGTGCGGTGGACTGAAGGTGGACTGCGGTCCGGCCACCTACTGCTACGAAAATCTTCGTACTGCGGCACCGGGGCAAGCCCAGCACCTACAGTGGAGCACCCATGGGGACATCACTCGAAGAAGAACTAATCAAATTGCTTTTCTGCCAGAGAAGGGAGAATCGGAGGTTGCCAACTTTCTGTTTATAGAAAAAGGAACACCACTGCCAGGCCTAGCCCTGCCACTTCTGAGACTGTGCTCTTTCCCCATGTGTTTCCTAAGGCCTCACTCCCTGCTCACTCCAGCCCCTTCCCCAATCCTCTTTCACCCCTGCTCATTTTTACCAGGTTGGGGCAGGTGGTTGGGGCATGGGAGAGGGTGAGGTCTCCAGGTAGGAGTGTAGGCTCTGGGTGGGAACAAGGAGGAAAGTGTTTGGGGTACAAGAGGGGGCTCTGGGCTGGGGTTGGGGGTTGGATTGTGGGAAGGAGTTTGGGTGTGGAAGAGGGCTCAGGGGCGTGGGAGGGGTTGAAGTGAAGCTTCCTGGAGGGAGTTTGGTTTCAGGAAAGGGCTGGGTCCAGGGGGTTTGGAGTATGGGAGGGGGCTCAGGCATTTGAGGTGTGGGAGGGGGTGAGGGATGTGGATTCCATGCAGTGCTAACTTCAAGCAGCTCTCAGAAATACCTGACTCTAGAACCAGCCAGGCAGCTCCTCCTGCTGCCTATGCCTGAAGGCACTGCTTCCACAATTCCCATTGGCCAGGAACCACAACCAATGAGAGCTCTGGAGTCAGCACTGAGGGTGACAACTATGGACTGAGGCAGAGCATGGAGCCCCTGCAGCCATCGTGAACCTAGAAGCTGGGTGGACATGCTGGCTGCTTCTTGGAGCTGTGCGCATCCAGCCATTCAGATACTATTCTGATGAAAGTCATGGAAGCTCGTAAGTAGAAATCTGCTACCCCTTCAGAATATTCTGAGCATTGTGCACATGTAGTTTTAAGATGCACAGTTTTATTTGGCACCAAATAAAAGCAAACAGAAAATTATAGGGTCGGTTGACTGGTTTTCAGTGCAAAATATGCTGTTGTGATGAATTTGGCCCACCTCTTTCCCAGAAAATAAATACAAATTCTGCAAAGCTCCATAACTTTTGCCACTTTCAAAATTTTGCTGTTCAAACTGTTGCTGTTAAATGAACTTCTGCAAACTCTAAAATCAATTATGGTTCATCAGTTTCTCGGATCCTTTATGTAAATCTGTGCACTCCACACATGAGCTCAATCTATTTATAACCGAGTGCTGCTGCTTTTGTGCTTGAATTATAAAATTAGGTAACTGAGAGCAATTAGCTAACAAATTAGCCAAAGGCTTTTTACCTCTAGAGCTATGAATTAGATTTTCTCTTCAATAGAACAAGTGAAAATCATTTTGGTCTGTAAATGATATGGAAGAAAATAATTTTGGTGATCTTCTGGCAGGTCACTTAGAAACATTTATGATGTCCTCAGATGATGAGTTGAGACTAATTGGCAGGCTTTGCTCAAAAGGGCTCAGGGTGAAGAAGCTGATCAAATGCTATCAGCTCACTCTCCAGAGAGCTGTATTCTTAGTGCTAATCTTTTCACTGGTATTAAATACATTAACATGGTTTTCAGCAGATTTTTGGGGTCAAATGTAACTCCATTGACATGAATGCCTGAAACAATACCAACCTCTGATTTGGGAATCCACAAACTCACTGTTTTGTGGGTGGGATCCAATTTGCATTGAGGCTGGTGGGCATCTTAATAGTGTTTGTCCTACATCAAAGTCAAATGCTGCGCACCTCTCCAATGCTCAGTTTCAACTTGGTCATCAGCAGTTCAGGGCAGAGAATTTTCATCCCAGAGTTAACAATAAAGTAGGTAGTAGGGATGTTAAATATAGTTTAATCAACTAACTGACTAATCGATGAATTTTCCATCGACTAGTTGATTAGTTGATAAGCAGGGGAGCCGCAGCAGGGTTAGCTCCCGGTCCTGACAGCTAACCCCGCTGTGACTCTGCCTTTAAATGTATTAAAAGCCAGCTGGCTCTTAATACATTTGAAAGGCTGAAGTGCAACAGGGGGAACCCAGCATTGGCTCGCTCCAGGTCTCCTCTGCTGAACTTCTGATTTTTAAATGTATTAAGAGCCTGCAGGCACTTAATACATTTAAAAGGCTGGTGCGCAACAGGGGCAGAGAGGACCCAGCGCAAGCTGGGCCAACTGATTCCCAGCTCAGCTGATTCCTGGGTCAGCTGATTCCCGGCCCCCCCTGCTGCGCTTCAGTCTTTTAAATGTATTAAGGGTGGGCAGGCTCTTAATATATTTAAAAGACAGAGTCTGGGACTGGGCACAAGCCAGGAATCAGGTGATTCCCAACTCATGCCCAGTCCCCGCTACACCCCTAACTCCTGTGGAGCCAGTGCTGGGAGGAACCAGCTTTTAAGCTGGCTCTCCCCAGCACCGGCTCCTGCTCCCTCCCCCCGTCCCCGGTTGCTTCTAGAGGTGAAGCAACTGGTCAAGAAACTAGTTGACTAGTTGTTTACATCCCTAGTAGGTACTGGAAGAAGAAATGATGCCAAGTTGATCTCTCAGAAGGGTATAATTCAGTGTTGAGCAAGTATTTTTAGGTGGGCTTAGCACTGAGGTCGTGACATAGGGTCATGCATTATTTTCTACGTAGAAATCTTTTCACTTTTTTCTGTTTGTTTTAATCCTTCTGACTTGTGCTATGTTGTCTGGATACAGTCTCTAACAAACTTTATAATCAATTCTTCTCCTTTCTTGCAACCAACCATGGTTGTCACTCCAAATGGAGTTTTATTTTACATCTACAATTTTTTCCAGGGCTCTGAGTCCATAATGTTGCTGCCACAGATGGCAAGCATAGTCTTATAAACCAAAGAAAGAAATTGCCATAATAAAAAAGCCAAGAAAGAAGAGCAGTGCTTTGAAATATTAATTTATTAAAATATTTTGAACTGCCATCTGGAAAGGTGTAAAGAGGCTTTTCTCTTTCAGTCTGAAGACAATGGCAAATCAGGGTGAAAGAACATTGTTTTCATTCATGTTTGTTGATGATTCATTCTTTTCCCCCATCATCTTAGAATATGATTGAGAATTCTTTGCTATCTTATTCCCCAGAGCTATGTGGGGGTTGACTTTAAATTCTACTATGTGACATAAAGCAACGCTGAAGAAATGGCACCCTTAATTTAAAAGCACCCTGGAGAGTCCTGATCTTCCTGTCCTAATAAATGTACCTGTTCATTGCAGCAGCTAGGCTGTGAATGATATACGTATTTCCACATGAGCCTAGATACCGTGTACATCTCTAATTCCTAGTGATTTCTTACTAATTTAAGGTTAAGTATGTGCATTAGTGCCTTGCTGAATCAGGACCTGTTTGCATAATAGAATTGGGAACAAATGTATGGTACCTTCTAGTAGGGGAAAATATAAGATGTCTTAGAGTGAATTAAAATATTTATCCAGATGTTCTATGGTTTCCAAAGAGCTATTACAATTGTAGGAAAAAAATAACTTACTGAAAATGCCTAACATATCATTGCCTGTTGAAACCAGCTTTTTCTCTTTTCCCAAGAGAGAAGTATCTAGCACTGAAACTGTTACTAAGAGACAGTGAGCCACATTCTGATTATGTCAGGACAATTCTACGAGCCAGAGGATTCTATCTCTGGAGCCCTGCAAATCTGCAGATATCTGCTTTATATCCACAAGTATCCACATCCACGGATGTGGATGCAGATGTCAGAGGCTCATTTTTGTGAATATGGATGCAGATACAAATTTTATATCTAGAATCCAGTAAATTTGTGAATATCCACTTTATATCAATGAATATACGCATCCGCTGAGCTGGATGTGGATAACTGTGGTTCATTTTTATGGATACAGATGTGGATATAGATACAAATGTTGTATCCGGGCATGGCTCTCTCTCATTCCCTGGAAAACAATGCAAATTGCTCTGTCACCGCAGAGTAACTAAGATCAGAATCTGACTTCCTGTTATTGTGTAAGGCTGTGTCTTTTTCTAGAAGTGATCTAAATTAAAGTTCTTTCCTAACTATACTGCTGATACAATCTTCACCTTGAAAAATAAGTGATGTTGCAATTTCCTTCTACAAATGGTCTGAGAGATAACCCCAGATCCAAACAATCCCTAACTCTAAATATTGTGGCTCTGTCTTGCTTCCAGAGTTTTATTAACTTTTAATGACTTTACAAGTATTTTATTCACTGTGCGGTTTCCAGAGGA
Organism: Pelodiscus sinensis; assembly: GCF_052426305.1. Taxonomy (NCBI): domain Eukaryota; kingdom Metazoa; phylum Chordata; order Testudines; family Trionychidae; genus Pelodiscus; species Pelodiscus sinensis. The sequence continues at coordinate 39,727,711 of NC_143061.1, read as the reverse complement.
TCTTGCTTGATTAAGGCAAAGGACTAGTAGTCAGGAGATCAATTTTCAGTTTCTAGCTCTGACACATATTTCCTGTGTACTTACTCTCTTTTTTTCCTTCTATTAAAAACTGAATAACACTTTTTGGCTATCTTGGCTTTTGTGATTGCAAGCTTTTTTGGGGGAGAAGCGGGGGGAAGGTGGCTCTTGCAAACCATAGTGGGTAGCGTTGGACATAAAGGGGCTCTGATCTTAGTTGGATCTACTGATATAAATAACTAATAATAATCATACAACTGAAAGTGAAAACAGAATTCATTCCTTATCATTTGAGTATTTCATTTTTAAAAATAATAAATAAAAATTAAATCATGTTCATAATCTATAGTGCCTCTAACCTTCTCTGTGCCTGGGCACCTCTTCCTGGAACAGTTATTTTTATTAGCCCTTTATGGCTGCTTAAATTGTCTTGTATTGTTCAATAAACCCCACAAAAGTACTTTTTCTGTGGTTACTCAGAGAAACCATTCCATTATGTGACAGCCCTACAAACTCCATTTTAACCACATAATTTCCCTTCACTCTGCAGCATCCGGTTACTTCTGCCTACCCACTATCTGAAGAGGTAAATCAGCATTAAAATATTATTCTTCCTGGTCTCACTGAGGCCAGCTCCCACTGAAGCAAATTGGAAAACACCAACTGACTTCCTCGTGAGCCAGATTGGGTCTGTTAAGTATTGTTAGGAAAGGCACACTAACAGAATAGAATTTATTAAATATAGGGCCTGATCTGGAATGGTGGTATAATGCCTTTGTCTCAGAAGAGTGTTTGCCCTGGAACCTGCTGTATCTAATCACCAGCGGGTTATACAGATTCAAATAAACACAAACTTACTTTCAAATTTAACAGACATATATATATATATATATTGTAAAACACAACAGGTAAAACGCTACAGTCAATAGCCATGAATCAATACTGAACAACTCCAATCCCTCTCTCTCTGATATAACAGGAGATAGCAAAGATAACCGTAGTGGAATACTGTCTTCAGTCAGAGGTCCAATGGAACAGGAACAGGCGCTCAGGACTTTCTACCCTGTGGCTATAGACAGCTGTATGGGAGGAACTCTGAGGTGTCCGTAGGCATATAAGTCTCTGCGATGTTAGAGCAGGTGAGTTGGCAAGGTAAACAAACAGTTCTGTCTTTTTGCTCAATCCCCACCTTCGCGAAAACAAAGCTGCTCGGTGATCATGAAGCTAATCCGGTACTGCAGAGGGCCTTCGCCACAGCAAACAGGCCTCACTTTGTGTGGTTGAGGTCCAATGATGTGGGGCTCAGGTAGCTATGGACTCACTGTGTTGGGCAGTTGCCACAACGGTGGGTCCAAGCACCCTGGTGGTGGCAGTGGGATGAAGTCTATCTGTAACTTGAGATGGTCCCGGCCTTCGCCACAGCTCCCAGGTTCAGCAAGCAACTCTCCTCCATGGTGTGATGAAGAACTACCAACATAATCCTCTCAGGAATTAGTGTATTTATGAGTTCAAAGGCAGGAAAACAGCTAGAGTCCCGTGTGTAGAAAAGTAGAATGACGTGTGCAAAGACTACATGCCTTGTGCAGATTTCCGTGCCACGTGCACATAATTGGTGCCATGTGCACAACCACAGTGCTGTGTCAAAAGGCATTTTGGCAGCAAAGTCTTTGTCACTCATGACGGGTTCCATTTTGAATTCCCACTCAAAACCCTGACTCAATTTTTTATTTTACCAACTATGTCTTAACAGTATAAAGGACTTATTGGATCTTCTACATATTCAGAGCAGGATGCTTTGAATTGGCTGCTCTTCATATTTCTGAACTCTGAAATCCTTTCTGAACTTTTTCTTGCCAGACCCTGGTTCCCTGAATTCACTTTAAGGAGGGATGTTGCTATGGTTTGGATAACTTGCCTAGGACTTGGGAAACCTGGCAACAAGTCCTTCTTCTGCTACAGACTTTGTGACCTTGGACAACCAATTGCCTCTCTGTGCCTTGGTGTCTCCTCTGTAAAATGATGATAATACACTGCTGTACCTCTCTGGGGTATTGTGAGGATGAATACATTAAACATTGTGAATGGCTTGGATGCTATGATGGTGGATACAGTATATGTGCTAAAGAGGCTTTTTTCTTAACTAAGTTCAGTATATGTTTTCTTGAATTCACTAATAATCTAATGAGAGTGGGCCAGCATCTCATCCAGTGTTAGCCAGCATCACTTTGTTGATTTTAATGAGCATTTGGTCTGCTAAGCTTTACACATACCTCTGTAATTGGTATACAAAAGAGGGGACTACAGCTCCTATGAATCCCATCCCTATTGTATGTTCCCTTGCTCCTGAGTCAGCAGGGACTCTGTTCCCCATTGCATTTCCTCTTCCCTTGGCCAGGTAAGGGGAAAGGTCCTGAACCAGAATGTGGCTGGCATGGGTGCCATTTATGGGGGCTACGGGGGTGGTAGAAACCACTCCCAAATCTGAATATCTGCACTCATACTTGAGGTCTGCTTAAAGCTGCATGCCCTGACTCCAAAGGCAGCTCTTAACTACAACAGAGTTTGAGCTGCTTGCAGCTTTGCCTTTTGGAGCTGAGAGTTTGTTATAAAAGGAGAGAGGGAGGTGATTAAGAATAACAAAAGACTAGTCATTCTAGTAATTAAGGAATCATTAAATCATCGTGAAAACATTGCCAGGCACATAAAAGATAGGGGAGAAAAAGAGTAGCAATGAGTGTTGTGCTGCTGGGATTTGAATTTGGACCAGAACTTTTAAGCGTGTGTCTAGACTGCACCATAACTTGAAATAAGATACACAATTTGCATTTTATTTCAATGCTATTTTGAAATAGCTTATTTTGTCATTTGGTACTGTCTACACAGTGCCAAGTTTCAAAATTAGGTGATATTCCAAAACGTCTCTTGTTCCTTGTAGAATGAGGTTTACCGAGATATTGGAATAGTGAGCCTGAAATAATGGGCTTGCTGTGAAGACATGGCATAGCTATTTCGGGATACTCCGGTACCCCGAAATAGTATTGCAGGATTGATATATCTCTAAATGTTTTTTAAAAAGGGGTAAATAATGAAGTGGCAAAATTTGCAGATACTATAAAATTACTCAAAATAGTTAAATAAAAAGCTGACTGAAAAGAATTACAAAGGGATCTCATAAAACTGCATGATTGGGCAACACAAGGCGAATGGAATTCAGTGTTGAGAAATGCAAAGTAATGCACATGGAAAAATATAACCCCAACTATACACACAAAAATAATGGGATCTAAAATAGCTGTTACCATTCAAGAAAGAGATCTTGGAATCATTTGGATAGTTCCCTGAAAACATCTTCTCAATATGAAGTGGCAGTCTAAAAACTAAAAACCTAACCAAATATTGGGAATCATTAGGAAAGGAATAGATAATAGGACAGAAAATATCATAGTACCTCTATATAAAGTGATGGTATGCCCAAATCTTGAATACTGTATGCAGATTTGGTCACCCCATCTTCAAAAAGATATACTGGATTTGAAATAACTACAGAAAGGGCAACAGAAATAATTAGGGGATGATGAACAGCTTTCATATGAAGAAATATTAAAAGATTAGGACTTTTCAGCTTGGAAATGAAATGACTAACGGCTGGGGGATATGTTAGAGGTGTAGAAAATCATGAATGGTATGGAACAATAGAATAAGGAAACGTTATTTATTCCTTTACTAACATAACACAAGAATTAAATTCAATTTACAGACAGCAGATTTAAAACAAATTATTTCTTCATAGTCAACCTGTGGAACTCTTTGCCAGAAGATGGTGGAAAGGCCCAAACTATAACAGGGTTCCATTAAGCACAAAATACTTAAGGGGGGACATGATAGCGGTTTTCAAATATCTAAAAGGGTGTCACAAGGAGGAAGGCGAAAATTTGTTCCTCTTGGTTTCTGAGGACAGGACAAGGAGTAATGGGCTTAAAGTGCAGCAGGGGAGGTTTAGATTGGACATTAGGAAAAAATTCCTAACTGTCAGGGTGGTCAAATATTGGAATAAATTGCCAAGGGAGGTGGTGGAATCTCCCTCTCTGGAGATATTTAAGAACAGGTTAGATAGACATCTGTCAGGCATGGTGTAGACAGAGCTTGATCCTGCCTTGAGGGCGGGGGGCTGGACTCGATGACCTCCAGGTCCCTTCCAGTTCTATGATTCTATGATTCTATGAAAATAAGTTCAAGGAGGATAGGTCCATCAATAGCTACTAGCCAAAACGGGAACAGTGTCCCTACCTTTCTGTTGCCAGAAGCTGGGAATGGGAGACAGGAGATGGGTCATTTGATGAATGCTTCTTCTGTTGATGCCTTCTGAAGCACCTATCATTGGCCACAGTTGGAAGACAGGATACTGGGCTAGATGGACCACTGGTCTGACCAGTTTGGCCATTCTGATATTACATAGATTGGGTGACCATATTTTACACAGCAAAAATTGGAACACATGAGCTGACAAAGGTGTCGGTAGGGCAGTGAGTAAGGGGGTGGAGTGCAGGGTCTCGATGGAGGCAATGAGTGAGTGGGCTGAGGGTGTGGGGTGTTGGCAGGGTGGTGAGTGAGCGGGCTGGGGTTGCAAGGTCTCAACAGGGTGGAGAGTGCATGGGCTGTGGGAGGGCTACTTGCTTTTGTGCCACTTTCAGGCATTGCCTCCCAATGCTCCCATTGGGCAGATTCCAGGCACTGCTGCTTTTCTTCCCCTGTCTGGGGCAACAGCCTCACAGGGGCACGCTTCTGGCCAATGGGAGCAAAGGGGAAAGCCTCCAGGAAACGTGGCCCTGCCAGGCTGTTCCCAGGGCTGGCCTTACCATGAGGAGAATTGAGGCAGCTGCCTCAGGTGCCAGACTGCGGGAGGGCGGGGGTGCTACTAGAACCCAGAGTGTAGAAAATTGTGTCTGCTGCTGGTGCATATGTATTCTCTCTGCAGTGCCATGAGAGGAGTAGACCAGGAAGAAGACAGAATTGAGACCTTTCAAAGTTTTGGCCCAAGCGAGGATGCATGGGGGCATCATTTGAGCTCCCTGCCTCAGGTGCCAGAATGTTGTGGGCCGACCCTGGCTGTTCCCCCCAGCCAGGAGAATGGAAACAGCTGTGCACGGAGCCATTTCTGGCTTTACTTCTTCCCCACAAGCCAGATCTGGTGGGGAGCCTCGAGGTCCTCCCCACCCCCGAAATATTGGAATTTCCAAGACATTGCAGTGCTTTATGGGACAACAGGATAAAGTATTTTAAATTGGGACTGTCACACAAAATCCAGGATGTATTGTTGGTGTATACATAGAGCTGAAATGTATCTGACCCCTGCTGTAACCCACTTGACTTGACACCACTCCCTTTCAGAGCTGAGACAGAGCCCAGGAGTCCTGACAGTCTCTCTCTGTCTCTCTGTCTCTCTCTCTCTCTGCAGTTAGTAAGAAAGTAAAATTTTATATATTAAAATTTTAAAGCTAATCAGTGTCCCTTAAGTGACTTTCTATAAGATGTCAGAACCAGTGTTCCCGCTAAGATTTTCCATCCTCGGGTGGGTTGAATTTTCTTTTGGGAGGGTTGAAATTTCTTAGGTGCAACACCAAGATTGAAGTAGTGAGTGGATGTGCACCCACCAGTACAAACAAAAACCACACAGATAAATATATATATTAAATAGTCCATCTCTTAAAAGAAGAGATAATTAACAAGGAGCAATGATTATTTAATATGAAATCAAATAAAAAGAAAATTAACATTACCCTTGGCTGAAGAAGTGGGTTGTATCCATGAAAGCTAATGATACTATTTATATATTTTGTTAGTCTACGGTGCTACAGGACCATTGTTGTTTTTTTAAGGTTGGTTGTTTTTTTTTTAGACTAACACGGCTACTCCTCTGAGACCTTGGCGTACATGTATCATCCTTTCTAACAGACAGATGCATGTTTCAAAGATCTTGCAAATAAGGTTTCATCCTACAAAACAGCTAGCATCACACCTAGTATTTGCTACTCCTGACTCAGCAAAGCCAGCACTCTACCAGATATCAAAGATCTGGCCTTAATGCAATACAGTTTGCCACGTATTAATTAGTAACACCGGATTTTTTTAAAAATCATTAAGATCAGATATCTGCAACACTCGAAAAAATTCTGTTAAGAGAATCTTTCTCTTACCTTAAGATGAGCAATCATTTTGATGGGGGGGGCCACTCCAAGAATTTGGTAAGTGATTGAGGGCTACCCACTTCCATTATGTTAATGGAGGTGGTGTGCTGGTCTGGGATGGAGGCTGGGTGCAGAAGGGAGATTGGGGTGCGGGATCTGGGAGGGAGTTTGGGTGAAGTAGGAGATCATGATCTGGGGTAATGGACTGGGGTGAGGAGGGGATTCAGGGGCCAGGAGGCGGTTGTGACTGGAGCAGGAGTGCAGGAGGGGGTGAAGGGATTTAGGCTGTGATCAGGGATAGAGGATTGGGGTGCAAGGTCTGAGAGGGGGTTGTGAGCTGAGGAGGGATGTAGGAAGGGATGCAGTGTCTGGGAGGGTGTATCGGGGCTGGAGCAGGGGTGCAGAGTGTTTGGGTTACATGGGATGGGAGGGCAGAGGAGGGACAAAGGTTTGGGGGAGGAAGGGAGGAGCTGGGGTGCCAGAGATAGACTCTGTCTGGGAGACGTTACCTGGCTTTCAGCCTAGCAGGTTCCTTAGCCAGGGTCCCTGCCTTCCAGCCCCTGTACGTGCTCAGGGGAGCTGCAAGAGCCATGTTGATTACCTGATGATTACCTATTCTGTTCATTCCTTCTGGAGCACTTGCTTTGGCCACTGTTTGGAAGACAGGATACTGGGCTTGGTGGGACTTTGGCTTGACCCAGTAGGGTTGTTATGTTTTTGCTTTTCCAGAGACTGGAAATGTAGAGGACAGTCCAGAACCAGGTTTGAAGTGTCCTGACTTTCAGCTGGACTGCCTCAGAGACCCCGACATTGGGGTCATTTTGCACTGAAACTATTTAATCTTCTATACCTAGGGTATTTGTATCATTTCCCCTTCTGCCATCTCTAGTAAAAACCTTTCCCTTCTCCATGTTTTGAATGGCTATTGGGAACCACTAGGGGTAGCACCTACATGGCCTAACAGCTTACATCCTAGACATGGTATCCCAGGGCCTTGGGGTACAAAGTAAACCCAACAATTACACCATTTTTGGTCAAGCCAATGAACAAAGTATGAGATCCTTGTGCAGAAGCTCCCTCCTCTCCCGTCCACTCTTCTTAGGAGCTCAGCACATTAAGGCTACGTCTAGACTACGTGGAAGTTTCAAAAGAGGATTTCACTTTTGAAAGCGAGTAGAGCTTTCAAAAGTGAAAGTAGTCAGGATGCATTTTTTCAGCAATCCTCCCCCCCCCCCCCCCGCCTTTTTTTTTGAAAAGCTGCTCTTCCTCAAAAAATGAGGTTTACGCAACTTTTCAAAAAAGGGAGGGGTTGCCAAAAAAACCGTGTCACGACTACTTTCACTTTCAAAAGCTTTGCTTTCAAAAGTGAGATTGGAAGAAGATATTCCCATGGAATTTGCATATCCTCTTTCAAAACTTCAGCATAGTCTAGACGAGCCCTAGATGATAGTGGGCTGAGTGCTATTTCAACAGTGTGCTGTAAATTATAAACATTATAAATTGGATGCTCTTGGCTATTATGAGTTCCCGGATTTGTTAGTTCTTGAAAAGCCCAAGGGAGGGGAAAAGTTGAACACTGAACTAATTTATCACTCAGAAAAGATGGTACCACTGAGCTACAACAAAGTTCTCTTTGGAAATTACATTACAAATTACATTCTCAGTCTGTAGGCTGAACCGTACTGGGCAGAGAATCCATAAAATATTTTAATGTGAAGAGCTGTCAGTTCTTTAATGGCTAAATTAACAGTAAAATGATAAACAGTCAAACATACAATAAAAGGTTATCAGATGCCAGCCTGGCTCTTTAAGGTGAGACCCAACTGTGAAGTGATTTTTGTGCTTTTAGTTTTCATCATTTTAGACATCTTTCACCTAGACAGCCTACAGGTCAAGAGCTGGCTTAAAGAACAGCATGAGGTTGGAGAGAGCAGTCCTTTGATTGCTTATTGGTCAGAGGAGCAGCATACTAATACACAGCTCAGCTAGTGTTTGTGTTACTTCACTCCACTTGACAGTAGTTTGCTAAATAGATGATTGGTATGGTATTTTTACTAAGATTAGACTTGGGTTTGATTTTATTTTTCCTGTATTTATTTCAATTTCTAAAATAAAGAATGGGGGGAAAGGTTCAATTCTGTCAGCCTGTCTCACGAAAACAAAAAGTCAGACAGTCAGACTGCCTGCCTAACAAAATCCACCAGGACAACAAGAGGAATAGAATAAACAGTGATATGAAACATTAGCTACCAAATAGCCCAGACGTACCAATCCCAGGACATGTTGCAAAGCCCTTCCCAGGCGAATGGAGATGATGGAAGTTTAGCGAGAACACAGCTCTGAGGCACAGCAGGAATCTCACTGTTGATTCTACTCCTCTCGTTGTCCTGGTAGATTTTGTTAAGCAGGTGCAGTTTGACTGTCTGACTTTTTGATTATTATTATTTTTGCATGAGACCTCCTGACAGAATTGAACCTTCCCCCCATCCTTTATTTTAGTAAAAACATTATAATCAATCATCTATTTGGCAAACTACTGTCAAGTGGCTTTAAGTAACACAAACACCAGCTCGGCTGTTTATTATTATGCTGCTTCAATAAGTAATCAAAGGACTCCTCACACAAATACTTAGAATTCTCCATGTGTGGCCCATGTCGCTGTAGGATGAGAGAACTTTGGGTCAGATATTTAAAGGTATTTAGGTGCCTAAAGATGCAAAGAAGTTCCCAATCCCATCAGGGCAGTCAACAGACTTCACTGGGTCCTAGGCAAAGTGGCGGCAGCTCTGGGCCCCCAAAAGGGGCGGGTCCTTGAACGGAAGGCCTGGATCTGGGGTCTAGCCTCTCCCAACCAGTCCATCAGTGCTGCCTGGCATGTGCTGCCCAGGGCTTCAGCAGCAATTTAAAGAGCCCAGGACTCTGGCCACAGCCAGTAGCCCCAAGCTCTTTTAAATCGACAGGCCCTGGGGCAGCTTCCCCCTCTCCCTGTTGGCAGACCTGAATCACATTGAGATTAATGAAAGTTAGGATCATAGGTGCCTTTGAAAAATCCCATTCGATGCCTATCTGCTAAATACTTTTAAGAATTGGCTCCAGTCGCTTCCTAGTTCCAACAGCCTCTATAATAGCATCATTTTCTTCAGCATAAACAAAGGCTGGTGTTACCTAGGATGCAAGTAGAAGACACAAGGGATTATGTCAGAATTCAAAGCCAAATTAATTCTCTTAATTGATCCTAAATGGAACTGCATAGGCCCCTGCTGGTATAAAATACTTGGGAACTGCTCTTGCCCCTGGCATGGCAAGTCTGATTTCTCATCTTTATTCTCTAGGTCATCATTTATTTCTTAAGGGGAAATATGCTTTTTTGTGTTTATCTCTTAAATATTCTGTATTTTATAGTCAGATTTATTTTAAACAACAGACACCTTTGCAATTCATAGCTGGTATATTTTCTTTTCCTATAAACTTTCTATGAATATTTTCAATCACATCTCCTATTTGTGTGGGTGTGTGCGTATCTTTGTTTGAAAGTCAATAAATATTTATTTCAAAGCTGTTAAGCCCATCATTGTAAAGGGCTAAAATCATTAGACTGAATAAGTTTTACCCTTTGATGGATATTTCAAATTTCAAAATATTTTCCAGATTAGAACTATACAACAAATCGTATTTATAAGAGTGTGCCTCTCTCCATGGTGTTAAAGTGTTTGAATTCTAACACACATTCTCTGTGGTCAAGATTTGCGCTTATAGCCACATGCATATGTTTGTTAATTTTGTGAAAGGAGCTTGTTTTTGAATAATACTGAAAACAACAAGACACCAAAAGTGCTCTTTTCCTATTTGTTATATGATAAATAGGGTCTGAATCTGAAACTCTTACTGACAGGTAATGCTTATATTGAATTGGATGAGGCTTCTATGTAAACACTATTCCTTGCAAGCCCTGTACTCACAATTAATTAAGGGCTGATGTTGTCAGGGTAGCAAAGTAAAGATGTGTGGAGATGCAGCCCAGACTGGCTGTACTCATCTTCTGGATGATTATTCCACAGACAACAGGTCTAATGAGAAAGCGGATAGAGAGGATTTAATAGGAGAAATGTGCGGGTTTACATGTGAGTCATCTCATAACCACTGGTACCAATGAATTCAATGCTTGGCATGTTTATGACTTTCTGGATGAATCAGAGGATAGTAATACAATTTTCTAAGTTTTCTGCTTGCAAAAATATTTAGGACCTGGTCCTCCTGACATCCTTACTCACTTTCAGTAGTGGCTTACCCCAGACTGAAATTCCAAGGAACAACACACTATCGCTCTAAGTGCATCAAAAGCCAATATTCAAGTAGGAAGGATGAGACATAATCCCAAATGAACCAATGATTCTAGAAAAATAAGAAACTATTCCTTGAGCCTTGACCCATGTTATTATGGTCTTGAAATGTATATTTTCCCTTTTTGTGTTTCCTTTCCTAGAGCTTGTCATGCCAAAATACTGCACCCCCAAGGTAATTCTTAGAACTGTGCAGAGAATGGAAATTCTGTTTCATGTGAGAGCCCGAATTTCTTTTCGTTGCAATTAGGAGTGAAACCTAACAATGGTGAAATGCTTCAAAAGAAAATCAAATTATTCTATGTGATAAAATCATTTCAACATTGTTTTAATTTTGACTTCTTTGTTTTATACTACAATATAATACAAAATACAACATATTTCAAAATGAGAACTCCTTTTGAAAAGGTTGAAATTGTCAGAATCCCCCCCTTCCCACTATCCCCTGAAATGAAATTTGGGTGAAATTAACATGATTTGGGGAAGTATTTTTATTTAGATGCGACTGTATTCTCCAACAGAAAACGTTTGTGATTTTTTTACAACCACCTCTAGTACTGTTCTTTCTGTGTTGCTTACAGAACAATGCAGGAGCCTTGAGAGGTTTGGAAACATCAGAGAGGCTACAAAGAACCATCCAGACTGAATGCCAACTCAGTTTCCTGGGGTTTCCCCCACAGTCATTCAGTTGGTACCAAAGGAACGAATCTGCAGCCTTCACTACTAACTCACTAAAGCTTGATTTACACTAGCAATTTGTCAGTATAACAACGCAGCTCAGTGTGTAGAAAATCCACACCACTGAGCAAGACAGTTTCAGTGACCTAACCACTGGGGTAGAACATGTTTGATGTAACTTCTGCAGCTCAGAGAAGAAAAGTACCTACTCCAATGGGAGAAACTCTCCTGCATCAGCATAGGTAGCATATAAGTGATGGCAAGCCCTGAGTGGAGCAGGATGCAGTCCTAAATATAACACTAGATGGAGACTAAATGAGGGTATGTCTACACTACAATGTTAGTTCGAACTAATGGACGTTAGTTCGAACTAACATTCATAGGCGCTACACTAGCGCTCCGCTAGTTCGAATTTGAATCGAACTAGCAGAGCGCTTAGTTCGAACTAGGTAATCCTCATTCCACGAGGATTAAGCCTAGTTCAAACTTACTAGTTCAAATTAAGGGGTGTGTAGCCCCTTAATTCAAACTAGTGGGAGGCTAGCCCTCCCCAGGTTTCCCTGGTGGCCACTCTGGCCAACACCAGGTAAACTCTATGCCCCCCTCCCGGCCCCGGACCCCTTAAAGGGGCACGGGCTGGCTACGGTGCCCGTGCCAGGTGCAAGCCTGCCAGCACCCAGCCAGCAGAACCAGCACCTGGCACGGCACAGAGCCACCCACCCGATGTCCCCCAGCCCACCCCCTCTTCCCGGGACCAGGCTGGCGGCTCCCGGGAGCTTGCCTGGGACCGCAAGAGGCGGGCACCTTCCTGGGCTAGTGCGGACATCGTGGATCTCCGCACTAGGCACAGGAAAGTGGCCGGCTAGGGCAGGAGAGCTGCCAGCCTGGCCACCCAGGAGCAGGTGTGCATGAAAATCAAGGGGGTCCACTGAGACCCCCGACCCTGAGCCCTGAGCTTACAATGGCCATCCTGGGTCAGACCAAAGGTCCATCTAGCCCAGTAGCCTGTCTGCTGACAGCGGCCAACCCTAAGGACCCTGGAGGGGATGGACCGAAGACAGTGACCAAGCCATTTGTCTCGTGCCATCCCTCTCCAGCCTTCCACAAACTTTGGGCAGGGACACCACTCCTACCCCCTGGCTAAGACTACTCCATTGACCCAACCTCCATGACTTGATCTCACTTCCCTTTAAACTCTGTTCTAGTTGTAGCCTTCACAGCCTCCTGCAGCAAGGAGTTCCACAGGTTAACTATTTGCTTTGTCAAGAAGAACAACTTTCTCTTACTAGTTTCAAGCCTGCTACCCATTCCTTTCCTTTGGTGTCCTCTAGTCCTTCTTTATGGGAACTCAGGAAGAACTTTTCTGAATGCACCCTCTCCACCCAACCCCTGCTTTTAGAGACCTCTATCCTGTCCCCGCTCCATCTCCTCTTTTCTAAGCTGAACAGTCCCAGTCTCTGTAGCCTCTCTTCATCTGGGACCTGTTCCCAACCCCTGATCATGTTAGTTGCCCTCCCCTCTCCCAACCTTTCTCTTCCCCTCTCCCACCTCCTTTTCCCAGTCTCCCCCAGTTTTGTTCAATAAAGACAGAGTCAATGTTGGAAGAAACGTTATCTTTATTTTGTACATCAAGAAGAAGGGGGGCTAGGGAAGGGTAAGTGGAAGGAGGTGAGGGAGGAATGGGGTACGAGCCCCCGATGGGGAGGACTGGGCTGGCTCTGCGGGCTTCTGGGGGTGGAAGCTCTCCTGCAGCCCCCCGATTGCCCCCTCTCCCCAGATGGCAGCCTGCGGCAAGTGCAGCCGGGCTGATGGCCGAGTGCTATGATGTGCCCAGTGTGGGTACTCCGGGCAATCCAAGCCAGGACTGCTTTGCAAGCGGGGCACCCCTGAGAACTGTCTGTCCGGGGTGGGGGTTGGGACCCTTTAAGCGCAGCCCTCGGCTAGCCTGACACAGCAGCTCCACGCTCTAAGTCCTCCTCTGTTGCCCTGCTGGCACTGCTTCCGGCCATCCTTAACCCCGGTTCAGGGTCCACTTAATGTGGACATGCTAGTTCGAATTAGCAAAACACTAATTTGAACTAGTTTTTAGTTCTAGATGCGTTAGTTCAAATTAGCTTAGTTCGAATTAACTAATACAGATACTCTGTAGTGTAGACATACCCTAACTGAGTACTCCAGATGATATAAATAACCTAAGGTTGCCAAATTTCTAATTTCTGAAAACTGGACCCTCCTGAACCCACTCTTTCCCCCTAGCCCCCACTCCTGCCAATATCTGCAAGGTGCTAGTTCTGCTCCATTTCTTCCCCCAGCCCTCACCCTCCTAAGCCTCTTCCCTCAAGGCCCCCTCACACTTGCTCCTATCCTTTGCTTGAGTTTCTTCCCTCCCCTCCCTTTTCTGCCTCCACTCCCCCCCCCCCCCCTTCCTCCCCACCTGCCTATAGTAACCAGACCTTTGGTATCCAGTCAGTACACGTGACTGGATATTGTTAGGTCTCCTTTTTAATCCAAGTTTCCAGTCAAAATCCAAACATCTCATTTCCATTAGCAGCTGCTGGAAATAAACCACTGTGAATGTATTTTGCTAGAAATATGTGTTAAATGACAACACTACAAGATAGGAGAGACAGAGGCATCCTCACTTGCTACTACCACCCTGAGATGGCAGAACAGATAACAGCAAGGAGTTAAGAACAGATCATCTAGAATTGCTACACCATGAACTACACAGGTTCATTGCCATGTTATCCCATGATAATCTGTTTGTTCAGTTGAGGAATACTGAGTGTGTACCTTCATCTAATTGATGTATTTGTCCGTTAACCCTGTCTCCAAAGGAAGACCCACTTATGATACTACAAGGTGCTGACCGGCAGGTTACAGAGCCTGCATTCTTTGTGCTAAATTCTGAATGCCCCATGCAAACACACAGAAGTAGGGAAGAAGGCATAAGGGAGGGTATATCTCTCTACCCTTGATTTTACTTGTTAATGGGCTTTCTCCCTGAACTCATCTCTCTAACATAGCAGCAGAACACACACATTAAAGGATTTCTCTCCACCACACTTCTGCTTAGAAGGAGAAGAGAAGTTAAGTGTCTGGTCCACTGTCACAGGGGAAGATCATGGCAAGGATAGGAACTGAACTAGAATTCCCAAACCCCAATACATTGCCTCTCAAATCTTCAAAAGCCAGCAACAGTATAGACCTAGCATTTACCAGAGCTCTAGGTTACATAGACAACTGATATATCTGATGTTGTTGCTAGGATCCAACATGTGCTACCAAGCTGTGACCAGAATCTTACCCTTCTCTGCACACCAGGATGTCCATTGACATAGGGTATTCAAAACTGGCAAAGGTGGATGGTAGGTTGTTCCTCCCCCGCTCCCCCATCCACCCAAAAGCAGCTGTCAGCTGTCCTGAACCATCCCGTCTGCATCCTTCCTACGTAGGCACAATGATACCAGAGACCTCTGCTCCCCTCTGTCTTTCTTCCTGCCTCTCTTCTTATAACTCCTCAGTGTGCTGGATACAAAAGACAGAGAATATCACTGATATTTATTTCAAACTTGGTATGGTTGCAAGAATTTCCCTCTGGTGAATTGTGTATGGATTTGGGCCATTTGCACTAAATGAGGGTGATGTCAAAGGACCGTTGAGTAGTTTGCAAACACAAGATGTTTTGTTGCTCCCCACCACTTCTTCCATAAACACCTGTTCTCTGTGTAATAAGATAAGAGACTGGGTGCTTCTCTCAGCTCATCACACTCTGTGCTGAGGTGATGAGCCTGCCTTTTTACATCTGTTTGCTGCTCTTGTTGCTGTGCTTCTCTGTTACTAAGGCAGGTTACTATGGCAAAAGACCCACCAAGTCAGTATGGATTACATAGAGTAAATGTTCAAAACAGATGAACTTGATATATCAGCAGCTGGCTTCTGCAAATGGAATCAGGTGGATTGAAAGGAGGGTTACACCTTTAGAAAACACAGTGGGGAGTGATGTTCTGTCTGCAAAGGCAATTGTTATTTTTGATAGCTTTTTAATATCTGTAGTTTCTAGTCATTAAGGGTACGTCTAGATTACAGGATTTGTTGACAGAAGTTTTGTCGACAGATACTGTCAACAAAGCTTCTGTCAACAAAGAGCGTCATGACAGTGTAGACGCAAAGGACAGTGTAGATGCAATAATGCCTTCTGTCGACAGAACTCTGTCGACAAAAGGCGTTATTCCTCGTAGAATGAGGTTTATCACCATCGACAAAACTGCTGAGTTCTGTCGACATTATGTCTCCAGAACTCAGCAGCAGCGTAGACGCAAGTATAGTTTTGTCGACAAAAGTGGACTTTTGTCGACAAAACCATGTAGTCTAGACACCCTAAGAGTGTCATCTTGCAAGGAACTGAATGGCTCCAAAGCATCCTTTAGTGACATTGACTTTTTAGTGACATTGACTTCAGTGACCATTGAAAAAAATTCACCTGTCTTCATGGCCTTATCTATTCATCTTCTTAAAATGCACTCTCCACCAGAATATCCGAGCACCATCCCTTAATGCTTTAAGTAATGTGATTGTATTATCTATCGCATACTGCTTGTTCTTGTAGTCTTTTCTCGGGGTCAGAAGTGTGTGCATTAGAAATGTCTTGTTTGTTAGGAGCTGTTCTTTTGGGTTGTTTTTTGGGGGGAGGAGAAGAAGGAGGAGGGGCTTTTTATTTTTGTTTTAAATATGTTTACATTACAGAAGGCAAGGTCAGAGAAATGCACCTTGAACATGGAATGGAAAGTGGTTGGTGTGTGATGGTCCTTAGTTTCTGGGGGAATTGATGTCATGATCTTGGACTGTTCCAGGAAAGTACTGTCTCTTGTACAGATGAGATTTATCCTTATTGTAGTAGATTTGTCAATCATGGTCTTTGCACTAGAGCTGTCGGTAATCTTTTAGATATGCTGGGCCTTCGCACCATGAAGAGCCTTGAAGACAAAGACCAAGACTTGATTTGAAATTCTGTGGGAAGACATTCTAGAGAGCAGATGCCAATTTGGATGATCTTTTGGTAGTCTGTGTTTCTGAGGAGATGTACTGCAGAGTTTTATACTAGCTGAAATTTTCACTGAACTGAAGGCTTCATGCCCAGGCTCATCACATTTCTGTCATCCAGCTGAGACATGACAAAATCATGAGGCCAGGTCATTATCTGCCAAGATAGAGGGAAGCTTCCTAGCAAACCAGAGATGATAGGAAGTGTGGGTGCTGGTATATAAAAGCTCAGCATCAGCAAGGAACACAGGAGTATCCCTAAACTACAGACCAAATTGACAAATTATTTCTGCAACTCTTCAACATTCTTTCCTCTGCCCACCAGCACCACCTCTGGTGGATCATGCTTAGATTCAGATTCAGCCAGCTGTTCTTCTACGTGAGCTGATTTGATCAAAGTTCTGGGCCACCTTGTTATAGTGTGGCCAGGCCCTATCAGAGCAGGGGCCAGGAGGACCATTTGGCCCAGGCCTCAGGAGACAAAGGGGCCTCAAATTTTGACATTTTTCTACCCAGTCATTTCCATTTATTATACACCTTGCAGTAATAACACAGACAACAAAAGAAGCTAAATAGCCCTGCAAAAATTTGATTTAAATCATTGTGGGACCTTGGGCCTTTACCAATTTTTTGGTCACATCTGAGTTTTCATCTGTGTGACTGGAGAATGGAGTAGTTTCTGTAATTAGAGATCCTATGTTATTAAATGTGATTTACGGGCCTTGCATAGTTTAGACGTTTAGAAAATCATGAATTCTGTTACTGTAAAGTGATTTTGCTTGGTCTGAGGGTGAGTTTTACCTTTACATTAGGGCTGTGTCTAGACTGGCAAGTTTTTCCGCAAAATCATCTGCTTTTGCGGAAAAACTTGCCAGCCGTCTACACTGGCCACTTGAATTTCCGGAAAAGCACTGACGATCTCATGTAAGATCGTCAGTGCTTTTCCGGAAATACTATGCTGCTCCCGTTCGGGCAAAAGTCTTTTTCCGAAAGACTTTTGCGCAAAAGGGCCAGTGTAAACAGCACAGTACTGTTTTCCGCAAAAAAGCCCCGATCGCGAAAATGGCGATCGGAGCTTTTTTGCGGAAAAACGTGTCTAGATTGGCCACGGATGCTTTTCCGCAAAAAAAAAAAAGTGCTTTTGCCAATCTAGACGTGCTTTTCCGAAAATGCTTTTAACGGAAAAGTTTTCCGTTAAAAGCATTTTCGGAAAATCCTGCCAGTGTAGATGTAGCCTAGATGTTTATCTCTGCATAGGAGATTTTTGTATTCCTATTTCTTCTTATATGTTGTTGTATACAAAAAGCATATGAGTCAATCCAGAAGTATACATCTAAATTTGAATGCATTTTACTGTTATCCATGTGGATGAAGCAGCTAAAAACGATCTATGAAATTAATTTTGTAATTGAAGCATGCGATGCTATACTAGATGTTGAGAGGGATAACACTGAACAACTTCTTAAAGATATTCAAAAGATTTGTGATCAAGGGGATGCAATACTTTCTGAGTCCAAATCAGTAGCAAAGGGTATTGACATTTCATCTGAGTTTTCCACCAATCACAGCCTAACATCTCCAGCAGCTGAAAAGTTTCAACAAAGGTACAACAATTAAATTTCAAGAGATCTCTGTGCCGAGATCATCTTCCTGAAACATATACATTCCGCCAACTTTAAACTGGGCTGCAAGCCAACAGAAGTGCTTCAAAAAATATTTGATCTCGGCCTGTCGACGGTATTTCCTAATATCACAATTGCATTATGTATTTTTGTCAGTCTCCCTGCATCAGTGGCTTCACGTGAATGCACATTCAATGCACATTCAATGCACATTCAAATTTAAAACAAGTAAAGAACTATCTTCATTCTACAATAGGACAAGGGTGTTTGAATGAGCTTGCAATGCTTACCATTAACAGTGATGTTACATGTAAATTAGATTTTTCTTCAATTATAAATGAGTTTGCACACAACAAAGCCAGAAAAGCATTCCTAAAATGAAGAGTTTTGCTTGCAGTGGAATCTCACAATTAAAGTCTCAGATGTTCATTTTCATATATTCTTTTGTTTTAGTATGACCCTGTGGACAAGAAGTTAGATATGTCGGGGACCTGGCCCTGGGGCTGGGCTGCGGCCTATAAACTTAAAGTGTCCAGGGCCTCTGTCATTCTCTGAGAAGGCAAGTGTGTGGCTATATGTGGGGAAGAATAATTAGAGCTATGTATGAGTCATCTGCCTATCACTGATATTTTAGTCCAGGTCATCTGACCCATTCACCAAGTGATTACATCTGCTCAACCCTCTTCTGGTCATGTGTCAAACTTCAATTAGATGTTATATTATAATCAGAGAGCATCGTACCCCTCAAAATCCCGGTAGGCACACCTTTGGGGAGGAGTCTGCACGGCCTTCTCTGGCTTGACATGAGTTCTGGCTTAGAATCAGGGCCCTGTTGAGTCTGGTGCTAGCAAGCATGCAGGCCTCAGGCTGAAGCAAGTATGTGGAAAAATAACCTTTTGCCCTTTGTCATGGGGTAAAGGCTTGACCATAAACTGCTTAAAGTGCTGAAACTGCTAAATTTGTGATCTCGGTCATTGGGCGAGGTCTACTAATAAGTTGCTTAAAGCACTGAAATCGTTAAAGTATATACCATTAAAAACAAGCATGATCAAAATTTCCAAAATTATTATGACGTGGCTTATAGAAATAGGGGCAACACAACGGGCACACACCCTGTGTTTTACGAAAGTGCTAACCCCAAAAGGCATAAACAACTTAGGATAATGGCGTAAATTAAAGATTGAACAATTAATGTTAAGAAAGTGAGTAGCGTATGGAAGGTATTGGAATAAAGAAATACGTATGGCTGGAACACCACATGGCAACAAGGTGTGAAGCAACCGAGTCTTGTCTTGGATAAAGGATGCCTCTGCACGCATGTGCTTTGGGAGGGAGGAATAGAGTGGACCTGCAACTCTGTTTACATAACCACGAGTTTGGGGCCTGTTCATCCACATCACGCAGTCTAGGACATCTCTGCTCATGGAAAGGAATGAGACCACGACCTTCTGTCTGGAGATTGTTGAGGATCAAGGGTGAACTGTAAGTGAATTAGGCTTGAATATTGTAATATCGCTAGTTTTGCACTAACTGTTTTGCGTTATAGGTATCTTAGGCTAACCCTTTTAAAAATCTATATTACATAAAACTATATTACATAATAATAAGTTAGCCTATAATGAATCATAGCTGAAGTCTGTATTGTGATTTGTGCTGTGTTTATCTGTCTTACACTACTTATGGGAATTGTATTGACCCTTTTATTTGCAAAGTTCTTTGGTTATTGTAATTGCTTGAACTTTCAATAAAATAGGAAAGTGGTTAATTTTAAATCTCTCTCACTGGTCTTCCTGTACCTCTGAATCTAAAAATATATTGAAAGGACCATCACATGACAACCATGTAGCAAGTCATACCACGTGTACATTATTACCATAACCTTTTCTGCAGCCCCCCAGCATTCATTCCTTCAGTACGTCAGGGAGCATTTTTTAGATGTACCACAGTAGAATGAATACAGGTGAGGTGAAGCTGTATTGGGCAACCATGGCATCATTCAGATGAATCACTGTGAATGTGCTGTTTTTACTTGTTTATTCACAGTAGCACATTCTCTGAGTTAGATGCTCTCCAAACACTTAAAAAGGACAGTCCTTGCTCTGAGGAGCTAGTCATTGAAAGACAAAAAAAAATACAGATTGGGAAAGGGAAATATAAACTGCCCAGTGTTATACAAGTTTACTTAAGTCAGTCACTGTAGGCAACACCAGAAAAGTGGGTCTTTAAGAAGGACTCAAATGTGACAGGGCAGGTGCCCTGCTAATGAGCTCAAGGAGATCATACCCGGTATGGAGGCTTGTGAGGAGGAAAACAGGGAGGTGATGCTATGAGAATCTGACAGACCAACTGATGTTATTGGGAGTGCTCTAGGAGTAGGAGTGCTGTGTTGTAAGATTTCTGCTTTCAGAAGAATGATTTTGAAGTCTGATGTTCCTAATATAATCCAACAATGAAAAATATGGTCTCTAAGTAACGTTCCTTGTTTTATCAGGTATTTTATTAGGCCGTGTTTGTTCAAATTTAGGCTTGGCATAAACACAGGCAATGGCCCTGTTAGCCTCTTCAGAAAGAAACCAAACCCTGAATAGGCTTAGCTCTTAGACCCCCTCATACAGGGCTTCCCAGATCAGGATCCATCATTTCACTGTGATGTGATGTCCTGTAAACTCATTCTTTTGCATACCAACCAATGGTGCTGCTAATTTAATATTCCCTTTCCCCCCAACCATTTTTCATGGAGTTAGACTTGTGTTGCCACCATTCTTGCAAGAAACAGTTTAGGCATCTGTATCCAAGAAAGGGGTCCCTGGCTGTGTACCCTAGACAGAGATGGGTCCCTTCTTCCAGCCCAGATTTGGTTGCTTCTGTGAACAGAGTAGGGCTTAATATACTTCTTTCATCAGTATCTGTTCTTGGCTACATTAGGCAGCTCCCTGCCAACTGTGCCAGCTTTTGTGGATTCCATTCTTCGGCTACATCTACACTACAGCCCGGATTGATGCTCTGAGATCGATCCACTGGTGGTCAATTTAGCAGGTCCCGTGAAGACATGCCAAATAGATCACAGATCACTCTTTGATTGATGTTGTTACTCTACCCGGGATGAGAAGAGTAAGGGAAGTCATTGGGAGAGTTTTTCCCATTGCTTTCCCATGTTAGAGACTCCATGATAACTCAGCTTAAGGTACATCAATTCCAGCTACATTATTCACGTAACTGGAGTTGCGTAGCGTAAGTTGATTTTCTGCTGTAGCGTAGATGTAGTCTCAGGTGCTTAACACTCCCGATGCATTGAATAGGGAGACTACACACTTAATTTAGGGCTTGCAGATTCCACTGAATGGATTGACACCTAAATATGAGGTGTTGCAACACCTACGTGCCTCAGTCAGTTTGGAAAATAAGATACTACAATGCCTAACTAATGTAGTATAGTGATAGAGATGTAGCCGTGTTAGTCTGGTGTAGCTGAAACAAAATACAGGACTATGTAGCACTTTAAAGACTAACAAGATGGTTTATTAGATGATGAGCTTTCGTGGGCCAGACCCACTTCCTCAGATCCTGGATCTTGGATCTTGTTAGTCTTTAAAGTGCTACATAGTCCTGTATTTTGTTTTAACTAATGTAGTGATAGAGTGCAATACATAAATACTTTAGGCCTTAGTCTATCTACCAACCTAACAGGCTGTTGTTTTATGGCAGCTATTTTTGGTAGTGGCCTAAAAACACAGAAGAGACTGATTTAGCTTCTTAAATGAAAACATCAAGTCAATTCATCTAAATGATGGCGAAGGTTTGGAGGAGAGGGAATTTCTGACAAAGTATCCTTTTTTAAAGCGACAATAAACCACCACTACTTAGATAACTACTACTTAGACCCATTCCATGGTGGTAGAGTCTGCCACCTAAAGCTGTGCTTGATGGGTTATTTCAATGACTTTTCATTGAGCAGCTTCCTATATGCTTATTGTACAGGCAGTCCCCGACTTACGTGGATCCGACTTACGTCGGATCCCTAGATACGAACGGGGTGAGGCAACTCCCGCACATGCGCAGCAGCATTCCCGGGGCTCACTCACCTGGGTCCTAGAATCCTCCTCCTCCTCGGGCCGGCTCCGACTGGGGTCCTGCAGAGCTGCCGGGCAGAGGAAAAGTGCCTCCCCACGCCCGCTGCCCCCCCCACCCCCCTGCCAGCAACAGGCTGCCCCCTCCCCTGAGCAACAGGCTGCCGAACAGCAGACAAAAGCAGCCTCTCTGCCCCTCCTCCCCTCTATACATGCCGGGCTCCCGGAGCGCAGCAGCATCCCCAGGGCTCGCTCACCTGGGTCCTAGAATCCACCTCCTCCTCCCCTTCGGCCGGCTCCAACTGGCCTCTGCCTGCAGCAGCTGGCCACAGGGACAGGGATCCCGCAGAGCTGCCGGGCAGAGGAAAAGTGCCTCCCCACGCCCGCTGCCCCCCCCCCCCGCGGCCTCGCAGCCTGCACGCCCCCCCCCCCCCAGCAACAGGCTGCCCCGCCTCCTTCCTCCAGCAACAGGCTGCCCCCTCCCCCGAGCAACAGGCTGCTGAACAGCAGACAAAAGCAGCCTCTCCGCCCCTCCTCCCCCTATACATGCTGGGCTCCCTGGGCAAACAAAGACTCCACCAAAACAAACAAAGTGCTGGCCTCATTGTGTTAGCAAAAAAAGGACCCTCCTCCTAGAACCCTGGGTGGTGTGTGGAAATAAAGCTATTAGCTCAAAGCATGGTGCAGAGCTGTTTGGTATTTGATGAGTTACTCCTTTAGTCCTGAGTTTGTCACAGGGACAGAAATAGATGTGAAATCTTCTGAACAGGGGAACAGACAGCAAAACAAACATTAGAGGGGAGTTAACCTTTCCCTATGCTATCCAAAACTAAAAAAAAATGTTTGGCTAGAGTTTCCCCTACAATATGTACCAGTTCCGACTTACATACAAATTCAACTTAAGAACAAACCTACAGTCCCTATCTTGTACGTAACCCGGGGACTGCCTGTATTATCATTTTTACAGGCATTATTCATAATTTGAAAAAAGTTGGCAGAGTTGTGATGAAATATCTGTAGAGACTTATTTTCCTATTGGATAATATTCCAAAAGTGGCATAAATCCCCTTCAGTTAAACAAGTATTCCAAATGTCACCATTGTTTGCATTAGAGCTCTCACTGTAACAATGATCTAAGTTCGTGCTGTGCAGAAGACTCAACAAACAGCCTGAAGATTTATCATTTGGTGAAAACTACCTCATTATCTCTAGCAGTAAATGCCTTTCATAAATAATCTTGTGTGCTCTGGTTGCAAATAATGTTGCATACAGCCTAATGAAATATAATTGCTAAATATGATTCTAAGTGCTCTACTGTCTGATTTGCTTTCCCTCACAAACCCTCCTCCAAACCCATCAATGTTTCGCTTTCTTCATTGTTTAGCAAGTCTAAGGAGTTTGTATCTGTCAAGATGTTTTTTCTGAACTGTAAATTCATAGATTTCATCACAAGGGACTGTGGTCATCTTGTCTGACCTCCTGTATAACACAGGGCATAGATCTTGTCCAAACAATTCCTAGAGCAGATCTCTTGGGACAACATTCAGTCCTAATCTAAACATAGCCAGCAACGGAGACTCCACCATGGCCCCTAATAAAATGCCCCAATGGTTAATTACTGTCACTATTAAAAATGTGCACCTAAAGTCTGTATTTGTCTAGCTTCAACTTCCTGCTATTGTTGTACCTTTCTCTGCTAGACTCATGAGCCCATTATTAAAGATTTGTTCTTTAATAAGAACAGACTGGAATTAAGACACCATTAAATATCTCTTTATTAAGCAAAATAGATGTCTGTAACTAAACCATGTTTTCTAATCCTTTCTGGTTGCTGTTTTGTAAACCTCCTCCAATACATCAACATCCTTCT
Source organism: Pelodiscus sinensis (assembly GCF_052426305.1). Lineage (NCBI taxonomy): Eukaryota > Metazoa > Chordata > Testudines > Trionychidae > Pelodiscus > Pelodiscus sinensis. The sequence continues at coordinate 39,703,888 of NC_143061.1, read as the reverse complement.
TGAATCATGGGCACCAAACTAAACAAAGTGCACCAGCAGCAGTTGCACTAGTACTCTCCTTTCCTGCTCCAGATTCCCCCCTATTTGTGCATCCAAGGATTGCATGTGCTCTTTGGGCCACAGCATCACACTCGCAGCCCATGCTCAGCTGATGATCTGCTTTGACCATCACATCTTTCTCAGAGACATTGTTTCCCAGGACAGAATCCCCCATCATGTAAGCATTCTTTGTGCCTAGAGATAAACATTTACATTTAGTTGTATAAAATGTGGATTGTTTGCTTGTACCCAGTTTGCCAAGCAATCCAGATTGCTCTATCGGGATGCATCTACACAGCGCCCTAAACTCAAAATATTTTACACAATTGTGCTATGCAACTTGCGCATCTTGTTTAGATTTTATTTTGAAACAGTGCCAAATTTTGAAATAACGCACTATTTTGAGACATCCCTTAACACTCATGGAACGAGGGTTACTGAGATGCCAAAACTGCAAGCCCGTTATTTCGAAAAATATTTTGAAATAATGGATGGCTTGTTAAGACATGGGGTAACTATTTCGGGATACCTCCAGTATCCCGAAATAGCTGTGCAGTGTAGACCTGCCCTCAGTGATCTGTCCACTTCTGTATTTGCCCCTTCCACATTCTTTATAACATCTGCACACTTATTTAGGGGTGTTTTTTCTAATTCACATCTAATATTCTGAGCTACTTTTAATGAATTGGACCTACAGGATTTAATTTCCCCTCATGCGGTCTACATTAGATAGGCAGATAGCTATGTAAAAATTGATCACCATGGCAGAAAAATCCCTTTCAGCATCAGGACTAGGAGACACACACACACGCACACCAGACAGAAAAAGCAAAGCAGATGAATGCTGATAATGAAATTGGAAATTGAATGACAGTTTACACCACCATTTCCCCTGAGTTCTCTCAGTAATTTCCTTGTGACTGACTAATGGAGCAGCAGCAGCTGTTGCTGCTGCTGCCAACAGGAACTGATATCCTATCAGGACTGATGAGTCACCAGCCTGACTCTTTGCATTCATTTGAAAATGTCAAGAAATTAAAGAGGAATCATTATATTTCTGGGATGCTAACTATACACCGGTGACTTAAAATCTCATCATATTTTTAACCCCTTTTTCAAATGAATACAGAGTGCTGCTTTTTTTTGGACAGCTAATTATATCTGCCACGCTGTTATTTCAGTGCATTTAACGATCCTAATTATCCTAAACTCTCATTTTGTGACTATAAGCATCCAGTTACCACTAGGTTTCATTTTTTCCAAAATAGTGAGATTTTTTTTTACTCATCTGTTATATATATGCGAGAGAGTTTGTCTGTGTGTATGGTGTCTGTCTGTCTGTTCAAGAACCCCTCCTAAATGATAAAAGGTAGAACCACCAAATTTGGCAGGCAGCTTCCTCTTTTCATAACTTAAAGCAAGGTGAGGGTTTGATTGTGCCAGGAAAATGAGATATGTCTAGAATAGGATTGCTTCTCAGAAAACCATACAGAAAAGAGACAGAAACATCAGGTAGATGAAAGAGTCTGCCTGGGGGTGCACCGTTCCCCCCCCTGCACCTGTCTAGGACTTCCCAGCCCTGAGACTCCCACCCCACTCCAGGCACTCCTCCCCCAGCTGTGCATGCTGGAGCTGCAGTGGCCATGGAGAGGTGCTTCTCACCTGGCTCCAGGCTGCTGTGGTGAATGAGGGCTGGGGTAGTCCTCCCTCCCTAGGGTGGCTTGTATACTGAACCCCTCATCCCCAGCTCCACCCCAGAGCAATGATTTAAATGAAGCACGTACATTTTCATTTTATTTTCCAACAACCAAAAACGAATCGAGTTAAGGAGAGTTCTGTATATTTGTCAAAATCAATATCCCAACCTATCTCAAAATGGGCTTTTCACAGGCTACAATTTAAAAAAACATACCAGCACCTCTGTTTGGTTTTGTACACTCCATAGGCCTCCCTGGGATAATCTTATGAGCTTCTTGGCTGATGCTAAGTGCTATGGGCAGCCAGCAAGTTCCTTGTGCTTCCAAGCAGAGACCATAAGCATGATATAAACTCTTAAGGAGACAGGTAAGGAAGTATTCTCAAATGCACTGTACAGCACATATAAATCCATGCTGCTTTTAGGCTATGTTGTTGCAGCCCCAACTTTGGCTTGATTCTGCTGGTTCAGGGTATTTGTCTTGTCTCTTTTTACAGGGAAAGATGGGCTGGAGGAGGTTGGGTTTCTGCTGCTCCCTTCTCTGGAGGTGTAACAGAGGAAACTGCTCTAGCTTATGGCTGGGAATCCACAGGACCCTTCCAGGTGAATTTGTCTGGGGGAAGTAATGAATAAGTGCATTTGCAGGCCCCTAGCCATGCCCTTCTCCAGCAAATGTGTCACACTTTTGGGGCTGCTGTGGCTGGATTAGCTAAAACAGTAGTTGGAGGTGATTTGTACAGCTACAGATTCATTGTGTTTAGACTTTCTGCTGCTGGGTACCTGGAGCCTGAGTTTCTCTGACTGAAGCCTGCATGTCAGAGTGGTGAATCTGGCCCCAGGTCTCCATACCTCGTCAGAGTGAATGGGAGTATATTGGCCTGACTAGTGCTGGCCCTTCTAGTGCTAGAAACAACAAAGAATCCACTGTGTAACTCTGCAGGCAGGGATGTGGCAAGTGGAAGAATTAACATCTGCCCCAACACCATAAAAATTTGAGTTACTTTCTATTAAGAAACAGTGAGGAGTCCTGTGGTACCTTAAAGACTACAATTTATTTGGGCAAAAGCTTTCCTGGGTAAAACCCATTTCATCGGGTGTTGCATCTGACAAAGTGGTTTTTACCCACAAATGCTTATTCCCAAATAAACTTTAGTTTTTAAGGTGATACAGGACTCCTCACTTTTTTGCAGATACAAATGAACACAGCTACCCCTCTGTGACTTATCTATTAAGACTTTCCCTCTGCAATGAACAGTTGGCTCACTTTGCAATGCTCATCTCAAAACAGATGCACAAATGAGTCGCCTGGTAAGCTTGTGGAAGGGGAGATATGCACTCCCTTTCCTTATGGTGGTCTCTAACCCAATCACTGGGTTATGAGCCTTCACATCACAAACTCAGACCTGACACTGATAGAAAGGAAGTACCTTTCTCACTCACATCTTTCATCCTGCCAGAGAATGGCCACTTGGGCTATGTCTACACTACAATGGTCTATCGGACAATGGTCTATCTTTTCCCGATAGTTTTTTCAGAAGAGGCTTTTCCCAAATTTGGACCGTCTATACTGAGCCAAATTTCAGCAAAACCTCCTATTTTGGAAGAGCTCTTCTTCCTCGTGGGAGAAGGAAGACAGGGCTTCCAAAATTGTGCGTCTGTTCTGCCGCAAAAAAAAGCGGAAGAGCAGATGCGTTCCCTGGATGCGGACAACTTTTTCCGGGTACAGACTGTCACAGTGACTAGCCAAGATAACCATAGCAAGAAGAGAGTAGCAGTAAGGACATCTTGCTGGTGTGTCAGAGAAATCTACACAAAAAGGTTGTAGCAGTAACATGGGGTTTCAAGTATACACAGAAGAGTCTTGATGGAGGAGAATTCATGTTGGGGCAGCAGGGAAGGCTTGTGGTAAAGGAAGGGAAGTTTGGCAACAAGTAGCATGCATGAGGGGAAAAATTCAATGGCTCTTTCTGGGAAATATTAGATAAGTGTAAAAACTACAATAATACTTTTTCTGTCATCTCAGAAAAGATATTGCAAAGACTCCAAAGTAAAAGGGGTGGGGAGAAACTCCCTTAAAAAACACGTGGCAGTAGATCTTTAAAGATAACAAAATAAACAGGTCTTATATCTTCTCACCTGATGAACTATCCTAAGTCCATTCTGTTTTTCCTAAAGGAATACTGTGACTGCAAATGAGTCCAAGGCCATTAGTCATTTGCTTGCACTTTATTAAGCAAAGTGGCCTAAAGTCACAGTTCCAAGAAGACAACAGCTGTTCCTTACTTGTCAGAAATTCAGCTTTGGGTATTGTGTTGATCAGGGCATTTAAGTAACTGGATGGATAGAATTTAGGATTATAAGGCTGCTGCTTTTCCCCCCCTTTTGTTGGTGGTGGTGGTGTTGTTTTAACCCATAATGCAAAGATTTTAAGGTTTTCAGGGCCAACTTATTGATAATTTAGAAATGTCAATACAAGAAATTACATAAGGAATTCAAAATATATGTTTGATATATGTTCAGTAGCTGATCTGCTAGGAAAATACGATAGCATAAAGCTGAATATGCACTGTACTTTCATCCCTTCAGCCTCTTACAATGGTATTTGAGGAGGATTGCAAATTTTCCAGTGCCTGGTAATGGGTTGTGGATTTTTTTCAACTCTAGTTCGGATCCAATACTTTTAGTCAGTGAACAAAAACTCTTGCCAGCTTCTATCTGTCCAGTGACTATGTTCAAAATGTTCTCTGCCCAGTTTCTTTTGGGTAAGTGTCCACATCATTACTGATGCTCATTGACATCCTTGGCAATCTCAGTAGAGGTTAGTAGTCAAATGACAATAGACAATGGACTGTCCTTAGAAGTAATTCCTCCAGAGGCCAAGCAAAACAAATCATGTGAGGCTTTGCTTGCTTTGCATCTATTCAGTGGTAAAGGGAGGCTTTGATTCTTAAACTTAGGCACCTGATTAATCTCTTCCCTTTCTTTAAGTTATTTGCTGGATGGAGGCCTCTGTTTCCACCAGCACAATGTGAAAGGTTGAGACATTTTAAAGGTTACTTGTTGTTTTATATCATGAAAAAGTGGTAAAACAGAAGTCACTTCACACAGAAGATTTGGTTAAGTCACATTTGTACCTGACTGGTTGTTTGCTGTTTTCTACATCACTTCTCACAGGGCGAGGTTGCTCAACATTTCTGAAAATCAGGCCCCTTTCAGGCTTCTCAAGCAAACCACCTCAAAATCTCAGATGATTTCAAAATTTAGGGCACATAGTCTCACTAGTTCCTTGTGGAGTCTTTTTTGTGTATTCTGCTCCTGCCCTTGGTTAAACTGCAATGACCTTGGTGCAGGCATTACTCATCTTCGTCTTCTTCAGTTAGGCTATGACTAGACTGCAAGCCTCTTTCGAAAGAGGCTCTTTCGAAAGATACTTTCGAAAGAGCCTCTTTCGAAAGAGAGCGTCTAGACTGCACGTTGAACTTTCGAAAAAGCGGCTTGCTTTTTCGAAAGAAAGCATCCAGTGAGTCTGGATGCTCTCTTTCGAAGAAGCCCTATTTACATTCAAGAATGCCTTCTTTCGAAAGCGGAACTTTCGAAAGAAGGTGTTCTTCCTCGTAAATTGAGGTTTACCGCCATCGAAAGAAAAGCCGCGTTCTTTCGATTTAATTTCGAAAGAACGCGGCTGCAGTCTAGACGCAGGTGAGGTTTTTTCGAAAAAAGGCTACTTTTTTCGAAAAAAACCCTGAGTCTGGACACAGCCTTACAGGCACACTCCTGATATTTAACAACAAAAGTAATAAAATGATGATTTGTTTTTCAAGAGTACTGCAACAGCAAGTTAGAATCAAGAACATAAAATTCCTAATGGAAACAATAATACAGCCCTATGATTAATTTATCTTCTGAGCTGTTGCTAACATACATTTGAGAAAACTAAAGCATTTTCAGATCCACTAAAGAACCTCTCTGTAACCAAAAGGAATTGTTTTCATTAAAGCACTGTAGCTAATTGCTATCTCAACACTTCAATATCTGTACTATCTGTGCCAATACTATACTATGTGTGCCTGCGAATACCATTAACTGTCTTGTTGTCCTTTTAGTACTTTCTAAAATGGACTGAAAAACATACCGCAATAAGAGGAAGGCCTCAGTAATTCACTCACTAAATTGAACTGCATTCTCCAAATGAGCTATCAAGTGACCCCTGTTCATCGAGCCATGTAAAATGGCTAGGTATGTAAAATTACAGCAGGTAACGGGAATGAGCTGAGTTAATATGCATTAACAGTCACATATTTTAGAACACCAACTAAGGATTTTTACAAATGGAACAGCATGGATCGTTGTACTTCCTGAATGCTGGAGGCACTTGTCTTCTACCTTCTAGTTTTACTACACACCTCTCCAGGATAGTCATCTCACAATAACTGTGATTTCCCTTCTGGCTTTGTCTACACTGCTGGCTTTTGCCAGCAGAGAGTATGCAAATGAAGCACTGATTAGCATTTTGTCACACTTCATTTGCATAATCTATTTGAGGTGTTTTTGCACAAGGCGTTTTTGCGCAAAAAGGAAACGTCCACACTGCTTGTTTTTGTGTAAAAAAACCTTTGCGCAAAACCAGCTTGAATAGATTATGCAAATGAAGTGTGACAAAATGCTAATCAGTGCTTCAATTTGCATACTCTCTGTCGGCAAAAGCCAGCAGTGTAGACGTACTCTGTGTTTTGTAGGAAATCTTCTAATAATCCTTTAAAGAAAAAGTTTCCTGTAAATCTGTGGCAGGGGCTCAGATGCTCCTATAAATCTCTTCAGAAGAAGAGTTATAGCCTGTTCCCTGCCTCACATGTGAATAAGGGGCAGGGGCAAGACAGAAGGGGTCTCTCTATTTCACTTGCAAGCAAACAGGCAGACTACGTCTACAGTGTACAGCAGTGAACTGGCATATAGACCTGTCTAATGTGGCTCTATGTGCCTGGGGGAATGTGGCCCACTGGAAAAGATATGCCCAGCCTTTCTGACAACTAGCATGTAGCCTGTGATCCGCCGTAAGGGCCAGAGTTCCTTGTAAGCTGGGCGCTTGTGCAGCTGCTCAGGAGAAATTCAAATGCCACCCAGCAAAGTGCCCACTGCTAGGCTTTGTGTTTCTGTTGTTGGTGCTCATTCAAACCTACCTTGGTGCACCTCAAAAATGTATTCTGCACATGGGCAGAAAAGAATAGAGGGAACATTGATAAGGGGGCTAGTTAGCAGCAAGTGAGAAGAGCAGTAAAGGGAGCATCTTATTCTCATTGCAGGATTTAGCACTACCCTGCGATTGTAGCACACAACTCTTATACACATAAGTAAGAGATGCACGTGTGTAGCCAATGGAACAATTCAGCCTAAAATGTTTACATACAATAAGTAATAAAACATTTGTGACTTAAAGATTCATATTGTGCCTCCTGTGAAATATTTTTAAGCAGTTTTTGAAAGTGGGAAAGTGATAATTATTTGTGCCTTTTTTTCCCTCCCTCAATTCACTCCTTCAGACCTATATTTTTCATGGCACTTTCTCAGCAAAGATATTTTCACGCCCACTCAACATCTGATCCATTGCCCCAGTTTGATGACATGTGTTACTCTAAATTACAGTCCCAGCCCACAAGAGTTTGCAATCTAAGTTGCTAATGTGCATTGCCAGCGAAATGCCACTCTTGCACGTATGTGCATCCATCGAAGCAACAAAATACATGAGAATAGAATTTGACCCCATATAAATAGTTCTTAAACATCAGCAAGTGATTTTCTTTAAAAAAAAAATCTGACACAGGGCCAGATTCACAGTAACTGAAGTCAGTAAAGCTGCAGCAATTTATATTAGCACAGAATTATGTACAATGGCTACAAATAAAATTCTACAGAAAGAAAAACACTAATTACATTGAAGCTAATGTTTTCAGAGTTCCTTGGGATCTATCAGTTCTTAATAGCTTTGACATTCAAGCCATTTTAATACAGATGTCTAAGTACAGATTTAGGTGCCTGATTTTAGCCACCCAAGGTTGAAAATTTTGACCAAGATACATAATATTGAGATATTGCTAATAGATTTATTTGGTCTCATCTAGCACCTTTCATCAGAGATACTGAGTGCTTTGCAAATGGTATTTTGTTAAGTCACGCAAAATCCATGTGACTTAGGTAAGATGAGAAACTGCTAAATTGCTTTTAGTGGCTTTCCCATCATAACATGGTAAATCAATGATGGAGAGGAGAAAAGAATGTGCATCACCTGATCCTCAATCAATTTCTCTAAACACTAAAAGACTTATTTCTCTGTCTCATCTAACTGAATGCATGCATGAAGCTGGATTTGACCTGTTATGATAGAAATGTCAAAGAAATGTGCGAAAAGATGCAGCAGCAGAAGTCCCATTAAATAAAGTCTGTGAGTACAATATTTCATTTACGCTATTATCAATCATTATGTCAATTATCAATAATATTAAATTGTATATTTTCAGTTATGCAGTGGGAATTCTTATATAGCTCTTTGTTGACCACGTGTTCTGAATTTTGATGCAGTTTGGTTCTTTGGTTTAAAAAAAATGCTGACCCCTGGAATAGATAATAAGACAGAAAATATAATATTGCCTCTATATAAAGTCATGGTACGCCCCGATCTTGAATACTGTATGCACCCCATCTTCAAAAAGATATAGTGGATTTGGAAAAGGCACAGTAAGGGAAACAGAAATGATTAGGGGTAAGGAACAGCTTCCATATGACGAGAGATTAACAACACTGGGACTTTTCAGCTTGGAAAAGAAATGACTATAGGATGGGGGATATATTAGAGTTCTAGAAAATCATGAATGGTGTGGAACAATAGAATAAGGAAATGTTATTTACTCCTTCACTAATAACACAGTAATTAAATTGAAATTATAGATAGCAGGTTTAAAACAAATTATTTCTTCACAGTGAAACTCTTTGCAGGAGATGGTAGAAAGGCCCAAACTGTAACAGGTTTCCAGTAAGCACAAAATAAGTTCAAGGAGGATAGGTTCATCATTGGCTACTAGCCAGAAGAGGCAAAATGGTAACAGTGTCCCTAGCTTCTGTTTGCCAGAAGCTGGGAATGGGTGACAGGGGATGGGTCACCTGGGGTGTGTCTAGACTACAGGGATTTTTTGAAAAAAGTGGCCTTTTTTTGAAAAATCTTTACCTGCGTCTAGACTGCTGCTACGTTCTGTCAACAATAAATCAAAAGAACGCAGTGGTTTTGTCGACTGTGGAAAACCTCGTTTTACAAGGAATAACACCTTTTTTCGAAAGTGCTCTGTCGAAAAATGGCGCTATGTAATGCAAACTGTGCTTTTTCGAAAGAGAGCATCCAGACTGAGCGGGTGCTCTCTTTTGAAAAAGCGGCTTGCTTTTTCAAAAGTACTGATTGTAGTCTAGACTTTCTTTTTCGAAAGAGGCTTTTTCTAAAGTATCTTTCGAAAAAGCCTCTTTTGAAAAAGGCGTGTAGTCTAGATGTAGCCCTGATTAATGCTTCTTCTGTTGATGCCTTCTGAAGCACCTGGTATTGGCCACTGTTGGAAGACAGGATTCTGGGCTAGATGGACCATTAGTCTGACCCAGTATGGCCGTTCTGATCTTTATAGAGCTGAAATGTAAACTGCCCCCTGCTGTAACCCACTAGACCCCACTCCTCTTCCAGAGATGAGATAGAACCTAGAAGTCCTGACAGTCTCTCTCTCTCTCTCTCTCTCTCTCTCTCTCTCTCTCTTTCTCTGCAATTAGTAAGAAAGTAAGACCAGTGACCCTAAGTGACTTGCCACAAGATGTCAGAATATGTTAGTGCTAGAGCTGAGTGGGGCTAATATTTATTTAAAATTTTTCTTTCTTTAGATACAGTGCTCCTGTCAGCTAATTGCTAAGTTATCTGCCAAAAAAAATAGAATTGTCCAGTGTTTTAGTAGCCTTAGAAAGAGGTGATATGTGTATGGGGAGGGTGAATGGAATTAGTTAACCCCTCCCCCCCATATGCTGCTTGGCTTGTACTGAACATGCTCAGTAACACTTCTGAAGCCGCTTGTCCTCATCTGCCCCGCCCCCCTCACCTCCATGCTCACACTCTCTTCCCCCTCCCATCAGGCATGCACAGGCCTTGGGAGACACACTAATCCTTGCTCATAGACAATACCCCCAGTCTGAAGCAAATACTCACCAGTAGCCATAGAAGCACCAACCCGGGAACCTATCCCTAAAGTAAACCCCATTGCTAACTCTGTCAACTCTATTTTTACAAGTGACACCATCACAGGACCTAACCACATCAGGTAGGATGCCCTACCAAAATGTGAAATGGCGCCCCTGCCAGAGGATCAATCTTCTCACTAATTTAGAGATGCCCCAAAAGAGAGAAAACTGCCTTTGTAGCAAGATAACCATTCTAAGCCCTTATTCAGTCCTAATTTGATCATTTTAAATTTTCAGATGAATTGCAGATCTACTATTTATCTTTGTAATCTGGTTTTGAAGTTTTTTGTAGAAAGATGGCTACTTTAAAATCTGCTATTGAATGTCCAGGGAGGTTGAAGTGTTCTTTTAATGGCTTTTGTATGTTACATTGCTCAATATCTGATTTTTGTCCATTTATTCTTTGGTATAGAGATTGTCTGGTTTGGCCAATGTACATGGCCGAGGGGCATTGGTGGGACTTGATGGCATATAGCACATTAGTAGATGTGTAGGTGGATGAGCCCCTAATTGTGTGCCTGATGTGGTTAGGTCCTGTGATGGTGTCACTTGTAAAAATATGTGCACAGAGTTGGCAATGGGGTTTGTTTCAGGGTTAGGTTACTGTTTCTGTGGCTACTGGTGAGAATTTGCTTCAGGTTGGGGGGATTGTCTGTAGGCAAGGATTAGTGTCTCTCCCAAGTTCAGTGAGAGTGAGGGATTGTTTTCCAGGATAGATTGTAAATTATCACTGATGCGGTAGAGGAGTTTTAGCTTGGGGCTGAAGGTGAATGATAGCCAAGGGTGTTCGGTTATATTACTTGTTGGATCTGTCTTGTAGTAGGTGACTTCTAGGTACTTCTCTGGCTCTGTCAATCTATTTCTTCACTTCCCCAGGTGAATATTAATATTAATTAATATTGTTTGAACAGTGTGTTTTAGTGCCTCTGAACACCTATTAGAGATTGTTAAATAAACTAATTCTCCCTTCATTTGCTTTAAAATGAAAAAAGACAACATAAAATAACAAAATATAGCTCTGACTTTCTATTCTTAGTATATGTAAAAGGACAAATAATAATAATTTGATAGCCAAGTGCATGAGCACTGTCCTTCCTTTCTACTTCTCTCGTTGCAGCCTGTGAAGAAGCCTGCAACAAAAAGGTGCCCTCCTCCCTCCCCAAAACAGAGGCAGGTGCTAAAGTTTACTCTGGAGTGTACCCGTTCCATCGAAGATGGCATCATGGATGCAACCAACTTCAAGCATTTCTTGCAGGAACACATCAAAGTGAATGGAAAAGCTGGCAATCTGGGTGGCGGTGTGGTGACCATTGAAAGAATTAAGAGCAAAATCATTGTAATTTCAGAGGTTCCATTTTCCAATGGAGCTACACTGCACCATAGCTCAATATAAACTACACAATTTGAGCTATTTCAATTTCGAACTAGCTTATTTTAAACTTTGGCTATGTCTACACAGCATTAATTTCAAAATAAATTGTTATTCCAAAATTTATTTCAAAATAAAATGTTATTCCATTTCACTCCTCGTGAAATGAGGTTTACAGGGACATCAGAATAGTGAGCCCATTATATTCCTTTGCACCATCCTTTGTGGGTGATGAATCTGAGGAACTGTCTTGGATTGAAGTGACATTAGAGGAGGTTTTGGAACAAATAGAAAAACTTAATGTTAACAAATCTCCGGGACCGGATGACATTCATCCAAGGGTTCTAAAAGAACTCAAATGGGAAATTGCTGAGCTATTATCTGTGGTTTGTAACCTATCCTTTAAATTGGCTTCCATACCTAATGACTGGAAGGTAGCCAACGTGACACCAATATTTAAAAAGGGCTCTAGAGGCGATCCCGGCAATTACAGACTGGTAAGTCTAACTTCAGTACCAGGCAAGTTAGTAGAAACAATAGTAAAGAATAAAATTGTGAAGCATGTAGAAGAACATAATTTGTTGGACAAAAGTCAACATGGCTTCTGTAAAGGGAAATCCTGTCTTACTAATCTGTTAGGGTATGTCTACACTACCGACTACACGCGGCATGGAGTCCGCACTAGCGGACATTTAAAAATGGCGGTGCCCAGCTTTATGCAAATGAAGCCCAGGAAATTCAAATCCCAAGCTTCATTTGCAACTCCGATGCCTATATTACCACCCTTGTTCGTACTAGCGTGGTAGTGTAGACATACCCTTAGAGTTCTTTGAAGGGGTTAACAAACATGCAGACAAGGGGGATCCAGTAGATATAGTATACTTGGATTTTCAGAAAGCCTTTGACAAGGTCCCTCACCAAAGGCTCTTGTGTAAATTACATGGCGATTGGATAAGAGGGAAGGTCCTTCGTTGGATTGAGAACTGGTTAAAACACAGGAAACAAAGGGTAGGAATAAATGGTAAATTTTCAGATTGGAGAGGGGTAACTAGTGGTGTACCCCAAGGGTCAGTCCTGGGACCACTCCTTTTCAACTTATTCATAAATGATCTGGAGAAAGGGGTAAGCAGTGTGGTAGTAAAGTTTGCAGATGATACCAAACTGTTTAGGATAGTCAAGACAGAAGCAGACTGTGAGGGACTCCAAGAAGATCTCACCAAACTGAGTGATTGGGCAACAAAATGGCAAATGAAATTTAATGTGGATAAGTGTAAAGTAATGCACATTGGGAGAAATAACCCAAACTATACGTACAGTATGATGGGGGCTAATTTGGCTATGACAAATCAGGAAAGAGATCTTGGAGTTATCGTGGACAGTTCTCTGAAAACTTCCACGCAGTGTGCAGCGGCGGTCAAAAAGGCAAATAGGATGCTAGGAATTATTAGGAAAGGGATAGAAAATAGGACCCAGAATATCTTACTGCCCCTGTATAAAACTATGGTACGTCCACATCTTGAATACTGTGTGCAGATGTGGTCTCCTCACCTCAAAAAAGATATTTTGGCCTTGGAAAGGGTTCAGAAAAGGGCAGCTAAAATGATTAGGGCTTTGGAACGGGTCCCATATGAGGAGAGGTTAAAGAGACTGGGACTTTTCAGTTTAGAAAAGAGGAGGCTGAGGGGGGATATGATAGAGGTCTATAAAATCACGAGTGGTGTGGAGAGGGCGGATAAAGAAAAGTTATTTATTAGTTCCCTAAATAGAAGAACTAGAGGACACCAAATGAAATTAATGGGGAGCAGGTTTAAAACTAATAAAAGAAAGTTGTTCTTGACACAGCGTGTAGTCAACCTGTGGAACTCCTTGCCAGAGGAGGCTGTGAAGGCTAGGACTATAATAGAGTTTAAAGAGAAGCTAGATAATTTCATGGAGGTTAGGTCCATAAAAGGCCATTAGCCAGGGGATAAAATGGTGTCCTTGGCCTCTGTCTGTCAGAGACTGGAGAGGGATGGCAGGAGACAAATCACTTGATCATTGTCTTCAGTCCACCCTCTCTGGGGCACCTGGTGCTGGCCACTGTCGGCAGACAGGATACTGAGCTAGATGGACCTTTGGTCTGACCCAGTACGGCTATTCTTATGTTCTTATGTTCTTATGTTATTCCAAAATAATGGGCATGCTCAGAAGACATGGAATAGCTCCCTCTGGTATTTCGAAATAGCTCTGGAGTGTAGATGTGGCCTAAGAAATATCTGAAGAAAAACTACTTGTGTAACTGACTGCGTGTAGTTGCCAAGAGCAAGGAAAGCTATGAATTGCGATACTTCCAGATTAACCAGGATGAAGAAGACAACTAAATGCACATAGATCCGGAAATATTTTGTACATTAAATTTCCTTCAACAAAATGTGGGGGAGGGAAGAAGTATAGTCAACAGACAAATTGTTCTTTCATCTAAAAACATATGAAGGCTCATCCACTGAAGTATATAGCTCAATAGATAAAATATGCAATTCGAATAAAAATACATCTATGTTCAGAAGACAGAGAAACCAGTTTCACCAAGAAACAGTATTTAAAATTATTTGCGACTGACACTTCTGCTTTGGCTATTTAATAGACTGACTAGTGAATGCCATTGTATAACCAGAAATGTGTGCTATAAAGGATGAAACTATTACATTATGTAAGTTTATTAGTATGTTTTGTGTAGATCGGAAAGAGGTAACCATACATATGACCTTCATCTAAGAAAGAAGAAAAAGAAGAAAAAGCTAAGATGGTATTGAATTCTTGATTGCTATTCAGACTCTTTCCATTAAGGATTTTGTCAATCAGCCTTAGAGAGACCATTCCTTCTGATGACATTAATGGACTTACTGAGTAGTCCTTAGTCATGACTCCGAATATCTTTCTGTATTTGCATATGTCTACACAGCAAGTTATTTCGAAATAACTTTACCAGCATCTGCACAGCCAAACTGCTATTTCGAAATTAAATCGAAATAGCGGAGGGCTTATTTTGAAATAGGTAAACCTCATTTCATGAGGAATTGCACCAATTTCAAAATTGCTATTTTGAAATAAGTGTTGTGTAGATGCTTATTTAGAAACTAGCCAATTAGCCCATCATAAGACGGGATTTTCAAGTCTCTCCTCCACGTCCGTCTTCTCTTCAGAGCCTCCAGTCTCTCACTCCGTCTCTCTCTCACTCTCTCTCTCTCTCTCTCTCTCTCTCCTCCTACTGCCTCCCCCTCTCTCTCTCAGCTCTCCTCTGCCTTCTACCTCTCTGTCCATCTCACTTTCTCTTCTCCCCCCTCCTGCCTCTCACTCTCCCTTTCTCTTCTCCTCCTCCTCCTGCCTCTCATTCTCTCTCCGCTCTCCTCTGTCTCTGTTGGGGATGCACGCTTATCCAGGCCCTGCCGCCTGGGCGTGTACATCACCGCTCCACCACCCGCAGTGGAGCTTGGCAAGGGGGAGCAGGGCGGTGATGTTAACGGCCGGGAGCGGGGCCTGGAGCCGCTGTCATGCCGCACTTCACTGCCCCACCCCCCTTCGCCTCCCGCCGTGGTGCTCAGCTGTGTTCTGCGCCACTAAGCTGGGCCAACACAGAGGAGCAAGTGGGGCAAGTGGCCGTTTGGGTTTCCCCGCAGCGGCTCGGCTGAGTGGCGCAGAACTCAGCCAAGCGCCACGGCGGGAGGTGAAAGGGGGCAGGGCAGTGATGTACATGGCCAGGACCCACTCCCTGGCTGTGTACGTCACTGCCCCGCCCTCATTCCCCTCCCGCCATGGCACTCGGCTGACTTCTGCACCGCTCAGCTGGGCTGCTGCGGGGGCCCAAATGGCTGCTTGTGCCGCTTGCTCCCCCGCCGCAGCCTGGCTGAGCGGTGCAGAAGTCAACTGAGCACCACGACCGGAGGCAACAGCACCCCCTGGAGGCAACTCATAATGCTACAGCGTCACAGACATTGGGCTACTATATATATGATGAGGGCCTCCAGCCCTTCCCAGGGTGCCCTGGTGGCCACTCTGGGCACAACCAAGAAAACTCCCTCCCCAGAGCACTTAAAGGGGTAGACTCTGGCTACAGTGCCTGTGCCAGCTCTAAGCCTGCCAGCCCAGAGCCAGCAGTCGCTGCACCTGACCCAGTGGCCCCAGCATGAGCCAGGCAGCCAGTGCCAGCCAGCCCTCCACCGCTCCCCAGGACCAGTCTGCCAGCTCCCAGGAGCCTGCCAGGGGCCGGAAAAGGCAGGCTCCTGCCTGCTCCAGTGCAGAGATCAGGGACCTAATTCAGATTTGGGAGGATGCCGCCAACATCCATAATCTTTGCACTAAATGGAGGAATGCAACCGTATACAGGTGGATAGCTGCCAGCCTGGCCACCAAAGGCCACATGAGAACCCAGGAGCAGGTTCGTATGAAAATAAAGGAGCTGCGGCAGGCGTATGCCATGGCCACATGGGGCAGCTCCCAATCAGGGGCAGACCCAGACCCCTGCCCCTATTTTGATGCAATGGACTGCATCCTGGAGGGCAGGATAGTCTGTACCTACCAGGTGGTCATCGACCCTGGGGCAGAGCTTGCTGCCTCCTGCTGCTCCAGCCCCTGCTGCCTCCCCAGCTACCACTGCTACTCCCACTCTTTTTCCTCCTGCTGCTTCTTCCTCCCCACCCTCTCCATAACCCCAGGGACACCGAGACCCCTGCACCCACAGTGCTGGGAGACAGTTGGGCTGGCGAGACCCCCAACCCTGAGCCCTGAGCTTCTCCTCCCCCTTCCTCCCCTCTCCCACCTTCTTTCCCTAGTCTCACCTCAGTTTCATTCCCCCCCCCCCCCGCCCCAGTTTTGTTCAATAAACAGGCTTTATTGTAATGAACACGTGTTTTTATTGTACAGCAGGAAGGGAGGGCTACAGAGAGGTAAGTGGGAGGAATGAGGCACAAGCCCCAGTGGGGCACACCAGGGAGACTGTTACTGCCTGCAGACCATGCTGCCAGGCAAGCAGCAACATGTCCAGGAGAAGCACCAGAGTGCCCAGGGGCAGCTCCATGCTGCAGAGTGCTGTGGTGTCTTGAGTGAGGGGAACCACAGCATGCAGAGAAAAAATAGCTTTGCTGTCCCTCAGCGAGGTAGGCAAGCAAGCAGGGAAACCTTAGACCCAGCTGTCTGGGGGTGGAGGAGGGTCCCTTTAAGCATAGGTGTCAGATAGCCTCAGGCAGCAGCCACACAAGGTAACTCCTGACCTGATGCCCTGCAATAACCGGTTCCATCCGGTCTTAAATGCAATTCCGTGTCCTATCAGTGTGGACACGCTATTTTGAAATAAGCTATTTCGAAATCACTCTGTAGTGTAGACATACCCAGAGAGTGTAAAGCTCTGAGCTTTTAGGCTTAATCTTCCAATATACTTGGAAAGAGGAAGGGAAATTTCTATGTATGAATAGTTAATTTCCTAGCTTGGAGCCAAGAGATGAGCTATGCTGGTATATATATTTATGGGGAAATAGTCTTTATCAAAGATGAGAAATTAATAAAAAATTCTTTTGACTAGATTTTTTTATTTTTCAAGTATTTTTGGAACAATTTCTCAAAAAATACATAGTATTAAGTATTTTCAAAATTATTCCTTTCAAAATGATTTTAACATTGTAATGCAGCTTGCTTTTACTACATTTCGGCAATATTTTAGATTGAAAATTTATGCCACATATTACCACTCCATCTCTAACTGAGGCTAAGGATTGACTTCCGATTTCAGCTACAATTTCAAATGTCTGCATTTATCATAACTCAGATCAATACAACAATTCTTCTCAGCTCCATGTTTGCTTTAGCTATATCCATCCTGATGACCGTGTTGTCCATTGGCTAGGCAATAGGAGCCTGGAAACCTAGATTCTTTTCCTATATCATGGGCGGGCAATAATTTGTGATGGGGGGCACTCCAAGATTTTGGGAGGGGTCCGGGGTCTGGGATGTAGGTTGAGTGGAGGGGGTTGGGTGCTCTGGAAAAGTAAGACAGTGCACATCTCTTTTATTGGGCGCTTTCTTGAATGAAGGCTCAAGTGTCTTTTGACATAATAAAGCTAAACATATTATTTTTGGATAGACACCACATAGATTTTTTGGGATGAACATCACTGAATGACATATTTAGGTATGCTGACAACGTGTCTGAGATTGTCTAAAAAGCCATAAAACTGTGGGAACTTTCATAGCTCATTGCCTGTTTGTATCTGCTGGGGGAAAAGTCTGCAGAGGGTATGCAAAAACTCTGTGTATTGCATCCAGAGTCTCTAAATAATAAAATTGATGACTGATGGTTTTAAGCTAATAATAATATAGCCATGGTGTGTGTGTGTAATGTATATATAAATTTGGTCCTTTCTGCCTTTATGAAGGGGGAAAAACCATTTGCAAGTAAACCAACAGTTGTTTCTAGCTACACAGTGGTTTCCTGATGTAACCAGATCTCTTATGAGAAACATTAAATATGTTTAATCAGTCACATTTACAGCTCTTGCAACATAAATTATTAACCATCTCTAACGTTCTAGAATCACCATCCAAAAGACAGAAACAAAGTTACTCTTAAGATAATCAACACTGATTCAGGGCTCATCCTTCCCATTCTATACACTGGAGGCTTTGCATTTGTTTGCTGCTATTAATTTGATTTACTTATTGTGCTGACTGAGTTAAATCTGACCTTAGACACAGAAGAGGTAAACAAATTTAAACCTAGGGTAACTTTGGATAGTGCAATAACAAATTGGAGGGCCTACATGAGGCACAATTTCCATGTGCCTTGAACTTCTTACCCCAGAAATATTCCTGCTGAAATTTCTGGAAGATTTGCCTGTGTAAGGACTGCAGAATGAGTGTTTACAACAGTTTATGAAAATTTCCTAAGATTGTGATGTTCCCATAATACACAAGCAGCAGAGTGAAACCTAGTGGATAGTACACTGAACTTGGACTCATGAGACTGGGGTTCCGTTCCTGGTTCTGTCACTGCCCTGTTAGACATTTCACTGCTCTGATGCTGACCTCCTTTTGTGTAAAAACAAATGCTATATAAGAGCTGGGTGCTAGTTATAGTCTTTCCTCTCCCAGTCTGTGTGATACTAAACCAGACAGGATTACGTGGTAAATCAGCCTTTGCTATGGAAGACACAGGAACGGATGTGCTAATTTATTTATGTAAATATCTCTCTATAGAGAACAGTTTCTGCACAGGCAGTCTTCACCATGTAAACCAAGTTTCATCACATCTGGAAGACGCCTGGAGTGCATCTTCCTGGGATGTGTGGAGGCTCATCAGCCCAGCCATCCATGCAGGTACTTTATGACCCTTGCCACTGAGTGCTCCTTAACCATTAATGGGTTTCCTCCCCAGCAAGGTTGGAACAGCAGTTTTTTGTGAGTGTGTATCTACATTTGACCCGGGAGCGAGGTTCCCTCTAAGCTGTGTGGCAGCATGACTGCACAGCTGCTTGATAAATCCCACCCAGAGGCTCAGGACTGCCACACAGGGAAGGGCACTTCTCTCTCAGCTGCTGTTGCTGTAGTTGGGGCTCATTAAGCAGCTGTGTGACTGTGATGCTGTGCAGCTTAGAAGGAACCTCACCTGAGAGGTGTGATTCCCACCTCACAGAGATATACCTGTGCTAGTTCTGCTTGTGTTGGTGCCTAAAAATAGATGTGTGTAGTCCTGACACACAGTAGTAGTTCGATAGGCTTTATTTTATAGCTTTGTTGCATATAGTTATATAGATTTTGTTTCATAAGCTTTTTTATAGCAGCTGCGAAGTATTAAAATAGATTTTGTATTAAGTATTATAAATTAGTAAGAAATTGGTTTTAGAATAGTTTTTAACTTTGTAAGTCTGTGAGGGTATGTCTACACTGCCACCCTAGTTCAAACTAGGGTGGCTAATGTAGGCATTCGAAGTTGCAAATGAAGCCCGGGATTTAAATATCCCGGGCTTCATTTGCATCTTGCCGGGCGCCTCCATTTTAAATCCCCCTTAGTGGGGACTCCGTGCCCGCGGCTACACGCGGCACAGAGTAGGTAGTTCGAATTAGGCTTTCTAATTCGAACTACCGTTACTCCTATTCTAAAACCAATTTCTTACTAATTTATAATACTTAATACAAAATCTACCTACTCTGTGCCGCGTGTAGCCGCGGGCACGGAGTCCCCACTAAGGGGGATTAAAAAATGGCGGCGCCTGTCAAGATGCAAATGAAGCCCGGGATATTTAAATCCCGGGCTTCATTTGCAACTTTGAATGCCTACATTAGCCACCCTAGTTCGAACTAGGGTGGCAGTGTAGACATACCCTAAGAAATCCTGCCTATTCCTTTGTAAGATAATGTGTTTTCTCTGAAATAAATTGTCTGCTGAGGAATGTGTGACTGTATGAAAACAAGAGACAGTAGATACCAGGTCAGCATGGTTAACAAAAAATAATTGATCCTAAAGCCAAAGCATACACATGTGAACAAGATCTGTGAAAGAGATAAACCAGCTGCAGATATTCACTCCCAAGATATTCATCGAAGTACTGATGGAGCACAACAATGGAAGCAGCCTTGAGGTAAACACCAATTAACAAGTAGATGACTCCAAAATGACACTGGAAAACCCATAGACTAGAGGTGGGCTTGCAACTATAAAAATGGGGTGTGTATCATAGAATCATAGAATCCTAGAACTGGAAGGGACCTCGAGAGGTCATCGAGTCCAGTCCCCTGCCCTCATGGCAGGACCCAGTACTGTGTAGCCAACTTCAGAGCATTGAATCATGACCAACAGAACCTGGCCCTTTCCTCCTGCCCAGCCTAATTGGCCACTAGCTTGGCATGAGCACCAATAAAACTGGTAACTATGGCACCAGCTGCAGGACTTGTGTCCGTGTGTGAATGAATTCATATGCTGATTTCTATGCTGTGTTTGCCATCACGCGGTATATTGTCTTTCCCCCTGGAAAAGATACTGTGTGCTTCTTATAACTTGTGTGCCACATAACCTGGTCAGGGGCCTGGTCTAACCACTTGGGTATGTACACATGAAGTCAGGTTTGATTGTATTTGGGAAGCCAGCTCAGTGGCCACCTGGGCTACAGCAGACCCACTGCTGCTTTCCAGAATTAGGCTGAAGAGCTTGTGCAAGTACAGCTGCATGAGCTGGGAATCTCAAATGGAGACATACTCTGAGGCATCAGCACCAGTCTTGTAATGTCTTTTTCTGCACCAGGGAGGGGGATTTCAGCAGAACTCCCCCTGAGACACAGACGCCTGCACCTGCAGAGAGGACTTCAGCTTTTCTTCCTCTGCAGCGGCAGGGGTAACTCCTATAAGGAGACTGTGTTCTTGGCCTTGCATCCAGGAATGTAGGGCAGGCTTGAGTATTAGCTGCTTAGCATTAGGGAGCCTTTTTTCATAGCCCAAGAAAGGCGTTGCTTTAAAAAGAATAAGACCTATTGTCAACTAAAGCCGAGAAGAAAAATGGAAGGAGGTAAAGCACTGGGTACCTAACATAATGACCAAGTTGATGAGACATTAGTCGCAATGGGAGGGTTAAGAAGAAGCAAATCAGTTCCCCAACTGTTTCAAACCAGCTAATGATCTGTAGAAGGTAAAAATATTTGTCCTCCTGCTCCCTCTCCATTGTGTTCTGCCCTCCTCACAGGCATATTGTCCATGGGCAGCGGCGGATTTAGGGCAGGGCGAGTGGGGCGGCTGCCCCGGGCCCCGCGCTTCCCGAGGCCCCGCGCATGCGCCTTGGCACCATGGCGCATGCGCTATGTCAAAGGGGAGGGGTTCCCGCGAAATTTTGCTGCCCGGGGCCCCGCGGCGCTGCCCCGGGCCCCACGGCACTCTCATCCGCCCCTGTCTATGGGGACCAATATTCAGAGACTTTCAACCACCTCCCTTCACAGATAGACTGCAGGGGGTGGATGCCTGTATGCTTGGCCCTTTCCTGTACGAAGGGAGCCAAATATATTATATTATATTATATTATATTATATTTTATATTATATTATATTATATTATATTATATTACAAATCCTGCTTCTTCCAGCAGTATGTACAGCAGAACCAGTGCAAGATGAGATCAATAAGAAACACATTTTTTTGCAAGCCTACCCATTAAGTTATCTAGAACATATAATCTAAAGAACATTGTAGAGTGTTATATCCTAAGAGCAAAGTTTTAAACTTCATGCTTCTGGAACTAAGATCTGATTAAGTGTGGTATTCGGTGCAAGGTCTTAGACATTCTATTTGCATTATTAACAGCATGATTGATTGTCTCACAACACCCATAAAGAAAACAAGAAACAGTGTAGCACTAAGTTATTATATATTATGAGATCTGGAGTGGCTCAGCCAAGCAGCCACAATGAACCATATAATATTCTCTTATGCATTTTGGTAACTATAACCTGTGAACTCAATTATTAACAACTGCTGCTTTACAAGATACTAAATATCATAGGATTACAGGTGTTTTACCAAGATATTCTTAGGCACTGTGCCACTTGTAGTCTTGTTTTTGTAATTATGCATATCCTTCCTGGGTTAGCATATTTTATTTAATACTTCCCTATTTTACTATTCTTTTAAGTGCAACTATTTTTATGAATTTTTATTAGTAACAAAGGATTTACACTGTATTTCCCAAGACAATTAAATATGTACTGTATTTGCTTTCTGAGAATGGAAGAATAAGAAAACTATAATAAAGCTTTTAATGTAAAACTCATAGATGCTGAGTTCTACCACAAAGACTTATTATGTCAGCCTAAATATTTGTTTTATTTGCAAAGATGAAAAACACAAAGAAGAAAGAAATCCTAATGGGATTTGCTTAACTATTGTAAGTGAGAAGGTCTTCTGTAGTGAAACAATCAAAACGTATACCTGATGTTTCCTAAGCTCATTGAGCTAACAAAATCCTTAAAAAACAATTGTACCATTCTCTACTCTGAAGGTCAGATTGTCACTGGACTTTGCTGGATTTATAAGCTGTGGAGGGAGAGTAGAAGGAATCTTCTCACACAAGGTTCCCCATGCAAGAACCAAGTCCAGCTACTGTTCCTCTGCTATTGTGAGTGTGTGCGCTCAAGGGCAAGAGGAGATGTGAAAAGGAAACAAGGCCATGACTACAGGTGGAGAATGTCTCCAAGGCTCCCATTGTCAAGAACCTTCAGCACGCCATCTTCACAAAGGATGGAGAAAGGCAGAGGGGGCAGTTTTCCCCTTTGTTTTTGCTTCTGGATGTGTTTTCTCTGCTGGGATCCCACAAGAATGTATTCATATTTATATGTTTAAGAAACTGAAGCTCCCTTGTATCAACTAGATTCAAGATTACTCTTCTTTTTTTCTAGAAGATTAATTTAGATCCTCTTGTGCAGAATCCTTTGGAGTACTGTGTCTGATAAACATCCTTCAAGAGCTTTCTTTTCACAGAGAACTATATATTTTCTTGCATTGGCACACATCATTTGACTTGACTTGTAAACAAAGGTATATTATCCTCTGGTAAAACCATTAACTAATGTCTGAGGGAGAACCCTGTGAAACCAACTTCCTATAGGCAAAAACATGCTCTCAAGAGAAATGTGATGTCTTAAAGACATTCTAATAAAGGGAGTTACATGCTCCTCTTATTGTTAAATAACTTTTGGGTTTCTATGTATTAAAAATCCCATGAATAAAAAATGTATTATGAAGAGTTGGTCTCTGAGGAAAATATTGAATACTTGCCGAGTAACCTCTACTCCAGTGGTTTTCAACCTATTTATCTTTATGCACAGCAGCTCTCTGTGTGTTAGGTGGGCTTCATCCACACAATATATTATATAGTAAATGTATGGCCCTGAGGATGCTACATGGGCCGCAGCTGTATACTAATTAGGCCATAAACAGGCTGTAGGTTGACAGCCACTGCTCCATTCTCTTCTGAAATCTCTAGAATCTATCTGTTTTCAATGAAATTAGTAGAGCAAACAGAGTTTAACAATGTTTGTACATACTGGATCAATGAAAAAGAGAATAAAAAATGATTCATTAAACTCATTGCACAAATCTAAATGCAGAGTTAAGGCTAACATTTCTGGGTGGGAGGCTATGCCTATGTAATTTTTAAACACAAAGCAGGAACCCAGGTTGAGACTTTAAAGCAATTTTAAGCTGCACATTCTTTAGCGCTAAGATGCATTGTTCAATTACTACCTAACAGAGTGGCCAAGTAATGCACCCTCACTGTGCTGATCTTGTCCCTGCTGCCATAGCAACCTGTTGGTTCAGGACTGAATGCTGGGATCATGCTTAGAAGGGAGATTGCAGCTCAGATAAATTTTGTTCAGCAAACGCTGATGGAGAAACACAACAGATGTTACTTTTATAAGCTACTGTGTGCTGTCATTTAACAAATGAAGCAAAAATCAAACTTTAATTTCCAGTGACAAGTAAATAGTGTGATTTGTTTATTATTTTATAATTGCTTTTGGAGGCATGGAGAAAAATCCTAATATAGCACCTTTGAGATACAAGAAGTGACACAAGATGTTGGCTTTCACATGTGACCTTAATATCAATCCACAGCCTCTGTGTGTATAGATTTTAAAACCTCAGGCACTAGTTATTTTAATATGAGAAAGGGTGCCTACATGCTTTCTATGAACATGTCATAAGGTATGGGGCAGCCCTACAATTGAAAAATATAGTGTTCTGGGGCCTGATCCAAACCCTTCAATCTTCAGTTGGTTTGCATCTGATCTCTAAACAATACAGAACTCAGTTTTCATGCTACCTAGTTTATCTTTATTGTTTTATTGAGTCTCCCTTCCTAGGAGAAAGGTCCATTCAGGTTCTACATGTGGCCCACAAACCTCCCTTAGACTCCCCGCCACTCCCATGCCTCTTTATAGCTGTGGACCTTGCACTTACCTTACCCCTTCCCACTCAGAATTTCTGCAGCACTGTGAATCAGCTGATTCGTGGTGTTCAAGCTCTGAGAAGGAGGTAGAGGAGCGGAGACTAAGTTGGGGTCCAGACTGTGAGTCACAGCAAGCAGAGGATTCCAGGTGGTGACACAACCCTTCACTGCAAGGATGTTACAGTGGTGTGATCAAACAGGGTGTACACACCACTTGCTGTTTTAACAGAGATTTATGTTTTAAGTACTGGTAAACGAGTATTAAGTGAGTTCACGTATAAGAGGTAAACCCAAAGTTACTACACGAAAATAAAATTAAAATACACTGTCCAGCGGCTAAGACAACAAACTGCAGCCTAAGTTCAAGGTAAATTTCTTACCAGTTTTCTTCTTTACAGTCATTACTGACATTCTCTCAGTCAGGACCTTCCACAGAAGTAGAAAGGTGCTGGTTCCCTTTGTCTGTCTGGCTATCTCTACACTACAAAGAAAAGTCAGAAAAAGATACGCAAATTGTGAACTGCAATTTGCATATCGTTTTCTGCTTTTCTTTCGGAAGAGGCTTTTCTGAAATTTGGTGTCTACATGGCACCAAATTTCAGAAAAACCTCTTCTTTCCACACATCCCTGCTTCCTCATACAATGAAGTTACCAGGGATGGTGAAAGAGTACGTCGGCTTTCCTGAATTTTTTTTTGGAAAAGTGGACACATTCCTTGAATGCGGCAGTGTAGACATAGCCTCTGTGTGAAAGACCTTTGCTTATGCAGGTGTCTCACCTATATTTGGTTCCCAGGGACTTCAACTCCTGAGGCCGCAGGACCCAGCTTGCAAGAGCTCCTTGGTCTGGTCCATGATGGAGGCCAAGATGTCGTCTTCGCTATCCACTGTTCTGTCCCAGACTCAAGATGCCCTCATGTCGTTTCTCCTACCTGTGCACTTTCCTGCCCCTGCTGCGTCGCACATCAGTGAGGCTTTCACTGGTTATGGTCACAACTTTGTTTAAGTTCACTGGAGACAGGTAAACAGCTGCCTTCCCTGAAGACTGAGTGAAAACCCGTTTCTCCCTTTGGTCACAAACTTTAGGGAATAATAGCAGTGAGCATTCATAAGCCCTATAGTACATATATTTTTCAGTGATATTAGTCAGCAGTGTGTCACTAGCTGTCAGAGAAATCCTTTCTTGATGCATTGTTGTAATAACGTATACAATCAAGTTGAATAAATTACTTATCAGATTCAGACCCCTTTGTCTTTTTGGTCGAGTAAAACATTAAAATGTACTCTCAGATAAAGTTCCCTTTCTCTGCCAGGGAAGAGCGAGAGACCCTCCCTCCCCCCCAATGCGGTCTGGTGAAGACTTCCTCCCCAGCTGCTGATAAGTGTCTTTAGCGTGGCCCTATGTTAGCTTGATGATTTTGTTTGCCTTGTAGGTAGTAAATGCACTTTCATTGTCTCCCCCTTATGACTAGGCTCATCAACCAACCAAGTACCCATTCCATTATCTATGGTAGATTGGGTTTATGCATTACTTGCCAGACATATATTCAGAACATAAGTCCAGCACTTATCCATAACTCAGTGTACACACTGAATACATATACGATGCATGATCACTGAGTTGTTAGTTTTCCAGGTACATGACATTATTTACCTACGGACTATGACAAAAGTGAATTGGTGGTAGTAATTACTCAAGGCCTGACAGCTACAACTGATACAGACTAGTGAATGACAACTGAGTGTTTGTGTCACAGCCTCAAAACCAGAATGTTAATTGTCTTTATAACAACGTATGGTGTAGATTGCTGAAGACCTGGGATTAGAAAACAAAAGGCTTTGCTAATGAGAGCTGGGGAAGGCTAGCTATGGCAGTTGTGAAGCCTTACACTGCTGGTTGCTTGGGTTTACTTGGTTTTGTATTGCTCCCAGCAAACTAAGCCAAGGGAGAAACAATGGCAAGCTGGGACAAAGGGAAGCGAGTTCAGGAGTGCACAGTGGGCCCACCAAGTCCAGAACCCAGACTGAATGCCAGGGGATGTAGTCACAGGGTGGTGGACATCTTTAAAGCCTGGTCTACACTAGAACTTCACCATGAATTTACTCCTCCCACCATGGTTGCTTATCTAAGTGATGCGGTCACACTACCAAGCCTGTTGTTCCACCCTATGGGACGCAGGTGAAAGGAGTCCCGTAAGTACCCACGGCGGATTTTTGGACCTTGCGGACACCAGAAGCATAGGCCCTCCTGCCAGGCTCTCCAGGGTGCTTCCTTGTTCCATGAATCCCAGGTAGGGTCCATCTATGTGGACACGCTACCTCAGAGAACATTCAAATCCTGGCCAAAGTGGGGACGCGGCCCTTGTCTTCTCAGCATCGTGTGCCCGTCATAGTAGATTCAAGCTTATCTCATAGTGTAGACAAGCCCTTAGGGATTGGCTTGTTTTGGTCTTGCTTTGAATGGGAATTAGCTTTATTGTTGTCTTTTTGGGAAAGTTGGGATGCTTATTTACAGCAGGTGAAAATTGGCAACCCATTCCTCACCTTTTTAATAATAAAGAACATGTTTCTTTATTGTCACTCTACTTGTGCTGAACATTGTGTGGCTTATTTCCACTGAAATAGTTGACTGGGGCTTAGTTCCACTGAAATATTTATATGCTAGAAAAGTTTCACGGGGAAGGATAGCTCAGTGGCTTGCATGTTGGCATGCTAAACCCAGGGTTGTGAGTTCAATCCTTGCAGAGACTGTTTAAGGATTTGGGGCAAAAATTTGTCAGGGATGGTAGTTGGTCTTGCTCTGCAGGCAAGGAGACTGGACTAGATGACCTTTCAAGATCCCTTCCACTTCTAGGAAATAGGATATCTCATTTAATTTAATTTTCTGTTATGAGGAAAATAAGTTTTACAGCAGGCAAAATATGGAATTGCACAGTATTGCATATAGTCTAATGAGATGATGTCTTCCGGAAATTTTTAAGCTGAACTTTAATATGAAAGTGGCAGTATTCAATCATTCTGTAGTTTAGCATTTATCTCAAAGTATGCAAAACAAGATCAGCATTTACTGAAGACAGCCCTTTATGTCCTTGGGAAGCAACCTGAATGTTATTATTTATAAAAAAATGTCAAGCAGTAGTGTAGTTCTTAACTTGAAAAAAAATTATAGTTTCTTCCAGCTGAATCAAAATTTGAGAATTAGTGCCTCAGCCAATTAGGTAACTAAAAACAAACAAAAAAAATCTGTAACATCAATTGTTTTCAGAAAGTAAAGTCATTGCTGCCATAAGGAAGTATATCTCTATCAACAGCAATTGGAGTTATGCCATCTTATTCCTTGGTGAATTTGGCTCATTATGGTATTTTTTTCAATTTTTGTGCTTATATTTTTAGACATAACATTTTTTTTAAATCCAGTCCCAAGCAAATCCAGACAGAATATTTTTTTAAAATCCAGCCCAAAGCAAAGACTGCAGTGGAATCCTTAATAAACTGCACTTGAACAGGATGATGAGAATTAAAAGGTAATAAGAGTTTCTCTCTGCAGCGTCTGTGTAGTATCTTTATTAGATATTTTGTGATGGACACCTGCTAAAACCCATACCACACCACACCCATTGGCCATAAGAAGCACTCAGATGCTTAAGAATGTGGGCAGAACCTTACTTAGGTGTCAGTTCTGGAAATACTTTAACTAAACTTATGACTTAGTCCAATTTCTTCCTCCCCCCATCCTCCCTCAAAAAGCAGTGGCCATCCCATATACAATCGGCATTTGGAGGAACAAAACCTTAGAATTTCTGAAAGTTTTTAACAAGAACTGGAGAACTTTAAGGAGTCCGGGTCTATATTTACCTATTACATTCTTCCTTGACAATAACATAAGCCACGAAAATCATTTGTCAGCCATTTGCCTTACCATGAGCCTAATTAATGGAATAAACTTCCATGCAAAGTGGAGGTCATGAATAACCAAAACTTTTTTAAACTGTAAGGAAAAGGGTCATAATTTTTATGAACACATCAAACATATAAAGAAGGAGTCCCTATTCATTGTGCTATCATAGTCAAAAAACTAAATTATCTTAGTTCAGACCTGTGGGTTAACTCCTGATAGCAACATATGAAAGAAATCATGAAATTTATGGTATTTTGAAATTCTTCATTGAAGAACCTACTTCCCAGCACTTTACTTTTCCTTATTGGATGCATAGTCCTCATGACAAGTTTGGGTTTCCTTGGTTTCATATAGTTTAAAGACTTCTAGTACAATGTGTCTTTTCTGCTGAATAGATCAGCCTCCTATAGAGCCATAACCAATCATCTTATGTGACCAGATTGTCAAAGGATTCCATGAAGCCTCAACTCCAAATTATATCAGGAAAACTGCAACTAATCAGCATCTTCATTAATCAGGCCAGTACGTGACTGTGGAGCCCAGAAACATTTTCTGCTGAATGATAATATTCCTAGTTTTGATTCATTTTTAGAAATTAATTTTCAAATGTTTTCGCCTAAAAATCAGTCTATCAACTGTCATAAAGAAGCACAGTCTATTGTCCAGAAATAATATTTATTCATCAACAATAAAACACAGAATAGAAAAAGCCTTGTAAATAAAACTATATATATGCTGTATTTTTATTCAGTACTCCACAAAAACACTACAGACAGTAACAAAATAATCGAATTAATTTAGAAAACTTCAAATATGATAGCACTGTTCATTTATCATGTTTTATCAACAATGCAATGGTCATTTGTTTACATATTACATTTTTACTTAAATTTGTAATCTTGCTTCTTAAAACTATGGAACCAAATGTTACTTGATCCAAGACTTATAACATATATGTATATCCATAAACAATAACAACTCTTAGAAATTTATGCAGTCTGTTCAACGGTAACTGCAAGTTGTTTGGGGGAGGAAACATAACTGAATTGGTGTAAAAACCAAAACACTGAAGAAAAATTATATTTGGGGTAACAATTACATATTTTCCATTGCCCGTTTAGTAATGTGATCTCTTCCTTTTTCTGATTGCTCCTGGTTTAGGTACTCCAGCACCTTTACCAGCATATCTTCATCCAGAAACTTCCTGTTTTGTGTGTCGTCGTTCTCCGGGGCCATGGACAGCCTTTTGCTGAGTGAAGTGAGTTTTTCAGATTCTTGTGGTCCCAGCTGATTTAAATGTTCTTTAATTGCTTGCTCAAGCTGGTCATCATCCTGTAGTTCATTTTCAGAGGAAACTGGGCCGGGAACACGTTTCAGCTGATTTGTATTGATAATTTCAGGGTATTTTGCCAACATCTTTGCCAAGTAATCAGCTAGTTCTTCATCTTTCTCATTTAGTTTTTCATATTCCATTTGTCTTCTTTCCAAATCATTAATCCAAGTAGCTTTAGGAAATTGATGTCCTTTAGGTCTTCTAGGGATGTAGGAAAGTCTTGGCAAACTGTTCTCGTCATTAAGCTGATTTATAAAGTAGGAGGCTTTCTGATTAGCTAAACTACCAGTCCCTAAAAGATTGACAATATCTTCAATATTAAGATCTTCGGGCAGTATTTCTGGCATAACATTAAGTGGCTGCTTCATGTAACCATTTTTATGGTTCATTTTATTTTTAAATACATCTGTGCGGTCTAGATTAGTTTCAGAGATGTCATCATCCAGCTCTTCTGGGAGCTCTGGCTCCTGTTCTGTCTCTACCCTGTCACTCTGATGTTGCTTTTCTCCAGTTTTCAACATGTCTAGTAAATCCTCTGGAGGGATTTGTAAATTCCTTGAAATTTCTATTAGTTGAGATATAGACTGAGGATCAAGTTTTTCCAAAAATGTACCTGCCCTTTTTTCTTCATTTCCAGTCCTTAACCTCCCATTTCCAGCATCGCTCATCAGCCTCTTCAGATAATAATTAATTAACTTTGTAATGTCATCAGACATTTGATCTTTACTGTCTCTCCTCATATCATTGTCCAGGAAGCCTTGCTTCCCTGACCTATTCATTTCATCATCAATCTCTTCTTCACTTTTATCAATTTCCTCTTTATGATCTTTTATCTCTTCTTGCGTTTGGCTTTCCACTTTTTCCTCTATTGGATTCCAGTCTTCTCCTCCCACTACATCTTCATAAGCAATATTATTCACTTTATATACATCATCTTCATCTTCTGTGTACAATTTCTGGTCCTCATCCACTTTCTCTTTTTTGTGATTACTTGGTCCTGTCATCTTCCCCAGCTCCTGAAAGACTGATTCCAAAGTAGCAAGACTTTGGGGTGTGTACTGTTCTTCTACTATTTCATTGGTCCGCTTGAAAGGACTGTCTCTTGAACTTTCTTCATCATGTACATGTGGCATTTTGACAAGTTTATGACGTCTCTCAGGCCACTTATAAGCCTCATAATCATCACTCATATCTGCTGGGAAGTTATCTGAACTCACAGCATATGGTTTATTTTCTTTTGATCCAACCTTTGACTCTTTTTCTGTTTGCCTCAAGGCTTCCAACATTGACCTAACCCACTGGGACTCATCTTCTGTCAAAGAATCTCTTATATTATCTGATAGATGACTCTGATCTTTGCTTTCCTTCTGCTGCAGAAGGAATGGGGCTCCTTGATAGAAATTATAATCTGGGCCATTTTCTTCCTTGTTAGCTTGTTTGTGGAGATTTTCTATATATTCCAAGGCTTTGACCATATCTGGGCTTGGAAGCCTTTGTAAATTTTTCACTAAGTAGTCTGGGTCTTTCTGAAGCAGCTGATAGTGTTGGATTGAAGCTGCTTCAACACAACAGATTAGGACAAAGAAAAAAGTGAAAGAGGATGCTGCTCCATGCCAGCACATTTTAGCACATGCCATGTTTGAAATCTTGCCTTAAAAAAAAAAAAAAG
Source organism: Pelodiscus sinensis (assembly GCF_052426305.1). Lineage (NCBI taxonomy): Eukaryota > Metazoa > Chordata > Testudines > Trionychidae > Pelodiscus > Pelodiscus sinensis. The sequence continues at coordinate 39,672,674 of NC_143061.1, read as the reverse complement.
GACAGTTAACATACAGAGATAAAATTTGAAAATTATGAAGCAAAAGCAAATTTGAGATTACTGCTTTGAACTGGACCTCATGGTATTAATAAAATCTTTATGGTTTTATTAATTATGAAAAGCCAATATAACTCCCTTTATGGCAGTCCGAAAATGATAGTGAGAATTTGTTAGTCTTTCAGGTCTTTGGCACCTATTGGTTTGCAATGGTAAAACCATTTTATCTTTAGTGTGAACTTTTTATCTGCCAAAGAATAAAGTTAATTTATAAATATAGGTGCCAAAAGAAGAAAATCCAGATCCTACATAGTTTATTTTATATGCATCCAGTATGTAGATACTGATTTGAGCATCAGCATTTGAAAATTTGGCCTAAAATATTAGGACAAGCTTAAAGATAAACTGTTCATTGAATCCTGGTGCCCATTTGTCCAGTCTGCTACACTAACTCTGCTGAAAGATTTTGTTCCAGGTTAATTCTAATGTAATAGTGTGGACAATCTGGCCAATAAAATCATGAGGTTTACTTGTCTCAGTATTGTAAATATATTAAAATATTCTCCTATGCTGGTTTTCAAAAATATTATTAATATCCAAGTTTGTTAATTTTTCCATAGGCAGCAAGGAAAACTAAGCCCCTTTGTTCTGGTTAATTTATTTGGTCCCTTAAGGGTGTCATGTTCATAGCCTCCTAAATCACTCTTTTGTAAATGGAAGTGGTCAGGCAGAGACTGAATGGCAATTTCTTCTGTGGTAGCTAAACTGTATTTCATTTTTGTTTTGAAATGAAGATGGGCATTTTGTCATTCACTTCAAGGCAGTAGAATGGATACACATGTGGAATCTTTGCATTACAAACCAAATTCTCTGATGGGTAAAAGCCTTATGAGTTAGTCATATATAAGCATCACAGTCATGTCACTGCAACATATGAAAATATTTCTATAAAGGGTCCAATCCTACAAGGTGCTGGGTATCCTCACCACCTACTGATGTTAAAGACTCCACTCCCAGGAGATGCTTAGCATCTCATGGGAATGGGCTGTAACAAATACTACCCTCTGATTTTACCCAATTCAATTATATTATTCTATGAGTCATGAATAAATATAGTAGATGAAAAAAAACCCCACCCTTAGCTTAATTGACTTAGTTCGTTTCATTCACTTTCCCCATGAGCCTATGGAAAACATCCTGTTGAGATGTCAGTGACTCATACTACTAGGCCAACATACATAGACTAGAATTTACCTATGTCTGTAAGTAAAAAAAAAAATTACTGTAGGTATGTTCACTTCAATTCACTCACAGGGTTTCCATTCAGATGATTATTGTAGTTTGTCATAAAATAAGTTGACAAAGTAAAGCAAATGAAATAAGTTCAGTTACCCAAAATTACTTTTTTCCCTCTATGCATTCAACAAATTAATTTTGAATATCAAATACTTTCCCTGGTCAACTATTAATACACCAGACTGGATTATTTTAGAGAAGTCAATAATACAGTCTCTTTTTGTCCTTATACAAAAGCAAGAGAACCCCATACCTTTTGTTATGGAAAAGGCTTTGGTTTTGAAAGAGATAAAATCAGTCAAAAACAAAACAAAACAAAACAAAAACCTGCATAGTTACAATTTTTATGTTGATGCCTAAAGTTGCAATAGAATGAAGCTAATATTTTTCAATGGAGAAGCTGTATATTGTTTAACCATTAACTTATTAATAAATAGAATATTGTGCATTTTCAATAGCCGAAAAATTATTTAATAATGATAGATATAGCTCTTCCTGGTAAGAAGTCTGCTAAAATCCTTCCTCTGATGAAGATGATTGTTTCAGCCTCTGACAGTACATACAATTCATGTACTGTAGTGTAAAACTCAGGAAAATTAAGTAAAATCATGGAAGAGAGATCCAGAGGCAAAGTGTAGACAGGCATTTTATTCCAAAATATTTCATTTTGAGAATTGACACCTTATTAATTCCTTTCTGAATATTTCAGATGAACTTCGTTCAGGATTAGTTTCACTTCCAATTTATTTATACATGATATTTGAAATATTTTAAAATATTATTTGGATATAATTTGTTTTATACCTCTAAAACTAGATTATTTGATTACCTTAGGTAGAGGAAAAGGTTTTCTCACCAGTCTTCAGACCTTTAACTTATAAATATGAAAAAATATAATACATTTTTTCATGACTTCACATCTAGAAAAAGCATTCTCTATTATTTATCACTTTTAAAGCACATTACTATAAAACAGCTTTTTTCCTAAAGGTTGTAGAATGGTGGTGCCGGTCTTGGTGGATTAATGTATTTATCTTTATTGTAAAATCTGTCCAGTTAGCATCCAACAAAGAGAGAAGTAATCTCTTATTTGGACTCTTATTCTTTAAATTAGATAGTCACTGTTTGTAAAATGAGGTGTTTGAGTTCTCAGTGTAATATGCATTGTCAAAGGAAAGGAAGAGTGACAGTGGGGAGTCTTCTGAGAACAGGCAAACAACCAAAAACAAAATTCCCTTTCTGGGGTGTTTCCATGGCAGCAGTAATATTTCCCACTGAGCCCCTTCCTGTAGATTCACATATTGCTCTAATGGGAATATAATATCTCCAATTACAATTTTGCATAAAAACTCATAATCTTTTCTATGGAACTCACACATAATGCATAATGCTCTGTGAACTACAGCAGAAATCTCTATGAGATTGTCCATAAGGAAAATATGAAAATGCAATATATCCTCTTTATCATTCGTATATTTCTGAGCAATTAACATTGATTGCAGTCAATTAGCATTCTTAAGAGTTTGTCTTAGTGCTAATATACAAATGAGGGTTTATATTAATTTAATTTCAGTATTTTGCAAATCAAGTGGTTTCTGAATTGGAATACTGATTGTTTAAATGTGTGAAAGACTAATTGAACTGAACATGTATCCAAGGCAACCTCTTATTTTACACATGTCAGTGAACCACTGAGAATGAATGAAATTACAAAGAGAAACATCAAATGATGTTTTCCCTTCAGAGAACAAATAAAGCTGATGTCAAATTGTAATTACCAGCTGTAGAACCATTAACTTTCCCCACTTATTCAATATTTTAATTATTCCCTTTTAAATATTTTTAAAACCAGATTTAAATCCATATGTATTTTTAAATAATAGGTAAGAGGGATAAAAAAGAGAACGATTCAGCCACCTGGGAAGCACTATTTCTATGCTAACTGAAGTGCATCAGGTTGTCATTGTGGTCCCTAATTTTACTGGTTTCCCAGTGTAGCATGGAATGGGAAAAGCTTTGAACAAAGAACATTACATTTAATCTCCAAAAGTACAAAGGAAAACGCTCCCTTACCTGTATGACTTAGAGAGCAGAGTGAACCCAAAGCATGGTCTTCCTTGTCTTTTTGCGATGAGTTTGTGGACTGTTTTCAGCACTAGGACAGCTCCCTCTGCTTATACTGTACATCACCTGACTCTGCACTGCCACATTGACGTCACCTCACCCAGTCACAAACCACAAGCACAGCAGAGCAGTTGAGAGAATGCTGGAGAAAAATAATAGTTTGGGCTATTTTTGAGTTAATTTTTCTGTACAATTATGCCCCCTGTCTGCCTCTAGAAAACACTACAAGCTTCATAACATCCTAAAGCCTCAAAGCCAAAGAGACTCTCTGAATAACAGAGACTTAAATCACTGGGGGAAAACCCTCAACAAAAGTAAAAAGAGCCACAAAAACCATTCTGCAATCTGCACACAATTAATAAACAGCATTGTTAATTTCAACTCTCGGCACTCTTTTTGAGAATACCAGCCAGCATAGCTAACAGATGATTTTCCCAATCTAACACAATAATACATGCTTCAGTTTATAAGTTTATATGTTCAATATTCACCTACCTTAGCTTTTAGCCTGTGTACAGCCCCCGCCGTGTACCCATTGCAAAGAGTCCACATTACGGTTTCCAGTTTAATTTCAATAGGCCCACACTGGTGTAGGATTATATAGCAAAGAAACGTAGCTAATACATACATTTTATAAACTGTCCCCCAAACATTAGGACACAGTTTAGCATGTGCCTTTTCTGTGGGTGCACTGTGTCTCTGTGGAGGTGGTTTTCCACAATCTGAGTGGGTCATTCCTGCCATTCTCATCTCCCTCTGCACTGGCATGGTATTCCCCACTCTCCCCCAAAAAAACAGTGATGAGAGAAACAGAAACAGGCCAGAAAGAATGTTTCTACATAGGTTGTATATTGGGGAGGAGGTGTTATAGCAATTCCACTACACTATTCACTGACCAAAAGCTCAGCACAGAAGTGCAGAGTACCATGCAGTCTCTACTGCATACTCATCATGGCAGTAGAATGGCTCTTATCTTAGGAATGGAACAAAGGTCCAGAATTAGCTCTCCCTTTTTGTTTCCTTTTTGGGGCAGAAGTGGATAGGAAGGGCTCTTGCTCTTAATTATTCACGTAGGGTCCATCTACACAGCACCCTAAACTCGAAATAAGATAAGCAAAGTGCATATCTTATTTCAAATCTATTTTGAAATAGCATATTTTGAAATTTGGCCCATCTACACAGTGCCAAATTTCAAAATAACACGCTATTTTGAGTCATCCCTTATCCCTCATGCAATGAGGTTTGCCAGGTTAGTGAAAAAGCATGCCCATTACTTAGAAAAATATTTTGAAATAATGGGTAGCTTGTGTAGACGTGGGGTAGCTATTTTGGGATGTGTAGACTTACCCTTAGTCACATGTAAACATTGATGAGTCATTTTAGTAAATGCTATCCTCAGTTATCAGAGTACGAAGACGTGTACATGTAAGCAATTCAGACAAGAATGCTATTTGGCTGTAAATCAGAAAGCACAAAATATAAAAGCCATTCCTTAAACTGCAGTTTTATCTGTTATTAATGCTTTCAACTTCCTTTCTATTCTGTAATGGTTATTTTACTTCCGCCAACAAAACAAGAGCTTCTTTTCTCTAAATAAATCTTTCTTGACAATTCTGACCTTTTGCAGCACAAAATTTAAAAACTGGGATGAATGCCCCTTCCAAACCAATAAATAGTACTAAACTAAATTGTTGTAAGAAATAAAGAAATTCTACCCTGAAACCACCCACCCACTCACCCACCCAGTATACTTGTTGCATTTAGAGTGCCTGGTATGGACCTCTAAACAATATAACAGGCTTTGCTTCCTTTTCACCTAACATACTTTGATAAAATACATACATGTTGTGTCTGGCCCCTGTACAGCTACACAAGGGAGACTGTCTTTTCCCATTGCATTCCCTATTTAGGATCTGGTTAAAATCCAGCATTTTCTGTTAGGAGCTCAAACCAAAGGGGAAGGAAGCGACAAGGCCCTTTGCAGTTTCCCTGTTGATAAGCATGCAGCAATGATTCGGTTGCAATCTACGCAAAAGTGATTTTCCTCATTAGAGATATCAGACGTATGCTGTGTAGGCTTGTTGACTCTCAGGTTTACAGACTGTGCAGTGTTGTGAGGCCTCTTTCCCTCACACAGTCCAGCTAAACCCTGGTCTGGATTAAGCAGCTGTGGAATGGATTGCCGAATACAATGTACTCTCACTCACTCAGCATGGACGAGCACTTACAAGAGGCTACAGTTATAGGGGTGCTCCTCCAACCGACTGAGGAATACTTTGAGGCATTAGACTTCTTTAGGACCGATTTCCCAATATAGCAAAGCCACTCTGTAATGCAACAATGCTACAGTGGCACTGAAGGCCCATGAGACAAATACAATCTGTGTTATTTTCATTACACAGTTATAGGCCCCCTCCCAGTGTTATCAGTGGCATAGATAAGCTTAACCTGCTCTCCTGAGCTTCTAGCAATAGGGCCAGCATGAGACTCTGGCTTTGGAAATATATCAGCTACTGCAGCTGTCAGTCTGCATTTTCCTTTCTCAAAATACCAGTCACCATTCTGGATCTCTAAATCACATCTCTCTTTATAACACCTAATCTCAGTTGAAATCAATGGATGTTATGCACCTAATTATCTTCATGAATTTGGGCCTCAGGGCACAGCATTGTAGGATGCTCAGTGTCTCTAAAGAGCTACTATGAAGCCTCCACTCCTATTGAAATCAATGGCACTACATGCATGAGCAAGTCTTCGATGGACAGTGTACCCGCCTGAAGTCCCTAACTAAGTAATTATGTCTTGACAGTGGCTTTCCAAAGCATTTTAGCCATATCATGCTCACCACTAAACTTGGGGCAGCCAGAACAGCCAAATCCAATGTTTTAAAAATGATGTGTCTACATGGCATGTTTGGCAGTGCAGATAAGGTTTAAGTGAGTGCCCCAAACACACAGATATTAATATAGTACGTAAAGTCTCCACCTGACCTGGTGCTGCATGATGGAAAAGCTGGAAGAATCAGATCCTTGTGTATAAGTTTGAGAGCAAACTTTAAAAAGAGATTTTGGGTACGTCTAGACTACCGCGTTTTGTCGACGGAAGTTTTGTCGACAGATACTGTCGACAAAACTTCCGTCGACACTTTGCGTCCAGACACATGGAGTTCTGTCAACAAAGCAAGCCGCTTTGTCGACAGAACTCCGTAGTCTGGACGCAGTGTTACAGGCAATAACACCTTCTGTCGACAGAGTTCTGTCGACAGAAAGTGTTATGCCTCGTAAAATGAGGTATACCAGCGTCGACAAAACCGCGGAGTTCTGTCGACGTTATGTCGACAGAACTCCGCGGTAGTGTAGACGCTGGTATTGTTTTGTCGACAAAAGTCCACTTTTGTCGACAAAACTAGGTAGTCTAGACACACCCTTTGTGTCACATGTTAAGGAAAACATGTTTTTATTGCAATCACATCCAAAGTGACTTCAAATTGCAAGTGTCCCTCACCATCAAGGTAATAATAATGAAGAGGGAAAAATAAAAACAATTTGGAGGAGCTGTTGCTAGAAAACAAGAGAGAGACAGCATGGACTGGAGGGCTGGGAGTCAAACTGTCTGGGTTCTATTTCCACTCAGCCCCTGATTTGCCAGTTGACCTTGGCCACAGCCCTTCCCCTCTCTGTGCTCATATTACCTTTCTAACCCTTTCTCTAGTTTGTCTAGTCAGTCTAAGCGCTTTGTGGTAGGATCGGTCTCTCATCGCGTACACACACAACCTGTAGCATGATGAGGCCCTTATCTTGGGTGGTATAAGTAACAAACAACAATTGCGAGCATGCTTATTTGTTGATGCATCTATGTTTGCCAACACCAAAGAGATTGTACTTTGTAAAGAGTTAAACTCAGTCTATTACCTACTTCATATAATTGGTATCAACAAAGGTCAATGCTGCCTAAAAAATAAATTGGATTTTGTCACTTTCCCCCTGACAACTAAAAATAATGTACTGTAAATGCATAGTTAATATGCAGTCACAACATTTCAAAATTGCTTTCCTATCTGACATCAATATGCATAACATTTTCCTCTGGGAAGGAGGAAAGGGGAGCTTTGCTTTAACTCAATACATGATGTCTTTCTTTGTAGACAGAAGTTGGTCCAATAAAAGTTATTACCTCACCCACCCCCCAGTCTCTCTAATTGCCACTATTGATATTTTACTTAGTTCATACATTTGACAAGAAAATCTAGTCCTATATTGGACCACATTGTTCCAGCACATGGTTGGTGCTCAAAATATCAGCTATATCTATATGCAAATCTCTCTCAGCTCAATAAATGTAGTTCAGAATAAAAGGCTTGCATTTGATTGTCTGATTCATACAGAAAAAAAAAGAATAAGTTTAGGAAACAGTTAGGGCTTTGCTGGTTTCCAGTTGTAAGGGCAATCTTGAAGGACCAAAGAACCAGAGTAAGGCAAGAGTCTGTGGGGGTCCTAGAACATTAGGAGAAATTCCACACTGTAACAGGATTAAATAAGTTCAAAGTCAGGTGGGCCAACATGCCTCACTGATCAGCTAGTGCTAGTTCCACAGGGCCACTTTTAGAACATGGATTGCTGAGAATAAGCAAAATCCACTTTCATCCAACATTTACGTGTTAAAGATCTTAGTCCACTTGCATTTTTAAAAGAAGCCTAATCCTGCCTTCCGATACATGGGTGAATAACTACCGCAGCTGCCCTGACCTTGTAGTCCTTTCCTCTAGGGTATTCTCCTGAGCACCCAATTCTGTTTTAACTTCAGTTAAGTGGAGTTACATCAGTAAACTGGGGTACGCGAGATCAGATTACGTATGCAATGGCGTGCAAACTCTCCTGTCCCAATGGCTATGGGAAATATTTGTCCTCAAATACACACGTAACTTCCACTACCAGTGGTGGGCTCTTCCCTTATATGGCTATGACTATTTCAGGGTAAGTTGTTCTTTACACCCTTTTTAATCGCTCTCATGTACATCCTTCTCATAACAGCTTTTGCTATCTTCCCCCCTCTGTAGATGGTAGCCCACCCTGAGACTATATCTGCACTACTGCAGGATTTGACAGAGTGGAGATCGATGCACTGGTGGTTGATTTAGTAGGTCTCCTGAAGACCCACCAAATCAACTACAGATCACTTGCCAGTCAATCCTCGTACTCTTCCCTGTATGAAAAGAGTAAGGTAAGTCAATATGAGACTGTCTCCCATTGACCCTGAGTGGTATAGCCTCTACAGGTAGTCAATCTAAGGTATGTCGATTCCAGCTATGTTATTCACACAGCTGGAGCTGCGTAATTTAAGTCAACTTCCTATGGTAGAGTAGATGTAGCTTTACAAGTGGTTACCAAACTTTTCAGCATCACGCACCCTTTTTGATTTTTGAGAAACTCTCATGCCCCTCTCCCCAAAAAATAACAGCAAAACTTTTGAGGGGGTAAAAAAAAGGAACTGAGCGGGGCCGAAAAGCAAAACTTGTTGGGCTCTTTCTTGGGGTGGGGGGATTAACAGAGGGGGAGCTGGTTTGCCTTGTGCTCCCCCTGGAATTCCTTCATGCCCCCCAGGGGGGGCATGTCCCCCAGTTTGGGGACCTATGCTTTAGACTTAAGCTCTAGGTTTGCAGCCCTCTGAAATTTGCCACCTCTGAAAAAAAAGGAGTAGCATAGCTACATTTGGCATCTGCAAGATCTTTCTCTCCAGGATCCTAGGATCAGTAGCTAGTTAAAGGGACTCAAAACAGTTTCTTCAAAATACAGTATGATTGATTCACCCAAAGGTTTATACCTTCAGAGAAGTGAGGCCTACATACCTGGGTCAACCGAAACACTATACTTTCTTTGAAAGTTTTGGCAAGTTTCACTTGGTCCAAACACCACTGCTCATAGACTGGGAGATATTGGTTGCTACTATAGAATACTCTGCATCTCTCTTAGTCTCTATCCTGAGTAATTACTGCTCACTCACCTCCACCCTTATTTTCTAGGCCAGAGTCTAACCATTTCATTGGGGAGGGAGAGGGAGGTTTTACTTTTAATCTTAAACTCAATCTGCTGGGCATTCTTGAATTCATAGCTGTATTATTCTCTTAAGGCCCTTTGGTATTTTTCCTGGCAATAGCATAACTCTGTCACTGTTCATTTCCTAGCTTCCATTAAATTAATTCTGTGTAGTCAGGCAGAATAGTATCAGGCAGGGAACCTGAGTGGATATAATAGTCATACAAAATAATACAGTTCTCTCACTCATTCTTCCACAGTGTTTTACGTCAGAGTTTTGCTCAAAGTGCTTGGTTTCTACAACACTTGCTTGCCTCAGTTGCTTAGGAACCAACACACCCAAGATCACGCCCAAAACAGGAATCTATGAAAATATAATGGTTTAGCTGGGATGGAGCATTCACATATAACAATAGTTTCACGGCACCTGCTCCCATTCCCACAACTGCTTCCTATGGCACCAATATGCCTGGGGAGCTGAGCAGAAAATCAAAACACCTTCAAACCCAAATAAAGAACAAAGAAGAGCATTGGAAGAAGAGGTCCAGCACCATGACTATTTTGCTTTCAAGCACTTAGAAGAAGTGTATTTCATATGCTAGAGACTGTGATTCTGAAACCTTAGCACCTTCCCACCTCAGGACAGAGGAGAATTGGGATAAGGCTAATATTATGTTTTTAGAGCACATAGAGGCTCAAATAGAGAGCTTGGCACCATAGCTTGCCCAAAGCCAGTAGCAGAGCTGGGAATGGACCCCACTACTCTTTGAGTTTCAATCCAGTACCTGGTCCACTAGCCCATATTGCCTGTTAGACCCCAATTAGTTGTTCCCTTTATGGTTTCATTGCACCAGTCTAAGTGGTTTTGCCTAACTGCAAAAACCCACAAAAGGCCAGAAACGACGTGTTCAAACCCAGTGTCTTTGAACGGATATCTGTTTTCAGAGGGCTCTGAAATGATACTGATCTGAGTTGCTGCCATGCATATCACAAGTAATCCCACTGCATTTGATGGCATTTTTCACTCCCATCGCTGATCAGAATCTGGGCCCCTGGATTTCCCCTTCCTTTAACCCTTCAGGAATCTCTTGCTTCACTTGTATTTGTAGTTGTGGGGTGGTGCCCACGCATCTCAATTTGTCTAGCTTTACAGACAGGGCTGTCTGTGATAACATAAGGCGTAAATGCTAACGACCATGGGCAAGATTCTCAGCTGGTGTAAATCTGCTCCACTCCATTCAAGTCAAGCCAATGTTCATGTTGGTGTACCTCCTTTGAAGGCAAGAAATTCAATACAATTACACAAGGAAATAATTTAGCCACCCATGCCAAATCTCCATCAGACTCATGGTTCTCTAGAAATGCTGGAAGGTAGGGGGAGGAGGCAAGAAAGAGGCTGGGTGGGAGTTTGAATGAAGGGGTGAAGTGGGGGCAGAAGGGAAGGTCATACCCTGCAGCAGAGAAGAGGGTCAAGCAGCCCCTGGCAAAATGAGAAGGGACACACATTTAAAGCAACAGCACATACGAGATGCATGCTGATTGCACTCATCATTGTGAGAACCATACGCTCCCTCTGCTCTTTTATGTTACATTTGCCGGCAATTTAATTTGCCCCTAATAATGGATCAGTTTGTGTTGAAAAAGGCATCATAAAAGGAGAAACAAGGGCAATCTTATATCTTGCATTAGGGTCATGGTTAGTGCCCATGCCTGATTTCAATCCTGCAGCCCATTGGATGAAGAGGGCCACTCATGTAGCCCACTCACTAGCCCATCGCTGTTTTACATGGAAGCTTGTGTGACCCAAAAACTAAATACACAGCACTTCTTCTCATGAATCAGCCCATATTTTTACACACACCTATATTCAACTCAAATCAGACCTAACATTGAGGCAGCATGTATTGGGACCTATTCCAGTCCTCCTTTAGCAGCTCTTGCAAGGACTTGTGTCTCACCCTAGCAGAAGCAAAGTTAATCTTCAAATAGTACCAGGGTGTCATTGTCTTCCTGAGTCTGCAGACACCCCAAAACACTGAGCCCATTCTTTGGATCTGACTGAGATGCCACAGCCCCTGGCATAACATAGAAATGATTTTCACCAGCTGGCAATGGCCCTTAACTCCGACAGCCTATGAGACACCACAGCAGTGCAAATTAGACCAGAACAGGGCCCTAGTTGTGCCCTGGTTCTGACCCAGCACTCGCAGAGAGATGTGAACTAACCACTTCAGCTCAACTCTTAATGATTTCACTATTATCAATGTAGTTAAAGATCACAGAATTTCAAGATGGGTTGAGCCTGTGCCCACTAAACTCATTGACAAAGCTATTTTTTTTTTAATTTCATGATAAAATTAGCTCCTTAATTTGCTCACTACCAGTATAGGTTTGTCTCTTACACTAGTTCTTCCAGCATTTGTTCATTTCAATTATGTGCCTTCCACTAATTATTTTAAGACTCTTCCATGCTATGGAGGTGCCTGGAAGCAGCTCGTGATTTCATGCCTTGTCTCTTAGATATATTCCTGGTCTTGAACAGAGAAACCAAAATGAGGTCAGCAGCCACCAGAAACGGAAGAAGGGGACAGCACCTACCACAGGAAGGAAAATGTAAACAAGAAAGCAAAACCAGCATTAATAGAGTTCCACTATTCTTTTCTAATTCAGCCCCCGAGGTGAGTAATGTTCACTAACGCAGCAAAACATTCTAACAAATGAAAATGTGCCTTTTCTTATAATTAGCAAAGTATTTTTATTCCCTTCCTGTCTCCTCCACCCTCTTCCCCGGCAGTTTAGATGCCTTCATGGGCATATGACATCGGCTTTCCAACATGCGGTGTAAAAATATCAATATCTGTTTTGCATAACTGCTATGAGCGAGTTACATTTACCAGCCAGCAAAGATCAAGAGTCTTCTGGGAGCTTGCTGGATCAAACTGTCATGGTTTCAACACTGCTTTGCGTCAGACAGCTGAATTTAAAGTCAAAACACACAGTTTCAGGGAATAAGACAATGAGAAATTCTGAGTCATACTCTACTGAGGGTGAAGAGAACAGATTAATAGACAGCAAACATGAATGAAAGTGAATGTCTCATTTCAGTCATGCTGCCAGTTCTTAAACTCAAAATAGGCTTTATTTTTAGACATCCGGAATGAAGAGGATTTCTTTGCACCTTGCTAAAGAGAGTTTAGAAAAGATTTTAAAATAACTGAGCGCCAAACTTCGGTTTCATTTACACCACTCAGGAATGTGGTTCTATACATTCAGAGAAGATTTGCTGTTCACAATTCACTCTTAAATGATATTTCTTCAGCCATCAGCTTTAGCACAAATTGCTCTTATCGTGGCTTTCAGAGGTGTCAGGGTGCAGTATGAAATAGTCCTGTCCCACCAATTCAGCCAGAAGGGGAAAAGTTGTGGCAGACATACCAAAGTTCAGTCACAATGGAAAAATAAAATAGGTTATAGAAAATAAGGCTGTGTAAATCCTCACTTGCTGGGTCACAAGAGAACCACCAGAGACGCGTGTTGACGTGAACCAAGCCTCTGACCTCTTCCCACCAGCAATGCTCACGAGGGGCAATGTTAGATATTGAAGGACCATTATTTCTGCTTTTCAGAATAAAGGTAATAGGCTGGGTAGCCTGATTCTGCTCTCACACACACTGGTGTAATGCTACTGACTTCATGGGTGTTATTTCAATTTGGCAGTCCCTCTGAATGTGGGTGCTTGAGATTCAGTAGAAGAATTTACGCTGCCATTTAGGCCTTTTTAGACCAAGGCCACTGAGCATGTGTGTGTCACAGTTTGAATTAATCTCAGTGCATTAAACCACCTCTAGTGGCATCACAACCCACCCCCCAGTCACAAATTTTCCTAAACGTTAGCAAATAAGCAGAGCTTGCGCAAGGTACCAATCGCCATTTCTCCCATAGCAGGAAACTGGGGTTGTAAGACACAGAACCTCCCCATACTGTGAATAAAATAAATCAATTTGGGGCTTATGCCAAAGAATATCCCCTCCCTAACTAATCAGTAACCTTGTATTTACATCCTTTATGGCAGGGCCAATTAAAAAACTGATTTGCAAGCCCACCCAAGAATGCAAAGTTTGGCTCCTGTGCCGAGCTCCATAGAAAAACGAATGGAGAAACCAACCAATTTGCCTTTGATAATACCAACAAACACTACACACTCTTGCTGATATGATAAAAGATTATGGCCAAGATCCTCGTTTGGTGTAAAAATCAGTGCAGTAGCATTACTGGCAATAGAATTAGGCTATGGCTCTGCCTTCTGCCACCACAAATCAGTAGAAGGGCTTTACTTCTGTGTGAAGGAAAGGCTGGAGTTGTTAAAACACTGAGATTATATTGCACATTTTCTGTGCTTGTTCCTGAGACTTCAGCAGAGCATAGCTTTAGAAAAACCCACCCTGATTAATAGCTCCTTGATGTTTTCAGTAAGTTAAGACAGGCAAGGCTTCCAGAATCTGTGGTGAATTCACTTGGACATGTCAACCCTCGCCCCTTCAGGTAAGACATTGTAATAGAGGCATTCATAAGTTAAAAAAAATCAAAAAGAGCACAGCATCTTTGAGCTGCCTGAATCTGAGTCAAAAATATTTGCAATAAAAATTTGATTACAAGACACTCAGATTTTTGAGGCAAAGCTCATGTGGGGGAGGGTCAATCAAGAAGAGGTTTGTAGAAGGGATTTGTTAACCTTGTGGAGATGGCAGGGGGCAGAAAATATCCATTTCTCCTGCTTGCACGTTATCCTCCCTTTACTCTCACCTGTGCACTGTAGTCCTGTGCTTTGCATCTCTCATTCCTCCCCACTCTATATTGGTCATCATTACTGCTTTCTCTGCCTGGCTTATTCGTTCTGGGTCACATTTCTTTATGTTTCCCCTCATCCTACCGCAATTTGCCAGGCACTTGAGCTTAGGGAGAGGTGAGCAGGAGCATGGGGGCTGACCCTAGCCTCCATCTTGTATGAATGGGGAGCAAGTTAGGCTGCTTTCAGTCTTTCCACCAACATTTGTCTGTAGATGGATCAGTTGCTATGGGGGGAGAAGGCTGGCTTGAGAAGGCTTCACTGGGAGTTTCATAGAGATTACGATGACAGCACTACTAGAGATAGACCTGGGGGGTAGTCCCTGAAGTGCTCTCCCCCGGCACCTCTTTCCCACTCCAGTCATTTAAACCAACTCATCTGGCTACTCCATGAGGCAGTGCCTACGACTGGGTTTAACAAAAACCAGCAGCTCTGTTTGCTGAAAAAGGAATGGGCATTACCTGGGGTCTAGGGACTTATGCTTAGCCTCTTTCTTTGTAACCAGAGCGATTCAGTCATGCAGACAGGGCTGTGATATTCCTGGCCAAAGGCTAATCTGGCAGCATCCATAATGTTGAGGCTGATGGTATGTGGGGGGATATGTGGCAAATGGGTCACACTCCTGGCAGAAGAATGTTAAAGCTGGCACTGGAGATACACAGCTGAGGCCACAGCATTCTGCATAGTGTTCAAGTGGCTTTGACAAGCCCAGGAGGAATTAATGAACTTCTTTTCATACCGGTGTGCTTTTAGGAAATAAAACCTACATTTTCACAGCATATGCCATCAACAATTTACCTTGAATGAGGGTTTCATGAATGAACAAATACCCAGTGTGGGAGTGCAGAATCAAATTAGCTCAGCAAGGGAGCATGTATTAGACTCCTTCACTGTAATCACTGGGTTGGGCTTGCTACATTTTAAACAAGTGGATAGAACAGTTGAAATGCTTACGGGCAAGGATTATTTACAATGACTCCTTATTCTGATAAAGGATTTGCAGGTACTTGGCTCCACGAGATTTTGGAGCTAAGCCATTCGTATCCCTTAATTATACCAAAACCTCATTCAGTGGCACATTAGTCATTTGCAAACCCAAAAACGTTCAGTGATTTTTTAACCCGCTGCTGGCTTACAATGCCTTGTATTTTTATCAGCATGTCCATCTGGGGATATGAGGTAGCAATTTATAGTAACACAATTGCCATTCATTGTTTGCAATATTAAACGAGTCACAAAGCGTAGCCCAGCAATAATCAAAAAATTCACCAGGTGACTGATCTTGTATCCGTTGCTGTGATTGCTGACATTCAACATCCTTGCCCTGCTCCCCACTCCCATTCTTGCCTGCCTTGTCGCTGAGGCCCTACCACCTGCTCACTCCATACCTTCACTCACTCATTTTCTGCTCGGGTTGCTGGCTCTGGGTGGGGCTGGAGATGAGGGGTTTGGGGTACAGGAAGGGGCTCTAGACTGGGGCCAAGATGTTCGAATTAAATATCCTAATTTGAACTACCTTTAATTCTCTACTTACTCCGTGTCGCGTGTAGCTGCGGGCACGGAGTTCGGACTAAGGGGGATTTAAATATGGCGGTGCCCGGGAACATGCAAATGAAGCCCGGGATATTTAAATCCCAGGTTTCATTTGCAACTCTACTTGCCCTAATTACCCTACCTAGCTCGAACTAATGAGCTAGTGTAGACGTACCCTTCGGGATATAGAAAATCATGCTATGGACTGATGATAGTGGGCGTCCTGGAAGGCATCACTTCTGTCAGTAATGTTAGGATTGATCACATGAATATGGGTTATAAACATAGGTCCACACAGCCCACTAAAAATAGTTGGAAACCAGAATTTCTGTTCCCCAGGAATTAAAAAATTAAATTTAAAAAGTCATTCTAAGAACCAAAAGGTTTTCACCAGAACAGAAATCTCCCCCACCCTCCTCAAATTGGAATCATCAAAACATTTCATCGGGATAACGTCAGTTAATTTAATTTAAACTTTCATTTTACATATTTAAAGTTATAGATAAATATTTTAATAAATATTATTTTAAAATACATTTCATATAAAAATCAAAACAGTCAAAATGATAAGGTGGACAATTGAAAATTTCATCAAAATTAATGCAATCCAGCTAAATGTTTAGATGAAGCAGTGTCTTTTCCTGGGAAATTGTTCCCCTGAAATTAATTTTTGACCAGGCCTAGTGTTCTTTGCAGATGAGAGTTTCTATTTTATCAATTACATTATTTTATTCAAATCATACATAAAAGAACAGCAACATGAGCCTTCTCATTCCTCCATCCCACCCTAATCTTTGGAGTCCTGGCCCCACTTTCCAAAATGATAGGTAATATTTGATCTCTGTAGCCATAGCCCATATTCTTCTGCTCGGACAGCTGCTCTGCAGGAGAGAGTAAGGATGGGCTCTAGAACTGCCAGGAACATGTTTGATGAAAGTTTCCAACTGGAAAATGCTCTTTCTGTAAAACTGATTTTGTTGTTGTAGAAAAATCATCTTGATTTAATCAATATACAGTGACAATTTTTTTTTTTTTTTTTTTTTTGGGTAATTCCAGATTTTTCATTTTGGAAAAATTTTGAAGTTTCTCTTCAAAATGGAATTTCATTTTATATTTTACTTTTATTATCACTGTCCTTCTGGCAGCCTCAGATTATGTTCTCAGAGTCCTAAAAATAGCTGCATCTCTAATCAGTAAAATGAATGTTTATTCTTCCTTTCTTGTTTGTGAAGTCAGTAAAATGAATGTTTATTCTTCCTTTCTTGTTTGTGAAGTCAAAGTGTCAAATAATTTCATTGCAACAAAAAACAAGCAACACTTTGAACAAGAAGAGATAAGAAAATGCTTCAAGCTCCACTAACCAACAGCTGCTCTTAATGATTTTAAAAATAAAATAGAATATGCTTTCTATCATAGCATATTGTAACATGTTAGTAGCACATAATGTGCCTTGCCATCTCATAATATATGTCATAATATATAACTAATATTATGAAATACCGTAAAATAAAATATAAAGTTAAAAATAATTTCAAAGAGAGTTTACTTTTAAAATGAAATTTCAAAAAAATAATTCTAAATGGAAAAATTGGATTTTTTTTTGTTTTATTTTAAGTTTCAAAAACTGGACCAACCTTTTTCTATGCAGGGTCAATTGTAGGGTCCCATTATTAGAGGAAAGTGAGTATTTCGGGGCTCTTGGATGTCACTATTTAACAAATGTAATCAATTTTCCAGGACTTCAGGGACTAGTTAAAATCCAAGATTTTTTACAGGGTATTATCTTAGCTGTGATTTATAATTTATATAAAGGATTTTTATGTACATATAAATATAATATAATTTTTATTTATATATAAAAAGCACCAACCTGCTGCTGTTCACCTGCTTAATACTGGATAACTTTGTCTCTTATTTTGGTATTCCAGACAATAATTTGGAGCCCATTATGGATCATTTTGGGGGCAAATGTTCCCTTTTCCCTCCTTCCCTTCTAATAGGAACAGGCCTATGTCTATGGAATCCTTAAGATACATGCTGATTTGCCCAATGCACTCTGTGGTTTTCATTTGTGCATTACGAATCAAAGTGCCTGTAGCTCTGGTTAACCTAACAAATTTGGCCATAAAAAAAATCATTACAATATTATTCAATGCATACAAGTCATCAAGAAGGTCATTGGACTTCAGTAGGATTTTTGCCTGAGTAATGAAGGTAAAATCAGGACAACTACAGCCACAACTCTCAAGAAACTATGCGAAGAGAATAGAAGACATCTAGGTTAATAGGCTACCTCCAGACTTGTATTTAAAATACTTCTTAATCAATACTGCAAGGTGTTCTACATCAAACTTCATAGATAGTTTGTGAGCACGTTTGGTACCTTTAACATTCTGACAGAAATATGGAATCCATAAACCTGATGTAGAATTGGGAATGGGAGGGAGAATTTTTTGAGATAGCAATGGAGCTGACAAAGCCTACATTTCTCTGCCATTTGCGATTGACATTTCTCCATATTGATTTTGGTTTTAAATGATTTTGACTGCCTTTGCAAATGATTGACTAGGTCCTTTTAAAAAATATTGAAAATCGGGGAAATGCAAAAATGTTGCAGCTCTCTGGGGCTGCAAACAGCCAGAAATTAGTTCTGTGATGTTTTATCATTTTGAAAATGGAGTTAATTATTAGGCTATGGTGTTTCATATCACTCAATCTAGAAAAGTTCATTTGAGCTAGACGAAACAGACAGGTTGTTCTATTCATTATCCATCAAAAGTCAAAATGCAATCAATCAATATTATTCCAACATACTACCTGCAAGACAGCTGAAAAGTAATAATATATCTGCAGACTGAGGAGGGAAATTGCCTTAGACTTCCAAACTGTACTCCAGATAATCCCTGATGGATGAGAAGTAGAGCATTAATGATAGACTCCTCTGCTTGAGCTAGTAGTTGTATAAAATCCCTACTTTGCTTCTCTCTCTGGTTGCCAGGTATAGTCTATATAAAAGTAGAGAAAAGTACTGTTATAGTATATTACACTACAGTAAATATGTTGCTCTATAGCAGCAATGGGCAACCTAGGCTAGTGAGTGGGCTGCATGAGTGGCCCTCCATCTGAGTGGATGATACACAAATATTCCCCAACGACAACAGGAACACACTAACTCCTAAACAATAAGATCGGCATGATAATATGTAATAAAAATCATAGAATACTAGGACTGGAAGGGACTTCGAGGGGAGTTATTACCCATTACCTTGT
Organism: Pelodiscus sinensis; assembly: GCF_052426305.1. NCBI lineage: Eukaryota > Metazoa > Chordata > Testudines > Trionychidae > Pelodiscus > Pelodiscus sinensis. Next base: position 39,653,576 of record NC_143061.1, on the reverse strand, counting down.
ATGTTTTCATTTGAGTAAAACATTTTGTGTCGGAAAGATAGAAAATATGGCAAAAGATCACATTGGCTTAACCACGAGATCTTGCATGATCTAAAAATAAAAAAGGAGTCATATAAAAAATTGAAAGTAGGACAAATTACAAAGGATGAATATAGGCAAACAGCACAGGAATGGAGGGGCAAGATTAGAAAGGCAAAGGCACAGAATGAGCTCAAACTAGCTACAGGAATAAAGGGAAACAAGAAGACTTTTTATAAATACATTAGAAGCAAGAGGAAGACCAAGGAGAGGGTAGGCCCACTGGTTAGTGAGGAGTGAGAAACAGTAACAGGAAACTTGGAAATGGCAGAGATGCTCAATTACTTCTTTTTTTGGTCTTCACTGAGAAGTCTGTAGGAATGCCTAACATAGTGAATGCTAGTGGGAAGGAGGTAGGTTTAGAAGATAAAATAAAAAAAGAACAAGTTAAAAATCACCTAGAAAAGTTAGATGCCTGCAAATCACCAGGGCCTGATGAAATGCATCCTAGAATACTCAAGGAGCTGATAGAGGAGGTATCTGAGCCTCTAGCTATCATCTTGGAAAATCATGGGAGACAGGAGAGATTCCAGAAGACCGGAAAAGGGCAAATATAGTGCCCATCTATAAAAAGGGAAATAAGAACAACCCAGGAAACTACAGACCAGTTAGTTTAACTTCTGTGCCAAGGAAGATAATGGACCAAGTAATTAAGGAAATCATCTGTAAACACTTGGAAAGTGGCAAGGTGATAGGGAACAGCCAGCATGGATTTGTAAAGAACAAATCATGTCAAAACAATCTGATAGCTTTCTTTAATAGGATAACGAGTCTTGTGGATAAGGGAGAAGTGGAAGATGTGGTATACTTAGACTTTAGTAAGGCATTTGATACGGTCTCACATGATATTCTTATCAATAAACTAGGTAAATACAACTTAGATGGGGCTACTATAAAGTGACTGCATAACTGGCTGGATAACCGTACTCAGAGAGTAGTTATTAATGGTTCACAATCCTGCTGGAAAGGCATAACAAGTGGGGTTCCACAGGGGTCTGTTTTGGGACCGGCTCTGTTCAATATCGTCATCAACAATTTAGATATTGGCATAGAAAGTATGCTTATTAAGTTTGCAGATGATACCAAGCTGGGAGGGGTTGCGACTGCTCTGAAGGATAGGGTCATAATTCAAAATGACCTGGACAATTTGGAGAAATAGTCTGAGGTAAATAGGATGAAGTTTAATAAAGACAAATGCAAAGTGCTCCACTTAGGAAGGAACAATCAGTTTCATACATACAGAATGGGAAGCGACTGTCTGGGAAGGAGTACGGCAGAAAGGGATCTAGGGGTCATAGTGGACCACAAGCTGAATATGAGTCAGCAGTGTGATGCTGTTGCAAGGAAAGCAAACATGATTCTGGGATGCATTAACGGGTGTGTTGTGAGCAAGACACAAGAAGTCATTCTTCTGCTCTACTCTGCGCTGGTTGGGCCTCAATTGGAGTATTGTGTTCAGTTCTGGGCACTGCATTTCAAGAAAGGTGTGGAGAAATTGGAGAGGGTCCAGAGAAGAGCAACAAGAATGATTAAAGGTCTAGAGAACATGACCTGTGAGGGAAGGCTGAAGGAATTGGGTTTGTTTAGTTTAGAAAAGAGAAGATTGAGGGGGGACATGATAGCAGTTTTCAGATATCCAAAAGGGTGTCATAAGTAAGGGGAAGAAAACCTGTTCATCTGGCCTCTGGGGATAGAACAAGAAACAATGGGCTTAAACTGTAGCAAGGGAGGTTTAGCTTGGACATTAGGAAAAAGTTCCTAACTGTCAGGGTGGTCAAGCACTGGCATAAATTGCCCAGGGAGGTTGTGGAATCTCCATCTGTGGAGATATTTAAGAGTAGGTTAGATAAATGCCTAGACAATAGGCATGGATGGCCAGGGATGGCCTAGACAATATTTGGTCCTGCCATGAGGGCAGGGGACTGGACTCGATGACCCCTCGAGGTCCCTTCCAGTCCAAGTATTCTATGATTTTTATTACATATTATCATGCTGATCTTATTGTTTAGGAGTTAGTGTGTTCCTGTTGTCCTTGGGGAATATTTGTGTATCATCCGCTCAGATGGAGGGCCACTCATGCAGCCCACTCACTAGCCTAGGTTGCCCATCGCTGCTATAGAGCAACATATTTACTGTAGTGTAATATACTATCACAGTACTTTCACTGGAAGTCTGTACCCTTTGACTGTACACACAGTGGGGCAGAGAGGAGGAAAGATTGTCAGGATGGACAGACCTCGGAGCAGGGGTTGGCAACCTATGGCTCGTGAGCCAAATATGGCTCCTAGAAGCCAGATATGGCTCTTCTGGAGCCCCAACTCAGCCATCCCTTGCTCCCCCCACAACAGGGAGCCAGCGCAGCCGCCACAGTCACGTGACCTCCTGCAAGACTGGACTGCCAGTGCCAGCTTCCTGGGAATGGAGGGGAGAGGAAAGGGGGAGAGAAAGCCCCAAGCCTCCGCACCGGATCTGGTGTGCAGGGAACAAGCAGAGCCAGAAATGGCTTGGCACAACAGCGTTTTCCTTCTCCTCAGTGTGCAGGGAAACCAGGAAACAAAGATGGCTCCCTGCACGCTGATAATTTGTTCCCCTGGGACACACTTCCCTGGAGGCTTCTATTGCAAATCCTGCCTGGATGCTTCCTGCTGGGGAATGGGAGCAGCGGGAGACGTGTTACATGGTGCCTGCCACATGGCACAAAAACAAGTAAGTTCCCCCCCACATGCCCAGACCCCCTTCACTCGTTCCGCCCGGTATCCCGAAATAGCCTTGCAGTGTAGACGTACCCACACTGATCATGTGGGGGCAGCATGCTCTGCCATACAATGGGATGAAAGGGGAAAGAGAGAGAGGATAAAAGAAGGAAAAAGGAGTTTCCATGTTCTTAAGAAATTGAAAAGGATCAAAACTCTTCATCTAATTATACTATAAAACAGGAGGATAATCATCCAAAATCAGAGGGGACGGTTTCTTGACTGGTTAGTTGCTCACTATGGGTATGTCTACACTACAGCATTATTTCGAAATATCTTATTTCAAAATAGTTAATTTGAAATAAGTTATTTCGAAATAACACGTCTACACACAAAATGCATTTCAAAATGCATTCCTCTGTCTAGTGCGGAGATCATGGATGTTGGGGGCATCCACCCCAAACCTGAATAAGGTCCATTATCTCTACCCTGGACCAGGAAGGCGCCTGCCTTCTCCGGGCCCTGGCAGGCTCCCGGGAGCTGGCAGACTGCTCCTGGGGAGCGGTGGAGGGCTGGCTGCCAGTGGCTTGCTGGCTCATGCTTTGGGAACCCATGGGTCAGAGGCAGTGACTGCTGGCTCTGGGCTGGCAGGCTTGGAGCTGGCACAGGCACTGTGGCCAGAGTCAACTCCTTTAAGGGCTCCAGGGAGGGGGGAAGGTGAGGAGTGTTCTTGGTTGAGGCTGGAGTGGCCACCAGAGCACCCTGGGAAGGGCTGGAGGCTCCCTATTTTGAAATAAGTGTCTACACAGCACTTACTTCAAAATAGATATTTTGGATTTGGTATTATTCCTCATGGAATGAGGTTTACCAAATTGGAAATAAGCGCTCCGCTATTTCAAATTAATTTCAAAATAGTGTTTTGGCTGTGTAGATGCTAGTAAAGTTATTTCAAAATAATGGCTGTTATTTTGAAATAACTTTGCTGTGTAGACATGCCCTACAATAGCAGTAGGTGAGCATGTTGGACTCTCTCCAGCTTAAGTATACAGCCAGAGGAAAGGGAAGGGGGGAAATATATGGCTTTGCACCCAAATAAAAGAATTGAATGAAACTTTGAAAGATTTTACAGAAATTGTCATTTCCACAGTAACACAGAAGAACTATACGCGATTTAGAAAAATGTTAGACATATGCTATTTTTCCAGTCTAATGAAATGTTCTCAAACATTGTTTGTGTCAAGGGATCCTCAGCGACAACAGAAGGTTTGTCATGAAACCAGCTGTCAGAGTGTTGGTCTGATGAGTCTTTTTTAAGAGGGTATGAATTCTTGAAGGAAACAGACACCCAGTTGATTCTCCTTCTCCAAATCTGCCGCATTCCTACTTCTGTGATTTCTCCCATGACAGATTTAAAAATGAGCATCAGATGCAACAAACATAAAACTTCACAGGCACTGGATGACTCAATTCCAGGAGTCGGAATCCACCATTAGGTTCTAGTGGAAGTAAACAAACTTTCCATAGGATTCAGCTAGATTATTTATTTTATTTAATTTAACTAGACTAATTCAAAGGGTCTTTATTCATAGCGAGTAGTGCCTTAATCCACTCAAGGTTCCACTGATGTCATTGATGCCACCCATGGGGTAAGTAATATTTGAATGAGTAAGCACATTGGAGTCTGATAGCATATTAGAGTGCTGGACCACTTTCTCTTGCTTCTGACCCTAAACTACATCGCTGTTCTCAAACATACAGTTTCTTGCAATCGCTCATCACTTTAATTTGCTCCATTCACATCACATATGTCTGCAATCAGATCTGCATGTCTGCATCTGTGAAAAACAGAGTGGTGCTTGCATTTATGAGTCTGGACTATCAAAGTGTTCATCTACCAGTCTTCTGACATCCTCCAAATTGGGCAAGTCTCTGCATTTTCCTCTCCTTACTTGTGCAATGAGGGTTCCATTCGAAGGAACATTGTTCATCCAAAAAATGTCTGTTTTTAACTCAAAATGATTTATTCATTAACTATTGTCTAAAAATATGAGATGGTCGGAAGTGACTGCCAGGCTTACCAGGAATAAGCTTTGCGTATGTGCCTGTGTCAATGTGTAGACAGTCAATAGGGAGTTGTCTGTGACTTTCTATTGCTAAATCTTACAGTTAAATCAGAGAGCCAGATACTAAATCTAGCACTCCAAGATCTTGTCTTGAAGACTAAAGGGATTATGCATCCATGCATGGAGGTTTTCTCCATCTGTTGCAGATGTAATATTAATGAGTTGCTTAATGTTATTTAACTGCTTCAGCATATCCTGTGACAAACAGCTCACTGGGCGCAGAGGACTTTGTGTTGTGCTGTAAACAAACCCCCATATTGCACTATAATTAGCCATTTTTTTCCATTTAAATTAAGGGCTATGTCAATTACTCACACTCAATCTTTGTGTGGCAAGGCTCAATTTGCTGATTTTCTCATGGGCAGAGGAGATGTCCTTTCCCACTCACTTGACCTTTGTTCTGCTGGCATAACTCATTTGCTGGCACAATACTGGTTGAATGCTGAGCAGAGGTGATTCTCCTTGCTAACAAAGGCCATGGAACAATTTCCTTTTCCTTTTCTGTGTAATGATGTTGTGAAGGTTGGCAAATCCACTTTCTTTTTCTAAGTAAATGTATATGTTCTAGTCAGTGACTATTAAAACTTCATTTAAGATGTTTGCAGTTGCGACATCTAGATCACATCTACCACAGGGATTTGAAACGCTTAACCCTCACTTCTCATTTTTGAAGCCTTGAAAGCAGGGCTTGGACTAGAAGGAGCATGCACATGTGGAGAAAAAGGGAGAAGGTCTTGCCTTGTACATCAAAGATGCTTGCAAGTGCACTGAGGTTGAATTTGAAGCAGAAGGCAGAGCTGTTCCTGGGCAAAGATAGAAAGGGTTAAAAAACAGTGACGTCATGGCAAGTGACTACTGTACTATAGAACATATAACCAGAAAGAAGAGGTGGGTGAGGGTTATTTTTAAACAAGATCATTTTACACACACCCCAAAAAAACACCCCACCACAGGACTTGGTAGTGATGAGAGATTTTGACTAACCAGACATCTGCTGGGAAGATAATCCATCTGAGAACAAATTATCCAATAAATTCTTGGAATGCATTGGAGACAGCTTTTTACCACAAAAGGTGGAGAAAATGATTAGGGGAGAGGCTATTCTCGATTTGATTCTGACAGAGATGATGAAACTAGCTAAGAATCTGAAAATGGAAGGCAGCGTGAGTGAAAGTGATCATGAAATGATAGGAGGGAAAAAGAGTAGAATAAAGACAATGCACTTCAAGACCTTTAACAAACTCAGAGAACTGGCAAATAAGATTCCATGGGAAGTAAGTCAAAGAGTTAAGGACAGCTGGAAATTTTTAAAAGAAACATTAAGGGTGTAAGAGCAGACTATCTCAGTGCATAAAAAAAAAGATATGAAGTGTGGTTAGAGGCCACTGTGGCTTAACCAAGAGATCTTCAATGACCTGAAACGCAAAAAAGACAGTGATACAAAGCGGAAAATAGATCAAATTACAAAGGATGAATACTGGGGGGAAAAACCCACACGCATATAGGCGACAAAATTAGAATATGAAAATTAGAAAGGCCAAAGCACAAAATAAGTTTAAGTGAGTGAGGGTAAAAAGGAAGCATTTTACAAATACTCAAGAAGCAAGAGGAAGACCATGGACAGGCTAGGCCCATTACTCAATAAGGAGGGAAAGACAACAACAGAAAATGCAGCTATGGCCAAAGTGTCAAATGCCATTTTCATTTCAGTTTTCACTAGCAAAGGTTAGCAATGATTATACACTTAACATGGTGAACATCAGTTAAATGAGGTAGGATCTGAGGCTAAAATAGGAAAACAACAAGGTAAGAATTGCTTGAATAAGTTAAATATCTTTGAGTTGGCCAGGCCTAATGAAATACATACTAGGTTACTTAAGAAACTGGGTGAAGAACTCTGAACCATTAGCTATTATCTTTGAGAACTTATGGAGAGAGACAGTAGGACTGGAAAAGGGAAAATGTAGTACCTATCCATAAAAAGAAGAATAAGAACAATTCAGGTAATTATAAACTAGTCACCTTAACTTTGGTACTCAGAAAGATAATGGAACAAATGATCAGTCTGGGTACAAATGCACAGCAGCGTTCTTTTGGAATAACTGATATTATTTCAAAATAACGAAGTGTGCACCTATATAGCAAGTCATTATTTCAAATTAATTTTGAGATGGAGGACTTCTTACTCTGACTCCTGTAACCCTCATTTTACGAGGAGTAAGGGAAGTTGAAGAAAGAGTGTTCTTTCTTCGACTTCCAGCTGTGTAGACAGCGCCAAAAGCCGAATTAAGCTATTTTGACATCAGCTACGCAACTGACGCAGCTGAAGTTCTGTAGCTTAATTTAATTTTAGCCTTGCTGTGTAGACGTGCCCTCTGTAAGCATCTTGAAAATAAGGTAGTAAGTAACAGTCAACATGGATTTGTCAAGAACAAATCATGACAAAATATCATAGAATCATAGAATACTAGAACTCAAAGGGACCTCGAGAGGTCATCAAGTCCAGTCCTCTGCCTTTATGGAAGGACCAAGTACCATCAGATCATCCCTGATATCTATCTAACCTGCTTTGTCAGAGATTAACCAACCTCCCTAGGCAATTTATTCCAGTGTTTAACCACCTTGACAGGAAGTTTTTCTTAATGTCCAACCTAAACCTCCCTTGCTGCAGTTTAAGCCCATTGGCCAATCATCAGAGGTTAAGAAGAACAATTTTTCTTCCTCCTTCTTGTAATACTCTTTTAGGTGCTTCTCTGACAGAGTCACAAGTCACTGTGGACACACAGAAATCAGTAGATGTGATTTCTCTCAATTTTAGTAAGGCTTTTAAAACTGTCTCACATGACTATTTCACAGACAAATTAGAGAAATATAGCCTAGATGAATCTACTATAAGATGGGTGCACAACTGGCTGGAAAACCATGCTTGAAGAGGAGTTATCAAGGGTTCACAACTGAGATAGAAGGGCATATCAAGTAGGTTCCTACAGGAAGAATGGGTCAGTAAATCATCAAGAAGGTCAACATTAAAGGTATGAGAAGATCACTTTATGTTAGCAAGTGGGAGACAAGTTGCAGTACTCACTTTAGGTTTTATGTAACACAGCTACATATTTTATTGGTTTCTATGTCCAACACCATGTGACTTTTCAGAAGTGTACTTCTGTGATTTACTCCTGACCCTTCTCCATATAAAAGATTTGTCCTATTCTTTATCATCACATACAGTTATCCTCCTTTTTAAGTGTTAAATTGATTTATTAGTTACCTGAATCACAATACCTCTTTAATGTGTTTTTAACTATTGAAATTAGTTTAGCAATTTATAATCAAGTCATCCAACTGCCATTTCTAGCCTGTACTTATTAAAACTTCTTGGTGCCAGATTTTGTACCTCTTACCTAAGTTGAATTCACTTCAAATAAGACTATTCACATGAGTATTTCTGCTCAGTCTGAATAAAGATTAGAGAATTTGGACTAGAGCAATTCCATTGGAAATCTGTCTACCATTGACCTTTGTGTCGTGACTATTATACAAAGCTGGAAGACTTGCTAAAGTGTTTTTAGAAGAGTGAAATAGTTACTTAAAAGTTCAAGAGAAAGCACATAAAACACAGACTTCATCATCTCCTCCTCCCTCCCATCCTATCCCCTGATCTGCTCGAAGTTGGCTGAGTCAACACACTGGTGGGTGATATTTCTTTCAAAAAAATAAGTTTCAATTTTCAAGCCCATTCCTAGTCCTCAGTAGTCAGAGATGATGGCATGTACATATTATAACATTCTTCAGCAATTTTCTGCACTTCCATGCAAACAACCTTTTGCAGAGATAGTGCCATCTGCTTGGTTCCTTCTTATGCTTGGCAGTTCGTTCAGTATCAAGACACAGCAGGGTCTCTGTTATAACAGAAAACTAAGCCATAAATTCACTCAAGTCATTTGAAATAAACAAACACTGAGGCTTTCCAGACAGAGAAAACATGTTTACTGTTTCAAAAATGAGATTTTGGGTCACAGTGTTTGTCTCCATTATGTTGTAGGGAGGAGAGGCAGAACCAGCCCATCATGGTACCCCACCTGTCAAGCCCTAGGCTAGCACAAGTAATGAAGAATCGGCAGTTGTTCAAACACCAGGGCTATGTCTAGACTGCAGGCTTCTTTCGAAAGAGGCTCTTTCGAAAGCATCTTTCGAAAGAGCCTCTTTCAAAAGATCGCGTCTAGACTGCAGGCGGATCTTTAGAAAGAGAAATCCGCTTTTTCGAAAGAGAGCACCCAGCGAGTCTGGATGCTCTCTTTCGAAGATGGCCTCTTTACATTGAAGAACGCCTTCTTTCGAAAGAGGAACTTTCGAAAGAAGGCGTTCTTCCTCGTGAAACAAGGTTTACCGCCATCGAAAGAAAAGCCGCGTTCTTTCGAAATAATTTCGAAAGAACGCGGCTTGAGTCTGGACGCAGGGGAAGTTTTTTCGGGAAAAGGCTACTTTTCCCAAAAAAAACCCTGAGTCTGGACACGGCCCAGGTCTCATTTACAATGAAAAAAACACATGGACCAAAAAGTTGGGTATGTTTTTCCTCCTGTTTCACCCCAGACTAAGTCATGTTCCCAGAGTGCACTTGTTTGGGCAATGACCTTTTTTTTTTCATTGCAAAATAATCAATTTCTCAACAGTTGGGTGTTGTAAAGATGGCTACATTAAAGATTTGCAAAAGCGACAAGGAGTCCTGTGGCACCTTATAGACTAACAGATGTATTGGAGCATAAGCTTTCGTGGGCAAAGACCCACTTCGTCTGCATGTGACGAAGTGGGTCTTTGCCCATGGAAGCTAATGCTCCAATACATCTGTTAGTCTATAAGGTGCCACAGGACTCCTTGTCGCTTTTGCAGATCCAGACTAACATGGTTACCCCTCTGATACATTGAGGATTGTGAGGTTGCTCAGTCATTAAGGTAAGAAGTGCCATACAATCATTCACCTGTGCACACACTTGGCAGGAAAATAAAGAGTACCCATAAACTAAACAGTGAATGTTTAAGAGAAACTTCTTGGTGGAATATTTAGTCTTATGCTTCAGAATTAACTAGCATTTCATGATTCTCTAACAACATTCCTATGCTTTCTGAAGTTACTGTCTTCAGGCCATTCTAGTGCTGAATCATAATGAATTGGAATGTGACAGATTTTACCTTTCTAATTAGAAATGGTGATAACCTTCTTACATCATAGGTTTCACATTCTCAAAGCAACTCCATAATCAAAACATGAAACGAAAGAGTCCAGATTCATCTATTCAGGACATTTTCGACTGATATTTTGTATAGTTAAAGGCATTAAAAGTGTAAGAAAAATATTCATAGATCTATCACTAGGTGCCATCTAGATTGAAAGGACAGATTCCACAGGGTTCACTGTTGACAGCATTAAACAAAGTAGTTTCTCCTGGAATCACATTTTACTTCATCATGGTGAACATTTTGGACTGGAAAGACTCTGCTTCAGCTTTGAATGGCTTGTCACTTATTAAACAAAACAGAGATTAAATCAGCCTTTCATTATTGCCAGTTTCGAGACCCCCAGCTATGACTCTGCTACACTGATAGCTAAAAATCAAGGATCAACTATTTTAAATATAGTTACTATCAATTTCCTCAGGTAGTCTTACATCACTTCCCATTCAACTCTTCGGTGTGTTCCTATTTTCTGCATAGTTTCAGCCAACCAAAGCACAACTAGTTCAAATGAATAGTTGCACTTCGTCTTTTTTCCTAATTTTTCCAGTTCTTTTCCTGGTACTTCTCTGACTCCCTCACACTGTTGTATCTAAGGGTTTGTCTAAACTACAAGCCTCTTTCGAAAGAGGTTTTTCCAAAGAAACTTTTGAAAAAGCCTCTTTCGAAAATAAGGGTCTAGATTACAAGAAGATTTTTCGAAAAAGCGGCTCACTTTTTCAAAAGAGTCTAGACCCTCTCTTTTGAAAAAGCCCTGTTTTCATTCAATAGCACCTTTTTTCAAAAGATGACTTTCAAAAAAAGGTGTTATTCCTCATAGAATGAGGTTTACCACAGTTGAAAAAACTGCCGTATTCTTTCAATTTACTTTCGAAAGAACGCAGCTGTAGTCTACATGCAGGTGAAGTTTTTTCAAAAAAAGGCTACTTTTTCGAAAAAACCCTGTAGTCTAGACACACCCCGAATTCCTCTCAATCTAACATTCATCCTCATACATCTCCAATAAAGTAGAGAAGGGCTATCATGCCCATTTTACAGATAGGAGACCTTAGGCACAGAATGGCTAAGTGATTTGGTCAGAGTCATACATGGATGTTTATGGCAGAGCAGAAAATTAACTCTCAGCTCTCACAGCTTGGGCTAATGCTCTAACCACTAGATGGTATTTCTTCTCTGATGCACAAATCTCACAAAGCACAGACACACACAAAGTAGAACGGCCAATTGAATGTAAACGTTTAACTCATTTTTTCAAGTTACAGTTTGCTGGATTTTAGACTCTCCCACAAGAATCAGAGAGCTACTCTACTCTCCTTAATCCTGAGGCCATTTGCTGCTTAAATCCACTTGAAGGAAGAAAGACTATAAAAAGTCACCTGCCCTTTCTCCAGTGACTGCCAGATTCATTCAGGCCTTATGCTCTTCCATAGCCACACAAAATGCTAATAAGGCCAATTTAAAGATGAAGGAATTTCAAAAACATTCAGCATTGACCTCATTCTATTCCTTTTGAATAAAAAGGCTTTACTAGTAATTTCAACAACAGAATTCTGTTACCTGGAACTCCCTTAAAAATCCCACCCTAAAAAATGACATTACTAAAGATAGAAATTGAGATGTCAGCTCGTTAATGCAAGGAAATTAAGTCTAAATGTTACTCCTTCCTTTGTGGTGCATTTAAATATTGAAAACAGCTGGTGCTGTCTCTTACACAAGCAGCAATGTGTGGGCAGAGCTGGATAAAATGAGGTTTAAGAGGCAGGCTATTTTTCTTTTTCATTGCATTACTAAGTTTAGTTGAGATTCTGGATATTGTTATTTTAATACTTCTCCTCCCCCCAATTTAATCAAAAGGGCATATTTTTCAGTTCTGACTTCCAGTTTTGCACAATCTTTTTGGTATACAGGCAGTCCCCGGGTTACGTACAAGATAGGGACTGTAGGTTTGTTCTTAAGTTGAATTTGTATGTAAGTCGGAACTGGCGTCCAGATTCAGCTGCTGCTGAAACTGACCAGCGGCTGACTACAGGAAGCCTGAGGCAGAGTTGCTCTGCCCTGGGCTTCCTGGAATCAGCCACTGATCAGTTTCAACAGTGGCTGAATTTGGATGCCTGGGACAGAGCAGCTGGGGCGCTGCCGGGTAGGTCCCCGCAGTGTCGCACCTCAGCGCTGCGGGGACCAACCTGGCAGCACCCCAGCTGCTCTACCCCAGGTGTCCCCAAATCATCCGCTGCTGAAACTGATCAGTGGCTGATTCCAGGAAGCCTGGGGCAGAGCAACTCTGCCTCGGGCTTCCTGTAGTCAGCCGCTGGTCAGTTTCAGCAGCGGCTGACTTGGGGACGCCTGGGGCAGAGCAGCTGGGGTGCTGCCGGGTTGGTCCAGTAGCGCCGAAGAGCGGCGCTGCGGGACCAACCCAGCAGCGCCCCAGTTGCTCTACGCCAGGCGTCGTCGGGGAGAAAAGCCTGGTCTGCTGGTGAGGGGCGCACTAGCTGTGCCCCCCCCCCAGCAGACCAGGGAGACGCGGGTGGCGGGACCGCTGAGACACACCACGGTCTAGCCCGCATTCTCTGCAGCTTTGCTCCGCATCTCCCTGGTCCCGGAGCACCTGGGCAGCGGGACAGCCCAGACGGGGAGACGGGGAGCTTAGCCGCAGAGCACCTGGGCAGCGGGACAGCCCAGACGAGGAGACGGGGAGCAAAGCCTCGGAGGACGTCGACAGCGGGACAGCCGCGGTGCGTCTGGGCTGTCCCGCTGCCCGCGTGCTCCGAGGCTTTGCTCCGCGTCTCCCTGGTCTGCTGGGGGGGAGTTTCCCCCCAGCAGACCAGGGAGATGCGGAGCAGCTTTTCTCGCCCCGGAGGACGCGGGCCGCTGGACCGCGGCGCATCTGGGTGTCCCGCCGCTCGCGTCTTCCGGAGCGAGAATAGCCCCATTCGTAACTGTGGAGTCGGATCCACGTAACTCGGGGACTGCCTGTACATTCAACAACACACAAGGATTTCCATGAACAGCTACCAATCTGCATGTACAAATGGGTTACATTTGTCAAATAAATGCTCGTAAACGTGTACAGGTTGTACCACCAAAATCTGGGACTCTCTGGTCTGGCAAGACCACAGATGCTCTTGGAGCAGAGAACCCAGGAGATAAGGGCAGGAGGGTCAGCCAGGGAGAATATTAGAGTTAGAAGCCCAGCTGGGGGCAGTGCAGGACCAGAGTTGGCAGCCCCCAGGAGCAAAGGGCCGGGACCAGAGCCCCACAGCTTCCCCTGGCTGCATGGGAATGGGACCAGAACCCTGCGGCTTCCCCCGACTGTGCAGGGCCAGGAGTCAGAGCCCCAGCCCTACAACTGCTCCCAGCTGCACAGGAATGGAGCCCTGCAGCAAGAGCTGGAGCCTGTGCCACCCAGGGAGCCAGCAGTAGCTAGGCAAGCAGCCCAGCCAGGTTGGGGAGGAGAAGGCAAGGTTGCCCACTGGGGCAGACTGCCAGCAGCTGGTGACGGACCTGGGGGCCAGTGACAAGCGACTTCTCCATGTCTAGCACATTCTCTTGTTTGGGACCAGTTAGGTCCCGATGATGCCAGATCACAGCTGTCCAACCTGCAGTCATTTTACTTGTGTAATCACAGGTGTGTAAAACCCACCAGAAGGCTAGCTGTACAATTGCCCCTTAATATATGTTTTGTTAAATTAAACAAAGAGTGTACATCTACAGAGCAGGGCTACATTCGAATTAAGCTACATAACTTTGGCCACCTCAATTGTGTAGCATAAGTCGAAATAGCTTAACTCGGCTTTTGGCACTGTCTACACAGCAGGAAGTCAAAGGAAGAACACTCTTCCTCCGATTTCCCTTACTCCTCATGGAATGAGGGTTACAGGAGTCGGAGTAAGAAGTCCTCCAGCTTGCCATTATTTCAAAATAAAGACTTGTAGTGCAGATGCACACTGTGTTATTTTGGAATAACATCAGTTACTCCAAAATAATGCTGCTGCGTAGATGTACCCAGTGTGTGCAAATATAAAGTCAGATAGATGTGCATTTCTTCATAATTTGCTTTTATTGGAATCATATTTGAAACTCGGCTAGATGTATCTTTCCACTTTAGCTAAATACCAAGTCATTTTGATTAGCAAAATTATATTAACAGCAGCTGCTGCAAGAAGATAGTCAAACTGCATTGGAGGCAGTTTTACTCCCCTCTCCTTTATTCACATTTTAAAAGTGTGTGTGGAACAGCAGTGAATACTATGTATTGCATTTTAGAGAGCTGATCCTATTAGTTTGTGACTGATTTGCAGTTGTGGCCTTTCATGAGATCTGCTAGTGAAACTGAGATTTATCAAGAAAGCAATCGTGCAGAACATCAAGCAGCTTGCAGTCAACTTGTTTACCATATTAGCTGCTCTCCAGTTCTCCTGGATTTGGAAACCTTGAATGCTGTCACTGTTCATCACACACAAGAAGACACGTGTGGAACAAGATGCTTCTATGATTTTACATTTGTCTGCAGGGAACAACTACATTTATATTAAAAACATGAAAGGACAGATTTAAAAAATTGTGGCTACAGCAATTTTATACTAGATTGATTCTAAAGAGCTAATGGTGTTTAATGATAAAGTCTTGAGGGTAACTCACTCAAGTAAAATGTTCTGAAATAACACCTCCCAACAAGACTAGTGCAGGGCAACAGGCTATTGTCTATTCTCTGATGCCTTTGACAAACATTCTAAACAGAGGAGTTGTTCACAGTCAGACATATGTCACACTGCTCCCCTGCTTGTGAGCAAGTCAACATCCCCCAAGATATTGACGTGGAAAGAAATGTGTGCATTTCATCTTCATCTTGCAGTTTGCTGCACTCACATGGAATGTTGGTGGGGTTCTGTGAGATCACACTGGCTGTGTCTAGACTACATCCCTCTTTTGCCAGAGGGATGTAAATTAGACACTTCAAAATTGCAAATGAAGCGGGGATTTAAATATCCCATGCTTCATTTGCATAATTGTGTCATGGTGCTCTTTCGAAAAAGCGCCGTTTCGAAAATAAAACTGTGGTCTAGTCGTGGTTCTTTCGAAAATGGCAGGCTTTTTTTGAAAGATCCAGGATCTGTATGTGTTAAAGAAAGTGATGTTTTAAGTGTTTCCTTCCACCTCATACCTGACAAGTCAACCACTATTTCAGGAACTTACCATATCTGGATTTGGGACCAAGCAAATTTAGCTGGCCAAATATTCAATGAAAGTGCATCACTCAGAGAAGCTAGAAACAGCTTTGAGGTTTGTAGGCAAAAGAGCAATAGAAAACAGTCAATCCTTTTCCCCATGACTTTGCCCCCACTTCTCAGAGTACTTTCCCAATATCATCATTCATTTATTGCCTTGAGAGTGCGTGAAAATGAATGAGTGTGTGATGCTTGGTGGACAATTATATTTAAACAATCAAGACTCTCATGTCTGGGATCTAGGTAGATGTTTGCCTACTGGATCATTTATATGTCGCCGTTTTGCATCTGGTTTTCAAGTCACATCTTTTGTAAGTAGCAAGGACTCAGTTTATGATACATGTACCAAACTGGAATCTTCAGTGTTGCTAAGATCAGTACAGGAAGTCATGTGCTGAAGCGAACACACTGGAACTCCTAATTGGTCAAGAGTACTCCTGAGGCTCAATAGAAAAATCTCTGATTCCTACATTGTGGAGAAGGGGAAGGGGCCTTTTCTCGCAAACACCTGAAATTGTGTCCTACTCTCCTCTTCCTTAGACTAGCCACCCAAAGGAAGAGAATTGAAGGACTCTGACCATCAGCTGATGAGCATGAAATGCAACTGAGAGGACAGATCAAGACCACTGCACGTGAAAGCACGAGTACATCTTACAATCAATGATGATACAGGTAAACATTTACTTTTTCTAAGAGCTCAGACCAATCATGTGAGCTACAGATTTTGAGCAGTTTGAATATTCTATAGGGAAGCTTGAGGATATCTGAATGACACTAATGCCCACATATGTAAATGAGTGTGTGTGTCTGTCTGTCTGTGTCTGTGGCATTAACCCCTACGTCTGTTGTCAAACAAAAAAAGATCTCTGAACCAGGGTTGCTCTAAGTGTGGAATTTCAGAAATCAATCTGTTGGAACATACAAGGATTGTAGTAAGTGGGGAGGGACCTACATTAAACAACTCAAACTATGTAATCTTTGTGAACAGTGAAGCTTAATGGGAAAAACGGTGAAAGAAGCTGCTGCCAAGAAATTATTTTGAGAGATGTGCTTCCTTAAAACCAAGGAACAACACTGAGTTAAACAGATTACGTTAACAAAACGCTGAGCTAAACAGCTTACATGAACACAAACAGATTCTCCCCGTCTCCTTATTGTAAATTGTTAAAATAATGTTGTTTCATTTACTCAATGTTTGATTTAGTTAGTAAGCACAGTAATGGGTGAACCCAATACATTGAATCATTGGATCTATTGACTGTCTCAGTGTAACCTCAGTTTTGCCATTGTTTTCATTGTTAGGAAAATTTGGCTTTAATTTACTCAGTGATGATTTACTTAAAACTTTTATATAACTCCTGCTTAAATCTTTTAATATAGATGTTAGAGTTACTATGAATTGGTTTATTTCTCAAACCTTTAACTCAAACAAAATATGCACGAGAAAAAGCTAAAATAATTTAAAATCATCCCCAAACCCATACTGTATTTTAATTACTCCTACAGTTGAGCATGCATAAAAATCAAAGCTGGTTACCATCTTTATCATATTAATAGTATCTCCTTCATTTTAATGAATTAACTCTATGCATAAAGGTGTTGAGATGTGCGCTTCACAATTACTGTGTGACATTTGGAAAAGGGTTAATCAGCACTTGGTGGTTGCTAGGCAGTTAGGGGCCTGCTCAGGTGGTATGTTCTGCCAATGAGAGACTGTTCTGGTGAGGTAATGTTTCTATAGCTTTCTGTGAGAATTTTATGAAAAAAAAAATCAGTCTGCAATGGAATTAGATTTCCATGTTGCTCATGCTGTTAAATTTAGCTACTTATTTTTAATTGCCTGTGGACTGCTGAACATTCTAGTAAAAAATGACCAAGATCTATTTAACTCATATTAGCAAGTTTAAAAAAATGACAGGGAGCACCAACCAATAACCATTTTTGACAACTAAAAGGACTTCCGTGCTGTCTAGCATTTCATTATTAATGCACCTTGACAATGACTCTCAAAATAGTAACAATGGAGATTGGCCAAAGCAAAACTTCAGATTCAGAACTGTGGAAATGTTCTGGATTCAAACTTAATAGCTGGTCCTTTCTTCCTCTCTCCTCCCTGGAAGGCTGCACATCACAAAAGAGAAGAAAGTGTCTAGTCTTTTCTCATTTATGATCCACTTCTCTCTTCAGAATCTTGTTTATTCTCCCAGGAACCAAACACCTCCTTTGTGAGAGAGCAGCCTCTTGCTTCATCACTAGCCTACGTTTCTTGCAACATTTGTATTTCCTCATCTTATTCAGAGAACTGGTCATATTCAGTGTGTTCTTGGCTTCATGAGGTGATAGGTGTAGGAAGTAGGGTATGGGGGGCGCTTATGCACGCCCTGGGTTGACGGGAGTCAGGGAGGTTTCCATCATACCCAGGGTTTACACCTGGATTCAATGGCTCTCAGCTCCCCCACATGTGAGTATCCTCAAAAGGCAGATGAAGAATTCCACAATAACTATTTTGGCGAATACTGGCCAGATCTAGAAAGATGCTAAGCACTCACAATACCACTGATTCAGTCAGGCCTGGTTTTGTTTGCTTGTTTGTTTGTTTGTTTTTTGCCAGATAAGATGGCATCTACATAAGGAAAATCATTGTAGCTCTTAAGAGGTCTTCCCCCAGCAAACAATCCTAAAGCAGACTGGGTGTACTGTCTTGAAGTAAGGGGCTTGTTGAGAGAAGGGATGTGATTACAGCCGCTCCCCAAGTTACGAACAAGTTACAGACCAACACTTGGTCCATAACTTGAAGTGTTTGTAACTCGGATCCCAAAGAGTTACATGGCGACCATGCTGTTCGTAGGCGCGGATCACCATTCATAACTTGGATCTGCATTTACAACCTAAGTGCGGATGGTCATAAGTGGAGGTGGTTGTGATTCAGGGAGCGGCTGTATTCTGAAATGAGCCTTTTTTATTTGTCTCTTGTGATTCATCTGAACTAGGCATTTCCACTCAGACTTTTCATTAAGGGGTTGCTAATGCATGTAGCTTTCTTTCAGTCTGTGAATGCTTACCCTTTAACCGCACTGGTCTTTGATCTCTGGAGCTTATGAGAAGACAAATAAGCAAGTCATTTTGGCAACAGTTCTAGGCTTTACAATGTTTGCAGATTTATTGCTCTCAAACGAGAAAAATTATTTGAGAAGAAATGTGGCTATACTGATAAAAGGTCAATAAAGGAGAGATTATGTTCAATTAAAATAAATGTAAGACATGATTTGCTAACTGCCTTCTCTTGATTTTCAAAATAAACCTGGTTTGATTTAAAGCAGTTGGCTCTCCGGCTATTGTGGGGATAGCTTACCCAGCGTGGTGGGAGGGAAATAGGATCTTCTGGCCTGTGAACAGAAGCAGAAGCAGCTTTCAGTCTTTACAGACAGTTCAATTTCTTGGGCTACCAAATGGATTGGAGAGGCCCTGGAAGGGTCACGAAGCACACCAGTGATGAGAGACAAGCTGTGAGGAGGTGGCAGCATTTGTGGAACAAGACTTGGCAAGCCACAACTTTCCAATCACCAAGGAGAAAGAGACGCAGCTTGTAACTAGATCTCACACTTCCCAGCTTCTGCAGGTTGAGTTCATTGCACGCACCAGGACTCGCTGGCAGCCCAACATTCCATCCCATGTGCCAGCCTCCCGTCCCTCTCTCATTCAGGGTTTCCCTGAAGATCCATAGTTGCCCTCCCTTGTGTCTGGAGTTGTGCAGTCTCCCTGGCCCCTCCACTACAAGCTAGGGAGCCCTGTTCTAATAGCTCAGTATGTATTTCCAATCCTACCTCCCCTTCATTTCCTCCATACCCTTTCCCCATCCTACCATGTTGGGTTTGGTATACCCTCTATTCCAGGGGTGGACAATAATTTTAGAAGGAGGGGCCACTTCACAAATATTTGAAGTGTCCCCAGGCCAGGGCAGAAAGGGCGGGGCTTTAGGTGGAAGGGTCAGGGCCAGGAAACTTCAGTGCTCCCTTGCCCATAGGGTTGCCAGATGGTTTCAACAAAAGTACTGAACACACTTGACATTACATCCCAATCCACATTACATCTTATTTAGAAAATACCAGACATTTACATTTTCTCAATCTGTTTCCTGAACAGAAAGCTCAAATACTGGACTGTCCAGTTCAAAACCGGACACCTTACAACCCTACTTGCCCACAGACCCTGGATTGACCTGGGAGTGAATGAAGTCTTTGGCCCCCAGAGCCGCGAGAGAACCACCAGCTGTTCTGAACATCTGGCAGTTCCCTCTAAGTGCCCGCCCCCCAGTGGTGGGAGACTTGGCACACTCCCCTCACCCTGAGGCCAATCAGGGCCTGGGGATGGGAGGAGTGCACAATGTCTCTCGCCTTCTGTCCCTCCCTGCAAGGGGCATGTGGCACTTAGTGAACCACCAGTTAAACTGCTGCACGCTCCTGGCAGGGGAGGAGGTCCTGATTGGCCTCAGGGCAGGGGAGTGGAAAGGCCCACTTGGTGGGCCAGATCCAGCCCGTCGAGGCTTTCCTGCCCAACCCTGCTCTATCCCCTTACCAAATTCCCCCACCAAGAATTCCGTGTACCCCCCCATCCCTCCCTCTACCCATTCTAGTGTCCTACACCACCCCTTAGCAGATGCTCTATGAATCCAGTTATTCCCTTCCCTCTATAATAGGGATCTTGTCTGCCCCCCGTGTTACCTCCTGCAAACCAGGATCTCCCATTTCCCCCCTCCATTCTAACAGCTTTGTGCATGCCCCTACCCCAATTATTCTTCTTTCCTTCTGAGAGAAGTGTTATTCAGGGTGTCAGCACTTTCAGCTCTATTGAGATTCTAGGCAGGGAGGAGACAGGAGTGTGGGATGGCATTAATGGGGAGGGGGGCTTAAATTTTAGCTCCACAAAAAAGCTGATGAGAATTCATGCAAGCCCCCATTCCTTTCCCTCAAGTCAATAGGGGTTTGATCATTATGCCTAGAACATTACCTGAAATGTTGGACTCAGACGGCTGCAACATTCAAATTTAATGAATTGTATAGACACAACCATATCTAGCTGAATGTAAGGTTTCCACAAGCTTGGCCAATTACACGGTCCCATCAGGTAGGCAAGTCCCTTCAGAAACCACTTTCACTTGGAATTGTAGCTCATGAACCATAAGTATCTGGCACACTCAACATATTGTTATGAGACTAATGAAGTGCTGGTAAGGCCAGGTCAAGAAAGAGGGCTGGAGCTGAGGAACAATGAAATGCTTTAGAACTGGGTGGAAAGGATTTTAAAGGGCTATTGTCTTCTCTCAGTGATGGGCTTTTGTAGAATAAGTAATTTCTGCTGAGAATTAAAGCGAAAACGAGATAGGCCCCAGCCTTAAAACTTGGGTCTGGCTCCAAAGCCAAACTTTCCTCACAGGTTTCTGGTGTTGGTAATCAGGATTTTAGGTCAGGTCTGCTACAGCTAACGGCCCAATAATTTTGGTTCCATGTATAGATTTAGATCTAGCTCAAAGTCAGTGGGATGTTAGGTCCGAGTCTGGGTTCATCTCTAACTGCAAGTCACAGGTGAAAGGCAAATATGTAGGTCCCTTTAGAGGAATAACCAAATGATACAACTCTGATTGATTTCTCAATGCAGCTGAAAGAAAAGCATATTTCAAATGCCTACTCCCATGTCTAAAGAAAAAGAACATGAAGTACCCAGGAGTTCATTCTGAGACATTTTCATGCCGTTTTAAAGCATAAACAGGAGCTCTGACTCAGTGACTAACTAAAGGGAATGAGTCATGAAAAAAGTAGGCTTAGTGAAAAAAGTCTGTGTCCGAGTCTTTTAACCAGTTTGTACAAAAGCACAACCGACGGGATTGAATTGCTATTGTATTTGCTGAAGAGAGATAACAAAATAAGGTTGAAATCTAAGAACTTTGAATTACATCTTTAAAAGCCTTGTCTCATTCTACAGTACTGTGACACTAGACGTCTATGCTTTATTCCACAGGGGAAATAGCCTTCTATTTTTGTCCGTGGCATTTCCAACATCTGCATGACTTGATTTCTTTTGGATTATGCAGAATACAGAGGCGTATAAGGCACTTTTTCCCCCTCTAACCCAATGGATAGTCAAAATTCCAGCAAAGGGAGATCAGGAATAGATATATAATCATATTGCATTGCATCTCAGACTATTACGTTAGTCATATATTGCTACAAGTCGAAAGCAGTGGCACAGGGCTATTTTTAGGACAGAGGCATGAGCTGTGCTCCTCCATTTACCTCTTGTCTCACTGCCCCAAGTTGGGTAGGGTTGCAAGTTCTGGCTCAGATGCCAGTGCAGCAAATGGTGTCTGGTCCAGGAGAGTTGGCAACTTTAGCTCCAGCTAGAAGTAGCTATGGAGCTCTGGGTCAGCAGTGGGACCACAAGCAACAGCAGAGTCTCCAGAGTAAGTGGCCTGGACCCCAGGGACAGCAGGCTGTAGCACCCACGGGGACAAGAGTGACATTTTGGGAGAGTGGGGAAGGGGCTTTAGCTGTGCATACTAGAATGCTGCTTGCTCTTCTTCCTGTTCCCCTGACTACAGGGAGTGGGGGGAAGTACACAGTTTGCATGAATTAGTCCTCTGCTCCTCCCCTCACCTGCCAGGAGTGAGAGAAATGCTCACAAGCTATGTACTTTCCCCTCACTTCCTGAGACATCAGCGTCCCAGCTTCAGTCCTCCCGGTCTTCCCAAAATGGTGCTCTTCTCAGGTGGCAGGATCCCAGGGAATAGCAGGTCCCATGGGCTGGCTTCTGGGCATGAGGAAGCCGGCTGCAAAACTGGCAGATGCCGTAGCACTTCTATTTCTGCACCTATGGTTAGAAGAGTAGTGTACTGCTGTCACTTTTACACACTTATTCAAGGCCACAGGGAGTTAGCTATCACATGCCCGGTTTATTCATGTGTGCTTATGCTAGCCCACAGTGTGATACCTGTGACCATCCAGCTGTTACTTCAATAACCAGACTAGGTTGTTTGAACTCACAGTAGCATCTCCCGGGAATCCAACAGCAAGAATAACAAGCTGCTTTCAACATGGCTACATCTACACTGGCATGATTTGTGCAAATACTTTTAACGCAACAGTTTTTGCGTTAAAGTATTTTCGCAAGAGAGCGTCTACACTGGCATGTGCCTTTGTGTAAGAGATGTGCTTTTGCGCAAAAGCATCCATGCCAGTGTAGACACTCTCTTGCGCAAGAAAGTTCCGATGGCCATTTTAGCCATTGGGCTTCCTTGCGCAAGAAATTAACGTTGCCTGTCTACACGGGCCTCTTGCGCAAGAACAATTGTGCAAGGGGGCTTATCCCTGAGCAGGAGTGTCAGAGTATTTGTGCAAGTAGCACTGATTTCCTACATTAGAACGTCAGTGTTCTTGCACAAGTACTCACGGCCAGTGTAGACAGGTGGTAAGATTTTGCGCAAAATCTTGCCAATGTAGACACAGCCCATGAGATGGTCCAGCACATTCCATTTCAAACTCCCCTTCTAATCTCTTGCTGCCCTCTTTTATACCTGGCCCAGCAGGCACTGAGGTGGAGCAAAACCTCCCTTCTCTCCTTATTTTAAAAGGGAAACTTTAACATGCAAAACAGGTGAAAGTGGGGCAATGCACCCTGCTCTGGTAAGAAAGGGGCAGCCGGCATGGCAAGGGGTGCTCCCCTACAAGTGGAGGCCCGGTGTGTGTTCCCAGCCAGGCTCCTGCCAGCTGCCAGGGCTCCCAGTATCCTAAGGCTGGCCTGCTTCCCTAAGCATCAAGTGTGCCAAAGGAGCTGGGTGCTGCTCCCAGCCTCTTCTGCTGCTCCTCTCACTGCTTGGAGGCTGGGCAGTGCAGACATGAGCTGTCCCTGCACAGGAGAAGGGGACATCATCACCCATTTGCCTGCATGCATTGGGTACCCCCACACAGCCAGAGTTCCCTGGGCAGGAACAGGAGCAGTATGGGGGTAAGCACTATCAGGTAACCGGAGACCAGGATTGCCCCAAGCCCTCCACACCCCTCCAACCTGGATTGCTTTGCCCTGAGGGCCTCTGTACTCCCTCCTACACCCCCAACCCCACCCTGAGTCCCCTACCCTCACCCCTAACTCCTGCACCTCTCCTCAAGCTCCTGCCCTGAGCCCACACACACCTGTCAACTCCATGCCCTGAGCCGCAGCGCTCTACTTACACTTACATTTCTTACAGGTACTGTCTCATAGCAATTCCCCAACCCCCTGCCCAGAGCCCTCCCTCCA
Organism: Pelodiscus sinensis; assembly: GCF_052426305.1. NCBI lineage: Eukaryota > Metazoa > Chordata > Testudines > Trionychidae > Pelodiscus > Pelodiscus sinensis. The sequence goes on along the minus strand of NC_143061.1, from coordinate 39,629,939 downwards.
TAGTGGCAATATGACAGAACCTGTAAGAAATTTAAGTTTCTTTCACCGCCTCTGGAAAATCTGAAACCCAAAACAACATTTCAGAAATATTTTATTAAACATACATACCGTTATTGCACTAGTGCTACATTCTGAACGTGTTTAACCCTGTATATTCCAACATGCTTTTCAAGTGTGACTAGACTGGGAGGTAATTGGCACCTATATAAGAAATCTCCAAGGCTATGTCTAAACTGCACCCTTCTTCTGCAAAAGCTTATGCAAATGAAGGACAGATTAGCATATTGCCACGCTTCATTTGCATAATTAATTAGGGGACGCTTTTGCACAAAAAGGAGCTGTCTGCACAGTGTAGACAGCTCCTTTTTGCACAAAATCCCGCTCTTGTGCGAGAGCTGTTCTTCCTGAAAAAAAATGAGGAAGAACGGCTCCTGTGCAACAGGAGGTTTATGCTAATCCATGCTTCATTTGCATAAACTTTTGCGGAAGAAGGGTGCAGTATAGATGTAGCCTAAGTATCGAGACAGTCTCTGTAATACTGGGACACCTGGTACACCTGAAGTGTGATGAAGACTAGATGTGCTTTTATCAATATTACGTGACCGCTAGTGATTACTATATCTAGAATTAAGCCTTTTCTGCTAAAAAGGAACCAAGTTCAGACTGTTTTCACAGTCACCAACAACTAATGGCAGTAAGAAGAGAGGAATCTTATTCATTTTTAAATTCATAAGCAATTGTTGTGAAAGAAACAAACTCATGAATATAATGCCATCAGACTATGGCTTCATGTTCTTTTCACTAGAATTGTAGCTACCTCTGCCCAATCTATTACTTGATTTACATACAAATTTTCTGGAAATGAATTAAAGTGTAAGGTCCTGCCAACACATCATTTAGAGAATGACAAAACCTGCTGCTGACTGCATTGCTGTGATCACTGCTTAAGGGGGGCAGTTGTCTTCTAAGTCACTTTATTACTGATGATTCAGCTTTGAAGCTTTGTACTTGTCTCTTTGGAATTTTCAGCTACCTTGCCTTGTAAATGCTGCACCTTGTTGTAAGATTGTTGAGCTTTGTCACTCTCAGCCATTTTGCTTTATAAGTTCAGAAACCTATTGTAAGCTTGGTGATTGTCGAGCCTTGCAACTTCATAATCTTTGTAACTCTCAGCCACTTTGCTTGCAACTTGCTCTAAGCTGCATTCCACCCTGTGATAAGAGTGAGTGAATGGAGCATGTTTGGGGTGAGGGAAACAGCAAGGCTAAACAGGGGGAGCCAGGAGGTAACAAAGACACAAGAACAAAACATCAAGCAAATGGTCTGGTAGCACTTTATAGACTATAGATGGTATTATGAGCTTTCGTGGGCACAGCCCACTTCTCAAGGATGCCCTAAGCAAACAAAGGACTCAGACTGAGGGAGGTCTGGGCATGCTCCTTGAGGAACGTGGAGGTAGGACCCCTGCATGCTTGAGAAGAGCCACCCAGTTCTTACAAAAGGCAAAAGAACATGGCAGGGACCAGCTCGCCTGCAGGGATCCATAGCTAGAAGCAAACCTCTGGAGTCAATAGTCCTTGGCTCACTCTGCAACCTTTTGCATGTGTAAGTCCTGCGGCATGAATGAATGTGTGTGTGAATGGACTAATGACTGTGTGTTTGTGTGAGATAGAGATAACTCACTCCTCTTCAGTTTAACCCTATAGTGGCACTCAATGACAGCTCAGTCCCCTTGGCTGTGTCTACATTGGCACCCCTTTCCGGAAAAGGGATGCTAATGTAGACTTTGGAATAGGCAAATCCGCGGGGGATTTAAATATCCCCCGCGGCATTTGCATTAACATGGCTGCCACTTTTTTCCGGCTTGGGGAAAAGCCGGAGAAAAGCGCCAGTCTAGACGTTATTCTCCGGAAAATAAAGCCTTTTCCGGAGGATTTCTTATTCCTACTTGAAAGTAGGAAAAAGCTCTGTTTGCATTCAAGAATGCCTTTTTTCGAAAGAGCACTTTCGAAAAAAGGCGTTCTTCCTCATAAAATGAGGTTTACCGTGGTCGAAAAAACCACCATGTTCTTTCAATTTAATTTCAAAAGAACGCAGCAGTAGTCTAGACGCAGGGGAAGTTTTTTCGAAAAAAGGCCACTTTAAAAAAAAAAAGAAACCCTGTAGACAAGACACACCCAAAGAGGAAAATTTTTAACTTCCCTATAAGGAGAAACAGAGAGTCCCAGGAGCATGAGAATAAGAGTCATTTAAGACTAAAACCTAGTTACTATAACTGTTGGTACTATTCTTAGTCACATAAAAAGATACAAGCAATAAAACACACATGATCTCACTTTTAAGTATTCTGTAAATAATTAATAATGACATAGTAAGCTGAACATCGGTGGCATTAGAAGAAATCCCCAGTGTCTTACTGAATGCGTAAGATACCAATTGCTGTATAACAGAGCCAATGTTAGGGAATAAGTCCAGGCAGCCTCTTCTGTCTTAGCAGGCCCAAATTTAAAATGAAGGACCAAAAGTTAGCAAACAATTTAAATATTTGATTAAATGGCAGGTTGCACTTTGAGTATCCCTAAAGAGATAATAAAATTCACAGATAATGGTGCAGTATGCGATAAAGGAAGAAAAGTAGATTTGTCTCTGTTTACACATTTCTTACATATGTAGACTTCCCCAACTTCAAAAGAGGGCTTACAGACACCATGTCACTTCCATATCCTCCTCTCCCCATGCTACATGCAAGCATAGCTCAGACTGAGTGGGAATAATCAAGGCCATTTTCTATAGACCAGTGGTCGCCAACCTTTTTAAGCATGAGATCACTTTTTGAATTTAACTGCAATCCAAGATCTACCTCAAACCCAAATACCTTTGCCCTGCCTCCTTTGTGTCCCTTCTCCAAGGCCCCGCCCTTGCTCACTTCATCCTCCCTTCCTCCCCCATCCTCCCTCACCTTTAACAAGGCAGGGGCAGTGGGTTGGGGTTCAGGCTCTGGTCTTGGATTAAGGGATTTGGAGTGTGAGAGGGGCTCTGAGCTGAGCTAGGGGCAGGTAGTTGGGATACTGGAGGGGGTTCTAGGTACAGGCTCTGGGAGAGCATTTGGATGCCCTCAGGGCTAGGGCAGAGGCCTGGGGTGCAGGAGTGGGTTCATGACTGAGGTAGGGGTTCAGGATGTGGGCTCCGACTGGGCACTGCTTACCTCAGGTGGCTAAGGAAGGCTCAACCCTGCCCTGGCCTTGCACTGCTCCCAAAAGCAGCCAGCAAACTCCACCCCAAGTCCTGTTGTGCTCCCTCTCTGCTCTGTGGAGATAAGATACAGAGTGGGAGGAGCACCTTGACATTAGCACCCTCCTCTCCCTCCCCTGTCCTGCCCTGCCCTGACCAGCAATCAGGAGGCTCCCAGGGTGGGAGGAGGCAGCTCCGAGGCAAAGGGCAGGAGGTACACAGCAGTAGTGGGAGGGGCAGTTGAAATGCCAGCACTTGATAGCCTGTTGGCCAGACCACTCAGGATCACCTGTCAGAGGCTCCAAGATCTACCACTGCTCGGCTACGTCTACATTGGCCCCTTTTCCGGAAGGGGCATGGTAATTTTTGAAATTGCAATAGGGAAATGCGCGGGGGATTTAAATATCCCCCGCGGCATTTAAATAAAAATGTCCGCCGCTTTTTTCCGGCTTTTAGAAAAGCCGGAAAAGAGCGTCTACACTGGCCCTGATCCTCCGGAAAAAGCGCCCTTTTCCGGAGGATCTCATTCCTACTTATTCTTATTCAAAGTAGGAATAAGATCCTCCGGAAAAGGGCGCTTTTTCCGGAGGATCGGGGCCAGTGTAGACGCTCTTTTCAGGCTTTTCTAAAAGCCGGAAAAAAGTGGCGGACATTTTTATTTAAATGCCGCGAGGGATATTTAAATCCCCCGCGCATTTCCCTATTGCGATTTCAAAAATTACCATGCCCCTTCCGGAAAAGGGGCCAATGTAGACGTAGCCCTATAGACCATCCATCTGTTAGCTGATCTTTCATGTCCACTTAATGTTTGCTTCATTAGCTGATACAGACAAGGTTACCAATTAATACTAACATTACACAGAATTCTTACCTTTTCCACTGGGAACTAGATGGAGATTGACTCTCTTTTCTCACACAAACTATTAAATAACAATCAGAGGGTTAACAACTTTTGGCTACTACTGACCTAGTCTGGAATTGTAAAAGATGAAAATTTCTGTTCCTCTTTACTAATGCCCAGATAGGTCCAGGCCATCACAATAACATTTTGTTTCTCTCTTCAAAAGACTGTTTAATGTTTTAAACTTTTTCCAGAAACAGTCTGGAGAATTGCTGGAATAGCAGATATAGTAAAACTAAGCAATGGCTACACCTCATTTAGAAAAAAAATAGACATGTTTATGGAGAGCTGAGAAAGTCCATTTTTTTCCTACTCAGCTCTAGATAATACAAGTCAGTGCAAATATGACAACAAAGGACAATTTATATTGTCTTCAGCTCTTGTAGTCCACCACACTGTTCGCCATCTCATTGTCCTCTGGAGCGCTTTCATGCTCATAACTAGCATAGTAGTATTACCGGACAGCCTCCTACCTTTTGTTGCCATATAAGATCTTCTGACAGCTTTATCTACCTATGGCTCAATCTCATCTAGATATTGAGATAAATCTCATTTAGATAAATCTCTGATTTAGACATTGGCATAGAAAATACTCTTTTGCAGACAATACCAAGCTGGGAGGGGTTGCGACTGCTCTGAAGGATAAGGTCATAATTCAAAATGATCTGGACAAATTGGAGAAATGGTCTGAGGTAAATAGGATGAAGTTTAATAAAGACAAATGCAAAGTGCTCCACGTAGGAAGGAACAATCAATTTCACACATATAGAATGGGAAGCGACTGTCTAGGAAAGAGTATGGCAGAAAGGGATCTAGGGGTTATAGTGGACCACAAGCTGAATATGAGTCAGCAGTGTGATGCTATGGCAAAAAAAAAAAGCAAACATGATTCTGGGATGCATTAACAGGTGTGTTGTGAGCAAGACACAAGAAGTCACTCTTCCGCTCTACTCTGTGCTGGTTAGGCCTCAGTTGGAATATTGTGTCCAGTTCCGGGCACCGCATTTCAAGAAAAATGTGGAGAAATTGGAGAGGGTCCAGAAAAGAGCAACAAGAAGGGTTAAAGGTCTAGAGAACATGATCTATGAAGGAAGGCTGAAAGAATTGGGTTTGTTTAGTTTAGAAAAGAAAAGACTGAGGGGGGACATGATAGCCGTTTTCAGGTATCTAAAAGGGTGTCATAAGGAGGAGGGAGAAAATTTGTTTATCTTGGCCTCTGATGATAGTACAAGGAGTAATGGGCTTAAACTGCAGCAAGGGAGGTTTAGGTTGGATATTAGGAAAAAGTTCCTAACTGTCAGGGTGGTCAAACACTGGAATAAATTGCCCAGGGAGATTGTGGAATCCCCATCTCTGGAGATATGTAAGAGTAGGTTAGATAAATATTGGTCAGGGATGGTCTAGACAGTATTTGGTCCTTCCATGAGGGCAGGGGACTGGACTCAATGACGTCTCGAGGTCCCTTCCAATCCTAGTATTCTGTGATTCATAACCGGCCTCCCCTACTCAGTTACTCCAGGTTGCTCTTAATAGGTTTATTACTTTTCCCTATGTCATCAACTCCTTCAATAAGACCTTTTCAATAGGTATGATACTTGAATTTACAAAATATATTTCCTTTGTCTCTTTGATGCAAGGCTTCAAGGAAATTGTGCTTTTTAAGTCTTAAAACAATTTCCCACTATTGATATTGTTCAGTTTTATTATTAGGTTTCTTTAATCCCCATCACTTTTCCATTTCTTTAATGTTTTAACTTTAATTTCCCTGAAAAGTCACTTTGTAAAATTCTGTTATTGGATTCTATATACAAAGTGTCCCATTTGCAAGTAAAAAGAAAGTGGACATTCCCCTGCTAGTCCAACCAGCTCAGCCTGGGCTCTGACAGTCACACTGGAGCCTGTCGGTCTGAAATGTCACAGATTTGCCAACCCTGGTGGTTTTAGAGCAAGTCTCGTAATATTTGTGGTTTGTCTTAAAAGTTGGGCATCATACAATTACACCAAAATCTCAGCTTTCATTTTAAATGTTTTCCAGCTCTCCTGATTGAAGAGAAATTAAGAAAAATAAAAATACACACCCAGAAGCCAAATAAACTCCAGGAGTGAAATTTGGCTTCAAAAATCATGAGCAGGCTCCACCAGCAACCCAAGATACTTTAAAAATACGACATTTGGGTGAAATAATTGAACACTTGGGCCAGTATAGATGCCAACAAAGTTTGAGTATGTCAACATCAGCCCTTTGGTGACATGATACCTATAAAACCCTGCTGTCCCTAGATTATGCCCCAAATAGATTTATACAGACATCGCTAAAGGCACAATTTGAAGGGAGACAATTGAGTAGCACTGGTATCTTGCAGTGTGTCTATACTGCAAAAAGAAGGGGGAACGAAGTCTCAGAGCTCAAGTCAATTGACAAACATGTAGGGTCAGCATTAAGGGGCTAAAAATATAGTCAGCTGAGTGGGGTCTGAGATTCGCTGCTGCAGGGTTATATTCAGTCTTCAGACTCCTTGCTGCTGGTTATGATATGAATGATTGACAGGGGGTGCAGTGGGAGAAACTGTTTAAAATTATTAGAGCCCCAGGGAAGCTTGCTGGCCTGACAGTTAAAAAAAGAAAGTATCTTTGTACTTGCAAATTGGGAAAAGTTTGCTACTTTGCTACAAAATCATCAAATCATGAATACGCAATACCGCAGGGCCACTCTCACAAGTTTTTCAGGTAGAATGACATTTTTAGATGGTTGGTAGGGTTGGGAGTAGATCTTTTTTGTTCCAAAGAATGCCACACATTTCAGTTCTGTCACTTAAAAAGCTAGGCACTTATAGAATACATTTTCATTTGCTGAAAAGCCTTTAGGAATCAGGGTAGGATAATTTTGATTTTCATAAGATTATATGGCCAATTAAACTGATGTACTAGGAAATTAGAAGTGGCAGATCTATAGTAATTGGCCTACCATGCTGAAGGAAGTAAACTCTACCCCTTTCTTTCACAAAGCCTCATTAGTTAACTCTTTCTGAATGTCTAGACTACAGAGTTTGTCCATCCAGGGAACGCGTCTGCTCTTCCTACATTTCGTGGAAGAGCAGACACACTCTTTCGAAAGCCCCATCTTCCTCGTTTCACAAGGAAGAAGGGCTCATCTGAAAGAGGCGATTTTTCCAAAATTTGGCCCAGTGTAGACAGGCCAAATTTCAGAAAAGCCTCTTCCAAAAAAACAATCGGAAAAGGTACACAAATTGCAAAGCACAAATTTGCGTACTTTTTTCTGACAAAAAGTGGCAGTTTAGCTGTAGCCTGAGGCTGTTGTCTAGCAGCCTCTGACTGTTGCCTTTTCTATAGTTGAAAGTTGATGTATTTTAGCAGTGATAAGGCATAGCGCTGTAGCACCTTAGAGACTAACAAAGTGAGTGTGAGTGTGTGTGTGTGCACACACACGCACAAAACCCACTTCCTCAGATGAGCTGAGAATATTCCTCAGTGGGATCAGAGGAAAGACACTGGTAGAATGTGGTGTTGGTGAGTTGTCCAGCAGGCTCCTGCTCGCAATCTCTCCTGTTCATGACAACTACAGCACCCCCTTTGCCAGCCTCTTTGATTGTAATGCTCAAGTTGTTTTGAAGGCTGTAGATAGCATTGTGTTCTGCATGGCTGAGGTTGTGTGTCACATGATGTTGTTTGTTCACAATGTCAGCCTGTACACATTTTCGGAAGCAATCGATGTAGAAGTTCAGATTCTTGTTAGGACCATCAGGAGGGGTCTACATAGAGACCTTCCTCTTGTGGTGTTGGTAGAGGGAATCCTGAGGGTCAGTGCAATGTTCAATGGCGTGTTGGAAATATTCCTTTAGATGGAGGTGGTGAAAATAGGTTTCTAGGTCACCACAGAACTGAATCATATGTGTGGGTGTGGTGGGGCCGAAAGAGAGTCCCCAAGATAGGACAGATTCTTCTGCTGGGCTAAGAGTATGGTTGGATAGGTTGGCACTGTTGTTAGGTGAGTTGAGGGTCCCAGAGTTGAAGTATCCTGAGGCATGTAGCTTCACGTCTACACAGCAGCTTTATTTCAGAGAAAGTAGCATTATTCCGAAATAACAGTGTGCGTCTACACTACAAGCCTTTATTTCAAAATAATGGCAAGCTGGAGGACTTTTGGAGGTTCCCTTAATCCTTGTGAAATGAGGGTTACAGAAAAGTCGAAGGAAGAGTGTTCTTCCTTCGACTTCCTGCTGTGTAGACAATGTCAAAAGCCTAATTAAGCTATTTCGACTTAGCTGAATTTGCGTGGCTTAATTTGACTTTAGCCCTGGGCTATGTGTACACTGCAGGCTTCTTGTGCAAGAACTGTTTTGTGCAAAAGGTCTTGCGCAAGAGCGCGGCCACACTGCCATGTGCTTTTGCACAAGAGCATCCATGGCAGTGTGGATGCTGTCTTGCGCAGGAAAGCTCTGATGGCCATTTTAACCATATGGATTTCTCGCACAAGAAGGCTTATTTCTCGTGGGGAGAGGAATAACTCTTGTGCAAGAAGCCCTCTCTTCTGATGCTTTACTGTAAATTTACTTGTGCAAGAACACGCATGCAGTGTAGACGTATCCCTGCTGTATAGATGTGCCCTTAGGGTATGTCCACACAGCAGGGCAAAAATTGAATTAAGCTATGCAACTTCACCTACATCAATTGCGTAGCTGAAGCTGAAATAACTTAATTCGGCTTTTAGTGCTGCCACAAAGCAGGAAGTTGAAGGATGAACACTCTTCCTTTGACTTCTCTTACTCCTCATGAAATGAGGGTTACCATGTAAGAAGTCCTCCAGCTTGACATTATTTCGGAATAAAGGCCAAAACCTACTTCCTCAGATGAGCAGACGTATCCAACTAGTGAAGGATAGTGATATTCTTTGACTATCTAGCCAATAAAAATGGATGTTTTCATATTTGTATGTAACATAAATGATTAAATAAAACAGGGATGGTTAACCTTAGGGCTGGATGCAGCTCCTTGGCTTCCCTGGATCCAGCCCCCAAGGCTCAGGTCCCCCGCCCCAGCTTCGGGGAACCTGCACCGGCACTCCAGCTCCCCCACTGCCCCACCACAGGGCTGGAGCACACAAAATCTGATAGTCTGGGCCTCCCCACGGTCTGGTGTGGGAGGGAAATGTGGGAGTGTCTTTCCCCTTCTCATTCGGGGGCCACATCAGTGTGATTTTTTGTGTGTGTGTGGATTTGTTTTTGTTTGGTTGGTTGGTTTTTTGTTTCTCACTTGTGTGAAGCCCTTGACTGACTTTTCTGCTAGTCAGTGGCCCCAACCCAAAAAACGTTCCCTACGCCTGAAATAGAGCACAGTAAGTTTAGACCTTAAACTAAATTCATAAATGAAAAAGTCATTTAAATTGAACAGTACATGCTTGCTGCCAAAGTTTTAAAGAAAGTCAAACTATTGAACTGGTGGAAGTCACTGGCTAATCATTCGGAACCAGCTTGTGACAGAAGTAGCCTCTTCTGCAAATGCAGAGAGAATAAACTGAAATGAAGAAAACAGTATACTTGTTGAGTTCAAGGACTAATGCATTCAGAGTTTGCAAACTGATTAGGAGTTGAAGAGGCAGGAAAGCTCATTTTCCCTCTTGCAACCTGAGAATAAAAATGAGATGTAGGAGGAATGAGATTTACTAGTTCTAAAATCTTGAAAGATATGGAAACCAAAACCAGCTGAATTCACTAAATACACATACTGCCTTTAATAAAATATGTTAATATGTTTTGCACTCAAAGCTATGATAAAGAAGTTTATCTAGCTCATTTAAAATTAATTTTAAAGAAGTCTGCATTTTTAATAATTCCAATTTTAGTGAAAATAGAACTTGATCCAAATCACAATAGGTTAATTTAGTGAGAAATGCATAATTTATGATTCTCTAACATAAAAATGTGCATAAATATTTAAGATATATAATTGCTTAAATCTGCTATATGTTTGAGCAAGTCAGTCTGTCGGTTCAAGAACTCCTCCTGAACAGTGAGAGCTAGGACCACCAAATTTGATATGCAGCTTCTTCATATCATAACTTAAAACAATGTATGAGTTTGGTTGTGCCAGGAAAATGGGATGTGCCTGGAATGGGATCGTTTTTCATAAAACCAAACAGAAGAGACACAGATTACCAGGCAGGTGAAAAGGGCTTCTTGGAGTTACCCCCTTGTCTGGGGCTGCCCCAACCCATGCCTCTCACCCTGTAGAGGGGTGGGGGTGGCTGAAGTCCCCCCAGGTTTGTATGGGAACATTGCTGGCTGTTCCACTTCAGCAGGGAGCAAGAAGAAATTGCAGTTTGCTGCATTCCTCTCTGGATGAGGAGTACAGGGGGCATATGAGTTGTGCACTTTGCTCTCACTCCTCCACAGGCACAGAAAGTGGAAGAGCAAATATCACTGGTATGAATCTGGAGGGGGGGGTGACTTTGGTGCACACACACACAGTTCCCAATGCTGAGTCCCTCCTTACCCTCATCCCTGACTCCTGATTCCCCCACACCCTCAGCCCCCTACCTTGAGCCCCTCCTTATGCCCCAGCCCTGAGTACTGCACTACCCCACACCTCGGCCCCCCACCCTTAGATACTCCTCACCCCCCCAAGCCCTGATTTCTGCACCTCCCATACCATCAGCCCTCTGCCCTAAGCCCCTAATCAAGGACCTGAGCACTGACACGTATATATGCTAATAAGTATATAGATACATTGAATGTTCATTAGCAAAAAGTAATTAACTTAAAAGCTATATTTAGTTGCAATTAAACATGTTGTAATAGATATGAACTAATGAGAATCAGTTTTTCTTTAATAAAAATAAAAAATGTAAAAAGATTAAAAACAAATTATTTTCTGATTTAAAGTAAGTTATTTGAATTGATTTAAAGTAAGTTTAAAATTAATCCAGCCTATTGCCCAGTTCATGACATTTGCTCTCATCAGAAAAAAATGAGTTTTGAGAGGTTTCAATACAACATCCACCATTCCCAAGAAGTCAGAAAGGTCTGTGTATAGGAATCACTTTATTTACCACTGAAGTTGAGTGCCCACAAAGATGACAGAAAGAGATGGACCATGCTACACAGAGTTGGACTATCAGTAGAATTCAGAAATGCAGGATGTTCTTACAATTCCTTCCCACTCTTCCAAAAGCCCTGTATGATTGGCTGCAATGACAACAAGTGACCAATAGCTCTTCTTTCTCTCTCATCCAGCAGAAATATAATATATGAAGATCTACCATCTCCTAGAGCTGGAAGGGACCTTGAGAGGTCAGTGAGTCCAGTGCCCTGCCCTCACAGCAGGACCAAGTACCATCCCTGACACATTTGCCCCAGATCCCTAAATGGCCCCCTCAAGGATTGAACTCACAACCCTGGGTTTAGCAGGCCAATGCTTAAATCACTGAGCTATCCCTCCCCCACAAAGCAGCCCAATGCTCCCTAAAACCATACTGGGGCATAGGTTCAGTATAAACTCAGAGCAATATTCCCTCCTAGAGACTAGTGGGTTTGGATGGGCACCATCCAACAGACCAGCCTGCACAACTTGCTTAGGCTACATCTAGACTACAGCTCTATTCTGGAGTACCAGAAGAAAAATTTCCAGGATACAAAAAAAATTCGGAAAACGGACACATTCTTTCACCATCCCTGTAAACCTCGTTTCATGAGGAAGAAGGGATGGCTCAAAAGAGGAGGTTTTTCCAAAACATGGCACCATGTAGATGCACCAAATTCTGGAAAAGCCTCTTTTGAAAGAAAAGCAGAAAAAGATATGGAAATTGCAAGCCACAATTTGCGTATCTTTTTCTGGCTTTTTTTGGTAGTGTAGACCTAGCCTTAGCTTGAGAACTCAAGATCGCATGGCTGAGGCAATGAATACCAGTCACAGTATGTCTGTATTTGAAACATTACAGAAGCAGCACTGAAGTGGTCTCACTGTAGCAAAGACATTTCCTACAGCAGTGGTCACCAACCAATAGATCGGGATCTACTGGTAGATCTTGGCGCCTCTGAGAGGTGATCTTGACTGGTTTGGCTAAGAGGCTACAAAGCGCAGCACTTCAGCTGCCCCTCCCCTCACAGCTGCGCATCTCCTGCCCTTTGCCTTGGAGCTCCCCGCCCCCGCGGGAGCCTCCTGCTTGTGGTACAGAGAAGGGAAGGAAGAGGAGGGGGTACTGATATCAGGGTGCCCCCTCTTCCACCCTGTATTCTATCTCCACAGAAAAGGGGAGGGGGAGGGCGGCACAACAGGGCTTGGGATGGAGGGAGTTTGCAGGCAGCTTTTGAGAGTGGTGCAGGGCCAGGTCAGGGGTGAGCCTGCCTTAGCCCGCCTGCACCACCACCCAGGAGCCATCTGAGGTAAGCAGTGACCAGCTGTAGCCAGCTACGAACCCCTGCCTCAGTCATGAACCCTCTCCTGCACCCCAAGGCCCTGTGCTAGCCTTGAGCCCCTGGACCCAAACTCCTTTGGAGAGCCTGTGCCCTGAACCCCCTCCTGCACCCCAAATCCCTGCCCCAGGCTCAGTTCAGAGCCTCTGTACACTCCAAATCCCATAGCCCAAGACCAGAGCCTGTGCCCCAACACTCTGCCCCTGCCTAGTGAAAGGGAAGGAGAATGGGAGAGGGAGGAAGGGAGGACAGAGTGAGCAGAGGCAGGGCCTTGGAGTAGGGGCAGGAAGGAGGTGGGGCAGGGTATTTGGGTTTGAGGTAGATCTTGGATTGCACTTACATTCAAAAAGTGTTCTTGCACTTAGAAAGGTTGGAGACCACTATCCTACAGTGAGGAAAGGGGCTCTTCTGTGGCTGTAGTAAGTTCTCTGCCCCAAGAGCAATATCTAGGTTAACAGAAGAATTGGCCCACTGATGTATCCTTGTCTATTCTGAGCCTTAGATAAGCTTCCCTAGGTTTTTCCTAGGTGCGAGTTTGTCCACATCCCTAAGCCACATTGCTAGGTCAACCTAACTTTCTAGTGTAGGCCAGCCGAATCTGTTAGCTTCAATCTCTTGGGAAAATTAAAGTCTTTTTGTACACAGTACAATTACTAGCTTTCCCCAACACCTTCATGCAGTGACTCTTAGCAAGTATGCATATGGATAAAGAGCTCTCTACAAGCAAGACAACTGTGCTGATAAAAGCTAAGTTACATAACCTGTTTTGCATTAATCTAATAACTCACGTGAACACTTGATTGGGACAGATGACAAGCCAAAAGCTATTTATAAAAGCACCTGAGAGCTATCTGAAAATTCTCTTTGTCAATACCTGGCTTCACACAGATCCTTCCCATAAATCAAACACATCCTCATAATGAAAATAGAACTTTAATTATTCACAGGCATTTCCCTTGAGCATTCTCTGATCTTTTGGTGAATGAGTAAGAGCAGCTGGTGCAGACAAAGCACACCATCTCTGCTGGCTGCCCTGTTAAAAGCAGTGACTCATCAACACATGACGTCAAACTCTCCACTCTTCCGAAATGGGAAAAAAAAAAGTTTAATTGGAGGAGGGGAGAAAGGCACTTGAACAAAACAACCTGAACTTCCTTCCAATTACTGCGTTAGTCATCCAGCATCCAAGTTGCCATAAAAAAGGCCAATACATGAAGAGTTAAATTACATACATCTAGTTTGGTCTTTTAAGTGGGTGACTTTGCTTTTCTATTAAAATGTCGGTCCATAAAACATGTTTCCTTACCAAATAAATAAATAAAAATAAAGGTTAAATACCTAGTGACTGTTACAAAACAGCATTCCCCTTGGTAAAACCCATTTACCAATTTTGCATGAATATGCTTCATCTCTGAGAAATATTCAATGTCATCCAAGGGAGAATGACTCAAAAAGAAGGAACTGATATAAGGAAGACTGACAAATATAGTGACTGCTTCATGTTTATTAAGAATTTTCATAAGGTGTTTGCATGATAGCAGATATCACAGACTTCAACTAAGTAGTTCTTGAAACTGCCAAAAGAGCATTTTACAGGATCAAAGTGCACAAGTGAGGTACCCTTACAAGAATATTATGAAAAAAATCAATAAAAGCTTCATGATAAATGCAAAATACCCTCCCTGCACTAGTTCAATCTCAACTAAACAAATGTGCATTACAGTTGAATGCACAACCTTTATTTTATCCCCTTGCGCAAACATTAGATTTGCAGCCTGCTTCCATCAAAATCAGCAGCAAAACTGGCAAGTCTCAAAGAACCAGCATATATGTAAAATGCAGTCCTACGCCAGAAAGACATTGTATTATTTTAAAGTGCCTTAAAGGTGGCATTCCTTATAAAAAGCAATTCACAGGTTCCTCTGAGCAGTTATGCTAGAAGCAGGCATACTAGAATTACTAGCTCATCTCTTCAAAGATAAAAGTCAAATAGCTTTTGCAAGATTAGAGGTGGTCTGAAAGGACAGCATGGCACAGACATAAATACATCAAAGGTCACACTTGGTAACCAAGCTAGGAAGAGAACCCAGATGTGCTGGCAAGATATAAACACCTACTCTCCCCCGGCCCCCCTTTTAGGCCATCCCCAGGTGTTTCCTGCTCAGGTTAATTGCATTAGTATTTAAATGAAAGAACCAAGGCTAATTGACCAATCACATGGCAGTCTCCAGACAAGATTCTCAGTGCAGAAAATATGGCATCAGAACTCTTAACAAAACTTATGCACCCTTCCCCTAACCTTTTTTTAATCACTTAACAGAAATGCTTCCCAATCTGATCTTATAAGCACCAACTTCATTCTTACAGCCACCCTCACATAGATTTTCTGCAGTGCCATTTTCCTAGCAACATTTGAATCCCTAGAATTAGATGTGCTGTTTTCTCACTCCTAAAGGACAGGAGACTTATAAAAGGAAGCAACACCTTCTGATTTCTTCCTTTGAGGTTTCTCTCATGAGTACTAGTCTCTAGCAGTGCTTTAGTACTGGTAATTCCAGAAGAAAAATTAAAACCCAATAGGTCATTCACTCAGTCTCAGATCAGCATGTGCTTAATTTTAACCACAAACTTAGTATTGAAAATGTGATTAAGGAGCAAATCATGAATCATTGGCCAGATCACCTCTTTTACAAATGCTTTGCATTGTCTTTAATCATTTAATCACATGCCTGTGAAGTAGACTTTGGATTCCATGATTACTCATAATATAGAGGTGGGGAATCAGAGTAGCAAGTGTGAAAACTCACAAGGGCAATTCCCAGAAGAAGTGTACAGGCTAAAGAGACAAAATATTAATCTCCAGGAGAGCAGAGGAAAGGACCTGGGGAAAAGTCAGCAGATATGATATCCCTTGACTTTAGCAAAGCTTTTGATATGGTTTCCCACAATATTCTTGCCAGTAAGTTAAGGAAGTGTGGATTGGATAAATGGACTGTAAGATGGATAGAAAGCTGGCTAGCTTCCCAGGCCCAATTGGTAGTGATCAACAGCTCAACGTCTGGTTGGCAGTAGGTTTCAAGTGGAGTGCCCTGAGGATCGGTTCTAGGGCCGGTTTTGTTCAACATCTTTACTAATGACCTGGATGAGGGGATGGATTGATTGTACCTTCAGCAAGTCTGCGGACGACACTAAGCTAGGGGGAGAGAGAGATACATTGGAAGGTAGGCATAAGGTCCAGAGTGACTTAGACAAATTGGAGGATTGGGACAAAAGAAATCTCATGTGGTTCAACAAGGATAAGTGCAGAGTCCTGCACTTGGGACAGAAGAATCCCAAGCATTGTTACAGGCTGGGGACCGACTGGCTGAGTAGCAGTTCAGCAGAAAAGGACCTGGGGATTACAGTGGATGAGAAGTTGGATATGAGTCAACTGTGTGCCCTTGTAGCCAAGCAGGCTAATGGCATATTAGGGTGAATCAGGAGGAGCATTTCCAGCAGATCTAAAGAAGTTATTATTCCCCTTTATTCGCCATTGGTGAGATTACATCTGGAGTATTGCGTCCAGTTGTGAGGCCTTCCCCTCCCCCCACTATACAAAGAATGTGGATGCATTGGAGCAGGACCAGCAGAGGGCAACCAAAATGATTAGGGGTGTGACAGGGCGCTCGCCCTGCACTGGCCCTTTAAGGGCAGACCCCGGCCTGAACCAGGGCCGGGGAGTTTAGCCCAGCTGAGGCTGTACTAGTCCATTAGGGCCCAGCTGGGCGCTATAATAGAGGATGGGCTGCTGCTGTGAGAGGGAAGCAGTGAGAACCTGGCTGCTGAGGGAGCTGGGGTGGGCTGGAGGAGGAGGAGGAGGAGGAGGAGGAGGAGGCGGCGGCAAGGCAAGGCAAGGCAAGGCAAGGCTAGGCTAGGGGAGCTCTGGCCAGCAAATCCTCAGACTGCAGGGCTTGAAAGAAGGCCCGATGAAGGAACATCGACCCCCGGAAGGGGGGCTCAGAGACAGACTTGGGCACTGCCAGAGGGCAGTGTGACAAAGAGGATGCCGCAGCCGGGAGTAAAGAGGGGAGACCCCACCCCAGAGAAGGCACCCTACCTACTGAGGGAGCCAATTCCTGAGGACAGACGGCAGGGGGGTTACGGTGGTGAGTGAACCCCCTCACAAGGGGGATGGAGCACATGACCTACGAGAAGAGGCTAAGGGATTTGGGCTTATTTAGTCTGCAGAACAGACGAGCGAGGGGGGATTTGATAGCAGCTTTCAACTTCCTGAAGGGAGGTTCCAAAGAGGATGGAGAGAGGCTGTTCACAGTGGTGACAGATGACAGAACAAGGAGCAATGGTCTCCAGTTACAGTGGGGAAGGTCTAGATTGGATATTAGGAAAAACTATTTCATTTGGAGGGCGGTGAAGCACTGGGATGGGTTATCTAGGAAGGTGGTGAAATCTCCATCCCTAGAGGTTTTTAAATCTCAGCTTGGCAAAGCCCTGGCTGGGATGGTTTAGTTGGGCCTGGGCCTGCTTTGGGCTGCGGGCTGGACTCGATGACCTCCTGAGGTCTCTTCCAGCCCTAGGATTCTATGATTCTAAGTATACAAACAGAGCAATCAGAGGGGCATATATATACTTGGTTCGATTTATTTTTTCCTGGGGTGGGGGGAGCAGATGGAGAGAAGGTGTAAGTAGAACTGAGGGGAGCTGAAAGAGATAGGGAAAGGCAAGGTGGAAAGCAACATAGAAGCTTACCAAGGAAAGACTTGGGAGAGTGGGGTTGGAGTAGAGAAGCAGGAAGTGGTTGGGGAAAACAATCTGTTAACAAATGAAAGTCATCTTTGGTTTATGTTGTGAATAGGCCTGTTGAACTCGCTCACATCCAAAGGTGTGAAGGTTAGTGTCCCTGGGTCAGACCTCTCCCATCCCTCCACTATTCTTGTTGTTCTGGGATAGGTTCTCCTCTGCTTCTCCCTATCCCAGGTGGTGGAGAAGCTTGTTGAACCCTAGGGTAGAATTAGCTGCTTTTGAAGATTAGCACCTGCTCCAGATCAGGCTTTGCTTTCTCCAAGTTCTATGACCAGAAACAAGAGGACCACCAAATTAGCTCCCACATCCACCCCCACCCCCCGTTTAGTGATTCCCAGCTTTGCTCATCAAGTAGCTAATTTGACACCACTTTGCAAAGCAAAGGGAGCAGGAGATAAATTCTGTTGATGAACCTCCTTTCCAGAACCACAAGACCAGGGCCTCTCCTCAGTGAAATACCTCCATCTAGTAAGCCGCCTTCTTCTGTAGTACCGACCAAATGTTAAATCAAGAATAGCCTTCATTCTTTCATTCTCTGGACTAGTGTTCATTGAACAGTCACAGGATCAGAGCCCTAGCTCGCCTCCATTGGTAGATCACCGCTCTCTTGGAGCCATTCACATACCTGCTTTGTTTGGAGCATCGCTGAAGTATGTTGGCAAGCTTTCGGGGGGAGGAGGAAGAAGTGGGGAAGGATGTCTTCTTCCTTGAACTGAGAAATCTTACATAG
Organism: Pelodiscus sinensis; assembly: GCF_052426305.1. NCBI lineage: Eukaryota > Metazoa > Chordata > Testudines > Trionychidae > Pelodiscus > Pelodiscus sinensis. Next base: position 39,611,848 of record NC_143061.1, on the reverse strand, counting down.
CAAAATGAAGAATAATAAGTTCATCAGGAGCTGTCCTTGTGCTGAATCCCACTTCTCTATTAGGACTGTGATCCAGATACAGGGTTGCTCCTGCTTTGACTTCAGTGTGCAATCTCCAGGTTTCCTTTCCTCAGCAGCAGGAAGAGAGTTAAGTCTCTCCCTAACCTTCAAACATGGAAATTGCTGCAGCTACCTGCCTCTGTGCAGGGACTGCCAGGGTCCCAATGTAAAGGAAAACATGACTAAGCTCATCTAGAGTGCATTACTGAATTCCCAGGAGGACTGTCCTTTAGCGAATCTTTTAACTTAGGCTATGTCTAGACTGCAGGCTTCTTTCGGAAGAAGCTTTTCCGGAAGACATCTTCCAGAAAAACTTCCTCCAAAAGAGAGCGTCCACACTGCAAAGGCACACTGAAAAAGCGATGTGCTTTTTTCAAAAGATAGCGTCCACACTGAATATCTCGCATTTCAGCTGTGATTACTATGGATGGAATGGCCACCAGGGCACCTGTACTTTTTCCTCTTTCCTCTTCTTTCGAAAGAACTCCCTCTTCCCTGTCCACACACGCCTTTCTCTGAAAGAGCTCTTTTGGAAAAAGGCTTCTTCCTCATAGAATGAGGATTACCAATGTCTGTTCTTTCGATTTTCTTTCAGAAAGACACAATTTCAGTGTGGAGATGTAATTGAAGTATTTTTTTGGAAAAACAGACATTTTTCTGAAAAAAAAAAACCCTCTCTAGTGTAGACATACCCTGAGTCACACCTGCAACAGAGCAAAACCACCCTCGTGTAGAAAGTGAAATTCAGCAGAAAATACCATCAACTTCCCTTACGTTTTCTAAAATGAGGTTATCAGAAATTTTAAACTTTGGCCACATAAAGCCCTGATTTTCTTGAAAACTCCTGGCTATGGAAAGAGCTGCAGGAAGCCTCTTTCTGTCCTTATTTGACTATCAACGGGTAGCTTAGTTTTCTCTTGGCCTCACTTCACATTGTGTATTAGTTAAAAAAATATATAGCCACTTTTACAGATTTAGCTTTCTTTCCCTCCCCACAATCAACTCCCCATTGTCTTGCTGCTGCAAACAGTTCTCCTGCCTTATGTTTGGGGGGGATGGGAGGAGGGGAGTGACTATGGAACTGTGTGAACAAATCCAGGTCCTGTATTCACTACTTTACCTGCTTAATTTAAATAAACTTTTACCCCTATCACTCTAAAAAAACAGCTATAGGAAAGTGAACTGAATTCTACTGCCTCATGCATCAAATGATCGAACTAAATTCCAGGGCCCCTATTCAACAAAGCACATAATCACATTTAACACCAAGAATGCATCAAGCCTCATCCAAGTCAGCTGGGCTACTCATAGGTTTCTCTACTGAAGAGCTTGGCTGAATCAGTGCCTTACTGCCAAATTGTCATTAGCAGTTAGATATAGCTGGAAAATGGTGGCAGGCAAGGAGGACTTTTTTTTTAATAACCGGATTTCTGGTTTTCCAAACCTCTTATTCTTCATCTCTATTTTCTAACCAGCATAGCTTGAATATCAGCTCCTAGGATGTTTGCAGGGTTGGGGCTATTGAAGTGGGGAAGCAGAGACATGTCTTTACACTTTAACACTACACATATGACCTGGAAATCAGACAGTAAGCACAGAATCTCACCATGTTATCTTTAGAATACTACTTCAGAGTACAATCATATTAGATTTGCTTTGACTTAATTAGTTTTTCATTATCATTGGGACAGAACTGTTACGCTAAACTTTATCATTTCCCCATTGTACTCCAGTTGGAAAAGGATTAAAATGAATAGCTTATTTTAAACTGCTTTCTCGTATTTTATTCAGTCCTTTCTGCACCCACTTTTTTTTGACAGCAGATTCACATGCCATTCGTTACATAGTATTTTGGATAAGGCCAAATCAGTGCTGCAAATTTAAGGTTTTTTCTATCACTTGGAAGAGACATGATGGAAGGGAAGAGCATCCACTAAACCAGCAGAAAATAGGATTCTCACAGTCCATCACAAAGAGCCAAATCCCTGTTATCCTCTTGTCACTAATATTACTTTCCTGGGAATATTCTTTTTGGATTCCATAATCAGCAATCACTTTACAGCCTTACCTTGCACTCTGGTTTTAGCTCTTCTCCTGGAAAGGTCTTTACCAGATATCTTCCTTGGTTTGTTTCCTTCAGAGCTACTCCCCCAGCGCACTTTGTCTCCACAGAAATAAGTGTGATGGTAGCACACCAGATGCCAGCTCATGCTGAAGCTGGAGGCCAATTCACCTGGGGTACGTCTACACTGCACGCTTATTTTGAAATAAGCTATTTTGGAAGAAATACTCCAAAATAGCTTATTTCAAAATTGCACGTCTACACTACAGGGAAGCCTCAAAATTACTCTGAGGCAGGCTTCCCTAACGTGGATGTGCTACCTCAATCCACACTATAGCTATTTCTAAATAGCTATTTCGGAATAGGCATTATTCTTCATGGAATGAGGTTTACAGAAATCAGAATAAGCTGTTCGTTATTTCAAATTTATTTCAAAACAATGAAATTGCTGCATAGATGCTTGCATTGTTATTTCAAAATAATGGTGCTGTGTAGATGCACCCTTATATACTAGTGTCGATCAAAGTGTTAGTTGTATGGTAATAGTATTTGATATTTAAACCTCATGGAAATCTTGTTAGTCTTTAAAGTGCTACATTGTCCTGCATTTTGCGGAAACTAGTGGGATGTTCTCAGTTAGCTGTATCCTATTCTAATGCAGTATAGTAGCAAACATTTACATTGTGTATACTCCTGTAATTAAATAGCCCATCAAAGGAGAAAAGCCTTTGTGGAATGCAACTGAAGATCTTTATCAGAAAAGTGCTAAATTCAAAGCAAGTGGCCATTGTATGTGCTGACTGGAGGTCAATAACTCAAAATGCATTCCTCACACTTCCTCATCAAAGAAAAAACCCACACGGGGTTGTTGAAGCAAAATGCAGGACAATGTAGCACTTTAAAGACTAACAAGATGGTTTATTAGATGATGAGCTTTCGTGGGCCAGACCCACTTCCTCAGATCAAATAGTGGAAGAAAATAGTCACAACCATATATACCAAAGGATACAATTAAAAAAAATGAACAAATATGAAAAGGACAAATCACATTGCAGAACAGGAGGGGGATGCGGGGGGGGGGGGGGGGAAGAAGGAAGGTAAGTGTCTGTGAATTGATGATATTAGAGGTAGGGAGAGTGGGATGTTTGTGAGTTATGGTATTAGAGGTGATAATTGGGGAAACTGTCTTGGTAATGGGTGAGATAGTTCAAATGTTTAAGTCCTTGTTGGCAAGTGTCGAATTTTAACATGAATGACAGTTCAGAGGATTCCCTTTCAAGTGCAGATGTAAAAGGTCTTTGTAGCAGAATGCAGGTGGCTAAGTCATTGAGAGAGTGTCCTTTCTGGTTAAAATGGCAAGAAACTGTTTTCTCTTTGTGATCTTGTCTGATATCTGTTTTGTGGGCATTAATCCTTTGGCGAAGTGTCTGAGATGTTTGTCCAATGTACATAGCAGACGGACACTTTCGGCACATGATAGCATAGATTATATTTCTGGATGCGCAGGAATATGTGTTCTTGATCTTATAACTCACTTGGTTAGGTCCAATAATGGTATCAGCAGAATGAATATGTGGACAAAGCTGGCAACGGGGTTTGTTGCAAGGGAAGGTACCAGGGTTGGTGTCATTGTCAGCTTGCTTTTGGTAGAAAATACTGTAAGATTGAAAGAGCATCCATCTCTGGACTATTTAGCCCCCTCTAGGGAAGCATACCAGATGCAGGGGAGAGCCCCAAAGACAATCTGGGAACCCTGAAAAGACTTTTGGGAAGCAGGCTGTTTATAACATCACTGCTACAATTTGGAATTACAAACTATGATTCTCTTGTTAAGATATTTCACCTGCTTTAACTTCTCTATAACTCATTTATCCAGTATTAAAGGAAAGCAACTCTTGCTAGGTTGATACAGGTGTAACCAAAGTACCTAGTACAAGAGTATGAATGTTGAAGGGGCAGATCTCCAGCTGGTGTAAATTGTCATAAATTGTTCCATTCAAATGAACAGAGCTATTCCAAATAAGGATCTGTCCTTCATGTCTCAATGTTTGTCTTTTATAAACAGATCAAACAGAAGATTTTGGCAAATTGTTTTCTAATTTTTTCTGTAATTTGTTGTATATTAAAACATCGGGTTATGAGGCCTTTTGCCCTTGTTTTAATAAATGAGCGAATGGAATTTAGAATATAACAATTGTATTATCATATACATTGGTCTTCTCTAGGGTTTGCTGAATTATAGCTACATCATTTCTTTTAGCCTCGGTCCCATTAGTCATAGTCTGAATCAATAGGTTTCCATGGCAGCAAGTTTCTGTGCAATGCAGCAATTCATTCTTTATTTCTGCTCTAAACTTCTACTGATATTTCAACCTTGACCTTATACAAATTTCCTTTATCAAAAGTCATTTAATACAATCACTAGAGTTTATTTATACCATGATCGAGCGCAAGATTCCACATGCTAGTTGCTGGAAAAGGTTGCTGCTTTTCTTCCAGAAAGATACTTTTTAGCTGGTTCTACCTCACATTTTTCAGAGTACAGTGAACCCTCGTTTATCGCGGTAGATAGGTTCCAAACCCGACCGCGATAGTTGAAAATCCGCGAAGTAGGGACATGTATATTTAACATGTATACAGCGAGCCCTCGCTACTTCGCGGTTCGACTATCGCGGATTCACGTATATACATAATGTAATGAAAAAAGTCCGCGAAGTCGGGAATCCGCGATGGTCGAACCGCGAAGTAGCGAGGGCTCACTGTAGTTGTTTTCACAGATTCAGACTCACACAACAAGGAGTACTGTGGCACCTTAAATGCTAAAAACAGATATTTAAGGTGCCACAGGATTCCTTGTTGTTTTCACATATTTTTGGCAGAAATTCAAAAAACCTAGACCCCAGAACCGTGTCAAGCTTTAAGTCTGCAAAGTGGGTTGATCCCTGTGCAATGCTGAGCTCCCAAATCTCCCCAGCATCCGAAGCTATATTTTGAAAAAAAAAATCAAAACATATTTGCTCTAGAGTAGTAGAATTTCATTGATCAGCAATGGGAGGGGATTTTCCTCCTTAAGAATGATGATCAATCCTATTATTTTCAATGAGAATCCTGCATCTAAATCCTTACAGCAGCTTTGAAAGTCTTAGCTACAATGTTTAGCTCTTTTACTCTTTCTTCATAAATCATTTCTACCCACCTCCTGTTCTCTGTATTGGATTATTTTTCACAGGTAATGTTCAACTGTACACTTCCTGTTGGATTGACCATAAAATAAATAATCATTTAGCTAAATCCTTTTACTGCAAAATATTATTCATGTTAATCTGTCCAACGAGTATTTTCAAAAGTCAACATGGAACCCATACATTAAATGGTACGTCTAGACTACATGCCTCTGGCGACAAAGGCATGGAGATTAGACTACCAGGCATACGAAAATGAAGTGGCGATTTAAATAATCGCCACTTCATTTAAATTTACATGGCTGCCGCGCTGAGCCGATCAGCTGTTTGTCGGCTCAGCGCGGTAGTATGGATGTTCCGCGGTCGACATCAAAGGCATTTGTCAACTTCCCAGGTATGCCTCATCCCAGGAGGCATACCTGGGAGGTCGACAAATGCCTTTGATGTTGACCGCAGAATGTCCAGACTACCACGCTGAGCCAACAAACAGCTGATCGGCTCAGCGCGGCAGCCATGTAAATTTAAATGAAGCGGCGATTATTTAAAACGCCGCTTCATTTTCCTATGCCTGGTAGACTAATCTACATGCCTCTGTCGTCAGAGGCATGTAGTCTAGACGTACCCAAATATTCTCTCTCTTGGTTGTTTACTTTTTCAAAAGCATACACATTTCATAGTCTTTATTTCATAGGACTTCTCCTCCCTCTTTTTCCACAGCTCCATTTGAAAGGGCCGTTGTTAAACACACGCTTGGTAGGAAGTTACCTATCTCACCTAAATATTTATAAATATTCAATACACTTCAATGAGCTAGAAATTGAGAACAAAATACCAACTACAAATTCAGTGACAATAAGGGTGTGAAACATCACTAGGCCTTGCAACACTTGGGCAATTCTCCCACTCCACTAATCTCATTTGTCCCCATTTTTAATATGAACATGCGTCAGTTATTGATATCTTATTCTGAAACACTCATTGATGTCACCATCACCCCGTCACAATTAGCTGTATAGCAGAAAGCTAGCCATAACCATTACAGTAAGAATCTCACAAGCAGAGAATGTTAATAAGAAAATGGAAAAAGTTAGTCAACACAGCTGGCAAGAGCTCAGAAAGAAATCTAAGCCAAAACATGCTTGTGTTGAATGGTTATTTTGAGAAATTGAGGCTGTGGGCGTTCTAAGCTCTACAACAAGGAGAGTTTAGATCACTGGATTTTATCTTGGTATTTAGGCTGGTTATTACAAGCAGTATTTAATATTACTTATTTCCAGTTCTACTGATAATTGTTTGATAATCACTCAGTAGTGACAACAGTTTCTCTTATGGGCCCAACAAAGTTTATATTCTCTATTGTATGGAACATAACAAGAGACTGAAGTTTAACACAGTAAATACCAATACTTTCAAATTGGGTATCAGTAAGACAGTTTTAATGTTGTACCTTGTCTATTCTAATAACTACCAAGATCAAATGTAATAGGATGTTAAAGCCCCATCCCTGCAATGCACTAATTGTAGCCCAGACCCACATCTGTTGAATCTTTTTGAAGTGGCACTCTCGTTAGACAAAAGGACACACCTATCCACAAAAGCATTGCAGGATAGCGCCTAAAAGAGATTTGATGATGTATTTGGGGTATTTTGCTATGATGTAACAATATGAATTAAGTCATCTGAGTTACTGACACTGTAGCCAGGGAGCAGGAACCACAGTACCTCGTGAAGTCCTAATTTGTGTGTTGTCTATAGCTGGTCTTGTAGCCTTTTCTTATCCTCTCTTTTTTTCATATATTTTAGCAGGAATACTGGCAATGCAAGGCCTGCAGGATTTAATTTGCCCTGTATGAGTTGGCTTTAACAGTAGTATAGTGGGATAAGAAAGGGTTAATGTATCGTCTAGACTTTATTTGTTCCTAATATTTCTTTTTAGAAATTATGAAAGACCCTGTGGGAAAATCGTCATTTTGGTCAGTACACAGAAGGATGTGTGTGACTCAGTTCCTTGTGAGCTTGTGATACCTAAACACCAGAATCTGCCAGACCCAGCTAACTGTCCTTTTGAGTTAAAAAAAAAAAGCAGACCTTATTGCACCTAACCACAAAACTTGCACTTTTTCCATGTCCGGGACCAGATCTGGTTGTTTTGTTCTGTGTGTTTTGTTCTGCTAGCCATTTCAACACCTGTCATAATAAAACTTGTAATCTGGTACTATCTTCATTATGAGTGTGGGTGTTGTTGTGGACGCCTAGACCTACCTCCAGAAGTATAACCATATGTGACCTGAGGTACGGAGGGTGAAACCTAGAACCTTCTAGTCAACTTGGTGAGCCTTACCCATAAAACCTCTATTATACCCCTCACCAAGGCTGTATTATCCAACAGGCAGACTAAGCACGTGCTTAGGGCACCAGCAAAGCAGGGACACACACACACACACACACACACACGATTTTACGGTATAGTATTGTTTTTATTTTGAATTACATGGGGGGGCACCATAATCTTTTCAGTGCTTAGGGCCTCTAAAGGTCTTAATCTGGCCCCGCCCCTTACCCAGGCTACAGTCTAAAGCTGGGCTAACCAAACAGTAAGGGTCCATATTGCAGTCCCCAAGACTGGGCATGGCAAAGAATTTGGGCCACATTATTTAACTCAGATACGATATGGGCTATATAAGCACTTAACACCCTACTAGTGCATCTTCATAAAGCATCCCTCCAGGTCTCTCGTGCATTATTGCCACTTGGGAAGTAGTCGAGCAAAGCCTTATGTTTCTTGTTAGAACCACCACAAAGGCCCCAGTTTTGATTTTCTTACATGCACTGAGAAATATCTTCGCTCTTTAGCTTTTCCATTTGATTTCACTGAGGCTGCTTGAGGAATATTGGCATAAAATAAGTCAGAAGAAAGTAAATTAATAATGATTTAAATGTTCAAGTCACTTATTAATCTGAAAAGCCAGTATTTTAAAAGATCATCTATATATGGTATGAACAGATTTTAAAATGATTAAACTAGAAGACTTACCGCGCAACGTCTAGATCCTTTAGGGCAGGCAGTGTGTGGGGGGTGTAAGAGTCAGGATGGGGGGTTGAGGAGGGGCTCAGGACAGGGAGTCCTATTCTGTAGGGCTCTCTCCCCCCTTCTCCTCCCCTCCAGATGGCAACGGCATTGCCCACCCCCCAGGAGCTACTCACCTGGTCTGGTGACAGGCAAGATGGTCTACCTCAGCTCCAGCTGGCCACACTCTTGGTGATGCGCCTGCCCCCCAGTGCTCACTCTGCAGTATAGCTCTCCCCTGTGCTCACTGCCCCCAGTGGCCACTGCGAGTATCATATCCCTCCTCTCTGCCCCTCCCCTTCCATGTTATGAAAAACAGTCCTATTCCAGGGACTTCCCATTTTCCTGGCACTACCAAACCCTAATCTTGTTTTAAAAGTCTGAGTAAGAGGAAGCTGCCTACGAAACTTGGTGGCACTTTCTTTCACTTGTTAGGAGTTCTTGAACAAATGAACTCACAGACAGACACTCAAATGTACATTACTGCATTGTAGATTACTGCATTTCAAACAACGATGAAATAATCTGCAGCCACCCAATTTCACATAACTGAATGTTAAAACCAATGTTCTGGAGCTATTTAAAAGCTCCGTTGTTTTCACTTTATTTCCATGATACTGGAAGTTTCACTTTGACATCAATATGGAAAAACAGATGGCTAGAGTAATGAATAAGTGAGCAGTATGATGCTACCAAATGACTACTCACAAGTCTGACTAACAAATTAGATAATACCGACAGAGAAGAAGTGGGTTGGCAATTAATATTAAAGTATTTAGAAAACCAGTAAGACACAAATAGACTGTGCAGGGGGTACCAGGGAAATATTTAGAAAAAAACCCAAAAAGTTTACTGGTGAAAAGAACTGAAATATGGCTTCTGCCATAGCTTCAAGAAGAATGAAAGGTGAAAAAAACTCTATAGTACTGGAGAAATCAAACCTGTACTTTTGGGCAACAAATTCAGGAAGATTAAAGAATTCTTTCAATGATAAAGAGAATGTCATGATTTGGAAAGGGTCTAGAGGGGAAAATATGGAAAAAACTTAAAGGGAAAAGGAATTTTTAAATTCGAAGACTATTAGAGTGGAATAATCACTGAAATGAAATGAGTTCAGTCAAAGCACTCGAAGTCAACACAAAGGGGGAAAAATACATCTTTGGAAGGAAACTAGACAAGATAACATGCTATTATCCCCTCCTTTTAAATGCTTTATCAAAACATTATTATAAAGTTAGTCCAAATATTTGTTTCTTCTCATCTCGTGTTGTTATTCTTGGTTTTTTCCTTCTTTGTATAGTTTATAAAATTACAATGGGGTTTATTATATAGTGTCCATTCTTAATAACATGAGGCCAATTGTGACTTCCAAGCAACAGGCTAATCTCCGTGCGTGTATGCCAACTTTAGAATGCCTAGTTTTTCAGGGGATAGTGCTGGAGACGGGTAGCCATTTCTGGACACTAATAGAAAATTAAATTGGAACTCAAGGGAGAAGTACATTCCACCAGACTCTAACAGTCATTCTTCCCCAAAATAATCTCATCCTCTTCCTCAAGACCTGCCCTCCCCAGTGGAGTCTATCAATCAGACTCTTCTTTTGTCCTATGATCTAACAAAAGGAAAAATTTATACCAGATGGACTAATTGGGATGGGGGGAAAAACATGGAATTAAACCATCTGGGTATGCCTAAACAGTAGGGCTAAAGTTGAATTAAGCTACGCAACTTCACCTAAGTCAATTGTGTAGATGAAGTCGAAAGAGCTGAATTCGGCTTTTGGCGCTGTCTACACACCAAGAAATCAAAGGAAGAGCACTCTTCCTTTGACTTCCCTTACTCTTTGTGAAATGAGGTTTACCATGAGTTGGAATAAGAAGTCCTCCAGATCAACATTATTTCAAAACAAAGGCTTGTAGCGAAGACTCGCACTATGTTATTTCGGAATAACGTCAGCCACTGCTGTGTGGACATAGCCTCAGAAAATAATAGAGAGGGCTCTAACAATCATGTAGAAACATGATGGACATAGCAGATCACAAAATCTTGCATAGGCATTGAATGTGGCCTTCTAGTATTTATCTACAATGGTAGACTTAGGGGATGGAAAAGCTCTCCTTTTATTGGGTAGAAGAGCAGGTGGTAGAAGGAAGACAGGACTCCTAATAGTAAGACTAGAAAGTGAGCTGAAGAAATGCATATGCATTTTGCTTGCTCTAAGTGGCAATGTCCTCAAAGCAGACTCCAGAAAAATATCTCAGCTTTTAAGAAAAATTATTATTATTAGACCTGAACAATCATTACATTCAAAAAATATCCTGTTACAAAAGTATATTGATGCAATCAGTGATAGATCAAAACTAGTATAAATATCTTTTGCAAATAATTTCTTAGATTGAAAAAGTTCACAGCTAAAAGCCATTGTATAAAACTCATATTTAGTCTAGGAGGATAGTGGTTAGAACAAACGTAATAACAGTTTTAAAAAACTCCTGTAAAGAATAATATACACTACTGGAGCTGACCTTCATTTTGACTACTATACAAATCCCTTTAGTTATTGGTTTTTGGTATTTCTCAGAGGATCTGGCACATAGAAAAGCAATTTCAATAAGTGAATTTCACAGGTAGTAAGCAGCATCTCTGTTCCTCCAGGAGGTTTGAAAGTTAAAATGCAGGCTTGCTCATATATTCCTCCATTGTCTGAAGAAAAAAAAAAAAAAAGCAGGTGAGGTGTTAGACTGTAAAGTACTATAAGATACAATAAGGACTAGGGATATAAAATCATGTTTAATTCATTAAATGGTTAAATGTAGTTCTACCACTGCCTTTAACCGTTTAAAGGTGGATGGGTGGGGGGGGGGGGGGGGGCTGCTCCAGCAGGGCTGAAGGGGCCCTCCTGCCTGCTGGGGTCAGGCTAGAATGGTGCCTGAAGGAGACAGAGACTGCCACCGTGTCTGTGGCTCCTGCATGGGCTGGGACCTGGCAACCACATGCGGGGGACCCAAAGGGGCTGAAGCATCTCCTTACCCATAGCTGGGCTGCAGGAGGGGGTTTGCTCCCAGGTAATGGGTAACCATTTAAGCAGTTACCCATTAACATGCCTAGTAAGGACCCGACCCTACTCCCATTGAACAGGATTGGAATTTTTGATGGATTTCCATCATATCCAAGCCATAGGATCAACACTCAAACAACAACTACAATAAACTTTAAACCCAAGTTAGATTGAGCAGCTAACTTGCACAGGTAGTTGCCTTATCTAGCTGGCCTTTTGTACGTGTCATTACTGCAAACTGATGGGCTTCCTCAACAGTCCAAAGAAGAACTAGTACTTTGCCCATGCCTCTCTCAGGACCTTGCTTCAGGACAGAGTATTATTCAAAAGACAAAACAGAGCTTTTCCTTTGACCAAAGTAATCATCAGAAGCCTTTCCACTTGCCCCTCTCGCCACCCCTTTTAAATCCATACTGAGTTATTTGACAGACAGGTTGCTCTTAACTCTTTCCGGGCCATTTCACTCTGTTACCCTATCAGCATGTGCAAATTCCAGCCTGTGATGAAGAAGCTGGATGGAAAAAAACAAAAGGATGGAAAAAAAACAAAGGGCCTATTCACATAGGCTGTGTCTACACTGGCATGAATTTCCTGAACTGCTTAAAACGGAATACTATTCCATTTTCAGTTTTTCTGGAAAAGGAGCGTCTGCATTGGCAGGCTTCTTTTCTGGAAAAGCCCTTTTTCCAGAAAAGCGTCTGTGGCCAATGTAGACGCACTTTTCTGGAAAAGAGCCCCGATCGCCATTTTCGCGATCGGGGCTTTTTTCCGGAAAAGACTACTGGGCTGTCTACACTGGCCCTTTTCCGGAACAGTGTTCCGGAATAAGGACTTATGCCCAAGCGGGAGCAGAACAGTTTTTCTGGAATAGCGGCTGATTTTGTACAGTAGAGCATCGTTGCTTTTCCAGAAATTCAAGGGCCAGTGTAGACAGCTTGCAGCTTATTCCGGAAAAGCGGCTGATTTTCCGGAATAAGTGGCCCAGTGTAGACACAGCCACAGTGTTTTCCTAACTAGTTCCATCAGCCTGTTGTTTGATTCCATGATAATAAAAATTGAATCATCTGTAGCATTTGCCAATTCTTACCATTCTTGGTAAGGTAATTTACAATATAAGAAAATGAAGCTCATTCCTGTGGGTTTTTTAATACAAATCTTATACCTATTCCTCACAGAAACCATTACATGGCCTCGTTATGGACAAACTGGAGGTTACCCGCACATACTTGTGCTGAGTATGATACAGTATTACAATGTAGGTCATTTATTACTGTTTCACTAATAAATTGCCAAAACAAAAACAAAACAAACCCCATTAACATTCAGGTAATCTATATTGCAGTATTAAACAAAAATTCTAATAGCAGAGTAGCCATCAACGGCATAGAAATATTAGGAATGTCAGAGTGCATTCACTCACATAATTAACTGATAAGCCTGGGCTCATCGGTTAATCCTAATGGTTACCCGCACCCCTCTCACTGGCCCCCCCCCCACCATGTAATGATAAAAATGTCAGCGGTTACGTGTTTACACAAATACACATTTTTAACATCCCTAATAATTATCTTCATACCATATCACAGTATACCAGATAGTTGAAGGGAATGAGATGTTGCCACCTCTTGTAAATCTATGGTTGTACCCCATAGCACTAAACTTCACACATGTTGGGATATCAAACGCTCTTGTCAGACAAGAAAGCTGTAGTGAAGTGTGTACCTCCGCTGTCTGCCTCACCTCTTGTAACATATCAGAATCTTCTATGGCTTTCACTGCTGATTTCTTTGATGTTTCTTGTATTTCTCCACCCATTATAAACTCATCAAGAATAAAATAGGCCTTCTCAAAATTAAAGATAATATCCAGTTCACATACCTGATGAAGCAAAGCACACATTTAGGAATGGTAGTATAGCATTATATTTATTCACATTCCTAGAGCTGATAGAGTGCCAAACCTATTCAACATATGCACTCTTGTGGCAGACAGTAAAGTGAGAAATAGAAACACTGAATATTAGGTGATATCACAACTTCTGTGCAAGTGAAATCATATTCTTTTCTGCATGAACAAAAACCAAATATAAACAGCTCTGTTTAAACACGGCTAAGGAATACTTATTAAAAATCATTTCATAGAGGAAAACATATTCCCATCCACAAACATCTTGCAGTCTCTGATAGGCCAAAACCAAGACCTTGCACAATGATTTATATTCAATAGTCAGATAAATTAGCTGCTCAGGAGAACATCGTAGAAAATATTTATAAAAGTGGGTCTCTTGTAACACCCAATTGCCATCCCTGGACCATCTCCATGTTCTCTGGCTCATATCACCTCATTATTCATCCACACTTTGCTGATCCCATGCCCTCATGTGGAGTTTCCTGTTGCTTGACAGGAGTTAAATGGAAAAAAACCCTCCTCAATATTAAAATTATTTTTGATTTTTCCTAAACTTGCTAGACATCATCTCCTCTCGGAAGAGATGTGGCATATTAAACATCTGGACTAACTTCTATTTCGGGATGGGCAGATAATGGAACGTAAACTCCCTAGAATAGGATGGGAACTATTTTCTGTTAAATGCTGATGATACACCTCATCCTGGATGTGTGGCCATGGTACAGGCAAGGCAGAGGGAAAGGTTGAGTAAAAACAGCTACAGAGATTTTCATGCCTGGCTTGTGACGAATAACTGAAGGGCAAAAATGATCACAACTAACATAAGGAAGAAAAACTTACATTGCCAAAATACCTGTCCAGCAGTTCTACATAACGATGAACGACTTCTAGTGTCAGAAGCTCATTATCCTGGTCTTCTATTGCACAACAAAAATACAAACTAGCATACCTAAAAAATGAAAATAGGTGAGTGTTCGGTAAAACCTAAAGTAATAACTCAATCAGAGATAATTTGATTAATTTCTCTGCCTATGCAAGCCTGTTCTCTTCAATGAAGCGAGGTCTATATGCAATTTGTGTTGCTCAGGGATGTAAAAAGCCACCCCCCTCAGCAACGTATATTATCCTGGTGCTTAGATCAGTGTAAACAGCGTTATGTCAGCAAAAGAACTACACCCATTGCTTATGAAGCTGGAGTAGTTCAGTCAATGGGGAAGCTCTAGCCCATTTGCTTAGAGCAGTTACATTAGAGAGCATATAGCAATGCAGTTGCATCGCTATGGCGCTGCTGCTGTAAACTCTCTAAAATAGCTGTAGCTTAACAGATGAGTTGATTTTCCTTCTCTGCACATTTAATTTTAAAAATAATATATTAACATTAAATAATTAATCTTTTAAAAAATGCTGGGCAGATTTATTGACTACCTCGTCAGTACTTAAGCTTCAGCACTGCACTTAAAAAGAGCAACTGGAATGGGACAAAAATCTCCCCAAGTGCTGCTGTAGCCTGTATTGTAGATGTATTGGTTTAGTCTGTAGAATAATTTTGTGCTTTAACAAAATAAGCATAAAAAGAAACATTTGGGTCACTAGTCAGGCTACCAGATGGTTAACAGGCCAATTTATGTGTTCTTTAAGAAATAGATTGCGTGTAACTACTCATGCTGATCAATTTTTACTGATTTGTAACAGTTGTATTTACTTAATCCTCCCAGTTCCTAAAACTGAAGGAAGATCCACTTGAGTGTTCTTCTCGGGATAGTGGCTGGAGCCCCATTTCAGCAATGCCTCTAAAGCTCTATTAGCCTATTCCTTTTCAACAAGCCACTTAAGAATATGCTTAAACTTTAGTGCTTTGCTGAATAGAGGTAGACTGCTATTACAGGGCCTTCATTTCTTTCCTGTAACAGTAAAGGGAGGGAATACAATACATTTGCAATACACTGACAAAGCAGAACATGCTTTTCAGCATTATATCTTTGAATTAGCAAAATGAACTAGACAAAGCATCGTCTATAATTTAAACTGTCAATCAATGTTTACTCCCATTTTTCTTCTGTGATAAGCAATACTGGTATTTTTCAAATGGCAATTCACCATGTCAATTTATGGAATGGGGAAAAAGCAGGCTGATTTTGTTTAGAATCATCGTGCCCTATTCCTAGTTTCAAGCTCTTCTCTTCATATTATATATTTTCATTCACATAAAACTACTCACACCTTTTGTAAACAAGCTTTAGGTCTTTCCAGTCAACAAAACTGCTCATCTTTTGATTGCGAGCCAGAATAATCTGAACAATTTCCCGTGTGATCTTCTTCCGCTCTTTGTCAGGTAACGTTATGTACCACTTCTGAAGTCTTAATTTCCCTTGTCGGCTGAACAGCAGAATAAATCGTATCTAGAGTAAACAAAGCAACATGATAATATCAGGTCACATGCAATTACTTTCCAGGAAACAACAATTCAACTGTGCAGATGGCCAATCTAGTGCCTATGGCACCTAAGCTCTCAAGAATTTCACTGTTACCATAAATATCTAAAGTCTGCCCAAAAACATTTCTCATTTAAGTATATGAAAGCAACAAAGATGTAATCAAATACATGACTTATTTTATCCAGAGAGTTTAAAGGTTAATTAAATATCCCAGAGAATTATGAATCATTTCAATATAATGAAAGATACTTGGATATATATTAGAATATTCCAAGGCACTGGTACAGTCCCACGCCCTACTCACTAGAGACAGGAGAACTGAGCCCCTGGATAAGGTAGGCGGAAGAGTGGCTCCATGCTCCCAGAAGGGGTGGGACCAGGGCAGCCAACCCTCAGTATTGCCTGGACAATGGAGCACCAGCCAGCCCTAAGAGCTGCCTTGAGCACAGAGCTCCAGGGGTGACTTAAAGGACCCAGGATACCATGCACCGCTGCTGCTGCAGCAGCTTTGACAGCAGTTGGGAGCTTAGTCCCTTTTGAATTGCCGGGTTCTGGGACAGTTGCCACCCCTCCCCTGCCCACCATTGGTAGGCCTGATTTGAGGAAAGGACTAATTTGATCATTAGGTTTACATATTTACTCTGTGAACCCAACTGTTACAAGTATGTAAAAATTCATATGTCGTCACAATAACCTAGAACATGTTGATGAGAAAAGGTATGAAAGGGAGACATACAAAAAATAATCTAAACCAAAAGGCACATTGATATAACTCAAGGGCCAAATTAAGATCATGCTTGATGAACAAGAAAAAGCAGGTCCAGAAATTACTGAACCAAAACCGGAATGTCAGATATTAGGCCTAGTTGGTGAACAAAATAATAAGGGACTGTGCTATTCTCCCCAATATTCTCTTCTAGGTTGCTTAAAAAGACTTTGGCTGGGAGGAAAGAGGAACAGATGCTATTGGAGTGAGCTTCACCATCACAGCTGCTGTCTCCACTGTTTCCTGGAATCCCAGGCCTTTGTCATCCAGGGCACATTCCTCAATCTAAGGTAACCAATCCCAAATTTCAAGACAAGGCTCCAAAGTTTGGGGATGGCAATTTTGTTCAAAGATAGGGTTGCCAGATTTTTTTAAAATGTTTAACCTGGATAAAAATTAATTTTCCTCTGCCTATATTCTTAGAAACAGCTGAATTGGTTTTGGGCTAAACATTTCTAAACAACGCAGACCTCGAGGCAGGCACATGGCATACAAAATTGCAGCCTAAATGGTTAAAGTTGGGCAAAGGTATAAATAACCGAAAATAGGATCTCATAATAGGAACTGCTGGGCAAGCTTAACAACAGGTGGCACTATCAGCTCAGCCCATAGTGTACACACATGCAATTCTGCTTCTCTTACTCATATTTGTTATGTCGTGGGGAGTTTCACAGCATAGGAATAAATCAGTGGAAAGACAGAGAGCTGGAGTAGGTGCAAGTGTCCATTTTATTACATAGCACAGAACTCACTAGAACAAGCCCAGACTAGCTGGGCTGACCCCAGTGACCTACAACCCAATATACAACATATTCCTCCCCCCTTAATAAAAACGTCCCTTTAAGAAAACAAAAACTAACTATGAAATGAGAGTAGACCGCCTCAAGTTCCCAGCTAACCCTGGGGATTATTTTGCCCCATTGTGAGTTAATCTCAACTAAAGGTCCAGCTGTTGAAGAGGCCTCCTTTCTCTAGGTGGATTACGGCGGACATCTGGCGTTCTCGCACCCGAAGATGTTATGGGTGCAAGCCTGACACTGGGCTGGGAACTTGAAGTGTGAACAGCCTGCTCAGGGAGGGGGTTATTGTTTGCCGCTGGTGGTGATGGAGGAAGAGAGTCATGAGCAGGTGATTCTTGACACGGTAGCTCACCAGCAGTGGGAAGGACGGGCAACTCAACTGGAGATGTGCCTTGGGGGCAGGAATAACTTGTCAATAACTGATCCACACGTCGCAGCCAGATGAGATCTTTCGCAGTCCGGACAGTATAGGAAACAGGTCCTGTTTGAACAATAATAGTGGCAGGGACCCATTTAGCTCCAGGAACATAGTTCCGAGCCAAAACTATCTGTCCAGGACTAAAGGTTCGGTCTTTTGCTCTGGATGCATGCCTCATGACTTGACCTTCCTGCTGATGTTGCACAATTTGTCGTGGTTCTGAAGGTTTCAGCAAATCAAAGCACGTGCATAGCTGACGTCCCATCATTAGAAAAGCCAGGGACACTTTGGTTGTAGCGTGAGGAGTGTTTCGGTAGGATAGTAAGAAGGTGTCCAGACTCTTTTGTATGAGTGAATGTTCTCTAACCGATTTCAAAGCTTGTTTCATTGTCTGGACAAACCTTTCAGCCAATCCATTTGTGGCTGGGTGACACGGTGCTGAAGTGATGTGATGGATCCCTTTTGCTTTCATAAAATTTCCAAACTCCTGAGACACAAACTGTGGACCACTGTCACTCACAAGTTGTTCAGGAATACCCAAATGACAGAAGATTCCCCGTAATTTTTGGATAGTACTCCCAGCAGTAGTGGAAGGCATTATACAGACTTCTGGCCATTTGAAATGAGCATCTACCACCACCACCAACATGCTACCTTCAAATGGGCCAGCAAAATCAACATGAATACGTTGCCATGGATTTTCAGGCCAGTCCCATGGGTGCAGAGGTGCCAGTTGAGGTGCATTCCTCACACCCTGGCAAGAAATACAAGCTCTTGCCTTCTCTTCAATGCCACTGTCCAAACCAGGCCACCAAAAATAGCTTCGTGCAATTTCTTTCATGCGCACCATTCCACAGTGACCTGAATGCAGTTGCTCTAACATCTGTTGTCTCAGTATTTTTGGAATAACGACATGCATTCCCCACAACAAGCACCCCGAATGGGTTGATAACTCCGTTCTCCTGGACATGTAACGGACAAGGTCAGATGAGACCTGAGAGTTCCGTAGAGATGTTCCACGCATCACTAGTTCCATTACTTGGGAGAGTACTGGGTCAACATGAGTTGCTCTCTTAACTTCTGCAGCAGTGATGGGCATGTTCTCTACCTGTTCAAAGTAAAAGATTTCCTTCTGGCCACTATCTTGATGTTTGACTGGCAAAGGCAGCCTAGAGAGACCATCTTCATTGCCATGTAGAGTGGCTTTCCGATATCTGATCTCATATGTGTGTCCTGAAAGACACAATGCCCATCGTTGCATACGACTAGCAGCCATTGGTGGAATACCTGAGTGTTGACCAAAAATTGCCGTCAGAATTGATGGTCAGTGAGAAGTGTAAACTTCCGTCCAAACAGGTACTGGTGAAATTTCCGAATTCCAAAAATGATTCCCAATGCTTCACGTTCAATTTGCGCATAGTTAGTTTCAGCTGTGCTTAAGGTGCGTGAAGCAAAAGCAATTGGTTTCTCCTCTCCTGAGGGCATAACATGTGACAAGACCGCTCCCACTCCATATGGGGAGGCATCACAAGCTAACTGTAAAGGTAAGGATGGATCAAAATGCGTCAGGACCTCTGCATTTAGCAATGCACATTTAGCCTCGTTAAATGCAACATCACAGACGTCAGTCCACTTCCAGACCTTGTTCTGGCCAAGGAGCTCGTGAAGTGGTTTTAATAGTGTGGCTAGCTGTGAAATAAACCTTCCATAATAGTTCAATAGTCCTAGAAATGAGCGAAGTTGACTAACATTTTGAGGGGGTGGAGCTTCCACAATAGCCATAACTTTTGAAGGGGACTTATGAAGACCAGTAGCATCAATGATGTGTCCCAAATATTCAACAGAGGGCTGAAAGAATGCACACTTATCTTTACGGACTCTTAGGCCATACTCTTCCAGTCTTTGTAGGGTAGCCTCTAAGTTCTTAAGGTGATCCTCCTCGTTCCCGCCCGTGACCAGGATGTCGTCAAGATAGCACTGAACTCCTGGCAAGCCACACAAGATCTGGTCCATAGCTCTCTGGAACAAGGCTGGAGCAGAAGTTATTCCGAAGGGTAAGCGACAGTAACGATAAAGCCCTTTATGAGTCACAATAGTCAACAGCTCTTGGGATTCCTCATCAACTTGCATCTGTAAATATGCTTGACTTAAATCAATCTTGCTGAACTTTTGTCCCCAGCCAGGCCCGCAAAGATGTCATCGATGCGAGGAAGGGGGTATTGCTCTGCACATAAAACAGGGCTAACAGTGACCTTAAAATCCCCACAAATCTGAATAGAACCATCTTTCTTCAATATTGGAACTATTGGAGTTGCCCATGGACTATGGGTAACTGGTATTAGGACTCCATTTTTTACTAGGCGCTCCAGGTCTGCTTCAACTTTTGGCCTGATAGCATATGGCACAGTTCTGGCCTTCAGATATTTTGGTTGGCTACCAGGTTTAATGTTCAGTTTCACGGTGATTCCCCTCATACTTCTCAGATCCTCTCCAAAAACAGCAGCATGTTTCTTTAATATATCAGTCAGACCTGTTTCTTCTTTAGTCATCCGGTGCACTTCTGCCCAGTCCAGTGGGATCTTCCTAAGCCATGATCTCTCCATTAAGGTTGGGTAATGGCCTTTCACCACAAACAGTGGTAATTCTGCAGTCCGTCCATTTAGTTCCACCTTAAAATCAGTAGTGCCCAATAGGGGTACTGCTTCTCCTGTATATGTCTTCAGAATTATCTTTGTTGCCTTAAGTGGAAGATGCTTCAACTTTTCCTTACACACCGAGTCTGAGACCAATGAAACTGCTGCACCAGTGTCCACTTCCATGCGTACTGGTTTGCCATCCAACAGTGGGGTTATCTGGTATTCATGGGAGCCCCCTTTCAAAGACAAAACATAGCATGGCACTTCTTCTTCAGACGAGGTGTCACTTTGATCATCAGGCGTCTGCTCGATGGTATGCAGATTTTCCTTTTTGTTCCAACAGACCACAGGCCTCTTTTTCTTTTGTTTGCAGGCACGCTCAATGTGTCCTTTTTTCCACACTGTCGACACACTAGGTTCTTACACAAGCATTCTGATGCATGGTGACCTGTCTTACCACAGCGGTAACATTCCTGGCTCCCCACTGTTTTGTGAGTAGGTTCTTGGAACATTTTATGCACCCCAGGGGGTGCACTAAGGTATTGTGCCTCCTGTGTGGCCAGTTCCATGGAGACAGCAATATCAATGGCCTTCTGTAGGGTGAGCTGAGCTTCTGTTAACAGATGCCTCCGTATAGCTTCACTGTGCAGGCCACACACTAATCTGTCATGTATGGCATCATTTAACATCTCCTTAAATTCACAGTGTTCAGCAAGCTTTTTCAAATTGGCTACAAATTGTACAATTGTTTAACTTTCTTTTTGGTCTCTGCTATGGAACCTGTACCTTTCTGAAATTACCAGTGGTTTTGGAGCATAATGTGACCCCAGGATTTCCACAATGTCACTGTAAGATTTGGTCTCTGGCTTAACAGGGAGCAGCAAACTGCATAGCAGAGAATAGGTCTTAGCCCCTACAGCAATTAAAAATATTGGCACCTTCTTCTCTTCTTTAATGTCATTTGCAATAACAAAAAGTTCAAAATGCTCAGTATATACCTGCCATTGCTCTAAAGTCTCCTCAAAAGGTCCCAGTGGCCCTGTAAGTGTAGCCATGGCTGCTGCACTCTCCCCTTTTTTCTTTCTTTTCCAGTCTCTGGGCTCCTTGATCTTACTTTCAGTTTGCACAGTGTAGCAGTCAGTTCTTACCCCCACCTTCCAGAACAGCCAAAAAGAGTTTGTTTTCTTACATTGACTTCTACTTCTTTTGTTGCTGGAGGCAGCACAGGTATCCCACCCTCGTCGCCACTTATGTCATGTCGTGGGGAGTTTCACAGCATAGGAATAAATCAGTGGAAAGACAGAGAGCTGGAGTAGGTGCAAGTGTCCATTTTATTGCATAGCACAGAACTCACTAGAACAAGCCCAGACTAGCTGGACTGACTCCAGTGACCTACTCAGTTACCATAACAACAAGATCTATATCTACAACCCAATATACAACAAAATTGAGTATCAGCTATGCAGATAATGCCATTAATTTAAATGGGATTACTTGAGTTCTACTCATTACAAGGGAGGGCAGCAGTGTCAGATCTAAACTATTAGTTAAAAAAATACCACCAAGCACACAAGAAAAAACTGGACTTTGGTTCAAATTGCTGGTTTCAAATTAATATTCATTTCCATGAAAAAAAAAAAGACATGGGACAAAACCAAATTCCCGAATCCAAAACTCCAATGGACGCTTTGGTGGCTCAAAATCCTGCTCTACTTCTGAATTTCATAAATTGTTCCATCTTTACTGAGAGAGAAATGAGGACAGATTCTTTGGGGCAGGATTTGGTAGCTCGAGGGAAAAGGCAACTTTGTACTTCCTCTGCCTCCACTCAACAATGAGCCATGCCAGGAACGTGGCCCTAACGCACAGCAAGAACACTTGTGGCCCAGCTACCCACAGCCCAAAGGGGCTATTCTATCAGCTGAGAATTGATGAGGTGGAATAGTGCACAGATACTTGCTTTTCCCTCACAAATATTCCCATATACTGTGGGCTAGGACGGCAGTGTACAGGAGTTCCTGCGGTGGCTTTACACTATCTGGGGTGGTGATTCCTTCCATACAGGGAGAATTATGAAGAGGCTGAATTTGCTGGGGTTCTGTTTTACACTGTAGGTGTGAATGCAAGAGTCAGGATCTAGATGGGGACATCTCAGGTCTGAAATGCTCCAACTCCAGGTCTAAATGCTGAGCCACACCCTCTGCTGGTGTAAATTCATGGAGCTCCACTCAAGTCGATACGGATACTCTCACATCAGCTGAAGATCAGGATGTGCCGTGGACTCATGTCTTATTGATGGACAATTTAAAACACATTAAAAGGATTGAAATTCAGGGTACAATTAAGATTCAGTATTATGATTAAAGATTCTGTGAAGAAAGCCTTACACTAGGGTAAATTATACATGCATCAAGTAAATAGAAATGTACCAGTGAAACTTCTTAAAACATATCCTGCTTCTAACCTTGCTGCACAAAGCTATTTGGCGGTTAATAAAAATGAACATCTAAATATTCCACACTGAAGGATGCTCAGTAGGAAGGAAAACAACCTTTTATCATATTTTCTTGATTTTAGAATGATTTGTTTAAATATTTAAATTAATAAGCACCAGCAGAGATAAATAATTGTTTAAGATTATTCCGGATGTAACAACATTGCTTCTTCTAGCTGCAAACCTTCTGAGACTAAAGATAAAATTGGCTTACTATGCATGTCTCACACATTGTGTGACACAGACTGGAAAACACTTTTCTAAGAGCATTTACAGACAGTGCTGTTGGCAACAGAAGAAAATACTGTATCTTATTCACAGAATCCATATGGATCTGAACTACAGTGAGTTTGTTTATTAATTGTTTTGCATGAGAAACTAATGGCTTCAAATCTTCTGTGTCTTTGTGATGTTCTGTATGAGGAGTTCTAGGCCCCTCCTGTCTTCTGAGAGGTCCATTGAACAGACATCTGAAAGTACTGTAGTGCATTCACACCAAGACCTATGTATACATGCAGGAGGGCTTACAGATTTGGGGGGGAGGGTCACAGCTCCATATTCCTGCAAGAGGTGGGGCTGGCCAGAGCGCATTTTACCGTTCCCCTCAGAGCTGCCCAGAGTGTGTGGTGCTCTGGCAACAATTTAAAGGGCCCAGGGCTCCGTCCCGCCACCACAACACCCTTCTCCCCCCAGTCAGCAAGACTGCGTACATGCTTTGTCCTTGACAATGCGTCTGTCATATTAGCAGACAAATAAGTTATCTGGAAACTAAGAGTTCTGAGTTAATCAGGAAGGTTTAAAAAATCATGATCATTTGTGGGGAAGTGAAGCTACGGGAAATGACTTTTGCTATTATTGGACTAGTTCACTTGACAAAATGAACATGATTTTGTAGCTGATGAAAGTCTAGTAGTTTTAATAGTATTCCCATGAGTTACCTAAATAAAAAAAGGAATAGCCTGATTAAGATCAAAAGTCTACGTCCTAGCATTGCTCTGATTGTGCTACCAAGTTGCTTTGGTATGAAGTTATAATGCCAAGCCACCGAATGGATGAGCCTCTGTTTTAATGCCAAGAAGGGCACCTCCCTTCATGCTGACAACGGCATCAGGGATTTAGCCCAGACGATGCAGTTCCCGATCCAGGGAAAACCCACGGCCTACCTCAAGGAGGGACAAGTATACCAGCACCTGGACACACCCACAGGAGTCTGCAACCAACAGACTCCCAAAGACACCTCATAGAGATCCTGCAAAATGCAGCTACTGTCAACTTCTCCCTGCTTCACCCCCTGGCAAAAGATCAATGCTGTCAACACCTTCCTGATCCCCCACATCTAGTTTGTTTTCAGGAGATCGTTCATGACCAAGATACCCCTGAACAAGGCAGACAGTACCACGAGGCAGCTGGGGTCAGGAAACGGCTTTTCTTCCCACAGAGGCCAGCACCAATATCCATATACACACAGGCAGGGCAACAACAATGTGCCTCAGATGGGTGACCTATGAGATGTGGTGGTAATCACCCATGCCTTTTGCTTCCTGCCCAGAACCGATGGAGAGAAGCATCTCAGGAAGCACCTTGCAGGACATGGTCAAGAAATTTATCACCAGGATCCTTTCCAAGCAGAACATCACCATGTACCCCAGTGGCTCCCTGGAGGCTGAGTTTGGGAGGGAGTGCGGAGACCTATACTTGTTTTGGTCCCACACATGCAACGTCTCGCAATGCCTAGCAAAGAGAATTGGCTGCCGCTGGTGTGGTGCGAGGAGCTGGGAGTCCTGATGCCATGCATAAACCATCACCACCCCAACTGACAGAATGATGTTCTTGAGTTGTAAAGGTGGCCTCCACAGAGTTGTCTGCTGGCAAACAGATTGGGTGGGGTATGGATTATTTTGTTATCTGCACAGCAAATTACCTACAGGGCCTATCTTAAGAATTAACCGTTGGGGGATGAAGACAATGAATTGGTGCACTGGGTTGCTGCATTTAAAAAGAAGTTACACACAGACAGAAGCAGGTGATGACAATTCTATTAAATACACTGCCGAGTGTCAATGACTGTTAAATATTGACACACAAATGAACAGCTTCACTAGAAGTCCCACAGCAAAAGAATTCCATAACCCCACCCTTCAAAAGGGAGACTTCTGTTTAAATTCTCTCCTCCCTTCTGGGAAATGAACCCTGATCCCAGGTCCACTTCCTCCTCTCCCTCCAACTTATTTTGAATGGGACCCAATACAAAAGGCACCTTCTGAGCACACCTACCAGAAGTGGCCTCCCACGCTACACTACTGAGCTACCAAATCAACATGGAAAATGTTCACTATAGAATTAGCTAGTCTTTATCTAATTAATGTCATTTAATGACATTTTTCCACACATTGTGAAGCACCCATTCTTCAGTGAAGACTTATATAGGTCAGATATAAAGTTTTAAAAAACCCTTTGTTCAATAGTGGTGTTTAAACTGTTAGTGAAATCCCAGGGGAATGGTTTTTCTTTATGTTCTTTCGCCCCTCCACCCCACAGCAAATGAAGAGTAGGAAAAATGTTTGAAAGAAACAAAAATTAACCTCTTTTTTGGATATGCTTGCCACTGATATTATCACCGCTCTGAAAGTAGTTTCCAGCTGACAGCCACCAGCTTGAGCTCATATTTTGTTTTTGTGATTTCAAAGTAACAGTTTACATTAGAACCCTGGGCAGACACCATCACACTACACCAAAGAAGGTTTAATTCAGAACCAAATTATTTCATAGTTTTCTAGAATACAGGGTGGCAAAAGGATTATATGGTATCAAACGTCCCTTTACCCCTTACCATCGTCACACCTGCTCCTGATAAAGAAACAGAAACCAAATACAATATTTGTATTATAGAGCTTTCCTTAACATAAATGAGTTTTACTATTGTCAGTTTGCCCTATCTAATACCATTTGATGTTCATAGAATCATAGGGTTGGAAGAGATCTCAGGAGGTCATTGAGTCCAACTCCCTGCCTAAAGAAGGATCAACCCTAACTAAACCATCTCAGCCAAGGCTTTGTCAAGCAGGGACTTAAAAACCTCCAGAGATGGATATTTTAATACCTTCCTAGGTAACCCATTCCAGTGGTTCACTGCCTTCTTAGTAAAATAGGTTTTCCTAATATCCAACCTAGAGCTCTCCCACTGTAACTTGAGACCAACTCCTCATTCTGCCATCTGTCACTACTGAGAACAGCCTCTCCCCATTCTCTTTGGAACCTCCCTTCAGGTAGTTAAAGGCTGCTATCAAATTCCCTCTCACTCTTCTTTTCTGTAGACTACATAAGCCCAAATCCCTCAGCCTCTCCTTGTAAAGCATGTGCTCCAGCCCCCATATCATTTTTGTTGCCCTCCGCTGGACCCTCTCCAATGCATCTACATCCTTTCTGTAATGGGGGGGGCAGGGCCTAGAATTGGACTCAATACTCCAGATGTGGCCTCACCAGTGCCAAATAAAGGGGAATAATCACCTATCTAGGTCTGCCGGCAAAGCTTCGCCTAATGCACTTCAATATGCAGGGAACACCGACTCCTATCCAGCTTTTCATCCACTAATGTCCAGTTCCTTTTCTGCCTAACTGCTACTTAGCCAGTCGGTCCCCAGCCTGTAACAATTCTTGGGATTCTTCTGTCCCAAATACAAGACCCTGAACCTGTCCTTGCTGAATCTCACGAGATTTCTGTTGGCCCAAGCCTCCAATCAGTCCTTCATGACAAATTCATTTTCAGTGAGATACCGCTAGTTTCTTGTATCTAGAGCAAAGTAACTTGATTCCCCGAAAAAGCAATTTAATGTGGCAGAACAGCGAAAGGAGGTTCTGTTTTATCTCTAGTTGTTTAGATAATTAATCTTCTTCAGGTCTTAAAGTCTTGAGTGCCTCTGAACAATAAAACACATTTTTTAAATGAATGATTAAAACACCTCTAAAAAGGTTAGTTAGTTACATTTTTAAATCAGTCATCTAGAGTAACTGTGACCATTCTTTTCCTTTTCCATTCTCCAACTGCTCTTGGTGTTAAACCTTTTTCCTCAAGCAGTTACTTTTTCAGTATCTTATTGCTTCTCACATAAAAGATTGAAAAATTATAGCCACAATTTTATGTCTGTAAACTTTATTTTTAAACACACACCATTGGATTTTTTCCAATATGTAGAGATTTCAGTGAATAACATATTGTATATTCTTCTGCAGCAAACAAATGTGTCTTATTAAAGCTGGCCAGAAAATTGTTTTCCAGAGAGACAGAGAGAGACTCAGATTACAATCCCTGCTGTGCCTGACTGAAGCAGAGACTTTGAACCCAGGTCTCTTGCATGTCAGGAAAGTGCTCCAAACACTGGGTTGGAGGCAATCTCTCCTGTTAGAGATGTTCCACTTTTTAGAAATAAATATTCAATGAGAGAGAATGACTCTATAGCCCATGGTTTGGGCACTCAACTTGATTTGAGATACGTAAAGCCAAGTCCTGTAGCAGGGATTTTAACATGGATCTCTTGACATGGTATGTAATGCCATACAACCAGGCTACTGGGTATTCTGGGGAGGCTCTGTCCATCCCACCCTCCCTCACAGAAATTCCATTTAGGACTTAAGAAACTTTCCAGACAGAAGTTTCATTGAAACTAACCCTTCTAGAGAAAATTTTTTTGTTTTTCCTGAATTGGTTTTTTTTTGTTTTTAAAGTTTTGTAAAAAAAATCCCAACCAGTTGTGGTATATATAGGCTCTTAAATGTGTGAGTATGGCACATGGTCCATTCCATGGATACGTTTAGGTTTTCTATTCTAGATACACACCTTGTGTGAGAAGGCCTCAAGTGGAATATTGTGTCCATTGATGGGCATCGTACTCCAGGGAGAGATGTACAAGGGAAATGTAGATTAGACATTAGGAAAAACGTCCTAAATATAAAGATAGCTAAGCAATGGAACAAATTATCTAAGGAGGTTGTGGAATTTCTTTCATTAAAGAGCAGGTTAAACAAACACCTGTGAGGGATGGGGTTGGAGGGTTTCAGTGCAAGAGACTGGGTTAGATGACCTATTGGGGTCCCTTCCAGTCCTATATTTCCATTATATTGTGTGCAGACAACATACAATTGTAAACTTTTTTATTACTTTAAAAAGAGAATAGGTGAGAACCTCCACATCTGTCCCACCTCCTCCATTCCTGTTTGCAATAAAGTAGTACACACTAAGCTCATGCTTACTGCAAAGTTTTGGCAAAACCATTACTAGTTTAACAGAAGCAATTTCTGAGAAAGCAGCAGACAATTATCTTAGAAGAGGAGAAACCCTATCTTTTCTTTTTATTCCCTCATCACCCTTTTCCTAGTTTCCAATTTTCCCTCACTCACCCTGAGCAACGCTGGAGCATCCTCAGCAAAACTAACAGCCTCATTAAATACATCCACAAGAGCTCAGTCTTACTTCCCAGAACCACGGACCCCAAACTGCAGCTGGCATTTATTAGTTACATTGATTCTTTCTGGGGATGTTAAATTGAGAGTAATTAACTAATCAAATAGTCAATGCATTTTGCATCGACTATTCGATTAGTCAATAGGGCCCCTCTGCCTTTGAAGTGTAGGGCTGTTGCTACACTTCAAAGGTTAAAGCGCCTGTGGAGCCCAGAGTCAACTGGGCACTCTCCTGCTGACCCTGGGCTCCACACGGCGCTGCCACTTTGAAATGATGCGGGGAGCCCAGCATTTGTCTCCTCGTGGCATTTCGAAGCAGCAATGCCACATGGAGCCTAGGATCAGCTGGAGACTCCCCCACTGACCTTGGGCTCCATGCAGTGCTGCCGCTTTGAAATGATGCATGCAGCCTGTGGACACCCAAGCTGACGCCGGGTTGCATGCATGACCCCCAGGTCTGGCCCCAAGCTCCGTGTGATACTGACACTTAAGTACCCTCTCCTCTTCCCCTCCTTGCTGCCTCTTTCTGATAGAGGCAGCTGGGGGGACAGAGAAGCAACTACCAGTAGTCGACTAGCCTGTCAACTATCCAATAAGCATTTGCCTATCAGATAGTCTAGTTGACTAGCCCTTCAGATCCCTATTTCCTTCACTTCAGCTTTGCACGTCTCAAAAGTATTAACGTAACATAGCATGTTGCTCACCCTCACAAATGTTCATGAAAGCATGCCGTAAGGAAGATTGTTATATTAATGAAGTAAGTACTACTGAGGTGTGCAAACACTAACAACCTATTTATGCAGTATTCTTTGAGGATGAAAACATATTTGCTTCATCACTTTATTAATAAATTGACAGAGACATTTGTCAAGCAAATCACATCCGTGTTATAACATGTAGCAACAGACAACTTGTATTTGGATGCTCTCCATAAACATCATTAGTAAACAACTAAAAGGTCACACTTTGTATTACATATGTAAACAGTGATACGTTGATAGTTAGCTATTCTAGTTCTGAATTCTATTAAGCCCCATGCACTGGCTATCAAGCTCTGCGCAGGAGCTCAGGGCTGCAACAGTGAGAGATGCTTCTCCCCAAGCCTCAAAGCTGCCTCTGAGACAGAGAAGTCACAGAACTGCTTTCCGCTGGTCGCAGAACAGAGCAGCATTGCTGGCCTCCGCATAGAGAAAAGTGACCAGCAGCAGGTCCAGCTCCAAGGCGGGGGGCCACAGGGCTCTGCGCACTGCCCCAACCCTGATCACTGGCTCTGCACTCCCACTGGCCGGTTCCTGGTGGCTACTTCACTAGGTCAGGTAGGTGCTGGGCAGGCTGCCTTAGTACCATTGATGAGGAGCTGCCCAGTAAGTCCATGCAACTCTCTCACCAGCTTCTCCCCAGGGCGAGCAGGGGCCATACTGGCTGGCTGGCAGCTATTCATCAGGGAAGACCAGGGCTGTGCTGTAAGCCAGCAGCTGCTCCCTGGAGCTGGAGCTCTTGCTGCCCTCTGTGGTCATTCATGAGTATAACTGTCCCTGCTATCACATCTCTCTCTTTTTGTTTGATGAGAAACAATCACATCTCATGCACATCCCATTGTCCAGGCACAATCAAACCCTGACCTTGCTTTACGTTATACGAGGAAGATGCCTACCAAATTTTGTGGTCCTAAATCTTACTGTTTTGGAGGAATTCTTGAATAAACAGATCCACAGATGGATGGTCACGCAGACAGACAAAAACACAAACTCTCTCAAATATACAGTAGATAATGAAGTACAAACCAGGGTTTCTTATCTTGCCGGTCTTTCAGGCAGTTACAGTTCAGAGAATCTCAATGAAATCTACAAACTCAATCCTGGATGAAGAATGTCATGTCAGTAGTTTTAAAGCTATTGAATATTTAAAAGTGGAATGGCCCAGAGTTTGACAATCCAAACATTCTTAAAGTAAATTGGTAAAGATCAAAAGATTTCTTTACATTTTTTGAACTTGAATTAATCTATAGATTATGTAAGTACAGTTGGGTGGTCCTTTGCTGCTTTTTAGAAAGATTAAATAGACAGATATAAACATCTCCCAATAGCCCATTTTGGTTGTGCACCTTAGCATAATCTGATGGCTCTGACTCATATGATCTTGTTACCTTCACTGTTGTCAGAACCAGCATCCCCCCCCCCCCCAATTTGAATTTTGGTTCAGATTGGCAGGTCACACCTGAAAACTCTGGTCTATTCAATTTCAAATGTTTATAACTCGGTATCAGAAAAGTGAGTTCAAACTTGGAATGTTTTATAGATCTCACAGAGTTTCAAACCTGGCCACATCTGAATGTACTGTGCATACATTCCAGTCTATTTTTTTTAACCTATGGAATTAAAGATCTAAGAGTTGATGAAGATATAAAACAAGGGAAACTATATGTGAAGATATAAGCACAAGGGAGCAGAGTTAAGGTTGAGTTTTTTACTTGAACTGATTTTTCCTGACTTCTGACAGCTTGATTTTTTAGATTCTGGCACACTCCTGCACATGCCTAAAGAACATTGTACTTCCTACTATGAAAAATTCCTCTGGGCTTGTGGTTGGGGGTCTAAGGCTGCTGTGGGAGAGAGGATGCTTATGACAGAGATGCTTCTTCTCTCCCTACCCAACATACACACCCAGCATAGCACTGCTTCCACATCTAGCAACACCATTTCCTTTGCCCAGGGCTTTGCATGTAAGAAGAGAGTATGGACATGGGAGTGCTCCATTATGATTGGCTATGGGGCAAGAGAAGGTTGAACAGAAGTAGGGCAACCAGAGGAGTGAAAAAGGAAGCAAAATTCTTCTTTCCTCTTTCCAGGCTTTTGCTGAGATCTAGGCTTTTGCTGAGACCATGTCATTTTGTTGTGATTTTTTCTCCTCAACCAGGTGGATGTGATCCACATCCAGACCATGCTCTGCCATTGAGTAGCATCATTCTAGATGCCTAACTTGGGCTTTAGGAACAAGATATATACATCCAACTTGAAAGCCTCACTCATTCCACATAAAAGCAGTCATGTAGCACTTAAAGACTAACAAAATAGTTTATTACTTTGATGAGGTTTCGTGGGGCAGACTTACTTCTTCAGATCCTATTCTGAAAGCGAATAGGCATGACTATTTTATAACAGAGGAATACAATGAAAGAAGGTTAAAAAAATTACAAACTAACAAATCAGCTACATAGAAGAGAAGGTGGGAGCGGGGGGGGGGGGGAGAGGGGGAAGCGACAAGGAAGGAGGAAATTGCTACTGTAAGAGCCAATTAAGTGGCTAATCTGGGGTGACTACGAATATCAAAAGGTGGGGAGGCTGTCTTTGTAATGTGTAAGATAATGATCTCTATTAAGGTGTCGAATTTTCGCATAAATAAAAGTTCTGAGGTCTCCCTTTGTAATCTGGTTTTCAAAGTCTCTTTGATCTAAGATGCATGTTGTCAGGTCTTTAAGAGAATGATCAATTTGATTGAAATGCTGGCTGTCAGGTTTGTATGTGTGGAGATTTCTGATGTCTGATCTGTGAAAATTATTTTTTTGGTGTAGTGTCTGTCTAGTTTGTCCAACATACATTACAGAGGAGCATTGTTGGCACATGATGGCATATATCACATCGCTGGATATAAAGGAATATGAGCCCTTAATCGTATAACTGACAAGGTTAGGTCCAGTGATGGTGTCTCTAGAGTAAATATGTGGACAATCTCTTGCAACAAACCTCGTTGCTAGCTAAGTTCCAGGGTTAGTTTTATTGTGCTATGCCTTGGGTTGTTAGTGAGAATCTTCCTGAGGTTAGGTGGTTGTCTATAGGAGAGTATAGATCTGTCACCCAGAGCCTCTTGGAATGTAGCATCATGTTCCAGTATAGGTTGTAGGTTATTGATAATGTTTTGGAGGGGTTTGAGCTGAGGGCTATAGTTGATGACAAGAGGTGTTCTATTGTTGATTTTCTTAGGCCTTTCAAGAAGTAGCTGGTTTCTGGGTATTCGTCTGGCCCTTTCAATCTGTTTTTTCACTTCCCCTGGTGGGTAATTGAGATTTACAAATGCTTGGTAGAGATCTTGAAGTTTTTGGTCTCTGTCAGTGAGATTGGAGCAGATGTGGTTGCATCCAAAGGCTTGTTCATATCACAGTTTTGAAAATGGTGAAAGGTTTCTGGAAGTCATGGAGATACATCCTTTCACATTAGGAAGAAATTAAAAAGATTGTGTGTCTGAAGAAAGGAGATGGAATTTAATCATATATATTTTTGTTATGAACGACAAATTTACCTTTGTACTGATGTTACAACAATTAGATGAGGTCACATACAATATGCCAATAAAGACATATGACAACTACTACACATACTATAAAAGATTATGGAAGAAATTGAGAAAGAGAAAGACACCTGTCATTATGATGATTATGACACATACATTGCCAGAACACTGAGAAAACAGACTGGTTGACACAGCTGAGATGTAATTGTACTGGTACCGTAGTTTCCAGGGTATGAAAAACACAAGGTGGTTGAGGTACTCTCTTTTACTGGACCACTCATCTCTCTCCATGTAAAAATACGCAACAGCATTGAAGACACCCAGAACTACCACCAGATCATAACCTTCTTTCCATTCAACTAGTTCTAATGGCAGTCTGATCCCAAGCTACAGACTTTCATAGAGAAGCTCATTTTCAGCACAAAATGGCATCTCTCTCTGTCCTCCTGGGCTCTGAGAGCTGCTTTTCATAACTGTGTAGAGCCTTGCACAGATACAAAATTTTGTATGCTCACAGAGGTTTGCAAATTTGCAAGGTTTTAGGTAAAAGAAATTGTATCTACATCTGCATCCACAAAAATGAGGTGTGGATATCTGCATCCACATTCACGAATGCAGATACCTGCAGACAAAGTGGATATCCACCAATTTGCAGGGCTCTGTGTACACTTCTGAAAACAGTCACTACTCAGTTACCATAAATACAAGAGGAAGAGCTAAGGTGAGTGATGTAACAAAAAGTGAAAGGGCCACCGATAATATGATTCAGCAGAAAAAGAAAAAATTCCTTGTCAGCCAGCCTTTTTCCTTAAGAAGTTATTTTATACCAACAACTGAAAGTAAGTTGAGCAGGAAATTCCATATCAACCTAGTCCTACAACCTTCAGTGCAGAGTCCTAAATTCCAAGGCTTACTATTCTAAGCTGTATCTTTGAACACCTGTGCAATGGAAGAGGGAAACCCACCTGAAATTAAGCCCATATTTATGGTGGCAAATAGTGCCCCCTGCACTCTGTCACAGCCCATTTAAAGGTCTCCATAACCTTTAGCATATCCAAGGTTATCTGCATCAGCACAACCACAAAGCCCTGCTATTCAGGAATTTTATACCAGCATCCTCCTCTGAATCTGATTTTCCTGGGAACAAAGCAATGGTCTGTTATTTTAGGGCTGTGTGACTCTTTAAAGTGACCAAGTCTCAATGACTTCTCACCCAGCTCATAGCATAATGTTTCAGCCCTAAGAAATCAATGTCGGCTCAGAACATTCCCGTTCCACCAATTAAGCAGCCTTATGAGTCATGACATGGGACTAACAGGGAAGGGTGTGCCTTTGTTTCCATTTCCAGCATACCCTCTGTCCTGCTGCAAGTTTCAAAGTTCTTCACATCAAAGGAGATATTTTCATTGTACACCTTATGGTTACAACAGTTATACAGTAAAAAGGCACAGGTACAGATTCAGACTGAAAAAAAAAAATCAAACAGCCCAACTAATCTTCCATCTGCAGCACACTCTAATCTAACTCCCACTTCATTGTCTAGCAGTATTTTACAGATGACAAACTAAGGCACAGAGAGACTAAGTGACATTGGAAGTGTGAAATAAATCAGGAAGTCAAACCTGGCCTTCCAGGCTAGCACTAAAACCAATAGACTATCCTCTCTCAACTTTGGTTCCTTATCCCCCACACAGTCTTGGTCTGTTTGGACCCACAATAGTTAATTTTAGGCCCTAACTCGAATTAGCTGGTATCCACCTACAATGAGGTTTACCAGCTAATTCGATTTAGGGGCTTTAAATTGGAATCCCATTTCACTGCTGCATGTAGACGCGGGCAGTTACTTCGGGCTAGTCAATGTCTAAAATGGCGACCGGCTGAGAACATGCAACTCAAGCGCGGGATATTTATATCCCAGGCTTGATTTGCAATTTCAGTCGCCCTCATTAGCCTCCCTAGATCGATTTAGGGGGCTAGTGTAGACGTACCTAAGATATTTTCCTTGGAATGTTTGTTGTGAAGACCAGGGGGAAACTTCTGCTTTATTTTGTATGGAAAATATGCATGCCTCAGTCTTCCCCATTCACACCTGTATCGTTACCAATTCCAGAGTGTTTAATGACAGGGGAATCAGAGAAGGGTGCTAGTCATGCAGGCAAATCTGAGTTGGTAGGTGTCAATATGGAAATGGAGCTACTTTGGAGATACAATGGACACCAAGGACCAGATCATTCATTTTTTAAAATAAAACTGTTGCACCAATGGGAGTTTCCACAATCCCCTTCCCAGCCTTAGCCTCAGGGTGGTGGGATTTAAGCAGATCACATGAATTTAGCATGACTGCATTTCAGTTTGAAACAAGGCACTGAGCATAAGTATGCTACTACCTAGTAGAGTGAGACATTTGAATTTGAGGGGCAAGAGAAGCAGATTGTGTTGCCAATATGCAAGATTTGCTTTTTTCATTGTAACCAAAGGACTCTAAATGCTGTATTTCAGCTGACTAAGACATTGCTGTCTTATTCTGAAGAGGCTCTCTTGTGTCACTGCAAACATCCACTGCTTGCCTAACTCCTAACTGGGTAAGACTCTAACACACTACTGGAGGAGCCATGGTGAAAACCAGAAATGCTGAAGCCAAGGACTCAGCCTTTGGTTAGCAGGGACTCCTGGGCTCATCTTCGCAAAACGTGGAGACCCTGAGTTTAGCACTAAAAGGTATCCACTGCCAGAGAGCTGCAGGTAAAGGCCAGAAGCAGAAGACACCCTTTGGAACCATGTTAATACAGCACTAAACTAAAAGGAAGAACAGGTAAATTCTTTTTATGGGGAGAAGGTGTGGTAAAAACAGAGTTATTGTTCACTAAGAGCTCTATTCTACTCTTAAACATCAAGGCTACATCTACACTGCAAGGTTTTTGCGCAAAAAACAGCTGT
Organism: Pelodiscus sinensis; assembly: GCF_052426305.1. Lineage (NCBI taxonomy): Eukaryota > Metazoa > Chordata > Testudines > Trionychidae > Pelodiscus > Pelodiscus sinensis. The sequence continues at coordinate 39,576,281 of NC_143061.1, read as the reverse complement.
TTTTGTGTAAAAACGTGGAGCGTCCACACCTCAAATGCACTTTTGTACAAGTAAATCAACAGTAAAACGGCAGAAAAGAGGGCTTTTGCTGGTGTAGGTAAACCTCCTTTTACAAGGCATAACTCCTTTTTGCACGATAGCTGTAGCGCAAAAAGGCAAGTGTGGACGCTCCAGAAGGATTTCTTGCGCAAGAGCATCCATGCAGTGCGGACGCTCTCTTCTGCAAAAGCACATCGCCCCCTTCCCCTCAAAAGACAAAAGTTTTGCCATGGCAAGTGGCAGTGTAAAGGCTCATTGTAAAAGACTCATTGTTGACAGGACCACTCTTCTATCAACAACATGAACCCTGCTTTTAGAGGGTGGAAGTATTTTGTCGGCAAAAGTACCAACAGAGTTTACACTTTCAGACATTTAGCGACATGGCCATGTCGACACAGCCATGTTGCTAAAAGCTATGAAGTGCAAAATCTAAAGAGTGTAGAAAACAGGCTCCTCTCTCCTCTACACCTACTCCCAATGCTCAATCTGACTGTGAAGGGGAAATCCATTAATTTTTTCATTTTCCAGAAATGTCACTCATGGAGATGCACTAAACATGGCAGCTGAATTTTCACGGAAACCTGCATGGCCCTTATTTCAACATATGGCCCAAACCACTGTGGCAGCTACAGTTCTACACCTGACATGTCAATTGTTCCTTTTCTCCAGGCCTAAGTAGTAGATTATGGTATCCTGGATCCAGATTTCCTCTATCATATTGTCAGATTTTTTTTGTTTGATGGGGATGATTTCCCAATCCTGAAAAGCAGAACTGTTTAATTTGTGTGTGTCTGCACAGTCTCAGATGGGAGCAGAACACAAATAAAATAACATCTCAAACTCTTTAGAAAGGTATATGTACTCTTTTTAAAAAGTCTTTTCCTTGATGAGAAGTAAGAGTCTGGCAGAAAAGAGTGACTTTAATGGCATGAATTAAAGTTATGTTACATACAAGGCCCATAGCGCATTTCTGTTAGAATAACAATTCTTGCTAAAATAGGATCTAGAAAATTGAGAGCATACTCTATTTAAGTGGTAAGAACCTTTGAGACTAAAATAATTTTTATTGCTCTGTACTTTTCTCCATGAACATCAAAGCATGTAACAAAGGTGGATAACCAGTATTATCCCATTATAAACAGGGAGAGGCTGAGGCTTAAGGAGTTGTCCATGATTATATAGTAAACTAGTAAGAGTTTTAAAGAGAACCCTAGTTAGTTGACTTCTAATCCAGTACTAGATCGACTATAGTGCAATAAGCGGTCCATGGTTCACCTTGGTAGGCTACCACATGCTTCCTGCAGCTCCCATTGGCTGGGAACAGCAAACTGCAGCCAACAGGAGCTGTGATTGACCGTATCTACAGATGCTCAGAAAAATAAAAAAATCTGGCAGCCAACCAGAGCTAAACCTGGTGAACCATGTCTGGCCTACCAGCCTCTTATTATCTATACACTGGATTAAATTGCCCAGGGTGGTTGTAGAATCTCCATCTCTGGAGATATTTAAGAGTAGGTTAGATAAATGTCTATCAGGGATGGTCTAGACAGTATTTGGTCCTGCCATAAGGGCAGGGGATTGGACTCGACGACCTCTCATTCCAGTCCTAGTATTCTATGATGCTATGATTCTATCTGCCCTGTACAACAGCATCATGATTCTTGAGGAAGCGGGTAGAAACAAACACACATCTTTGCCTTACAAGTTTAATCCTGTGAAAAACTGATATGATACACAGTCTTCAAAATGTCAATAACTGACACTGCTGTAGGCAATGTTTCCTTATCCTATGCCCACTGGGCCACAAAAATGTGTTGGACAGAAAATATTTGTGAAGTGCGTAAGTCAGGGAGACTCTGGAATCAGCTTTCCATGTCAGTCGGGCACAGCCCAAGTTTGTTGACCTTCAATGTAAAATACAAGCTCTATTTATTCACGCAAATTTTCCTTCCACTTAGGGGAATGACTGAGTCAGGTGAACTCAGGCAGTGATCAGAAAGGTTGTGGAGATGGGTGGGAACAAAAGGGGAGGGAACTATTTTTATTGACATATACACATTGGCTACGTCTACACTGGCCCCTTTTCCGGAAGGGGCATGTAAATTTCAGCAGTCGTCGTAGGGAAATCCGCGGGGGATTTAAATATCCCCCGCGGCATTTAAATAAAAATGTCCGCCGCTTTTTTCCGGCTTTTAAAAAAGAGCGTCTAGACTGGCCCCGATCCTCCGGAAAAAGTGCCCTTTTCCGGAGGGTCTTATTCCTACTTCAAAGTAGGAATAAGACCCTCCGGAAAAGGGCACTTTTTCCGGAGGATCGGGGCCAGTCTAGACGCTCTTTTCCGGCTTTTTTAAAAGCCGGAAAAAAGCGGCGGACATTTTTATTTAAATGCCGCGGGGGATATTTAAATCCCCCGCGGATTTCCCTACGACGACTGCTGAAATTTACATGCCCCTTCCGGAAAAGGGGCCAGTGTAGACGTAGCCATTGTTGTGTATACGCGACACACACCCAGCAGGTTGATAATGGGCCCTCAAATGAGACAAACACATTTGTAAATTTGGTTCTGAATGGATCAGCATGTATACTGTGCTTTACCTTTCAGACCACAGCCAAAATCCAGTCTCCGATGAAAGATGCAAAGATGTAGCCATTAGCACAAGGATATCACTACAGGTTAAACCTCTCTAGTCCCGCATCCTCAGGACCTGACCGGAATGAAACCAGAGAATTTCCAAACCATGGGAGGTCAATGCTGTCTAGCAGCATCACTAACACTTCCACTGTTTACAAGGCTCTTAGAAGACATTTAGGGGTAAATTAGAGCTAAACAGAGGTTGTACCTCCCTGGTTCAGCAATTTTGGGGAGAATTTTCCAGACCAGGAGAGGTGTCTCCTGCTCCAAGTCAGCCAGCCCTATGCCTCTGATCCCCTTCTCTCCCCACCCCAGGCCAGGCTGAACGCCCTGCTGCCAATTGCCCCCCTGGTCCTAGGCTGCCATGGGCATCTGATGTTCTCCAGACCCCGGTGCCACACTGCTGTGGTTCCCTGGCCCTCCACTGCTGTGGGTAGCCAGATTTCCTTAGCTCCAGTCCACTGTGGGCAGCCAAGCTTCTTCTTCCTCCAACTGCATGATACTGTGGGCTGCTGGGGTTCTGCGGCCCAGCCCTAGCATTTTTGTGGTGTTCCAGTCCCACTGCTCCCAGCTGGGCTGCTAACTGACCCTCCTGCCATTAGGCTGCTGGAGCAGCGAGTATTGGTTTTCAGAGGTTTAACATGTAACAGCGAAGAACACTGAGAGCCAGGACTGGTGGCTGTAAACAAACTTCATGGGACCACAGGAAACTTGGCCAAATCCATGATAAGTAGACATCTGGCTAACTAAAATCATGCTGGGCCACGGATGTTGTCGAACGAGAAAGTGATGGACTAGAGAGGTTCAACCTGTAGCTGTCTTTCATGAAAAAAAAAATCTGTAGAAAGCAGACATTAACTTCCATGAGATGTTCCTACAGTTAGTGTAGAGATAAGCCCTCTCCTTGCAGCTGGTCTCGCATCCTTTTTCCTTATGACACTTCATAATGGACAGGTGCTGCCCCTAACCAGTGTCCTTCCAAGCTAAAAGATGGGATAGCAACCACCAGCTTTCCCTGAAGATCTTTAGAAGGAAGCATCCTGAAATCCAGCCCATGTTTTATAGGAAAAAGGCCAATCTTGTGGAATGATCAAGTGAATGTTTCCCATGACACACATGAACCAAAGCCAAAACCTATGTGGCTTACTTTGCTCTACTTTAAGAGGGATTTTTTCACACCTGTGACCCACATAGCTAAGCTAACTTTATTTTCTAGAAGTAGACCAGGCCTAAACTAATCAATTTCACTTTTGTTCCGTATCTAGTTCACTTTCTGGGCTTTATACTCTAATTAGTATTCATGCTGGATATCTGCACTACAGAGAATTAGTGAATGATTGTTTAAAAAAACTGTTTCTACAGGAAAGTTTAAGCACTATGCAAACATTTTTGTTTGTCTTAGGTTTTCACAATATTTACTTCTATGGTCAAATTTGTGCTCAGTGGGTCTTAGGTCATAAGAACATAAGAATGGCCGTACTGGGTCAGACCAAAGGTCCATCTAGCCCAGTATCCTGTCTGCCGACAGTGGCCAGCACCAGGTGCCCCACAGAGGGTGGACCGAAGACAATGATCAAGCAATTTGTTTCCTGCTATTCTTCTCCAGCATCTGACAACAGAGGCCAGGGACACCAATTCTATCCCCTGGCTAATAGCCTTTTAAGGACCTAACCTCCAGGAAATTATCTAGCTTCTCTTTAAACTCTGTTATAGCCCTAGCCTTCACAGCCTCCTCTGGCAAGGAACTCCACAGGTTGACTACACGCTGTGTGAAGAAGAACTTTCTTTTATTAGTTTTAAACCTGCTATCCATTAATTTCATTTGGTGTCCTCTAGTTCTTCTATTATGGGAACTAATTAAGAACTTTTCTTTATCCGCCCTCTCCACACCACTCATGATTTTATAGACCTCTATCATATCCCCCCTCAGTCTCCTCTTTTCTAAACTGAAAAGTCCCAGTCGCTTTAACCTCTCCTCATATGGGACCCGTTCCAAACCCCTAAGCATTTTAGTTTCCCTTTTCTGAACCCTTTCCAAGGCCAAAATATCTTTTTTGAGGTGAGGAGACCACATCTGCACACAGTATTCAAGATGTGAGCGTACCATAGTTTTATACAGGGGCAGTAAGATATTCTGGGTCTTATTTTCTATCCCTTTCTTAATAATTCCTAGCATCCTATTTGCCTTTTTGACTGCCTCTGCACACTGTGTGGAAGTTTTCAGAGAACTGTCCACGATAACTCCAAGATCTTTTTCTTGATTTGTTGTAGCCAAATTAGCCCCCATCATACTGTACGTATAGTTGGGGTTATTTTTCCCGATGTGCATTACTTTACACTTATCCACATTAAATTTCATTTGCCATTTTGTTGCCCAATCACTGAGTTTGGTGAGATCTTTTTGAAGTCCCTCACAGTCTGCTTCTGTCTTGACTATCCTAAACTGCTTGGTATCATCCGCAAACTTTACCACCTCACTGCTTACCCCTTTCTCCAGATCATTTATGAATAAGTTGAAAAGTATTGGTCCCAGGACTAACCCTTGGGGGACACCACTAGTTACTCCTCTCCATTCTGAAAATTTACCATTTATTCCTACCCTTTGTTTTGCCTTTTAACCAGTTCTCAATCCAAGAAAGGACCTTCCCTCTTATCCCATGGCCATGTAATTTACATAAGAGCCTTTGGTGAGGGACCTTGTCAAAGGCTTTCTGAAAATCTAAGTATACTATATCCACTGGATCCCCCTTGTCTGCATGTTTGTTAACCCCTTCAAAGAACTCTAATAGATGAGTAAGACATGATTTCCCTTTACAGAAACCATGTTGACTTTTGTCCAACAAATTATGTTCTTCTACATGCCTCACAATTTTATGCTTTACTATTGTTTCGACTAATTTGCCCGGTACTAAAGTTAGACTTACCGGACTGTAATTGCCAGGATCTCCTCTAGAGCCCTTTTTGTATTGGTGTCACATTGGCTACCTTTCAGTCATTAGGTGCGGAAGCCAATTTAAAGGATAGGTTACAAACCACAGGTAATAGTTCAGCAATTTCCCATTTGAGTTCTTTTAGAACCCTTGGATGAATGCCATCTGGTCCCGGAGATGTGTTAACATTAAGTTTTTCTATTTGTTCCAAAACCTCCTCTAATGACACTTCAGTCCGGGACAGTTCCTCAGATTCATCACCCACAAAGGACGGTGCAGATTTGAGAATCTCCCTAACGTCCTCAGCCATGAAGACTGAAGCAAAGAAATCATTTAGTTTATCTGCAATGGCTTTATCATCCTTGATTGCTCCTTTTATATCTAGGGGACCCACAGGTTTTTTAGCAGGCTTCCTGCTTCTAATGTACTTAAAAAAGTTTTGTTATTTCTTTTTGAGCTTTTGGCTAGCTGATCCTCAAATCTTTTTTTGCTTTTCTTATTACATTTTTACACTTGATTTGATAGTGTTTATGTTCCTTTCTATTTATCTCACTAGGATTGGACTTCCACTTCTTAAAAAGATGCCTTTTTGTCCCTCACTGCATCTTTTACATGGTGGTTAAGCCACAGTGACCCTTTTTTAGGTCTCTTGCTATGTTTTTAAATTTGGGGTATACATTTAAGTTGGGCTTCTGTTATGGTGTCTTTAAAAAGTTTCCATGCAGCTTGCAGGGATTTGGCTCTAGTCATTGTGCCTTTTAATTTCTGTTTAACTAACCTCCTCATTTTTGTGTAGTTCCCCTTTTTGAAATTAAAAGCCAGGGTGCTGGACTGCTGAGGTGTTCTTCCCAGCACAGGAATGTTAAATGTTATTATATTATGGTCACTATTCCCAAGCGGTCCTGTAATGGTCATCTCCTGGACCTGATCTTGCGCTTCACTCAGGACTAAATCGAGAATTGCCTCTCCCCTTGTGGATTCCTGACTACTCAACATTTTACTTCACTGAATCTATCATGGGCCCAGAACAGCATAATGCGCTCAGGCCTTAGGCTTGGCCTACACACAAACCTGCTCTGGTTTAGTTAAACCAGTTTAAATTTGTATAACCACACAGCCTTTTGCACCAACTGAACCAAGTCAGTTTCAAATGAGACTTAACATTAAGCCAATGGGACTCTGCTTCTAGAGCAGCCCTCAACAGGGGTCAGCACCTTTTCAGAAGAGGCGTGCCAAGATTCAACTTACTTCTATTTACATTCTACATGCCATTGATAATCTGTAAAGTCAATAACAGTCCTACTTACATTTTAGCAGCTTCATTAATCTCTCTTGGTAGCCTCAAGTGTGTGTTGTATCCTCCTTCATCCCCCTCCCGCCCCCACATCCCAGTGCCTCCAGCGCACACACTGGCAGTGCTGGGTAGCAGTGCTGGGACTCGCAGCCACCTGGGAGCAGCGCTGGGGCAAGGAGGCCAGGGGGAGAGGGAGGGGAAAGAGGGCCACGCGCCACTCAAAATAATCTTGCATGCCACTTATGGTACAAGCTGTACATTGCCAATCCCTGCCTTAGAAGGAAAACCATATCTGTTTCAAGTCTATAACATGAAAAAGTGTATGCAGCCACAGGCAACTTGAAAGGCAAAGAAAGTACTACTGCCCATCTGGAAGAAAGTACATGCTCCACAGAGTATCAAAAAACAGAAGTAGACATCACATGTGATGTTTTCTACCATGCTAGACAGGGGTGGGCAAAAGGATGGATCCTGTCCACAGAGGCCCTGCCACTCCCCTGCCAATTAGGGCCTGGGAGAGAGGGGGACCGCACAAAGTTTCCTCCACCCTGCCAGGAACATCCAGTGCTTGGAAGCACCACGTACTCCTGGAAGGGCCCTGATGGCCTGAGGGTGGGGGAAGCGCATGAAGCCTCTTCCTGCCCTGCCAGAAGCATGTGGCGCTTTTAAGTGCTGTGCAGGGCGAGGACACCCATTTGGAATACTGTGTGCAATTCTGGTCTCCCATGTTTAAGAAGGATGAATTCAAACTGGAACAGGTACAAAGAAGGGCCACTAGGATGATCCAAGGAATGGAAAACCTGTCTTATGAAAGGAGACTTAAGGAGCTTGGCTTGTTTACCTTAACCAAAAGAAGGCTGAGGGGGGACATGATTGCACTCTTTAAATATGTTAGAGGGAAAAATACCAGGGAGGGAGAGGAATTATTTAAGCTTAATACCAATGTGGACACAAGAACAAATGGATATAAACTGGCCAGTAGGAAGTTTAGACTTGAGATTAGACGAAGGTTTCTAACCATTAGAGGAGTGAAGTTCTGGAACGGCCTTCCAAGGGAAGTAGTGGGGGCAAAAGATCTATCTGGTTTCAAGATTAAACTAGATGGGTTTCTGAAGGGGATGGTTTGATGAGATAACATGATCTTTGTAACTAATTGACCATTCATTATCAGTGGGAAATAGGTCAATGGAGGGATGATAAGAGTTATTAGAGAGAACTTTCTGGGTGTCTGGCTGGTGAGTCTTGCCCACATGCTCAGGGTTTAGCTGATCGCCATATTTGGGGTCAGGAAGGAATTTTCCTCCAGGGTAGATTGGCAGAGACCCTGGAGGTTTTTCGCCTTCCTCTGTAGCATGGGGTACAGATCACAGCTGGAGGATTCTCTGCATCTTGGGGTCTTCAAAGTATTTGAAGGCTTCAATATCTGAGATATAGGTGAGAGGATTATTCTAGGAGGGGTGGGTGAGATTCTGTGGCCTGTACTGTGTAGGGGGTCAGACTAGATGATCACAATGGTCCCTTCTGACCTTAAAGTCCATGAGTCTATGAGACAGAGCAGAGCAAAATTTGCACACTCCCCCGCGCCCAGGCCGATTGGCCTGCCGGCGTGGGAAGTCTCCTCCAAGCCAGGGGAATGGGCACCTAAGGAGTAGGGGGAGTGGGAAGGGAAAGGTGCTCCCCCACCCCCAGACCAATCAGGAAACCTGGAAGTATCCCAGCCCCACCACTTCTGCTTGGTGCAGCCCAGGGCCACTTCAGACATTTCTGAAATGCCTCCTGGCAAAAAATTATTGCCAACCCCTTATGTGAGATGTCACCCTCAGTGGGGATTGAGCTGCAGGTTGGGTGAAGTGATTTAGGCTCTGATCCTGCAATGTGTGCCACTGGGGCAGAATACAAGGCGGGAGGCTGGCATGGCACACACCTACAGGCAGGGGAACACAGAAGGGGTGGTTTTCCATGGCCCCATAGTGGCATTGCCAGCTGGTGGGCCGGGCAGCTGGGCGCTCAGGAAAGTGTTTCAGGGAATGGGGGGTGGCACAACCAGCTGGAAGTGCCCAGGAGGGGGTGCTGGGCCCAGCTCGGCTCTCTGGGGTGAGCCCGCCAGGCAGGGCCTCTGCAGCCCGCCCATGGGTCACTTGCGGGGGGGCGGGAGGGGCTGTTTCAGAGTCTGGCCCCAAACTCGATTTTGCCCGGCCCGGCCCGCTCGGTGCCAGGAGGCTGCCGGGTCCCTCCCCCGGCCAGGGGAGCGGGCAGGAGCCACATCTCAGCTCGCAGGGCAGCCAGGCCGGCGGCTGCGAGCTCGCCCCCTGCCGGCCCCGCGAGGCGCGGCAGGGAGCCGGGGAAGGCGCCGGAGCGGCCCCAGCCCTGCCGGCCGGGAGGTGCCCGGCGCCAGCGATCGCGCCGGCCGGGGTCGTTGCCCGGCGGCTCCTGGCGGCGGGGCGGGGCCGTTCCCGCCAAACCGCCAGGAGCCCCCCACTCACCATGGTCGCTGCTCCGGGCGGCTCGCCCCGGCTCCCCCCTCAGTGCCAGGTGCGCGCCCCGCCGCCCATCCTGCCTTCCCACAATGCCCGGGACCGAAAGTTCCTCAGCCCCGCCCGCTTCACCTGCGCCGGGCGGGGCCGGGCACCTGGCTCCGGAACCGGCCCGCCCAGCGCGCAGCTGCGCCGCGCTCCCTGCCGAGCCGCCCCAGCCCCGCGCCCGAAGCGGGGTGCGCTGCGCCGGAGAGGAGGCTGAGCGCTGCCGGCGAGAGGGAAGAGCCCTGGCAGGGCTCCCCCCCACCGGGGAGCTGGAGGCGAAGGGCCCTGGCAGGGCTCCCCCCCGCCGGGGAGCTGGAGGCGAAGGGCCCTGGCAGGGCTCCCCCCCGCCGGGGAGCTGGAGGCGAAGGGCCCTGGCAGGGCTCCCCCCCGCCGGGGAGCTGGAGGCGAAGGGCCCAGGCGGGCTGAGCTGGGAACATGCAACGCGTGAGCGGGCCGGGGGCACCAGCCTGCGCTCTCCAGGGCTTGCCCGGCTGGAGACTAGCAGCCGCGCCCAGCACAAAGCAGGACTGGCGCTTATAGATAGCAAAAGGCTGGAGTGACAGTCCCCACCATTTAACCAGTTAATAGCACAGTGCCCAAGCACAGAGGTGTCCAGGCTAAACCTATCCGCATCTCTTATGTACCTGGGATTTCTAGCACTGGGCTCCAGCAAGGGCTACACACCAGAGCAGATTAACAAGGACAGGCCCCTGAGGAAAGTATGTAGTGGAGTCAACGCTCCAGTCTCTCCTTCCCATCTCTAACCCTCCCCTGTCTCTTCAGCCTCCAGTTCAGCAAAGCCACATGAGAAGCGCTGTTGATGGCTATAGGACTCCGTCTTAAAGTTAAACACATGTTCCTGATTCAAGGCCTAGAACCTGACACAGTAGAGATTGGTAAAGCTGCCAAGATTAAGCTCTTTTGTTTCTATTTAGAAACTTACCAGACATTTTATTTTAAGAGAAATAAGGGACATTTCGGAAAAGGCTTTATTTTCCGAAAGAGCTGCATCTAGACGGGTGCTTTTTACCGGCAAAGCTCTGAGCTGGAAAAAAGTGGCAGCCATTTTTATGCAAGTGATGCAGGGGAGATTTAAATCCCCGCTTCATTTGCAATTGCGACGTGTCTAATTTGCATCCCTTTTACGGAAAAGGGATGCAGTCTAGACACAGCCCTTAGGGAGAGGTGGTCTGAAGTTTGTCTAATAAGAAGGATGGTGAAGCATGCCCTATTCTGGCCCTACAACCTCAACCTGAGGATTGAGGGAGTACTGATCTACAACTTGGAGATGGCTCTCTCATCCAGAGGTGAGTGTACTAGCACCAGGGCAATATTGATTTAGCATTAAACTTATGCAGCGATTTCTACATTTAAGATTTATCAAGCCACACTGAGGCTTGATGAACTTCTAGCACATTGGGTAACCTCAGGTACTATCTCCACTGCAAACATAATGGCTCAAATGGAGCCTTTCCACGGACATTGTAAAAATCATAGTAACTAACTGAAGTTATACCAAGTGCAAAAGACCAGATAAAAATGCAATGGCATTGTCAGGTATTGTCCCAATAAGGTATTTTTAAAAGAAAAAAATGGGTCTTAAAGTGGTAATGCCAGGTTAAAAATTCAAACAAACAAGATTCTTTACATCTCTACTAAGAGCAGGTTAATTATTAAAAGTGGATTTTAAATCCAGTTTACACCTTCTGCTTGCTTACTCACTCTTGGAACTCCATATTAGAGAGTTTTGGTTTCTGGTTCTCGAACATTTGCACAAAAGGTGCAATATTTGGGAAATAAATAAATCCAAATGAAAATTCCAGATATTTACTCAATTGCCACAAGTCTCTCATAGGAAGATCTTTTGTCTTTCATGCACTGAAATTCCCAATGTCATGCTATTATGATAAGGTAAAGGAAACTTACTTAACTTTCTAAACTGTGATCACAAAAAACTCACTTTCATGTACACACCCAATCTATCTTAGGGTATTACTATGGTGTTGTATAGCAGAATATCTATTTTATGTGACGTACCAATAATTTTGTTTTTAAAAACCAAGATCTGAATTAGTTTAGGCATAGAAGCAAATGTACATTGATTTACAGCATTTGCACTTATACAAATAGGCTACGTCTAGACTGGCATGATTTTCCACAGATGCTTTTAACGGAAAAGATTTTCCATTAAAAGCATTTGCAGAAAAGAGCGTCTAGATTGGCACGGATGCTTTTGCGCAAAAGCACTTTTTATGGAAAAGTGTCCGTGCCAATCTAGACGAGGTTTTGCTCAAGAAAGCCCCGGTCGCCATTTTCACCATCGGAGCTTTTTTGCGCAAAACGGTTTTTAGCTGTCTACACTGGCCCTCTCGTGCAAATGCATGTGCCCCAGAGGGCTTTTTCCTGAACTGGAGCAGCATAGTATTTGCGGAAGAACACTGACAATCTTACATTAGATCATTAGTTCTTGCGCAAATTCAAGCGGCCAGTGTAGACAGCTGGCAAGTTTTTCCGCAAAACTAGCCGCTTTGGCGGAAAAACTTGCCTGTCTGGACGCAGCCGTATTGTATAAGAAAGGGAATAGGTCAGTGCCTGGTATCAGCTTTAATAATTATTTATACTTGAGGGCTGATCTAGCAGGTTTATGAAGCTAATTATTGGGCAGTAGAATATTATTATTCTCTTTAACCTCTGGTGATAGGACAAGAAGCAATGGGCTTAAACTGTAGCAAGAGAGGTGAGGAGGGAGATTAGGAAAAACTTCCTAACTGTCAGGGTGCTTAAGCACTTGAATAAATTGCCTTGGGAGGTTGTGGAATTTCTATCATTGTCTAACCTACTCTTAAAAAATCCGAACACCTATCAGGGATAGATGGTACCTGGTCCTGCCGTCAGTGTAGGTGACTGGCTTTGATGACTTTGAGGTCCTGTCCAGTATTCTATGACTCAGAGGGTAGTTGGAGATAAATACAACCATGCCAAGATGTGTATCTAAGTCAATGGTATTTAAAAAAAAAAAATCAAGTGTTAAGTAGAGGTTAACAGCTAACTGGAAGCTGGACACAAGTAGATATTTACTTGTGGGTGTGCATATTTTTGCAATAAACCAGCTAGCCGAGTGTCACCTACAACGGGGTGAACTAACTCAGACCCCAGGTCTGCATCCAGCCCGCCAAGCATTTCTCTCTGGTCTGCTCAGCAGATTAGTAGTGGTGCATACTTCAGCCCCTCTCCAAGGTTCACCACGTTGTGTGTTCCAATAATCAAGAGCAATGCTGCCTAGAGCCTCCAGCCCTCATGGGGTGAGGTGAAGAGACAGAGGAATGAGGTTCAGGGCTTCCCATAGGCCAGATTTACTTTTCTGGGGTTCCAGAGTTAGTGGATTTTGTGGACCCCCTTAGGTTGTGGGTTGGGAACAAAAATGAGTTCAATGTGTGGGACAGGGCTGCCAGGGAATGGGATAGGTATGCAGGACAGGATCTGGAAGGGAGTTTGGCATCAGGAGAGGATGTGGAGTGGGAATATGGGGTGGGGGAAGTGATGCAGAAAAGGTGAGAGAGTGAGAATGCAGCCAAATAGCTAGTTGGCGAAGGACACAAAGAAGTGGGAGTAAAGGAAAGTGCAGCTTCTGCAAAGTAAAACTGTATCTCCCCTCATGTCTTCCCTCTGCTCCAACCTCACTCCCCTCAGCTCCATGATCCCCCCAGCCTGATCCACTGCCCCAGTGCAACTCCTGCAGCCTGATCCCCTGCATCGCTCCATGCCCCTCAGTGTAACCCGTGCCTCCACATCCAGATCCCCCTGCATCATCACATGCCCCTCAGAGCAACATCCGTCCCCTCCCATCCTGCCCCTGCATCCTCCTTCACCCCTCCCTCTTGCCCCCACACCCCTGTACCTCCAGCACACCCACTGAAAGGGCAACAGCACTAGGACGAGGTGATACTGGGGGGGGGGGAGGGGGCAGTGGAATCTTTTCCCTGCCCAGACCAGCCTTTGCTTGCAGCTCTGGGGTTGGGGTTGGCTCCAGCCTGACCAGGGGCAGAGGGACATTGGGGAAGGGGCTCCCCACCCCCACTCACAGGGAGCAGCCTGCACCCCACATGTGCCAGCTGTCCAGCCCTGCCCCTTCCCGAAGCAAGAAACCTGTAGTGAGGAAAGGAGGGTTCAACCCCTTAGCTCCCGGGAGCTGCACACCCAGGCTGGGCTGGGCAGGGCAGGGGCAGGGGCAGCCCCAGGGACATGCACATGCCACTCTTGCCTTCCTTTCTGCCCCACTCCCAAGCAGGAAGCTGGAGCTAGTGCACCAAGCCTGCAGCTGCATGACTGAGGCTGGAGCCACAGCATAAGCTCTCAACTGTGTGTGGGGAAGGGGAGGGGCTGAGCCCCTCCCCCCCCCCCACACACGCCAGAGGAAATTGGTTTGTGGCACACATGGCGGGGGTTGCCAACCCCGATTTATAATAGATCAAAAGCTGTTTAGGCTTAGTAGTCTGAAAGCTAAGAGTAAGATTTCCACCACATAGAATAATAGAAATGGAAGGGACCTCAGGAGGTCCAGTCCAGTCCCCTTCCCTCAAGGCAGGACCAAGCACCATGATAGACATCTATTTACATCTATCATGGAACTTCAGTATGCCGATGACAGCGCATTTTTTGCCCATTCTGAGAAAGATCTTCAAACTATCTTGAACATGTTTGCTAATGCTTACACGTGTCTTGGTCTCACCCTCAACATCAAGACAACCAAAATGCTCCAGCATCCCTCTCCAAATGAGATACCATACTCTCCAGCTATTACAAAAAATCAGCAGACACACACAGAGAAAATGATCTACATTCTCCAATCTTGGAAGTTATCTTTCATCCAAGGCAGATATCGATGACATTGTCTGAGCAGTGCCAGTGCAGCCTTTGCTTGTTTACAGCACAGGTTTTTTGAAGATCTATGACACTTCAACAGACACCAACTTTCTCATCTATCAAGCTGTCATTCTCCCAACACTGTAGTATGGATTTGAAACCTGGACAGGCTACATCTGATCACTTGGAAGTCCTTAAGGCATCACCAGTACTGCCTCCACAATATCTTAATTAAATGGGAATACAGGCGCACTAATATTAGTGTTCTGCAAGAGGTAAAGACCACCAGTATCGAGACAACAATAATCCATCAGCAACTTCGCTGGACTAGTCACGTTGTTCAGATGCCAGACCATTGCCTCCCAAAACAAGTCCTTTTTTCTCATCTGAAAGGATACTGTAATGTGGGAGGGCAATGGAAGTGTTATAAGGACTACTAAAGGATAACTTGAAACATTAACACTTGAGACACACTCGTCCAGGATTGCTCAAAATGGAGAGAAGTCCTACATGATGGCCCCCTGCATTTTGAATTTGCCTGTCAACAAGCTGAGGAAGTAAGAGGAAAGGGAGACTGGCTTCTAGTCATGGTCAACAGCCTCCTGCTGTACCTGGAAATGTCTGTCCTCATTGTACTAGAGCTTGTGGTTTAAGGATTGACCTTATCAGCCACCTGAGCATCCACAACTCCTATGAAAGATGATCACACTGGGCAACGGGTGGCCGCTCATCACCACCGCAGCCCATCATCACCACAGCATGTGTTCAACTGCTCCTCCCCCCACCTTGCTCCATCCTGCAGCCAAGCTGCTTCCAGGATTCTCCCCCTGCTCTGCACAGCTAGTAGAGCGGGGGAAGGGGAGTGCTGAAGTCAGGGTATTCCCCTTCTCCTTTACCCATCTCTGCAGAGCAGGGGTCAGAGGGGGAGAGAGTCAGCAGAGCTACTCCATTCTGAAGCATGTGATGGAGAAGTGGAATGGGCAGGGAAGAGACAGAGCAGCACAGATTTTCCTTGGAAACAGAGCATGCCTTCTCTCAAACTTAGCCAGCAGTGTCACTGTCACAACCACTCTGAGCCAGTCTGTGCCCCACACACACAGTCACTGGCACCCCCCCCCCCCCCCCCCCCCCCCCCCCCCCCCCCCCCCCCCCCCCCCCCCCCCCCCCCCCCCCCCCCCCCCCCCCCCCCCCCCCCCCCCCCCCCCCCCCCCCCCCCCCCCCCCCCCCCCCCCCCCCCCCCCCCCCCATGTCTGTGCCATGCACAGTTTCACAACATCTCACACAAAGGGTCTCACACTGTGTCTCTCTAGTCCAGCCCCACCCCTTTTACCCATGACCACATACTAAAATGTGTGAAGTGGCTCCCCTGCAAAAATGATTGCCCACTCCTGACAAGCTTCCTAGCCAGCCGTATTTGTTTATCAGCCTTACAGAAACTCTTCTGCTCCCACAGTTTCACTTTTGCACATAACAGGCAGCTGCACAATGGAATATTATCTTGCTTGGTGCCACAACAATTTTGGTGGGAGTTGTACATGCACAACAAATGGTATAAAGTGGCTCTGGTGTCAAGGCTTGGGACTCTAAAGAGTTTGCGAATGCTACCCGGATTGCATGGTTATTACTGACAGCCTCTTTGTTGTCATAAGGCACTGATTTTTGTCATGGTGGTGAGTCAGAAGGCCTGGACACATGGGCTAGATCTATACTAGACCCCTCTAGCAGCAGAGGGATGTAAATACAGCACATTGAAAGTTCAAATGAAGCAGAGATTTAAATATCCTGTGCTTCATTTGCACAATCACATTCTGGCGCTGTTTCGAACAAGCACCATTTTGAAACTGAAACTGCAGTTTAGACGCAGTTCTGCCGACAGTGGGATGATTTTTCGACAGATCCTGTACTCCTCGTTTTTTAAACAGTATTTAAATATTTAAATCCCCACTTCATTTGCACTTTCGATGTGCTTTATTTACATCCCTCTGCCAACAGAGGGGTGTAGTTTAGATCTAGCCTTAGTGTCCC
The DNA here is from genome assembly GCF_052426305.1 of Pelodiscus sinensis. Lineage (NCBI taxonomy): Eukaryota > Metazoa > Chordata > Testudines > Trionychidae > Pelodiscus > Pelodiscus sinensis. Next base: position 39,559,979 of record NC_143061.1, on the reverse strand, counting down.
GTTCCTTACAACAAACTTCATACATACAGGGACTTCAGGAGGTCTCAGTGGATTCAGAGTCTAGTTGAGCTCATAGCACAACTGGGGCCATTGGAAGCAAAGATATGCATCTTTGATAATTAGCTGGGAAACTATATTCTTGTACATTTCCAACATAAAATAGATAAATCTATGCCAGGTCACAGCTGAAGGGAAATGAAGAGCAGCTGTTATGTATAAAGACAGCAGGAAATAAGAATGTTACATTTTGTTTGCTCGCCAGGGCTTGCTGCTTCTCAAAAGGAAATAAGCAAAGGCCCCGGATAAATCTACTCCTACCACAACAAATGCAGCAGAACATTTGCCTGTTCTATTAATTCTAGCCAATAGTAGCAATAGGCTGACTTCATAGCCTCTAAGTTAAGATTCTCTCAAATGTATACAACTTCAGGTAAATAGCATCTAGTAGACCAAAGAGTTCAGGCTGATTAATCACCCCCCTCTTACTTTTTTATGAGGCCCGTACAGGGTTGTGGGTTTGGTTTTTTGAGGAGAATGGTGGTGTGGGGGTGGAGAGAAGTCTACTTTTAAAGAGAGGTTAGAATAAAATCTAAATTCAACTGAAAGAGCTACTTACTATTTACATTTTACTCCTATATTGATCATTTTTTCCTGTTGGTTACAAGGCTGACCAGATGTCCAATTTTAATAAGGATAGTCATAATATTTAGGGCTGTGTCTTTTAGGGTATGTCTACACTACACAGTTTCAGAAAAACAGCCATTTTTCCAAAAAAAACAAAAACCAAACCCTTCAATTATGTCCACACTGCTATTGCTTTCTTCTGAAAGAAAATAGAAAGAACAGAGCGGTATTATGTTAGTAATCCTCATTCTACAAGGAAGAAGCCTTTTTCTGAAAGAGCTTTTTCAGAAAAAGGCGTGTAGATTGGGGAAGCGGGAGTTCTTTCAAAATCAGAGGAAAAAGGAAAAAGCAAAGGGGCCCTGGTGGCCACTACATCCATGGTAATCACAGCTGAAATGTGAGATAGTGTCCACACTGAATGGATGCTATCTTTCAAAAAAGTAGATCACTTTTTCGATGTGCTTTGCCAGTGGGCTGCTCTCTTTCAGAAGAAGTTTTTCCAAAATATCTCTTCCAGAAAAGCTTCTTCCAAAAGAAGCCTGAAGTCTAGACATAGCCTTATAGTCACCTGTTATCCTCTATTCCATCCTGGTTTTCACATTTTCTATTTGATTATCCTACTTAAAGAGGCAGGTATCCAGTTCTGCAGGCTCATTTACCCCTGGTTTGCTTGCTGTCTTTTACATGATTTGCAAGCAAAATTTGATTGGTACAAGTACTGGCACTAATGGGATGCTCAGGAGAATTCTCTCTGATATTAAGGCTATCAGATTTTTAGTATTTATTCTGCTCTTAATGATATTTTAGGTACAGGCAGTCCCCGGGTTACGTACAAGATAGGGACTGTAGGTTTGTTCTTAAGTTGAATTTGTACGTAAGTCGGAACTGGTACATATTGTAGGGGAAACTCTAGCCAAACATTTCTCCAGAGCTCACTTTTATTCTCCGACACCTCACTTCCCTCAGTCCTTTATTCTCAAGCTGAGGTGTCTGCTGAGAAAAGCCGCTCCGCATCTCCCTGATCTGCTGGGGAGTGGGGGAGCTAGCATCGTGTCTCCCTGGTCTGCTGGGGGGAAAGCAGCTAGTGCGGGGTTGCCTCACCCCGTTTGTAAGTAGGGATCCGATCTAAGTCGGATCCATATAACCCGGGGACTGTCTGTACTTACAAGGATGTCTAGGCACTTACAGCTAGAGCCTGGAATAAAACGCTAGGAGCAGAAGAGAGTGCTGATGGGACATTCCGAAGTTTCAGACTGAGCCCATTTTCCTCAGTCAAACTATGTCATTGGAGCCTCGTGTTCACTTTGACCAATAAATATCATTACCTTCCCACTTCAAAATCTAGAGCAGGGACAGGCAAGATCTGCCCTGCAGGCTGGATCCAGCCCATGGCCTGCCCTGCTGGGAACCTCAGGCAGGCTTCCTGCCTGCTGGATACAGTCCTAGGCTGCTCAAAGTGGCTGGCTGCAACACATGCCTCTTTGTACTGCACATTGGGTCTGCCATGTGTGGTCTCAACCGCTAGCACAATCATTGCACTCCCCATTGGCCAGAAACACCCTACCCCATTCCATGCCCAAACTTCCTGACCCAGGTCACCGCCCAAACCCTCTGCACCCCCTACCATAGGTCACAACTCCCTCCAAGATGCTGCATTTGTCCCCCAGTTCAGAATCCTCTCCTGCACCCCAAACCGCTGCTCCAGGTCAAAGCCTCCCTCCTTTACCCAAACTCTCAAACCCCATACTCCCTTGCACAGCACTCCCTTACCCCAAGCTCCCTTCTGCATTCATCATCTATCCCAGACTCTTTGGGAGGGTGCAACCCTTGACAACTTACCAAAGTGTTAGGAGTGCCCCCCACCCCCACCCCCAGCACAAATTGTTGCCCACCTCTGATGTAGAGCAATCTGACCCTTAGCTCCATTATGGGAGGCTTTGTTTGCTCAAACTGAACCCTTTCCTCTTCCTCACCAGGGAGAAAGGACTCTGTATAGTCCCTATATCTCCACCATACTTTCCCTCGCTAACCCCTCTCGCTCCTTTGTTGTGTTCCTGTTCACTTGGTGGTAATGAGTAAAGAACTTCTTTGAATTACACTGCAATCTATAAAACATTCCACATATGCGCAAAACCAGTAGTGGTTGTTAGAGGAAGTACAAGCTACATCTGCACTCATTTGCTGTCTGAATAGACACACACTTGCTGGCTTTAGTGTAGCTAGCATAGTGAAAAACAAAACAGCAAAGACAATGTGGGCTTCAATATATGCTATTGATATGAATACATGCCCACAGGGTCCAGGCTGGCTTTCACAGACTGCACAGGTTATGCTGCCACCTTTTGGTGGCTAATTTTAGCAATATAGCTAGATCAGAGCTAGCATGGGTAGATCTGTCCTGAGCTGCCCTTTACACTTTTGACTACAGTGTAAGTCTAGGCACATCTATTTCTTTGCCCTCCAGTATCCTTCACTCCAAACTTATTTTGTCAATGTGTTAGTCACCTTGCCTCATTTTACTAGATCAGGTCTAGGAGAATGTGTTTTAAAGTTTAGTTTTCCCTAATCAAGTAGACCTTAAAAGTCTCCAGCAATAGCATGGAAATTAACGGGTAACTTTTCAAAACCACTAACCTATGGGCAGGAAGTAGTTTAGACAGGTAATAGCAATTACGCATAGCATGGAAGGCCTAGTATGGGTAAGATATAAATTCACCGGCAGAGAAGAGCAGTTTCAGTGGTAAGTGAGGGCTGAGGCATCCTTCCCAGTTGGGCCGGCAGTACTGTGGCCATAGCTCTTCTCTACCAATAGCAAGTGGCAAAACAGCAAGGAGTGGAGGTCATAGCCTAACTGAATACAAGTTTGAAGGTCACTGAAGTTGAAGGTGACCTTAGCAGTATTGTTTTCCATCACAGGAGGACAGAGAACTCAATAACAAGGGATGAAGAAAGCAGCAAGAATGCGAGACCCACTCCTGCTAATGGAATGGTGCCCACAGTTGCAAAAGCAAAAATTGCAGATACTTCTTGAAAGACACATACATGGTCTTCCATTCCCACTGCTCTAACCATCAGTACTTCAGCCAGCCACAGGAAGAGCTCCAAGAACAACTTCAGACCCAGACCACATCATAGAATCTTTTACCAGCGGCAGGAGCCACAAAAATGCATTAGAAAGGAAACAGGCAGAAAAAATTGAAAAAAAGCAATATTGTTACTTAGCAGAACTGCAGCTACATGAAGTGACTTGGCAGATAGGAGTGCAGGATTTATCCCCCACAAAGCTGAACCAGAAAGAAGCTCAGTATCCTTGCTCAACACTATACCCACTGGCAAGTGTTTCTTTGAATGGGGCCTGCAGATGGTAATAGCAACAGCACATTTTAATCTTAAAGCCAGATTTAGTGGCTTAAAGCCAAAACGTTTTATCCACTGCCATGTCCTTTCCCTTATTTTGAGCAGATAGTGTAGTAAGCAGACAGTATGAGGTCTTAAAAACTGCTAATGGTAGAGACAAATGTATTCAAGAGCTCCATTATAAGGCATTTTAGAGGAAGGATGAAATTAATGCATAAAAGAGACTAAGGATATTTTGCAATCAATGTGATTTTTATTTTTTGCATTGGATACACAGAGATGCAGTGAAATTGCTCTTTCCCAGAAAAGCACAATTGAGAATCTTTGAATACTGGCTGGTTGGAAATGAGAATTGTTTGACAGAACTTGAGAAATGGTAACGGATAGCTACAAGGAATACACTACCTGTTCAGTGAACTACGCAACGGATTAAAATTGTCTACTTGCACATCATACAGTAAAATCAATACAATCACGTGAAGTGTAAATCATACAGCCTGGGTGAGCTTCTATATGGCTGTGTCTAGACTGGCAAGTTTTTCCGCAAAATCATCTGCTTTTGCGGAAAAACTTGCTAGCTGTTTACACTGGCCGCTTGAATTTCCGCAAAAGCGCTGACGATCTCATGTAAGATTGTCAGTGCTTTTACGGAAATACTATGCTGCTCCCATTTGGGCAAGAGTCTTTTTCCAAAAAACTTTTGCGCAAAAGGGCCAGTGTAGACAGCAGAGATTTGTTTTCCGCAAAAAAGCCCCAATCGCGAAAATGGCGATCGGGGCTTTTTTGCGGAAAAGCATCCTGCCAATCTAGACGCGCTTTTCCAAAAATGCTTTTAACGGAAAACTTTTCCGTTAAAAGCATTTCCGGAAAATCATGCCAGTGTAGACGTAGCCCTCGAGTTCAGATGTGATTAAATGTTAGTTAGAAAAATTAGGGTGGAGAAATATAGGAATTCGAGTTGGGACACAAGAAAAACTAAAGGAAATTCAGATGGAGAGTACAGCTCCTGCTTAACATAGTGCCTTTAGGGAGAACAGCAGATTTTTAGAGTCACTTATTACAGGACAGAAATGCTCTAAGAACACTTGATGTAGGCTAACTGCAGCTTGGGCTGCAGGTCTGTAAGATTGCCCTCTAAAGGTATGTCTGCACTTCATTCCTCTTTTAAGAGAGGAATGCAAATGCAGCTGAGCAAAGTTGCAAATGAAGCACAGATTTGAATTTCTGGTGCTTCATTTGCATAATCGTGTATGGGCGCTATTTTGAAATAGCATTTCTTTTTTCAAAATAGTGTGTCTAGATGTGGTTATTTCAAAAGAAAACCCTTCTTTTGAAATTACCCTTACTCCTTATAAAATGATTTTGAAAGAAGGGTTTTTTCCTCAAAATAACGTCTAGACAGCATTTCTTTTTTTGAAATAGGGTATTTTGAAATAGTGCTCAATGCAATTATGAAAATGAAGCGCGGGAAATTTAAATCTGCGCTTCACTTGCAATTTTGCTCAGCTGAATTTGCATTCCTCTCTGAAAGAGGAATGCAGTGGAGACATACCCTTAGTGTCTGAGCTAGGGCTGAAGCCCAGGCTATGGGGCCTTGGGAAGGGAAAGGTTTCAACACCTAGGCTCCAGCCCAAGCCCAAACACTTAGGCTACAATGTAGCCGTACTTCCAGAAAAGCTTATGCAAATGAAGCACAGCGTGGAATACTGCCGTGCTTCATTTGCATAATTAGCAGCCACTTTTGCTCAAAAAAAGGAGGTGTGTAGACTGTTCCTTTTTGCACAAAACCCCTTCTGCTCAAGAGCCATTCTTCCTGAAAAATAAGCAAGAACAGCTCTTGTGCAAAAGCAGTTGCTAATTAATTATGAAAGTGAAGCACAGTGATATTCCATACCATTCTTCATTTGCATAAGCTTTTCTGGAAGGCTAGTGTAGCCGTAGCCTTACACAGCAGACCCATAGCCCCATAACACAAGCCCTGCACGCCAGAGTCAGCTTCCATAGGTGTTCTACTGCAGTACAGAGGTACCTTTGAGGACTTCATTTAAGCAGCTGTGATGCAGGGGATAGGAAACTGGCCAGGGATTTGAGAGGTCTAGGTTCCATTTCTGGCTCTCCACTTAAACAACGGTTCAATATACAGCATCATGAAGACGACAAAAGGGCTCCAGTTGGAGGTTATAGTCTCTAATCTAGAACACTTCAGAGGGACAAGGAAAAGTGGGTTGTTTAATCTCTTAGCTACCAGGAACTAGGATCCTGATCTAGAGATGCACTGGGAAAAAACACAAAGCAGATACTCAAAACATACAATACAGGATGTTTCATTAAAAATAAGCATCAGCTTATTGTTCAATATTCTCAGTAAAATAAAAGATTTGGGGCCAGATTGTCAGTGGCTTCAACTCCACCTCCTTTTTTGGAATTTAGAGTAGATAACCTGTTTGCACACTTTTCAAGGTCCTTTGTAAATGATTAAACATGAGTTTGCACACAGGCGCTGGTAGGGATCCGCTCATGCCACACCATTTGTGGGCTTCCCCCCCCTGCCAGTCAGCTGAACTGCTAGTATGCGAGCAGTTATGAAGCCACCTCCAGTACAGGTCCTATGAAGGTCTCCCCGAGTTGCATAATTTCAGCACTGTTTTCAGGGCTGCACTACTAGAGTTATTTAACTGGCAGGGATTTGCTGTTTTCTGGAGAGTTCAGAGATATGAAAGTTACTTCTCATGATTATTTAAGCCAGCCTGAATCTAGGATTAAGCCCACTTGTAAAAATAAAATTCAAAGAAGTTGGCTGGTAGTTGATATGAGAGAACTTAACCCACATAGCACACAAAAGGAAAATTATTGAAATTTAGAATCCTGTTTGAGGTGAACATTGGTATTCCAAATCTATACATTTGAAAGCTATATGTGAAATAGCCCATCAAGCAAAGTACTCAATATGTTCTGCAACAATATATGCAAAGTGTGGAACCTAAAAGCCTAGTACTGAAATGCCAGATAAAGGTATTATAAGGAAAACAAACTTAACTTACAGCATGCACCGCTTACTGCAGATCTCATTAAGTAATATCACATTAGCTTAAACTTAATTGTATAGCAAGCCTGAGGTGGGAACTGACTTTTTGCCCTCCACTGAACTGAAAAAGAGCAAAGACTTTACATACAGCCCACAGCTGCTACAGTACCTATCAATGTTGTCAGAGGGGGTGGACAGATAGCAACAGAAATCACAAGCTAAACTGGTCATTTTATTGACTAGTCTTGTTAATGAAACGGAGGTACTATATTGCATGGTTAACAAGACTTCTCAGAGCCAGCAGGAAGAACAATACAGTATGTTTTTATTTAAGAGTCCTCAGGCTTAGTCCAACTACATCTGGTGCACAATTCAGTTTACATTTCATATTGAAAACCCTCTCAAACTTTAACACTACCCATTCTGTCAAGTGCTTCAGCACATGAAGCTTCCAAGAGAAAACTCTCAATTGGGGGGAGGGGTCATGATTACCTGTATCCCTAAATAAGGGGGCACTGCTATGGAAAATACTGCTGTTCCATGCATTTCAAGTCAAGGGAGTTAAATATCTGAGTTTTGCCACCACTTACAAATAGTTTTCCAATTATTTTACAGGAGAAGTGCAGTGCTTTCTTCTACCCAAGGTAGAAGGGGGGGGGGGGGGGAGAAGAGGAGAAGGGCCAGCTCCCCACTGGGACATCCATGGACAGGGGCTGCTGCTGGAGCAGCCTCTGCCCAGAGTGAACCTCAGCCCACCGAAGGCAGAGGCAGCAAGGGGAAGCAGGCAGCACCACGGAGACAGTGCTGGGGAGAGGGGGGAGAATTGGCTTTTAAGCTGGCTCCCCCAGCACTGGCTTCTGTTCCCCACCCCCCATTGCTGCCTCTCAGAGGCGATGGGAGTGCGGGGGGAGTGCGCGAGTAGTCAATATTCCAATTGACTAAGCAATAAGCTTATCAGGTAGTTGACTACTCACTATCATCCCTACTACATTCTCCTCAAAACACTCCCTTCTGTAGCACAGTTGCTTCTGCCTAGCAAAGCTACAGCTAATCAGCAGCTGCTATGTGGTACTACAGGCTCCCTCCTGTCAAATGTGTGCTTGTCTTTGGCTAGGAGGCTTCTTTACAAATTCAACTGTAGGTCTACAGGACATTAGCCAGTCACCAGCCTGGATCCTGCTTTCATTCACCCCTGTTCACAAGCACCATGTGTAATTTCTTTGCCAGTATTTCCTGCAACAATGAACAATTGAAGATGGGTCATTAGAATAAACTGAGTGACTATCAATACATTTTATTATGCATGTGTTCAAAGTTAAATATCAGAGGATGGAGCAAGACTTATCTTGCATCTCTAAATACGTGGTGTACAGTATTTTGCAGAAACACAGCTAGCAAAAGACTTAAATACATTTGTTCCACCAATGAAAGAAGGCCATACAAAATAAATTGGTAATGCTTCAAAATAATTGCACATTTGAATTCACTGGGTTAGTTATTGTATTTGAAATTGCACAATAGTATGTTTCTTCAAAAATATGTTTGGTTTTTAAGCAAGTGTATCATTTTTCAGAGTATTACTGGTTTGTTAAACTAAGTTTTAATTTTTATGACCAACTGGTGTTTTGCCAGCCATCATCCTGTTAAATCTAAGTGATGCTACAATTATAGAAAACATTTAACATATGTATTAAATTTAAAAGCCATGCAGCAGATTATTAGGTTATCTAATGGTAAAATCTGTTATTGCCAAGGATGGGGTAATTCACAGGAAAGGGGGGAAATGTTAAAATGGTAAGTATCGGAGATGCACTGGATGCAAAAAACAAAAATTGGCAATTTTTTTTTTTGCAAGAGAACATCCAACTGACCTGGTGCTGGAAAGATTATTCCAGTAGTATTGACTGACATGAATGTGAACTAGCATTTAATTGTACAATTCATCATCAAAACTACATAGAATCATCTCCCAAAGCAGGTACATAGCTCCTGTTCACGTTAGTAGAAGGTGCCCACCCCTAAAAAAAGTCTGATACACAATTTATCATGTGGCTCCAAACTTCCAAGTTTTACTTTTGTTGCAATGTCATTTATATAAGGTTCATCTTAACTATTAAGTCAGGTGATTGGAACAAAAAAGTTGGATTTGACATGTGAGAAAAAGCTTTAGATGTTTTCTTCCATTGTTTTAATTCTCTCTCCTAATGTCAGTTTCCTCCCTGATTTATGTTAGCTCACGATCTAACTTCTGGTCCTTTCTTGCACAAATGGTATTTCACCTGATAATGTGAAAACAGAAGTTTTCAAAATTAACCCATGTAACTTCAAATATAAAATATTGGACATATTCCTTTCAATACAGTTTGAAATAATTTGATCAGGCTCCGAAATATGTTTGTCTTTGCAATACAGACTTGCCTAAAGTGCAAAATTAGCATTTACTCATTCAGATTTCAAATTTGAGATAATACAAATATACATGCTAGCTTCCCATAGAAACTGCCATCAGAAGTGTGAAGAATTAGGAAGTATGAGGTTAAAAAAATATCCTTTAGCAAAATATTTGTGGAGTGAAGTAGTTAGCTATAAAGCCGGTTTCAAAATGTGAATCAAGAATATACTGGAGAAGGTATTTAGTGTCATGGAGTCCAACACCTTATTACAAAACTGAGCAAGATCAGGACTAATTCCTAGCCCATGACATTAGAATACACTAGCTATAGCAAGCTATAAAATGTTAGTATCAAAGTATGACACTGAATCAGCAGTGCCGCCACCACATAGCTGTTGCTGCAAGTTAACAATTCTTTCCAGTAGCTCATCTCTATTTTCTGCAAGAAAAATCATGTCCCCTCCAATGGCAGCAGAAAGCTGATCTGTACATTCTTCCATCATAATACACACCACCAGTTTATGAAAATCCAATGAGCTCCCATCTCCTTTGCAACTCCATAGTACATGGAATTACATTAAATTTCATTTGAAAATGAAATTTTCATATACTCTTGTAAGACAACCGTATGGCATTACGTAGATCCTAACGTTTATGGAATGTAAGTAATTCATGTACTGACAGACCAGCATACATGGCAATGTCTCTCATGATACCTGTAAGTGCTAGCTGCAATTATGCAATCCACAAAAACTTCATAGCTCCTTACTCCGTTTATAAGCAGCAAGAGCCACCACTGCACACACCGTTTAAGATTAACACTCTTCATCTGCACTCAGAACTATCCAAGAAATTCTACATCTCTGTAGTTATTGCTTTAGAAAAAAAATATGTTTAACATTAATTGCCATCTTTGTGTTCATTTTGAAAGGAATGAATGCTATCGCTATATATAATTTCTTCATGGTAAATGAGGAACTAAGCTTTTCCACATAAAAAATTAGTTCATATGTAGGAGGAATTTATTTTAGAAGTTACGGCTAATAGGTTTGTATATCTCCCCATTTTAACAGCATTGTAAACATAGCATATGTGATTTGTGACATGTCGTGGGCTGCCTTTACTATTGAGATTGGACAGATAATGTACTAAACAGCAGCTACAAAAGTTTCATTATGTTAGCCAAGAAGAGGGAATAAATATAGCTTCAGCATTTTTAAGAGCCTAGGAATATTTACACACACTTGCAAGCTATTGGAACAAAGTGTTTTTTAAAAAGTAGTTTTACCAATAACTGAACTTGCAGACAACACTCCAAGAAAGCCAGCAGCTCAGGATCTCTTATGTCAAGGACATACTTACTGCCACTCCAGAGAAGAAACACCTACCCCTTTATTCAAACATTGCTTTAAAAAAAAAAAAAAACAAAAAAAAAAACAACCACCTATTTCCTTCAAAGTTATATCCAATACTTCATTTGGAGGCAGCCTTAAACGGCACATCAGAAAAAGTTCAGTTGGGGACGTCTTACTGGAAGGGACAGTTAAGTTATTTACTGTTTGCAAAAATCAGAACAACTTGTTTTACTCTGATAATTCTTTAGCTACTTTACAAGATATTTCAGCAGAGAAAGCACATTGTTAACACCACATGTAAACCAAGTTATGACCAATCCTTTTCTCGCAGTCATGTTGCAGGTAAGCCATTTTACTTCACATCAACCAGCTGGGAAATTGCATTTCTACATCAAGGTTATTCCCACTGAACCCCATAGAAGAGCGTTTCTCTACAAAGATAACTGTTCATGCTGCAAGAGCAGGAGAAAGGATCCAGCAACCAGTGCTTTTGTGACAATATTTCTAGTAGGGTTTTCATTCATTCGGTGTGTGTTGCTGTACATAAGGTGCATGAACCTGTCAGGTCCTAGGTCAACGTGAGAAGCCAGTCGCAAGGCTGCAACCAACTACTGGTGTCATGTCCCATATCTGTAAGAAAAACAAGATAGAGAACTACTCAGCACATCATACAATATTAAAATCAAGAGTATAAGACCTATACCTGTAGCAAAAGTAACAATATATCTTAAGAAGCGATGAGGAGTCCTGTGGCACCTTATAGACTAACTGAAGTGTAGGAGCATAAGCTTTCGTGGGCAAAGACCCACTTCGTCAGATGCATATATCTTAAACAATACACCTTAAAAGATGAGCAATAATCATTGATGGGGAGTGGGCACTAAGAATTTGAAAAGTGGTCATGGACAGCACTGTTCCATATTGATGGAGGAGGTGCAGGGTCTGGAATGGAGGCTGGTGCAGATGGGAGCTTGGCTATGGGATTGGAGTACAGCAGGGGGTATGATTGCAGGAGGATTCTGTCCAAGAGGAGGGATGCAGGAGAGGAGGCAGGGGGTTGCGTAGTGACTAGGGGCAGGAAGTTGGGAGAGGGTATGGGGCAGGAGAGTATTCTGACCTGGGACAGGAGTCCGGAAGGGGCATGTGCAGACATAAGGGGGGGGGGAAAGGAGGAGGGACACGCAGAAGGTGGGGTGCCAAAAAGGCAGGCTCTGGCTAGGAGGTGGCTCCCAGCTAGCAGATTTCTCAGCCATGCTCTCTGCTTTCCATGCAGCTGCATACTGCTCAGAGCATTCAACAGGACACAAACAGTGCTGCTTATTTTATAACTTTTAAAGTTATACTGGCTATGCTGCTGTTTCACAAAGCTAAAACTACATTTGAAGCAAGGACTCTAGCTTGCACGGAACCTTGTTTTATAAGTCTGTGTATGGAACACACACTTTTGGCTTTGGAAACCCTCTTCATTAAAAAATGCAGAGCTACAGAACATTAAAGAATATAAAAGTTACTGGGCCATTTCATTACTCATATCCGCAGGCAACATAAGCACAGTATAGCACATTATCAAAAGATTTTATGACTTAAGGAAATTGAATATCACTGTAGTAGAGTCAGAGATTGGATAGGAGCAGCATGCTGAATTGCTGCTTGTGACACTCCATTTGCTTTGTCTAATGCATGCTACAGGAGTGTTGCATGCTCTCCCATACACCAGGATAGACCTGCAAGCATGGACCAGACATACTGGCAACGTCAAGAGCCTTCCTCATCTGCTCTGCCAGCCACAGAAGTGATGAAAAAGCAAGGTGAGACATGGGAACAGGAGGAAATGAAGTACCAGACAGTTGGAAGCTGGGTAGTGGCAGATGGAATACCAAGCTGACAACACTAATATAATGTTTGCATCATGGCAACTGTACCCTCAGGATCTATTGCAGAATGATCTGAAAAACTACTTGAAGAAAAGATTTGTATCTGATATGAGCCTGAAGCTGTCACTATTACACAATTAAATCCAACAGCATCCAGACATATGTCATTTCCTCTGCAGTCATTTCAAACAGTGACACAAAGGGGTATATTAAGGGAAAGCATTTTAAAAAACAAGTCCATGTGCATGTGCGGACAAACGCCCTTTGCTGAATGTACATATCAGCACACTGATAAGAGACAGCAGATATTAAGTTCCTCATTTGGAGCCCTCAGACTCTAAATGACGATTTCTTTAGTGTCTGAATCAGGTTAGTATGTACGAGACTAGAGTGCAATTAAAGGGAAAAAAATCACTGATTATGGAGAACTCTGAATAAAGCACATCCATCCCTTTTGAGGTCTGTTAAGAGCCATTACCTGAAACTTCATTTTACTACTTTGACCATGCGCAAAACAAAAACTATCATAGTTCAGAGAAAGTCCTTCAAATCTCCATGACATTAGTTAGGCTTCAATGGGATTACTCACATTAGGATTGTCTGGCATCACTGACCCTTTCTCTTTCAAACTCCTTGGGAGCAGGGACCATATCTTCTTACTGTATGGTGCTTTTCAGACCGCACCAGAACTATACAGGTAGTCCTTTTAATTCATTGGGATTGCCTGCATATTCACTATATAGGCAGAATGAAGGTAGTAATGGGATTTCTTATTAGAAAGCCTTTGATCTTAACTACAACAACTACATTTTTGATTCATGATTAACTCTTGCTGTCTACAAAACATGAAGCTGCCAGCTTGGTTTTTTTTGTGCTTTTGCAACCACTAGAAAAAGGCAAAAGAAACTGGACTGCATACACTAAGATCATAAAACTCAAAGTAAAAGAGCAATTTAAATAACCTGTGGAGAAGAATAATCCTACCTTCACAATCCGATCACTCCCACAAGTAACCATTAGTCCCCTAGAAATGTCCATAGACATGTGGGAAATGTTGTGCTTTCCTTCATGAAAAGTTGCCAGGGAAGTACGACTAGTGAAGGGAAACAGTCGAAATTAAAAAAAATCCATTAGACATCAGTTTGTCAGCAATACAAAATAAAGCATTAGAGGGACATTTCTGAAAAGCTAGTAAGTCAAACCTAACTTTGCTCACCTAAACAATGGTCAGTAAGCTCTTCCCAGCATACACTAATTATAGGAGACACACATGCTTACCTGGCCTCCCACTTGATTTGTGGAAGTTCATCAACACAGCACAATGGAGAACAGGTAGAGGAGAATGCAGTTCTTTACTTTTAAGATTCAACAGCTATAAAGTCTATTTTCCAATACGTTTCTCAACTTTTCATGCAGCTGTCTTGGTTAGTGACGAAGCAAGTGCCAGCCCCCTTCAAAAATGTGTGCAAAGCAGCCCCAAAAGAATTGTTTGTATCACACTAATAGGTTAACCTGACTGGGAGGCATCCACATTCTTCACTGCCTTTAGAAGTATTTTCCCATGCTAGTAAAATATGGATAAGCTTTCCTGTGAGAAGGCTGCACATTATAACTTACAGTTATCTGCTATGTACATCTCACTTAAGCAATTATGAACATCGTATGTAGTTCCTGGCATTTAATAAAACATGGATTATAAACGGATGAGCCACAGTTGCCAGAGTTGTAACCAATCATACAGAGATCTTAAAGCTACCAGCTAGGCTCCTCCAGAAGTTTCAGCCCTTGTATACCAAATCAGTAAAGGAACGTCAGACCTTTAAGCATACTCACTCTTCATCTTTGATGGACTCAAAGCAAGAGTCACAGACACGGACTTGGAACTCAAAGCCCATGATTGGGTAGCTGGACCGCTTAGTGCTGCACTTGCCACACACTGCTTGACCACATTTCCTGCAGTGATGCTTCACAGGAGAATTAAAATAAGAGGGACATTTTAGGACACAAACTGTTAAACTCCCAAAAAGCAGCAAGAGGGATAACTAAAGAAATTATACAACCTCCTATGATAGTTACCCTTTAGAACCAGTTATAACCCATGGATTCTTGGTCCTTAATTACATTCCAGCCCCAGGAAATTTTGCCATTGACTGCCAAAGAGGGCCAGGATATTATCCATGGATTCTAGGTCCCTTTTCTCCAGCAGACTGAAGACTTACAAAACAAAAGCAGATCATACTTTTACCTTGACTATAGTCTTGGGGATGTGGGGGTGGCGGTATGGGGGGGGGGGGGGGGGATTTGCTCCTGGAACATTTAAAATATTTCCAAGAGATTTATACCTCGCCATAACTGAAGGAAGACAAGGCCATTAGCGTGTCAGTGCAAGGTAAGGTGCTCAAATTAAGGCTAATATTTTAGTAGTAATTTGCCAGTATAAGATCTTAGGCCATGTCACGCATTCTGTGTTTACTAACTGTAGCTCTCTTACATGCACACCTGTGCTTAAACTGGTTCTCGCTCTCGAAAAATGTTTCCTGTGGGATGACAAAGTGACATCATCATGGCAGAGCCCACCGGCATTGGGGGCGGGGGGGGGGGATGGACAGGCAGAGCCAGGCCCGGCCCAGCATGCTGCTGCTGGGCATTCCCCAGGCACCGGGGCAGAGCTGGGCCTGGCATGGTCAGGGGAGGGGGAGTGAGTGAGTGAGTGTTAAGGTTAGGCCATGGGGGGGGAGGAGGGGAAGAGAGAGAGAACGCACCCAGGCTGGCATGGCCCAGGGCAGGAGGGGGGAAAGGGCCCAGGCAGGTCCGGTCCGGTCCAGCCCAGCCTTCCCACATGGCTGGGGGAGAGCTGGGGTTGCCTACTGCCCCCTCCCACCCACCCATGTGAGGGGGGTTGGAAAGCATAGCAAGCAGGGGCACAGCCCCCTAGTTTCACTTAAGCCCATTAGTCCCACACAGGACAACCCAATATAATGGCTTTCCTTTGCTGCACTTGGTAAGTTCTCTTAACCAGAGATTTCCTGATTCACACCACTTTGCTGGCAATGGAGACCAGGACCTCTATTACTTTAAATTGTGGTCTTTCTACTCAGTTTTCCCCTTCAAAAAACAGACTGGAGTTGAAGTTCATCAGTTGGGTATAAATACAGAACACACACCAAATTCTCCACACAATGAAGTGCACCATAAGGGATTTAGAACCATATCCTCACCTGTCTCAACCCTAATGTCTTTGTGTCCCACATCTGCTTTATATTCCAGAAGAAAGGCTGTTCACATTTCTGACAAGAATCACTTTCTAGCCACTGAGGAGCCTAGTTGGGGAGGAAGAAATAAATAGTCTTAGCATATTCAAATCAACAAGGTAAAGAACACACAAAAAAAAAAAAAGCTGATACACATGCAGTGTAAATTTAAATTTAAAGAACCCCCATATCAGCTATGAAAACAACCAAGAAAATATGAATTGTTTTGCATTCAGTGCCATAGTTGACTACACTCAAAAAGCAATTTGAGAATCCAGTGCTAAGATACGTGCAGAAAGTCTCATGGTTATCTGTTACCAAGATCTTTATGCGCCTCCTACACAGTTTTTACCCCCACAGCATTTCTTGGCTGCTGCTCTAATGAGAAAAAGTCTGGTATGATGCATCTGAATTAGAGTGCTGCAGGAGGTTGCAGACCCCTGGGTCTCACTGCCAGGATGATTCTGAAAGGCAACAAAGTAATCTGAGATACAGATGCTCTACAGAGAATCAGTTACTCCCTCAGAGGCTCTCATTCTTATCAGGTCCTTTTCCTGGGACTGCAGCATTTGAAACAATTAGAGAACTTATCAGCTGCATCCCACTTACTCCAAGTAAATATGTACCTCTGCTTCCATATCTAGAAATGATGTGCTAAGTAGCACTAACATTTACTACTGTTCTACAATGGAGTATTCAAAGCATAACTCTGAAGTTAAGACTTGAACTTTTTAGTACATTTGTAGGATGATGCATAATAGTTCTAGGAGGCATCTTGTTGTGTTGTGTAAATTCTCACATGCATCTTCCAAGGGCCATACACCCTGAAAGTTATTTCAAGGTTAGTTTAATTCCACACCACTATGGTCTTACATACTTGTGTCTTCCTATTGTCTTGGGCATATTGCTGTCCTGTGGCAAGTCATTTTTCTCAAATTTTAAAATTACCATGACCCTCACACTGACTGCTCAATCAGTCTTTGCACATCCCATAATTCCAGCTCCAAAATAAAAACATACATAGGTGGCATCTATTAACACTGGTGGACCTTCCTAAATTAAATCCCTCAATAAAGGGATAGTAGAATTCTTGATTACCCAAGACTGTTCACTAATCAATGAAATGTGGATTGATTCAGTCAAAATGAAAGACTGTCTCCATTTCAATAATGAGGAGATGTCAGTTTCAGGGGCCCCATCATTTTCATCTCCCACACATCTGGGATCCTACTACTGGTTCAGCTGCTCCTGTTTCTCATTTATCAATCTCCATTTAATGGCAGAAAATAGGTAAGTCATTACAAAAGTATAGTACAAACTGATGGATGATGCATTGAAGACTACCAAACTCCCACTAAAAATCTACACCATTAGTTTTGAGGATTTCCTCACCATGCTGTCAACAAGGTTCTAGAACACTTGAGGGTATCAAGATTTTCCTCAAGGCTATACTACAGTGACTAAGGCATGTCTACACTAGCAAGCTTACAGTGGCACAGGCCTACTGATGCAGATGTGCTGCTCCAAGACTGTTCATATAGCTGTTGTATACAGACCCAAGGGAACCCTCCCACTGGCACAATAAAACCACTCCCACACATTGCAGTGTCCAACACAGCACTGTCCACACAAGTTATACTGACAGAAGTGCCAGTATCCTTTGGGGTGTGTTTCTCCTCCCCCCCCCCCCCCCCGACACTCATGGCCAAAAGAAAGTTATAACAAACGTGGTAGTGTAGACATGGCCTAACCCTGACCCTGAAGTGGTTAACAGCTGCTGGAGGAGGAAAAGCTACCAATGGGCTTGTAAGTGTACACCAGCTGGAGGGGGTAGATTCTACTGTGCACCAACTGGCCTGTGTGGAAGTTCTCTCATGGACACTGATGCCAAAGGCTGTCACATTGTTCAGCACTCCCTTTTTTGTTCCCTTTACAGCCCATAGCACCACAAAATCCTGGTCCAACATGGACTCCTAAGTGCTACCACAATAAGCATAACGAAAACAGTGCTTGTGGCTTTGAAGATCCCTTCGAAAGAAAACAGGGTGTGCAGAGAGACCTGAGAAAAAGCAGTAACAGTCTACCACCCAGCCACTTTTTGGTTGGCCTGACAGCACCAGTGCACTCATGGCAAGAAACTACCGCTTCTCAGGCTACACAGATTTTTTTTCTATACCACTTTATTTCACAGCATATTAAAGAAAGGAACATTTTACAGAACATGTCTCAAGCAATATTTTAATTTATCACTTATTAGCCAGATTTAAAAAAAGCCAGTGAATTCCTTCTATATTTTAATTTTCCTTTTGAAGTGAAACAAGGGCTAAACTATAATATTTTACTGAAAAAACTAAGAGCAAACATATTGTGAAGTCTACACAGCTCTACAAGGAATTCAATAGTCTGCATTAGGGTGTTGCCTCCCGAGGTATCCTACAGGATTCTTTCCAACTATATTATTGGAAAGAGTGAACCATTATGTCAAGTATGGCCGAGATCTTACGTTGTCCAGCCTTCTCTTTACTATGGAAGAATAGTATGTGATGAATTCACATTTCAACGTTTCACCTCGGTCCACATTGCTAGGCTTGCACTGAAGAAAGCTGGGTCTTTGTGGACTTTACCATATAGATAAAATAAGGGCAGTGGCAATCTGATACTTCTCACAGAAGCAGAGTCACTGAGCTCTGATTCCTGGCCAGCTATCAAAGCTTGGGGTTCTCTGGTCTAGGATGACAGAATAAGCAAGAAAGCTTAGCCACCAACAGTGACAAAGTTGACACCTAGCACATGCATCTACCTCTTCTCTGCTGATATCCATATTCCAAACAGCAATTCCGCCATCAGCTGAACATGAGACCAGTTGCCGCGTGAGCTGGATGTAACAAATAGCCTGCACCTTATCACTGTAAACAAAGAGGACACTGTTCACTCTTCCAAACATTTAAGTAAAAGCAACATTCCCTAACAAGTCTGGGTATGAATTTGTAAGAGTCACCTAGAAAGCTGAAAACAATGTCAGTAGCTAGGGCTGGTCAGCTGTAGAACTACTGTAACGCAAGACTGCTACATGTTTGAAATGAAGAATCAAATTTTAGAAGCCGGATTTGGTACCATCATTGCCTAGTGTTATTTCAAGTTAGACCTGTATGCTGATCATGTCAGTATTTTGGTAGTGAAGCCCAGCCATAAATAAAACGCATCTCAGCTGACAGGTGTCTGAGTTGGGCAGATCTGCAAATATGCTTCTTCATGCACATTCTGAAGTCAAAAGAATACCAATATTTAGGTATGTTAAAATGTGGGTAATTGGTTACCTGTGTAACAATGAGATTTTCAGCAGTTACGTGCACCTACCAGTGCACACCAGAAGTCATTTTTTAAACCTGGCTCCAGCTTGCAACTCCAGGAGCGGGGCAAGGAGCCTGCATGTAACTGAACAGTAACCAATAAGCCCTGCCTTATCAGTTAACCATTTACATGGATATTCTTTTACATCCCTACCAATAGTAGGGGACAATTGTGAGAAAACAGCCAAAGAACTGTGTCCTTAAGAGATCCAACTGGAAGCCCTTTTGCGGATATACAAGTTGTTAAGGTTGGTGTAATATTCATATTTTAAGAAACTGAATTCATTTTCATCTGTTTAAGTTTCAGTCATAGGAAATTGAGGAGTCAGGCCATAAGGTGGTTAGAATAGTTATTTAACAGAAGATGTTGATTCAAAAAGTTAAACTGTCAACATCACACAAAATAAATGAAGTAAATATCTTTAAATAAAAGGTATACTTTGCCTGAAAGCTTAATATTTGCTCCCTGTAAGTTGGGAGTACTTTCTTCATTATTTGTGTGTATAAAGTGGAAATTGGCATTTGCCAATACCAAAAAAAAAAAAAAAAAAAAAAAAAAAAAAAATCTAATCATCCTAAGCTTACTTAGTCATTCAGCTTCCTATTCTTCCCCACCCACAAGTTCCTGTTTTCCTGAGTTCACTTGCTGTGCAAACAATGACTTCTGGAGGAGAGCTGACTA
Organism: Pelodiscus sinensis; assembly: GCF_052426305.1. Taxonomy (NCBI): domain Eukaryota; kingdom Metazoa; phylum Chordata; order Testudines; family Trionychidae; genus Pelodiscus; species Pelodiscus sinensis. The sequence goes on along the minus strand of NC_143061.1, from coordinate 39,540,069 downwards.
GAGAAAAACAAGAATATATTTGATACAGCTGTCCAGAAGGGAAATCTATTACAGTTCTACCTACTTTTAACCACATACTACAAACAGTGAAAATTAGGTTCAGTGATTTTTTTTCCTTCCACTGCTTCTGAAATGGAATATTTTCCCCCACACCATATAAAAACTCCACAGCCATCTGTCAAGCATGAGTTTGGAAAAGAAAAACTCATAGCTGATATACACAGTCTTCCCAACACAATACATGGAAGAGTGAAAGAAGCAGTGGAAGGTCCTCTAGTCATAGGTGCCAAACTGCACTACTGCAGCCAGTATGTAATATGAACCGTTGCATGTGAATGCACGAGTGGGAATTCAAGTACAGGAAGTCAGCATAGATACTTTAAAATCCAAGATGAAGAGGAATCATTAAAATGAAGGATTTTACAAATGTGTGCTACAATGCAGATGTCATTGGACATGTTCACCTTCTTCCTGCACAAGCATTCTCGTGAAGGGTATACTATATCAATGAGACTTGACACCATGCAGCAAAAATTCCCAGTCTTAGATGGACCACTACAACACTGCTAACAAGAGCAGTCCTAGTATCTTCACCCCCCTCTTAATTCTAGACATTTTTATTCTCATCTCATCACTACTCCCATTTAAGGGATAGCCAAGAAACAAGTCTTATGATAGTAATGCTACTGAGATTTGTTCCTCCAGTCCTCATGTGTCACCGTCTCAAGAGAGCACTGAGATATACCATCCTGTCTAGTTACTATTCACAGTACTTGGGAGTAGGGATTTGGGAGTAGGGTTGTTAGCAGCTAGCCAGGTAAGTGTTAGCTTATTGGTTAAATGGTTATCCATCCCATTTAAACCCCTCCGTCTCCCCTTCTGCTTTGCATTTAAAACTCAGACTAGCAGACTGGCTTAGTCCCAGCTTTAAATGAAGAGCATGCAGGGGTGCCATCCATCACACTACACTGTTGTCTCTCAGAGGTAGTAGTGCAGGGTGGCAGGCAGGAGGCTCCCTGGGAGCTGGGTCAGGAATGCACTGGATGCCAGCTCTGCCCCTGGGGGTCATTGAATAATCATGTAACTGATAATTGTTGTGGTTACATGATTACTAAATTAAATTATTTCTAACATCCTATTGGGAGCTGGTCACATTTAGTTTAGTCCTTCTGAAAACCCACAGAAACTAAGTATTTGGAAAAAAACAGAACTGCAAGTCATTGCTACATACTGATGGCCCTGAAGCAGCAGCGTTCGGCCTTTCCTTCCACCAATATCCCACATGATAATGCTATGATCAGATGCTCCAGAGAAGAGTAACCGTTGGACAGGATCCCACCAGAGGGAAGCAACACTCCCTTAAAAACAAAACAAAAACAAACAGGTGAGGTAACATCTTTTAGCGGATGAGGGAAGACAAACTTTGAATCTCATCTCTTGTTCATGCATCATTCTGTGCTGCTGGCTCTGTCCCTGAGAGCAGGGTGACAGGCACACACTGGCTCCCAGAGATTGGCAGCCGCCCCACACTGTGGGCTCTGCCACAGAAAGCTGATATGGCAGAACCCGCAGCACATAACCAGTGTAACTGCTAAATTCTAATAGTGAGATGGTTAATTAACTGCTTTAACATCCCTAGTAGCAATTAGGACAAGGAGATTGGTGGGTATAATAGAAGGCGGGGGGAGGGGAGGAACGGGAGGGCGGGGACACACATGGACACAGAGTGATGAGGGAGCAAGGGGAAGTGTGCAGCTGTGTGAAGTTTCCTCTGCCCCTTCCCAAGCAGTCAGGAGTGAGTATAAGGTACAAGCTACACATTTTACCTTGACTCATTGCTACACAAGACTGCAGTCCCCTCCAAAGGGCATGGGCGGGCATCTAGGGGTTGAGGAAGCCCCAGATCGGGGGGGGGGGGCTTGAGGGGAGTAGGGTGCACACTCCCAGGCAGCCCTTTTCACTTGCCTAGCTACCTGTTTCTTAACAAGGTAACTTGCAGAATAGCCCCAGAAACCCAGCTGACAGCAGTTGCAGCCAAGCCCCGCAGCCTACTGGCTTAAATGCATTGAGGCCCCCAGTGACCATGGGTCAGCATGTGCAACATGTCTGAATGCTGCTAGGTGCACTCTTGCTCTTAAGTAGTTCTCTCTAAATGCAGTGACTCAAGTTTCCCAAATATTTTAATGGCAGTAAGAACTGGTCATAGGACAGACATACTGCAGACAAAAATGTATGTGCTCCATTGGTTTTTATAAAGATTTTTGTATTTGTTTCATACTCCTTATTAATCCTTCAGTGCAACACACTGGCTTTAAAAAACTGAACTCAAAATGCATGGCACTGCATTAGTCCTCCACTTATGACAGGCAAGCTACACAAGACATGAAAAATTCACTTGAATTTAATATTCTAGCTCACTGAATTGTTCATACTAGATCAACAGAATACAAGAGAGACTAATTCAAGAGCACATACTTGAATTAACAGTTAGATTTAAGTGAAACAACATATGGGAAGCCCAAATACAAATATATAAGATAAGCTTATTGTCAAACTATTCCAGCAAGCAGAACAACTGTTGTTCTGTTCAAAATGAGGAAGCAACCACAACCCCTTCCCCACTGGTTTCTGTTTTGACTCCTACCTACCTACAGTTTATCAAATACAGCTTTAGTGTTTCACTTCATCATCCTGGTCTGCACAGCAGAAGTCCATTAAGGATAAGAAAAACAATATGACTATTACGTCCAGCAACAAGGTCTGTAGAAACAGATTTCCCCCACTGAACCACAGCCTCATGATCCAATAGATCAGCACTGTTAATGCAGCAAACCAGTAAAATGCTATTCTGGATTCTGAGTCATGTGAGGTCATGAAAAAAAGCAAAAAGGGTCAGTGTAGTTATTCCTCTCAGTATAAGCCTTCCCAATAACCTTACCTGGAAGCACAGTAGTAGTTAAATACCTCTGCCTGCCTGGCCCCACACTGCTCCTGGAAACAGCTGGCTGGCTGGCCCCAACATATTTGTGTGTGGCCCCCAGGGAAGGGAGGCGGTATGTGTCCATTTGCGGTACTGCTACCCACACCTGCATGTGCTACCTGGGTAGTGCTGGGGCAGCAAGGAAATGCCTCATTCCTCCTTCCCAGGGGCTGCAGACACGTGTCTGCACTCTGCCAGCCAGCTGCTTCCAGGAGCAGCATAGGAACAGGCAGGCTGCCTATCTGAGGATTGCAGTTGACTGGCAGAGGCTCCAGGATCTACCAGTCAATTGTGAATCACCAAGAGTTGGTGACCACAGCTTTACATGCTAGTGAATACAGGCTGACATTTTGTAAGGTGAGACATCTAGTGGCAAAGTGTACAAATGCATCATTTAAGACCATTACTGTGAAGCTCATGATCTACAGCTGGTGCCTAGGGATGACACTGCTGTCCTCCTAGCACCTTGGCATAATCCAGAGTTAGCTATGAAACAAGCTGAGTTCTCAGCTATTTAAATATCCTGCCAATTTAAGATACACAAGTTTAATGTCTTTAAAGGAAGAACTTTGTTCAGCAAGTAGAGATAGGCAATGAACTTGAAAGTTTAGGTCAGAGCTTGCTCTTGACTACATTTCCCATCTTCTGCTGAGACACAGTTATTTTTCCAGAGGCTAAATTAGCCAGGAAAGCTAAGAGGGAAGTTAGTTTACCTTCATGCCCTTTGAGGGTTGTGATAACTGTACATGTATTCTGTTCAAGCTTCAGCAGCGTGATCTGTCCAGAGTAGTCCCCAACGAAGGCATGTTCAGTTTCAAAGTCATATCTGATCACAAGTCAAGGAACACCACCCACTGTTCTCAGTCTCATTTGATTCTCTTTACAGAAATAGTCTGCCATCAGAACTAAAAAACCAACAGATTAAAACCACCAACAGAAACCAGACTGAAAACTTCAGACTGGAAAGCTCTTTAGCAGTTGAGTATTTATGTTTATGGACTACTCACATATTATGAACCTAAAACCAAAGGTTTACAGGGTAGGTTTAAAAACTTTCAGCTTTATTGTCACAAGAAGCTTTTAGGGTCAATTTTTCTTGACCTTTTTAACAATGATGTTCCCAAAACTCAAGAGGAGCCAAAATACATCAATAATCCACTTTTAACTGACCCGAAAGTGCAAGAAAACTCACTCTTGTTTACTTCAGTCAAGGAAAGAGTGAAAAATCTAGAGGAGTCTTGTTGCCATGTAAGGGCCTGAGGGAAGCCACAACGGTCTCAGGAGTAGAGTACCCGGACATTCTAATTAGCCCTACCATCCATGGCAAGCATCTACTAACCTCCTATTTGCATCCCTGTAATACTTTGATTAGGGTGATGTAAAACTGAAGGCCCATTGTGTGGCACTACACAAAAAATGAGACCATCTCTACCTTAGAGACTTTACAACAGAAGTAGATATATCCTTTCCCTCTGTTTAACAAAAGCAGAACGATCAAGATTAAAGTCTCAGAAGGGCAGCCGTGTTAGTCTGCAACTTCAAAAAAAAAACCCAAAACCACACACTAAGTAGTCCTGTGGCACCTTAGACTAGCAAAAAAAAGTTATTTATAGAGATCTAGAATCATGTGCCTTCGTGGACAAAACTCACTTCTGGCTTCCAGCTCATCTGAATTTATAATAGAAGGGGGGAGGGCACCTATCAGCCTCATTAGCACTGGCACTGTAATTGAGTGTCTCATTAGCACCAGTAGAATTGGCAGAAACAGAAAAAGGGGGGGGGGGGGAGAGAAGTCATAAATTCTGGGTTTCACCTCATCTAAAGTGGGTTTTGCCCATGAAAGCTCATAAGACAAGTTTATACATGTACAGCAATGGTCAAGTTCCTATTAATACAAGAGTGCCCATAAAGTTTTATTATTCACATGAAAAATAGTGCCTGAAGAGTATCTGACATTGCTCCATCCAGAAAACAGTTGGCACCACCTATTCCTAAACGACATTCCCCAGCCCATAGTATACGCTTATTGTTTGTCCTCTGCTGAGGTCACCACTGAAAGACATGTAGGAACTTAGGCTATGTCTAGACTGCAAGCCTCTTTCGAAAGAGGCTTTTTCGAAAGATACTTTCAAAAAAGCCTCTTTCGAAAGAGAGCGTCTAAACTGCACGCGGAACTTTCGAAAAAGAAAGCCGCTTTTTCGAAAGAAAGCAGCAAGTGAGTCTGGATGCTCTCTTTCTAAGAAGCCCTGTTTGCTTTCAAGAATGCCTTTTTTCGAAAGAGCACTTTCGAAAAAAGGCGTTCTTCCTCGTGGATTTAGGTTTACTGCCGTTGAAAGAAAAGCCGCATTTTCGATTTAATTTTGAAAGATGCAGGTGAAGATGCAGGTGACGTTTTTTCGAAAAAAAAAAAAGGCTACTTTTTTCGAAAAAAAACCTGAGTCTGGACACAGCCTAAGAGGGGTTTACTGTGTAGAAAGGAGTGCAGTATAAACCAAACCTTGCCACTGCAATGGGAAAGCTCAGCTTCCAATGTCTTATTAAGCATGAGGGGTTTAAGTATTTGAGGGTCTGCAGATAAACAATCCTGCATCTAAGCCCATATAGGCTGGCTGCCAATTGTAGTGCCTCTCACTTAACATAAACTTCAAGGTGAAATAATGCTATTATTTAATCAGACACTAAGGAACATCCATTCTGTCATTTCATATTTGAGTAAGCCTTTGTAAAAGATCTTTAACTCACACCTCATAAAAGCTGTTGGTGATTGTGCTGAATATTCAAAAATACATAGTGACAAGCTAGTCATTTGCTCTCCATTGCTAATGATTCAAGCACAGTGTGTTGAAAGGAATCAATTTCCTTTGAAAAAAATAAAGGCCATACTATGGAAATCTAAAAACATTTTCTGTTAGAAAGGGAATTCTAAGTTTTTCCATTTCCTAGAAGTAATTTGTTCCAGACATTGACTGTAATGATGGAGGACTGGTTAGCATAACAGCACACCTCCTGCCAATCTAAGTGCATTACTCTAGCAACATACCTCCACAAGAGGTGCACAGCTTACATCAGCAAAATCAGGGCACAGTGTCCATGTAAACACTGCATCCCTTACATCTGCTGGCTGTCTTGATACCCGCATCCCCACTACCAGCTGGGAGTCCCCACTGGGAGCCTAGCAGCCCTGGTCAGTTTTACAGGCAAAATGTCTCCCCCACTCCAGGTAGGGAATGGGGAGAAGGGGTTGAGAGGCAGCCCACCAGGAGCCAGAGGAGCCTGAGGCAGCTGGACTCCTGGCAGAGAGCTGCCAGAGGAGTTGAGAGCCCAACCTTTGCTTGGAAGTGCTCCTGGGGAGAGTGTACACTGTTGATACAAAGAGGATCGGGTGGATGTGCACGACTGCAATGGCTTTAAGAACCTAATACAGGTGAACTTACATTTCTAGTGTAGACATACCTTATGCCTCAATACAGACAGTTGACAAAGGCTTAATGTAGATGACTAGAACTAGATTACTCCAACAACGCTCACACACTGTGTACTAAATTTCCAGATAAGAAACTTAAGCTATGCACTAAAAAGCACACTAGATGCCATGCTACTTCCATTTTTAATCCAATCTACATACCAAACACTACCTATTCGTTCAATTACTAAAAATTCAGACTACAGCAATTTTTTAAATGCATATAGGAGGTTAGTCATATGAACATTTGTAGAGTCTACATACTGTGTAAAGAAACCATAGAATTTCGGAATCCAACATGTAATTTTGTAAGCTAGAAGTTATGTATTTTAGAGAATCTGAACAGTAGAACTTCACTATGCATACTGTTGGCTGGGGAGCCATTGTAGAGTGTGAACTGTAAGAAATCAAGTAAGTAAAAAAATACATTGAAAAGTAAAGATATGACAAGATGCAACTGGATTTTCCCAAGTGTAGCTTAGTTTTAGTTATTTAATACCTTCTCTACTAAATACATTGCAGTGGATTTTGTAATGATAAAGTTTTGTCTTGTTTGTTAGTGATCTGATCATTTTTGATGGATACTGTAAACACGAAGCCCAAGAGGTGAAGTAGTGTCTTCCCAGCATATTCCCACTCCTGGTGCACATCCAGCTGACGCACTTGTCATGGCCAGTACTGATAACCCACTCTGCTCCCAGGCAGAAGATGACAGCTGACACCCGATTCTGATGAGCTGTGGAAATAAAGCAGAGATCTGAACATTTAGCTAGAAATATTTCAATCAAATCTGTTCTACAGTTAGAAAGAAATTGAAAGTGTTGGGGAGGGGGGGGGAGAAAGAATAGTTGCAGGAAGAATTTTACCTTTGCTATCACACTTACTGCTGCCCCAAAATTGGATAGTGTTAGCAGAGTCTGATTCATTTTTCATCTCAGTGATTGGCCTTTAATGAATCAGACATGTCAGAAAAAAAAAAATCTGCTCATTTGAATCTTCCTTTCATTTAGTAATTTCTCCCTCACATAATAATGTAAAGGTCCCTCATTTGAAGGCAGGTTGGTAAATGAACTCCAGTGAGAGCATTCTGTACAGTGTGAGAACATTTAATGTAGTAAGAATATGTAAATAAGACGTGAAAGGAAGACTGTAGGGGAGGATATATTATAGATACTTCTGGACTGAAATGTAAAAAAGTCATCTGCTTTTAGGAGAAAGGGGCTTTTGTAGCTTTTTAAAAATAAGGTCTTTCTTTTAAAGAAAAGCACCCTTTTCCAGTAGAGTTCGACAGGAAGTCCTAAGACAAGCTGTATTTTGTTTTCCTACAGTTTTGGCTTTTAGTACCAAGTCTTCTGTGTATCAAGTTATTAATTAATAACTGAAATAGTGACTGAATATTCTTTAGTATTTGGCTGTACATTCTTTAGTATTTTCTAAATAGTGCTTGGAAAGAACTTACATCTTTCATCAACAGCAGTTTTAATAGAGTAGCTCCCCTCCCCCAATACCTGATGAATGGGAATCTTTATTATCTCATTCTTACTTCACTACTTAGTTCTTACTACTTTAACTGAAACCCAAGAGCCCAAGTGTTTAATAGCAGGCATTTTGGCCTAATTATTGCGCACACATACCACCACCCAGGTGTTTTAAAGAACAGAATTCCCCCCTCTCCTTATATTAGGCACCAGCACTGCATCAAGGTTATCTGTAGATTAAAGTATCCACAAACATTACCAGTGTTGAGTGCTAAACAATATAACCAGAGTTATAAACATTCAGCACATTACCTTACAGTTATGGGAGGCTCGGATACAGCTCCTACTTGGAACCCTTTGGGGATTGCTTCCCAACTCTGATGACCTTTATGTTGCAAATATTGCAGAGGGGTGTGTTTTCTTCAGCTCTGAATATAAAGCTTTTCAGAAGGAATATTCTCCATGACTTCCTACATCACAATGAAGCCAGCAGCTTTGTGGTAAGACTATGCTAAAATCTAACAAAATAATTTTGGGCCATTCTAAAAGCCCTATATTTGGGCTACAAAAATTGATACTATTTTGATTTAAAGTTGTTAAAGGTACTTTGAACCTAGGCCAAATATGGACACTTTAATAGTATGAAAGACATTGATAGTCAATTATGAATGTGTTTCCCAACAATACTGAAAGTTTTAAAAATCTGATCTATGAAGTAAACAAATTAGCAAAAACCCATGCTGCATTACCTGGGTATGTCTTGACAAAGTTCATCTTATTAAAGTCTTCTGAGATATGGAATTCCTGATACCAAGGAAACACAGTTACAAGTAAAAGGATGCATCCTCTCAGGCTGAAATGCAAATCAGACTATTTGATGAAAATCTTTTCCACCAAGAACACAGGAATAGCCTCATAAACAGACTTAAGTTGGCAGCCAATGATAACTGGTCATGCTACAAAAGGATCGGTTTGTCCCCAGAGCATGTCTACACTAGAAACACTAAAGCTGCACCACTGAGGAACTTCAGTATAGATACTACAGTAAAGAAAGAGGTTCTCCCGTTGTTTAGTTAATTCACCTCACCCAGAGGCAGTTAACTACACTGGTGGATTTTTCCATCAGCCTAATACTGGAAGGGGCTTAAGATTGGCTAAACCATGTCACTCAAGGGTGTGAACAACATAGCTGGGTCAATCTAGTTTAAGACTAACCCTTGAGCCACAGGCTGGTAGATACTACTCAATACCATGCTGACCACAGTAATAAATCCACACTTTAATCTATCAGCTGCATGGAGAGAGATCACTCATCTTTTCAGCAGAGGATATGCATTCAGAATCAAGTCCAACTAAGACAGTGTGTTGGAAGGGGGAATAAAGGGAAAGTGTCATCAGATATTAATAGTTACCCCTGCATCACCTTGTATTTAAGGGTTTCTTAAGTTAAACTTTGGCAGAAGTTTTCATCTCTGCTCTGAGATTAGTTGCATGTTTCCTCCACCCTTTCCTCACCTTGTCTGCAACAGAGGACTGCACCCTGCAACTTTTTTGCAGAAGAAAGTAAACATAGCAAAAAAGGTGGGGAAAAACAAGAGAATAAAAACATGACATGAGAGACTGGGACAAAGCAAGAAAGTTGTAGCTTCTGCAAGGGATAGCTAATCTTTACCAATTAACCTATCGACTAGTCGATGGATTTTTTGTCGATTAGTCAATAAGCAGGGGAACTGCAGCGGGGTTAACTCCCTGCAGCCCTGGGAGCTAACCCCGCTGTGGCTCTGCCTTTTAAATGTATTAAGAGCCTACTAGCTCTTAGTACATTTAAAAGGTTAAAGCGCAGCAGGGAGGACCCAGCATGAGCCAGGACAGCTGATTCCCAGCTCACGCCAGGCCCGCCCTACTGCACTTTAGCCTTTTAAATGTATTTAGAGCAGGTAGGCTCTTAATACATCTAAAAAGAAGAGTCTGGGACTGGTCGCTAGCCAGGATTCAGGTGATTCGCAGCTTGTGCCTGGCCCCTGCTATTCCCCAAATCCCTATGGAAAAGGTGCTGGGGAGAGCTGGCTCCTGCTCTCTCCCCTCCCCCCGCCCACCTTTGCTGCCTCTGTCACTCTATCCGAGGCAGCAAAGGGAGAAGTGACCAGTCGAGAGACTAGTCGCTTACATCCCTAGCTTCTGCAAAGAATGAGGTGAGGATGCTCTATTGGGTAATCTCACACAAGGGACAGAAAAAAAGACTTGCACACCTAACTCTTTGGCATTAATGTCAAGAACCGTGGACTAGAATCCTACATAGAAGGACAGGAAGCTTCACAACAAGAAATTGAGATTTCTTTGCCTGAAAGGCACAAGCCTTTCCAGTTATTCTATAGTTTGATTTGATTCAAACAAATGTCTGGCTACATATACTGCTCATATAAGTCTGCAACTATCCAGCTACTACTAAAGAAATGCCACAATAAACTTGCTTTCTTAAAAAGAAAACTGCAGCAGCAGCCACTTACCATAATGGCACCATTATCCTGGCCTACAAATATTCTTCTGCTGTCATGGTGATAAGCCATAGCTGAACAAGGCGCTGTCAAGAAAACCATCACAAGAAAGTTGTTAAAGCACATATATAATTAGCACTGAATTTCTTTGGCCTCAACTATTCAATTAGTTGTGTACCATGACCCCTAATTTTTTTGACAGTCACTTTCTAGGATACATTTCCCTATCTTATAAATATGACCTAACTTCTTTGCTCCTAGACATATGATCTTGCATATGGCAACATTAAAATGCACACAAAAAAAGATGCTTGGTTTTGATAAATAGTTTGACAGGAAGACTTCAACTGGAGATAGTGTCTGAGGGAGGTTTTTTGTGCATCTCTTGCTTAGTTTGAAGGATTTGATTCCCTGTTGCTAGGTTACAGCAATGTACAGTTGTGCTGTAGAAGAAACATGCCCCATTAATTCCAGCTACAAGCTGGAGCGAACAAAGGGAATTTGACCAAGGCTGAAAAACTGGCTGGAACAGTTCATACAGAGAAGCTCATATCAAGGCTTGCTATGTTCTAAAGTTCAAAGTCTTTGACATGACAGACTATACAGAACCACCTATTACCTTTGAGTTGGAATAAGACACCATCGGAAGAGGATTTCAAAGCAGAAGTAATACTTAATAACATTAACTTCCCGTCTGGTCATGCATTTCTATTCCTGCACATCTGATAAACAATCCCATTTTTATATTGCCACTAATAGGATTGCAAAAGAGTCTCATCTGATTATACACAAGCTATTCTGACAGGCCACTGCAAAGCCAGAAGAAACCTCAAAGGAAGAAAGAATGTCTTTAGACATGTGTTGTTCACAGTCTCACTGAGCTACAAAACAAAAAAGGAACTGAAAAAAGCTACAAAACATAAATAAGGATGACATCTATTTCTGCATCATAAATCATTTGGAACACTGGCTACATTTGGGAGGTTTAGAATTACTGTTTCTCCTCTAATACCTTATTAGATATTTCTCTGCACATCTTAAAGTTACTTTTCCCATTCCATTTTACACCTAATGCTAGACTGGACCATTCCAAATGATCTAGTCTGACCTCCTGTGTAACAAAGGACAAAGAACCTCAACCAATTTCTCAATTTCTGTATTAAAACCTGTAACTTCTGTTTGATCTAGCTATAGTAGGTCTTTTAGAATATCTAGTCTTGATTTTAAGAAAATGGGGAATCCACATTATTACTAGGCAAGTTGTTCCAAAGGCTGATTAGATTCACCGAGAAATGAAGACCTTCTTTCTAGTTTAGCTTCAGCTCTGAACAGGGCTATATAGAATTTCTTTTTCTGATAGCTCTTGAATCTATCAGAAATCTTTTCCCCACATTTAGACTTGTAAACTGATCACATCAGGTCTTCAATTCTGATAACTGTTTTAAAGAGTTGAAAAATTGGATGTGATCAGCAAAATTTAACACAGCATTCCAATAATGGTCTCACTAATGCCACATGCAGTGGTAATGTCACCTTCCTACTTGATATTATCTTATACATCCTAAATCATCTTCACCCTCTTAGTTACACCATCATACTGGAAGCTCATACTCAGTTGTATACCATGATCCCTAAATCTTTTAAGAGAGTCAGTAGGATGCAATCCTTCATCTTATAAGTGCAGCTTACTTTCTTTGCTCCTAGATATAGGACTTCACATATGGTAACCTAAATTTGAGTGTGCATTTTAATCAGGTCATATTACTAACAGATGTAAAAGGTTAACCAGTAAGCCTCACTCTTAACAGATGAGGTTTACTGACTGCACTTACCTGGTAGGCACTGAGTCAGCGTCAGCAGGAGGGTACTCCACCCCCATGGGGCCCACCGCTGGCAGGGCAATTCACCCTGTGATCAACTCCTAATGTTTAAATACACTAGCAAGACCATATGCAAAAGCAATTTCTGACTCCAAAAATATTTTCATAAACAAGAAGCTCTTTCAGTTTATTTCATCTTAAGTATTTTAATGCTTAATATTCAGAATCCAGAACACACATGAAACTTTAGATCAAACTGACACTTAAAGATTTTGAGATGGTTGAGACATTAAAGGTGCTCCCTCTTAGGAGTTGGCACAATGTAACTGTATAGTAAACAACCAGATGCTTTTTTAAAACAGGAGTTGGGATTAAGAATTGTTTTGACAAAGTTTAATTTTCTCAATGTAAGTGTATAAAAGCCAGCAAATATTTCTGATTGAGCTAATCTACAATTAGCATAAAATTATTCAAATCAATTAAGCTACTTGTGAAACCCCTTTTCAAATAAATTATTGACGCTCTTCTTCATGACCAACTAACAGCTCCACAGAATGGATTCCATGTTTGGCTGAACCCATGTTTGTTATGAAGACTAGGACTTCAACAGGGTTCAAAAGAAGAACTAGATGAATTCAGGATTTAGGTCCACTGATATTTACAGTAAACTTCTGATAATCCGGCACCCCCTGGGTCCTAAAGGTTCTGGATTATCAGATATGCCGGACTATCGGAAGGGGGGGATGCCACCCCAGACCCCTCATAGCCCCCCCTTCCGATAGTCCAGCTCTGCCCCAAGCATCCCTGATTCAGCTGCTGCTGGTCAGTTTCAGCAGCATTTGAATCCGGGATGCCTGCAGCAGAGCAGCTGGAGTGCTGCCTGGTTGGTCCAGTAGCACCGACCCTTGGCGCGGCGAGACCAACCGGGCAGCACCCCAGCTGCTCTTGGGGACGCCTGGGGCAGAGCATCTGGGGTGCTGCCGGGTTGGTCCTGCAGCACCGAGGAGCGGCGCTACTAGACCAATCCGGCAGCACCCCAGCTGCTCTACCCCAGGCATCCTCAAGTCAGCCGCTGCTGATACCGATCAGCGGCTGACTCCAGGAAGCCTGAGGCAGAGCTGCTCTGCCCTGGGCTTCCTGGAGTCAGCCGTTGGTCAGTTTCAGCAGCGGCTGAATCAGGATGCCTGGAACAGAGCAGTTGGGGCGCTGCTGGGTTGGTCCCACAGCCCCAAGGGGCAGCGCTACGGGACCTACCCGGCAGCCCTCCAGCTACTTTCCCCCCGGCTTCCCCGATTCAGCCGCTGGTCAGCTTTAGCAGCGGCTGAATCGGGGAAGCCGGGGGCAGAGCAGCGGCTGAATCGGGGAAGCCGGGGGCAGAGCAGAGCTCCAATGGTCCAGCTGCCTGGAGCACTTCCGGGTTCCTGATGGTGCCGGATCATCAGGAGTACCGGACCATCAGAGTTTTACTGTATTAGCCAGAATGGGTAGGAATGGTGTCCCTAGCCTCTGTTTGTTACAGGCTGAAAATGGATGACAGGAGAGGGATCATTTGATTACCTGTTCTGTTCATTCCCTCTGGGGCACCCAGCATTGGCCACTGTCAAAAGACAGAATTCTGGGCTAGATGGACTTTCGGTCTGACCCAGTATGGCCATTCTTGCGTTCTAGTAATAAACACTAGAACATATTATTAAAGTTTATGTATTATATTACTTACATGACATGGTGTGGTAAATGCTGGGCCAGTACTGGCCACTGTCCCTCTTCAGCCATACTCTAATTGTTCTGCAGAGCATAGGGGAAAAGAAAGAATTTGTAAGCATGGGAATCAATTGTAACATCTATATATTTTTTTAAAAAATTAAAGACTTCAGTAACTCTGTTTCTCTACTAGCCCATTTTATTGTGGTATATAATGCCTTCAGATACACTGATAATACACTGCAGCTATAATATTATCTGAGTATGTATGGGAGGCTTTGCAGAAGGTTCTTTCAAATCTTCTGCCAGGAATAGTTCATCCCATCTATTACATTCATTGTGAAAAATCAAAAAGATTTAAGCCTGATTCAGGCCAATCTATTGTTCCACATTTAATATATAAAACCTCATGTTTGTTTATAGGTTTTAAAAGCATATGTACAACAGTGGTCAACCAACCAGTAGATCAAGATCTACTGGTAGATCTTGGAGCCTGTTAACCAGTGATCCTGACTGGTTTGGCCAAGAGGCTGTTAAGTGCTGGTATCTCAGCTGCCTCTCCCCCCACACTGCTGTGTTCCTCCTGCCCTTTGTCTTGGAGCTGCCTTCAAGAGCCTCCTGCTTGCTGTACTGGGAAGGGGAAGCAGAAGGAAGCGCTGATGTCAGGATGTCATCCACCCTCCACTCCTGTACCCGATCTCCAAGCCTCCACCCTGCTCACTCTCTGGAGAAGGGGTGGGGTGGGACAATGTTATGTGTGTTTGAGGTAGATACTGGATTGACTTACACCGAAAAAATAGTCTTGGGCTTTTAAAGGTTGGAGACCACTGATGTACAATAAGTCCTGAACAGTAAGAGCAAGGTCATGGTTTGGTTGTGTCACAGAAATGGGAAGTGCCAGGAATGAGACACTTTTCCATAACATGGAAAGGTAGGGGACAGAGGAGGGGATGCAATATTGAAAGCAGACAAGTGAGCACAAGGGAGAGCAATATGCCGAGTAGCCACTGGAGGCAGCACTAGGAATGTAAGCAACTAGGCAACTATCCGATAAGCATAAGCTGACTAGCCGCTTCCACCCCTTGCCGCCTCTCAGAAGCATTCGGGGGAGGGGAGGAAGGGGGGAGAAAGGAGGGGGGTGGCACAGGAACCAGTGCTATCAGAGGCAGCAGGAGGTGGATAGGGGAGGTTGCTGCATAGGATGCAGGTGAAGCCTCTGTCTGCAGGGAGCTTGAGACTCCCAGGGGGTGGGGACGGGAGCACACTGGCTGGCAGCCTCACCCGGGGGGGGGGGGAAGAAACTATTGAATAGTCGTGTAACCAATAATATTGTGCGCTTACATGACTATTCAATGAATTGTTATTAAACATCCGCAATAAAAACAATTCAGTTTTCAGTTCATATTGGTATGAACATCAAAGCTTTGACATGGCAAAGTTAAAGTTAAATGCATCCTCTAACAAGTTTCTGAATATACATTAAAAACCCACTTATCACATGTGACCAAATACCAAGTCTCTCTCAGGAAGCCCCACTGTTCCATACACTACAAAGGCTGGATGGACATCAAGCTGCTGTTTAATTTTTATTCTTATTTAAGATGTCCTCCCATACCCAACACACTGCACTTCACCCACATCCATCAGTTAAATACGTTATCAGTCACATCTGGAGAGTGACACGGTTCCTCTATCATTATCCACAGCCTGTGGCCAGATTCATAAACTATGCTTCACAGAAGCATAGACTGTTTTCCCTCACTTAAGATCACCAATGTGAACCATTCATAACATTGTTCACAAGAAGTGCATGCACTCCTTCCATTTGGACACTGCCATTAAGAGTCAGTAGTAGTGTTGTTAAGTAGTGTTTAATTCATCAATGGTGTAGTTGACATTTTTTGACTACAAGATTAATGGATAAGAGTTAGCACAGTTATCACTCAGTCCCAGCTCAAGCTGGGTCCTGGCAACTACCCCCACTGCAGCACTGCATTAATACTATTATTGCAGAGCAGCAGTAGGGATAGTTGCCAGGACCGACCCAGGCTGTCAGCCAGCCTGCTAGAAAACATACTTGCAGAGCTGCGCAGGGGGAGTTGATAGTGTGTGTAGCCAACAGCATTAACCGATAACCAGATTCTTATTGGTTAATCATTTAATCAACTATACTATTAAATCACTAGTCAGTAGCACTGCCGCCGCCCCCGCAATGTTTTTCCATAGTTTTCCAAAAGTTCAGGTCTTTTACCTGCTTTGTGCAACTTCACTACACTCACTGTTCGAAGAAATTCTAAATGCAGCTTTCAGATGCACTAATTCAAGCCTTTTTACTTTTGACCAAAGCCCTTCAATTCTTCATTCTCAACTGACAGAAGAGTGAACTGCAGTAACCATGGCAATTGAGAAAGTTCATTAGACTTTTGCAAGTATGTAGCCTTTGTTTCCTCCCAGGTCTCTGTACATTTCACTTCCTCCCAGGTCTCTGTACATTTCACTGATCTTGAAAACAGTACCAGGAAGGCATTACTAGCAACAGGATGGCGGTGTAAGAAAACAGATACTAAATGCAACATTTTCAAGAAATTAAAGATACAGTTCTTCTCATCGCCTCCAATTATGTAGTCTTCAACTTGCAAAAGGCCAGACAAGTGTCTTGGAAAGTTTATATTAATGTTTTCTAAAAGAAAATCCAGGTAAGAATTAAGCCTCCAACGTCAGATTTACATTTTGTAATAAAATTGAAGACTGATGAGACTATTATTGCTCCAGTCCCTCTGTCTGTACCATGAATGTAGAATATTATGAAGCACAGCAAAAATCTGAAGAGACCCTTTTCATCAGCAACTCATTATGTAGCCAACACTGATTTCCCCACTTCTCTTTTCTCTGCCTCTTAGATGTTTGCAGCTGCAGTGCTCTTCCTCTTCCTGAGGATGCACTTCAGGGTGCTGATGCCAATTCTAATGTAAAAGACTAGAATGAAGTCCCTCTAACAAATTTTTCCACACAACCCTCCTATGTACTCGTCATTTCAGAATTTCCAGTGTTATAGCAAAAATCTAAAGATCACTCATGCACCTCAGACTCTCGTTCTGACTCCCGTTTTATTTAACAAATGGTCCAATGCTTAATACACAGGACTAGAACTCAAGGGAATTTAGTTCTTATTTAGTATCACAGAAGAAGTCTATGGAAGGTTATCTGCAGTCACTCAACTTCTGCACCTCAGATTCAGAAAAACAGGTAATAAAGACCTATTTTAGATGGATGACTTAGACAAGTCACCTTTTTGTTTCAGGCCAATTCCACAAGCCAAATACACAGAGAAGAATGAACAACTTCATTTACACGTTCAATTCTTATGCAAATACTATGAACGAGGATATTGGCTCGCACATTATCTTCCACATCCTAGGACTTTAGCACCTCCGTTGTTTGGTTGGTAGGTTATTGTTCTTATCAGCCTGTTATAACTATTTGAACCATCTACTCCAGTGGTCTCCAACCTTTTTACACCCAAGATCACTTTTAAAATGACAGAACAAGCCAAGATCTACCACCCCACCCCTTCCTTGAAGCCCTGCCATCTCTATTCTCCTCCTCTCCATCACTTGCTATCCCCAACCCTTATACTGCTGCTTCTCTCCCCCCCCCCCCCCCATTATTCCGTAGGAAGAGGTTTTTCCAACATTTGGCCTGTCTAGACTGGACCAAATGTCAGAAAAACCCCTTCTTTTGGAAGCCCCTTTGTTCCTCATGGAAAGAGGAACTAAAAAAAAAAAAGCAGAAGAACAAATGCATCCCTGGATGCACAAAAGTTTTTCTGGGATATCTCCAGAATCCTGAAAAACTCCTGCTGTCTAGCCGTACCCCCCACTGGGTTGAGACAGGATGTGTAGGCTCTGGGATGGGAATGAGGGATTTAGGTGTGGAAAGGGGTGAGTGGTGCAAGCTCTGGGAGGAATCTGGATGCAGGAGGAGGTGGAGAAGGGGACGCTGTCTCGGGGAGGGGGCTCCAGGCCGGGCAGTGTTGGGGTCAGATGTAGGGTTGGGGTACTAAGCAAGCCACAGGCTTGGGGATGTGAGGGTTCAAGAATTTGGGTTGGGGTATGTGAGGGGCTCAGGGCAGGGGGGTTCCAGTGTGGCAGGGTGCCAGTGGGGGTAGAGTCTCCCCTGCACCAGCCTCCTCCCAGGATTCCCCCCTCCCTCCAAGAGAAGGGAAGCCCTGTTGCACACCTCCTCTGGGCCCAAGACTCCCCACTCGTGAGGAGGAGGGAAGCCTGTGCACATGCCCCCTCGGGGCCGACCCCCCCACCACGGAGAAAGGAAGTCCCATCACGTGCTTCCCCCTGGGACTCGTGCTGACCCCACCCCCCACCCCCAGAGAAAGGAAGCCCCAGCGCACGACTCTGACCTCCTCCCCCCGCGCAGCAAGTCCCCGGTGTGCCACAGACCTGGAGATGGGGAACAGGCAACACACTTCCGGAAACCCCAGAAGTGGCACGCAGCTGCCAGATTTCCATCCACCCCGTGGGAAGCCGGCACTACCTCCATTGTCACTGGAGGTAGGTAGTAGGGCTTCTTGGGGGTGGGGAGAAATTGGGGGGGGCCCTTAACGCCTCGCTATCAACTGGTCGAGCCCTCCCGATCCACCAGTCGATTGTGATAGACGGGTTGGTGACCAGGGATCTATTCACTGTCATTATTTGTCTCCTTTCCCTTCTCTCCCCCCCCCCCCCCCCCCTTCCCTTATTTATTCTTGGATCTGGACTTCTTATACTCTGGTCAACTGAAGAAGTGGGTTTTGCCCACGAAAGCTCATACCACCATCTACATCTTTTGTTAGTCTTTAAGGTGCTACTTGTCTATTTGTTTAAGTTTTTCCTGTTACAGACTAACTCGGCTACCCCTCAAACTTTTTTACAGATTTATTAATGTGGATACTATGCAAGTATAAAATATTCAGTTACATTGCTTATTTCAAACAAACATTAAAAAGGTTACTCTTCCAGGACATAATAAAGTGAAAAATGCTTATGCTGAAGTAGTAGTCCCTCCAGACTGACAACTGGATTGTTTGAATTCTATAGACAACATTACAAATCATAGCTAGGGCCAAATGTGAATGTGATATATGGCATGCACGAACAGGTTAAGTTACAAATGTAGTTTGTAACAGCTTCTGAAAAAATTTAGTGTCCTGAAGATTTGCTCAACAGGAATTTCTCACAACACTGAGTGACTATTTTGTAACTTGAGATAATGGGAGGACATTTAGACAAAGGGAAAGTTCTTGAGAACTCCATTAACTCATGCAGTTCAGGTCAACTCCAACTTATTTTTCCTAAACTCCTTCCTGAAGAATTTGGCCTACGGTTCGGGGGAAAATGGAAGAGCCAATAGTCCAAAAAAAAAAGTGAACGTAGAATTACATTTGTGCCATTAGCAAGTCCGAGCATGCAAACACCTTCCTCTGCATTATAAGTGGAGGCACTTTTGCTTCAAATAATAAATAATTTTAATGGGATAGAGATTAAGGCAGGCACATTTTTCTTGCAGACCAAACAATTTAAATCTCTGGCAACCTGAAGGAACACTACCATGAACATGTTTCCAATGCACCTAAAAACATCTAATTCAATCCTTGATCTTTCAGCCTAAACTTGAAAAGTTGCATAAAACTATTTGCCAGGAAATGGTAATTAATGGTAAATATTACCACTTCTGAACCAAACTGAAATTTTAATTAGATATTTAAAAAGTGGTTTTCATATTTGAGGTAGAGTAGCAGTCAGAAGTTCTAATATTGGGACCAAACCACACAAGGTGCTTTGTAAACCTGAACTGAGATACTTAGACAATGGTATGGTATGGTAGTTACGCGACCCCCGAGCATCATCTAATAAACCATCTTGTTAGTCTTTAAAGTGCTACATTGTCCTGCATTTTGCTTCAGCTACCCCAGACTAACACGGCTACATTTCTATCACTATGGTATCTGAGTACCTCAGTTTAATGTATTTAACCATCCTCAACAGCCTAAGAGATATGAATATATTATCCCCATTTTACAGATGGGGAATGGAGGAACAGAAAGAGGAATTGACTTTCCCAAGCTCACACAGGAAGGCTGAAGCAAGGCACAGAACTGAACTCACATCTCCTGCATCACAAGCTAGCATCCAACAATAGAGCCAGTCTTTCTTTCTTCTATACGTAGATGCAATCCCTATTATGAAACTTTATTATCTATATTAACTATGAAAGAAACAATCCTGGAAGTCAGGGTTCGTCAGCCATCATGCACTATTTTCAAAAGTGATGTATACATTATCGTGTATGCAATCTTAAATTTAGATCAGCACAAAGATTTCTTCCATTGTCCAAACAATTGCCAAATCTTGATTCCAACTAAGCCAATGTCTGCTAATGGTCCCAAATTCGGCCCTTTAGTTTATAAGTAAATACAAAGACTACTTTGTATATATATTTAGTGCAAATGTATTTTGTGTAACTACAAAGTCCTGACAAATGCCTACCAAAACAAGAACTAGCATGAGCTTGCGAGTCTTCCCCAATTCTCTTTGGGGTAAGGGGAGGGCCTGGACCATAAGTCCATGTATTACTGTGAACCTAAGACGCAATGTGCAAAGAATTGTGGAAGCAGCAAATGTGAACCTGAAGTGGTGAAGGAGTCCATAGTTGGGGGTCCACTATCACAATCAACCTTTTACTGGAAAAGGAACTCAACACAAGCACTGGACATTTGTGTAGCACCTTTTCTAGCTTGAAGGAGATATGGCAAAACAAACCGACAGAACATATGAAAGATCTGTATGTATCATGCATGTGTTAGCACACATGTGGAAACCAAACTTGGACCCTATATACGCATCAGGAAGAGAGGCTCAACAGCCTTCATATGCATTTCCTCTGGAATCTCCTGGAAGTATGCAGTCCCCACTGTGAGGTGCTCAAATGGGACAGCATACTCAACATGTAAACGCTCCTCACAGACACCCACCACTGATGTGGGTATGTGCTCTCAATAAGTGATGAGTGCATCCCAAAGGGAATGCTCTACAGCAGGGATGGGCAATAGTCTTTGACCAGAGGCCACACCAGAAATTTTTTAAGGGGTGGGCCTCAGGCAGAAGGGGTGGGACCAGGATACTTATGTGCTTCCCTGCTCACAGACCCTGATTGGTCTGGGGGTGGAAGAGCATGTGAAGTCTTTGCCCCTGCTCCCACCTCTCCTCCAGAGAGAACCACCAGCTGCTCTGAACTGGTGGCAGTTCCCTTGAGGTGCCTGTGCCCCGGCCACGGGGTAGACTTTGCATGCTCCCTCCACCCCCAGGCCAATCAGGGCTTAGGGAGAAGCAGCAGGGCTTCCACAAGCTGGATCCACCTGCTTAGTGGGCCAGATTTGGCCCACTGAGGCCCTTTTGTCCACCCCTGCTCTACAGCCAATTGGTATCCAGAAAAGTACTCACAGAGGGTATGTCTACACAACAGGAGATGGACCTTTGGTGAAGGCATGGCTGGGGGAGGCAAGCCCCCAGCCCCACCTCTAGCTCTGCCTCTTCTAAGGCCTGCACCTTCCCCATCCTCACAGGGAGGTGGGGCAGTGTGTCATACTTGCACTCCTCCCAACTACAGGCATAGGGTAGCCAGGTGTCCAGTATTCATCCGGACAGTCCGGTATTTTCACCTCCTGTCTGGTGACAATTCATTCAGAGAATACCGGACACCTAAAATGTCCAGTATTTTCTGATTTTTTTCCCCAGCAACATACCTGGTAACCCTACAAACACTCAGCGCCCGGCCTCCTCCTCCCCCCCCCCCCCCCCGACCCTGGTTACGCAAGGCTGCCCGCACAAAATGGCTGCTGACCAAGGGGAAGGGGTCTTCTTGGTCTCTTCCCCCCTCTTCCCCCCCGTGTTTTTTTTTGGTGGGGGTGGGTTGGTATTTGTTTCAACCATCTGGCAACCCTATACAGGGAGAGGAGGAATGCAGGCAGGCATGTGTTCGCCTCAGCCTCCCCAGTCCCGGGGAGGGCAGAGGGCATGCAGCGTGGCCTGAGCCTCGGACGACATGAGACATGGCCCCAGCCTCCCTAAACCTGGAGGAGGACATTCTGTGTGGCCTGGTCCAGCCCTTCCTCTCCAGACCCAAAGCACTGGGGCAGCAACACTCTGCCTACAGTAAGAGTTCTGGGGCATTCTGGGGGTGGAGTGCAGACAGGGTTATGCCTGGTGGTCCCCCTCCTTACGTACCAGATAGACATGACAGCAGAGTTAAAGCTGAAATAAGTTACCCAACTTGAGCTACATCAATTACATAGCTTAAGTCAAAATAGCACCAAAAGGCAAAATAAGCTGTCTGCACAGCAGGAAGTCCAAGAAAGAGCACTCTTCTGCTGACTTGACTTACTGCTCATAAAATGAGGGTTACAGGAGCTGGAGTATGTAGTTCTCCAGCTTGATATTATGTTTAAATAACTGCTGGTAGTATAGACGCAGACTATGTTATTTTGGATGTTATTCCAAAATAACACTGTGTGTAGATGTACCCAGAATGCCCAAAGCTGTATTTCAAGGATGCGTGCAAGTGTAACCCACAATGTAACTAAGTGTGTGGGTTACACAAGTGGGACCTCAAAGAGGTGGACATGGATATGAACAAGTGGGAAGATCATACTCAAGTCCACAGCCTTTGAAGACAAGAGCTTAACAAAGGTCTCCAGAGTTCCAACAGAAAACTATCCTGGCTTAGCAGGAGACAAGAGCTCACAGAAGGTGAAGCCCAAAGAGTCAAAACATCACCTTTAAATGGGACAGATGTGGCAGAGAGTCTTTCAAGAGGGTCATCTCAGTTACAATTGCAGCTGCCATAAAAGCAAGTAAATTCTTTACTTCTCAGGGATATAATACATACCCATGGCCTCTTGAAACTGAAGGATGCCTAGTACCGCATAGGGGATAATTATGGGTCAATACATAACCACAGCAGCCAAAGTTTTCAGCAAAGGAACTTAACTTTAAGTTCCTAAGTCTACTTTTAGGTGTCTGAGTAGCATTTTCAAAACCACACAAGTAATCAAGCAGCACAAGTCCCATTGATCAGCTCTGACACAGAGCGATGCAACACTTTGTATTAAAAAAAAAAATCAGAGTCATAACCCCCCAAGTCATAACGTTAACACACACACACCCACACCCACCCTGACTTTGGTACTTTGCATTTGCTTACTAAATTAAACCTTAAAGGTTCAGGTTTAATTTTTACACTCCATGATCATGAAGCACTCCACTACAGACTAAGCATGATAAAGACTAAAATATTACTCTAAAAATCTAAAAGTTCTAACCTTTGTCAAATGGAAATGAGTTTCTCCACCACCTCCCAAAGGGAAATTCTGTTTCTAGTCTGCACGTATTAGTCAGAACAACAAGCAGAGACTACTTGTTTACAATAATCCCTTCATGCAGTCTTCAAAACTTCTTCCTCACAATAAAATAAAATCTTCAAAGTTCATGCTATGCCTCATCAGAAAGAGTGAATATGGATTACCATTTGCTATAGTCTCCCCTGAGGAAAGCTGGTCATTCCTTACTAGTGTTAAGTTACTAAATCTATTTAACACCTGTTGCAATATACATCGTTTACACTTATTTCCTGGCCTTTGCTCACTGTACATAATTTTTCCCTAGTTGAGAGCGGCTGCTTTCTTATGAGGATACTTTCCAGTCTTGTGATTAACTCCTGACCTTATCCAGTTAAGACTAGCACTTTTCACTGTAGCAGAAGACAGGGGTGTTTTGAGCTGGGGCAGGGAGAAAGCAGGTCCCATTTCTTCTGTCTCATTTCCACCTGCTGGAAAATTCTCCTGCCACCACCTCATGACAACATGTTGAAGATAAGCTTAATGGCTTCACCTCGCTTCCAGACCAACAAGCCTCCATGGCTCTATTCTTTTCTTCTATTAGACAGGTATTTTCCCCACAACAGGATACCAATTTTTAGAGTTTTACTGCTTTCCCTCCCAATAATCATAGGAGCAATGTGATTCAGTGTTTAAATGAGCATCTGATCTATCCCTAGTTCCAACATGCACTCTGTATTAACTCAAGGATGCCTTCTAATCTTTCCCACATGCTTCCATTTACTCATTTTTAAAAGAGATAATTATATCTGCCTGCCCATCTACCTCAGAAATAATTGGGAAGGTTAATGTATGTTCATAACGAGGGATGTAAAATCCCATTTAACAGGTTAAGCATAATGTTTAACCAATAAAAGGGGAACAGGCAGGAGTGTCCATCCTCCTCTTCTTCCAGACAAGCTGCTCTAGTCCCCACCCGTTAACCAGAACCAGTAAGCATCACTCATGATGCCTACCTGTTAATCTTTCACATCCCTATTCACATCAAAATCTTCAAAATAGGCTGTATGACTTGTGTTAGTTATAACATTTTAAAATACTCATCCGTAATCAACCCTGAATGTCATGATAGCCAGTTTCACAATTCACCACTCCCAGTGTAACAAGTGGTTCCATAGCTCTAATCAGTGTTACAATCCATTGTTTTTTCTGGCTATTGGCAAGAGTCAGTTTTGTGCCTTCGGGCAAAATTCATGTCTTAGAAGAGAGTTCGCTTTTTGACATTTTAGCGACGCTTCTCAAGCCTGCATCTCTCACATGCAGCTGGACGCTACACCCCACGGCTGCCTCTCACCTACCCCCGGACCAAATTGTAAATAGTGAGAACCAAATCCTACTCCTGTGTGCAGAAGTTACTCTCGGCGCTGGGGCGCTGTGCCTGGGACTACTCCCGGCAAAGAGACGAGCAGAAGGCGAGTTCTCAGGCGGGGTGCGCATAAGATCCCTGCACGTCTCCCCCACCACAGCCCGTGGGAGCCCTGCAGCGACTCTCCAAAAAGGCCCGTCGCGGGCCTGGGGGGAGGGGAGTCCGAGGAGTTTCTCCAGCCCTCAGCCCAGGCGCCGCCGCCTCCCTGCCCCCGGGGCACGGCCCGTCACTCCCCGCCCCGGCCCCGCATTTCACTCGCTAAGGGGCCCTCCCGGCTACAGCCCCGCGGGGCCCTGGCTGGGGGCGGCAGGCGCAGGCTCCGACCCGGAACCGCGCGCAGGGCCGCGCCCCCGGGCTCCCCCCGCGGGGCGGGGCCGACAGGGGGGGCAGCCTGAGGGGAAGGGGCCGGCGGCCCCGGGAGACGCTGGCGCGCGCAGGGCCCCCCCGGCGCCCACCTGTCGTCGCTGGCCGTGATGAGCCCGTCCTCCTTGGGGATGAGCAGCGCGGCGCTCACCGCGTCCTGGTGCCCCTCCACCTTGCTGAGCAGCACGGGCCGGCTGCTCTGCGGCCTGGCGTGGATCTCGGCCGCCATGTCGGTGCGGAGCCTCCGCCGGGGGCGGCCCATGCGCTGAGTGACGGCCAGAGGTGAAGGCTCCGCTCGGCCGGGAGGGGGATAAGAACGCCACGGGCTCCCGTAATTCCAGCTGTAGCGGCGCCACGAGAAGCGAGGAGGGTCCCGTAATTCCACGAGTAGTGACGCCGCAGGAAAGCGTGGAGCGCCCTTCGTATCAGATTAGCGGCGCAGACCGGAAGGCCCCAGTACCAGGCAGAGGCTCCCGTATGCTCTGAAGTAGAAGAGCCTGTAAAAGGTCCTGATTCCGGGCTGCGTATTCTTCAGAGCAGTAGAGCCTTAAGACCGAGGGCAGCACACAGTGAGATGGAGCTTTTCCTACCAATAGCGCTGCCCTTTTGCGGGACAGAATTGTTTCTGGTCGTATTTTATAGAAAAGCGGGGCATTTGTTTTTGCAACAGGTTTGGTGTGGTGTCCTCTGGGGTGATCCAGGATAGACTAAGATGTCAATGGTGCTGGCACAGACACAGCACAGAGCCCCGAGCACCACCCTCCCACAGGCCTCCAATGGCAACAGTGAGGAGGGATCATGAGAAGCCAGCCCAGCCCAACTTTGTGCTTTCCCCATAGGGCTGGGACTGGGGGCTCTCCACAGCAGGTCTCCCAGGGAGCAGTGTTCCCTGTAAGCCTGTATGGCTGCTCAGGGCAGATTCTAATGCTACTCAGATGATTAGCAGAGCGCCTATAGTGAGGTTTTTTTAATGCCTACTAGTTGTGCATATTTGCACATGCTTTAGTGCACATACAAATGTATTCCAAAACAAAAAACGGGACTATGTAGCACTTTAAAGGCTAACAAGATGGTTTATTAGGTGATGAGCTTTCATGGGCCAGACCCACTTCCTCAGACCAAATAGTGGAAGAAAATTGGCACAACCATATATACCAAAGGATACAATCAAAAAAATGAATACACATGAAAAGGACAAATCAAATTTCAGCACAGAAAGGGGATGGGGGAAGGTAAATGTCTGTGAACTAATGATATTAGAGGTGATAATTGGGGAAGCTATCTTTGTAATGGGTAAGTTAATTAATATCTTTGTTTAGACCGAGATGTAAAGTGTCGAATTTAAGCATGAATGACAGTTCAGAGGATTCTCTTTCAAGTCTGGTGTGAAAAGGTCTTTGAAGCAGGATGCAAGTAATCAAGTCATTGAGACAATGCCCTTTCTGGTTGAAATGGCAAGAAACTGTTTTGTCTTTGTGATCCTGTCTAATATCTGTTTTGTGGGCATTGATTCTTTGGCGAAGTGTCTGAGATGTTTGTCCAATGTACATAGCAGATGGACACTTTCGGCACATGATAGCATAAATTATATTTCTGGATGGGCAGGAATATGTGTTCTTGATCTTATAACTCGATTGGTTAGGTCCAATAATGGTATCAGCAGAGTGAATGTGTGGACAAAGCTGGCAACGGGGTTTGTTGCAAGGGAAGGTTCCAGGGTTGGTATTAGTGTGGTATGTCCTGTGGTTGTTGGTAAGAATCATAGACTCATAGACTTTAAGGTCGGAAGAGACCATTATGATCATCTAGTCTGACCCCCTGCACAGTGCAGGCCACAGAATCTCACCCACCCCCTCCTAGAATAATCCTCTCACCTATATCTCAGATATTGAAGCCTTCAAATCATCTTGAGGTTAGGTCTATAAGAGACTATGGGTCTGTCTCCCAGAGCCTCTCGGAGTTTAGTATCCTGTTCCAGTATAGGTTGTAGTTTATTGATAATGTGTTGGGGGCTGTACGGGTGTGTCTAAACTACATGGTTCCGTCGATGGAGCCATATAGATTAGGCTGATCGGCAGAGGGAAATGAAGCCGCTGTCGACAAGGAAGCCTTTGTCAACCGGTGCAGGTCTGCCTTGTGAATCGAGGTTTACCTGCGCCCGTCAACAAAGGCTTCCTTGTCGACAGCTGCGCGTCCAGGCTGCCCCGATCTGCCGACAAACAGCTGATCATCAGCTGGTCGGCAGAGCGCGGCAGCCATTTAAATTTAAAGGAAGCCGCAATTATTTAAATCGCGGCTTCATTTCCCAATGCGAATCAGCCTAATCTACATGGCTCCATCGACGGAGCCATGTAGTTTAGACATACCCAAGGTGATGACAAGTGGTGTTCTATTGTTGGTTTTCTTGGGTCTGTAGATGGTTTCTAGGTTTTTGTCTGGATCTTTCAATTTGTTTTTTTATTTCTCCGGGTGGGTAGTTGAGGTTTATAAATGCTTGGTAGAGATCCTGAAGTTTCTGGTCTCTGTCAGTGGGATTAGAGCAGATGGGGTTGTATCGAAGGGCTTGGCTATAGGCGATGGATCGTATGGTGAGTTCTGGATGTGAGCTGGAGGCATGTAGGTAACTGTATGAGTCGGTGGGTTTTCTGTAGAGAGTGGTGTCTAATTTTCCATTGGTGATTTGTACTGTGGTGTCCAGGAAATGGATCTCTCGTGTAGAATGGTTCAGGCTGAGATTGATGGTGGGGTGTAGGTTGTTAAAATCTCTGTGGAATGTCTCCAGTGTTTCTTGGCCATGTGTCCAGATCATAAAGATGTCATCGATGTAGCGTAAGTAGAGAAGGGATAAAAGGGGACGGGAGCTGAGGAAACGTTGTTCTAAGTCAGCCATAAAGATGTTAGCGTACTGTGGGGCTATGCATGTACCCATGGCTGTCCCACTAATCTGAAGGTATAAATTGTTCTCAAACTGGAAATAATTGTGGGTGAGAACAAAGTTACATAGGTCTGCTGTCAGATTGGCAGTGGTGTCCTCTGGGATAGTGTTTCTAATTGCTTGTAATCCATCTTCATGTGGGATGTTGGTGTATAGAGCTTCTCCATCCATGGTGGCAAGGATGGTGTGATGGGGGAGGTTATCGATGTTTTGTAGTTTCCTTAGGAAGTCAGTAGTATCTCGGAGATAGTGGGGGGCCGAAAGTGTCCGTCTGCTATGTACATTGGACAAACGTCTCAGACACTTTGCCAAAGAATCAATGCCCACTTGTGTGTGACCCCTGACTAATTTTTCTGTGGGTAAGTGGCCCCGACCCAAAAAAGGTTCCTCATCCCTGCTCTATAGACACAGGTCTCTATTTCCTAAGATAAAGGAGAGCTCCCTTTACTGACAGCAGTAGCAGATCCTTTATCCTTCCTTGTGCAAGCCTGACATCACTCACACATGTGATCTGAGACAGACAAAAAGCCAATCCCCCTCAGCGTACCCATTCCATATTGTCTCATTCAATAGCATGTCAGCCATTTTCACCTCCATTAGACATTTGTGTTTTGCATTATTAATGCTTCACCATCATGCAGATTTTGCCTGGAGTTTTGAGGCCTTTCCATGCTTCCTCTCCACCTCTGAGCCCCAGTCCTCTTTAGGATTTTCCTAAATAACTCCTGGTACTTGTCAGTTGTCCTACATCCAGTACCCACTTCTGAAAGTCTCACAGTGGTAGTGTAGGCAATTTATGTCACTAAGGGTATGTCTACACTACCCTCCTAGTTCGAACTAGGAGGGTAATGTAGGCATACCGCACTTGCAAATGAAGCCCGGGATTTGAATTTCCCGAGCTTCATTTGCATAAGCGGGGAACCGCCATTTTTAAAACCCCGCTGGTTCGAACCCCGTGCAGTGCGGCTACACGGGGCTCGAACTAGGTAGTTCGAACTAGGATTCCTCGTTCCACGAGGTGTACCGGTAGTTCAGAATAGGAATCCTAGTTCAAACTACCTAGTTCGAGCTCCGTGTAGCCGCGCTGCACGGGGTTCGAACCAGCGGGGTTTTAAAAATGGCGGCTCCCCGCTTATGCAAATGAAGCCCGGGAAATTCAAATCCTGGGCTTCATTTGCAAGTGCGGTATGCCTACATTACCCCGCTAGTTCGAACTAGCGGGGTAGTGTAGACATACCCTCTATGAATGCCAGGAGGATAGTTTATGCTACCGTAATTTATCCTGTGATATTTAAAGCTTTCATGTGTTATTCATTTGCTCACATCATTTTGAATCATTGTTCTATGTTGTTTCCATCATATTTCCATCCTGATAGGTTGATACAGGCCCAGAGTTTGGGACTTGTAGAACCCACAGTGATGGGATTCCTCTATGTCTGTGGGGCTGTTGCTGTCTAAAACCAAGTCTACACTTAAAAGTATTGCCAAGATAGCTATATCATCTAGACCAACAGAACCCTCCTAGTATACACACAGCCTACATCAGTGAATTAGTGAGCCTCCTGTGACCATATGTGATTTAAGCAGATCTGTTGTATCAGTTCCATGTTCTTTTGCACTTCATGGGTGTCGCCATACTTTGCACCATGGTTATTTGGAACACCACAGTGACAGTGGGAATAGAATTCAGTGTGATGGTTCCCCTCCATGGTCTATGAAAATTGGCTTATGACTATAAATATGCATAACTGAAAGATGTTTTAGACAAAATACCTCATGTAACCTATCAATTTAAATGTTACAATCTGCTGATTTCGTATATCCTATTTTGATGCATGTATCATTCTCGTATGTAAAGTTAGAAATATGAAGTATGAGATTGTTTATAGAAGCCAGTTCAGTCTAAATAATTAAATATTAATTTTTAAAGGTCTACATTAAAAACGTATTAAGGCTGCAAAGTTAGGGAAAGCCAGAATTAATGCCAGAACTTCAATTCTGCCCTAAAGAGCATGTATAGTACAATACAGTCTTTAATTACATACTATTCCCTGCCCCCTCCCACCACAGCCTCATTCAGAGCACTGGATGGATGAGCAGCTAGTCAGTATTTCTTCCATGTGTTTCATTCACTGTGTACTTTCCTGAGGCTGTATCTGGATTGGTGAAAAGGCGGCATATTCTAGTGGTCCTGAGTGCTATGCTGGTGGGAGCCCCAGCTCCTAGTAGGACTACCCAAACTAAGCCAGCCACCAGAAAGGACAAGGACCAGATGAAAGACACTGTACTGAGATCTCTAGTGATAGGCCAACAACTTGTTGTAAAAACATTGAGTTATAGAACATAGCAAGGTTCATTCCCTTAGCAATGCCTGATAGCAGGGAAGGATTAAAATGCCCTGCACTGAATGATTATTCATTTCCCCAGGGGTTTTCTATGGTGTTGTCATCACAGTACTCAAGTGCTTTACAAACACTGATGACATTATCTCCAGGGATGTGAGGTGAGCTATTCTAGAATCTTAATTTACAGTCATAAAGGGCCCTGCGTACACCTGAAGTTTGCAGAGCCCTTTCTTTGCTGCACTTTGCAGAAATTGTTTTCAGTACTTAAGCAACTAAATGTCTGTTTTGAAAGGTGATTTATTAACCAAATAGCAGCAACAATAGCTTGAAGCGATGTCAGCACATAAATGCGCTTGTAAAACAACAGCCATAGCCCATTTGTGACATGGTTCTGAGCTTCCTCAGGAGCTTCTAGAAAAGTCATAATAGTTTTTTGGGGAAAAATGTTGGCCTTTAATCCCAGCAGAGCAGGGACTGAAGCCACTGTGTGCTTCAGACTGAACAGATTTCTGGGAGAAAGCAAAACATGTGCATTGGCACTGTGGGCAGTCTGCCTTGCTTTGCATTTTGCAATGTAAGAACTTTATTATGAGAATGGTGACTGCTTTATGGCAATGACTGAATCTTTTATCAGTTACCTCCCTTTGCTCAGGGAATTGTCTCTCTCCTCTTCCCTGGTGACAATCTTTTTTTACTTCTACACCAATATGATTCTTCCCCTATTCCGGCTGCCCGTGTCACCGTTTTGGAAATCTGGAACTTTAACATGCACATTTCCAGCCACTGTGTACTTAATATGAAAGAACAGACAGCACTTGTTCTCCCCCTTTGTTGTAGATAGTTCATTAAAACCATGACACATTCAGTTTATCTTGATATGGAAATTGCACAAAATCCAGAGGGGTAGACTAACCCAGGCTGGCACAGGATGATGTCAAATTAGCTTTCCATTTGGCAGCTTAGGAGACTGTGCCACAGAGAGCCTCATTCCACACGTACTGCCTTCACGCAGCATTTCTGTCTTGGGAAAAGGCTCCCCTCTGACTGAGCCCCTGCCTAATAACTTAAATTGGCCCACAGCCCTCTTGGTACCACTGAGTTCAGCAAGTGACTTTCCTTGCTCTATGCCAACCTAAGAATTTCCTAGGCTGTGCTCCAGCTGACTCTCATGCTCTACAGTTTCAACAATGCTGTTGGAGTGACCCCACAAATGTTTGCATTAATCCCCAAAGTGTGCATATCTCTACCAGGAGTCTCTCTTAGCTGGACTTGCTGAACTCAGTGCGAAACAGGCATGCTAGAGCCCCTGTGGTTCAGTGCAAGGAAACAGTGAGGGTATAACAGCCTACCCTGTGCAGTAAGAGTGAGTCCATGGGGAATCTGGCTCTCTGAGGTAGTTCCTCCTAGAATCTGTTCCCTAAAGCTGTGGCTCCATGACGATAGATAAAGGAACAGCACCTTTAGGGTTGCCAGATGATTTAACCAAAATACCAAACAGTCCCCCTCTCCCCAAAATAAACACTGGGGAAAAATTCTGCTAAGGGGAAAAAGGGGGGGACCAAAGTTGTTGAGAAAAAGGACCCCAAAAGTTAAGCAAAAAAATACATAAATAATATAAAACAGCATGGCCCCTTTAAGTGTGTGCAGAGTCAGAATAAGGATAGAAAGAGGAGAGGTTGAGCACTAAGATCCAGGGAAGGCATTGCTTCCCCTTGCTTAGGTCTTTAGGCTTTTTGCCAGAGGCCATCTTGTTTTTTTGATCGAGCTTCCCTACGGAACCAGGTAAGCAAGGGGTCAGGGACCAGTTGCTGAGTGTGTCATAGGGTTGCCAGGAGTTTGGTATTTTTGCCTCCTGGCAGGGAAAAAAACCCCAGAAAGTACCAGACATTTTAGGTGTCTGGTATTGTCTGATTTTTTTTTTTTTTTTTTTACCGGACAGGATGCGAAAATACCAGACTGTCTGAGTCAATACCGGACACCTGGCAACCCTAATCACCCTTCATGGTAAAAGTCAGCTACTAGCTATTGGGGGTTCAGAGGAAACTTTTCCCGGGGACAGGTTACTCCAGAACTGTCTGCAGCAAAGCTGCTTCCTCTGAGGCTATGTCTACACTTTCCCATATCCCGGAAAAACTCTTGCACATCCAGGGAATGCATCTGCTCTTCCGCTGTTTTTGCAGAAGAACAGATGTGCTCTTTCAGAAGCCCTGTCTTCCTCTTCCACGAGGAAGAAGGGTTCTTCCAAAAAAGAAGGCTTTTCCGAAATTTGGGCCAGTGCAGACAGGCCAAATTTTGGAAAAGCCTCTTCCGAAAAAACAATTGGAAAAAAGTACACAAATTGCAGAGTGCAATTTCCATACCTTTTTCTGATAAAAATCAGCAGTCTAGATGTACCTGAGGGAGCTAGTGCTAACTTCACCTACCCTCAGTCAGAGACAGGGCATTAAACTAACGGCACCACTGGTCTGAGCCATTAGACCAGTTCCAATGCTAAAACAAAAATGGGATTTTGGCAAAAAATAAAAGTAATATTTGGAAAATTGTTTTTGACTTTGTGGTGTCTCATTCCTTAGAGCAGCAGGTTACTAATCTCAAAGATAAATCTAGAGATCGTTGTAGTTGAATTTTTTGGGGAGATCTTTTCCTTTCTGTACTCGGTTAGTACAGAGTTACTTTCATTTGTGATTAGGGCTCAATATGATGCAACCATTTAATTGCAAGTAAAAGCTTTCTTTGCAATAATTAAATACAATTGCAAGTTCATATTTTGGCCACAAGAGGGTGATCTAATCATGCTTGTTTATTAGTACAGTAGTACCAAATTGTATAATGGATATGTCTCACTACTTTACAGATGACAAACTGTATTCTTTCCTTGAATAAGTGTCAGTAAAATAATGAGGTTTTATTAAAACATCCATAGGAGTGGATGTTTAAATACTACCCTTGTCATATGACAAAGCCATCAAAAGTCAGGATATTCACCACAATATTATTGGCTCTTTTAACCTGGTTTTGTGGGACAATTTAAAAATAAGTTTCCTTTTAAAAAGAGAAAAAAATGAAATGTCACTGAAAACACACAGCAAATTTTTCAACTTCCCTTATCCTAATCATCAGTAGATTCTTTGCTATGAAAAATGCTGTTCACATAAAGGATTAATCCTATAAGGAACTAAGCCTGGGCTGGACAAAATATGATCTGTGGGCCAGATCCGGCCCACCAAGCTGCCAGATCCGGCCCATGAGAGCCTCAGCCGGCTTCCTGCATGCCCCACCCCCGCTTGACTCAGTACAGCCGGCTGCAGGGCCATGCATGTGTTTCTGAATGCTGAGAGCCTGGAGGGAAGCGAAGAGAGATTTTCTGGCCAATAGCAGCTGCCTGTTTGCAAGACAGGCAGCATGTGAAGTGCCCCTCATCCCCCAGGCTTGCAGCATTCAGTTCAGAGCTGTAAACATGACCCCTTGCAGCTGCCCTGAGCAGTATGGGGCCTGAAGGCAAGAACCCTGGCTAAGGAACCTGATGGGCTGCTGGCTGGGAGCCAGGTAAGGTCTCCCAGCCAAAGTCTGTCTCTGGCACCCCAGCCTCTCCCTCCCCCAACCATCTGCCCCCTTGCCCCATGCAACCCAAACCTTCTGCACTCTTACTCCAGCTCCCATGCACCTTCCCAGACTCTGCATCCCCTCCTACACCCTCCTCAAGTCACAACCCGCTCCCAGGCCCTGCACTTCCTCTTCCTACACCCCTCTCCCCAGTCAGAATCCTCTCCTGCACCCATACTGCTTCCACACCCTGCACCCTAATCCCCCATCCCAGTCACAACCCAAACCCCTTACTAAGATCACAGTCCCCTCCCAGGCCCTGCACCCCCTCCTCACCCCATCTGTTGCCCCAGGTCACAACCTCCTCCTTCACCCAAACTGCCTTTCCAGATCCCTCACCCCAATCCCTTACTCCAAGCTCCCTTCTGCACCCAACCTCCATCCCAGATCTTTGCACTTTCTTCATTAATATAATGGAAGAGTTCAGCCCTTGACCATTTACCAAATTCTTAGAGCGTCCCTCCCACCCCATCAAAAATTATTGTCCACCCCTGAATCCACTGAATCACAATCCAGCAGAGCCTTTAAGTGCATGCTTAAAGTTAAAGCAGATCATTAGATTCTTTGTTTTAACAGAGTTCAGTCAGTCCCTAGGAGGATGATTCCATTCTATGGTGATGGGGACCAATGATGACAAAACATGTAGACTACTAGTTGTCAATAACTAACAAAAAGGCTCAAACTGGACAAGTGAAAGAGCAACAGTACTTCAGATGTATGGGCAGTGTGGAAATCTGGGTCTGGAAGCAGTTCTGCTACTGTGAACCCCTCTACAAGTGGTGGTCTGACAGGAACTGGGGAGTGATTGACAGTTACAACCAGGTAGGGTTGGAATAGGGATGTCATAGCTGAAACTTGGTCTGTTATGGAGGACGGCCTCATTTTTTGGAAGATAGGATTAGGAAAGGACATAAATTATTTGGTTGAAAACAGAAGGTTTATATTAAATAAGATAGGTAAATAGGTCAGTAGGCCAGGGCGACAAAGTCTGAGCCATGTAAGATAAAAGGGAGAAGCAGCAGGGAACTATTTACAATTAACTAGATAAGAAGATTGTAGAGGAGTGTAGAGGTGAGGTAAAGAGCAAGATGAACCATGATCAGAGCCTGGACAATGGGTGCTGCACAGGGATTGGTTCCTGCAAAGAAAAGAATCCAATCAAAAAATGGCAGCTGTAGTAAGTGCATGAGATGTGTAGTCTACATAAAGGGAGACATTTATATGCAACTTTGGAACCTGAGGACATGTTTAGGGGACATGTCAGGCACAGAGTGGAGTTTGAGTCTGATGGCCCCAGCATAGCATTGCTGTATACCAAATAAAGATACCTAAGGGTGTATCTACACAGCACAGTTATTTCAAAATAACTGACATTATTTTGAAATTTTGGAAAATCACCCTCTTTCGAAAGATCCCTTCTTCCTCATTGAACGAGGAATACAGGGCTTCCGAAAGAGCACATTTGCTCTTCCCGGGGGGGGGGGGGGGGGAGCAGAAAAGCAAATGCCTTCCCTGGACACGGCAGAGTTTTTCCAGGATACCTCGGGATACTGTGGGGTTTTTCCAGTATCCCGGAAACGCCCCCACAGTCTAGACGTACCCGGACAGTGGTGGCCAACCTGCAGTTCCACCTGCATCCCATACTCCCTCTGTCTGTCCCCTTCCTCCACACACCTCTCACGGATTGGGGCTTCACACATACCCATTCGTAGGTGCACATCTGCACATGCTTCAGTACACAAAATTAATTTCACACATTGATGGAAAAGTTAGAGCATAGGTAGTGGGAGGAAAAGATTAATTAGGGCCCAGCCACATCAACAGTATTCCTTTATGTGACTAAGATGGAAGTAGAGAAATAATAAAGATGGCAGAAAAATATCCACTTTCCAGAAGGTCTTGGATAGATATTCAAAAATCCATAAAAAACCAACCCGGCAGCACCCCAGCTGCTCTGCCCCAGGCGTCCCCAATTCAGCTGCTGCTGAAACTGACCAGCGCTGACTACAGGAAGCCCGAGGCAGAGTTGCTCTGTCCTGGGCTTCCTGGAATCAGCCGCTGATCGGTTTCAGCAGCAGCTGACTTGGGGACGCCTGGGGTTCTTAAGTTGAATCTGTATGTAAGTCGGAACTGGCGTCCAGATTCAGCCTGTTGAAACTGATCAGCGGCTGATTCCACGAAGCCCGGGGCAGAGCAATTCTGCCTCGGGCTTCCTGTAGTCAGCCGCTGGTCAGTTTCAGCAGCGGCTGAATCTGGACGCCAGTTCCGACTTACATACAGATTCAACTTAAGAACAAACCTACAGTCCCTATCTTGTACGTAACCCAGGGACTGCCTGTAGGAGAACACTTAAAAAAAAAGCCATCCTTTATTATGCAAAATTTTACACAAAATTAGATCAGTTGCCTTAAGTGTAGGTCAAATATTTTCAATTGCAAACTATCCAATTTTTTCAATAAAGTGTAAAGTTTGATTTTTAAAAAGTTACCAGAGAGCGTTGCAGTTTTCTGTTACATTGATTTACTTTTTAAATAGCAAAAATGAAGTCTGTTAAGAAAGTGTCAGTTCTGTTGTCAAATTCCAGTCCTTAGTGATTTCAGCACCAATGATTTCACTAGGTAATATGGTACCTCACCACCATCGCCTCCTTTGCACTGCCTGCATGTTGAGTCCAAGGTCTGTCTACACAAGATTTTATCAATGATTTTTGCTCAAACCATCACTGAGACAAGACAAGGACTCTCAATTGATTCTAGTCAGCTCTGCCTTTAAACACTGGGGCTACGTCTACACTGGCACCCTTTTCCGGAAATGCTTAAAACGGAACAGTTTTCTGGTATAAGTATTTCTGGAAAAAGCACGTCTACATTGGCAGGATGCTTTTCCGGAAAAGCACTTTTTCCGGAAAAGCGTCCGTGCCCATGTAGACGCGCTTTTCCGCAAAAAAGCCCCGATCGTCATTTTCGCGATCGGGGCTTTTTTGCGGAAAAGAAATCTGTGCTGTCTACACTGGCCCTTTTCCGGAACAGTTTTCTGGAAAAGGACTTTTGCCCGAACGGGAGCAGCATAGTTTTTCCGGAAAAGCACTGATGATTTTACAGTAGATTATCAGTGCTTTTCCGGAAATTCAAGGGGCCAGTGTAGACAGCTGACAAGTTATTCCAGAAAAGCGGCTGATTTTCCGGAATAAGTGGCCAGTATAGACACATCCTGGTTGTAAAGTGTCAGATATATTTGAGGACTCGCAAATAGACTCTACACCACCAGAAATAAAACCGGTTTCCATCTTCTGTGACTTTCAGTTAGATGTGACTCAGTATCCTCTGCTTAGCGTTCAAGTTATGGTAGACCCGGTCATATTAAGTTCAGGTCTTTAACTTTTTAATCATACAATATGGATAACAACATTTCATTCTCCCAGCTCCAAGTCAACCAAAAAGAGCCAAAATTGATAACCTTGACACAGCAAGTGTGTCTACTGATCTGTGGCAAAGTAGGTTCTCTATATAAATAAGGTCTGCTCATGAAGCCTTTTCCTACAGTTGATTAACAGATGGCCGTAGATAGCTCATTCAGACCACTGGCTGATAATAGTTAGTCACCCTGACCAGTCATTAACCATAGTCATGGACTTACCCTACTCTCCATTGTCTCTACGATTCTCTGATGACCTGTGACAAAAAAGGAAGGTGGAAAGGGGAACTGAAGGGAGTGACCTCTCTAAATTCACCAAAGAGCAGTATTGCCAACCCAAAAATCACAAGGAACGCCTACACAAAGCTATGAGAATGATCTACAAATCATAAGATTTTTTAAAAATAAAACATGTTGGATTTTTATTGGCCTTTTGTTTCTTGAGTATTTAGGGTTCATGTTTTAAAGCTTTCCTCCTTAGCTGTAAGGCCCAGAAGTATAAAGAACTTTTTTAAAATGAAAGCTGAGATTCCTACATAATCAATTGACTCAAGGCCTTTAGAAAAACACCAAGACTGTCTCTAGACTTTTGCGGAAAAACTTGCCAGCTGTCTACACTGGCCGCTTGAATTTCCGCAAGAACATGGACGATTTCATGTAAGAAATCAGTGCTTCTTGCGGAAATACTATGCTGCTACCGTTGGGGCAAAAGTCCTTTTGCACAAAAGCTTTTGCGCAAAAGGGCCAGTGTAGACAGCTTAGATTTGTTTTGCGCAAAAAAGCCCCGATCGCGAAAATGGCGACCGGGGCTTTTTTGCGCAAAAGCGCATCTAGATTGGCACAGACGCTTTTCCGCAAAAAGTACTTATGCGGAAAAGCGTCTGTGCCAGTCTAGATGCTCTTTTCCGCAAATGCTTTTAACGGAAAACTTTTCCGTTAAAAGCATTTGCGGAAAATCATGCCAGTCTAGACGTAGTCCAAATGTTTTGAGACTCATGGTAAAACAATGGAGGAATTCTTGTGAGCCCATGCTTTGCCCACAGTATAAATTAAAAAAAAAAAAAAAACTATATCTTCTCCACTAAACATCCTAATGCGATACTGCAAATGGTGAACTGAATTCAACAGCTCCTGATATGAACAGGTATCAACCTAGTTTTTCATATTTGAGATGGGTTACTAGGAATCATACATGACAATATGAAATCTTTCCACTCTCAAGTCAACATATTCACAAAGCACCTATAATTTTGATCCATGCACTTATTGGATAGTGAAAGAGAAAGGAGGGGAATTAGTGTAGATAAATGTTCAAATTAAAAAACAAGAGTCTGAAGGAATTAGGACTGGGCTCCTACATCTCACGTTCAGAACTGACTAAGACACTTATGACTAGATTTTCAAAGGTGTGTAAAGATCAGATAGATATCTTTGAAGATCAGAGTTGGCAACTGTCTCTTTAGGAGCTTAATTACCTTTGGAAATCTGAGCTTAGATTTCCAAGTCGAATTTTCAAAAATGACTTTAGTCACTCAAGTGCTTTTGAAAATTTTAACTGGGGGCCTAAAGAGACAAAAATAGACAAAAGGCAGGAGATATGGTATTCCTTTAAAAAATGTGTGACATCTATTTTTAACTCAATTTTATATTATTTTTCACCCAGGGGCAACTGACCCCTCCGACCCCCTCACTATGCCACTGCCCCCCCCCCCCGTAGATCTATCCTCTTATGCATGTGCAAGATCTGTGAGAGCCGTCCCATGAATCTGCAGTTAGTGCCTGTGGCGCCTGCTTCTGGGTGGTGTCTCAATGCTGCCACATTCACCTCCAAAGAGGGGACTTTGCAAAGCAGGCCTTTGCTGCTGACCCCCAAGGCATCCACAGGTCCAGTCTCCTTTCAATGGGCCCGCTTCCCAGGGCTCATTGATCTTGGATCTGGCTTCCATCCCCTCTCCAACCCCCATCAGAACTACTGTGCCCTCCTGGCTTAGGAAAAGAATAAACAGGAGGATTGGAAATTAACCCGCCCAGTCTCCCATCCCCTAGGCAAGGAATGAGCCATCTACATTAGGCCCCAGCTGGAGTATCATGTCCAGTTCTGGGTGCCACATTTCAGGAAATGTGGAGAAACTGGAGAAAGTCCAGAGAAGATCAACACAAATGATGAAAGGGCTAGAGAACATGAGATATGGGGCAAGACTGAAGAAATTGGCCTTGTTTACCTTGGAAAAGATAAGACCAAAAAGGGATGAGAGCAGCTTTCAAGTATCTAAAAGGGTATCATAAGGAGGAGGAAGAAAAATTGTTCTGCTTGGCCTCTGAGGTTAAGATGAGAAGCAATGGGCTTAAATTGCAGATATGTAAGACCAGGTTAGAGACACACCTGTCAGGGATGAGCTATAGCGACTCAACTTTGGAAGCCCCAGGGGCCACACTGATACTTACAGAACATGCTGAGGGCCTCAACTTAAGTGTGGTTGCATATGCAAGCAAATATATACAAATAGCTTCTCTCACACTGACAGGCATTAATACAAAGATTAAGACAAGACTACACAACACATAGGCCCCATTTAAGTCAGTTCTGCTGATATTAATAAAATGCAATATTTACCCGATTTCTACCCATGTGACAGCATTTTTCATGAGCAATGACTACTAAAACATATCAACAGATCATTACACTGACTACTTTTTTGTTTTGGCTCCCACTCACCGGCCATGAGTTGATCCCCACAAACC
The DNA here is from genome assembly GCF_052426305.1 of Pelodiscus sinensis. Classification (NCBI taxonomy): domain Eukaryota; kingdom Metazoa; phylum Chordata; order Testudines; family Trionychidae; genus Pelodiscus; species Pelodiscus sinensis. The sequence continues at coordinate 39,499,916 of NC_143061.1, read as the reverse complement.
CAAACTGCACCGCGAGGCACAAACTGGCCATGGCAGCATACCAAGTTATTTTATAAACCTTTCCCTTTTCTCTCTGCTGCCATGTCTCCTCTCCTTACTCCATCATCTCCCCTGGTGCCTGCTGCCCTCAAACTCCTCACCCTCCTCTGCTGTCCTGACTCCTGCCCTTCTCACTGCCCTCAGCTCTCCTGCGACCTGTCCCTCTCCACCAGCCCTTCTCTCCCGTGTCCACTCCTCTAGTAGCCCCACTCTGATCATGTGAGCTACTCCTCTTCTAACACCTCCCTCTACACACCTGCCCTGCCTCTCTCCTCTGGTGCTGGTCCCTCCCCTGCAGGTGTCTGCCCTTCTGCTTCACCCCCAGAATCTCCTGGCACCTGCACCTTCCCTTAACACTGCATCCTCTTCATACCTCCCCCTTCCCCCTCTGCCCCTGCCTCCTTTTTCCCTGATGCCCATCCCCTCACCACTTTCTGCCTCCATTCTCCTCATGCCCCCATGCTCTCACACATGCCTTGCTCCATTTCCACCTTTCACATGCCCACCCCTTCTTTCAAGCCTTCTCCCAGTACCTTCCCCTCCCCCCTCCAGCTCCCAATGCCCTCCCCTCTCCCAGTACCTCCCCTCTCCTCTCCCAGCATCACTCTGTGCTCCCTCTCACTGACACCTACCCTTTCCCTCATTGTCTGCACTTGACTCCCTGGCATTTGTCTCTCCTCCAGCCTGTCTCTTGGTACCTTCCCCTTTCTTCCCCCCCCTCTCCCACACCTCCTCCTAGTTTTCCCCCTCCCCTACCTTCTGCAGGGCCGGACTCCAAACCGCGTGTGCCACCGCCACCTTTTCAGTTTCAAAACCCCAGGCGTGACGTGATGTCATGCCCGGGCGTCTCCCCGCTCACCTGCATGGCAGCAACACCAGCTGGCAGTGTGCGCAGGTAAGTGTGGGAAGCCCAACTGGCTGAGCCGAGGGAGCTGACTTCCGGGTGCAGAGTGCGGGGCCCCCTTAAGCACGAGGCCCGATTCGGCTGAATCACCTTAAGGCCAGCCCTGACACTGCCCAGGGCTTGGCTTCTTGAAGCACTTGGGTGTAAACAGGTAAAGTTTTCTATACAAAAGGTTCTGATGACATTACGTATCACTGTGGGCAGTGCATGACGAACTCCCAGATTAAAAATACTTCACACTAAAAATATACTGAACATAACTGAATCTTCCTTTGAGGATTCAGAAAGCACTCCAGAATCTTGCAGTGCTTCAGGGTCATCGTTATCAGCACCAATTACGATTGTAGATGAAGGTGGTGTAGGAGATAGGGTCACTACAGATTCAGCCCAAAGTTTGGAAGATTTGTTTTGACTAACCCTTGATTTCAAATTACTTATATTCTGCATAAAAGTCAAGTGCAGAATATGCAATTGCATAATGTGAGACTATTTGAATGTCTGAACCCCCACTATGGCCAAAGGTCCATCTAGCCCAGGATCCTGTCTTCCTAAGTGGCCAATGCCAGATGCTACAGCGGGAGTGAACAGAACAGGTCATCAAGTGATCCCTCTCTTGTCATCCGTTTCCAGCCTCTGACAAACAGACTAGGGACACCATTCCTACCCATCCTGGCTAATAGCCATTGATGGACCTAACCTCCAGGAATTTATCTAGTTTTTGAACCTGTTAAAATCCTGGTCTTCACAACAGCCTCTGGCCAGGAGTTCCATAGGTTTACTGATCTGTGTGTGTGTGGTTTTTTTTGTTTTGTTTTTTTGTTTTTTTTAAGAGAACTATCCTCAGTGACTCCAAGATTGCTCAAGTGGTTATAGCTAAATTGCTCCTCATACTGCTGGTTACTAGATTGATGATTTGGTTTGGGAGAAAGCAGAAATGCTGGTTAATTTAGCTTTCTGATTAACTGACTACTCAATACCAGAGCTTTTATGTAATTAGCAGAGTCTTTGCTTAGCTCAGGACTGCAGCTTTTACTTGGAAAATTGTTTATGATTCCTGGTCAGTTCAATAAGTGACATGCCACTAAATTATGAACAAAGGGGTCACAAACTCTATAACTAATGATGAAACTATTTCTGTTGAAAATCCAGTTTTGACCCACCTTCTGATTTTCAAAGGAAGCTTTCCAGTGTGCCTGATGAGTCAAATGCTTCATCTCCTCCCAAGAGAAGAAGGGTTTTTTTGGTGGGTTGGTTGCTTTTTGAAGTGATGGAAGGGAAGAATAAAGTAGCTGTTTAAGTAGAGAAGAGGGCTAAGTTAGGACACATGGTAATGTTGCTGTTTTTTCCATTTCCGGAGACATGATCACTTTTTGGTCCCACCGTAATTCAAAGCCTACTTACTATACAGAGTTCACACTGTTCCTTCTCACGGATAGCTCCTACTCAAACCCTATTTGGCAAGGCTTACCATCTAAACTGAAAAGTTATAATTGCTGATTTCTTAGTATTGGGTATACCACATTTCTTAGTGAGGTTTTAACTAGAGCTGAGTGGAAAACAGATTCCTACTGAATCTGGAGTAGCTAGACCCAGCCCCAGGTCTGGCAAATTCAGTTAATCATGAATAGGAACAGGACCTGGTTCCTACTGACTTCCCCCCATGAATTCTTTGGGGGTTGTAAGCAAGGAGATCTGGTTTCACCCAACAGTACTCTCCGTTGCAAGGCAAGCAGTGACCAGATCGCCTTTCTGGATCTATGGTGAATTAAGAGGTGGGCAATGGAACGGCACTGTCCTAAGAGGCCTCTCCGCTTCACTCAGATCCTGTGGTTTACTGCCCTGGATGTACTCAAAAAGAGGACCACATAGGTGTCAAAGTTCAGTGGCGCTTAGGGCTGAGCTAATTAGCTGCTTTGAGAGCTGTACTAACAAAGGGTATGTCTACACTACCCCGCTAGTTCGAACTAGCGGGGTAATGTATGCATACCGCACTTGCTAATGAAGCCCGGGATTTGAATTTCCCGGGCTTCATTAGCATAAGCGGGGAGCCGCCATTTTTAAATCCCCGCTGCTTCGAACCCCGTGTAGCGCGGCTACACGGGGCTCGAACTAGGTAGTTCGGACTAGGGTCCTATTCCGAACTACCGTTACTCCTCGTGAAACGAGGTGTACCGGTAGTTCGGAATAGGCACCCTAGTCCGAACTACCTAGTTCGAGCCCCGTGTAGCCGCGCTACACGGGGTTCGAAGCAGCGGGGATTTAAAAATGGCGGCTCCCCGCTTATGCTAATGAAGCCCGGGAAATTCAAATCCCGGGCTTCATTAGCAAGTGCGGTATGCATACATTACCCTCCTAGTTCGAACTAGGAGGGTAGTGTAGACATACCCAAACAGATTTGAAAACAGGCCTGCCTTGTTGCAGTGTATAGGGACTACAACTTTCAGAACATTTCTTACCTCTCTCTCCCCACCTCAGAAACACAACTGTTTGACAAAGAGCAAGACTTGTACCTCCCTGACTTGAAAGCTGTTACAATGGCTCTATGAATGGCCCCTTTCTTGCCTCCTGTGCTGAGCATACCTGGGTGCCCATACTGGCAGAACAGTTGCAAATGTTACTGACTATGCCAGCACCCTTCTTTAAGGGTACTCTCAAAAGTTACAAGCTTTAATACCCATTGTCTGTCACATGGCATGAAAGCATCTAGACCCACTGCCCCATATCTCTTGAAAAATCACCACCATTTTCTAGACATAAATGATCTGATTTTTTTTATTCTTGCTATTGCACATAAGCCTATTTTAATGACACCCAGTCCCGATCTCATACTGGTGCAAATTTAAATCCTGGACATATTCTGATGTGCTTGTTATGAGATACTGTCATTTTCTCCTACTAGTAAGTTAACATATTAAATGGACTTAAGCTTGTGATAAACATCGTAGGCCCAATTTCTTCACCCTGCATTTTATGCAGATAGCTATACCAGTACAGAATGTAAGTAGGACTCCACTAAAACAGAATGGAAGTATTTTATTTACACAGAGTCACTGTTGCCTTGCTCCAGATCATACTCCAAAACAGGGATACATATGCTTACGTAGAAGTGATGCAAGGTGCTCAGGAATCTGCTCTTTCCATATTTCCAGCCCCACCTTCAACTAATTACACTGAAATACTCTCAAACTAGGCAGGCAACACTCAGTGATAAGCAAACCTATCAAGTGTTCTTTAGAAAAGTTTGTTGGTCCACTCTGTTCCTAAACAATATCCTCAGTGGGTTGATAATACTTCTATTGTTTAACTTGCATCCCTTGAAGTGTGGTAAAGGACTTGTAAGAGAGCAGTCGAGATGTCATCCTCAGGTACATTTCTGAAACCACCTGCTATGCAGCTATTAGATGCAACTTGGGGCACTGCAAAGACAAAATATTTGCTCTACAAACACGTTGAAATCCTAAGGATAAGTCACCCATGACAAGACTGATTTAGCAGATTGCAGAGAGAGACTTAGCTCCATCCAGCTGGAGAAATCAACCAAACTTTCCTTTAAATTTGGTGGTAGAACTTTAAACAAGTTGCTCCTAGGAGTCCTGTCCACAAATACTCACTAGCACATCACTGTGATACCTTGGCATCTTTGACTGTTCATAATGCACTTTATTTTTCCTTTGTACAAAAACAAATATAAAATTTAAATCCAATACAAAGTGTATACTAACAACAAGTTTACATTACAGTAAAATAAGATGTCAATGCAAATGTATCAAGACATTAGTTCTTTAAAACTTTAGCTCAGTGGTACATGCATTATATAAAATAAACTACTAGAGCTTTTCATCTAGTGCTACAAAAGATACCCAATCATCAAGCCATTCAAGGGCAAAAGTAGTATTGAAGGGACATTTACAAAACCAAACACATTTTTTCCACAGAAAAATCAATGCTGACAGGAATGATTTGTTTAGTCATGCTCTTGTTTAAACCCTTTTAAGCTATACATAAAATTCTTAGAACAGACAGAAAAAGCTCAGTAAGTTTGTTAGCATAGACAACCATTCAGTAGTTCAAAGAAATTTTTAGACATTTTGAAAAGGTATCGTAGTTTTCAGTTTGTATTCTCACAAAAACAGAACTACATTGACTCCCCTTTTTCAAAATCTAGTCATAACTGGCTAAAAACTAGTTTGAGTGAAGTCAAAGAGTAGTGTACAAAAATATTTAACGGAACTAGCAAGGATGTATCAAATGAGTCTCTGCTTTGTAAGGAAAACCTTCTCCATACTCAAGGTTTGTTTATTTGTCCCATAAACAAGACTGCACCTGAGGGATAAAATGAATACCAATATTACTACATGTATACAGTTTAAGTATTGTAGAGCATTCACTGAAAAACACTTAACATTTACAGAATGAGGTAAAATAAATCTGTGTAAAAAGGCTCGAGCTTGCTCCATGAGCCTGCTTTGCTTTTGTTTGGTTCAATCAGAAAGGACCATCATGATAATCTAGTCCAAGGGTACTCAACACGCAGCCCATTTTCTTGTGTCCCACGGTACAGTTTGGATTTACATGGGGTTCAACACATGGGTGGAAGCCAAAACAAAAAAATCAATATAATGGTGTTCTGTTGATATGCGTTTTAGTACTTAGATTCCTGGACTGTCATTGCTCATTAAAAGTGCTGTCATATGGGTAGAAATTAGGTAAATATTGCATTTTATTAATATCAGCAGAACTGACTTAAATGGGGCCTGTGTTTTGTGTAATCTTGCCTTAATCATTGTATTTATGCCAGTCAATGTGAAAGAATCTATTTGCATATTTATGCAACTACACTTCAGTCACGGTCCTCAGCATGTGCTCTGAGTATCATTGTGGCCCACGGGGCTTCCAAAATTGAGAAGCCCTGATCTAATCTGATCTCCTATGCAGTAGGCTTTCCAGTTCTGGTTTATTTTAAGCAGAGTTAAGAGTACAATGCAGCATATTTTGTATTTGTTTCTGCAACACCTACTGGACAGCTTCAAGCTTTCTCACCTATAAATTAGTTTGCATCTAGCCATTATATTGTATGCCCTCATTTTGCATGCAAAGTAACATAACATTGCTTACCTGTAGGATTGTGCCGAATGAAAAATACAAATGGTCTATCTACTATAAACCAAGGAGGGGAGGACCTGGCTATTAAAATTGCAGCTTCCAAAGAAAGTGAAAGAAGAGAAAACGAAGAGAAGAGAGAATGGAAAATTAAGTTAAACATTATCACAATATAGAATCCATATGATTTGTATTAAATATTTGCTTGCACCTACACTACCATGCATCAGCTAACTGTTCTATATCACCAGTGACAGCGTGGGTCAGCCATATGTGGTCACCATATCCAATGCTATGTATTACAAATAAGTCTTCTTATATTGCTCAGTAGAACCACACACTCCATTAAAAACCTGGAAAAACTAATAAAATTAAAACCCAAGATTGTTCCCCTACAGGAAAACCCAGCTGTCCTCTTACAGCAAAATGCAGGACAATGTAGCACTTTAAAGACTAACAAGATGGTTTATTAGATGATGAGCTTTCGTGGGCCAGACCCACTTCCTCAGATAAAAAAAAAAAAACCAAAACACTCTTACAGCAGTGTTTCTTAAACTTTTTAAGACTGAGGAATACCAAACAATTTTTTTTAAATGGGGGAACATCAAGAATTTTTTTGTCAAAACCGCCCCCCCTCCAACCCCGCAAAAAACGAACACCGAACCTGGGAGTCGAAATGCACTATGACCCCACCCAAGAAGACTGCCTTAACAACAGTCTGAAAACATAGACCACAAAAAAAGTAAGGATAATAATAAACAAATGCTAAATAAGGTCATGTGTCTGGCTAGGAGGGAGAGCAGAGAAGCGTCTCGGGTCAGGTTGTCTGGCCAGGAGGAAGGGTGCCGGAGGGGACTTGGGGCAGGATGTCAGAGCAAGCTGGGAATGCGGGGTCTTGGCAGGGGGAGGGGAGTGAGGGAGGTTTGGGTGCAGGTGTGTGGAGAGCTCAGTCCCCCCTCCCCACCACCCATGCAGCAGGGAACCCAGCACAGCTGCACCACCAGGCCAGGCTTCCTGCTGACAACAGGGCAGGGTGTGGGGGGGGGGGGAAGAGGAGGAGGAGGAGGAGCAGAGTAGAAACCCCGACCATCCCCGCCAGATTAAACTCTGCCATTTTCCCAGCAGGCTGGGGAGGGGCACAGGGGAGAGAGCACAGCAGTGCATGGGAGGCAGCAGAGCCCAAGCGTGCCCCGAGGGAGTGGCAGCAGAGTTTGAGTACGCCACAGGCAGGGGAGGGGACAGCAGAGCCCAAGTGCACCCCAGGTGATGGGGGGCGGCAGAGCCTGAGCCAAGTTCCCCCTAGGAAACAGTTTTAAAATGCCGAGGTCTGGGAGAGGCTCCTTCTCACAGCAGCAATGGCCACTATAAAAGCTGCCACCTGCACACGTGGAGAAGAAGGGGGAGGCTGCGTAGCACCGGAGGCCCCATGGGACAGGAGCCATCCTGTGGGCTGGGGGAGGGGGGACGACACAGCCACAGCGGGAGCTATCTATGGGCTCGGCAGGGGAGCAGAATTTTTCCTGTTCTCTCCGCAGCACAACTCTTGACTACCTCGAGGCTTTAAGAAACTCTATCTTAGAGGCATGTTGTATAAATCTGTTCCAGTGGAACAGCACAAAGAGGCATTCTAGAAGTCAAGTTTTACTACACCTGTATTGGCCTGAAATTAAAACTTCTTTTAAAAAATAAATCTTAAGTGCTAGAAAACCAATGGTAAATTTCACTTGATTTTGTATTCTTTTCTGAGTAAGTGCTTTTCAATTGGTATGATCTCAAAAGGTTTCTTATTTCAAATAAAATACAATATTTTTGTGTTACTAGTAATTAAGGATTAAATTAAAAACACAGAAAAAACAGCTTACTTGTTGCTGCAGAAGCTTTGGTTCCATCTTCACTAACTTCAATTTTTGCTTTTTGCAAAATATGAGATACATGAAGGCTTTCCGTTCCTGTGTGGCAAAAACAAGAATAGCTGTTGTATTAACATGCAACTATGCATTACTTATACTGTACATAAAACTCTCCAGAGCAGAAAGTTTTTGTAGATGGCAGACCAACAGTGTAGCAGAGCACGAGAAGGCTGCTGCAATTCTTGCAAAGACTGAAATCACGCTGGAGTAGGGTGACCATATTTTCCTATGCTGAATACAGAACCTCTGATAAAATTACACTTAGTCAAAAGTGGCGAGGAGTCCTGTGGCACCTTAGGCTACGTCTAGACTACATGCCTCTGTCGCCAGAGGCATGTAGATGAGACTACCAGGCATAGGAAAATGAAGCGGCGATTTAAATAATCGCCGCTTCATTTAAATTTACATGGCTGCCGCGCTGAGCCAATCAGCTGTTTGTCATCCCAGGAGGCATACCTGGGTGGTCGACAAATGCCTTTGAGGTCAACACCCGCGCGTCCAGACTACCACGCTGAGCAGACAAACAGCTGATCGGCTCAGCGCAGCAGCCATGTAAATTTAAATGAAGCGTTGATTATTTAAATCGCCGCTTCATTTTCCTATGCCTGGTAGCCTCATCTACATGCCTCTGGCAAAAGAGGCATGTAGTCTAGATGTAGCCTTATAGACTAACCAAAGTGTTGGAGCATAAGCTTTCGTGAGCAAAGATCCACTTCGTCAGATGCATGTAGTGGAAATTTTCAGAGGCAGGTATAAATATGCAGGCCAGAATCAGGCTAGAGATGACAAGGTGGATCCAATCAGGGAGGGTTAGGCCCACTTCTAGTAGCTGATCTGGAGGTATGACTAGCAAAAGAGGAGAAGCTGCTTTTTAGTTAGCTAGCCATTCACAGTCTTTGTTTAATCCTGAATTGATTGTGTCAAACTTGAAGATGAACTGTAGCTCAGCAGTTTCTCTTTGAAGTCTGGTCCTGAAGTTTTTTTGCTAAAGGATGGCTACCTTTAGATCTGCAATTGTGTGTCCAGGGAGATTGAAGTGTTCCCCTACAGGTTTTTGTTTATTGCCATTCCTAATATCTGATGTGTCCATTTATTCTTTTACATAGGGACTGTCCAGTTTGGCCAATGTATATAGCAGAGGGGCACTGTTGGCACATGATGGCATATTTTACGTTAGTAGATGTGCAGGAGAATGAACCAGTGACAGTCGTATGGCTGATCTGGTTAGGTCCTGTGATGGTGTTGCTGGTGTATATATGTGGGCAGAGTTGGCACCGAGGTTTGTTGCATGGATAGGTTCCTGAGTTAGAGTTACTGTGGTGCGGTGTATAGTTGCTGGTGAGAATATGCTTCAGGTTGGCGGGTTGTCTGTGGGCGAGGACTGGCCTGCCTCCCAAGGCCTGTGAAAGTGAAGGATCATTGTTGAGGGTGGGTTGTAGAATTCGCTTTTGCAGATTCAGACTAACACGGCTATCTCTCAGATACTCTTAGTCAAGTAAGTTCAATGGCAATCAGAACTATTAGTAAAAACATTCAAATTAACTGAGTACCTGTTAAAAAGACTCAAGCTACTCAGTATTTCTTTTTATTTACCCTCGTGTGTGTAAGGTTCTCATGGGGAGAGATGATATGCTCACACTCCCCTACATGTCTCTTACCAACCTGCCCAGCGCTCTTCACCTTCCATGCCTATCTGGGCCCCTGGTATGGACAGACTTGCTTCTCCTGGAACCTGGCATCGCATTTTCTCAAGGCAACCTGAAGAGGACTTGCAGGGTCACAGGCTCCCTCCCCAGATTTATTTCAGGGTTCCCACTAGAATGTGGCAAGCAGCACTGTGTGATGGGAGCTGCTTACAGCTGAAAGAGGAGTGGGGAGGAGGGGGGAGGAAGATAGGGATGATCTGTATCATGTTTTTCCAAATGTCATCTATTCCCTCTCACTCCACTCTCCCTTGCTTGTCCCCTTCTGCCCACACTGTGTAGAAAGGCAGCTAACAGCTCCAAGCAGCTTCTTGCCACCAACATAATCCGGCCACCTCCTGTCCCCTGGCTATGGTGCAGGCAGGCAGGCAGAAGTTACGTCCTTAGGATGCATTGAGCACCAGAGCTCAGGGAGCCTGGTTGTGGGGGTTTCAGCAAACCTGGCTAGAGAGGTGGCTCAGCATGGGAGAGAGCCTACAGGAGAGACCAGCCCCACACTCCCTGGGGAAGTACTTAGGGTGGAGGAGCAGCATGTGTAGAAGGTGCTAAGCATCCCTGCCTGGGGACTTGCAGGGGGGAGGTGCAAACAGGCTGGAAACAGCTTCCTCCCACAACTCCAGAGCTTAGCTAAGGGATGGAGAAGCTTCCCCATGCCAGTGCTGTGTACAGCTTTGGCACACACAGGGCTTGGCACCTGTTGGCCAGTGCCCCAGGCTAGAGAGTCTTGAGCTTTCCTTGGGTGCCTGCCCAGCTAGAAGCATTGAGGGAACAAAGGATCCTGCCAGTCAGGTTGTTGGAGAGCTGAATGATCTAACTAGGGGCTGGTTCTCTGCACAGCACCAGGAGTGGGGAGACACCCTCTCAGGGGGAATATGGAGGAGCAGCGGGGCTAAAGGGACATGAACAGGTACAGCAGAGAGAGGACAGTGGGAGGAGAAGCATGTAAAGGAATGATGGATGTAATCAGCCACCACCTGCTCACACTCACCAGCCACTGCTGCAATCAGCCAGTGTGGGCTGGAAACAGGGTAGGCCAGGGGGAGCCTGCTGGCTATAGCTTTGCCCAGTCACCAGCCTTGCACACTCACCCCCATCATCAACAACTGGACCACCCCACTCACCGCTGTTGGGCATGTGGCTGGTGAGGAAGGATCTCGCTAGTAGTACGACCCACCAGTATTGATGGGAAGGAAGTGAAACAAAATACAGGACAATTTGCCCATTAAAAAAAAAATGTAGGTTCACCTACAGGAAGGCTTAAATATGGGATTATCCCTTTAATGACAGGACATCTGGTTACCCTAAGCTGAAGGCATGAGGACTTTGTTCTTTTGTTAAAATGCAACTGCTGGATCTGACCAGCAAATCTGGTACACTGGAGGACACCAAGCAGAGAAAATAAACAATATCCTAAATGTGAAAGTTAACTACTGGGTCTTCTGCATGACTGCTTCTTATATAAAGTTAGTATATTAGTTACTAAAATGAGGAGTATTAATACAGGCACAAATGTTGCTATTTGTTAACATACATTGGCCAAAGCACAGAAAGGCTGCGAATAATGAAATATAACACACTAACCAGGTCTGGTATGACATTTGTGTATACATGTGTATATATTATACATACAGTGATGAACAATGTCAAAATCAGATCTATTGCCCTGGCTTTATTTAGTGATGCAGGAATCAGTGGCACAATTCACTCACTAAAGTGCATTATGTTTGTGAGCACAGTTTAATAAAACAAATGAAATAGAATAGGTGACTGGGTGATATTTTATCCAAAGATGCAGCAATATAACCCAATAATATAATTACTAATATAAGAGTCTATGATTTATTTAATTGTTTTAAAGATAAAACTGAAAATTTTTATAATCTAACATTTTTTTAAACACAAAAGTTATATCAGTAGATAACCAGGAATGCAACTTGAATTCAACTGGAATATCTTAAATTGTTAAAATAGAACTTGCTTCCAATAAAATAAAAGAACTAGGGCTGTCAATTACATCTAACTCACGTGATTAACTTAAATTTTGCAATAAATTGTTTTAACCACTTTTAATTGAGCTGTTAAACAGTAATAGAATACCAACATATATTATAAATATTTGTTTTTCTACATTTTCAAATATATTGATTTCCATTTCAACACAGAATGCAAATTATGCATTGTTCATTTTGTATTATTCGAATTACAAACATATATGCACTGTAAAAATAGTATTTAGGTTAGTCTCGTACAAGTACAGTAGAGCAATCTCTATTATGAAAATACAACTTACAAATAGATTTTTTTTACATAATTGCACACAAAGAAACCAATATAAAATTTTAGTGCCAATAGGTCCAGTCAATCCTACTTCTTGTTCACTAAGACAAACAAGTTTGTTTGCAATTACGGAAGATAATGCTGCCTGCTCCTTATTTATGTCACCTGAAAGTGAGAACAGGCATTCATATGGCACAGCTGTAGCTGACATCAGAAGAGTATTTGTGTGTCAGATACGGTAAATATTAGTTTGCCCCCTTATGCTTCAACTCTTAGTTTAGTACATTATTTTGATTACAATATTGGTAAAGTAGTCTGCACTGTAATCAATATATTTGAAAATATAGAAGAACATCCAAAAATCTTTATAATTTAAATTGGCATTCTGTTAACAGTGAGAGTAATGTTTTAATTAGGGAATATTCAGCAGTTACATGTTTACACACGGGTGGCGGTCTGCTCCCACCTCTTCCTCCCTCCCTCATTAGAGGCAGCAGCATGGGGTTGGACGGAGCAAGCCAGAGCTACTGCATGGTGGGAGCTGGCTTTTAAACTGGCTCCCTGTATGTACTGCGTATAACTGTGAAGGGTAACCGATGAGCCCATGCTCATTGCTTAACTGTGTACACTTTCATATCCCTGGTTTAAATCTTGTGATTAATCACAATTTTTTGTACTTGTTTGACAACCCTAAAAGGAACTTAATCTCTTTTTTCAAAATGATATAAGAGTTGTATTAACAAGCAAGGTCTTTTTATTTTGGTTGATTTTTGTGTGAAGGGTTGAGAGGTTACCTGGTAAGCATTCACCCTACCAGGGAAACCAGTTAATGAACTCCAGGCTACAGCAGGCTCTGCCCATAGCATGTTGTGGTGGGCCCTGCCTAGCCTGGCTAGAGCTGCCCATGACATGGCAGGCCTGGCTGGGCTGGAGCAACCTGCCACACCGCAGACTGCTCTAGTGGCCCCTGCTTGCAGCCTCATGGGCCAGCTAACCAGTTCAACAATATAACATTTTAAATAGGATTTTGCATCCCTAATGGGAAAAGAACAGTTGCTTACCTGTAACTGTTGTTCTTCGAGATGTGTTGCTCATGTCCATTTGAAGTAGGTGTGCACACCGCAAGCACCACATCTTCCGGAGCATTTTCCCTAACGGTACCCGTAGCGCCAGAAGGGCACCCTCTGGAGTGGCGCTGCCATGGCGGGGCATAAGTACCCCTGCCGGCGCTACCCCACCTCAGTTCCTTCTTGCCGGACACTCCGACGAAGGGGAGGTAGGGTGGGAGTCGAATGGACACGAGCAACACATCTCGAAGAACAACAGTTACAGGTAAGCAACCGTTCTTTTCTTCGAGTGGTAGCTCATGTCCATTCGAAGTAGGTGACTACCAAGCTAACCACACGGAGGAGGGGTCGGGGCAGTCATACCACCAGAGTCATGAAGTGAGGTGAACAAACTGATTTATTTGAACAATTCAACACTGATAATGCACCATTTAAGAACAAAGACAAGCGGAAACATATTTACATCACAGATTCGAGGACTGCAAAGCCCACCCTTGCATCCTCCCTGGCCTGCTGAGGTTAGTGTGTTGCAAACGTGTGAAGGGAAGACCAGGTAGCTGCCCTGCAAATTTCTGTGATCGGTACCTGGGCACCAAAGGCCACCGAGGACACCTGCGCCCTGGTGGAGTGTGCCTTCACCCTGGGTGGGGTTTTACCAATCAGGTGATAGCATTCTGTGATGCACTGCACCACCCATCTTGATAGCCTTTGTGTGGAAATAGGCGACCCTTTCACCCTGTCCCCAAATGCAATAAACAACTGTTGTGATTTACGGAATGGCTTGGTCCTATCAATGTAGAACGCCAGCACCCGCTTGGCGTCCAGGGAGTGGAGAACCTGCTCCTTAGAGGAGGCGTGAGGTTTTGTGAAAAAAAAAAAAACAGGAGATAAATCTTCTGGGACAGGTGGAATGGTGATACCACCTTCGGGAGGAAGGCTGGATGAGGCCGTAGCCTTACATTGTTATCGGAAAAAACAAGGTAGGGCGGGTCTACAGTTAGCGCCCTTAGTTCAGACACCCTTCGAGCCGATGTAATGGCCACGGTGAAAGCAACCTTCAACGAAAGGTGCAGCAGGAAACACGTGGCCAGCAGTTCAAAGGGAGGTAGCATAAGCCTGTGGAGGACTACATTAAGATCCCAGGCGGGAAGCGGGCCCTCACCGAGGGGTACAGCTTTTCCAGGCCAGTAAGAAACCGTTTAACCACCGGGTTAGAAAAAAGAGAGCCTCCTGCCGTACCAACATGGAAGGCGGAGAGAGATGCCACATGGACTTTGATAGAAGAGAAAGATAGGCCACTAGACCGAAGCTGAAAAAGGTAGTCAAGAATAGTTGGAATAGGAGCCAAGGTCGGGTGTACTCCTCTCCGGGACGCCCAAGACGAGAAGCGCCGCCACTTGGCAGCGTACGACCGTCTAATAGAGGGTTTCCTGCTACTGAGGAGGACCATCTGAACCTCTTGGGAACATTCCCTTTCAGGTTGGTTCAACCACGGATAAACCATGCCGTTAGGTGGAGAGACCGGAGATCTGGGTGAACCATGATCCCCTCGCCCCAGGGTTGAATTAGCAGATCCCGGACTAGAGTGAGTGTTATTGGGTCCTGGACAAGCATGTCCACCAGGATGGGGAACCAGAACTGTCTGGGCCACCTGGGGGCTATGAGAATGATTGAGGACCGAAATGTCCTTGCCCTGGTCAATACCCTGGAAATTAGGGGAAATGGGGGAAAGGCATAGAGGATGCCCTCTGGCCACACGGTCGTCAGTGCATCCCCCAGGGAATATTTCCCCAGCCCCAGCAGGGAGCAGTAGGTTCTGCATTTGGCATTGCTTGCCGAGGCGAACAGGTCTAGGCGGGGATAACCCCCCACCTGCGGAAAACCTGGCGGAGAGCAGAGTCCTTGAGGGTCCACTCGTGGGCTCCAAAGGATCTGCTCAGCGTGTCTGCTAGCAGGTTTTTGCACCCTGGGAGGTATTCCGCTTGAGGTGTGATACCGTGCGTGACACACAAATGCCAAAGTTGCAGGGCCTCTTTGCAGAGGGGAGGTGATTGCGCCCCACCCTGCTTGTTGAGGTAAAAGACCACCGCTGTGTTATCCATACGAACCAGGATCGAGCGGTGGGCGAGCCTTGGCAGGAAGGCTTCGCAGGCTCGCCTCACCGCCTGCAATTCCTGGACGTTTATGTGTAGGGCTCGCTCGGAGGGGGACCAAAGGCCTTGAGTTCTGTGTCGCCCCAGGTGCGCTCCCCAGCCCAGGTCGGACGCATCGGTGACCAGCGTCAGGGAGGGGGGAGGGGTATTGAAAGGGACCCCACTGCGTACCACAGGTTCCTGGGTCCACCATAGGAGGGAGTCCAGAATTTCTTTGGGCACTGTAATTATCGAGTCCCAAAGACCCCTGGACTGGGTGAAGGCCCTCACCAACCACACCTGCATGGGTCTCATCTGGCATGGCAGACTGTGTATGTACACGCTGCCATATGGCCTAGGAGCCTGGAGCAGACCCGAGGGGTCGTTATAGGGGACCGGGTTAGCCCCGAGATCAGCTCCACTATGGAGAGGAACCTGCTCTTGGGCAGGAACGCCCTTGCCACCCTTGAATCAAGGAGAGCTCCCACAAATTGTATCTGTTGCGAGGGAGTCAGGGATGACTTTGACATTTATCAGGAGTCCTAACCTTAGGAAAAGGGCTCTTGTGAGTGCCACGTGAGCTTCTACCTGCCCGTACGAGCAACCTCGGATCAGCCAGTCGTCGAGGTACGGAAACACGTGCACCCCTTGTTTGCGGAGATATGCAGCAACCACCGCCATGCATTTCGTGAATATCCTCGGTGCCGTAAATAAACCAAAGGGGAGCACCGTAAACTGAAAATGGTATTGGCCCACCATAAACCTGAGGAACCTCCTCTTGCTGGGTCTGATTGCCACGTGAAAGTACGCGTCCTTGAGGTCGAGAGTCGCGTACCAGTCTCCTAATTGTAGCACTGGGATGACCGATGCCAAGGTCACCATTCTGAACTTGTGTTTTACGACTGCCTTGTTTAGATCTCGGAGGTCTAAGATGGGGCGGACCCCTCCCTTTGGTTTGGGGACAACAAAATAACAGGAGTAAAAACCCCTTCCTCACAGCTGCGGAGGAACCTCCTCTATCGCTCCTTTTTCGAGGAGCGCAGACACCTCCTGACAGAGGATGTGTTCGTGAGGGGTGTCCCTTACTAGAGATGGAGAAGGGGGATTTGAGGGCAGCGGGCCTAGGAATGGGATAGAATAGCCTCCACTTACAATGTTCAGAACCCAGGCATCTGAAGTTATTATGGCGCAAGCATGGGCAAAAAGGGATAGCCTGGCCCCAAACGGAGGCCCAGGGCAGTAGATTGGTACGGGACTCTCAAACGAGGTGTCAAAACTGAGGCTTGCCCTGAGGGGAAGGACCGTGAGGACCTCCACGCTGGGTATCGGTCTTGGGGCGACGACGTCAACCCCTAGCCCCGAGGGTGCGCGGCCGCCCGGGAACCTCCACCAAAGGCCCGGGAACGGCGCCTCCAGTAATCCCCACAGGGGACCTGGGGCTGCGCCCTTCCCTGCTGCCTATAGGGCAGCTGTCGCCGCTGCGGGGCCGGCGTGTGGATGCCCAAGGACTTTAGGGTGGACCTAGTGTCCTTCAGGGTATGGAGCCTATAGTCAGTGTGCTCCGAGAACAGAGCTTTGCCCTCAAAAAGCAAGTCCTGAATTGTATGCTGCACATCCGGGGGAATTCCCGAGACGTGGAGCCATGCCCCCCGACGCATAACGACACCGTTTTGTTAAGGGGTAAGGCCAATCGCGTAGGCGCATCTTCCGTGAGGATGTCCACCACTGGATCTGTGTCCTCGATGACAAGTTCCACCGGAACGACCAAGTTGGCAGCCATGCGGCGGAGGAGGTCCTGGTGCATGCGGGCATCCATTGACGGCAGACTCGGTGCAGGGTCTGCTAGTGCCTCATCCGGGGACGACGACAACGACTCCTGAAGTGGCACAGGAACAGTCGTCGCCAAGTGCGGAGCCGTCTGGGTAGCTTGCGCTCCTGATGGGTCCACCTCCAGTGCCGGCAGTTGCAGTGCCACTGGATCGGGTTGAGGTGCCCAGAGAGGGGAGGGAGGGGCTTGGGACAGGCACGCTGATGGTTGGGAACGGTGCCCCGAAGTCCCTGACCCCAGAGAAGGAGGCAGCTGACCTTGCCACTGATGGTAGGCCCAGGGGATCCAGAAAGGCCACTGTGGGTGCGGAGGCCACGTTTGTTGAGTGTGGTCCCTCCTATGTCTGGACCTATGGGTCGAGGATGCCCTCGAGGAGCCCGAACGGACGGAGGCAGCATCCAAGTCCGAGGAATAATCGGACTCCGGCCAGGGTGGAGCCGATGAAGAAAGCGGGGCAAACCTTGCCATTGACTTCGGCTTACCTGCATGAGTACGTCATGGCCGCACTATCTGTGGGGCCGAGGGACCCATGCCCTGTGTTGGAAGGCTCGCTGACGGTTGTGGCACCGGGGGACCCAGACCCGGTGCTTAGGGTTCTACGGCACCCAGTTGCGGCACCAGGGTGCCCAGGCTCTGTGCCGGTTGAGTCGCCAGCAGCTGCGGCACCGGGGTGCTCAGGCCCGGTGCTGGTTGAGTTGCGGCCAGCGGTTGCGGCACCGGGATACCCAAGCCCGGTGCCTGACGAGACCACTGCGTCGATGCCGGTGCAGATGAAGGCACGGAGACGGACACCGGCTCCTGGGTGACCTCCATGGAGGAGAGAAAGGTCTGAGTGGACGCCACATGGCTACTCAGATACGGCACCAGCACCGCCAGGCAGGGAGCTGTTAAGGAGCTCAACTGCAGCTCAGTTCGCGCATGGCTTGAAACTCCCTGAGAGCGACGGCTCGGCGATGAGAAGGGCGCTGAAGTAGCGATCGGTACTGACCCCACATGGGGTGGTCCCAACGCATAAGCCACTTTAGTATGCCAAGCTGGGCCATGCAGGGGTGAAGCTGTAGCCAGCAGAGCCTCCGACGATGGTGACCTCGACCCTTCCGAGTCAACCGAGGATGCAGGAGAGGTCGTGAGGCTAATAAGGTCCTGCTCCACCTCGAACGTATCCGGCGTGGACGGGCGGTGTGGAGGCAGGCGACCAGGACTACCTAGTCCTCCTCTGCGCCGTCGGTGCGAAGGGGACGATACGCGCACCGGAGAGCCCATAGTGCGGTGCCCAACCGACGTTGTCTTCTTCGAAGGGGGCCTTCCCCGGGATTTCTTCACTCTCTTAGTCGGAGGAGAGTGCGACCGGTGCTGAGAACTCGACACCAACGCGCGGTGCCGGTGAGGAGCCTCCTGCATGGAAGCCGGTGCACTGCGCACCGCAGGCTGTTCCGGCAGCACCAGCGGAAGCGGTCTCTCCATGAGGAGAAGTTTCAGGCGGGAAACCCTTTCTTTTCTGGTATGGGGCTTAAAGGACTTGCAGATCTTACAGGCAGTAGCCAGAAGAGCCTCACCCAAGCACTTAAGACAGCTGTCGTGTGGGTCGCCCCTGGGCATAAACTTCCCGCAGTCAGCGCACGTCTTGAAGCCTTGCGGCCCTGGCATTCCTTACCCCAAAGGGGGAAGGAACAAAGCAAAGAACCTAACTATCTAACTGAGAACTATTTACAAACGAATGTGACAACGGGAACCATTAACTAACTAAGTAGACTGGGAGATACGGAGATGCTCCAACGACCGTCGCTGCGGTAAGAAGGAACTTAGGTGGGGCAGCGCCGGCAGGGGTACTTATGCCCCGCCATGGCGGTGCCACTCCAGAGGGCACCCTGCCGGTGCTACGGGTACCACTAGGGAAAACGCTCCAGAAGACGCGGTGCGCACACCTACTTCGAATGGACATGAGCAACCACTCGAAGAAGAACATAAAATTCAGACACAAAATATCTAAAAGAAAACTGATGAGAAATTAGAAGTCAGTGCTCTATTATCAGAAAGAGGAAAATGTTTATGGTTGAATTATGTGGTTCAATGAGTATTCCATTTTTACACATTATTATCCATTTGGCTGATACTCTTCCTATCAAATCAATTTATGCAAAGCTTCAAAAACAAATTTTAAAAGAAAAAAAGTGCCTCAATTACATCTTCCATTATGGTCTCATTCAACAGGATTTTTATTTTTTTTAGTAAGCCAAAAAGAAGAATATTGAAGAATGACACTATTACTGTGAAAATGCCTCATGACATTTTATTGGCATCTCACAAGTAGTGATGTAAAATCCCATTCAATTGGCTAACTAAACAAACATATTGTTTAACCGGTTAACAGATTAAAGTGGGGGGATGCTCCAGTCCTGCTAAAGCGGTCTCTGCCCTCCACTGTACTGGAACACCCCCTTCCCTCTCCCACCACAAGCAGGGGCTAATTGGGCCAGCCTTAGGCAGGGCTGCGCTGGAGTAGCCCCAGTCCACAATGAGCCCCCTCTGGGTGGCTGGAGCAGCCCCCCACCTACAGCAGGCAGAGAGCTGCTCTACCCCCAAGGATTAAATCTTCACATCTCTACTTACAAGTCATATCACATGATTGTACTTTTTTCTTGTTAATTTAGAAGTTTGCCTTTTGCTGGAAAAGTTTTCAAGTGAGAATAGGTTCAAAGCTACAATTTGTTTAAATAATTGCAATAATAAAACTATTTTTTTTTTTAGAAAACACAAATAAAACACAGAATAGGATTCAAACAAGATAACCTACTTGTTATTTTTGCAAAGTTTGCCTTTGACTGATCAAACATATCTGTAATGCCAAGTACTTTCAGGGGCTCCTTTAAATCTGTTTCTGCTACTGCTGTGAACCTAATTGAAGCATACAAAATAAAGAGATCAAAATTATTACTTAAAAGTTGCTTTAAGTGCTGAGGAGGACTATAAAATAATTCCTTATTTTGGGACTGAGGAGGGAAAGAGACTGGAAGACATTTGTACTCACTTGGGTAAAATAACTTGCACTCTCTTTTGTATCATGGTTGTCATCCAGCTCTGTATTGTTTTTGTGCTGATGTGAGGAATGATAGCAGACAGAGGGGTAGTGCTTTCTGTAGGCAGAGCAATCAACATACTGATACTTTCGCCATGGTAAGGAAGTTCAATTATGTTATACCACAAGTCATTTGGGGTACTTGTTGTACCTAAGGAGAGATATCAAAAGAGAGAGAAGCCATAATTCTCAAATAGCTAGAGCAGTCAACCTCTATTACATATTCAGAAACAGTAGACGGTAAAAATGTTGGCAACACTGTAACACTGTGGTGACTGTAAAGGCTTGATAACAGAGTTTGGTTACTGCTTTCCAGTACAGTTCACTTATATTGACTCCATGTTTGTCATATAAGTAGTGTTTCTGCATTGTTCTGTCAAAATGTAAGAGCAAAAAAAATTCTACTGTGTAACATCTCAGATTAGTTTCTACAAGTTACATGAGTATTACTTTGTGGGTTTTTGACATAGCTTTGAAAATATAAATAGCTATTTTGTAAACCCCAGCTGCTTCAAGAGTCCTGTCAGTGGCTACTGAAACAGTAAGGAACTTTGGCATGATGGCAACAACAACAAAAAACCCTCCAAAAGAGATCAAGAGACTCTTTGTAAAACAGGTTCTCTTTTCCTCTAAGGGCCATGATACTCTGGGGCTCAGAAGCATTCTTTGTCAGTCACTGCCAACTGCCACACCATCTACCTTTAAATCTGATTGAATCTTGTGTAGTTTCTAAACTGAGCTAACATACTATTGCTACAGTTCACCAAGAAGATTCCCCTGGAAACAGTAAGGTAGGAAAGTAATGGAAACCGGCAACTAGAGCAGAAGGCAGCAGAAGAGCTTAGGAACTTGTATCTTGCTCTGGGAAAGACTGCCAGCAGTTTAAGTACATGTTGCACAGACTGTATCATGCCATTTGCTATCTGTAATGTGCAAGACCACGTTGAGTGAGTAAAGAAACATGAGGTCTCTTCCGAAGTCCACTAAAGTCAATAGGGGTCTTTCAATTATTTTTAAAAGACTGGGAACATTCTAAAGGATCATTGAAATTTTTTACCCATGATGCTACTTTGGTAGTTTATTTTGGCTAGATATAGATCCAATGATGCAAACTTCTGCTGCAATTGATCATGGTGTAGCCTATACAATAGATTTCAGCCTACACACTAAATAAAATGTTCCAATATTCTAACTGCTGCTGGTAATTAGAGACCATAACTACTGTAGTTAAAGACCATACTTACATCAATAGCCTACTGTTGGGAGAGGTTTCTATACCACTTGGAAACCAACAAAACCAGCCTAAATTCTTGATTGTTCAATTATGGAATAGGATGACAGGAAACAAAGTGCTATGCAAAAAGACTAATAGGGCTAATGAAAAGCACAACAGGCTTGTTTGCCAGTTGAAAATAAAGTGGAAAAAATCTAGCTACTTGAATAGATCTTGGTCAATAAAGATGATATATGGAGACAGTTAAAAGAAAATAAATGGTCAAAAAGACTAAGGAAGATGAAAGACATTTTATGTTCCAGGACAATTCCTCCAGGAAATACAGGCAGTCCCCGGGTTACGTACAAGATAGGAACTGTAGGTTTGTTCTTAAGTTGAATCTGTATGCAAGTCGGAACTGTCGTCCAGATTCAGCCGCTGCTGAAACTGATCAGTTTCAACAGCGGCTGAATCTGGACGCCAGTTCTGACTTGCATACAGATTCAACTTAAGAACCCCAGGCTCCACGGCTTTGCTCTGCTTTGCTCCCCGTCCCCCTGGTCTGCAGACCGGGGGACGGGGAGCAAAGCCGCAGAGCACGCGGACAGCTGACAGCCCAGACGCGTCTGGGCTGTCCGCTGCCCGCGTGTTCCGCCGCTTTGCTTCCTCTCCCTGGTCTGCTGGAGACCAGGGAGAGAGAGGGCCCCATTCGTAACTGCGGATCCGACATAAGTCGGATCCGCGTAACTCGGGGACTGCCTGTAGACTAAAGTCTCCTTATTTTAACAGAAAAAGAAGTTAACAAATTAAGCTAATAATAAGCTTGTTTGAAAATAAGTCTCTCCTTACAAAAAGGAAGCAATAAAAAAGGCATCCTGAAATTTATTCAAGAATAAAGAGACCTGCACAAGTAGCTCCTTTTGCTGGTAAAACATTCCACACCATAATGGTTCATCAGCCAGCTCAGCTCATGCTAAAATTCTCAAAAGTCCCCTTTAATTATCAAGATATTAACTGGTGCTCTAACAAACATCGTAGCTGTGGATGGGATCATGGAGGATTTCAGCTAGGAGTCTATTTACAAATGTCCTGTGTCAGAGATCTACACTGCAACCTGTAGATCCATTAGCAATCTGTAAGTCTTTCCTATGTCTAATTTGCACTTTATTTTGAAAGCTAATTATTTTCTTTATTGTTCTGGAGATACAGTGGTGACTGATAAACCTATTCATCAGTGTGATTCCTAATAAGAGAGACTCTTTTCGTGACAGGGAATCTCTTAACTAACATTCTTACTTTCATCAGCTGTGTGGACAGCATGCTTCCTATATATCTAGTGAAAAGCACACATTTTGACAAGTGTCAAAAGCACAAGTTCAATTAGAGCAGACTTAAAGTCTCTCATGAGAAGAGCACATCTATCTGCACAGACCACGTGTTAGAAAGTGATATTTGGTCAAGTCATCCCTACGCACTAGCAACATCTCACTACATTTTCTACTCTATCAAAATCCACATTGGTCATCCCAAAATAATGATGGATTTCTGTACTGGAAAAGGGACCTTGTTAACAGAGCCCTGCAGCCTTAAGACTGCTTGCCTAAAATTAGTTAATTCCTGAGATGGTGGAAGGAAGCAGTTAGCTTACCTCTTTTTCCAGCTCATCTCATTTTTTAGCTCAACTAAAGAAAATGTTTTCTCTCATTGTCTCCTTTATCGTAGGCTTATGGTTCTCAAACTAATGGTCTAGTGATTACATGTTGCCAACTTCCCTCATTCACAATGGCTTACAAACAGCAACATACATTACTTTCGCAATATTATGTTTCCATGCAAAGATTTGGTGTAGCTTCCATAGGATGCTGTAATCTTCAAAGCTGCAAATGGGAGGGAAGGTGTCTACAAGATTTTTTTGCTTCTAAAATGCTTCTCGCAATACTAAAAAGTCTGAGAATGTCTGAAATACCTAGCCTGAAATATGTTTCAGTTCTGCAACCAGATCTAAAGGCCTTGAAAATAACAGCCTTGATTCCAGTCACAGTTATGACAGTGTAATAAAGTTACTACTTATTTACACAAGTATCAGCAAGATCAGAAGCAGGCCCTATGAATTTTAGGGTAATAAGAAAGGTAAGCAAGATCTGACTGTAGTGGGTGATCCTTTTATGAAGTATAGATTCTAAATATTTCAGTGCCTGATTTTCATTCATGCCCCCCTAAGGCTTGTCTAGAGAACTAGATTATGTTTGCTTTAATCTATAAAGAATTTCAGGATAGATAGCCAAGATATAAAATAGTTTCATATTTTTTAAACCAGAGAGTGATATATTTTTTAGGTACATATGCTGGCTAACCTAGAATATTTTAACTGATTACTTACAATAGAAAAAATTGAAGCAACAAATTTATGTTTGCCGTCTGGGCTAGGTGGTGATACATTCTTTTACCAGTAATAGTTTTTTTTAATACATTTCTAAATGTAATCTTTTTAAAGGGTGTGTAGTGCATTTGAAAGCAACTTATAAAGAGCATCTTTCTAATCTTATAACACAGGCAAGCGCTCTTAAAAAAATGCTGCAAATGAAGTTTGAGCCTGACCAGCAAATCCACATTTTCAGTACTAGAAATATTGAGTTGAAGCTGCCAGTCATGTGGAATTTTGTACTGGTTTTGTGACAGACACAAATAGAAATTAGGCTGAACCCAGTGATCTCTTTTCACTTTCTATCCAATTTAGAATTTAAATGCAAGTTTCCAGAGGTAAGCAACTAATATACTAACCCTATGCTACTCAAACCCTTTGTTCAATGGTTATTTTCTGCAATACTGTTTTCAGCTGTCTGCTACTTCAGAATCTAAATTTAAGCATGCTTTGTGTAGAATTTGTATGGCCTGTCATAAAATAAAGAAATCTATTTTAATTTTTTTCCTGATTTTTAAAGTATATTCTTTCCCATAATATATTGATACAACACAATATAAAAACCAAAGTAATTCTAAGTGTTTCTACTTCAGACAGGTTTTTGATTATGAACAGGACACATTTTATTTCTTAATTATTTGGCCAAAGTGTTTTTTGTTTGTTTGTTTTTTTAAAAACAGGAAAATTGAAAATGATACACCTACATAAAAAAGTCATCTGATTTCCAAAGGTGCTGATCAGTCACAGTTCTTAATGTTTCATCCCTATTGGACATCTGAGTTTAAAATGTTGTTTTCACATTTAAGCAACAATAGCTTTTCAACACAAATATTGACTCCAACAGGAATAGGATATGCTCCCCCCCCCCAAAAAAAATTACATACATTAACCTTCTTTGCCTATGTTTTGAAAAGAACGCAGTGCAAAAAAGTGTTTTGTTTACATGCTAAAGAAGCTAGTTCCTGAACTTACCACAGCGGAACAGAGACAACTGGGCCAGCATAGGTACTTGGTAAGTCTTCCCATCAGCGCCATTAAATGTGCGTTTCTTTGTATTTTCAGGTTGAAAACGTGATTTCCATAAACCCTTGAAATACACTGCATTTACCAGCACCAGCCTGGTCAAAGAACCATCAATAATGTCCGGAGATAAGAGATTATCAATCATACCTGAAAATAAGGTATCAAAAGGAAAGGGGGGGAGGGAGAGATTGAGTATTTTCTGTCACAACGGAAGCCAGTTGGTCATGAAGGACAGAGGAGCCCAATGTACTTTGTAATTCACTAGGTAGCATTCATTCTGATTTGGAGCAAAGATGACTGCTAACTTCAGTTCAAAAAGTTACAGCTTTGTTCATTTCAGGGCCCACTGACATCAGTGGGAGTTATTTACCGAATACGGCGGGAGCTATATTAGGACTTAGACTACACTAGCAAGGGAAAGCATTAGCACCTATCAGAGTTGTTTTCAAGTAGGGCTTTATTTAACAAGGTTTGCCCAGTTCAGTGGTTCTCAAACCTTTTGGCCCGCGGCCCACCCAACTCATTGCAGACAAGCAGCAGCTAATGGACACTCACCATTAATTATATAATTATGCCTGAACCATTTTGCCAGTGCTGCAGTTAGGGAGAATGATTTAATTTAACCAATAAGAAAGGAAGTATTAATTGAGAGTATTAAACAGATTAAACACTTTAACTTTGTTAGTTTACCAAATTTCATTTTAAATAAAGTAAAATATTAATGTCTAACAAAAGCTTTCAACATTGTCTTTATTTATGGCAGGGGTGAGGAACCTCTTTTGGATCAGGGGCCAGTGATCCATAGGAAAAAAAAAATTAAGTGGGGGTAGCCACACAAGTGAGAAGCAAAAAAACTCCCTCCAAAAACCCAACCCTCACTGATATGGCCCTCAATTGAGACCCCTCAATCTCCTGGTTCTCCAGCCCCATTGGGGGAGGAGGGGAAGAAACAGGGAGGACTGAGGTTTAGGGCTTCCCATGGGCTGGCCTCTCTCTTCTGGGGTTAGTGGATTTTGTAGATTCCCCCAAGCTCTGGGATGGGGTCAAAAACTAGGGGCTCAGTGTGCGGGACAGGGCTACCTGTGAGGGGGATAGGGATGGTGTGATGTAGTGGGCATTGTGTTTGCTCTGTGATATTGTGGGTGATTCCTGCTGTCGTGTGTGGTTCTGTTGCAGCTCTGTGTGCGCATGCACTAGAGTTTCCTTGGGCACTGCACTAGCATCTGGCTGGGGATGGGAATGTTGAGTGTGGCTTTCACCGAGGAAAAGGCTGCCTCAGGCTGCCCCATCTTAGCATGTACACAGCAATAGCTCAGGCTGTCCTGTAAACTAAGCCTGGGTGGGGGAAGCAACCAGGTGACACCTTGCCTGGGAATCTGAGCAAAAGAGGGGGCGGATCTGCCTCTAGGCTTGGGGACTAGTTGCTGCATTTGTGAGTTCTCTTGGGTGGTAGAGGAGGCCCAGGGTGCTGGTCCTGGGTCCCCCTCTCCCCAAGTTGGATTGTACTGTCTGCTTCTGGTTCCTGTATTAACAAGTCTGTGATACACTGTGTCCCTATCAACAAATAAACCTTCTGTTCTACTTGTTTGAGAGTCACAGCTGGCTGCAGATGGGGGCACAGGGCCTGGTGACTCCCCCACACTCTGACAGATGGAAATGCAGGGTCTGGGTGGGAGGTGGGGTGCAGGAGCAGGCTGGGTGTAGGGTTTCTGGCCAGGGGGAGAGAGCAGGAGCAAGCTGGGGATGCAGGGTCTTGGCCGAGGGGGGAAGAGTGAGTGAAGGGGATTGGGATGCAGGGTCTGGGCAGGGGGAGGGGGGACGGGGGACGGGAGAGACACATACCTAGCTTTCCACCCTTACTGCTGCCAGGCATGGCCTCTCACTGCTCCCATTGACCGAAACTCCGTCTAATGGGAGCAGCAGGGAAAGCCTCCAGACAGCATGTCATTGTGCTACTATTCCCCCAGCAGGGTGGAAGAGAGCAGCAGTGCATGGAGCTGCTTGTTCTGTCTCTCTACAGCAGTGTAGGTTGAGGACACGGACATAGACGCACCCCTCTGTAAGCACAGACGCACCCCTCTGTAAGTGGGAAGAAAGAGCTGGTGCTCCAGCTTCACCATGGCTGCAAGGGTAGAGCACCAGTGTGGGCTTCTCGCTGTGAGCAGAAGGGAGGGGGCTGAGGTTGAGCCACAGACCACCTGTAAGGTGGCCACAATCACCGGCCTAGTTTAGTGAACGATTAAATCTGACAGCCACAGCCCATCAACACACAACCCTATAAACATGGAAGTGAAAAGATAAGGGGGGAAATCTCCATCACTGGTTGCCACCCAGGCATTGCCTTCACCACAATCAATGACACTTCAAGCATCCACAGGATGTCATTTTCACCTCCAACACATATCAAGATGCAATGCATGTCCCAAGTTCATCTAAATTACGTGTAATGCAAAATCTGAACTCTGATCTCAGCAATATGTAGATATTTTTGGATAGTGGGAGTATTGCCTTAAGTCCAAGTCAGCATTAGATTTCGCATTTTCTCTTTGTTTTTGAAAATACCACCACTGGAATTAGCTTCGTGGCAGTGACTCTAAGAGCAATATAGATACCTTGCATCTCCAAGTAGTTAGGCAAGCTAATTTATCCCTGGTGGGTTTTTTTTTTTTTTTTTAAGATGAGACTCAGTCTCTTTCCACCACTTTAAGAACTTTTTACCACTCCCTCAACTTTAGTGAGTCTATTAAGTGTTTAAGATAGCCGCACAAAAGAATTCAACAACACGTACCACTTGTTTCATTTTTCACCCACTGATTAATGGAACTGCAAGCTGCATTTTGGTCTTCAAAATCCACAGTCTTGACACTGCACTGAAACACCTCTTTATTTCTTGTAACAAAAGGCACTTCCATTTTAAAGCCACTCTTTGCAAACACTGCATTAGCAATCGTCACAATGTCTTTATTCTTTTTTGAGACTATGGCCTTGTTTATCTTCTTTAATACTTTGCCAACTCCTAGTTAGAAATAACAGCAAGTTTTATTTAGAAAAGGAAAAAAATCAAAAAGTTTTAGAAGGCGTTAACGTGTATCAATAATTACAGACATGCAAATACACACTTTAACATGACTGGGTAAAGAAAGAATACCAATGACATTGACAGATTCTTGAACACCCATCTGGACAACACGATCACTGATTTGTCTGAAGGAAACTATTTCACAGTGAAGAATTTGTCTTTGTACTCCATATCTGAGTCCTGGTATGGTATAACAACAACTTTCTGGCATGGAAAATATGTTTAAAATATTTATTTCTAATTCTGGCATGTCAACATGTAGTCAACTACAAGATTAACCAATAAGCCTTGTCAACTACAGCATCATCCCGCCCTCCCCCACTGCCTCTAACAGAGTTGCTGCAGTGGGGGAGGGAGGCAAGGCAAGCTGCCACAAAGCAGCTTCTATTCACAGTGGGCTCAAGCTGAAAGCCAAAATAGTTGTTTTTACATAGAGCCGAAACAGTTGTTAGGTCCTTTTTTGTGTGTCTTCTTTAAAAGCATTAATGACTGGAGAACAGAGCTGTGCTGCTCTAAGTGTGGTTTGATGTGCAGCTAAACAATCCATTGATGATCGGAATACCTTCCTTGGAAGGCCACTCTTTCATATGACACAGACGTCTATGGAGAGTATTACAACCTATTAATAACTGATATCCTTGGATAAATACTCTACCGCCAATGAGATGCTGCAAAACTAAAGTAGTCATTTTTATCTTTTCCTTCCATTCAGTAAGGAACAGGGTGGGATAAAAGTTTTCTGGGAACTGTATGCTAACAAGGAGAGAGGAACACCTCTGAAAAGTTTCTAGAAGAAACTAAAATTAAATCTGAAGACTAGGTTACACTAGTAAGGAAATTCAGTATTAGACTCCAGCATCTCATTGGAGGTAGATTATTTAAACCAGGTTATCAATTATTAATAGATTGTAATAGCAATGTTAAATTTAAATTAACTGGCTAATCGAATAGTCGATGCAATTTGGATCGACTATTTATCAAGAAAGGCACTTCCGCCTTTTGAAGTTCTGCCTTCCCCCAGGGCTGCAGCTACACTTCAAAGGTGAAAGCGCTGCAGGGAGAATGGGGCCAGTAGTGAACTCAAGCTG
Organism: Pelodiscus sinensis; assembly: GCF_052426305.1. NCBI lineage: Eukaryota > Metazoa > Chordata > Testudines > Trionychidae > Pelodiscus > Pelodiscus sinensis. The sequence goes on along the minus strand of NC_143061.1, from coordinate 39,471,055 downwards.
TCCCCTGCTGGCCCTATACTCCCTACGGCATTTCAAAGCAGCAGTGCCACATGTAGCCCAGAATCAGCGGGGGACTCAGAATCCCCACCTGACCCTGGGCTCCAAGTGGTGCTGCCGCTATGAAATGCCATGGGGAGCCTGGCATCGGGCTCCACATGGGGTTTCAAAGTGGCAGCGGTGCATGGAGCCTGGGTCTGCGGGGGAGTCCCTAGCTGACCCCGGGCTCCATGTGGCACTGCCACTTTGAAATGCCATATCCAGCCCAGGGCCAGCTGGGAGTCTATCATGTCAATGATCTGATAAGCAATAGCAGATTAGTCAGCTAGTCATTCACATCCCTAGGTTGTAATACCCTCCATAGAAAAGAGTGCATCTTCCAAGGAAGATGTAATGATCATCAATGGATTGATAATTTCGGCTCCATGTAGAAGAAACCCTGAATAATTTACTCTTTTGGTTAGATTACTGTGAACCTTTCAGTAAGATAGATCAAATTAAGTCCATATGATCACTGTCTTCAACATTATGGCTATATTCTTTTGGTCATCATACCTTAACAGAGGATCTCAAATTGTAGTCTATGGACTACTGGTTATCCACTGAGCTATTTGCTCACAGTCTAGGGGGAAAGCTGGCTGCTCACGTGGTACTAATGCTCCTTTGCTTCAAGCTACTAAATGGCATTAAAAGATAGCTAAAATGCTTTAATACTTTTCTCAAGTTATCCTTCAAGTAAGCAACTCTTGTGCCACAGGATTATTAGACAGTTAAAAACCAAGAGAAGGAGATCTATGCAAACATAAAAATGGTGACAGCCCATGAAAATCTTTTTATTAAGATAAGGATCACACTACAAAAAACAGGACTATGTAGCACTTTAAAGACTAACAAGATGGTTTATTAGGTGATGAGCTTTCGTGGGCCAGAACCACTTGTGGCAGTAGTCTACAACCTTTTTACACTCCAAATTACTTTTTAAATGTCATAGCAAGTCAGGATCTACCCCATCTCTTACCCAAGACCTCACCCCTTTCTTGAGGCCCCACCTTCTCCAAACACTATCCGTTGCTAATGGAAACTCAATGTTAATTACATAATTACACCCAACCCATTTTGCTAGGGTTGCAGTGGGGAGAACATTTTAATTTAAGTTATTAAACAGATTAAGTGTTTTAATTTTCTCATGTTAGTTTATCAAACTTAATGTTTTACTTTCTTTAAAATTATGTCCAGCACAAAAGGTTTCAATGTTTTCTTTATTTAGGACAGGTATGAGGAACCTTTTTTGGGTCGGGGGTCACTGACCCACAGAAAAATCAGTTGGGGTCCTCACAAGTGAGAAGCAAAAAAACTCTTCCCAAAACTCCCAACCCTCAGTGATGTGGCCCCTGAGACACTTCACTCTTCTGGCACTCCAGCCCCAATGAGGTAAGGGGAAGGGACAGGGAGGACTGAGGTTCAGGGCTTCCCATAGGCCAGATTTACTTTTCTGGGGTTCCAGAGTTAGTGGATTTTGTGCACCTCCTTAGGCTCTAGGGTAGGAACAAAAATGAGGGACTCAGTGTGCGGTACAGGACTGCCATCAAGTGGGAAAGGGATGCAGGATCTATGTGGGACAAGGGGTGCAAGATGGGGTGAAGAGGACAGGGTCTGGAAGGGAGTTTGGCAGCAGTAGAGGATGTGAGGCAGGGGTACAAGAGGGAGTTTGGGATCAGAAGGGGGTTGGGGGAGCAACGCAGAAAAGGTAAGAGTGAGAATGATGCCAAATAGCTAGGTGGGGAGGGAGGCAAAGATGTGGGGAGTAAAGGAAAGTGTAGCTTCTGCAAATTGTATCCCCCCCACATCTTACCTCTGCTCCAGCCTCACTCTCCTCAGCCCTATGACCTCCCCAGCCTGATCCCTACATTGCCTCATGCCTCTCAGAGCAACCACTGCCCCCCCTCCTATCCTGCCTCTGCATTCTCCTTTGCCCCCCCACATCACTGTGTCTTCAGCACACTCACAGGCAGGGCAGGAGCACTGAGACTTGCAGCCTCCTGGGAGTAGTGCTGGGTTGAGGGAGGGAGGGACAGACCTTCTTCCCTGCCTTTCCCTGCAGGCTGCGCCCGGGGTAGTGGGGCACTGGGGAAGGGGCTCCCCGACCCCACATATTCACAGGGAACATCACTGCGTAGCCTGGTCCCCAGCGCACCACATGTGCCAGCTACCCAACTCCGCCCCCTCCCAGAGCAGGAGTTAAGAGCTGGGGACGCACGTGTGTGCACGCATGTGCATCACTTCTTCCCCGCTCCCCCAGACAGCAAGTTAACAAAGAGGGGCAGTTGCCTCTCTTTGATCCCGCCCAACTGGAACATGGCACAGCCTCAGTGGACTGAATGCCATGGCAAGCTAGTCCTTCTTTGCGCCAGTCCAGCTGCCCATGGGTTGTACCACACTCCAGCTGGGTTGGACCAAAGCAAAGCAGCCGCCTGATCAGCTGGCCGTATGGCTGCTGGCCGGGGGGGCTGGCCCTCTTTGCTCCAGCCCAGCTGGCCGCAGTATTCAGCCAAGATTGCACTGTGCTCCAGTTGAGCTGGGTAAAAGAGGCGCTACTTCCCAGCCAGTTGGTTGCAGCATACAGCTCACCAAGGCTACATCACGCTCCAGCTGGACTGGATCAAAGAGGGGCCTGGCTAGCTGGCTGCAGCGATTGACTCCTGGGGCACCGTGATCAACCAGTTGGTGACCACTGGACTAACTAGTTCAAGCCAAATAAATTCAGTTTCAATGTTTCAAAATTCTTGCAGAAAAACTGAAAATACTTTTAAATTCAAGATTACTCAAAAGGATTTGAATCTTTACCCTTTGGATATTTACGAAGGAACAATAAATCATTTAGCTGTACTCTAAACAGAAAATTGCTCAGCAAAGTAATTAGTGATGTCATGGTGTGTTACAAGAAACACCAACACTGCTTATTCTTTACAGGGTGAAATGTACCCACCTTTTGGAAAATTTCTTATTTCATAAACACAGCTCCTTCAGCCTGTCAGTTTTCTAGGTTGCTAAGCCTCACTAGCATACTAAGTGAAGTAGCAAATACCCTCACCCTACTCTCTAGAGGCACTGGTAGAGAAACAATAGGGATTCATACCAATGTCAGGAACAGAAACTGAAAGAAAGAGGTATTTGACTAGAAAGAAGACTGTGGAAAAGCTAGAGAAGCTGGGTTCTTTACAGAAGAAGCAAAAGCAAAGCCAAAAAAGCTTCAAAAAAAGATCCAGAAGAGAGTTATTTACCTAAATCGGCTCAAAGGTTTTATGAAAATTAAATATACAAATATTTTACTGTTCAATGATTTCTTGAAATCTTGAATTAAAAATTGTTTTACTACAGCAGAGATAGAGACAATGCAATCCACCCATATTATGCTGGCATTGGACCTTAACTCTGTGCTGCAGAGACTATTTGTGAGGATAAGAGAACAGAGTAACCTCATTTGTTTCTTAGCCCCTCTGCCAAAACTGCCAACAAGGACTGTTTTTTGGGACAATGCAAAAACATGTGATCTAGCGGCACTAAGACACCCAATCTCCAGATGAAATAAGTTTAGGCAAGCCCCCACTATAACCTACACAGGGAACAGTATGAACAAAAATAATTTACCACTAATCTACTATTAAGGGTGAAAAGTTGAATGATTTAAAACATTTCCTCATTGACTAGGAGTCAATACACACATTCCAGTCATGATACAGGCAATTTAAATTGGGAAAGATCTTTGGAGTCAGGATCTTTGCGGCTATATTCTGGTGAACCTAGAGAGTTCTCTACACATCCCTAGTTCTGGAGTCTCTAGTGCAGACTGTACTGTCATTGCAGTGCTTGGAACAGCAGAAACAGCAGATTCTCTATCTGCGATCAACTGAGAAACACAAATTATCCCTGTTATCCATCCAACACTGTCCACATTAAGGCTACGTCTACACTGGCACCCTTTTCCGGAAATGCTTAAAACGGAACAGTTTTTCCGTTATAAGTATTTCCGGAAAAGCGCGTCTACATTGGCAGGATGCTTTTTCGGAAAAGCACTTTTTCTGGAAAAGTGTCCATGGCCAATGTAGACGCGCTTTTCTGCAAAAAAAAAGCCCCGATCATCATTTTCGCGATCTGGGCTTTTTTGCGGAAAAGACTACTGTGCTGTCTACACTGGCCCTTTTCTGGAACAGTTTTTCCGGAAAAGGACTTTTGCCTGAACGGGAGCAGCATAGTTTTTCCGGAAAAACACTGACAATTTTACAGTAGATTTTCATTGCTTTTCCGGAAAAGCAAGCGGCCAGTGTAGACAGCTCGCAGCTTATTCCGGAAAAGCAGCCGCTTTTCCGGAATAAGCGGCCCAGTATATACACAGCCTAATAGTTTATAGTTCATCCCAAATCATGGCACTAATGTGTCAGAAGGGGTGGTATTTGAATATTCTAGCTAAACTGACCCATGTTTATCTGGTAGCCTCTATTTATAGGGGGTATTTTATGATATATGGCTTTTTCTTAATAACCCTTTGTTTACTACAAGTGGCTTGTTATGCAATGCAGCACAATTTGAAAAACCTTCCATTAGAATGTCCTTCTAGCCTTAAAAATTTATGAATCACTTTATAAAAACCCTACATAGTAACAGATAAAAACTGACCATTTACGCTGTATCTCATCACAGTTGTCAGCTGCTTCTTTGTCTTGCCATCAGCACCCAGCTGAAGTATTCCCAGTACAGATGCAATCCCATGTGGAGAAACCACAATATTCTCCTGAGGTCTAGCTTTGACTATCTGATTGAAAACTTGGATTCCAAGGTCAGAGCCAAGTTCCTCAAGAGATAAAGGATTGAACTGGGACCACACAGATGTTACAGTCACAGCGGTGAAAAGGAGAGGAAAGTGCCAGTTCATGATTTTTAAACAGAAATAACCTAAAGGAAATAAAAAATAATATTAAAGACCATTATGAGCACAAAGTCTCTGCTACACTTCGTGTTACACATTAACATTAGCTAAAAGCAGTGTAGCTGTTAGAAAGATACAACTGCATTATCTTAAGACAAAGCATATACTGTATATTGAATGTTCTGTGAAAACTTCACATAGCTCGGTCAATAAGCCTAAAACCTGAACTTACCCCAAACTTTCCCATTCCAAGTCCAGGGACCTCCAAAGCATAGAGAATGACAACTATGCTGAAACAACAACCAGAAGTCCTGTGGCACCTTATACACTAACAGATTTATTGGAGCATAAGCTTTCGTGGGCAAAGACCCACTTCGTTAGATGCAAGTAGTGGAACTTCCAGAGGCAGGTATAAATAGACAGGCATAAGAAAAGAGTTCCAATCAAGAAAAAGGCTAGAGATAACGAGGTCAATTCAGTCAGGGAGGATGAGGCCCACTTCTAGTAGCTGATGTGGAGGTGTGAACACCAAGAGAGGAGAAACTGCTTTTGTAGTTAGCTAGCCATTCAGTCTTTGTTTAATCCTAAACTGATAGAATCAAATTTGTAGATGAATTGTAGCTTTGCAGTTTCTCTTTGAAGTCTGTTCTTGAAATTTTTTGTTGTTGCAGGATGGCTACCTTTAGATCTCCTACTGTGTGTCCAGGGAAATTGAAGTGTTCTCCTACAGGTTTTTGTGTATTGCCATTCCTGATATCTGATTTGTGTCCGTTTATTCTTTTACGTAGAGATTGTCCAGTTTGGCAGATGTATATGGCAGAGGAGCATTGTCAGGATATGATTGCATATATTACAATGGTAGATGTGCAGGTGAATGAGCCCGTAATGGTGTGGCTGATGTGGTTAGGTCCTGTGAAGATGTCGCTGGCGTAGATATGCGGGCAGAGTTGGCACCGAGGTTTATTGCAGGGATTGGTTCCAGAGTTAGAGTTTCTGTGGTATGGTGTATAGTTGCTGGTGACAATTTGCTTCAGGTTGGTGGGTTGTCTGTGGGCGAGGACTGGCCTACCTCCCAAGGTCTGTGAGAGCAGGGGATCATTGTTCAAGATGGGTTGTAGATCGCTGATGATGTGTTGGAGAGATTTTAGCTGGGGATTGTAGGCGATGGCCAGTGGTGTTATTTTCTTTGTTGGGCCTGTCTTGTAACAGGAGGCTTCTGGGTATACATCTGTCTCTGTTGATCTGTTTCCTCACTTCCTCAGGTGGGTATTGTAGTTTCAAGAATGCTTGGTGTAGATCTTGTAGTGTTTGTCTCCATCTGAAGGGTTGGAGTAAATGCAGTAGTACCTTAGTGCTTGGCTGTAAACGATGGATCGTGTGGTGTGCCTGGGGCATGTAGGTATGGATAGCAGTCCATAGGTTCTTGGTAGAGGGTGGTGTTTAGGTTACCATCACTTATTTGCACTGTAGCATCCAGGAAGTGGATCTCTTGCGAAGACTGGTCCAGGCTGAGGTTGATGGAGTGGAAATTGTTGAAATCATGGTGACATTCTTCTAGAGCCTCCTTCCTGTGGGTCCAGATGATGATGTCATCAATGTAGTATAAGTAGAGGAGGGGAATTAGCGGACAACAGCTGAGGAAGCATTCCAGGTCAGCCATAAAAATGTTGGCATATTGTGGGGCCATGCGAGTGCCCACAGTGGTGCCACTGGTTTGGAGGTATAAATTGTCCCCAAATCTGAAATAGTTGTGTGTGAGAATAAAGTCACAGGGCTCAGCCACCAGTTGTACAGTGGCATCATCAGGGATACTGTTCCTGACAGCTTGTATTCCATCTACAGGTGGGATGTTGGTGTAGAGAGCCTCTACATCCATGGTGGCTAGGATGATGTTTTCTGGGAGATCACCAATGCTTTGTAGTATTCTCAGGAAGTCCATGGTGTCTCGGAGATTGCTGGGGATGCTGGTGGCATAGGGTCTGAATGGAGAGTCCACAAATCCAGAAAGTCCTGTAATGAGAGTGCCAATGCCCGACATGATGGGGCATCTCAACTATGCGGAGTTGCACGGTTGTTTTCTGATGTAGACAAAACTCCATTTAGGGTAGGTCTACACAGAAGAGCAAAAGTCTAATTAAGCTATGCAACTTCAGCTATATCAATTGTGTAGCTGAAGTCGAAACAGCTTAATCTGGCTTTTGACACTGTCTACACAGCAGGAAGCTGAAGAAAGAACACTCTTCATTTGACTTCGTTTACTCCTCAAAATGAGGGTTGCAAGAGTGAGAGTAAGAAGTCCATCTCTACCTTATTTTAAAATAACGGCTTGCTGTGTAGACATGCATTTTGTTATTCCGAAATAACACTGCTGTGTAGATGTACCCTAAGACTTGTTGGTGTAGGCAAAAGCTTCAGAGGCAATTAAATAAACTAGATAAAGATACTGCTGCAATCTGCATGGTTTGGGACCATGCACATACATGCCAATATGCAATTATTCTTAAATTCAATCATAGTACTAATTATACAATAGGCAATTTTATTTAACAATTGTGTGTCAAACAAAGCTTTACTTAAGGGACTCGGTCCAGGAAGAGTTTTAAATAGTGGAAAAATTCCCTAACTCCTTCACTCTAGCTCCTCCTAGCATGGGCAGCAGGTTTGTATAATTTTTGGTGGTGCCCCATTAGCTACACCCTCTGGCCCAGTTAGCCACTTCCTCTAATCCTCATTAGCCATGCCCCCTGACCCCCTCGCCCCCCCATTAGCCACGCCTCTGGAGGTAACACACTCGGGGCAAGATGGACACATGACCAGAAGTAAAAGGTGTCATGTCACCCCTCTCAAAGGGCTTTTCCCACCATCTTCCTATCAACAGGGATTAGTTTGTCCCCCACCAAACTCCCCTCATTCAACTATCCTGCAATTGCATCAACCCAATGTGTGTGACATTAACTCGGGGGCAGAGAGGCTGGGGGAAGTGTACCCTCTAAGGCTATGTCTACACTCGCGGCTTCTTGTGCAAGTACAGCCGTTCTTGTGCAAGAACCCACAGATCATCCACACTGCCCGCCTGCTCTTGTGCAAGGAAATTTACAGAACGGCATGGTAAGAGAGGATGCCTTGCACAAGAGCTACGCTCTTTTCTAACAGGTGTAAGCTCTCTTGCGCAAGAGGGCAGTGTGGATGCTCGGCAGGGATTTCTTGTGCAAGAAACCCCTATGGCTAAAATGGCCATCGGAGCTTTCTTGGGCAAGAGCGTCCACACTGCCATGGATGCTCTTGTGCAAAAGTACAGCTTACTTATAGCAGTGTGGACATGTTTTTGCACACGACTTCTTGCACAAGAACCCATGCACAAGATGTTCTTGCGCAAAAAACCGCCAGTGTAGACATAGCCTAAGAGTTTCCTCCCATGAGCAAAATGAATTTTGTGTTGTGCACAAGTACTGAGTTCATGTGGCTTGTTTGGATGTGCCACTGTGGCACCCAAGTTATTATTAAATATTTTAAAACCTTTACCTTTTCTCTCTGCTACCATGTCTCTTCCCCTTGTTCCATCAGCTCCCCTGGTGCCTGCTGCCCCCCGCCCAACTCCTCACCCTCCTCTGCTGTCCTGACTCCTGACCTTCTCACTGCCCTCAGCCCTCCTGCAACCTGCCTCCCTCCACCAACCCTTCTCTCCTCCTCCTTGTGCCCACTCCTCCAGTAGCCCCACTCTAATCATGTGAGCTACCCCTCCTTATCCCCTCTTCTAACACCTCCCTCTACAAACCTGCCCTGCGCCTCTCCTCTGGTGCTGGTCCCTCCCCTGCAGGTGTCTGGCCTCCTGCTTCACCTCCAGAATCCCCTGGCACCTGCACCTTCCCTTTCCCCTGAACCCTCCTGGTGCCTCTCTCTTACCTTACTGCCCCTGCCCCCTTTGCCCTCTTTTTACTTGATACCCACCACCTCACCACCCTCTGCCCCCATTTTCCTGTGCCCTCACACATGACTTGCTCCACCCCGGCCTTCCTCGTACCCACCCCTTCTTTCAAGTCTTCTCCCAGCACCTACCCCTGCAGCCCCCAATGCCCTTACCCTCTCCCCTCCCAGCATCACGCTGTCCCCCTCCCACTGACACCTCCCCTCCTGCCTTTTTCCTCATTGTCTGCACTTGGCCCCCTGGCATTTGTCTCTCCTCTGTCCCTTTGGTGCCTTCCCCTTTCTTCCCCCTCCCCCTCCATACAAGCCCCTTCCTCTCCCAGTCCTTCCCTAGTTTTCTCTTCCCCTCCCCCTCTCCTACCTTCCACTTTGCGGGGCCAGAGTCTGCATTCCATCCCCGAACTCCGGACATGCAACTCAGCCGCGTGGCGCCATGCGGCGCCGAGCAGTTTTAAAGTCCCGGGCTGTGACATCACGTCACGCCCAGGCATCTCCCCGCCCACCTGTTTGAGTACGCCGTGCATGGCAGCAGCAGCCAGCAAGGGGGAGCTGAGTGAAAGCTGCACACGGCAGGGACGCGACAGGGATGGGGACTGGGATGGGAGAAAGAGAGACTCTGGGGCCGGGGTGGGAGGACGTGCAGTGGGGCCGGGGCCTGCTCCAAGCAGGGCCAGAGAGACCCAGCTCCAAATATTAGTGGAACAGGGCCCCCGGCTCTGAATATTGCTGGAGCATGGGCACCATGAGCCCATATAACTCGCTGCCCATGCCGCCTAGTTCCATACACTGTTCCAACACTCTCTCAGAGAAGCAAGTCATTAGACTGGATATAACAAAATCCCTGTCTTCCGCACTCATCCAATCAGGGAACAGAAGCAATATCATGCAACTAATATGACTAGTCTCAGTAAATACAAGTACAGCTAATAATCACTCCATATGCTGAAATATAGTCATATACACTCTTCAGACAACTTAGAAATGCACAAATATGGGGAAAAAAGTTAGCATTTGCTTGGAACAGAAAAATGGATTAGCTCAGACAAATAGTTATAAATAGCTCACCTAGATCTAAGATGATGCCAATATTTTTCTTCCATCAAGTGTTTAAGCATAAATACAGCAATTTGCCGCAGGTAGAGAAGCAGTAATGTATAAGCAAATTAGGACTCACTTATTTCTTTTTTAATCAGTCAATGCCTTTATAGCCACTACAGACCACATGGACATACATAAAAGGTAGACGGCAAACATTATAAATCAGTTGTGTTAAGATTAAATAAACCCACAGCTAAAATATGCCTTTTAAAGCTAAACCTAGCCTTTAAAAATAAAACCAAAACACAAAATGAAACTATTAAAGGAACAGATCACTGGAGAATGACTTTGATTCTACTGTATACGTGCCATGATGTAGTACAAGAGGGAAAAAACAATTCCAACTCTCCATTTAAATCCATATGAACTACTGCCAGGAGGATTGGGCCCTCCCAAGAAGAACTACAGAGTTAAAGTCTATGTGAGTTTTGCTTGAATAAGGATTATACAATCAACCCCAATGGAAGTCTTTAGGGAACTGAAGCACAACACTGCTTTTTATTCTTTTCTTTTTAAACCAGAGTGCCAACCATTCAGCTATCTTACCATTTAAATTCTCCTGTCAGTTGTACTACAAACTTTTGCCAGCTTATTTTATTTCAAGTCAATATTTTTACAAAGCTCAAATGCCTGAAGCTAAAGATGGAAGTTTTATTTTTGCTGCCAACATTCTATCCAGGGAAAATGCCCAACACAAAATTTGTAAGTACTGGCTGAGAGTTTGGCTGTACTGTATAGAGCTTTCAAAGCAGTAAAATCAGAATCTAGCTCAGTGTGGGCAATAATTTTCATGGTGGGGGGGGGGCACTTAATGATCACGGGCTGGCTCCACCTCCTAGAAGAGATAGGGCTGGGAACTAGCATTTTCCCCAGAGTTGTCTGGGGCTGGAGGCTTTGAATTAAACACATAGCAAAGGGCTCACAGCTCCTGGCCCTGCTGCCTGGCAACCACCTGGTGTTGCTGCAGCCATTTAAAGGGCTCATGGTTCTGGTCACTACCATTTAAATAGGATCCTGTCACCTGGAAATTCAGTGGCACAGGTAGCAGGATATAAATAGAAAGCGGCCAGATGCAGTCCAGGGGCCGGTTCCAAGTGTTAGGCAGGCCAGATCTGGTCCCCAGGCCTCATCTTGCCCAACCCTGATCTAGCTGCATGCTGAAGCAAGGCAGAGCAGAATGAATTCATTTCATATGATCAATTTATCAAAAATATGCTGTCATGATTGTTAGTAGCAGTTATATCCTGTTGGCAAGCTCTTCTTCACACTAGTTAAAGGCTGTTCACAGCTCTTTACTTGCCTAAAATTCCCTAGCTCTTATATCCTTGCCCATCTAAAGTTGCCAGCCTTGTGCACCATGAGTCCTTTCTCTCAGCCCTCTCTCTATTTCTGTGCCATCTATCTAGCCATACCATCTGACACCATGATTCATCAGCTCTAAGCATTCAAAACTCAAACCCTCAAAGATATGGCAACATACGTTTATCCTTCTTTGGAGCTTTCCACTGTCCCCCTGAGTGTAAGTTCCTCCCTTTCATCTTCTTTAGCACTCTGGGGCAGGAAATGATAACAAAGGGTCTTCTATGCTACCCTAAGGACATTACTGTTGCCTAACAAATTATTGTTTAACAAATACTACTAGCTTTTCAGATTTGCCTCTATCTAGTCAGGTGCAGTAGATTTGTCTTCTTGCATCTCTTAAACTATCTTGTTCACTAATGAATAATAGGAAGATTTAGTATGTGTAGCATGTTGGTAAGAAAGGTCGAATGCTACCTTTTAAAATGTTTTTAAATAGTTACAGCACTTACTACATTAAGATAAAGGTATAATGTGTTGCTGGATGCATAATTTGGTCTAGTGCATGCAGCTCAGGTTTTCATTGAACAATTTAGAACATTAAAGGATTTCTGCTACAGACTTAACTGAGCAGCAAACCACATGACAGCTATGACATACTATACAGTAACTATGAATATTACAAAATCTTCAAGGGGAAGCAGTGTTAGTCTGTAACTGGAAAAACTTAAACAACCAATAGTCTTCTAACACCTTAGAAACTAACAAAACAGATGGTATCATGAGCTTTTGTGGGCACAACCCACTTCTTCAGATGAATGGAGTCACTAAAGGTCCAATTTCTAAATAAATAGCGGGGGGTGGAGGGGAGGAAAAGAATAGTGAATTAGAGTGCCCATGCTACATGAAGCTGATAGAGAAGGTACTAAGTGTTCACTCTAAGGTGCTGCTAGACTATTCGGTGTTTAAATTTATTACAGTATTGTATTACTGTATGCTAGGAGTCAGAGTCATGGACCAGGATCGTACAGTGCTTCACACTGTACAAAGTATGATGAAAACATTAGCTTCACTACATGGAGTTGTGAGGATAAATTCATTAAGCAATTGTGAGCCTTTATTCACAACTGCAATGCAGCCATATAAGCATCCAGGGGCAATAAAATGATAGCTAGTTTGGGACTACATCAGTCTTGAGTCAGAAAATTCAGCTACACGTGAAAGGAAAAAGATACAATAGGATTTGGCAGTCAGTCAACACTTTCCTCTTCTCTATTTCCCCCTCCTCTCCAAAAAAGCAAGGGACTATTTAAAACACTGGACGGGGCTAGAAAAGTAGATCAGTAGGAGAACACATTATTTCACAGACCATCAAACAACAGATATTTAGATATTTGTGACATCTGCAGCTGGTATAAGTTGTCAATGTTCAATTAGTTTAAATGGTGCTATGAAAATTTTTACCACCTGAGAATCTGACCATTATTTACTGGGAAACATGTAAATGTCCAATTTTTGACCCGACAGATTTAGAAATTTATGTTGTATTTAAATGTACAGAGAAATTAAATTGTATTTCCTAATGAAACAGAGATACCATCTGTTCTTGTGGTTATAGAAACTTGGATTCTAGTCTCATCTCTTTCACTGGATTCCCATTATGATGTCACTTAAGCTCCATACCAATTTCCGAATTTACAAAATGAAAAAGCATTCTTACCTCCCTCCTCCCACAGATCATAAAACTAAATTAATTGTACTATGGAATGAGATCCTCACTTGCAAGATGCTGTAAGTGCAAAATACTATTGCAGTGAAAGAAGCCCAAACTCAATATCAGCAAGAGTATGAAAGTTAAAGGAGAATTCTACAAGAAATATACAGCCATAATTTCTCTGGCTAAGACATGAAATAGACCTTTAGAAATACATTTAGTATGATCTGCTGGCTTGATTTCTAGTTCTCCTAAAGTATTTAAGATTGTGTAAAACTTATTACTTGTGTTGTGTTTTGTTGTTGCTGCTGCATATTTTAGGATTAACCTTGAAAGTTTTATTCCATCACTAAATAACACTTCCAAGACAACAGTGACTTGACAACTCTTGCATATTGTGTGTGCATTCTGTGCATGATAAGCAAAAAAATGTTGGTTAGTCAGGACGTCACACAAGCAGATCTGTAGTGGTATACAAACTCATCTGTCTCTAAGGCTATGTCTACACTACAGAGTTTTTTCAGGATACTGGAGGCATCCCGGAAAAAAAAAAACAAAAAAAAACTCTGCTGCATCCAGGGAATGCGTCTGGTCTTCCGAAATTTTTTTCAGAAGAGCAGATGCGCTTTCGGCATCCTGGTAAACCTCATTTTACCAGGAAGAAGGGATGTTCTGAAAAAAAAAAAAAAAAGTTTTTTTCCCCAACATTTGGCCCAGTGTAGACAGGCCAAATTTTGGAAAAAAAAAAAAAAAAAGTTTTTTTTTCCCCAACATTTGGCCCAGTGTAGACAGGCCAAATGTTGGAAAAGCCTCTTCCAAAAAAAAAAAAAAGCTATGGAAATTATGGTTCACAATTTGCGTAGCTTTTTCTGGAAGAACAGTGTAGTGCAGACATAACCCATTTTAATTAATTTGGCTCTTTTGTATGTTATCACTGATGACTTAATTCTACTCATTTTCCATAGCCTCCAGGGAAGGTAAGACCTGAACTTCCAGGCTACGTCTACACTGGCCCCTTCTTCGGAAGGAGCATGCTAATTTTGAACTTGGGAATAGGGAAATCCGCGGGGGATTTAAATATCCCCTGCAGGATTTAAATAAACATGGCCGCCGCTTTTTTTCCGGCTTGGGGAAAAGCCGGAAAAAAGCGGGAAAAAAAAGTAGGAATAGGAGATCCTCCGGAAAAGGGCTTTATTCCGGAGGATCGCGCCAGTCTAGATGCTTTTTTCCGGCTTTTCCCCAAGCCGGAAAAAAAGCGGCGGCCATGTTTATTTAAATCCCACGGGGGATATTTAAATCCCGCGGGGGATATTTAAATCCCCCGCGGATTTCCCTATTCCCAAGTTCAAAATTAGCATGCCCCTTCCGAAGAAGGGGCCAGTGTAGACGTAGCCCCAGTGTAAACCAAAAAACCCTCATCTTGCAATACTTCATGCATCATAATAAAACTTCTCTCGCCTCCCTTCTTTGCAGATCTCCTTTAATTAGATTCTAAAAAGGTGTTACTTGGTTCAAAACCCATCCAGAACTGAAAACCCCATCTCAACTCTTTGCACCACCTAATGAAGAGTGAGACTCCAAGTAAATAGGTATGTCAGGCTAACTTATTCTAGAAATGACTATATGAATGCTCACCAGGAAATTCTTATGGTTTGAAAAAAAATCATTTGATATCTCGCTACAGTTTGACTTACCACATTATAGTCATAGTGATGAACACTGACCAGGCACAGACCAAAGATAAAAAAATGGCAACCATACCATTTCCTTGAAAGTCAACGGAGCCCTACTATATACACAAACTACTGAACCTTAACCGCATCAGGCAAGAAGTCCAACACGGTGATCAAAAAATAATAAATTGTGTTATTTTAAATCTTTTCCTCTTAATTTGTAGGTAGGCTATTTGAGGATAATCTTCATCACTGGCTATGACAAGCTCATCTAACAACTCTATCACACTTCACACCCAACCTGATTCTGAGAGCAAGTGGGTAGTTTGGAGTTTCAGTCTTGATACAGGAGGCTTGGTCTACACAAGAGAGTTAGGACAACATAAGGCAGTTTATGTTAACCTAATTACGTCAGCAACCTAATTACATCAGCATGTACATTGCAGCCTTGCTTCTGCCAATATAACTGTCTTACAACACTAGCATAACAACTCCACCTCCACAGCAGGCTTAGGGCACGCACAGTGGTGTAGATCAGATGATGCAGTGTCTGTGTCACATTCAATTCCTTACATCAGCTATTGGCCAGAGCCGTGACCAGTAAGCCAGCTCCTGGGTCCACAGGTGGGCTGCTGCTGGACCTCCGCTCCAAGTCAGGCTGCCACCCAGTCTACCAGCTGGGACTGCCATCCAGACTCCCTATTGGACCCCTACTGCCCCTCAAGTGTTCCCTGTAAGCTCCCCACCAGTGTTCCCTGTAAGCTGTGTGGTCACTTAAATTCAAATGCCACTCAGCTGATTAGCAGAGGCCCAAAACTAGGTTTTTTGCTTTTCGCTTTAATCTTTTTCACCTTTATGTGGAATAGAGGGAACATTGCTCCCCATGAGGTACAGCTGTCAACTGGACTCCAAGAATGGATCTCCCCACTGGATGCAGGGAGCTGCAAGCCCTGGCTTTGAGTCCTCCATGTTGCCCCCCATCAGATGGTGGGAGCATTCCTCATGAGGGCATGATCCGCTGACAGAATTAGTAATGTGGACATCAGCCACCACATACTGATGCATGCTAACATACTAAATCCTGTACCTAGTTTTGTAGAGAATGTACATTCAGAAACAAGCACTGTAGCCATGTTGGTTCACAGATATTAGAGTAAAGAAATGGATAAGGTAATTACTTATGTTTCACATCTTGTGTGTCTCACCAATAGAAGCTAGTCTAATAAAGTATATTACCTCACTCACCATGTCTTATGTAGAAACAAGTTACTTCTAACCAGAATTATGAATATTTTAAAAAGCAATTTTTAAGGAGTTCAACAAACTTTTGAGACTTATCTTTTTTCTTCTTACCTGTAAACCTGCACTCAGCAATCTTTTCATTAGAGGGCATCTGCGGGGATTTTTTAAAACATGGAATATACAATCGATTTATAAATTAAAGTGGTCACACAAGGCCAACTTTGGAGTCATGATTTGATTATCTCAACCGCTTGTCTCTCCTTTTGGAAAGTTTATTTTCACTTCATTGTACCACAATGTTCAGTCCTGACGAATTTATTTAAGTGATTTAAAATGAGACATCCAATAATTGGGCTGTCTCCACCAACCCTGTTACTGAAATTCTATGGCGTCTTATAAAATCAGCATAAAAATCTATTCATCCCCGATACTTGAAATATGGGTCAGTGTAACTGTAACAAAAACTGAATGGTAATCTTACTTGCTCATGAAAATAAGAGGAAAATAACTTGCCACAAGCAAGCAGACTTTTGCAATATTAAGTTTATGGACTTGCAACTCTAGTTTGCAATGTGGATTCAAAAACAAAAAGACAAAAACCTCTAAACCGTAATAAAGCGTTCAAGAAAATTTTCCTCTCTTTCAGATTATGAAGAAACACTGGCTCCTTCTTGAAAACTTTTTAAAATATACATTCATAATTTTCACCTGGTTTAATTAGACAGTTCCTCTAACTAGTTTTATGGCACTTCTAGAATTCAAAACTCAGCCATTTGTCATTGGAATTGAATACTGACTGTACCATCCTGCTTTTCAAGTTTAAGAACTCAGTCTTCAGCTTTCTATAACTTAGTTTTGGTGGTTAGATTTATTATTGTGATCAGGAAGAATATTAAATGTACCTGAAAGTCCATTCTGGGGAAAACACTACTGTAATTTCTAGGTTACAAGACAGAAAATTAAGAGCATTAAATTTTTTTCTTAGGGAACTTTCTTTCCTCCATTCCTCAATTTGATTCCTGAGGAATTATAGCAAGACACTTATTACAGGAATGTAAAAGGTTTTGCAAAAAGGTGGGTCTTTGCACCATGCTTCCAGTCAGACTTGCAACCATTACAATGGAATTCTTTAGGAAAATGCCCTTGGCTAAGAATGCTCTACCCTCTCTGCCAAACTAGATGGAGTATTTAAAGAAAGGGAGCAAAGTATATCTGCAATAAAACAGGGAGCCCCCAGAATGAGCACAGAATTCATGTGATGAACTCTTAGAAAAAAAATCCTTTCTTTCTCAAAAAGTGTTTATCATTATTCAAATAAAAGTTTCACATATTTGTCTTCATCTCCAACTAGATTAAAATGCAGTGATCTAATCAGGCAATAGTAAAAAGCATGACCATAGGGGCAACTAGCAAGGTCCTGCTCTGACAAGAATGAGAACAGACTCCTACTTAAATCTCTCATAGCACTATTCTACATCTACCAGGGGAAAAAACCAAGAGCAATCAGACCCCTACACGGTATACTTCCCTGAGGGTATAAGGCTGATATTCCTTCTAAGCAGGGAGTTCGTTTGAGACAGTTATTTTGCTCTGGTTCTAAAACCTTTAAAACATATGAATTGAGCTGGTTACAGAAAGGCTAATAGTTTTCATCCCTGGTGACGCTGCCCCCATCAAATAACTGGGCCACAACACCGATTGTAGCTGCTGAAAAGAAAAAATAAGTATTCTGTATTCCTGTAATGGATCAAAAAATTATTGAATAAAGGACCATCTACTATTTATCCAGTTGTACCAAGGACAACACAAACAAGCGGGGGGAAGGAGGGGAAACTAGGCTCCTGAAATACATGATCTCATCTGCTCTAAGCAGGCAAAATTAATGAAGCAAGAGATGGGTTTAAGTCTTGTGAAACCCCACAACTTTGTAAGCTATCTGTAAGAAATAATCAAGCTGTCATGCATGCGATCAGCAGCACTTTATGGCCAATTGCATCAAAGACTTCTGAAAGGTCACAAAGTACAAGCGTGGAAATTTCTTTGTCCATAGCCATAAAGAAAGTTATTAATCCATATCAAATGCATCAATCCTGTGTACTAGATTTGCTGTAGGTACTTAAAACAAAAACAAGAAGATTTTTATTAAGGAGTATTTTCTATGTACACTAAGACTTCAGCAGCTTTAAAAAGTAAAAGTCTGCTTTGCTATTTTGTGAAAAAGTCCTCTGAAACATTCATAACTGAATCGTAGGGCAAGACAGACATGTTTGTATTATGACACTGCCACTTGGTTACAAGACTACTAACTTCATTCACAATGAAAAGCGCTTTTCTTTTTTTATAAAACATTACAACTCAAGTAAAATTAATTATTTTAAGAATAATTAGAGTTGCCCAGTATCTCCCACTATAAGGCCCCCGTTTTCAGTTGCTTATAAAGTTTGCCAAACTTTAATAGTTGAAGCTTAAATTTTCCATGCCAAAGTCTGAGGCAATTAATTATTATTTTAATTTCAGCTACTTAAAAAAACCAGGCTAGACAAAAATATATTGTTTTGCCCATGTCTCAGTTTTTTTTTTTAAATTAACCTTTTATTTGAAATACTATGGCTTTGTAGCATGGGCTTTCCTTCTTACCCCCACTCCCTCAAGGCCAAAAAAAATTCAAGTTCCGGTACTTAAAAAAGGGGTTAAGATAACTAAAGACTCTGTCACAATTCATATGTACGGGCAATCTTACTTCTGGCTTTCACTAATTTTAAGTGCTTGATTTTGAAATTGTAGTGTTCTGTTAACGCAATTTGTGTATAATATTGAATTAGTATAATTTTGTGTATAATATTGAATTGTGTATAATACTGAATCAGCATGTAAATACAGTTAAGTCCCAAAACTGAAAACATGTGTTTATTTGATTGAATTCAACATATTCTTTACATATGTGTTTTCAGTTTGAGCTCCAAGATACAAATCTTGGCAATAATTTCTTGGCAATAATTTCAGTGTGCAAATTACACAAATTCTGCTCACGATCCCAGGTGAATTACCGCTTTCCCATTATCACTTTTGTAGCAGGAAGAGTCAAGCCTTTTTATATAAAGCCGCCATTCAGTTAGCGTTTGAACAGATCTCAGTGTGTACTCAAGTAAGTAGTAGTAGATTTTTTATAATTTTTGTAAGAGTTTCAACCGGTAGAGGGTGTGCTTGAACATGCATCATATATTCATCTATGTTTTGCACACTGAAAACATTCAGACTCATGGATATATCAAGAAAGTTATTTCTGTAATAAGATTCTCGTTCATCTTGTAGTATTAGAGCTTTCAGTAACTAAATATAAATATAAAATAAATATAAGAAGGCTTAACTCTTCCTGCTACATTTTGATCAACAGATTTTTCAGGTTTTTCGTTCAGAACTTGTTTATGGTCAACACATGCTGTCTAATTTACATGTAATTTTAAAGTAGGTATTCTGGAAGTGTATGCTGTGAAGTTATTTCAGATTAAAATTTTATGACTTTCAAGCAAGGGACATCTAATGCAATACAAAAAAACAGCAACCCTTTAAAAACTCCTTATAGAGATGATTAATCTGTTTTATCCTCCTCTTTCCCAGGATATGTGACCTTTGATACTCAATTCTGCTATTTCTTATTCAGTTTACTAGACCAAGTTAACAGAAAATTATTTTATGATTGCCTTTGGTTTTTCCCCAATGAATACTAAAAGGACCTATGTTATGCATTTTTGTGATTAAGCAATTAAAACTGTCTAGACAACCCTAAACAAATTTCCCAACAAGAAAAAGCCTCCACTGGAACTCTCTTTTTAGCCAATTGCTTTATACTATTTTTATCACTGTGAGAAAGACTGGATGGATCATAGAACTGTTAACAAGAAACCTCTAATTCAACAAGTTAAATCGAACCCAGGCCAGCCCCGATCTTCAGGCATCTGAAATGAATGTATATATTGTTGTAGTCATGTTGATCCCAAGATATCAAAGACACAAGGTGAAGGAAGTAATAGCATCACTGCACTATTCAGAAGTTGGTCCAGTAAAAGATATCCTCATGAACCTTGTCTCAATTCAAAATAGATGTAAGTAACCAAAAAACAACTGAATCTGGTTTGAATTTATAAACTGGACAAAGATAAAGTAAACTTATCAAATAAATTACTTTTCCACATTCTAGTTAGCATCTACATTATTTTTTATTGTATGTTTGACATGGCTCCCTCGCACCACAAATACACATACCAGTTGCAAAGCATGATAGATCTGTTTTATAACAATTGTTGAACTGCTGACCATGACTAAACCTCAGGACTTTAAATATACTGTATGCTAAAATCTTTGTAAATTGTTGAGTCATTATTTAGTGTACCTATTGTCATGGACAACCAGTAGGAATAGCAATATTTCTGTATATAACCTTATGTGAAATTGACTATTATTTTGAAGTCTTATGTTATTCTTTTTTGTTGCACTCAAAACCGATGAGTTTACCTCATCATGTAGTGAGGTATATTAAGTAACACATGTAAGCAACCACCTATACAAAGTATCAGGGCTTGACAAATGGTGGCTAAAACTGCTCGCCAGCCCCGTACTGCGCATGTGCAAGAGCCGTATTGCGCATGCACACGCCGTGAATGAACGGGGCATGCGGCTGAAATCTACTCACCATGGGCAAGTAGAATGTATAGTTTGTCGAGCCCTGCCAAATACTACCCCTACCAGTCTGAGTGAGAAAAGACATTTTTACAACACTTACCTTAGTAATGGATGCAACATGGAAAAATAAAAAACAAAACAAATAGATTTTGGTTCAAGCAGCTTTTGTAACATCTTAAAAGTGTCCAGTTTTTGACCTGTCTATTGTGCAGGTCTCAGCTGTTCTTACTATGAGCAGCTGTTCATTTTACACTAGGTACAGGCAATAAAATGGGAATGGTTCATCAGTGTTAGCCCCAGGCAGGCCACCACCACTATATTTGCCAGTGTCTCCACAGGCACTAGCAATTGCAGTTCCCATTGGCCATGGATCACCATTCCCAGCCAGTGAGCTGCAGAAAATGGTATCCCAGTCCACGCCACTTCCAGCTCCCCCTTGGCTGCAGATGACTGTTCCTAGCCACTGGGATCACCATTCCCAGCCAGTGAGAGCTACAGAAAGTGGTATCCCAGTACACGCCACTTCCCAGTGGCTAGGAACAGTGATCTGCAGCCAAGGGGGAGCTGCAATTTCCCATACCTGCAGAGGTACAGGTTAATATAGTAGTGGCAGCCCACCAGGGCTAACCCTGGCATACCAGATCCGGCCCACAGGCTGAGATTTTCCCACCCCTGTTTCACACACAAAGTTTACTTATGTACCAAACACTTGCTTTGTCTATTTCTCACTATCTTACCATCAGAAATTATAGATCTTGGAACTTGTAAATTTTAAATAAATGATTTACCATGTGTATATCATCTTGCTCTCAGATTTGAACGGTTACACATTTCCACTTCAAAGCACGTTTGGTAGTTCCACAGGTATGCCGCTGTATTTTCATCACCAGTAGAATGCACCAGATTTTCCCTTTCCCCAAATACACACAATATTCTATATACATCTGCTTATTGCTTTAAGTAGTCACCACACTGAAATTAACAAGAAACCTGCTTTTTGGAGGGCTCAGAAAATACTCATAAGACAGCTTCGTTGTCATTGTCAATCTACTTTGTCTAAGATTGCAAGGGGAATTAGTGTATTTAATTTCTTTTTGAAAAGAAGCCTAAAAATACAGTCTTGTTTAAGAGGTAGCAGGATAGTATGACAGTAAATATACACTTAAGAGGAGATTATTATACTCTGGGTTCTCAAACTTGATATTTTTAACATGTTAAAGTGTGCCACTTTCAACTCAAATTATTTCCAAAACCATGCATTTAGGGAGATGCTATTGCATTTGCACACTGGCTACTGTGATCAATAGCTAAATGGCCTGAACCTGAAACATACTGAGTATCCAGAACTCCCACCAAAACAAAGGTGCTGAGGATAATTCATACCTATCCAAATATTCCTTGTGTAGATACAAAATTTCTATCTGCATCCAATCCTCGCCCACAGATATAAAGCAGATATCCACAGATCTGCACGGCTCTAAAGATAAGGAACAAAAGTTCTAGTTAACTACAATTTGCTATTCAGATATATACTCAGTCTTTCTTTTGTATTTCATTAAGAAAGTAGTATCGTTTACCCAACTCCAGACAAGAAATCCTGGTCATCTTCCTCGCTGTATTTCTCCACCACCAGTTAGTTGTTAACTAACAAGTTAATAAATGTATTGTCGCCTTTGCCAAAAGAAAAGTTACTCCAGACATAACAAAAACAAAACATCCCCTCACCCCACACACACATACTTTGAGATTCAGATTAAATTGGGCCTGAAAAGGTCTTCCTTGACCACAAGAAGACACTATTCTTTAACTGGCTGAAGACGTTGGTATTGATTAATTAGACTAATCCATCCATCACTAGATTGGACCAACAACCTCTTGTAGTGCTGGGAGTGAGATCTGGCACTAAATAGCTCTAGGACTTATCTTTAAATTAACTCACAGGGCCTAGAGCTATTTGATTCTTGGGAGTTTGGTTAAAAAACTAAGCTGACGCTATATACTTAAACAAAAAAATAAAGCAGTCAGAAGTACCCCAGTCATGCAGCAGCTTCCTTTTGTTACTATTGTTTCTGTAACATGGGGTGGCATTAAATACACTAGAAAAGACAGATCAGGCTGATCTAGACCAGTGTTTCTCAATCTTTTTTTTTATAAAGTAGCTCTTTTTAAAAAAAAAAAAAAAAAAGGTAAGTACCCCCCAGTACCATAATTTGCAGACAGAATTTTTTTTCTACCATTGCAACATATTTGTTTAAACAACTTAACTGTAGCAGGGCAGGTGATGAAATTTTTGGGTGTAAAAAGTACAAATATAATAAAGCACTGTAAAATTTAAAACAAAAATTCAGTTTTCTCCAAATTTCAGTTATGTTGACGTGCCCCCCAGACTTCTCTCGAATACCCCTACTTGCACCACTGGTTGAGAAACACTGATCTAGGCAATTGAACCACATAATATTTAGAACTTGCATGGTGCTTTAAATTTTCAAATATAAGCCAAATTTCAATTTTTGTTGAAAGCTTATGTTAATACTTCCTCCTATGATCAGTTAGTTGATGTTGGTGGGAGCTATCAAAATTATAATTGCCAATAAATATTCCATGTAGAAGATTTTCCACATATGTACTCTCCAGAACAGTGAACAAAATTTCTCTAGAGAATTTGGACAATTCTATACAGAACAGTAGGTCATAAATCTTTAAGAACAAAAGCCACACAACAAAGATCCTGTCTGTTAGAAGGATAAATATCATATGGCATTTTTCATAAGATCAAGGATTTGTTCTTGTGTTACTGGCTCAAGATTTCCCCTGTGCATCAGTTGATTAGTGCCCTCCACCAAAGAAGTGGCTGTCCAGCACTTCAACTGTATGCATTCAATTTGTTTAAATTATTTTTAGAGAAAAAAAATATTAATTATTGTTTTTAACATACAGATAGATATTTAATAAATATTAACAAATAAAAATGACATTTAAAATGATTTTTAGACGTGTATTAAAGAATAACAACACGGTTGGAAACATTCAGTTTTTATCCAGTCGATCATTAGTGGCATATACAGTATGCCCATAAATTAACATCAACTTTATTTTATTAGGGTGTTATCCTGCTAGACTAGAACAGTTTCCTATATATGCCCAGCTCAGATTCTCATCTATTTCCAAGTATAATCAGAAAGAATGTTTCTCGCCTTCTTGTACCTCAGAGTTCCCTGTCCTCTCATTTTTCTATTTTAAGCTTTGTAATTCTTCTTTTTATTGATCATGATAATGTTCTGAAGACACAGTACATGCTACAGTATAAAGCTGCATTGTAAGATTGGTTATCAAGTGTTAATCCAATAGCTCCCTCTCTTGCCCTTTCCTAAAGGGGTCCTCTTTGTGTCCTCCTTACATCTGTAGAAGGCCAGTATAGCCACATTTGCTTTAGTGGGAGTCAGCGAAAAGAGAATCAAGTCCGGTCTTTTATGGCCCTCCTTATTGTCAGTATTTTGATATTAACAACACCACAAATATTCAGTAGTGTCCACTCTAGTTTCTTTAGGAGCAATTTCCCACTGTTTCCACAATGACAGTAGCCACAGTAGGTGTCATCTAAACTAAGTGCCCTAGGTCGTGCTTTAATCCCTTGCCACTGTTAGGCACAGGACAGGTGGTGGTGATGCAGCAGCACCTCCTGGCTGGAAGTGGCTTCCATCAAACACGGGGTTGCAGTTTGGGTCAATGGCTCTCCACACCTGCACCACAAAAACCGTCCAGCGCCCCTGTGCGAGGCCACCGAGGTGACAAAAAGCGCAGGTAGCTTGCACGCACCTGGCCTACACCCGGGCGCCCACTGGCGCTACCCTCCGTGGGGCGGACCTGGCCGTGGCTGAGTGCAGACGGGGGCTCCGGCACGGATGCCCCAGGACAGGGAGGGGGAAGTACCGGTGGAGCAAGACTCAGCCGCTCTGTAGCGCCAGCCGCCCTGCACGAGCCGGGGCGGTCACCGGGGTGGGCAGTGGGGGAGGGGAAGGGAAGACAGCCGGCCCCCCGCCACCGGAGGGCAGGCGATAGGCAGCGCGGGGCCGGATGCCTCAGTCCCGAGGCCTCGGGGACCCAAGGGGAGAACAAGACCGCGCCCCGGGGCAGGAAGTCAGGGGACCCCAGGCACCGGGGGGCGCCGGCTGCCAGAAGACGGGGAACGGCTGGGCGCGGCCCCAGGGCACGGAGAGCTAGCAGCGGACGCCGTCCGGAACCCCCGCACTCACACAAGGGACGGGGGGCGGCCCGCCCGGGTCCCCACACCGGGCTCTCACCTGCTCTCCCTGTTGCTAGCGCCCGGTGCAACCCAGGCTCCGCCGCGGCGACTCCGGTCCCTTTAAATCTCCTCAGCAACTGAGCGCCGCGGCTGCCGCGCTCGGCTTTTATCCCCGCCCGGCGGAACTCCGCCCCCATCCTGCCTTCTCGGGAAGACCCAATCCCGCCGAGAGCCCGCCCCGTCCCAAACCACGCCCTCTCTGCTAGACCCCGCCCAATCCGGTCCTTCTGAAAACCCAACGCCTTGCCCCAACCAACCGTCTTTCGCCTACCCTAGCCCCCCCCTTCTGAAGGAAACCCCACCCGCAGCCCCAGCCCCAGCCTCATCTGGTCCACACGTGGCCCTCACATTACCCTTCCCTCTCTGAGTTCTTCCTTTCTGAAACAGATCCTGACACCTGTTCCCCTCCCAAATCTCTATTTTGGGACACCCCCAAACCTTCCCATAAAATATCCCCCTCGGCCCCCCACCGCCTCTATTGCCACCCAAAAATAGCCTCCCCCTTGTGGCTTGCCCCAAATTCCCCCTCCCAGTGCCATATTAAAATGATCCTGAACACACCTACCAGTCACTTTTAACCTTTTTGTGGTAGCTAGCGCAGGAGCCACCATTGCTGGTTTGGGGAGGCTAGGACCACACCCTTCACCTGACTACATCTGACCTGTAGGAGGGCTTTGGTATCCATACACCCCATTTGAAGGTTCCAGTTCACATCACTCAAATAGAAACACGATATGGAGTCAGCAGCAGCTCTACTCCACACTAGAGCAGCCAGTGGGTTTCAGAACATAAAACCCTATGTCCTTGTCCACCCCTCAGCAAACTCTAGCTCTTCCCCGCCTGGCGGAACTCCGCCCCTATCCTGCCTTCTCGGGAAGACCCAATCCCGCTGAGAGCCCGCCCCATCCCAAACCACGCCCTCCCTGCTAGACCCCGCCCAATCCGGTCCTTCTGAAAACCCAACGCCTTGCCCCAACCAACCGTCTTTCGCCTACCCTAGCCCCCCCCTTCTGAGGGAAACCCCACCCGCAGCCCCAGCCCGTCTCATCTGGTCCACATGTGGCCCTGCACTTTTTGTCACCTCTGTGGCCTCGCACAGGGGCATTTGACAGTTGTTGTAGTGCAGTACTTCTTACAGTATAGTAAGAAGGGGCAGAGAGATTAAGCACATGGGCAATATGGGAGTTCTGCAATCTAAACCTCAAAAATCCCTTACAATTACTAGGAAAAGTTTGAAAATAAATTGTAATAAAATGAAGAAACTTTAGGAGGTAAAACCTTCATCAGTGCCCTAGTCTGTTTTCCTCCCCTACCCATGACATGGTTTGTCATACAGAGAACACCCACCCATCTTTTCCAAAATCCTCATTCCCTGCTCCACATTCTTCACCGTCTTGCCTGTGTGAAAGGTTGCTCATCTTTACCTCAGGTTCACCAGTCCACCTATCTAGGAGAACTCCAACCTGAAAACACTCCTCACTCCACTTCTGTACTAAACTCCCCCATCTCCAGCCTCAGATAATCCTCCTTGCTGTTGGATTGTTCCCAACTATTCCCCTCTTGCCTTATTAACTCCCTTACTTCTATTTGCAGGTAAAATTATCATTTCCCCTCCCACACCTTTTAGTCCAGCAGTGAATAAATTAATGAAGCACACACACATACATTTTCTATGTACTGTTGCTGTTGTCTTGTCAGTCTCAGATTATTAGACAAGGTAGGTGAGGTAGTATTTTTATTGGACCAATTTCAGTTGGTAAGACAAGCTGTAGAGTTTACTCAGTTTGAAAACAGATCTGAAGAAGAGCTCTGTGCACAGTCCAAAGCTTGTGTCTTTCACCAACAGAAGTTGGTCCAATAAAAGATATTGCCTCACCCACCTCATCTCAAATTTACACTAGGAAATTTCGAAATAAGTTATTTTGAAATAGTAACTCCCAAAATAACTATTTCAAAATAGTGTGTCCACTATTGAAGTAGCAGAAGTGGAGTGTCCACACTACCACTATTTCAAAATAATTATTTAAAAATAAGTTTCAGGAGGCAGCTGAGTTAGTCTGTAAGTTTAAAAATAAGTGTTATTCCTCATGGAAAGCAGGAGTTATTATTTCAAAATAACCAGCCCATTTTGAAATAACGGTCTTGGTAATGTGAATGTTCCACTTGTTATTTTAAAATAAGGTAGTTATTTCTAAATAAACTCCCTAATCTAAACTAGGGCACACATACACTTTGTATGGGTATGGTGCATGTTCAATCTCATGTGTTTCTGTCACGGGGCAACTGTCACTACCTGGAGCTGGCTGATTTTCTGTTTTGAGGGGGCTTTGGCCTTTCTCTTACAGTGTGATGCCATCTATGGCACCATGACAAGGAGGAAGTATTATGCTGGGAAACACACATTAATCTTAACATTGGCTGACAGCCCTGTTGAGCTTGACAGCCTTGTTAATACCACTTGGGTCTTTGGCAAGCTAAACAAATAATCATTTTATGAGACTGGTAGAGTGTAGCAGTCATGTTTACATATTAGAGCTGTTTAAAAGTTACACTTTTTTTTTTCATTTTGCAGGCACAGCAAAGGAGATTCTGCCCAGCAAAAAAGGGACAATGGTGTAAACCATCTTTACACCATTGGGTTTTTGTATTCACAACCCTGCATAAACTACAACAGCCAGGAGGATGCTTTAATTTATGGCAGCCTCCTCAGGGCAGCTCATGGACTGTTGCACAATCTGGAGCACCCCAGAATCTCTGCAGCAATGTGCGCTATGGAGAATTTTCCTGTCCCTCTCTGTTGTGCCCTCAGTTCCAGAACAACTGAGTAAATGGCCAGTGGAAAGGCAATATGGACTGGGATTTGGGGACCAGTAGCGGATATAGGGCAGGGCAAGCGGTGCTGGGATCCACGCTTCAAGAAGCCCCGCGCATGTGCCGTGGCGTCACCGTGCATGTGCCGTGTCAAAGGGGGGCCCCGAGAAATTGTGCTGCCCTGGGCCCCACAAAATCCTCACCTCCCCCTGTTGGGGACAGATAATGTTCCATAATGTTTTGCTTTATTAGCTTTGGCAGTATCTTCCAAAATGGGTATTTTTGAAAGCTTTCAATACAAATGCTCTTCCCCCTCTGAAAAATGTGCACACTTTAGTGACATTGTCTGCAAATATTGACCCATTTTTGAGTTTAAAGCAAAATTTTAAAACCCCTTGAATTTCAAATAGTTTGGCATTTGTCATACAGTGATTCTCAAACTCTTTTTTCATGTAGACCAAATGTTAATGTAAAGTTTGATTCATGGATGCGTTCCCTCCTTCCATGGGTGATCCCCCTCATCTTCCATTCATGATTGCATAGCATACATATGACAAGCATAGAAAACTAAGGTTACATCTAGACTGCAAGCTTCTTTCGGAAGAAGCTTTTCTGGAAGAGATCTTCTGAAAAGCTTTGTCCAAAAGATAGCGTCCACACTGAATGGACACTATCTTGCATTCCAGCTGTGATTACTATGGACGGATTGGCCATCAGGGCACCTGTGCTTTTTCCTCTTTCCTATTCTTTTGGAAGAAGCTCTTCTTCCCTGTCCACACACGCCTTTTTCCAAAAGAGCTCTTCCTCGTGGAAAGGGGTTTACCAATGTCGGAAAAACCCCTCTGTTCTTTCGATTTTTTTTTTTTGAAAGAACACAATTGCAGTGTGGACAGAAGTGAAGTTTTGTCAGGAAAACAGCCATTCTTCCAAAAAAAACCCTCTGGTGTACACACAGCCTAATATTAGGAATGTATTTTTAACAACACTTTAATGTGATTTAGCTTCTGGGAATAAGGCTAAGAAGCCAGAACCAAGTGACTGACCAGCTGTATGGACCATTAGGAAGCGTCCCCTATTCTCTGAAGACTCAAACCAAAACTGCACCTTTAAATATTCTCAACCTTTGGCAAAGTTTGAATCGGAATCCAAATTTTACACTTGAGGTCTGCTTAAATACAGATTGTTGACACAACCAAGAGTGTTTCAACCAAATTATCCTGAAATGGTTTTAAGTTGTATTTATAACGCTGCTTGCTGTAAACAAAGGCTTGGAATTATGCTGCTAGAAAGCAGCCTTGTTCCTTCCCCTTTCTGGTTGCCATAGTGCACAGTCAATATAAGATCAGGTACCAGAGGGCAGCAGCCTCCAGCCCAGATAAGTAATCACTATTTTTCTAATAAACTAATGGTCTTACATAATTGTACTAGTACCTATTATAAAGTAAATTATTAACACTTGTACAGGCATGTAAAGAAAATATCATGCATCACTCCTGTCACTTATTTTGTATTAGCACTGATTGATTTTGCATGTAAGCTAAAATTAATGAGCCATATCCTACGGGCCTTACTTAAGCAAAATCTCCAGTGACTTCAATAGAAGTTTTCTTTAGAAAGGATGACAAGATTTGGCCCTGAATTTGCATGTAGGTCTGAATTGAATATATATCTTGTTATTTGAATTCAATCATATGAAAGATACTTATGTGCACCAAAATTTTACATAAACAAATAATAGAAAACTTCATGCTCATATCTAATGTGTTACAAGGCTATATTTAGAACCAGATATCAATTCTTTATTAAAGTAAAAAATGCTTTAACTCCCTTATCTTCACCATAAAAATAAAAGTAAAAAAGTATCAGTGGTTACAATGAGAAGACTAATGAACTGGATTTGAACTGATGCAGGAGTCACGCAGCTTACTAGAAGAGAGAGCAGAGAATGGCGCATGTTTATTAGAATGTGCTTCTGCACATGGATTACTTCTACTAGCTATCTGGTTTCAGCACAAGAATAGTCAAAACTGTCAAAATTATATATTTTAGCATGTACAGGCAGTCCCCGAGTTACGCGGATCCGACTTATGTCGGATCCGCAGATACGAACGGGGATTTTCTCGCCCCGGAGGACTGAAGCAGCGGGACGCCTGGTCCTGCCGCCCGCCTCCTCCGGGGCGAGAAAAGCTGCTCCCCGTCTCCCTGGTCTGCTGCGGGAGCCAGCAGACCAGGGAGACGCGGAGCAAAGCCGCGCAGGACCCGGGGCCGGACCCGCGGCACTTCCAGCTGATCTGGAAGCGGCCGCGGGTCCGGCCCCGGGTCCTGCGCCGCTTTGCTCAGCGTCTCTCTGGTCTGCAGACCAGGGAGACGCTGAGCAAAGCCGCGCAGGACCCGGCCAGACCCGCGGCGCTTCCAGCTGATATGGAAGCGGCCGCGGGTCCGGTCCCGGGTCCTACGCAGCTAGTGCCCCCCTCAGCAGACCAGGGAGATGTGGAGCAAAGCCCGGGGCCTGTGGTAGAGCAGTGGCTGAATCAGGACGCCTGGGGCAGAGCAGCTGGGGTGCTGCTGGGTTGGTCCAGTAGCGCCGAGGAACGGCCGCACTACTGGACCAACCCAGCAGCACCCGAGCTGCTCTGCCCCAGGCGTCCCCAAGTTAGCCACTGCTGAAACTGACCAGCGGCTGACTACAGGAAGCCCGAAGCAGAGTTGCTCTGCCCCGGGCTTCCTGGAATCAGCTGCTGATCAGTTTCAGCAGCAGCTGACTTGGGGACCCTGGGGTTCTTAAGTTGAATCTGTATGTAAGTCAGAACTGGTGTCCATATTCAGTGGCTGAATCTGGATGCCAGTTCCGACTTACATACAGATTCAACTTAAGAACAAACCTACAGTCCCTATCTTGTACATAACCCGGGGACTGCCTGTATTGAGTGACAGTACAACTGTGCATCACTTGCTAGTCCACACTACAGGGAAGCCTCAAAATTAGTCCGAGGCAGGCTTTCCTAATGTGGATGTGCTACCTCGATTTAGAGCGCCAGGAGGCACTGGGGAATCATTACTCTGAATGGCACTGGGGAGGAACTATTTTGAAATAGCAGAAGTGGAGCGTCCACACTACTGCTATTCCGAAATAGCTATTTCAGAATAAGTGTTATTCCTCGTGGAATGAGGTTTATAGTTTTCAAAATAAGCCATCCATTATTTCAAAATTATTTCAAAATAATTGTACTGTGTAGACACACCCTGAGGGAGTGGAGGTCCAGGTTTAGTACACTGGCTTCCTTGAGTGGTCTTAAAAGTTTGGGAAACCAGCTATATTCCAGGTAGGAAAAGGGGCTGCATCATCCCTTAAAAAAAAGAGCGCAATCATCTTGCTCAAATTATAGGGGAATTACTGCTGTTAAACTTAGGGAAGGGCTTATGATCATATTACTAAACCGACTGAAATACTATCTCAAACCAGAGATAAGAAACAACCGGTGTGGTTTCTGTGCAGGTCGATCTACAACCCACGTTATATAGACTTTGCAGAATGTCACTGAAAACTGACAAAAAAAAGTTAACATTGTGTTTATAGACTTTGCATCT
This sequence comes from Pelodiscus sinensis, assembly GCF_052426305.1. Lineage (NCBI taxonomy): Eukaryota > Metazoa > Chordata > Testudines > Trionychidae > Pelodiscus > Pelodiscus sinensis. Next base: position 39,439,802 of record NC_143061.1, on the reverse strand, counting down.
GCTTTTGACTCTACAATGTGAATACTGCTACCCAGCATAAGCTACAGGAGGACTTAGTGTGCTGTTAGTTGAGGAATTGTATATTTAGCTGTTTGAGGACCAATGGTTTTATTATACACTGGATTTCAGAAGAACAAAGAATATAGGAGGGATATATTTTCTCATCTGTGTTATTTAATGTTCTAATAGACTGCGGACAAAGCTGATTCAGGCCACAGTAGGAGATATAATAGTTAAAGATTCATCTTTAAATGATCCTGACCACATGGAAGATACATCCTTGCTGATCAACTACCAATAATGCTGAAAGAGCTGCAAAAACTGCAGAATCAATGGGCATTAAGATCAGCAATGATAAAACCAGTGTTGTTTATTTTCTATAAAAAGGAAATGAATGACTTGCCAGTGTTCCAAGTAGATGACAATGATAGTGAATGGCTGAATAGTTTTGTATATCTGGGGAATCAATTGACAGCAGGAGGTTCTATAACAGAAGAAGTCACATGCTGGATTGGTCTTGCATCAGTGGGATTTCAGCATCTTTTGTGGTATTTGTTTGGATGGCAGGATGTTTGTATGACAACCAAGGTGTGACTTTTCAATATGATGATGACAGCTCTTATGTGGAGCAGAAACATGATAATTAAAACAGATGAGAAGAGGAAATTAAAACAGTTTTCAGAGTCAGAAGTTTTATGGTGTATTTTTAATACCCATTGGTTTGATTTTGACACAAATGAGATAATTAGCCGACCTCAGCAAGTTGCAATCTTGCAGCAGTTGAGAACAAGACAACTGCAATATTCATGTCCAACAGACAAAGTAATCCTTTTGCAGGAGGTTTACAGAGTTGAACTTCAAGAAAATAGAGAATGAGGAATTAGATTGGAAGTTGCAATTTTAAAGGATTAAAAAACCTAAAGTCTCCCAAAGTGACTTGTACTAAGGGAAAAGACTTATTAGGGCCTGATCAACATGGAAGTCCATTCTGTTCACCACCATGGCTACATTATAGCCATATAACTTCGCTGCTGCTGTGCAGTATTGAATGGTCCAACTTACTTAAATGGCCATGTTCCATTATCAAAAGGATCCTCCAATGGTATTTTGATGTCTACTTGTGGGAGTTAGGTACCTAAATTCCTTTGATGATCTAGAAGTAAGAGTCTAAATCCAATTTACAATGAGATTTAGGTTCCTAAATGTCTCTGTTACGTCTAAAATGTCTCTGTTACGTCTGGGACTTAGGCCATATCCTTAAAAGTATTTAGATGCCTAATACTGTACTCATAAAATCAATGGAAGTTACACAGTTAAGTGTGTTTTAGCATCTGGGCCCTAGGCCTTGCAATGCTGGGTGGAGCAATGCCTAAATAAGCTGTAAAAAGCTTGGCCTGAGTCCTGAAAGTAAGAAGGTCCTGCTCCTGCCTCACTTCAGACAGACAACATAATGGAGAGTAAGGGAACCTGGCCAATCTCAACTGCTTTGTACAGACATAGGGGAAGAAACAGAGGCCTTGTCTACATGGACAAGTTACAGCGTAGCAAATCAGTTCACAGCACTGTAACTTCCACATTGGCAAGGCACTTGGTGCACACTAACTCCACAGTCACCTCGAGGAGAAGCATAGAGCTTGCTGCGCAGTGTACAGCACTGGGGTGCCAATGTGGATCTGTGGTGTACTACAGCACTATGACAGGTCACTGGTACCTGTCCCACAATGCATGCGAGGGTATGCTTCAGGCTGCTGCTGAAATGAAAGAATTAGAGGAGTGGAGGGACAATTAGAGTCGAGAACAGGAGGAGAACGTTGAGTGCCAGAACAAAGCTACAGAGCAGCTCTTGAATATTATGGCATGCCAAGGTGATGCACTCCAGGCGCTGCTAGCACTGCAGATGGAGCTGCTCTACAACCACCTCCCCTACAGCCAGTGTCCCAAGACTGTTTTCCATGCATCTCTCTCACACAGCCAGCACAATTTGGCCACCATTCTGTCCTCAGTCAGCATCTACTTCATTTCACACGGGCCTCTTCACCATTCAGCCCTGCAGACTCCCCCAGGCACCCAATGCACGCATTCCTGTCCCCATGCAGTTTAACAATGCTGAGCGGCAGCACCCATTGCACAACACATCATATGGCAGGGCTGCATATGACAGCTGGATGCATACAAATCTGTAAACATGCCAGGGCCTCACCTTTTCCCTCTCCCCATTTTCCCCCCAAGTGCAGATGTGTCATGCTGTGTGTGTGTCCTATGTCTGTTTTTAATACATGCAATTCCTGGGTTTGAAAGCAATCTTTATTCCATTACATAAAAGAAAGCAAGCACACCCTCGCAGAGCAACAGGCACTTTTGTCCTAAGTGCATCATACGGATCAATCACCGTCACCCACTAGCAATGCAGTCATTATGCAAGGTGACAAATATTACTCAATTTCAGCAGAAAATTGCTGCCTCCAGGCATCCCTAATCCTTTTGGCGCCATACTGTGTTCCTCTAATAGCCCCAGTCTCAGGCTGTTCAGACTCAGCCTCCAGGTACTGAGCCTCAGCTGTCCAGACCTGAGTAAAGCGTTTCCCCTTCCCTTTGTAAATACTATGGAAGCTACAACGTGAGGTTATAAGTATAGGGATCTTGTCATCGGTGCTTTTAAATGGCCAAAAGCACACTCTACAGTCATTCTGCACCTGCTCAGCCCATTGTTGAACCACTCCTTGCTGTTGTCAGGGTCCCCATTGTATGGCTTCATGAGACATGGCATTAAAGTTAGGTGGGGTCTCCCGAGATTACAATTGGCATTTCAAACTTCTCCTTCTGGTCCAGGAAGAACGTTCTTGCTTGCAGCTTCCTGAACAGGTGAGTGTTCTGAGATGTCATGCACCTATCTAGACCAGCCTGAGTTAATGTCCATGAAACACCCACGGTGATCCACAAGCACCTGGAGAACCATGGGAAATACCCCTACTGGTTAATGTACTCAGAGACTAGATGGTAGGAGGTCAGAATTAGAATGTATGTGCTATTTATTGCCCCTCTTCAGTTAGGGAATCCCATCTGTGCTAAGCCATCCATAATTTCTCGCATGTTGCCCAGAGTCATGGACTTTTGGAGCAGGCTGTGGTTGGTGGCTCTGCACACTTCCATCAACCTGAGTCCAACGATCAGCTTTCCCACTGCAGACTGATTGGTGATTGCTGTGTGGCGTAGCCGACTTCTACATGCAATCACTATGTGCTTCTTCACCGGCAGGACAGCTCTCATTCTTGTGTCCTTGTGCAGCAGGATTGGGTTAAGCTCAGCACACAGTCCTATGAAAGTGGCTTTCCTCATCCAAAAGTGCTGTAGCCACTGCTTTTGACCACACCACTCAGTGCTTGTTTCTCAAGTCCCAAAAGCGGCATTGCACTGTGGTCAACACAGCCATGAATGCCACAAGAAATATTGTGACGAAACTGCTAGATCAGCATCTGACTCCTCATGAGACCTATCAGCATTGTCTTCAACAGTTCAGGATCCATTCCTGCAAATTGAGGAGGCAGAGCAGACAGCACAAAAGACATTGAAAAATGGTGCCAAATGTGGATGAAAGTACAGCAGGTGCTGGGATGCCAAGCAATGGACCATGGAACACTGGGGCCATGTCTATTCTTATGCACAAATCAACTGTGCAGTGGTCAATCTTCTAGAGCTCAATTTAGTGGATCTAGTAAGAACCTACTAAATCGAATGCTGCTAGACCCGCTAAATTGAAAACCGAGGGTGCCCCCATTAGCACGGTACTCCTCGAATTGCAAGGAGTGACGGAAGTTGACAGGTGCATTTGCTCTTGTCGAGTTCCCAATGTGGAAGTGGCACCAAAGTTCAAATTAAGGTACGTCATGTCCACCTACACAATTAACATAGCCAGAGTTCCATATCTTAATTCAAACTTACGCATAAGTATAGATGTGGCCTGGGACTTGACCCAAGATGCCCCACAATCCCTGCTCTGGCCTCCTCCAAACCTCTGCAGCCAAAGAGGAAGAGGAGCTCTGGGGGATATCTGCCCAGAGTGCGCCACTCTGAATTCCACTGCTCATATGGTCATGCTACTGTGCTGGCAGCTGACAGTGTGAATACACCACAGAGGTTTCACTGCTGCACTCTTGGAAGCAGTGTTATAACTGCCAGCACTTTCCATCTGCCAATGTAGACAAAGCCAGAGTGACCTAGTAGATTGAGAACAGGAATTTGAGGAACCAAGAGCTCCTGAATTCTCAGCCACAGACTTCCTGGCTGACTGTAAGAAAGCCACCTACTCTCTTTATGTTTCGGTTTCCCCTTGTAAGCTAGTTGCTTGCATATATCACAGGAGTATAAAAATAACTAGTACTTAGCACATTTCATCATAAAAACACCATTCTAAGTGTCATTATATACGGTGGAATATTAACTTGAACAATTTAAGCCTTGATTATATAAAGGATAATACAACTGTAAATTCTTGCATTGGCTTAGTTCTTAGTGACAATCAGTGGTGACCACAGAAATGAAGATTTTCTCATCTGCATTCTAAGGAGCAATTAAGCAGCCACATGATATAACTGTTCCGCCTTGCCAGTTTGGGCAACATATGTGGGGCACAAAAGGGCACATGCCCCTCCAAACACCATGGGCAAGGGGGCAGTAGGCCAACTAGCAATCAGTGGGACCAAAGTCCCAGGACATCCGCTGAGACTAGCGAAGACGGGCCTGCTGCCTGCAGCAGGGATCTGACCTCTCTCACCACTCACCAGCAGCAGTTGGGGAAGTAGAATAATGTGGCTACAGCTCTCGCTGCTCTCCCAGCCACCTGGCTCACTGGTGGGAAGCAGAGTGACATGGCTGGAGGAGCAGAGCAAGCTGGGGCCACATGGCTCCTCTTCCTCTGCTGCTGCTGGAGAGTGGCATAAACTCCCCCAGCCCCACTAGTCCCCTGGTCCTCATAGCTCAGGGGAGGGCAGTGGGGGAAAAGGTGAAGCAGGGCAGAAGTGGAGCAGAGAGACAGGACCTGGAGTGGAAGGGGGTTGTCCCTTCATCTCCCTGGGCTGAGGGGACAGTCATCTGGCCAGTGGCCACCCGCCCTCCCCTTCACCAGTCGCCCCCATCTAATATTGTAGGACCAATCTGGCTACAACTACACTGCTAGCAACAATGGAACAGCATGAAGACAGCATGCTTGAGTAATCACCTTGCATCACTCTTAAGGAAACACCTGGGCTACATCTAGACTGGCATGATTTTCCAGAAATGCTTTTAATGGAAAAGTTTTCCGTTAAAAGCATTTTCGGAACAGAGCGTCTAGATTGGTACAGACGCTTTTCCGCAAAAGCACTTTCTGTGGAAAAGCGTCCGTGGCCAATCTAGACGCGCTTTTCCGCAAAAAAGCCCCGATCACCATTTTTGCGATCGGGGCTTTTTTGCGGAAAACAAATCTCAGCTGTCTACACTGGCCCTTTTGCGCAAAAGTTTTGCGCAAAAAGGACTTTTGCCCGAATGGGAGCAACATAGTATTTCTGCAGAAAGCACTGATTTCTTACAATAGGAAATCAGTGCTTTTGCGGAAATTCAAGCGGCCAGTATAGACAGCTGGCAAGTTTTTCCGGAAAAGCGGCTGATTTTCCGGAAAAACTGGCCAATCTAGACACAGCCCTGCAGTACATGCTGTGAGTTACACTTACAGGTGAAATCTGAAAAAAAGGTATTAGACATACGTTCTGTTAAGTATTCATGTAAAAGTATTTATATGACCCCATCACTTTAGTAGTTGTGTATGTCACATACATTAATGGATATATCATTATAGTACACGTGCGAGGTAGGGAAATATTCTTCCCATTTTACCACGAGGAACTCTAGAGAGCGGTTAAATGACGACTTGCCCAAGGTTACACAAGAACTCTGTAACGGAGCTGAGAACAGACTCCAGATCTTCTGAGTCCTATAGTAATACCTTAACCACAAGACCATCTTTCTGTCCAAAACAGAAACTGAAAAAGAGCAATAGCAAATGAAGGAAAAGAACCAAAGATAGAAAAAGAAAATAGCGGATGAAAAGAAGCAGAACAAAACTGTCTAACCAAGCTTTTTCACATGTGATTTAAGTTAGGGCAGCCGTCCAGTTGAAGCCAATTGCACTTTAATTCTTTTCAGTGATATTTTCACAGTTGGGAATGGGATGGGGTTTTTTTTTTCATTAAAAAAAATCTAGTTCTGTGCCACTACTAAAATGACTCACTGCCCTAAAGACATACAAGATGTCTGCAATAAAGGAAAAATGTTACTGAATATTAAATCTGAACCACACAAATGAAACAGTACTGTTCTGGAAAATCATCTTCCTGAACATTACAGTGTTCTAATGCATGAAAAATGAAACACCATAGAAGAAAACCTTTTAATTCAATAAAATTTTTGTCTACATAAGGAATGAGTAAAACAGGGAGCATGGACTCTGGATTTGCACCAGATAGTGTAGCAAAATAAACTGTCAGTGAATCATTTGGGACCTGATCCCACGGGAGTCAAAGAAGTTTCTGAAGGACTTTGAATTAGGTTCTAAAAGAGGAAAGTGCACAACGTATGAACTAGTTTATTCAAGAGGAGCTATTGATAAAAATTTCAATGTCCTTTTGTCACTGATGGCTACTCAATACATTCTTTGAGAAATTCATGCTTAATTCTTTGTTCTGTCTGAGCTGTTCTATTTTTAGTTACAGTTAGAGGCAAGTGGAAAAAAGGAAAAAAAGTAGAGCAAAGAAAATCTGAACTTGTTCTGTTTCTGTTGATTTTTTTTAATTAATTTTTTTGCAAAACATACTTTTTGGCCTGCCCTAGATAGAGTGTTCTTATTAGCCATCTTTCCAGGTTCACCAACATGTTCACATCTGACCAGCATTTAATGCGTTGTACCCTACTGTCTTTTCACATGGTAGTTAGTTTACCATGGCATACATAAAAGTATCTTAAATTTGGATTAACAGCATTTGCTACATTTTGTATTCCTCTTGCTAGCTGTTGTGCTATATTTGTATTATCTCTTGTTTACCACACCACAGGCTCCTCCTATGACAGATATAGGGCAATCCCATCCCTTCCTTGAGTACACTCACTTGTGGGATGGTGTAGACGGAGCTTGATCCTGCCTTGAGGGCGGGGGGCTGGACTCGATGACCTCTCGAGGTCCCTTCCAGTCCTATTATTCTATGATTCTATGATTCTATGTGAGTTGTGGGTAGGTTCTTGGGACACTTTATGTACCATAGGGGGTGCACTGAGGCATCGCGCAGGGTTGTGGTATTTCCCAAATAATGCCAGAGCATACAATATCCTCTGTCATTGTATTCTGTCAGTTTGTCCTTGGCTGTCCTTGTATTCTTTTTCTCTCTCAGGTAACCAAGTCAATGCTTGCTTAACTTGTCTCCCATTGGTTATATAGTGATTATGAGCCAACCACCTCTTTTGTTTAGCTTTAAATAAAAAGCCTTTATTCATGATGAATATTGGGAAGTTGCAGAGATGAGGCAGTTAGAAATATTTTCTGCATTTTTCTGGTATGAAAAAGTCAGAAGTTAATATTCCCTGCAGAGATTACTGCTCTGCCACTAAATATTTGCGCCATGAGACGTTTTCTGTTTGTGTTTGAGTAATTTTTGAAGCTTTCAAGAATGATGTGCTAAAGAATCAGATCTAAAGACACAATAATATTCAGTCCAAGAAAATTCAGTCCATTAAAGTAAATATACCCTTTCACAGGCATGCAGAGGTTTACCAAATGTTGGTGTTTCTGATATTATCCCATGTATGTTGCTAGAACAGTTTCCTCTTTGGGTTAAACAGGCTATGCCTGTCTCCCCAAATAGTACAGGCTACTCAGCCAGGATCAAATATTCTTGAAGTATAAATTTACTCCTATAGTACCAGTATCTTGATAAATGCTATGGTGTTGGCTCTATGCTAGATTCAAACTGCTTCTGATGTAGAGGACAATGATGGCTTTAGGAAGCCAACTGCTGTTCCCTGATCACCCGATGCTCTAACTTCTACTACTAGAGTTATGCCAGTGAGGGATTAGGTGTAAAGGAGCTTCACTCTATCATGCCCTTATGCACTCCCAGTCTGCCTCTAACTCTGCTCCCCCCCGTCATGTGGTTCGATTTATTTTAGATCCAAAGGAAACCAGGACATTCCAGGGAAACTGAACCACTTTCTTATTTATTGCAAGCTTTAAATAGTTAATACAGTTGTTTAAGTTTTACAAGCCTTAAAAACAATTACTATATAATTTAAACCTTAAATACTATAAATTCTAAAGCAATGAATACAGCGCAAAGCAATGCAAAAGCAATTAATAGAAGACCTACTATAATACAATAATAAAGCCTAATTCACTTACACTTCACCTGTATGCTACCTACAGTACCAGACAGGAGGTCGTGGCTCCTTTTCTTCCCATGCATTGGAATGCCATGCGCTGGATCGCTGGTGTGAAGGGCCTATTTACTTCTAGTTACATCGAGCAGGACCTGTGGGTCAGTCCTGCCCATTCCCTCCCATCAATTGTTCTTACTAAGCCCATTTTATAGCAAAGTGAGACTGGCCATTCTGATAATATTTACCAATTGATTACGTATTGTGTAGGATATGTAAAATGCTCAATACCCTATTTTGAGTACATCCTGTCACTCAGGATGTTGCTGCTGTGTGCGTAGTTGACAGTTGTATGGCCGCATCTGTAATTTGTGGTTATCAGAAACAGGAGTACCAGTTCAAAGTTGCTTGTCCTGTGTTCTTAATGTGGTCTCGCGTACCATGCTTAATCTGCATTGTTATTCAAAACATTCTTTCCTCTCACAGCTTCTCCCTTGACCTTGCCTGCATGCTTATGTGCACCAGACTTGAGACAGGCCTGGGTTTTGCTTTTTAAGGGATCCGCACTGTGTTTAAGGGAGACATCGCCATTTATTGTCAAAGCAGGGTGGCTCCCCCCCACACACACACCCGCCACTCACCCGTACACAATTCTTATTGTGCCAAGAGAGGAGCTGGCACTAAAACTGGCTATTTCGGCTTTATTCCATGAGATGTTTCTCCTACATAGGTTAGTTAATGTTGACCTAGCCTTGATCACTGTTCCTACATAAGAGTTTAATAGATCAGTTAACTCAAGACTAGACTAACATCGCTACCTGCTGCCTGTTTCTATTGGTGCTCCATTTTCTCCATGATGGTTATAAATGTATTTAGTTTGTTACTTTGCCACATGGATACAGATAATGATAGAACATCACATGTTCTTTAGTTCTCTCTAGTCTTCATTCTGTACAGTTTCTCTCTGCCAACTCATTAGCTAACTTTAGTTTTTATGTTAAAATTTCTATTTTTCCATCTCCTGTCTTTATTTGTTTTTTCTTCAAAGGCCTTTTATATTACATTTTCTGTCAATGGCATTTTATTTTACTTTCTATATTTTGAGAGATTTTTATTATTCTGTCCTTCATAATTGTTATAGCACACGGATAGGTGCCTTAGGGTATGTCTACACTACAGCACTAATTTGAACTAACTTAATTCAAATTAGTTAATTCAAACTAAGCTATTTCGAACTAGTGCATCTAGACCTAAAAACTAGTTCGAATTAGCATTTTGCTAATTCGAACTAACATGTCCACATTGAGTGGACCCTGAACCGAAGTTAAGGCTGGCTGGAAGCAGTGCTGGCAGGGCATCAGGTTAGGACCTAGAGCGTGGAGCTGCTGCCTCAGGCTAGCCGAGGGCTGTGCTTAAAGGGACCCGACCCCCACCCCGGACAAACAGTTCTCAGGGGTTCCCCGCTTGCTTGTCTACCTCGATGAGGGACAGCAAAGCAGTCCTGGCTTGGAGTGCCCTGAATGCCCACACTCGGCACATCACAGCACTCAGCCATTAGCCCGGCTGCACTTGCAGCAGGCTGCCATCTGGAGGGATCAATCGGGGGGCTGCAGGAGAGTTTCCACCCCAAGGAGCCCGCAGAGCCACCCCAGTCCTCCCCATCGGGGGCTCATACTCCATTCCTCCCTCACCTCCTTCCACTTACCCCTTCCTAGCCCCCCTTCCTGATGTAAAAAATAAAGGACACGTGTGTTCAAAAATAGAAACTCTCTTTATTTAACAAAACTGGGGGGTAGGGAGATTAACCTCTGGGGAGACTGGGAAAAGGAGGTGGGAGAGGGGAAGAGAGAGGGTGGGAGATGGGAGGGGGAAACCTAGGAGGAGGGAGCTGGAAGGGGGAAGCCAGGGGAAGAAGGAGGAGGGGAAGTATAACACTATGGTACGCCCACATCTTCAGTACTGTGTACAGATGTGATCTCCTCACCCCAGAAAAGATATTTTGAACTTGGAAAGGGTTCTGAAATGGGCAACTAAAATGATCAGGGGTTTGGAACAGGTCCTATATGAGGAGAGGCTAAAGTGACTGGGACTTTTCAGTTTGGAAAAGAGGAGACTGAGGGGGGATATAATAGAGGTCTATAAAAGCACGAGTGGGGTGGAGAGGGTGCATACAGAAAAGTTCTTCATTAGTTCCCATAATAGAAGGACTAGAGGACACCAAATGAAATGAATGGGTAGCAGGCTTCAAACTAATAACAGAAAGTTCTTCTTCACAAAGCAAATAGTCAACCTGTGGAACTCCTTGCCACAGGAGTCTGTGAAAGCTAGAACTATAATAGAGTTTAAAGAGAAGTTAGATAAAGTCATGGAGGTTGTGTCCATGGAGTGCTATTAGCCAGGGGGTAGGAACAGTGTCCCTGGCCTCTGTTTTGGAAGGCTGGAGATGGGTGGAACGAGACAAATGACTTGGTCATTGTCTTCGGTCCATCCCCTCAGGGGTAGCTGGTGATGGCCACTGTCGGCAGACAGGCTACTGGGCTCGATGGACCTTTGGTCTTACCCAGTACGGCCGTTCTTATGTTCTTATATTCTAAGCTCAGGGCTCAGGGTTGGGGGTCTCACTGGACCACCTTGATTTTCATGCAAACCTGCTCCTGGGTTTGCATGTGGCCTTTGGTGGCCAGGCTGGCAGCTATCCTGCCCTAGATGGCCACTTTCCTGTGCCTAGTGCGGAGGTCGTGGACGTTGGAGGCCTCCCCCCAACCCTCGATGAGTTCCACGATCTCCTCACTAAACCAGGTGGGCACCCGCCTCTTGCAGCCCCGGGCAGGTTCCTGAGAGCTGCCAGCCTGGTCTCGGGAAGAGGTGGAGGGCTGGGTGGCAGCAGGTGGCAGGCTCGTGCCGTGCCAGGTGTAGGGTCTGTTGGCTGGGTGCTGGCAGGCTTGCACCTGGCACGGGCACCGTAGCCAGACCGTGCCCCTTTAAGGGCTCCGGGGCTGGAAGGAGGGCAGAAGAATTTCCCTGGTGGTGCCCAGAGTGGCCACCAGGGCAAGCTGGGGAGGGCTAGCCTCCCACTAGTTCGAATTAAGTGGCTACACAGCACTTAATTAGAATTACTTAATTTGAACTAGGCATTAATCCTCGAAGAATGAGGTTTACCTAGTTCGAATTAAGCGCTCCGCTAGTTCGAATTAAGTTCGAACTAGCGGTTTGCATTTGTAGCGCTTATGAAAGTTAATTCGAACTAACGGCTGTTAGTTCGAATTAACTTTGTAGTGTAGACATACCCTTATATAGCCTGTTTTCTTCCTTTGCTACTCAACAGGACTCTTCACTTAAAATACTTTTATTGTAGGACTGCAGCCACCTGTCCAGTCATGTTGCATGTGACCTCACTAGAACTTAGGAGTATGGGTTTCCTTTTTCTATTGCTCTGATATATTTTTGCTTCTGCCATCTCCACATAATGTGATGAGAGATTTATGAAGCAATAACACCATTATAGGTTTCCATTCTCTCCTGCATTCTGTTACTATTACTCATTTTCTTTAGGGCATGGGATGTGTTTTTCTTGTGTTTCATCATAAGTCTTAGTTTGATCTCTCTTGCCTGTAGTTAATCTTGACATCTCCTTGCACACCCTTGTGCTGCCTGTAACAGCTGAAACGGTGTGGATAGGATGGTTCTTAGTGTTCTGCCCTTTGAGAGTTAAGCAAGTAATCAGGTGTATTGTTCTAAGTGTAAAAGACCAAATAAGGGTCTTTTTTTAATCATTTCTGGAACCTGGAGGGCTTTTGAATCCATTGGATTGAAGGAATAATGGACTAAATAGTTTATGATTTAAATCCCATTCTTGAAGAAAGTTATTAAATAATGTCAAGTTAAACTGTAGTTTATTGTCCTTATTTTCTGAGATACAACAGTAACCTGTGACAAAAGCTTTGAAGTCTGTGGTAACAGCTAAACAGGAGACAATTCAATTTTTTTTAGATTCGGGAGGTTCCATACATCACCACAGAGTGATCAGTTGTCCTGATTTTATAGAGACAGTCCCAATATTCAGGGTTTTATATAAACTTTCTACCAACAAGCCTTATATATACATACACAAGCCCACCAAGGGGGGGACAAAGGGAACAACTGCCCTGAGGCCCAGAGATATAAAAGAGCTCCTAAGCTGCTGCTGCTGCTATTGGCAGGAGTACCAGGCCCTTTAAATCGCTGCTGGAGCACTATGCAGCATTCTCTGGGCCGCACTGAGTGCTGCCTAGGGAAGGTGTAGTGCTCTCCCAGTGGCTTTGAAGGCTGCCTAGCCCAGCCCTGCCCCTTTTGGAAGTGTGGAATAGGACCCACCTGCCTTTCCCAGGAGCCCAGCGAGGCTGTCAGCCCCACGGCATTATTTATAAAGGTTCCTGTATCCATGCTAAAAGCTTACCAGGGGTCCACCCATCAATCCTAGTAAGCCAGAGTCTTTCTAACTCTTCCACAAAGGTCTCCCTGTCTATTTGCTGAATCAAAAGAAGGCTCCATGTCAATTTAAACCGAGCCTTTTTATACCCAAAACCCTTTCTTTGAATCTCTGGAAAAGTGAGTTAGAACCAGTCTATCCAAACCTTTCCGGGCGGGGTGTGGGTGCTTCACTAGAGTTGTTCAATTCAAGTGACTTGCCCTAGCCCCCCTCTCCTGTCACTATTTTTAAAGATTTTGGAGGAGTTGTGATAACCTTCCCTTATGGAGTACATCAGAGACCAACCATTCATAAATGTAATACACTAGCCCCCAAAGATACTGCATGAGGTTACAATGTCTGTCACAGCTAGGGGGGAGGGAGGACAGGGAATATCTGTGTTATATATTTGTACAGTAACCAGCACAGTGGGGCCTCAGTGTCTACTTGGTACCCCAACATGCTATTGGTCTGTGACATGGTGGAAAGGTGCTTCACAAACCCCAGTGCATGAGGGATTAACTCATACCCCTGTCTGATTAACTCATACCCCTGTTTATTGGGATTGAGGACCCAAAGCTAGTGCAAAGCTGTTGAAGCAGCTACCAGTTGACACCAGCAGGTGCCCCCCATCACCAGGTCTAGCAAGGCAGAGATCGATGCAGAACTGCCCAGTGGATCGGAGGATGACGAGGACCAGGGGAGCAGTGTCACCCTCCAGCTCAAGGTCCTCTCAGGCAGCCCAGATGTCTCCCGTGCATCATTGGAAGGTGGGGAAGGATCCACTAGTGAGTGTTGCACTTTGCACTCACAAGGGCGGGGGGAGCCAGGTGCCTGGGGAGGAGGGGGAGGAAGTGTCACTCAGGCAGCATGAGCTGCACGCTGTGTACCATACCAGTATGTAGCACGTGCAACCACGTGCAGCCTGGTGACCGAGCGGCATGTGGCCATGGCAGGCAGCTCCAGAGCACGCCTGAGACTATGCTGCTCACACACATCCTGACCAGGGGGGAAGGGTGGATGCTGGCTGGAACCAGCCAGGGCCCCAGGGGCTCAGGCCAGAGCCCGCACCTCCCAAAGGGTGCAGCACACAGAACGGCAACACTGTCCCATGCCTGGTTGTGCGGCACAGCCAGCTGCTCTTGGGAAAACCGCAGTGACACAGCCCTGTGAGCGTGGCCCCCACTGAGCCCCTCACCTGCTCCCAGTGCCTTGGCTGGCCCCCCCAAGGGAAGTCCCCATTGCAGCCACACATGTCCCTGGGCTACGTGTGTGAGGGCTAGCAGGAGGGGGAGGAGGGAAGCTCTCGGCCAGCCCTAAGGCCACCTGAGTTTCACTGCAAGGATGGTACACTCCCCAGTCACCCCTGGTTCCGTCCAGGAGACATCCATGCGATGGGGATCTGAGGGTATGTCTACACTACCCTCCTAGTTCGAACTAGGAGGGTAATGTATGCATACCGCACTTGCTAATGAAGCCCGGGATTTGAATTTCCCGGGCTTCATTAGCATAAGCGGGGAGCCGCCATTTTTAAATCCCCGCTGCTTCGAACCCCGTGCAGCGCGGCTACACGGGGCTCGAACTAGGTAGTTCGGACTAGGTTCCTATTCCGAACTACCGTTACTCCTCGTGAAACGAGGTGTACCGGTAGTTCGGAATAGGCACCCTAGTCCGAACTACCTAGTTCGAGCCCCGTGTAGCCGCGCTGCATGGGGTTCGAAGCAGCGGGGATTTAAAAATGGTGGCTCCCCGCTTATGCTAATGAAGCCCGGGAAATTCAAATCCCGGGCTTCATTAGCAAGTGCGGTATGCATACATTACCCTCCTAGTTCAAACTAGGAGGGTAGTGTAGACATACCCTGAGAGCCCAGACTGGCTGTTCAAAGGCCTAGCCTTCGGCTGCCATCCATGCCAGGGGGAAGGCCTCCCCCTTCCGCTTCATGATGCTGTGGGGATGCTTCATCCTCGGGGATGTTCCGCTTACCCATCTCAAGACGGGTGAGCAAACAGCGAAACCGGGCTTTCAGATGGCTGAAGGCGCACTCCACCTGGTTGCGGGCCCGGTTGAGACCGTCGTTGAACCATGCCCGGTTGTGGTCTGTCCGCCCTGTGTAGGGCCACATTAACCAGGGCAGCAGGGGATAGGCCGCATCCCCCACAATACATGTGGTCATGGGCACGTCCCCAATAGTAAATTCCCACTGGAGGAAGAAAGTACCTGCCTCCAGCCTGCCAAACAGGCTGGAGCTTCGGAGAATGCAGGCGTCATGTGCCCTGATGGACCAGCCCGCATAAATGTTCGTGAAGCAGCCACGGTAGTCCACGAGGGCCTGAAGTACGATGGAGAAGTACCCCTTGCGGTTTATGAAATGGGCCGCTCGATGCTCCGGGGCACAGACGGGAATGTGGGTTGCATTCAGGGCTCCCCTGCAATTGGGGAACCCCAGGGCAGTGAAGCCAGTCACCATAGCCTCCACGTCCCGCAGGTGGATGACTTGCTGGAGCAGGACGTTGTTGATGGCACGGATGACCTGCAGAAGGGTGCACAGAAACACAGGGGAACGCATCACATAAGGCAGGGTGAGTGTGTGCTCCCTTGGGGGGTTCCCACCACCCCCCATGATGCCCTCTGTCCTCACACACACACACACACACACACACACCAGGGCCCCCTTGCCCCATGGGCCACCTGCCCCCCTACCAGCAGGCCTGTGCAAGGGAGGGACGGCCCAAACCCCTGGGTGACGGGGCATTCCCCATTGCCCCAGCCTGGAGTCTTGCCTGTCCCTGGGCATGGAATACAGCCCCCCCCCCCCCAGGACTTACCTGCATGACAACAGCACTGACGGTGGGTCTGCCCACCCCGAACTGGCCAGCTTTCATATGGCGATGGTGACCCTCTTGTCCACAGGGATGGGTGCTCGCAGCCAGGTGGTGGTTCTCTGGAGCGCAGGGGCGAGCCAGGCACATAGCTCCATGAACGTCTGCTTTCGCATGGAAACGTTCCCGAGACATTGCTGGTCGTCCCATTGCCCCAGGACCAGCCGGTCCCACCACTCGGTACTGGTGTCCAGACTCCACAAGGGCCTCGCCATAGTGGGGTGGGGATGCCATAGGGATGCCACCACCTCCCTGGTGAGGGAGTCCAGAGCGACCTGCAGACGAGTGCAGTAGCATGGAGCAGCAGCTGCAGGCACTCCAAAATGGCCAGAAGGGGCCAGAGCAGGCACAAGGCAACCCCTAGCTCCATGGCACAACAAAAGAGCTGAGGTCAAAAAAATCAGCAAATGGCACTAAGGCACAAGCTGTGGTGTCCAACCAGGTAGAGGGCAACCACAACTAGAACTGCTGCGGCTGTCAGTCTCTGCAAGAGGTGTTAAAGCTCGCAGCAGGAGAGAAATGGCTGTCCAGGGAGATCCCTTTAAGCATGTGTCTCAAAGGAGCTCCAGTCCCTGCCCCTGGAACGGGCTTGTGCCCTTTTGCCCTCTCCAAAATGGTTCCGGGCTCCTGCTTTTGCGCAAGAGTGTCCCACCAATGTAGACGTTCTCTTGTACAAAAGCGCATCGCTCTGATGATGAGTCCCGGCCAATATAGACGCTCTCTTGTACAACTACCTTAACGCAAAAACTTTTGCGCTAAAGAGTATTTGCACAAGATTGCACCAATGTAGACGTAGCATTTGTGTTTGAGCAAAATCTGCTCCCAGCAGCCGAATACACTTGTATTACCCACATAGTTTTCCTCTTTTAAACTGATGGCTGAATGACATTTTCTTTCTTTCTATCTTTTATTTTGTGCTCTCTGTTTATGGCTTTCCTCTGCCTATTTTCTTCTGGGCTACGTCTACATTGGCCCCTTTTCCGAAAGGGGCATGCTAATTTGACAGGTCGTAATAGGGAAATCCGTGGGGGATTTAAATATCCCCCGCGGCATTTAAATAAAAATGTCCGCCGCTTTTTTCCGGCTTTTAGTGTGTGCTCAACTTTGAAGTAGGAATAAGAGATCTCCGGAACAGGGCTTTTTTCCGGAGGATCGGGGTCAGTGTAGATGCTCTTTTCCGGCTTTTCTAAAAGCCGGAAAAAAGCGGCGGACATTTTTATTTAAATGCCGCGGGGGATATTTAAATCCCCCGCGGATTTCCCTATTACGACCTGTCAAATTAGCATGCCCCTTTCGGAAAAGGGGCCAATGTAGACGTAGCCCTGTTGTTTTCTGGGTGGCATTTTGTTAGCAGTGTGGGTTGCACTAGAACTAAATACATAAAATCTGGAATCCAGCAGAGTAGTAACAATATATCCCTGCTCAGACTTGATGTGGATGAACAGCCCTGAAATCACTTCTAATGTGTTTGCTCTTATGGCTCCAAGGCCTTCCTTTATGACAACAGTGTTCAGGAAAGCTGTCAGTCTGCAAGCAATGAAGCTCATCATAGAAATGGTGATTTGTTTTAAGCTTATCTTGTGAGTTATTCTCCTCAAATGTAAATTCTTGGATTTTGGTTTCCATGAAACGCCAATGAAATGAAGACAGCTGGCTTACACTAGAATGTTTTTTGAACAAAGGATATTGAGAGCCCACTTTTTTTCCAGTAGACTATAAAGGAAGTTCCATCTAGTCATGACATTGTGAGTCAGACAGGTGCAAATCATTTTGGGTGCTGTGCAGGTCAGACACCTTAGAAGAATGTTTAAATGCCAAGCTACAAATGACTGCACTTAAGTTTCTCCATTGAGGACTGTTCTAATGATTCATCACTGATGATGAGCCACAGGGTATGTGTGAAGCAGCACAACACGTACACAGAATAATCATATAACATCTATTGTCCTGGAGCATCATGAAGATGCTATTTTGGCAACCTACCAGTTCCTGAGCAGGCCCAGGAATGTATCCCAAATGGTAGTCAGAACTGCACAATTCACCCCTAGGCTGTGTCTACACTGGCACGATCTTGCGCCAAAGTGGCTGCTCTTGCGCAAAAACTTGCTGCCTGTCTACATTGGCCATGTGTTCTTCCACAAGTAAACTGACATTCTACTGTATAAAATCAGGGCTTCTTGCGCAAGAACTGTGATGCTCCAGCTCAAGAATAAGCCGTCTTGCGCAACTGTTCTTGTGCAAGAGGCCAGTGTAGACAGGTAACATGAATTTCTTGTGCAAGAAAGCCCTATGGTTAAAATGGCCATCAGAGCTTTCTTGAGCAAGAGAGCGTCTACACTGGCATGGATGCTCTTGCGCAAAAGCACATCTCTTGCGCAAAAGCACATGCCAGTGTAGACACTCTCTTCTGGAAGAGTTTTTGCACAAGAACTCTTCCACAAAAGAGTTCTTGCGCAAGAAGCCTTCAGAGTAGATGTAGCCCTACTGTTCTTAGTGTGAACTCCTACTTTGAACCAGAAACCAAAAAAGAAAACTAGTGTTATTGTTCAATGTCTGTCTGTCTACATTAAATAATGATAATTTGTTTAACAATAATCATCACTGGTTGTTGAATACTCATATATATCAGCTACAGTATGGCTCTAGAAGACTTGCACAAGGAAGTTTGGTGCTTGGGGGGAGGGATAGCTCAGTGGTTTGAGCATTGGCCCACTAAACTTAGGGTTATGAGCTCAATCCTTGACAGTGCCATTTAAGGAGCTAGGGCAAATCTATTAGGGTATGTCTACACTACCCCGCTAGTTCAAACTACCAGGGTAATGTAGGCATACCGCACTTGCAAATGAAGCCCGGGATTTGAATTTCCTGGACTTCATTTGCATAAGCCAGCCGGCACCATTTTTAAATGCCGGCTTGTGGAACGAGGCATACAGATAGTTCGGAATGGCTTGCTAGTTCGAACTATCTAGCCCATGCCGCGTGTAGCCGCGCTGCACGGGGTTCGAACAAGCCGGCATTTAAAAATGGCGCCAGCCAGCTTATGCAAATGAAGCCCAGGAAATTCAAAACCCGGGCTTCATTTGCAAGTGCGGTATGCCTACATTACCACCCTAGTTCGAACTAGGGTGGTAGTGTAGACATACCCTTAGGGATAGTACTTGGTTCTGCCATAAGAGCAGTGGACTAGACTTGATGACCTCTCAAGGTCCCTTCCAGCTCTGTGAGATAGGTATATATCCATATTATATTATTATTAACTCACTCAGAACATTGTACATTTCCCTTACCTCTAGGGAATCCATGTCTCAAAGTCTTTTCTGGTCAGAGAGAAAAAGTGGGTGAGGTAATATCTTTCATTGGACCAAGCTTTGGATGAGAGAAACAAGCTTTTGATAATCAGTTCTCTCAGCTTCACAGTTCCCCCAGTTATGTGATTGGAGCCAAGAGATTCCAGCCAGATCTTCCTCCATATTTGCCATTTCTTAAAACCTGTGCCAATTTACTTTATTGTTCAGTAATGGCTGCCATATAGAATCATAGAACTGGAAGGGACCTCGAGAGATCAACAAGTCCAGACCCCTGCCCTCATGGCAGGACTAAGCATGGTCTATATCATCCCTGATAGATGTCTGTCCAATCTGCTCTTAAATGTCTCCAGTGATGGATATTCTACAACCTCTCTAGGCAATTTATTCCAGCGTTTAACCACCTTGACAATTAGGAAGATTTTCCTAATATCTGACCTAAATCTCCCTTGCTGCAGTTTAAGCCCATTGCTTCTTGTCCTATCATCAGAGGCCAAGGAGAACAATTTCTCCCTCCTCTCCCTGTGACACCCTTTTAGATACCTGAAAACCTCTATCATGTCCTCTCTCAGTCTTTTCATTTCCAAACTAAACAAGCCCAATTCCTTCAGCCTTCCCTTATAAGTCATGTTTTCTAGATCTTGAATAATTTTTGTTGCTGTTCTCTGGACCTTCTTCAATTCCTCCACATCTTTCTTGAAATGTGGTGCTCAGAACTGGACACAATACTCCAGCTGAGGCCTAATCAGTGCAGAGTAGAGAGGAAGAATGACTTCTCGTGTCATGCTCACAACCATGTTTGCTTTTTTGCAACAGTGCGACTCATGTTTAGCTTGTGGTCCACTATGACTTCTAGATCCTTTTCTGCAGCACTCCTTCCTAGACCATCACTTCCCATTCTGTATGTGTGAAACGGATTGTTCCTTCTTAAGTGAAGTACTTTGCACATCATAATACTCTAGCATCAAGTCTTCCTCTTGCAGATAAATCTGTGAGCTAGGTCTTTGTGTGACTAAGATTTATTTCTAGTTAATCTCAAATTGCTTTCCTAACCTTTCCATTATTCTCCTGAACCTAGCATCATGTACTTGTTTGTTAGCTCCTCAAACAAAAATATCACAAATGTAGTATTATATACTATGCTTTCTATGCTGTCAACATTGTGGTGTAGTTTGATTTTGATTTTCTCAATCTGAGGCAGGCAAACCCAGTTGAACTGAAAGTTTAATTTGACATATTTTGAGGTTTCTTTTTTCCAGCACCTTGCACTGCAAATGCAGTAGGCCAAATTAATCTCTAGTGGAACTCCACTGAAGTCACAGTTAAATATGGACCAGTAGTTCTACTACTCCAAGCATGCCAGGAGACAAATGAAAATCTGAATTTCTTTATTGCTTTGCTTTGTCTGAGGTAAAGATAAAGTTTTGGTTCATCTCTCGCAAGCTGGTCAAGAAGAGCCTTCCCAGTGTATAGATTTCTGTCTTTTTGTTACCACTAGTAATTTTTCCATTTAGTCTTGCAATGCCACTAATGCTTGATTAGGTACATGATAGTATTATATTTAATTTCATTATAATGGTGGACTTTTCTATCTAACCCCCCACTCCTCTGGTGATGGTCAAGAATACCTATGACTGTAATAATATGTAGGTGTTCTATCACAGTGTCAGCTCTTTCTACACTAAGACCATGTCTTCACTATAAGCCAGATTGCTGGAACAGTGATCAATCCAGTCGGGGTAGATTTATTGTGTCTCAGGGTATGTCTACACTACCACCCTAGTTCGAACTAGGGTGGTTAATGTAGGCAACTGAAGTTGCAAGTGAAGCCCGGGATTTGAATTTCCTGGGCTTCATTTGCATCTTGCCGGGCGCCGCCATTTTTAAAGCCTCGCTAGTTCGGACTCCGTGCCCGCGGCTACATGCGGCACGGAGTAGGTAGTTTGGATTAGGCTTCCTATTCCGAACAACTGGTACACCTCATTCCACGAGGAGTCCCATAGCATAGACCTGCCTTAAGTATAAGATTTGTTACTGTTGGCAAAACCAGGTAAAATCATGGGTGTCTCAGACACTACAATTTGAAAGTCTGAATGTTCTCTTATCTCTAGATACAATCAAAGTTACATTTCCCACCCACCTGCATTTACTTTCTTGAATACATTATTAGGTCTAATGTCAGAGTACATAAGGGATTCTACTTTCAAGTCTTTATACAATTAGGAATTATGACAGTTTACTGTATTGATTTAATAGTAAGTTCACTGTATCACTGTCATATATGTAGATCAACATCCTTTGAAGTGTCAAAGCTTAGCTCCTCTGAGGCTTTGAAGATTTTTATTTCTGAAGACAGCCTTTTAAAATTCCTTTTCTTAGAGTCATTACACATTTTATGTGACATAGTATCGACCACAATTCTAATAGTGTTGTCCAAAATTGCAACACTCTTATGGAATGATTTTGTCCATATCTGGTAACAATTTTTGAATGTGTACTTTTCTCACGTATATCTGTACCAGTTTAATTGTAGATTAGATGTACAGGAGGCCCCCAAGATGTGACCGCCCAAGTCCCAACCTCCCACATTTACAACCATTTTTGTAAGTGTGGAAGGGGCCGGAAACCCCCGAATTACGTCCTCGGCCAGCATTTACGATGGCGCATGGCGCCTATTGTAAATGCGGGTTCGAGTTACAACACTCCTGTCTTGCGATGCTTCCTCCAGAACCAATCGCATCGCAAGTAGGGGACCTACTATATATATGACAGAGTTTGTGCATTTCTTTCTATCTGTCTGTGAGTCTGTTTGTTCAAGAACTCCCCCTAAATGGGAAGAACTAGGACCACCAAATTTGGTAGGCAGTTTCCTCTTATCATAACTTAGAGCAAGGTCAGGGTTTGGTTGTGCCAGGATAATGAAATATGCATAAAATGTGATTGGTTTATTATCAAACGGAAAGGGAGGAGTGTGATAGCAGGGACATTTAGACTCACAAATGACCACAGCAGCGCAGCAAGTATAGGCAACAGTTACACCCCAAAATGACCACAGGGGGATGGCAAGTGCCCCCAGCCATGAGGAGTAGTTGATAGGAAGGACATGTGGTCTTTGCTGTCCCGGACCAGCCCCAGGAAAATCATGTCTTACTAATCTATTGGAATTCTTTGAAGAGGTTAACAAACATGTGGACAAGGGGGATCCAGTAGATATAGTATACTTAGATTTTCAGAAAGCCTTTGACAAGGTCCCTCACCAAAGGCTCTTGTGTAAATTACATTGCCATGGGATAAGAGGGAAGGTCCTTTCTTGGATTGAGAACTGGTTAAAAGACAGGAAACAAAGGGTAGGAATAAATGGTAAATTTTCAGAATGGAGAGGGGTAACTAGTGGTGTCCCCCAAAGGTCAGTCCTGGGACCAATCCTGTTCAACTTATTCATAAATGATCTGGAGAAAGGGGTAAGTAGTGAGGTGGCAAAGTTTGCGGATAATACCAAACTGTTTAGGTTAGTCAAGACAGAAGCAGACTCTGAGGGACTTCAAAAAGATCTCACCAAACTGAGTGACTGGGCAACAAAATCGCAAATGAAATTTAATGTAGATAAGTGTAAAGTAATGCACATCGGGAAAAATAACGCAAGCTATACATACAGTATGATGGGGGCTAATTTGGCTACGACAAATCAGGAAAGAGATCTTGGAGTTATCATGGATAGTTCTCTGAAAACTTCCACACAGTGTGCAGCGGCAGTCAAAAAGGCAAATAGGATGCTAGGAATTATTAAGAAAGGGATAGAAAATAAGACACAGAACATCTTACTGCCCCTGTATAAAACTATGGTACGCCCACATCTTGAATATTGTGTACAGATGTGGTCTCCTCACCTCAAAAAAGATATTTTGGCCTTGGAAAGGGTTCAGAAAAGGGCAACTAAAATGATTAGGGGTTTGGAACAGGTCCCATATGAAGAGAGGTTAAAGCGACTGGGACTTTTCAGTTTAGAAAAGTTTAGAAAAGAGGAGACTGAGGGGGGATATGATAGAGGTGCACCTCCCACATGCTGTTCTGAGCCCCTCCTCACCCCGGTTCTGACTCCCGTACCCCCACACCTTCAGCTTCCTGCCCTGACTCATATACCTCCTACCCCCAGTCCCCTACCCTGAACCCCCAACATCTCCAGGCCTCTGCCCTGACTCCTGCAGCACCCATGCCCCCACCCCTCTGCCCTGAAGGACCTGAGCAATGTCCGGTAAGTGTTCTAATACACAGATAAATCTTATTTCTTTGTATGTTGTCTGCTGGCTTGCAAGTTCCTCCTATTCCTTCAGATCACTTGTCTCTCTTGAAGAGTCATCTTGTGTGACCTGAGTGCTACTGTACTACTTGTGATTTCTTTAGTCCTCTCCTCTGGTGTGTCTCGTATGGCTGGATCTTCACAGAAGTGCTTGTTTCCAGGGCCTGTAGGTTCTTGACTGACCTGTCATACTCTACTACATGCTTTCTCAGATTGCTGGCCATTTCCTCTTAGCACTGTCTCCAACCTTCTCACTGTAACATGTCTTCCCTCATACAGAACTGATTTTTAGTCCTGTGACCCACCAGTTCCTGTGCTGGACTATTTTTGTATCTCTGTGATGGGATATTACAGTGTGTTAAACCTCTTATCAGTGGGTCTGAATCAGAAGAAATATACTTGTGTAAAAGTCTTTTAGTTGTTTTCACAGTTGATTCCATCTTACTATTTCTCTGTAGATATGCTGGAGAGAAGGTGTGGTGGGCTAACTCCCATATGTTTGCAAATTCCTTGAATTCTTCCCAGGCAAGTTAGGGTGCATTGTTGGTGAAACCCATATCTGAAACATCATATCATGCAAAGTGGGCCCTCAGTTTGACAATCACTGACTTGCTTCTTGTATCAAGTGCAGCATCAACCTCCCAGAAATTTCAATAGCAGTCCATTGTAATCAAGTGCTGTTTTTCCTTGAGGGTAAATAAGTCCGCTCTCGCCCTTTTCCATTACTGGTAACAGAGTCTCTTTCTGCTGATGGTTATCGTATGACACGTAAGTATTTCAGCCTTCTATCAAGGAGTGCAATTCTGTGTTCATTCCTGAACAGTAAACACACACTCAGTGCCCAGTTTAAGGCATGAATTTTTGTATGACAACACCTCTCCTTGAAATATGATTCCATCCTGCACATTCACCTCATCGTTACATTGAAAATAAGTTCTACTCCTTCTGATACTTGGCTTTTCAATTGGCCACACGGGTAGTATTGCTGTCTTGACTGCCTGTAGTTGGATGTCCTTTTCCAGAGCCTCTTGGATTTCCATCCGCTTCACTGTTGAAAGTGAATGCATTAACGTGCTGCAATATGTTCTGGTCTCCAACTTCTTCGGGCTGACTAGATAAGCCCTGCTCAGGGTGTCAGCTAATACCAGTAGTCATCCTGAACAATATCTGATCTTCGTCTAGTCGTGCCAAGATGCATCAACATGCACTGCAATCTCTTTGGGGCACTAAGAAGGGGCATTGCCATAATGAACTCCGGGGGATAGTACTGAGTAACTGATGTCCTGATAGAACTATTCTATTCCAAATATGACATTACTGTTGTTTGGTCTCTGAAAGGATCTGGTGGCATAAGCACCTGTGTGCTTCTCTGAGCCCAGTCCTGGCTCTGTTGCATCACACTGGAGTGTCAGTGGCTCTGCTGATTGGCAGTACTTCTGGACAAGGGCATCCATTGTCATTTGTTTCAGCATTCCAAATGTTTGCTACTGGGGATCTATCCAGTCCCACTTACTCTCCTGCTCTGTGAACTCACATATAGGTTCTGCTGTGCAGCCAGCTATGGATGGGACTTTGAAAGAAAATGTACCATGCCTATGAAGTGCTGTACACCTTTCACCATGCAATGGAGTCAGCATATCTGACTGCCTTCATCCTGTTGGGATCTGCTTTCAGTTCTTCTGCTGTGAGCAGATGTCCAGTGTATGTCACTCATGGTGAGTCACATTTTATGAGTTGAGTTTTATGTTCTGTCCTTTTATCGCTGTTATAATCTAATTCAGCTTCTGTATGTTTGTTCCCTTTACCTACTATGAGGCTACATCTGAAATTATTTTCACTCCAGGCAGTTCTTCCAGCACTTGGATGGTTGTGTTCAAATCCAATTCATCCCCACGAATGAAATTGCAGGAGGCCCTGCTATTCAGCTGAAATCTCCCAGGCCATTTCCTTATTAACACTGTTGCATGCCTGGAGGTTAGTATTGTCCCTTGTTCAGGTTTCCCTGCCTTGAGAGCTTGACAGACATGCTCTGCAGCTCAAGAAGGGAGTCACAATGTCAACATTTCTCTCGGATGTGCTGTCCGCCTGTTGTACAAGTCAGACTGAATTTTTCTCAGACTTTCTTCGGCTTTTGCATATATTGCTGAAATGTTTCAACTTGTCACAATTTCTCACAATGCTGTCCTAGTGCAGGGTACTTCTTTACTTGCACACTCTGTCTCCCACAGTAAGAACATCTCCCTATAGTAGGGAATCCTGGCTACATGCTCTTCTTTGCTCTCACTGCATCTATTTCAGAGGTTGTTCCAGGCCTAGGGATTTCACCCTTTTTCTTCAGGTTTCCACTGCACGTTCCATGTCTATGTATTTTCTCCAATGTGAAACTGCCTTCCCACATCACTCCTGCAGATAGAGACCCCAGGTCAGTGGCACAGCAAGACCACCCTGTCCTGAATAAGGGTGTCAAGTCCCCGGAATTGCAGCTAGCAGGCAGCATGCATAAGGCAGTAACTTAGAGGTCTACATCTCTTTGGATTGGTTTATAGTGAAAAACTTGAGTTGCTCCACAGTTTCATTCCACTTCGGGGAGTTATAGGTCTCCAGAGCTCCTAGGACTGAGGCTTGCGGCAGACATGAGCTTCAGAGTAGCACAGACTTGTACCCCTTTGTGGTAAAGTCACAGTTTTATTTTCCTGCTGTTGGCATTTTCCTGCATGGCCAGGTTTCTGCACAGCTTTAACTCCCCTCTTCACGAAGTCCATCACTGGGCTAAGTTTGTGTGTGCAAAACTCAAGCCTCCAAGGGAAATCACACTGAATTCTATGACTCATACAGCCAGCAGCTGCACTGCAGAGAGCACACCGCTCAGATGCTGCCACCGTGTTTAATTCATAGAGAGTGAAGCTGAATGCAGGTTAAGTTAAACAAGTGCAAATTTATTAAATCCTGTGCATAGCGTTCCCAGGTGTCCAGTTTTCAATAGCTGTGGTCAGTACTATTGACCGGGACATTAGAGGTCCATTCAGAGACACAGGTTCCCTGCCTGTCCTGACTCTGTGCAGTCCCTGAAGCAGCTATCCTCTCCTGACCCCATGCAGCTTCTAGGTTCAAGGGCAGACACTGAAGCTCTGCATACTGCCCCTCCCCCAGCAGCAGCTCTGCAGCTCCCATTGGACAGAAACTGCAGCCAATGGGAGCTGTACAGGTGACACCTGCAGGCAGGGGTTGCGTGTGACTATAGGCAGACTCGGCCATCACCTAGGGTGCCACCTTCAATGGGGCACCCGGGGCGCCCGATGATGACATCACGGGGCACCCGGGGTGCCCGATGATGACATCAGTACATTGATGGCTGTGCAGGCGGGGGCGCCAATCGCGCATCCCACCTGGGGCGCCAGCTGCCGCAGCCTGCCTCAAGCTGTTCCTGCCTGCAGGCATGAGCAGTGTGCACTGCACAGAGCTGCCTACCTGTCCCTCACAGGGGCCAGACATGCTGGCCACTTCTGAATGGCATCACAGAGCCAGGGTTGGTAGGGAGCCTGCCTTACTCTCGCTGTTCCACTGACCGGGAGCCACCTGAGGCAAGAATTGCCCAGCTGGAGCCCAAATCCCCACTCAACCTCCATCTCCAGGTCGGAACCCCCTTCCACACCCTAAATCCCTCCCAGAGCCTGCATCCCTTCCTATACCCTGAAGTCTTTGGCCCCTGTCTGAAGCCTCTCTTACACCCCAAACCTCTCAGCCTGGAGTCTCCTCCTGTACCCCAAACCCCTCAGCTTTAACCCTACCTCCAATCTCTCACCTTCAGCTGGAACTCTCATCCCCTTCTGCACCCCAACTCACAGCCCCAGTTCTGAGCCCCCTCCTGCACTCTGGACCCTTCATTTCTGACCCCACCACTGATTCCATACTCCCAGCCAGAGCCCCCCCTCCCACATTCCAAGCCTTTGCCCCCAACCCAGTGAAAGTCAGTGAGGATGGGAGAGAGTGAGGGAAAGTGACAGGGAGGCTAGAGTGAGTGGTGGTGGGGCCGAGCAGGTTCTCAGGGAAGAGGCAGGGCAAAGATGTTTGGTTCTGTGCAATTAGAAAGTTAGCAACTCTACCCATGCACTGCTCTGTCCATGTGGCTCTGTCACTTCTCGTCTAACTCCTTTGTGTCTCTTCAATAACAGTCCACCCGGGGAACATGGGCTCCCCAACTCAATTTCCACAGATCATGATACCACCCTGCCTCTCCTTTTATGTCAGAATGCCTGTGCTCAAGGAGCTCTTGATAAAGCTGTTGAACAGGTCTAGTAAGGGACACCTCTCTCTGTTCTCTCAATGTCAATGGAGAATTATGCTTTCTAAAGGAAAAATGCCTCCAGGCAGCTGTATTTCAGTGGTACACCTCTTCCTTCATGGCACAGCTCAGTTTGAAGTGTTAAGAATGCATACAGCCTCTGGAGTTCTACTCTCAGACAAATGCTGCAATCTTTACTCAAGAAAAATTCCCACTGATCCAGTCCAGTGGACTTGGTGTAGTGATAATAAGAACTGAAGTTTTGAAAAAAATTGGCTAGGATGAGGTATGAAACATGAACATTTTTGTCAATAGGAATTTTGTCTGTGTGGGAATGTCTACACAGCAGGGCTAAAGTCAAATTAAACTACACAACTTCAGCTATGTTAATTGTGTAGCTTAAGTCAAAATAGCTTAATTTGGTTTTTGGCGCTGACTACACAGCAGGAAGTCGAAGGAAGAACACTTTTCCTTTGATTTCCCTCTTGTGAAATGAGGTTTACAGGGGTCAGAGTACGAAGTCCTCCAGCTCGACATTATTTTGAAATAAAGGCTTGTAGTGTTTACGCACACTATGTTATTTCGGAATAACTTCAGTTATTCCAAAATACTCCTGCTGTGTAGATGTACCCTGTGAGAACAGCAGGAAAGGATGCTAGAGATCACTCATGTCTCTAATTATGTTTACAGAAACTAATGGTTGCTCCTACTCAATTACACATTAGCGAGGCTTTCACTTGAGCAGTGTTCTTGTATGCAGCAGCTGTTGTTAAAGTATTATTCTTTGACAGGGGTTATCAGGACTGAATCTCAGATTTCCCTTCTCTCCTGTTCTAAGAATAGTGATATCTGTTTTAACTATTATATTATTATATTCTAGTGGTATGCTTATAGTATTCTTTTGTAGCAGAAGAATACTATAGTAACTGTTGGCAAAATGTTGTCATTTGAAAGGCCACAACTGCAACTGCAATAAAGGAACAACTGTGTATTTCAGTGCTACGAATGTGGAACCATGGAATAGCACCAAATGCTGCAGTCTTTACTCAAGAAAAATTCCCACTGATCTAGTGCAGTGGACTTGTTGTAGTGATAATAAGAACTGAAGTTTAAAAAAAAAATTGGCTAGGATGAGGTATGAAACATGAACATTTTTGTAGCATGTTGTATTATAATGAGAAGTTTCTAACAAATAAAATCACATTGACAAAACCCAAATCTTCCCAATCACTTAGAGAAGCAAAGCAATGGGTTAAAACCAGAAAGGATTTTGCAGAAAAACATGGAAAGGACTAAGAAAAATGGAAACTAGCTTGAATTTAAACCGAAGCTCTCCATTCTGCTGCCAAGGTCATCCGATTCCTTCATCAACTGGGCCCTTGTTTCACAGTCAATCATCAGAGACTTTAGAAAGTAGCTCAAACAAATCTGTAATGGGAGAGTCACAAAGGATGCCTTTACTGTGTCCGTCTCTCCCTAGAATATGTGATTTTATGGGAAAGGGGTTTCCCTCAGTAGTGTTTCTATAGCACTGGAGTACAATACACAATAGTGCTATAGGATACTTTCATTACTGAGCTCCTATTAATTTAAATATGTATTTAATTAAGGCAAGTACTATAGGAGACCCATAAGTGAGCTTTCACAACAGCACTTGACTCCCTTTCTCATCCTTGTTGAGGTCAGGAATTAGTTTAAAGAGGCAAAGTATCTAAGTTTCTCAGTCTGTTTGAAGTCAACCCCGCCCCCTACCCCGCTGCCTTTGATTTTCCACTTTAGCCTCGATGTTTGGTGAGGTTTTAGCTTCTAAGAAAATTCTATATTCCAGTTTTAGCTACTCAACAGGGCTTTTGACTATTGCTGGTTTCTCTGCAAAATGTATGTACCAAAGATCTGATTGTTCTGCAAAACTTTGTAGTTCCCTCTCTAATGGCATCCTTTGATGTCACTATTTAAAAAAAGGCTTTTTAAAAAATGTTAAACATATTTTTGCTATATGGTTTATCTTTCTGTTCTTGATACACTACTATCATTAATATAAAAAATCTTTTCATTGTTAGCTTCTGTAAATACCATCAGCAGCTGTGATTTAGGGGCACTTGGTGGCCACCTGCCCGACTGTGGGGCTGTCTCATTTTTCAGCTTTAAGTGTCGGTGAAGGAAGGAAACAGCACTATGAGCAGAGCTGTATTATAATGGAAACAGAACAAAAAAGGAGGGGAAAAGGTCAGATCAAAACTAAAAAAGGATATTGAAGCAAGAATCTTTTAATGGTAACTCTAAAGAGTGGAGCAGAAAGATTAGAAAGAAAATATCGGGCTGTTATGTGATCTTTGAACACCGCCTCAGGTATTTTCCATGGAGTGGAAAATAAAGCTGCATTTTTAGAACTGTGCTGCATTTGAAAGAAATAGATCTCAGTGTTTATAGTAGAGGAAGCAGTACTACTTAGCTGCAGAGAGAGTAAATGCATGAGTATTATTCCATGCAGAATTCCATCTGTAATGACTATATGGAATTCTATGTCCACTGTATGTAAACTCTTCAAGGCCTGGGATTGTGTTTGGAACAGTTCAACTATGGTACAGCATTCTCTACACTTACTGTGCTATGTAAATAATGAAGAAAGAAAAGATTCTGGTCTATTCTGGACAGCCTTCCAGTGACACCAGCCAGTGCATAAAGGAAAGCAGGTTTAGATATGTGGGTGGAGAATAAGAAGAAAGGCCAAGGAACAGACAGAACCTTAGCACCAGCCAGTACATCTGAGCTAGTGTGCAAAGGAAAGAAATCTATTGATGGCAGATAACTGTTTTACAGAAGCAAGAGAGGAGCAAGGGAGACCAGGGAATTGTGACTCTTCCTGGGGAGGAGGAGTTACATGCTGCCCCTTACCCAGGGCTCCAAGTAAAACTAAGGGCTGAAAAAGTCTCATTTCACAGAAAAATGAGTATTCACTCTATAACCCGTAGCAAATAGTGTATGTCTGAATATAAAAACAACACCACTTTTTGAGAATGCACCAGTGGAAGCTGGAAGTACACTCAATCTTTTCCCTGAAACTTGTTCCAGCTGCTTTTATCCATCCTGATCTCCTTTCCAGTACATTCTACACCAGCAGTAGAACTTAGAGGACTCAATTCCTTCTTCCCTCTGCTGCTAACTACCAAATATTCTCAGCCCCACAAAAACAGCACACTATACCACCTCATTCCTACCACCCAGCATATGCTACCCACCCAAGTACCATCAGAACTTTCATCTTTCCATCGCTGCCCAACCTCCTCCCTACCCTCTATGCACAAAACATGTGCACTACATTTGCAACATTCATGCCAGGAGCAGTTGTCACATGCTGACTGAAAGATTTTTCCTGCACAGAATGAGTGGAAATGACTTCGACAGGGCTGTTCCTTTCTGCTGACATGTTAGTACCTTGAGCAAACATCTTTTTGCTTTGATAACAATTTTTGGAAAGTTTTTACCTAAAGAACTGCACAGGTTAAAACCAAGTACACAAAAGAGTAAGTTGATTTTAAACCATTTATTTTGTCAGTGGGAAAGTACTGTACTGTTGTATTTTTATTTGCATTGCAGTAGCACTAAAAGACTCATCAGAATCAGAGTGCGATTGCATTAGGCACTATCCACATGCATAGTCCTTGCCCTGAAAAAAGGTGACATCTAATTTGAAACAAGAAACAATAAGTACATGTGACAACAACAGAAGTGAAGGGGAGGGAGAGAACAAGAGCAAAGAAAATAAAATCACGGAGACCATGTCTCCACTGGGGAGTTATTTTGAAAATATATTTTCAAAAGTTTGCTATTTTGAAATAACAAGACGAGTATCCATGCTACCAAGCCTGTTATTTTGAAATAACCTCACAGGGCCCTTGGGCATGGTGGGGAAAGGCCTGCTCTCTGGATGGGCCTCAAGGGGAAGAGGCAAGAGTGGGGCTAGGCAGCCCTCAGGGCTACCCGGAGCGAGCCATGCCTTTCCCAGGCAGCCCTCAGTGCTCCAGCAGCAATCTAAAGGACACAGGGCTCCAGGCTCTTTTGTATCGGCAGGCCCCAGGGCAGTTGCCCACTATTTCCCATCCCCTGTCAGCAGGCCTGCATGTCACAAAATGATATTTCAATGTGACTGAACAATCAAATTCAGTGGCATGATGCTGACTGTGATTAATTTAGTGATCAATTATCAGGGCAATCTGTGTTAACATCCTATCAGGTAAAATTGATTAATCCCTTCATGGCCAGTTTAATCACAACTAGCTGCCATAATGCTCAGCAAGATTTACTCTGCCCCATTTTGACTTCTATACTGTGGTCAGCATCATGTCATCAAACTGAAATGTATTCAACATGAAATTGCTTGATAAAGTGACAAGCCTTTTGACTAAATAAAGTAAAAATAGCACAGGATATTGAAAAGCTAGTGGCTGGTTAAACAGTGACCTATGTCTACTACTTACTAGCATCATATGGTCAAACTAAACAGAACAGAGTAGACTGAAATTAAAGGCCATATCTTAATGATTTTTTTACAGAAATATTTATGTTACGTCACCATAGCTATTTTCTAAAACCGGCACACTGTCCCAAACTATACAATGTGATATTAATTCAGGCTTAAGCACATATTTAATTTTAATCAGATTCTGAAGACCATCCCTAATCATCAATATGCTTTGCTGAATCAGGGACTACATAAAAGTTTCTGAAAAGCAGTAATAGAGTTAGCCTCTCTCCACATTTGTCTGACGAAAGATTGTTGTTGTTAAAACAAGAAATAAAACTTGTAAAACCAAAGACATTTTTGTCCAGAAGACCTTCCTACTGTAATTTCTTCTCTACCTCTTGGTTGATAAAGGCCGCTCTAAAGTTTTAGTTTGTATTGTTTAATTAAAAAAAAAAATCTTCCTTCCCTCAAAAAAGGCTCACAAATTAATACCAGCAAAAGGAAGTAGAAGATTTTGTATAAAGAAGCAGAAAAAACTTGAAAGATTTCTTGGAGTCTTGGAAAATAAGAGTCCAAGAAATATATAATAAATACAAAACTAAATGTTTTTTTATATTTTGCTAGGGTAAGATAGGCTTGTGTGTATTAGTGCCACAGCATGAAGGGAAGTAATAAAACATTTTTTATTGCTTCCATTTGTGTAAGTTAGAAGAGTTATAAAATACATAATTAAACAAACAAAAGTTTAAATGAATAAGGGACAAAGTCTCCATGTAACATTGTCTTTTTTTGGCTTACTGACCAAAAAGAGTTTAAGGAATTATTTGGGCTTTTTAGGGTGACATATTTTTTAAGCTTAGCAGTCAATACTAGATTATCAGCATCACCGCTTTTTGTTTAATTTATGAACTGCAGACTTTGAACAAGTTTCATACTTCATTTTTATGAATGTTGTTATAGGAAAAGTTAATTTTTTTCACATCATAGGACTGCTTAGTGGAAACAAATGCATTAGAGCATAAAAGTGGATGAATCAGAATGGATATATAAGGAATGTTATAAAGGAATAATTAAGACAGGGTAGTATGAAAGGGAGAAGAGCAAAATAGAGACAATGGATTTCAGAAAGGCAGATTTTAGTAAATTCAGAGAGCTGGTGGGTAAGTGCCCATGAGGAGCAAGACTAAAAGGAAAAACAACTGAAGAGAGTTGGTAGTTTTTTTAAAGGGACATTATTAAGGGCCCAAAAGCAAACTATTCTACTGCATAGGAAAGATAGAAAGTATGGCAGGAGACCACCTTGGATCAACTGGGAGATCGTATATGATCCAAAAATCAAAAAGGAGTTGTCTGAAAACTAGAAAGTAGGTCAAATTACAAAGGATGAATATAAGCAAACAGCACGGGTATGCAGGGACAAGAATAGAACACAAAAAGAGCTCAATCTAGCTAAAGGCATAAAGGGTAGCAAGAAGATGTTCTACAAGTATATTAGGAGCAAGAGGAAAACCATGGACAGGGTAGGCCCATTGCTCAGTGAAGAGAGAGAAACAATAACAGGAAACAGGAAATAATGATTTCTTTGTTTCAGTTTTTGTCAAGAAGATGGATTATGACGGGTTGCCCTAATTACCCTGCCTAGCTCGAACTAACGAGCTAGTGTAGACGTACCCTAACTTTCCCTATACACACAAGGCAAGTAATGGGCTGTGAGTGGCTGCGTGCCCCTTGCTCGGTCTACTCAGCCTAGGGATTGCATAATAGCCTGTGCACATGTGCAGTCTGGAGCACTCAGCCCCATGACGCTCTCACACAGGAACCCCTTGGTCCTTCTCACAAGGCTCCTGGAGAGGCCAGTCTCCGTGGTGGGACACCTTCCCATGACAAGCTACCACAATGGTGCCTGGGGTCATGGAACCACACACAAGTGCTGCACATGGCACAGGGTCATGCCCACACTCAGGCAGCATTCGCTCCCAGTCAAGCTAGGCAATGCAGAGGAGACAGATCCCGGGCATGGGAACCTGCTAGACGGAGGAATTGGTGGGGAACCCAATAGCACTCTGGCAAGTGGCATCTGCTGCTCTCTCACTCTCTCTCTCACACACACACACTCTCCCTTCCCCCAACACACAGACACAGACACACACAGACACACACTCTTCCCCCAACACACACACACATACACACACACACACACACCCTGCAGTGGTCAGGGATAGAAGTTCTATCTCTATGGGATGCCGTGAGTGCCAGACCTGGCATGTGTGGAACACAATAGGAAGTCAAACCACCTTGTCCCCCCACCACACCTGTAGGCTCCTGGCCTGGTTAGTACCTTCCCATGCCTACTTGCCCCCAGGCCGTGGGTGTTGCGATGCTCCCCTGCGACATGTGTGCCCCTGCTGGAAAGTGCCCACTGTCTAGACAACATATGGCCTTGCTCAAAGCACATTGCCATTGTCTGAACCAAGACCTTCCGAGATTAAGACTAAGCTTCATACAGTGTCTTCTGGGATGACTGCCCTTGTCACTTTTCTTCACAACTGGGCCAGCTGTGAGCTTAGCGCATTCCTCACCTTCCATGCCATCTGCACAACTCCACAGGACCCACAGGTGGGAAAGAACCTGCAAGGACCTGATGCAGGAGCAGATGGCATGCCTGCAATCCCTCGCCCAGGGGTTCGCAGAGGAGTGCCAGGTGTGGGCCACTGACCCAGTAATGGAGTGCATGGAGTTATGCATGGAGTCCGGCTACTCATAAGCCCTGGTCAGTCATTCAGCCTCTGCTCTCCCACCTTGGCAGAAAAGCTTCCCCCTTGCTATCCACGCAGGTTGTGGAGAACACAGCAGGCTGCCATCACAAAGGGGATATTGTGCTTGCTGAAGTTCAGGCAGGTGAGGAGACTCCTGAACCTCCTCTTTAAAAGGTTGAACACACACTCCACCACTATGCGGCATCTGCTCAGCCTGGCGTTGAAGTGCTCCTTGGCAGCGTGCAGGCTGCCTATGTACAGCTTCATTAGCCAGGGGAGCAAGGGATAGGCTGCGTCACCTAGGATTACAATGGACATGTCCACCTCCCTGACTCTGATGGTGCAGTCAGGGAAGAAAGTGCTGGCATCCATCTTTCGGAACAGGCAGGAGTTCCAGAAGATGCAGGCATCGTGCTCCTTCCCCGACCAGCTGATGGTAATGACAGTATGTCGCGAGAATCACAGGTCTGATGATGCATACCCAAGGGGGGAAGGACAGAACCAGGTGGACCATTTTAGTAAATTAAAGATATTTATTTATGACAGTGATGAATTTATAGTATTTATTCTAAGATTTTTAATTGACTGTGTCAGCAATGAATTTACAATATTTATTATATTTATTCTACGATTCCTAGTTAAATGTGTCAGAGATATAAGGATGGGAATGGCAAGGGGAATAGCCTCTATTCTAAAAATATCCAGCTACACTAATTAAATAACAGTGATAACTACAAACTCTATGTACTACCCAAAACAACTACAACACTAAGCTTATACAACGAAGAAAATCAAATCATACATACCAACTTACACAGCACATGGAACATTTCAAAGATATCAGTTCGGTTGCGAAGGCCTTGGTTACGCCCGAGAGTCGGGGGAGGTGGCTGGTTGGTTGATCAGGCCGGCAGCGCTTTGAAGTATACAGGAAGGCACACGCACAGTGGTACGTGTGTTGCGAAGACCTCCTCGAGCGAACTGTGTGATGGGTATTTATCCCCAAATCTGCACATCGCTTTCCCGTGCTTGCATATATGGCCCAATGGTCACCAAGTTGGGGGTCTGTGTCCCAGGGGTTGGGCCGAAACTGTGCAGGTTTCATGCGACCAGGTAAGCCCTGCAGTTCTCACGCCAAGGTGACGGGTGGGAGAGTCTGAGGCTATTTTCCCCTTTTCACACCTTCCCTTTTTCTAAAGGCAATGGTATGCAGGAAGGGTGCGGCCGGTTTCTCCCAAGGAGTACTGCAGCCCACTATACAAAAGCGGCCTGGCCAAACTTTTTACTGTGGGGGGCAGTTTTTTCTCTAACACAGTGAAGCATCCCTTGTGGTCCATGAGGGCCTGCAGCACCATGGAGAAGTACCTCTTCCTGTTTATGTAGTTTGAGGCACATTGTTTGGGGGTCAGGATGGGGATGTGCATGCTGTCTATTGCCTTCTTCCTCCACCCAGAGTTAGGGGAGCCCAGGGCAGCAAAGCCATCAATGATGTTGTCCACATTCCCCAGAATGATGACCCTGCAAAGCAGCACCTTGTTGATGGCCTTAGCTACCTGCAGGAGCCCAGCCTCGACTGTGCGTTTCCTCATGCCGCACTGGTTCCCGACAAAGCAGTAAATGTCTGGCATGGCAAGTTTCCACAGGACGATGGTGACGCACTTCTGCATGGGGTTGGCAGGTCTCCTGTCTCATGAGGGCAGGGACAAGCCACTCGCAGAGCTTCAGGAAGGTGGCCTTGCCCATATGGAAATTCTGGAACCACTGTTGGTCATCCCATTGCTGCAGGATGATGCAGACCCACCAGTCCGAACTGGTCGCCCTCTACCAAAGGTGGCATTCAGTGGTGTCCAGAGAATTGAGGAGCATGTGTAGCAGGAGAGCCTGGGTGATCAAGGCTTCTGGTCCAGGTTGGTCCTTGTCCTGCTGTAGCAGCATGTGGGCAGTGTGGAAGTACTATGCCAAAGGCACAACACAAGGCCCATGAGCCTAGCACTGCTTTGCAGAAGCTGTGGCTTCCTGCTGTGAGGTCTGTGGCATCTGCAAGGACAACCAAAGCACAAGAAGGCACGTGCCCACTGCGTCCATTTTGTGTCCCACAAGGGGGGAGGCAGTGGAGGAGTGGCGTGTGAGATTCGGCCATAGAGTGAGCCCCTGAAAGCACACATCACAGCTTGCCTGACCAAGCAGCCACAGGAAATCTCCACCTCCTGGTGCCCTCCCCAAAGTGCTTCCCGGGGCTCTAAGTCTGAGGCAGGCTCCAATCACTGTGAACATACTATTTCAAAATAATTCTGACTAATTTTGATGCTTCCCCATAGTGGGGACACTCTATTTTGATTGTTAATTCAGGAGTTATTATATCAGATTTAGTTATTTTGAAATAATTTCTTAGTGTAGACATGCCCTCAGAGTGTCAGATTAATCTCTGTAGCTCCAGAAAGCACACATCACAGCTTTCCCCCATCCTCACTGGGCCCCTCTTTATTTCAGCACTTCAGGCACAAACTCTTAACTGCCATTAATTTGCTCTTAAAGGAAAACTTTAAAAAAAAATCTTAAACTAATAATAATAATTTCATTGTAGTTCTACTCAGAAGGTCCAACCAGAAATTTCTAAGTGCATACTATGACAAAAATGAATGTTCAGAGTCCTATTTAGAAACACCCATCACTGCTTTGATATCTGCATAACACTGTGTGCGCTACTGTTCTATCAAGAGCTTGCATTTTACTGATATTTCCCAGTAGGAGGTCCCATTTGATTACTGAGATGAAAGACATGACTAATTTTAAGCAGATGAAGTCAGTTACCTCACTGAGAGATTAGTTGCTTGAAATGAATGAGACTGCTTGCAATATGAGAAAGAGTGGCAGAATAAGGACTACTTCAAATTAGACCTGTATTGGGAAGTGAATGCAGATCCCTTGGAATACATGAAAAGCATGAGATGAAAGCTTCATTTTTAAAAAAAATCTTTACAACTTTGACATACTTCTGTGATGGGAACTGTTTCACTTTGCCAAGTACCAAGATAGCAATTGGCTTTCTGAGTATTAATTTTTTGCCAAAACCCAAACATTTATATCTCACATTTAGCAATATACACTTCTTTCTAATCAGTTTTTAGACTATTGTGTAACACAATAAAGATTTTCTCTAGGGTCTGATCCTACCAGCTTTTCTCACCCTTACTCTTGCCAATGGAACAAATCTCAGAATAAATACATACACGGGTGAACGTGGAGGAATCTGAATTAAGCGTAAAAATGTTCAGTGATATAACATAACAATGGAAAAGGGTTTGGAGCTCAGCTACTTGAGAGACCACCTCAGCCTGCATGGCGATTCTACATCTGAGACAATATGTGACATCAAGCTAGTAGAAACAGCTAGGCTCCCTGCCTGTTGCAACCACAGACTGCTTGAAAATGTAGGCTGCTCTTTCCATGTTGCTCTCAGCTCCAGGAATGGGGAGAGGCTTGCCCTGCCCCGCCCCCCAAGCCAATCTCTCAGCTCCTATTGGCAAAAAACAACCAACCAATAAGAACTGAAACATTCGCTTGGGTCAGTTCCTATTGGCTGGTTGTTTCTAGCCAATAGGAGCTGAGGATTGGGTTGGGGTGGGAGATCACCTGAAGCCTCCCCCTCTCTCCAGAGCAGAGAGGCACATGGAGCAGTCCTGAGCTTAAAACATCAGCTGCTGTGTGCCTGAGGGTCCAGGAAGTGTGGTCCATGGACTGGATATGGGGGCTTGTTAGGATGGATCCGACCTGTAAGATGTATCTTGCCCACCCCTAGATTAGGTAGTAGTACTCCTGAAAAAGGTCTGGGATTGTAGTTGATCACTAACTGATCATGAGCCAAGACTGTAATGCAGTTACAAAAAAGGCTAACATCATTCTGTGGTGAAACATGGGTAGTAACTGTCCTATTCTACTGGACACTGGTGAGACTTCACTGAAGTATTGTGTCTAATTCTGGGCACCACACTTCAGGAAAGAGGTGGACAAATTGTACAATCCAGAGCTGAGCAACAAAACTAACAAAAGGTTTAAAAACCTGACCTAGGTGGAAAGATTAAATACAACCGGGCATGTTCAGTCCTGAGAAAAGATGGCTCGGGAGATCTGATAACAGTTTTCAAATATGTTACGGCTGTTACAAAGAGAATGGTGATCAGTTTGTTTTCTGAGAAGGTAGGACAAGAAGTAATGGGTTTAATCTGCAGCAAGGCAAATTGAAGTATTTGATATTAAGAAAACATTTTCTAACTATACAGGTAAATAAGCTCTGAAATAGGCTTCCAAGGGAAGTTGTGGAATCCCCATCACTAAAGACTTTTAAAAACAGGTTAGATGAACACTTGGCAGGGATGGTCTAGGCTTACTTGGTGCTTCCTCACCACAGGGCACTAGACTTCTTGACCTCTTGATGTTCCTTCCAGCTGTTGGGACTCAAACAATTCAGTTAAACCTTTCAAAATGGAGGCAGTGAACTTTTGACTCAACGACTCCATTTTGGTCAGAATGCCTGTCAGCAGCTGGAGACACCAGTTAGAAATGGTTTTTCCCACCCATCCCCACAGAAGTGACTTAAGGCCCTGTGCAGCTGCTGAGGGGTGTGGCTTTTTTCCATCTGTGCTCCTGTCAGCATCAGACAGACCACCACAGCTGTAACGAGGAAGGGAGAAAAGTTACCATCAGTGATGCACCACCAGCACAGAAGTTCTCTGCAGGGATCTTCCGGGAACTCCTCTCTGGGAGTTTTCAGTTAGCTCGAGGGTAGTAGGTCCCAGGCCTTGGCAGGATGGTACCATCTAGCCTAATACCACCTGCACCTCTAAATGTAAAAGGGGTTTATTTTGGGGAGTTCTTTCCTGTCTTCTCTTCTTTTCCTCCTGACCAACGGGAACATTGGCTCTCTGATGAAATCCCTACACTGCTATCTACTGTTGTGTACTCACAGTTGAGTAAGGATGTTTACTAGCATTTGTGTTATTGTTTGGGTTCTTATATGAAATCCCCATTTTCCCCAGTTATTGTAATTTAATTCCCTAATACATTAGTTATCTTATTTTAGAGTATTCTTCTCTATTTACACATCACACTGCGAGGGTGCTCTGACAGGTTACTCCAACTGATGATAGATGCAGGAAAAGGGACCTGCATCCTCTGAAACAGGGGCCCCCTTGATACAAGGGTTCACTTTTTAATTTCTATTTTCTTAGTTGCTCTTGCCCCTAGGTAACACAGCCCTACATTTTATGATTCTCAGAACACCAGCAGAAAATTTAGCTCTTACATTATGTAGCATACCTGGTAAGTAATGAGAAAAAACAACAAACAAACAGGCTACATTTGCAGATGTCTTACAGCTGAAACTGGATCTTTTATAAGCTTCAGAGGGGTAGCTGAGTTAGTCTGTAACTGGGAAAACTTAAAAAACAACAAATAGTCTTGCAGCACCTTAAAGACTAACAAAACATGTAGATGGTATCATGAGCTTTCGTGGGCACAACCCACTTCTTTTATTTTCACAGAAATTCAGTCAGTGAGATCAGTAATGCAGATTTACTTGTACTCTATAGCTTTGTACCTGTCACATAATGTGTTCTATTTCTTGTCACTTTTATTATAGGTAATAATTTCACATATGAACATTTATCAACAGCCCCTTTAGTAAACAATCTGCCACCTTTTCTATCCATTCCATTTTAGGAAACACTGAGGCTACATCTACACTGGCCCCTTTTCCGAAAGGGGCATGCTAATTTCACAGGTCGTAATAGGGAAATCCGCGGGGGAATTAAATATCCCCCGCGGCATTTAAATAAAAATGTCCGCCGCTTTTTTACGGCTTTTAGAAAAGCCGGAAAAGAGCGTCTACACTGGCCCCGATCCTCCGGAAAAAAGCCCTTTTCTGGAGGATCTCTTATTCCTTCAAAGTAGGAATAAGAGATCCTCCGGAAAAGGGCTTTTTCCGGAGGATCGGGGCCAGTGTAGATGCTCTTTTCCGGCTTTTCTAAAAGCCGTAAAAAAGCGGCGGACATTTTTATTTAAATGCCGCGGGGGATATTTAATTCCCCCGCGGATTTCCCTATTACGACCTGTGAAATTAGCATGCCCCTTTCGGAAAAGGGGCCAGTGTAGACGAGCCCTGAT
The DNA here is from genome assembly GCF_052426305.1 of Pelodiscus sinensis. Taxonomy (NCBI): domain Eukaryota; kingdom Metazoa; phylum Chordata; order Testudines; family Trionychidae; genus Pelodiscus; species Pelodiscus sinensis. Next base: position 39,398,814 of record NC_143061.1, on the reverse strand, counting down.
AGTTTGAAAATAATGATGTTTACTGAGCTGTAGATTTTTATAAATTAGAAGCACCAGTCTCTAACTATAACTACAGAAACCAAACAGAGCTTGAATGAATATAATCTTTCTCACCCTAATTAACACATCCTTGTCTACTGGCAGCAAGTGTTTCCATTACAGCTGTGAGAAAATAATTTTGCTGATTATGTGACAACTTTGAACTAAAATCCAAGGCCAATAAAAAGGCAAAAATAGAAATGATTAATAATGTTCTTTCAAAATGTATCTGGTTTCATTTGGTTCTCTTTACAGATGCTCAGTCCAAATACATTTTTAAAAAAACCATTTAAATCTCTGATATTTTTCTGCAAGATGATTTCTCATCCCAGTTTAATTCCTTTGGGTGATAGCAGTTAAAATGAGACAGCAGCTTATGCCAAAGAAAGATTGGATAAGAGTGTAACAAATGGGGTTTAAGTAATAAACTATTTGTCATTATTGAAGTACCAGTTACTGTTGGCATAACTGGATGGGGAAAAGATGACTCAGGGCAATTTTACTACCATTGTTATTTCTGTTCTTAGTTTATTAGGCTATTTTCAGATGCAGATCTTTGATTTTCTCATATAATTATGATACAGCGGGGTGAAAAGTTTGTATCAAATTGAGCAGCTATGTTACCTTGAAAATCTGGCCGTTCACTGTAATCATTAGGATCTAGAATTAACATTAAACTGCCCTACATAGTTTAGCTCTTTTGGATACTCTATCAGTTCATTTTGGGCATGTCTACACTACAGGACAAGGTCGAATTAAGATACACAACTTCATCTACTTTAATTTGAAGTCAAAGTACCTTAACTTGACTCTTGGCACTGCCCACACTACAGGAAGCCAAAGGGAACACACTCTCCCGTCATCTTTCTTTACTCTTTATGGAAGCAAGACTACTGGCATCTACCGGAATGCCCCTCTCAGATCGAATTAATGTGTCTTCACTAGACCCACTAATTTGAACCCTAGAAGATCAACAGTGGCAGCTTCGATCTTCTCTGTAGTGTAAACATACCCTTTGAGACAGCTATCTTTACAACCAGAAAGATAATTTCAGTGACTAAAAATTTCATTTTCTTTTAAACCTTGTGTTCTGCTGAGTCTGCATCTGTCATGGAACTCATGAGTACTGGTATATGTTACATGGGCTGGGTAATGACACCTCAGGTATACAATACTTTAAACATGAATCAAAATTGACAACTTTGTTGGCAGAATCAACTCTAAATGTCCAAGGTATAAAATGGTCAAGGACACCACTATCCTCTTACCTCTGGAAATATTCCTTCCAAAATATGGAGTGACCCTCTCAAGCACAAGTGAAACTTGGAGGCAGGGAGATGTGGACAGGATATCTGGGGGATGATGAGATATGTGCCTCTCACCTTAGGCTGTAATACTAATGCATTCTCACTTTTGGTACTCCCTACCTTTCTTAATGAGTGATATCACTACATTACATGGTGTGACGTAGTGGGGGGGAACTTGCTGGTTTGTATGGGTCTGTGGTAACCCCACTGGCTGCCGCCGGTAACACAGCCCAGAAGGACAAGGGATGGGTCATTATGCAAAGGGATCTCTCAACCGGTCCAACCAGCTAACCCCCATGGAGAGGAATAAAGGAAGGTGAATGCTGCCCTGGCTGGGGGGCAGGGCTGGAGGAGAGTTAGGGTATGTCTACACTACAACGTTAATTCGAACTAAGCTAATTCGAACTAACGGATCCAGACTAAAAAACTAGTTCAAATTAGCATTTTGCTAATTCGAACTAGCATGTCCACATTAAGTGGACCCTGAACCGGGCTTAAGGATGGCCAGAAGCAGTGCCGGCAGGGCATCAGAGGAGGACTTAGAGCGTGGAGATGCTGTCTCAGGCTAGCCGAGGACTTTGCTTAAAGGGTCCTGACCCCCACCCCGGACAGACAGTTCTCAGGGGTGCCCTGCTTGCAAAGCAGTCCTGGCTTGGATTGCCCGGACTACCCACACTGGGCACATCACACCACTCGGCCATCAGCCCGGCTGCACTTGCTGCAGGCTGCCATCTGGGGAGAGGGGGCAATTGGGGGGCTGCAGGAGAGCTTCCACCCCCAGAAGCCCGCAGAGCCAGCCCAGTCCTCCCCATCGGGGGCTCGTGCCCCATTCCTCCCTCACCTCCTTCCACTTACCCTTCCCTAGCCCCTCTTGATGTACAGCATAAAGATAACGTGTCTTCCAAAATGGAATCTGTCTTTATTGAACAAAACTGGGGGAGACTGGGAAAAGGAGGTGGGAGAGGGGAGGGCAACTACAATGATCAGAGGTTTGGAAGAGGTCCCATATGAAGAGAGGCTAAAGAGACTGGGACTTTTCAGCTTAGAAAAGAGGAGACGGAGGGGGGACAGGATAGAGGTCTCTAAAAGCAGGAGTTGGGTGGAGAGGGTGCATACAGAAAAGTTCTTCATTAGTTCCCATAAAGAAGGACTAGAGGACACCAAAGGAAAGGAATGGGTAGCAGGCTTCAAACTAGTAACAGAAAGTTCTTCTTCACAAAGCAAAGAGTCAACCTGTGGAACTCCTTGCTGCAGGAGGCTGTGAAGGCTAGAACTAGAACAGAGTTTAAAGGGAAGTGAGATCAAGTCATGGAGGTTGGGTCCATGGAGTGGTATTAGCCAGGGGGTAGGAGTGGTGTCCCTACCCAAGGTTTGTGGAAGGCTGGAGGGGGATGGCACGAGACAAATGGCTTGGTCACTGTCTTCGGTCCATCCCCTCCAGGGTCCCTAGGGTTGGCCGCTGTCAGCAGACAGGCTACTGGGCTAGATGGACCTTTGGTCTGACCCAGGACGGCCATTGTAAGCTCAGGGCTCAGGGTCGGGGGTCTCAGTGGACCCCCTTGATTCTCTTACACACCTGCTCCTGGGTGGCCAGGCTGGCAGCTCTCCTGCCCTAGCCAGCCACTTTCCTGTGCCTAGTGCAGAGATCGTGGACGAGGTCCACGATGTCTGCACTAGCCCAGGCGGGTGCCCGCCTCTTGCAGTCCTGGGCAAGCTCCCGGGAGCCGCCAGCCTGGTCCCGGGAAGAGAGGGAGGGCTGGGGGGCATCAGGTGGGTGGCTCGATCCGTGCCAGGTGCAGGGTCTGCTGGCTGGGTGCTGGCAGGCTTGCACCTGGCACGGGCACCGTAGCCAGCCCGTGCCCCTTTAAGGGGTCCGGGGCAGGGAGGGGGGCAGATGAGTTTCCCTGGTGTTGGCCAGAGTGGCCACCAGGGAAACCTGGGGAGGGCTAGCCTCCCACTAGTTCGAATTAAGGGGCTACACACCCCTTAATTCGAACTAGGCTTAATCCTCATAAAATGAGGTTTTCCTAGTTCGAACTAAGCGCTCCGCTAGTTCGATTTAAATTCGAACTAGCGGAGCGCTAGTGTAGCGCCTATTAAAGTTAATTCAAACTAACGTCCATTAGTTTGAATTAACTTTGTAGTGTAGACATACCCTCAGTTAGTTTCTGTCTGGGAGCATGGAGGAAGCAGCCTCAGCAAAGGCTGGGGGGTTTAGAAGCCGAGATCCCTGCCCCATATCAAGGGGGGCTGAGGCATCCTAGGCCTGCCCTGTAACCTGATGACATCTGTGCTGTGCTATATACTGGGGGAGCAATAAACCACCTCTATTCTACTGGCTGGCGGAGTCTGTTCGTGCCATTTCAGGGGTGCAGGAGACGGGGGACCCCCAACACGCCGTCACACATGGACACTAAGAAGTTTGCACTGTCTGATCTGAGATAGTTCTGTGGCTAAAAAGGACTTAACTCCATCTTTTTAATGAATACGCTAATATTATCTATAGAGTCAAATTCTCTGCTGCTGTGAATAATCAATAATCCATTAATGAACGGTTCCTATTCACAACTGCAGAAAATTTGACTCAGTCACTACTTTTTTGTTGTTATGCCCAGGAACCAAAAAAGTGTGGGGATGCAGAGGTAAAAATAATTGGCTGGTATGTAGTACCTATAACCTCAGCTTACTCTAAAGACAAAAGTCATGGCATGTAGACCTGAACATCTGGGAGAATGCTAGTACCCAGAGATAAAACTTGTTTTCTTTACTTCTCTTAATTGGGCCGCTATTTGTTTTTAGTGTGTAGTAATAAGATTTGTTTCCTAGGTCTCTTAAAGTTGGCCTGAAAAAGCAACATCTGTAAGTATTAGAAGCTATCAATTATTACTGTGGCATAGTATTGAATATAAATGACCTACCATCTGCATAAATAAATACATGGTGTAGGACTACATAAGAAAAGCTTTCCCAGTGCATTTAAATTCACACATGAAAAATATGTGAAAAAAGAATTCACCTGAAAAGAAAATAATAAAAATGTACATACTCTGAAGCCTTCATAGAAATTAATGAATTTGGCCTCTTAGCAATAAACATATAGCTGTTCCTATTGATCAGTTTAAAAGGATGGGTGTAGAAAGAATGGCACCAAGCCATCCACTATTTATTGTTACAGCAATTTCAGATATGCTTGATATGCAATAGGCCTTAATGGGATAGTATGAGCTAGTGTTATTGAGCCTACTTAATCTACATTTATTTAGAAAGAGAATATCTGTTGATCCTAAGTGAGGTACTGAGTGTGCTGGCTAGAACTAGGCTCATTATCAGAAGGCTTTGTCTATCCTAGCCAAAGTCACAGCCTGCTTGGGTTACACAACACACTAGTACAAACAGAGGGGTGAATGCTGTGTGCTCAGCCCTGCCCTGTCCAGTAACAAATCTGCTTTTATTGTGGGAGGGAAAGTATAATGCTGCCTGGGTTTCCCTGCCATAAAGACTCTGGGGTCCAGTTGGCAGCAAAGTCTCCGTCTTTCCTGGAGTGTGTTATTGACTTGGCCATTAATAACACACACACAAAAACCACAGGGCCTCTTTACTCAAGACCCCAAGTCAGCCTCTGTCTCAGTTGAAATGTTACAGGAGAAAAAGGCAAACAATCTCACAGGTCCAGCTAGCCACTGTAGGCTCTGTGGTTTATCTGTGATGCCTCTTCCCAGAAGAGGTGAACTGGATGAAATATAGACCACTACATTAACAAACAACATCACAAAGGCTACCTGTCAGCTCAAGAAGCTTAACTTCTTGTTCCCTGCAGGGCTTGAATGCATCCCTGCTGTAGGAATAGGAGTAACAGATTTTATTTCCAAGCCAGAATGCTTGCAGCCAGTTGGATTCCTCCCCCCCCCCCCCAAAATAGAAAGGCCAGCAGATCCCATTACAGGGAGATCGGTGGAGGGCAGCCTTTGGAACACAGCCTGCAGTGGAGGGGCAGGAGGGATGCCCTCACTGCAGAAATGGTATGATACATCTAGATAGAGCTGGAGAGTTTTCTTGAAACCAGCATGTTGTCTGTGCTATAAGACACAGTAATGGCTAGCATACAGACCAGTTCTCCAGCCTGAGATAAATCCTGAGACTCTCTCCAATACATTCACAATGAAAATTCAAGCCTGCAATGACTCCTACCTCATTCCGCAAAGATTTGTCCTCCTAGGGCCACCCTCCAACAAGAGACCACCACTCCTTCCTCAGTGTTGTCTTCTCTGACACTCTTTGAGATGCAGATGAGCCTGAAGTTAAACCCCCTCCTCCCAGATTCCACCTATTAACTAGCATGCTTTACTCACAAATGATAACATGGTTTCCTTTCCTCCACACTTATACCACGGTTGCCTGGCCACTTACACAATAGCCAGAGGTACCAATCACACATTGGATGCCTACATTTGGGCATCCAGGTTTCAAGCCACCACGGTTTTTTATTCTTATTGTTATAAGCAGTACTTTTTTGTGACGGTACCATCACCTATTTTTCCAGAGGGGTCTCCCACCGACCCCTACCTTCCCCTGTTCCCCCCCCCTCCCGGCAGTAGAGAGGAAAATTACATTAACTGCGTGTCGGCTGTGGATCCAGCCGGAGTGACTGTAACTGACCAGAACGTCCTGAATGCGGCTGCTTTGGCGCACCCTCGCCCCCTCCTGCTCCCTCTCCCCCTCTCCCACCGACCCCTACCTTTCCCTGTCCCCCCCCCCCCCCGGCAGTAGAAAGTTACATTAACTGCGTGTCGGCTGTGGATCCAGCCGCAGTTAATCAATTACCCTAACAACTTGAAGCAGCTGCCGGAGCACTTCTGGGTTGCAGTTGGTGCCGGACCATCAGGCGTACCGGACCACTGGATGCCGGACCACCGGAGTTTTACTGTACTGTATGTGAAACATTAATTAGGGAATGTATGTAAGAGACAGAGTGCTTGGACAATGAATGAATAGTTTGAGAGGTGCCAGCCTGAGAATGCAGCAACAAGGGGCTGAAGAAGGCGTCAGGTGTCAGTGCAACCAAAAGGTGTCAAGTGGAGAAAACCAAGTACTGGAGGTCCACCCTATGAGATCACTGACGAGCACCTGACAGCCACCCTGGACATCAGCATGATGCAGCAATTCCCATAGACTGGCATAGGAAGAAATTCCAATAAGAACTAGACTAAAAGACTATGGAGTCAGAGTCCAAGGTTCTGCTGCCAGCCTACCAGGAGCTTCAGATGCGCATCTGATCAGGACTTCGCTCCCCACTACCATCACTTGTGTACAGAATACCTGGCCAGTATTCTGTCACAAGCAACTTCCAGGCTGGTAACTATAACAAATACACAGAACCTGAATGAATGGATGAATGATTAAATGAATGTTTATATATATATATATATATATATATATATATATAAAGTGTATAAGGGTTAAGTAGTGATAGGAATAAGTAGTTAAACAACGTTGTTTGCTTCTATCTTTTCTTTATTCTTTATTATTATCTTTACAATAAATGTGGCTTTTTGCCTTATCCCCCTCATAAGATCCTGCTTGCTTTTATTGATACAACACACCTGTTTTCCTGGTGCCGCTCATCTCCTGACGGAAACCTGCTCAGGACGTGAGGTATTTTTTTTCTTCCCAGCACTTAAAGGGGCCGTGACGGCATTTCGGCCCTTTTTTTCCCCCCTCAACCAGTTTGAGCCTGGAGTACCTCCCCCTTTTTTCTTACAAAAAAAGCACTGGTTATAAGTAAAGTAAAGTAACGCCCCCAAAGGTATGAAAAATATTTGCATCATAGTGTCTCCTTAGATAATAGGATTCTCAGGGTAGGGAATCTGTCTTTATCTTTCAATACAGCCTGGAACATACCCTCAGTGTATGAATGAATAGCGTTATGCTGATTAATGGCGAGTTTTGGTACAATACAACATCAAAAGACAATTAGAAGATCAACTAATAGGAATTAGGGACTTAACTCCCATTTACTGATATGAGTTCTCATAGTTCTAAAGCATTATGACCTAACAGTAAAAACTGGAAACAGAAACAAAAAAATGTACCATTATTCCTTGGTATGATTAGTGCACTAGCTGCAAAGCTCTGTATTTAGGCATTAATACCATACTCCTCATCATAGTACCTCAGTATCTGTTGAAAGGAATGAAAAGCTTCTGGAAGTGACTTTAAAAAACCTTAAAGGTATCTGAATACAATCTGTGCTTTCATAGATATTCCATTCAGGACTTTTCACCTCTTAAGCCTTTTATTGTTCTCAGTATCTTGTTTAACGCCTCGGTGGTATGGATTCACAGAGCAACCACGGAAAGGATGTGTGGACTGGAGTGGCATCTTGGATCAATGGCCTCATTCTTAAATGAGGCACTAGACAAAGGAATTACAGTCCCTGCATTAAGGCAATACTTGGATTCTCTTGTGAAAGGGACATCTTTTACAGGCTATGAAGACTAATTTCAGGTTCTACCCTTTTGCACTTTGTTAGGGAAAGTAAGTTTCTGTTGCACTCCCTATTAGCTAGAAACTTTACCATGTTGGCTATAGTCAATAGTTGCAAGATTTCCTTTTCATAAGCCCAGGAGAGAACACTTTCCTTTGCACAGTTGTATTTAGAAGACTCTCACTTTTTGAATTCCCAGATCAGAAGTAACAGTGGTGTACTGATGCCTGCCACAAACCAGAAGAGAGAGAAAGAGAGAGAGAAATAGATACACACACACACACACACACACACACACACACACAGCGCTAACAAAGGCAAGTTTCCATTGCATACCTTGACACTAGCATTATTATTTCTAAGACAAAAATTCTTGCTTTCATTCTTTTGAACAGGGCACTTCTTTGTGCAGAACACAAGACCTCATTAGACAAACTTCCAAGAGTCTTCAGATTAGCTAAGTATTTGCATATGAAAAACAGAGAGAAATGCAAAGCCCACATTTTATTACTGAAAGTGTTACCCATTTTATACAGTCTCTAAAAAAGGTAAAGAATTGATATAAGAATTTAAACACATGACATGAGACCAAAACTACATTATATTGTTCATTTAATACTATGTATACATTTTCTTTTGGCCTAGATGTAGAACAGAGCTTTTCTTATTGGTCAAGCTTGCTCTGATTATACTCTAGAAATCATAAGATTTATTTCATTATCATAAAAGAGAAGATTGTCAAACTATTCCTCCTATCTGATGGAATATAAAACACCAGCATCACTACAGGCCAGCTGGACTTCAAACCCATTCTGCAAAATTAATGTTTGAGGAATTTTGATTGTTTTTGTTGTCAAATTAGCAAGCTTTTTCTCTGCTTACATAACTTTCTGCACAAAGACTTACAATGTATTAGAGTGCCCTGTTAGCATGAATATGGCCTAGAATATAATCCTATTTTGTGTCAACCAATCATATCAGGAAAAGTAGATTTTTACCTTTCTGGGCTCCATTGCACGGTATTTAAATTAAGTGAGAACACACTGCTAATTTATAAGTTTATCTATTTTATTTTAATAGTGTGGTATATCAACACATGTGCCAAAGCTTTTGGCACAGTTTCATTTCTTAGCTTAAGGCTGGTGTGCAATTGCAGCATTAATATGAAATATTTTATTCTGTACTGGAGAATTATGAATCCTTTGATTTCAGCTGCTATTTTCTCTCAGGATAACTGGCTATCAGGAGAGTGGCACATTAGCCTTGGTTTCTTGTGTATAAAACATGAGATTGGTTATCAAAGGTAACAACAATTCACAAATTGGTAAGAAATAAGGCCTCTGCATTTTCCAGGATAGCAACAGGATGGTGTGCTAGGATCATTGCTACTTGCCTCCCTGAACTGTGGACTCCTTTTGTGAGTGACAAAAATTCCTCCTCATGGTGGTGCTGGAATTACCAATGCTAACTGTGCCAGGTGACAAACACTTATGATGTGTTTTCTAAATCCAGTTTGGGTGTAATGGTCTCTGTACAGCTTTGGTGCTACCTAATATTGTTGTTGGCTCAAACAATATTGCTGGCCCCACTCTTGGTCTAGTCATTGCAAGTGGGATAACTATAACCTCCTTTGATTTGAAAGTGGTACAAGTACTTTCTGTTAAGGAAAAGGGACTGTTTTGATGGTTTGCCCTGGGAAATTAATACAATGTTTCCAGAAGCATCTAGGGGCAAATTCTGTACCTGAGACACACCACTCAGTGGGATTTTATAATAATTTATTGTCATTGCCACAGATGAGGTGGCCCATAAGTGCCTTTTTCCCCTGGCTGTTGCCACACAAGTTACCTTGGGTTTCAAAGGATCTATGACAAATGAAGAGAGAAGGAAGATTTTTTGAACTACAGCATCCATGAGAACTCAATCCCCATTTTTATTCTGAGTCATGGGTAAGTTAGGCATTCTTTGCGCCCTTCACTTAGCAGCTGATTCAGCCACCTCTTTGTCAGGAAATTGTTTTTGAAAAATAACCAACAGTCAATCAGATTCCAGACTGAACTTTCTTCTTCTATAAAAACAGTGTGCTGCATTAAGGAGACAATGGCTGCATTCTCTTTCCTTGAATTTCAGCCACTGATGCACCTCTCTGGAGTTGAAGGAACTTCATTCCAGAACGTGTGCTTTGAACCCAAGTCTTTTTGGCTGATGAAGGCCATTGAGGGAGCACTGGGCTGAGTACTCATGGAGATCAAGGTTGTATCCATGAAGAAAGGCAAGTGCCAGCTTCTCTTCAAGACGTGTCTCTCAGCCTATGCTCAAGAAACCAATCTGTTAACACTCTGGCTGGCCCAGCGTTATCCGGTGTCAAATCTTCTCTTCATGGTCAAGGTGGTTGAAAAGATTGTGGCAAGAGACTTTTCACATCCCAGGAATGAACACCAAACAATTGTCTTATGTAGTGAATTAGAATTTTAACAATTGTTTTATTCAACTTAAAGTGGGTGAATAATTCTAGAATGAATTTTACATCAGGTATATTTATGATATTATAGCCTCTTAGTGGACCAACTGTTACAATTAATTAAATCCTTACAACTTTTGAATTAGTGTACTGAAGAAGGCCAGAAAAAATTATAAAGGAGTTAAAAGTTGAAGTGAAAAAGAATGGAACAGTTGCCATTTTGGAATAGTATGAAATGTTCACTTAAATTTGTGAAAAAGCATAGAATTGTTCTTTTGCTAAATTAGATGAGCATTTGCTAATAGTACATTTACAAATTAAGTATGCATTAATGATAATTAATATTCATTCTTAGTTTTTTCAGACACTTCTTACCAAATTAGTGCATTTTAAAAGAAGTTTCCAAAGTATTACATTTAGGGTTTTTTTATTCCATTTTTTCAGAACTATTTGCATAAGTAAAAAAAATAAATAAATTATGTTAATTTAGAAGTAAAGGAACAATTGCTTAGGTTTGAAAAGAACCTAGGAAACAGTTTCTTCTGAGCTTTTAGTTTAGATTGTATTGAGCAATTTTTCCTTTGCACCATGCAAGGATGGAGAGAAACAGCACAGAATTAGAGAAATAACTATTACAACAAGCTAGGAGATATTACAAAATGCATAGCAGGCTTCTTGGCAAACTGAAATTGGGGCTAGTGAATTCAAAGGCAAAATAAAACATGAGCATTGAGATACATAATGGCATCATGCTGTCTCACTGCATGGGAGAATATTTTATGTACATTGCAAAGGAGTGTTTGAATTGAGAAGTTAGCTCCCACACTAGCTTCAAAGCAGTGTGTGAGTGGGATGTATACCATGTATAATATAGACTGTGATAGATCATGCCTCGCTTACTGAATTCTCTCAACCTGTTAAACTTATTGCCTGCGGTCTTAAATATTATGCTGTGAGAACACTGATTTTGCAATAAAGTAGGTGTATTTTAGAGCTAATGAATATTTTACAAGGCATTTTCCTGAAGTCAGAGAATATTTACATTTGGCTATGGTTAGGTGAATAAGACAGCATTTAGTGGTATTAAGCAATTTTCCCTGCATTTTTGTGGATTTAGCTAACTCCAGGAATTGCAAGGGGGCAGGAAAGGAAAGAACCACCCCCAGATTTTCCACTTTTAAAAATGAAGACACATCCATACAAAAATGGAAAGGCAAACAAACCCTATTACTGAGCTTCAGCTCTCTCACCCTATGCCTACTCCCATTCTGATCACTGTAGATTTTTTTAAAATAATCTGGAAGCCTTAATAATAATTGTTTTTGGATTATGATACTTTAAGAATTGACAGAAAGAAAGCTTTGTATGGTAATGATATATAAAACAACTGGGTAAGAGCAGAGACTGCCTGCTGAGAGAGATAATGGCTTACCTTTAATTGTCCAGTTAGGATTTAGTACCTGATCTGAAGCCATAGGACCTCTTCTTGAGATCAATGGGAACTTTTCTACTGATTTCTATGGGCTTTGGATCAGGCCCATTGCTTACAGAGAAGCACATTCTTGGGCCTCTGCTTCCAGCAAATCACTGACCAAAACTCTAGTATCTTTACAACTTGGCCTCGTGACCTCTCTTTCTTCAAACCTGAAAGAGGTACACTGTGATCCCACTGAAAGAGCGTAGCAGCCCTTAAGGTTTGTCAGGGATAACTATATGTATGTATCTTTGATTCTTCAGAGAAGACAAGCATGTACTTCTGAATGAATCAATCACAATTTATACCTTCAGATAAAATCCATGCTAGATAGCAGTTCTTTGCTCCAAAGTGAATCAAAGAAATTACTGTTAAAGAGTAACCCTTATTTTTGTAAAGGAAAACCACAACACATAGTAGCCAAATGAGATGATGACACCATCTAACTGCAAACTTAAAGCAAAAATAACTGTTTAAATAGATATTTCATAATCCATAAGGAGGCAGAGAACTGGATAGTCTTAATACAAAACACAAACAACAAAGAGCAATTCTGATCTTATTCTGGATGATCATAGTAAAATAGCCAGGAGTAAAATTCTATGGTCTAACATAGTGTGTCATGCTACAACATTGGAACTGAAGTCTGCCAAGATGCATTAAGCTATGTTCATAAAGTGCCACCCAGTGATTTGGGCACTGTACAAAAAAATAAACAATACATTTAACTGCTAGAAAAAGTGACTGGAGGTCAGACAATAGAGAGACATGGTAATGTAATGTTCAACCTTCTATCAGAAGAGTCTGAAAGTGAGATTTTCATAGACACAAATGGACATTTTTAAAGTCAATATGCCTTTGAAAATCTCACACTTGGTCTCTTCTAATTGCAATTCTAATGTAGGTAGTTGCTAGACTTTGGTATCCAAGCTACTCAGTGGTAAGACCTTTTCGGAATGGATATGAAGGTGGAGGGTGGGGGTAATCGTGACTGGGTTCATAACCTTCCTTCATCACCCAAAACCAAGAGGGAGAGAATCAAGCCCCTGGGGTCTGAAATACTTTTCATTCCATTGGCTGAAGTCACTGCCACTAGGAAAAAAGAAAACCCTATAGAAAAAAGGTGTCCATAGACATTCTAGTATTTTAGTGATTCGCCAAGGACTTAGCAAAAGAATGTTCCTGAAACAGTATTTCAACCCAATAACTCCTTCGTGAGGCCAAAGACTAGGGCTTATCCGAAAACCAACTGTTGTTTAATATATTTGGTGCTGTTGTAGCTATGTTGGTCAAAGGCTATTAGGGCACATCTACACTATGGCTGTGTCTAGACTACATGCCTCTGTTGGCAGAGGCATGTAGATTAGACAGATCAGCAAAGGCAAATGAAGCCGCGATTTAAATGATCGCGGCTTCATTTACATGGCTGCCGCGCTGAGCCGACAAACAGCTGATCAGCTGTTTGTCGGCTCGCCGCTAGTCTGGACGTTCCCCCTGTCGACATCAAAGCCCTTTGTCGGCAGCCCCGTTATTCCTCGTTGAATGAGGTTTACCGGGGCTGCCGACAAAGGGCTTTGATGTCGACAGGGGGAACGTCCAGACTAGCGGCGAGCCGACAAACAGCTGATCAGCTGTTTGTCGGCTCAGCGCGGCAGCCATGTAAATGTAAATGAAGCCGCGATCATTTAAATCGCGGCTTCATTTACCTTTGCTGAACAAACAAATCTACATGCCTCTGCCGACAGAGGCATGTAGTGTAGACGTACCCTATGAGAGAAGGTCAAATCTACTATGGCCAATTTCTGAGCACCTGATTTTGAGAAGTTGAAGGTCCGTGTCCTCACTATGGGGGAAGAATTGAATGTTGTCCACTGTAGCACATCCCCATTAAGGAGCCTACCATCAACTCAGGGAGTGAGGCACCATGGGTAGCTTTGCAGTCTGGACTTCCAGTGGCTGCTGAGTTCAAAATTCTTCTGTGGTTGGTTAGAGGGGCTCAGGTCAGCTGTGTCCCATAAGGCACTCCTCTAATTCCTTCCCCTTTGCACAAGAGAAAGAGGAGGCAGTGTTCTCGCGCCTTTTTGTGCCCTGGTTGCCAGAGCATTGTAATCATGGAGCCTGGTGTACAGGAAAGCATTGTCATACTCATGTCTGTCATGGTGCACCTCATGGTGCTGTATGTGGAGAGTGTACACATGTTGCTCCATCAGGAAGTGGATGAGGACGAAGCTTGGCATGGCATGGAGATACTGTTCCAGCAAGGCCTGGTGCTGATACTAGTGCACACACCAGTCAATTCTCTGGACACATTGGAGTGCCAGTTCTGGCACTGTGAGACAAGCTCAGACTTGAGCTGCATCGTCATACAGGCATGTGGTGATCAGCAGTGGCTGCAGAACTTCCGCATGCACAAGGCCATGTTCCTGGAACTCTGCAAATGGCTCATCCCTGCCCTGAGGCACCAGGATACCCAGTATAAGACCTGCTCTGACCATGGACAAGAGCATGGCAATTGCCTTATGGAAGTTTGTCACACCAGACAGCTACCGGTCAGTGGGGAATCAGTTTGGGGTAGGGAAATCTAAAGTGGGGGCTGTTGTCATACAAGTGACATCCTGCTACAGAGGGTTGTGACTTGGGTATGTGGACAACATAGCGGCTGGCTTTCCTGCCATAGGCTTCCCTAACTGAAGTGGTGCCATAGAACACATGAACCCATCTTGGTCCCCAGACACTATGCCTAAGAGTACATCAATTGCAAGGGTACTTCTCCATGTTGCTGCAGGCACTCGTGGATCACAAGGGCTGCCTCACCGACACCAGTGTGGGATGCTTGGGAAAGGTGTGTGATGCCCACATCTTTTGCAATGCCTGCCCCTTCCAAAAGATGCACAGCAGAGAGGTGGATGTGCCTATAGTGATCATGCATGACCCAGCCTACCCCTTGTTCTCGTGGCTCATGAAGCCCTACACAGGCGGCCTGGATCCCAGTAAGGAGGATATCAATAATAGGCTGAGAAGGCGCAGAATGGTGGTGGAATATGTCTTTGGATGTTTAAAGGGAAGGTTTAGGAGTCTCCTGAACCGCTTCAACCTCAGTGAATGCAACATACCTTTTATGGTGTCAGCCTGTTGTGTACAAGAACAAAGGGAAACTTTTGTGGCAGGCTGGGGAGCTGAGGCAGAGCGCCTAGCCTGAGAGTTTGAGCAACCAGACACCAATGCCATAAGGAGAGCACAGCAAGGGGCAGTGCAAATCAGAGAATCCTTG
Organism: Pelodiscus sinensis; assembly: GCF_052426305.1. Taxonomy (NCBI): domain Eukaryota; kingdom Metazoa; phylum Chordata; order Testudines; family Trionychidae; genus Pelodiscus; species Pelodiscus sinensis. The sequence goes on along the minus strand of NC_143061.1, from coordinate 39,383,778 downwards.
AAAGACAGTTTTATGCAAGGCTTAACAAAAGAATGTAAGAACATAAGAATGGCCATACTGGGTCAGACCAATGGTCCATCCAGCCCAGTATCCTGTCTGCCGACAGTGGCCAATACGAGATGCCTCAGAGGGAGGGAACACAACAGGTAATCTTTACGTGATTCCCTCCAATGTCACCCACCACCAGAGAAACAAAGGCGAGGGACACCATTCCTACCCATCCTGGGGCCATTGATGGTTCTAACCTCCATGACGCTATCTAGCTCTTTTTTGAACCCTGTTAAAGTCCTAGCCTTCACCACATCCTCTGGAAAGGAGTTCCAGAGATTGACTGTGCTTCTTTTGAGACTCTTCTCTATGGCTCTCCACAAGTTGCCCCTGTATTCCCTATTAGTATGTCTACACTTGCTCCCCATCTCGAGTTAGGCATACAAATGTATTGTACCGAAATTGCTAATGAAGAGCGGAATTTAAATATCCTGTGCTTAATTAGCATAACTGCATCTGGCCTCCATTTTGAAATTGCATTCTTGCAAAATAAAACGCCCCGTGTAGCAGCATTATTTCGAGAGAAAACCCTTCTCTCGAAATAACTGTTACTCCTCATACAATGAGTTTTAATAGTTATTTCGAGAGTACAGTACAAAGATTTTCATTGGAGAGTCAGAGGCAACCTTTCTAACAGTAAGCAGTGTTAAAAACATTTTAATTAATTTCTTTTTAAAGTATATATTTTTAAAATCCACAAATATTTATTAGCAGTTTGATAAATGATCTGCAAAAAGAGTGAAGTATCAAATTCCAGAAACTTGTCAAGGGCATTTGAATTCCTCAATAGTCAGGGTAAAAGGGGAATATAGAAAAATTGCCAGATATAAATGTTTCTTTCTTCCATGCGCCAAACACCCAGCCCTGCTGTAAAGAGCTGGCTTTGGTCCAAAAATGCCCAGAGTGTAATGACCACAGAACAGTGCTTCAGCCAGCTATGTGAACCAGAGAGAGAAAGAAAGGTCAAGTAAATTGTTGCTGTGTGTTTCTTTCCCAAAATGATTTCCAGACAAGCTTTTTTAACTTTAAATTGCAAAAGTCGTAATGGATTAATACCAACTCAGGAAGAAAAACAAGATGGAAGACTGCTTCTAGTGATGAAGTACTGAGTCATTGTACATTACAGGAGTCACTGTACACCAATCAGGGCTCTCTGGGTGTTCCAGGCTGGCAGTCTGGCTTAATGGTGATACTCTGGGGTGTAATACCTGCTGGTAACAGTTCAAAGGGGCTCCACTGCCTAGCAGCACTTTATCAGAGATAGTCAACTAGCAACAAGAGCTGGGAGGTTAGGGGAGCCTGGGTCTACCCTACTTCACCAGATTCTGGCCCAGGGCCCTTTGAAACAAGGTACTCTGACACAGAGATCATGTCCCAGTACCCGAGGCACATTCCCTGGGCCACATTCTACACTGGTCCCTTTCACTCTGGTGTCATTTCTGAGGTTGGATGTGGGGTGTGTCTTGCAGCTCCTTAGTTGGCAACAGCTCCCACGACTAGCTGGCTTCATGTGGTGCAGCTAGGAGGCCCATGTGGTAGCTTGGAGTCCTAACAGCTTCCTGGAAAAAGGAACCATTTTCCTTCTCAGTCATCCCAGATTGAGGGCATGTCTATACGTACCAGAGGATTGGCGCTGTGATGCTTGATTCCCCGGAGATTGGTGCTGTGGTGATCGATCCTCCGGGTATTGGCGCTGTGGTGATCAATTCCCCAGGGATTGATTTAGCAGGTCTAGTGAAGATCCATTAAACTGACCGCAGATTGCTCTCTTGTTGACTCTGGTACTCCATGAAAATGAGACGTGTAAGGAAAGTCAATGGGAGAATTTCTCCCATCAACCTTCTGTAGTGGAGACTCTGTAGCAACGCGACCTAAGGCGCGTCAGCTCCAGCTATGCTACTCATGCAGCTGGAAGTGCATAACTTAGGCTGACATTGCCTGAATTGAGCTGCTCACTTTTGAATGCTCCCTCTATTGGAAACAGGCCCGGCGGGGTGGGAAGTGTGACCTCTTGGGCCAAGACCTCCTCCTTAAACCCTGTTTCACCTGTACAGGTTTGGTATGCCTAGCTACATGGATATATCCTACTCTGGGAAAAGTTTTACAGCATAAACAGCCAGCATTACAGTGGGCCCTTTGTTACACTTAGAGAAACAGAACTAGCAGAATCTTGTCTGGAGGAAAAGGCAAGATGCTGTTTATTGTGAATGCAGAATTCATTTACTGTCCCTAGCTATTAAAAGTATCCACCACACACACATACACTTGTACATGCAGTTCCATGGACGGGATATAATTACCAGCCTCCATTGCTCATGCTAGTCTACTGGCCAGGCAGTCTAGACATGAGGAGAGGAGCTAGGTTGTGTCAGTGTGCTCTGATGCGCCTGGAGGATGATTGTCCCACTGTCTTAGGGGAACACGAGTCATCAGTTAACGGCAGGATGACTTTGACCTTTTCTTGGTAGGGCTTTTGTCTCTCTCTTTCTTGGATGGATTCTTTTGCAGGGCTCACCTGTATTGTTTTTCCATCAAAGGTGGTACTGGCAGCTGGTCACTCACATGGGTTGGCTTCCAGAACTGATCCCTTTACCCACAGACATCCAAATTCACACTTTTAAATGAGATTACAGACACGCACCCCTAACTTTAAACAGAGTTAAAGCAGTACAAAGTTTAAAATGGGGTTTCAGTTAAAACATAGGTAGGTCATTTTAGTAACAATGTATTAAAAATAATAACAGATTCTTCAAAGACAATTCCTAACAGGTTACTAGCAAATTAATCCAAAGGTAGTTAACATGGTTTCATTTATAAAATCCCATTCATAAAAATTGGCCCACAATTCACGAGGTTACATTACATTACATTGGCAGACATAACTCATTAAAAAGGTGATTTAATTTTGCAGCCTCACACCTGGACAGCAATTTGATATGAAGGGACAGAAAAGCCAGGAATAAGTTTAGGGACATGAACTTGCCTTAGAAAAGTTCCATAGAATCATATGATACAATTAGGTTCTAATTGCTATAAAATTGCTCTATGAATTACAGTACAATGTTCAGCTTCCAGGTGGCATCTACATATTTAAAATTATGTTTTCCAGCACATATTGAACATTTTATCATTTAATGAAAAATAAATCTGTGGTGCTAGTTATTTTAAGTACACTGACATTCAGATTATTTTGCTACCCAACTTACTGAATTGATTTAGGGGGCAAGAGAAACTTGTTAAGGCAACTTAGTATTTTTGTGTTTTGGCAATGAAACAAATGACTTGGTGAAATGAGAACATTTAATGCCCTTCTCTCCTTTCCCTTACAGTTCTTTATAAATCACGCTTCTGTAAGAATTACTCTTTTGTGTTTTGGATTTGTAATTTGGAATAAGATGGGTTTTACACAGTATGTCACCTCTTACGGACTGATCCTGGGTAACTGATTCTTTTCCATGCCTTTGCAGATCCATATATCTCAGTACAATTATACCAAATTAATTGGTAATAAAGGCACATTGAATTCTCCAGAAATAAACTTACCCATTGTTAAATATTTTGTCTGATCATCACTTCACTAGACAAAACTATTTTCTGTCCCTCTGGACAGCATTATACAAATTATTTAAATGGAATAATATGCCCTAGTTTGAAATAAACTGAGCAAAGTGTCAAGTTGCAAGAATGAAACATGTTCCCTAAATTTTGTTTGCACTTAGATATTTCTTATGATCCTGAACTTATTTGGCTTTGACATGAGTTCTGCTCAGTACAGATCAAGTTATTGAACACATAATTTAGACAATTCAACTGTAGAGAAAATTGTCATCATGCCCATCCACTGTAAGCACCTGCTCATTCTCTGAAGAGATTGGATTGAACTATGCTGACCTGTTGCTACTTAACCCAGGCAAATGAAGTTCCATGACAAAAAGGAAATTTACAGTAAGCAGCATTGAGTTTATACACCTGGAATGGATACGTATGTCTGCGAAAAATGAAAAGTCTCTTGTCATGAAACCAGTCAGGAGCGTCAGTGGGAAAAGTGACCTGTATAGGCTACTTCAATGTCTTTGCTGTTTGCTGACTGAATAGAACAAATAGAATAGGCCAGATGCTCAGCTGGAATCAAGGGATATAGCTCCATTGAAGTCAATGCAGCAACATCATTTTATAGCAATGGGGCATCTGGCTGACTGAGTTGTATTTAAAAATGCTGAGCAAGGATTTACAATATAAGGTAAATATGCAGTTGATAATATACAGCACATAGCTCCAACCACGCAGAGCCCTGCTGACTTCAGTCTGACTGCCCATGGTCTGACAGTTACACAGTTGAGGCCTAACTCCGCTGCATTTTATTAAAACTACTTGTGCCATTGTAAGTTCAACTTTTGTAGAACAGTGTGGCTTTGTTGTATAACAGGGACCTTCCATTCTATGACATTTCATTGCGTGGGGTGAGCATAGGTTAATGGCGTTATACCACAGCAGTGATTTTGGATGAATTATTGAACATACTGTGCATAAACTTCTGTCACATACTAACTAGAGAAATCATTATAAATATAGTGCTGCCCACAAAATTCAAATTTCAAAGCAGTATGCCTGTGGGAAGCTTTTAAACTGCAAGCACATTTTATTCCTCTCTGTGTGCTAAAATGAGAACTCCATATAATTCATATTTTAGCATAGGTCTAAAGAGACACCACCAGCAAGCCCATCACACAAGTATTTGGTTTTCAAAAAAAAAAAAAAAAAAAAAAACAGAATGTACAATTCATAATTACCACTGACATTAATATGGTTTCAAGTGCAGTTTTCCCCCTTTCTTTTCTTTTTATAAGAGTCAAAAAAATGGTGTGAACTATGGCAGATATTAAAGAAACTGATGTCATGCATACTAATTTTAATGTGCATCAGAAATCTCATATCTAGGTCACCAGCTGACAAATTGTTTCAGCCAATGAATGAAATTTGCTAATTTTGCCTGAATATGGGAGCTCTTAACTATGTCACTGGGTGCTCTTAAAACCTTTGCAGGGGGGAGAGCAGCCCAACACCATAGCAAATTTTTTTTCCCAAATTCTTTTTTTTTTTTTTGCTTCGCAATTCACCTTAAAATCAAATAAAAAAAATTGTCTAGTATTTTCCACAATTATGAATGTCAAACACTATAGGAATTTGCATTGGCTACAGAAATGTTAACAGTAATATATATGCACAATACACATTATTTTGATTTTATGCCAGAATATATAAAAAGGATATCTGCTTACAGATTTTAACGTTTTTAAAACAAGACCATCGTACTTAAAGTTATGTGAAAAATAAATTGCCCACAAATTTAATTCCATCCCTATATAAACTACAGTGTAAAAAAATAACTAAAGTTTGGTTATTTTTCCTTGACAGGGTTGGGAAAAATGGAGAGAATGGGGGAAAAAGTGTCTAGTAACATGACTGATACGGAAAGGATTTCTGAGCTTATAGTTGTGAGAAGTCCCCCTCTTCTCCTGAAACAAGGGTGTTTTTTAAAGGCAATCCTACAAACACGTATGCACATGCTTAACTTAATATACAAAAAGGTTTTTCAAAAACCTAAAACATACATAAGATCCCAAAAGAAGAAAAAGGTTAAAACAGTTTTTAAAAAACAAAGGCACGCTACTAAGGTGTGCTGATAACAGGCTGAACTTTATTTCTTGGCCTCTACTACCTCGATATGAGTTAGAATTACCAAAGACACTGACTTGTGTCACGTGACAGGGGAATTAATCTTTTTAACTGTGACCTTTGTCAGGTGACCAAGGCATCACATTCCACAGCTTAAAGTTATATTTGGCACACCAAGATTCAATATTTTTTATGGCCCTTGAGATGTCATTCTGGCAAAGAAACCAAGAAGTCTGCAACTCTCACCCTTCCAGCATGTAATTTTGTTCTATGTGTCCTAGATAGTTACATTTTGAAACATCCTCAAATGTTCTCCTGTCAGTGTGTTGTTACAAGCAAAGTTCAACTAAACTTTTACAGACCCTGAAGAGTGGGCAAAATTTAGTCATTTCACTATCAAACAGCATGAGCATAGACATTCAACCAATGAGGGGGAGAAACTTCCTGAAGGACAGCTGGAGAAGAGGATGAAACTGTCAGATTAGAGCCTTTATGCCTAAGAAGTGACATGTAATACTAGTTTTTAAAAGCATGTCATCAACACAACTACGCCAATATATTTATCTTAAACCATTTTGCTTATTCATAAAGATCTGACATTGGAATGTTTAGTGTAGTTCAAACTTTTATGACCTTTTTTTTTTTTGAGAAGTCAAGATTTGCTAACATCTCAGCCATTCCATACTCAAAGCGTTTTTTTGAAAAGATGTTAAGTTGCTATTACTAAAATTTTATCTCCCCAGAGACCTTTACGTTCTATAATTTAGAAAAACAGAAACAGCAAGAGTTGCACGTTTGTAAGTCTGATTTTTAATGACTGAAGTTTTAAGGATTTAGTGGGCTTCTAACTTTGAAACCATGGTGATGACTTTTACAAATACCATATTAACATAAGCTGCAGATTTTGATTTTCTGAAGGGTACCCAGCACTTAATGTCTTTGAACAAGGCTTTGTCAATTTTAGCTATATTAATCCTCTTTTAAAAGGTTCCATTAACAAACACTGGAACAAACAAAGTCCTTTAGAATGATCTAATCTATAAGACAGAATGCTGTACTGTCTCTAGTTCAATCCGCATTTAGCAAATAAAACTATTTCAGTATTTGGCTATTTTAGCTAGAGCTCATGCTCCTCACATAATATTCCGAGTTACATGAAACAGTAATTACTGTGTAGCAATCTGAATGTACATCTAAACAACTGGGAAGTTTCATTTAATTAAAAACAAACAAACACAAAATGGAAATCTTTTCTACCTTTGAATGTGTAAAGAGGTCTTATGTACGATGCTTACGTTTGTATATGTCTGCAGCTCTTAGTACATTTTTTTACAGTATAACTTATTATTTTTCCTGTTGGCCTATTTCCTGTCCAGGTTGTATGAAAGACTATTTTTCAAAAGGTCTAAACATGCTCAGCATACCATTTGCTAAATATTTATTTGCCCCTAAAAGTAGGTATTAGAAAGAGTAATGTCAATGTGTCGCCAGCAAAATTAGATTTGATTCAAATTCCAGACAGCCAAACAAGACTGCAGCTTATAGTGGTTCAGATTCTATTCCTTTGGCTCACATCAGGTAGTATTTTAGTATGCAAGTAGCCCTGTGGGAGGAAGACTCTGGTCTCAACAAGCACCCACTGGCATAACCAGGTTAATGAGACCAAGGCAATGGAGGTAGCAGCACTTGTAGTGAAGGTTGCCTGACATTTTCCATTGTAAAACCCTATTTTAATTTGCTCACTACTTTGCAAAACTGTAACCATTCAGGCTGACATTTTCCATTCTAAGTGTCTCCTTCAGGGTGAATCTTTTTGGAAAGTTTCAGCTAAAATGGTTCAGTTATTTCCAACAACAAGAGGGAGGAAAATACATTGTTTCATCCAGGTTAAAAACATGTGGACAACAGCTTCACATAGATGCTCTAGCACCTCTAAGGTTTACAGCAAAGGCTAATAATGTGGCAAGGTCATTGACCTGGAATAAGGGATAGATAATTTGCTTTTTCTGTGCAATCAAAATTGGCCAAGTGATAAGTCCTGAAATCTGTCGCTCCACACTAGTAGAGACTTAGATGAATTTGGCAGTTAAATTCCCTAAAGATTCCATCTGGACTGAGCATGTTACATCCCTCACAACTCCTTCCTACATGCCTACCAGAATGCACATGCACCATCCCCTCGGAGAGGCTGACGTTCCAGCCCAGGACACAAGGCCTGAGCAGGACTTTCCCTGAGATTGCTCCTTTGGCACCAGGCACCAAAACTGAAAAAAGATGCCTCTCCTGTACTTCAGCTGCTGGTTCCCAGGCAGCATGGAAGAAAGGAAGCAGCCTGACTCCACCGCAGAAAGGTGGCAGAGGGGAAAGTATTAGGGAGATTAGGAGGAGGGGCAGCTAGGAGGAGGGGCTGACAGGAGCCAGTGATGGGAAATCATGGGCGGGGGTCGAATCAGAGGGAGAGAGGGAAGAAAAAGGAGGAGATGTGAAGAATAACTATGGTGGGGGAGGGGAGCAGTACAGGGTCAGGAGCAGTAGACAGGAGGTAGGATCAGAAAGAGACAGGGCGAAGATGGGGCAAGGGACTGAAGAGTCTGCAATCTCTAGAGCCGTCTCCTTTACCGAATCTGGAGTTGAAACCACTCTTCCTCAGTCAACATTTGCTTGCTAGATAACAAATAGCTCTAAAACCCACTGACATCCTCCATCCCCTTCCAATGCCAGGTCCCCATGGAAGAGAACAGCCTTTTACTACTCACAATTATTCCATTAGTATAACATGCTAATAAATACTCAAATTTTGTGGTGGGAGGGGTTGGGATGTAATTTATACATATTAAATTAAGTAATTTCCAAACTGCCAAGAGTGAGGTTATAAAAAAAGCAATGCGGCAGAAAGGCGTATTTCAGAATTACCTTCACGATAATCAGATGGTACAGCATCACTGATATCCCCTGATTCCTGAGAGTTGGAAATTCTGTTAGACTGTTCTAGAAATATTTCCTGCTATATTCTTACTGGCCTTCTGCACTGCACGGGCAAGTGAGGTGCCTCTGAACCCTTTATGCCTGAAGAGAAAAGGCTAACTCTTACAATTCCAGTTTGAAACTACTGTACATTGAATTGTGCGTGCTGAAAGTCTGCTTCTGTTTCACTCATTTGTCAATACGTTCTTGTGACTATCAAGGGGCTGATGAGAGAAACAAAATTGGAATCTTGCCACCTGAAACATTATTAAACCTTCACCTTCAGTCAAGCTTAAGCCTTATTAGCATCTGCCCCAGCAGTAGTAGGTATGAAGAGAGGGCAACAACTACTCTGTGCTGCCACAGTTGTCCTTCTCCTTCTGATGCTCTCATCATATAAGAACATAAAACTAACCTCACTGGGTCAGATCAAAGTTCCATCTAGTCCAGTATTTTGTCTTCCAACAATGGTGAATGCCAGGTGCCCCAAAGGGAATTAAGAGAACAGGTAACCATCAGATGATCCATCCTCTGTAGCTCATTTCCAGCTTCTGGCAAACAGAATCTAGGGATATCATCCCCACCCATCCTGGTTAATAGCTATTGATGGAGCTATTAAGTGTTATGGACATTGATGGAGCTATAATGTTATCTGATTCTTTTTTGAAACCCTGCTATAGTCTTGCCTTCACAACATCCTCTTTCAAGGAGTTCCTCAGGTTGAGTGTTGTGAGAAAAAAAACCACTTCCTTTTGTTATCTGCTACTTATTAATGAACTTATTGATTCCTAGTTCATGAGTTAGGAAATGTTATTTACTCCTCATATTTACTTACCCAAGCATCTTGTTAAGCAGTGAAATCTCCCTCCATCTAATGCTAATGCCCAAGCATCCTGTTAAACTGCAGAGTGATCAAGGGGTGCAGTTCCATCCAAACGCCGGCATAGAGCAGACAAATTTTGCAGAGAAGGATGGAGCATAGAAAGACCATATTCCATCTGCTACAACTCACTGGCCAATCCTAGCATGTGTTAGAAACACTGGTATGGATTGAAATCACACCTCCTGAGATGGAAAGATGCCATTGGCAAGTGGTCACCAATACTATCTGGAGCTGTGGCCAGTCCTCCTGACCCTCTGCTCTTAACTCCGAGGGGTGGCTATGATAGCTGGCACCCTTAATTATTTTGAATTATGTCCTAAACCACTTGTTAAGCTTCTCTTTTATATGAACTATGGTTGAAATGAGTAGGACACAAGAGATTTTAAGAAAACCTTTCATCCACTTCCATGTCATTGTCAGAGTCCTTATGACTATTTCTAGCCATGTTTGTTGTTGTAGAGCCCAGAGCCAAGAAAGAGGCTTTAGTGTGCTAGGTACTGTACAAACAGAGTTAGCTGGTCTCCATCCCACAGAGCTTACAGTCTCAACAGACAAGACAGAGACAGGGTGGGAGAAGGGGCAGACCACATCAGCAGAGTGAACAATGTGATGATGGCAAATTGCATGTTAGTGTCGTGCCTTTTTTATGTTTTGGGGGGAGACTTGATTTAGGAGGGAGCTAGTTAAATGTAAAGAAAAGTGAAGAGATGGCAGTGTAGGAGATGCAAGGAAAGAGGGGCAGGTGTGGTCTGAAGTAGAGGTGAAGAGATTGTAAGGGAGGAGGGTGGTTGGAACAAACAGCCAATTAGCACAGGGCAGAGATGATGAAAGAACATTTTACAGCATTGACTGGCGTATGCAGCTCAGATCAGTCCCGCCCTCGCCCCACCCCGCCCACAGAGTGCAGCAATCCCTTCTTTGCTGATTCTGTCCCTACAGGCTGGAGCCTTTAGCTGGCTCCTCCTCTTCAGTTTCCCTGCAAGGCCATATGATGGAGGCAAGGAGAGGCACCACCTGAGCCACAAACCCTTCCCAGCAAAGCTGCCCGCCCTGAATGTGAATTTGGATGCTACATTCTGAACAAAATTCTGCAGAACAGCATGGGGAAATGAGACAGATACATCAGCACAGAAGAGCCTACAGTACATTCTTTGACTCCAACTATAGAGATTACAGTAAAACTCAACATGTGGAGACACCAGTCCTGCTATTAATCATGGTTTTGTAGCTTGCAAGCCACAAGCAGTCAGACTTCATTTCTGGACACAGTCCCTCAGTTCCCTGGGGTGACAAAATCTGTGAATAATACAATCAGGCCTTGGGAACAGCCTTCTGGCTAGTTAGGTAAGTTTACTGGGCTGGAACATGCCAACAAAAATGATTCATGAAAGTGAAAGTATGTATTACATACCCCCTTGTTCTTGTATTAAGAGAACCAGTAAATAGCATCCACCATAAATCACAATTCTTTCTTAGTAGCCTTATGTTCAGGTATAAACAACACATCTGTTTATTGAGGAGCTACAGATATGCCATTGTGTACATTTCATAGTGTGCAGTATTCAGTATCATATGGATTTTTTAATATGACAATATCTATAAAGGACTTTGTTAAAAGGACAATGGCTATTGTCTTGAGTGTTGAAAAGATTAACATATGAACTTTAATTTTGTAGCTATGTGTCAGCAGGAGGTGCACAAAGGAAATCTGACAAAGAGATGCCTCTGCTGCCAATGCCCAGGAGGCCAGTTACACACACTAGCTCTCTGAGAGCTGTAGAGGGTATATGTACCCAAGAAGGGGAATCTTACCCTTAGCCTGTAGTATGGATATAAACAAAGATAGTTATATCCACTCTTCATATTAACATGTGCTTGTAAAAGTCAAAGGAACCAGTACTGCCTGAAAGTTACTCCTCATCTGTGTCCAAGTGAGCCGCAATGAAAGTTTCAAATTATCAGTAGACACCAGGCATTTCCAGACAGAACTGGAAATGCCAGTTTCTCCAAGGAATAAAGACAAGACTAAAAATAGATTTCTGGGCATTCTGTTATCGCCATTCATGCTGGCCTATCCCAGAATGGGTTAGTCACTTCCTGAATGTATTTCTGTTATCTTGTGACCAGGCAAAATTGCTCAGCATCAGAAGAAAAATCGCCAAGTATCTGTCGCATAATAAACCAAGGCGAAACTTTACAGCACATGGATAGTGAAGTTAGTTCCTCTTGCTTCCTGTCAAATCTCAGTTACCATAAATGAAGCTTACTGGGTACATTTGTACCCATGTTTGCATTGGATCAAGTTGCCTTAAGGAAGTACACAGGAGATGTAACAATTATAATATCACTTGCCTTTTACATTGTGCTTTTCATTAGTAGCTCTCCAAGAGTATGTCTACACTAGCTCGTAATTTGAGCTAGGTAGGCAAATCAGGCAACCGGAGTTGCAAATGAAGCCTGGGATTTAAATATCCTGGGCTTTATTTGCATGTTCCTGTCCGGTCGCCATTTTTAAACCCCCCTTAGTTCGAACGAACTGCCCGCGGTTACGCGCAACAGTTTAAAGTTAATCTGAACTAAGTCCTTAGTTCGGATTAACTGTTACACCTCATTCCACTACCATGTCTGGCACCGGGACACCAGTTCTGACTGGTGGGACCAGATTGTCATAGAGCGGTGGGATGACCAGCCATGGTTCCAGAACTTCTGCACGTAGAGAGCCACCTTCCTGGTGCTCTGTGAGTGGCTCGCCCTTGCACTTTGGAGATGGGACACCCACATGCAACCCGCCATCCCCTCCAGAAGTGGTTTGCCATCACTATTTAGAAGCTCACCACACTGGATAGCTACTGTTCTGTGGGGAACCAGTTCGGCATTGGGAGATCAACCACTGGGGCCATGCTCATGCAGGTTGGACTCTCTTACTATTGTCCTAAGATGGCAGTGAAACACTGAAATGGGGTTCCCTGGGGAAGAGGAGGGAGTGAACTCTTCCACCCTAGAGATTTTTCAGTCTGCCTTCACAAAGCCCTGCCAGGGTGGGGTAAGTAGGGGTTGGTGCTGGCGTGGGAAGGGGTTGGACTCAGGGACCTCCTGAGGGTTCTGGAAACCCTGTGATTCTCTGTTTGTCTCCTTCTACAGGTGGTGAGGTTCATCAATGCCATCCTGCAGTGCAGGATCATCACCCTGGGCAACATGGACCCAATCATCCCTGGCTTTGCCAGCATGGGCTTCCCCAACTGTGGGGGAGCCATTGATGGCACCCACATCCCCATCTGAGCCCCTGACCACTAGGCCTACAATTACATCAACAAGAAGGGATACTTTTCTGTGGTGCTGCAGGCTCTCATGGACCACCAAGGCTAGGTCACAGACATTAACGTTGGGTGGTGGGGGAAGGTGCATGATGCCTGTGTCTTTAGGTACTCCAGCTTCTTCCATAGGATGTATGCCAGCACTTTTTTCTCTGAATGCACCATCAGGGTAGAGAAGCTGGACATGCCCATCTGCATCATGGGTGAAACAGCCTATCCCTTGATCCCTTGGCTGATGAAGCCCTACATGGGATGCTTGGACCCATGAAAAAACAGTTAAACGCCAGGCTCAGCAGGTGCCGCATCATGGTGGAGGGCACCTTCAGCCACTTAAACGGGAGGTTCCAGCATATCCTCGCCCACCTGGACCTTCTCAGAACATCTCTTAGGTGGTGGTGGCCTGCTGTGTCCTGAACAACCTATGTAGGAATAGGGGGGTGAAGTTTCTGACAGGGCCTTTGAACAGCCGCACACAGCTGCCATTCAGAAGGCCCATTGGGGGCTGTGCTCATTTGGGAGGTCTTGAGGGAGAGTGTCAGCCAACGCCAGCTATGACACTTTCCCTTGGGCCTCCCCACAGGAGGCCTCTGCATAGCCCTTCTGTGCATTTCCTCCCCTCCCCTGCAGACCAAATAAACCAGACTTTTTGGTTTGAAACAATGAACTCTCTGTTATTTTTCTTTGAGAAATATATAACTGGGTAGAGATTGCTGAAAGAACCTGGGAGGAGGATGGGCCTGGAGCCTGCCTCAGGTGTGTTGAGATGCTGCCCAAGAGTTTTCACCACCTCATGTGTGCAGCCCTTAGTGGCCCCAGGGGCTTAGGGGTAGATGCCGGAGGGGCAGGGGTGGGTGCTGGGGGAGACTTGGGAAGGAGTGAGTGCAGGGTGGGGGCTTCTGGACTGCTCAGTGGCAGTGACCAGTCAGTCGATGGTGGCAGTATATGCTTTGCACAGGGTCTTGCACTACAGGGACAGCATCTTGCCCCTGCTGCTCCTGCTTGAGACACCGCAAGCATAGGCACACCATATGTTCCTGCTCTAGATACTCACAGGGTTGTCTCTGCTGGTGGCTCTTGTGGGGTTGGGAGGATGGTGCAGGAGATGTTGGACGACCCCCACTCACAATTGGGCCAGCAGTAAAAAACAGAGAAAAGGGCAGTCACCCCAGAGGACACTGTGCATGAAGCCTAGCTCTCATCTCTGAGCCAACTGCAAAAGATCTCAGTTCAGATTATGGCAATGTGCTTCCAGCAAGGACATCCATGGCCTAGACAGTGGAGCCTCGATACCCCCACGTCCTAGACACAAGCAGGCATGAGGAGATGCTGGCCAGACCAGGAGCCTGCAGGTGGGAAGAGGGATCAGAGTGACTCACCTTCCCTCCGTGTTGTGCACATGCCAGGTCTGGCACTGGCAGCATCCCATAGCGAGAGAACTTCTATCCCTGCCTGCTGGAGAGGGGGAGGATGCTAGGGGAGGTGTGTGTGAGTGGCAGATGCCACTTGCTGGGGAGGGTGGTACTGGGGTCCCCGCCACTTCCTTCTTCCCAGCAGGTTCTTATGCAGGGGCTTGGTGTCCTCCGCCTCACCGCGCTTGACTAGGAGTGGATGCTGTACCAGGAGTGTGGGCATGAGCCTGTGCTGTTTAAGGCACTGCTGTATGTGTCCATAATCCCAGCCTCCTTCAGGGTGGCTTGTGGTGGGAATGTGTCCCATTACAGAGTCTGGAGTAAGGGTAGGCCTGTGCAGGAACCTTGTGAGTAGGAGTGACAGGTTCCTGTGTGGCAACCTCATGGGGCTGTCTGCTCCAGAATTGTGCTACATGTGTACTCATGTGCACAGACTGTTGTGCAAACTCCAGGCTGAGTGTAATTTTGAAATAACGGGCTTGCTGTGTGGATGTTTGCTGTGTTATTTTAAAATAATGCTGTAGTGTAGACATGCCCTTTCACTCCTATTTGATCAAGAGGCTCACTACAGAAGAAATAGGCAGGTTCCAAACCCAGCCGAACTCTCACGTAACCATCGTAACAATGCTAATCACACCATGACCTTATTAAAGTAATCTTGCTGAGATAAGTCATAGACCTATAGAACAGGGATTTGAGATAATCCAAGAAAAATCAACCAAGGAGAAACCTTCTTTCCTCCAGGCCAGAAGACAATCAAATGTGGAGGAGTGATGGTGTTGGAAATTCATCCAGCTCTGTAATTATTGTTGACTCTTGTTTAACAAATGAAAAGGAGGGAGGGAAAATGTGGAGAAAGCACATTATTAAAAATTATAACAGAAGGGGGGGGAGACATGGAAGATTCTAGAAGAATGCTCAACAGTAAAGCAGAAAAAGAGGAGAAAAGAGAGAGTCTGTAAGGCAGGGATGAGGAATCTTTTTTGGGTTGGGGGCCACTGAACAACAGAAAAATCAATCAGGAGCTGCACAAAAGTGAGAAACAAACAAAACCCCCACAAAACATAACCTGACATGGCCTCCAACTGAGAAGGAGAGGTCTCCAACTGAAGAGAAAGACAGCTCCCATATTCCCTTCAAAGACTAGAGCCTAGGGTGGCTTAGGTGGGGAGAACTGGAGCACCAGCGCAGGATCCCCAATGCTGGGAGGGTGGGGGAAAGAGCCGCGCCTCGGGAGCCAGATCCAAAAAAAGCCAGGGGCTGCATCTGGCCCCTGGGCCTTGGGTTCCCTGCCCTTTCTCTAAGGAATGGATTATAGTGTTTTTATAGGCCCTACTGACATTATTCCAAGTCTATCTGCATTAGCTGGAATCTAAATTATTTAATATTCTTAATAGCCCACAAAACACTGACAAATTTAGTTTGCAACTAAGTTAGTAGAACAGGAATGCCACAGCTGTTTTCTTTATATAGGTTATCAATTCTCCCCACTGTATCTAAATCTACACCTTAACAAATGCACAGCAATCACTAATAGAACGTTTGTGTTGGTTAATACAGAAGCTATTTTGAAAGTTGTCTTCATTGTAAAACAATATTTGTTAGAATGAAAAATATGTTGGAAACGTTATGATGTATCTGCTTCTGCAGGTTTTTTGATATGTTAATATCTTCTTGACAAAACAGACCATGAGGTTTTAATTAAGAGGCAGCTAAGCAGTAAAATCAAAGTTTGGTTTGGCAAACTTTCTAGCCTGCAGCAATACTTAACATTCAGCACAACGAAATGCTCATCACATTAATTGTGGCCCAAGAGTTAGCTTTCCAATTACACTCCACCCTACTCCAGTTCCCAGATCCAGGAAGAAACAAAAGTGTTGCTAAAGTACTGGGAGTCAACTTTGGAAAACAATCATTTTGAGGAATATGAAGAAGTATTCAGCCTAGCACTTGCGGGTTATTGTTAACCTCTGAACCTATAAATAAATGAGCCTTCCAGAAAGCACTTACTGTTTATACTCAGGAGCAGAGAGACTGGGGAATTTGCTTTCACTGCTCTTTTCTTTTGTTGAATGTCCCGATTTCTAAGACTGCTGGGCAGATCTGAAGTTTCTCCCTTACTCAAGGGAAGGAGAGGGAGGGAAATCCCTCAGGCTTTGGTAATTCAGCTTTGCTCTTGCTCACTGACTCTTTCAGGATACCTGCTAATACTGTGATCATAGAAAACTTACCTAAAACCCAAAGGGCAGCATAAGAGATGGAGAGGGATGAGATGAGAACAGAGTCATTGGGAAAGTGGGTTTTTAACGGAAATTAACACAGCTGGAGGCTGGCTGGTCTTGTAATTAAGGCAAAATCTGTCAGGAATCAGTGTCTGCAGCAGAGCTAGTCTCCAGGCAGCCTCAGCTGTACAATGCCTCCTGATTGGCTGTAGGGACCAGCAGGATGGAGCTTAAGCAACCAACAGGAACCTATTGCTGGCTTTGCAAAGCTCATGCCCACCATTGTATCTGTTCCTGGGTTACCCTGTCCTGCTGCTAGTGCCTTGGTTCTGTCCTGCCCTTGCCTCCAACCCTCCTTCCCTGATGCCTTGCTCTCTCCAGGCCCTGACTTCTAGCTTGCACCTTGACTCAGGCCTCCAATTACAGATTCCAGCATGACCCTCAGCTCCTATATCCCAGTTCCTGCCTCCCCATTTGAACCTTAGCTCTGGTATCAGATTGATGCCACTCCAACAACTGGGCTAGATCACCCTCATCCTGGCCAGCTGACAAGAATCTGGGAACCAAAAGGGCTGGGCTATGTTTCTAATGGTGTCAGTTTCTTTGTGGCAATTCTCTGTTTCTCAGTTTCACCATGCATCCCCACCCCACACTGAGGCTGATAGATGAAAAGTACATGAGGGGAACCCTCTTATCTGAAACAGTATGGCAAGAAACATACAGTTTAGGGACAGTGGGTGAAATCGTGGCCCAGAGAAATCAGTGGTAAAACTTTCTCATTGACTTCAGTGGAGCCAGAATTTCCATTACTGGATTTACAGAAAAGTATTGATTCACACCAGGTGAACATAGATGTGCCTCTCTCTAGATCTATATCGCTTCAATCACTTCACCTAGTCAATGCCATCCTTGGAGGTACCACTGAGCAATCAGCCATTTAAATACAGGGACTGGCACAGAAAGCGAATTGCTGGATTAGCATTTGCTGTCTTTAACTGTCATACAATCCTCTGCAACCACAAAACATTTCAGCAGCTAAACTCTATCTCAATGGCAAACCTCCCACCGATTTCAACAGAGCCAGGATTTCTCCCCAGAGAACTGTGTTAGGAAAATCTATTGCATTATAACAGTTTATCAGCATTCAGAGTCACTGGGTTTAGGGCCAGAAGGGAGCATCAGATTACCTAGTCTGACCTCCTGTGCACCACAGGCCACCAGCACCTCACAGGCCCTGCACACTTCACCCAGTTACCAAAAATATGGTACACAGCAGACAAGGCTATTATTTACCACAGTGAGAGGTCAGGAGACACTGGGTTGTACTAATGCCCAATGGCAGAGAATTGATGAGGGGAGAAATAGGCAGATAATACTGGCAAGTGCCCCACACCCACATGCTGGAGAGGAAGGCGAACACCCTCCCCTCTCCCCCGCCAAAGTCCTCACCAATCTGACCTGGGCAATCTGCACATGAGCAAGAACTAGGCAGTCAAGCACCTGAGAGAGAAAACGTATGAATATGTTTCTGTCTGTATTGGAAATGCATTCTGGGATTGCTTTTGCCTTTTTCACAGCTGTGTCACATTGAATTCAGCCACCATCTCTCTCTTCCACTAGACCCTATGTTCATGATTTTGTACTGTTAATTTCATCCCATTTCTGTCACTTCCATCTTTCCAGTCAAGATCTTCCTATATGATATCCTGATCTTCCTCTGCATTGATGCTGCTGCCCAGCTTTGCCAGCAACACATTTCATTTGCTATTGTGCCATGATCATTGATCAAAATGTTGAATCCGAGTTGGGCCAAGACCTGAGAATTCCACTAATAACCTCTCTCCAGTCCAATAATTCCCCTTTCAGAACAACCCTCTAGCCAGTCCCTTATCCACCAATGTTTGTACTTATCCTAATCTTTCCTCATCTAATTAGAACGATTCCATGTGGTGTTCTGTCAAATGCTTTACTGAAGAAAACTACAGTAGATCCACAGCACTTCCCCTATCTAGAAAAAGAATCAGTTATTTTCTGAAAGGAGAAAGCCAGATTCATCTGACATGTTAGTAAACCCATGTTCCAGTTCATCTCCTATATAATTTAACTCTATGGATTAAATTATTCTTTCCTCCACAATTTATTTTAAAGCCCTGTATACTATTGAAGCCAGACTAACAGGGCTGTAATTGTTTGCAGTTCTATAGTGGAGCCATAACACTATCTCCTAATAGAACCTCCCTTACAATCCTTCCCCAAAAGTGAGTTTGACCCTGGCAAATTCTGTTTTGCCTATACTATCACTTCTTAGTTTTTTTACTTTTCACCACTTCATTCATGTACAAATGTCCCCACCCCCATCACTTTTACCATAGTCACACATACCCTTAAATACTTGTAGGCCAGTCATGAGTACTATTCCACCAGGTTTCTATAATCCCTATACTATCTGGTTGGACTACCTGCACCAGTAGTTCCAATTGCTCCAATTCATTGTTCAAAATCCAGGCATTTGTATTCAGGCTTTTCAGATGTTTCCTTCGGATCTCCTCCGATTTCCTAGCCAGGTTAATTAGAACTGAAACACCAACCTGACTACTACTCTGCCCAATATTTGTACTTTTTTCTCTTCTTATTGTCCATGCTCTTACTTTGTGGTGTTAAGAAGACAGAGGAAAGGCTGACACAGGGATAATGAGAATTGTAAGGAAGGATTTATGGAGAAAAAGAACCTAATTTAACCTAATTTAATTCAATTGTATTCAAAGTCATTAGAGCCAACAACAGGATTTCTTCAACAAAACTTGCCCTGCTACCTCCAGGGACTTTTTTCATGTTGTAGTTAGACGGTGCCGTAACAATAAACAGGCATCTTTGCTTGAAGAGATTTTGGATACTGCCAAAGCAAGCAACATTTTAAACCTACAACAAGCCTTACCTAATTGAAAAAGGTCAGGCCAGACAGCACAGAAAGACACAAAGCTGATATCTTGATAGATTAGTATGATGCTTTGAGAAGGGTGACCCAGAAGGGGCGTTTGCAAAGAGATTAAGATGCCATCTGACATAAGCTAAAGCTGCATATCACTCTGTAAAGTCCAGAAACTGCATCTGAAAAAAATCTAACAAACTCCTTCACTGAATGCAGGATGTGCAGTTCATGAACTAAATCCAACAAATAAAAGGGGAGCTATTCCTTATCCTTCCTCTCTCTCAAACTTGTTAAAACACAAGGGGAAATGTGAAACTCAGCCTCTTCCTGTTTCTGACCCAATATTATAGATTGAAAACATACACGTTAAACTGTTCAGTTTTCAGAAGAGCAAGTCTAGCTAAGGTTTTCAGTAACAGAACTGGAAATTATTTTAAACACACGAATGATTTTTATTTTTCAAAAGAGAAAAAAAATCAAATGTCATGCTTAAGAACCAAGAGATGTTAAAAGAGAAGTTAAAGATGTTAGGAAATGTGACAGTTGATCAGCACTGAACTTACAGACCTATTGGCATGTGGTCTCATTAATGCAATAAGAATATTTAGAAAATAAGTTAGCTACTATGTCTAGGAGATATTCTAGAGCCTAAACTCTTGGAACTAAATCAATCCCTGTTGATACAAAGGGTACACATTGTACACTGCCCTACCACGTAATCCTTGAAACAGGATTCACCATTACTATCCTCACCTGTTCTGATACGGTAGCACAACTCTAGCAAGGGCCAAGGTTCTAGAATTGTGCCTTTCCTGGGAACAGCTGATCCAAATTAGCTTGGGAGCCCTGAAAGCTCTAGAACCTCGGTGGAGACTCAGGCTAGCCCCATGGGATGCCTCTGCCATTGCCACAATGGGCATAGAACTATGCTTAGCACACTACTGTGAGCCCTGCTGGCACAAGTCTATCAACTTGTTCTCTCTCTTGGCAATTTAGAGATACACCAGGGCCCTTGTTCTGGTGCAGGAGGCTAGAGATAGGGCTGTCATGTCACCAGAATGCTCAAGGAGCCTAAGTTTTGTGTCAAAAAGTCAATAGAAAAACATGCTCTCATTTTTTAAATGACATTTCAGAATTCCCACTCTATGGAAAATTTTGAAATTTCAAGATTTTAGTCCAATGAAGTCTTTTATTTAATTTTGAATTTTCCCACAAAGGGGGAAATCTGGATTTTGATTGGCCCTACTTCTGGGTGCCCTGATGACAAAGTCCTCTCTGGCCATAGATGCCTCATTTGGCTAATGCTAGGCACCTCAGTGGATTGAGAGCATCAGGAACTTAGGGAGCTCATGCTGGCTGTTACCTACAAAAGGCCTGCAACCTCACTTCTGGCACTGTGTACTCAGGAATGAAACTGAGCCCAGAGCTGTACAGGATTTGGAAAACTACCCCGCTAAGTTTGCAGTTCCATAGCATTCCCATTCTGGAGAGAAAATCCTCAATTTAATTCTGTGTGCCTGGCAGAGGGAAGGCAGGAGAGAGAAACCAACTAGGTGAGTCCAAGCCACAATGTGTGAACTCATTCCAAGCTTTCCCAGAGGTCAGGGGTGTTTGAATAAGAGGTTTTAAATTCTGGCCCAGACCCCTAAAGGGAGTCAAACCCAGTTTATTGTAAACAGAGCTAATATCTAGATTTACTGTTTATGTGCCAGAAGGGTTTCATTTTAAATCCAACATGGATTTTAAAAAAAAAACAGAAAAGAAAAGAAAAATTAAAAGCCCCATCCCCCAAATAATAAAACTAAAGTTCTCCCTGGAGATGCCAGATAGAAATGATCTGTAATTCTTAACAGCACCATCTTCCTTCTTCTAAGATGTGATCAATCATTGTGAAATTTTAAACACCAACAGTCCCCTTTATTCAATAACTGTGTCCAAATCAACTTGTTTTAAACAGCTTAAAAAAGAACAAGGCAACCCTTTATGGTAAACAGGGCAGCTCCGTTAAGAGCTTTGGGGTATAAAAGCTCCACCAGTGCTAACCTCAATTGAACTTAGTGAGGATAAAGCCCACTAACTGTTTCTATTTTTTGCAACTATTGCGGCAGTGCAGATACTTAATTGTTAAAGAAAATCACTGGAAGTGTGGGCCCTAGCTCATTACCAGGTTTTATGTGCTCATGGAGTAGGATGCACTTTGGAGGAAAATAAGGACTATTTCCCCACCTTCACATAGCCTGTGCAGGGGCTGCCACTAAATTGCTCCCTCAGAACATGTTTTCATAATAACCCTCTCCTCTCCCACATCCAGAGACAACCTGCGAATAAGTGAAGGGGGAAAGGGATCCCATCCCTCCTTCTAGTCTAAACCAGCCAACGGAGTCAGTTGTGCAGGGGGCCAGGAGTAGGAGGGGACAAACAAGGGTGTGACCTTGGTGGGCAGGGTTGTGTTCTTCTGAACCAGGGGATGCATGTCACTTTCTAGTGATCATCTGGTGATATCTCACCATATATACTCTCTGCCATCAGGGCCCCTCAGGTATTGGTTCACCACAGGGGTCCGTCCAGCTCTCTGCCTGTGGCGAACAATGGATTAGTCTCCTGAAGGCTAATACAACAGATGAGCAAAGATGATCTGGTGGATCCCTTCTGTGATTGGATCAAATGATTCTGATCCTCCCTCTGGGGCACTGTGGCTCCGCCCTGCCCCTTACAACACGTTGTTCCTAAAAAGTGTAATTTAACCCTTAATTAGGAATAGAACGCCAAAGGACCACCCAGACTTTGCCAGCAGGTTGAATATCGGCTACAACAGCACTGCCAGCATTGCATAGCAAGCCACATCAATAATCCATCTGAAATACAGGCCTGCATTAGCTGTACTAGTGCTGCTGTGCTACTGTCTGATCCCTCTTGCAGCCATCTCTGATGATAGGAAAGAGCTCTCCCGTCAACATAATTAAGCCACCTCTAATGAGCAGCAGTAGCTATGAGAGCTTCTCCCACCAACATGGCGCTAACCACACCAGGGCTTCTCTTGCTGTAATTTATCTCGCTCAGAGGAGTGTTTTGTCAACACCCCTAAGTGACATGAGTTACACTGACAAAAGTGCTAGTGTAGACATTCCTAAAGTGTTTGTGCAGTCATCAATGTTCTGCATCACCGTGTTCTGTCAAGTCTTACCAGAAAGATACAAAATATTTACTTTTATTTCTGTTCTCAGAAGATGAGTGAGCAGTCCAAAAAAGAGCTTGACTGTAGTATTTTTTATAACAGTTTGGTACCAGACATGCCCTCATCATTGGCTTGGAACTAGTCCATGCTGAACAAGTAGTGGTTTGTCCAGACTGGCAATAAACTGTTTATTTTGTTAGACAAAAACGTTGAATCATTGACAAGTTCATGATTCATTTCCCTTCTGAATTTTCTCTGATGGACAGCTGTTTATTCACCCGCTGTGTCTTTCTGGCTTACCATGGGGACCTCACTAATTTTATTGCGCCGATCCTCATCTACATAACAAATGAAAAATGACCCAGTCATAGATGTTGAGGGCAAAGGAGCAAAATATGACAAAATATCTACTCCGTGGTCCCTACTCTGCTTTTCATGGAACCAAAAGGAACATAATTTTCTTTTTAGCATTAACCCAAATAGTGTATTTCAGTGAGTGTCACTTTTCTTTATGCTTGCTTCTTAATATGCAAATACAATATGAATAACACAATGCTTTGAAATATTTAGTCTTCTTTTACTCTGTGTTGCCTTTTAACACTATGTGTGTCACATGCCACTGTAGTCCATTGCCAAGTGGCTGAAGGGAGGTGCAAAGATTAGCAATTAAAAGCTAGGGCAAATCATCATTAAGTGAAAAGTTTATAGCATGTGATTTGGTGGGAACGAATTTGAATGACCTAAATTAATTTTCTATCCATTTTCATTCAAAGTCACTGGTGCTGAATACAGGCCTTCTCTTGTGCAATCTATTAATGTTTCTTTCGGTAGCATGGGGGGGAACCAAGCTTTTTCCACACCATTTTAATACTGATGATCAGTCCACTTAGCTAGATTCCACCTACACATTACCATGAATGTGTGGTTTGATGTGTATTGCAAGGCCCACCCACATAAACAGTGCTCACAGCATGGTGACGTGTTTGAGACTGTTTCCAGTATTTTTGTGACCAACCTTAGTGCTTTTGAAAACCTCTAAAGGTCTTATCCAAAGCCTGCTGAAGTCAATGGAAGACAGGAAGGATCCAAAGTTGTGAAACAGAGGTTAAACAGGATTTCACTGAACAGCTGGTCATTGTCAGCGTCAACAGCAGTATACGGAGATGAACGTTTATGATGTTGGCCCTGTACAATTGTTATTTCCTATAAAACAGGGAATTTTAAGTTCACTGTATACAAATCTGTTTACTGGCTTCATTTATTGTTTCCATCAGCTTTATTTCCCAACGGCCTACAAAGAGGCGAGCCACAAATAATATACAAACAGATACTTTCCAAGAAATTGTACTGCCTATATAATCAAAAATCAACACAATCAACTCTGGATTAAACAAAGACTGTGAATGGCTCGCTAACTACAAAAGCAGCTTCTGCTCTCTTGGAATTCACACCTCCAGATCAGCTGCTAGAAGTGGGCCTCATCTTCCTTGATTGGATCCACGTCGTCATCTCCAGCCTGATCCTGGCCTGCATATTTATTCCTGCCTCTGGAAATTTCCACTACATGCATCTGACAAAGTGAGTCTTTGCCCACGAAAGCTTATACTCCTACACTTCAGTTAGTCTATAAGGTGTCACAGGACTCCTCGTTGCTTTTGCAGATTCAGACTAACACGGCTACCCCTCTGATACTTGTCATGGTTGTAATTGTCATGCACTCAGGACCTAAATTTACAAGAAATTTAGGTCCTCATTTTCAAATCTGAGTTCATTGGGCTGGAGAGAGAGTCAGCCCCTTGAAAATTCAGCTACTCTTATTAACTTATGACTTGTTTTAAGGCATGCAGGTTTGAAAACTTTGGCCTCACATTTTTGCAAACCAAAAACCTGTGAATTTCTTAGTAATTCTGTGACTAATGGGAAGGGAAAGTCAAAGAAATGAATCACAAACCTGTCATAATTTGCCAAGGATTTCTGTGAGAAAGTGTTAATGGTATTTTTTTTAAGCTTTCTGCAATTTGACTCTTTGGGACAGGCCCTAACTTTGCATTCTGTGTTTGTACAGTGCCTCGCTTAATGGAAATATGGTGATCCTAACATGACAGAAATACAAATGGGCTACGTCTAGACTGGCCACATAAGACGGAATAGGCATGCAAAGCAGGCAAGTCAGAATAGGGAAATCCGCGGGGGATTTAAATATCCCCCGCGGGATTTAAATAAACATGGCCGCCGCTTTTTTTCCGGCTTGGGGAAAAGCCGGAGAAGAGCGTCTAGACTGGCGCGAGTAGGAATAAGAGATCTTCTGGAAAAGGGCTTTATTCCGGAGGATCGCGCCAGTCTAGACGCTCTTTTCCGGCTTTTCCCCAAGCCGGAAAAAAAGCAGTGGCCATGTTTATTTAAATCCCGCGGGGGATATTTAAATCCCCCGCGGATTTCCCTGTTCTGACTTGCCTGCTTTGCATGCCTATTCCGTCTTATGTGGCCAGTCTAGACGTAGCCATTATGAATAACAACAGTTTAAAATGCACTGTACAGAATGTAGAGCTCTAAATCATATAGTTAAAAGGTACACTTGAAACCATCTTTGCGGAGGGCTAGGTAAAGGTTATTCAAAATGAAAAGTGGTATTTATGCCAGCAATTTTATCCTTCTGCTTTTAAAAGCTTGCCATATAAAAAGACTCACCATAACACTAAGTCTCAGAGGGGTAGCCATGTTAGTCTGCAACTTTCAAACCAACAAATAGTCCTGTGACACCTTAGAGACAAACAAAATATACAGTATCATGAACTTTTGTGGGTAAAACCCACCATCCAGACACCACAATAATGAGCAACTGACAGTATATTCAAAATGAATGGTTACAGCTCTGATCCTGCAAAAAAATATTCATGGAGTTAACTATAAATATGTGATATATAGAACTTGAAGATGCCTTCCAATTATTAGAAGATAGCATTTTTGTATTAATTTTGGCTATTATCATTATTTATATTGTAGTAGCGCTAAGGCCAGGTTCCTATTGTGCTAGCACTGTATAAACATAACAAAGACAGCCCAGCCCTGAAGAGCTTACAATCTTCTGTCAATTTCCATTCCTTCAAATTTGTTTGTATTTGGATGGGAAGTTATTGTGGAACTATTTCATTTGGCTCTCAAATATCTCCTGGCAGCATCGTTCTACCTTCTGGCACACTGCCAATCCTCTGCAAAATCCCACATGATTTCTTGTTCCTGGAGAACACCAACAAGGAGCTGCCTGTCCATACTAGCCCCACATTAATAGTAGCAACATGAATTGTGACTGTATTTATTAACAATAGGCTGGTTTGCAGGCCAGCCCATGCGGAATGGGTCGAGTGCCCTAACACTGCATCGCTATGTATAAGAGACCTGGGCACTGCCGCTATTACAACACTCTGGCAGCTCTGAACAATCCTTTCGGCTCCTGTGGGCGGGGCTGCCACTCTCCTGTAAAAGCGGATTATTGAAAAAAGGATATTTATTTATCTTACACAAACATTTCACCTTCCACATGACTCACAGCAGGGCTTGAAAGGAGCCATCACATCCCGTTTAAAATCGTAGTCACATGCTTTCCATTAGAGACTCCACGGATGGCACTGGTCCAGCTACATTACTTGAGAACAAACTTTCGAAAGGCATTAGGCCAACTCCAGCTCCGGAGTTACTGAGCTTGTTCCATCAAGACAAAACGATCGCAAACTAGGAAGGAGAATGGAAGATAATTAAAGAGATACAAAAACTTAAAACGATGGCTTTCAAACTTTTTGGCCGGTGGCCCACCCAGCCCAATGAAAACCTTTCAGCGGACCACCTGCCAACAACCCATGATGACAAAATGTCTTTGTTTATCTCTAGATGCCTTAAATTCTAAATTATTCACATTAGGTTCTTGAAGCAGAAAAAAGGTAAATACACAGCTATAACATAAGGGGAGTATGGAACCAGTAAGAAAGGAAATATTATCAAAATCATTAAACAGAGTAAGCTCTTTAACTTTCATGGTAGTTTACCAAACTTTGTTTTAAAAGTAAAATATTAATTTGTGTCCAAAACAAAAACATTGTCTTCATTTATGGCAGGGGTAGGGAACCCATTTTGGGCCAGGGGCCACTGACAGACACAAAAATCTTTTGGGAGCCACACAAAAGTTACAAGCAAAACAAACAAACAAACAAACAAACAAACCCAAGCCAACAAAAACCCGTAGCCATCAATAATGTGGTGTCTGACTGACACGTCTCACTCTCCTCCTGCTTCAGCCCCATGGGGGAGGGCGGGGAGGGAAAGAGAGGACAGAGGTTCAGGGCTTCCCACAGGCCAGATGAAGTCTTCTGCGGTCGCAAGGCTAAGAGATTTTTTGGACACCCCTAGGCTCTGTACTGGGGCCAAAAATGAGAGGTTCAGTGAATGGGAAGGGGCTGCCAAGGAGCAGGATAGGGATAGGGGGTGCAGGAGCAGGCTGTGGTGGTTTTTTGTTGGTTTTGTTTTTTTGTTTTATGGGACTTCAACAGATTCCCTGTGAGAGGTCAGACATGGCCTCCCCAGAACATCTGGTAGTGCCCCTGATTAATACACGATAATAAAAATACAGTGTACTATTCATAAGAATGTATTGTGATATGAAACTGTTATCATGTTTGCATGTGAAGCCAATTAAACAAATTAATAAATATGCACTACAATAGCTCCAAGAGTGCACTGTAATTGCACATTAAAAATTAAATGGAAACTAGAGCAGCCTTTGTAATTGTGCATAAAGTTCATCAGCCATTCATTAGAACTAAAGAAAAGACTCAAATTATTCAGAAGGCAAGTCAAATCCCATGCTGTTATAATACATTGGCCCAGCAAGCGTGATATCACCTTCCAGGTGTAGCTGTCTCTGCCATAGCCAGCTACTCATTATATAAAGGTCATTCTCCTTAGCTCAGGTTACAGAGGCTTGTGTTTTCAGGGCTGATGTTATAAAGTTTATCTCCCATGTGACCAGAGTTTTCACATCATGTGAAATAAGCATTTCATCCTCCATCTACTTGCCTACATCAATAGCTCAGGAACAGTCTCTCCTCTCAATCCTATGGGTAAAAAATTTCATTGATTTGCTGGAAGATTGCTAGATTTTCTTGGTGCAACAGCAGCATTTAGCCCACAGCAAAAAAAAAACAAAACAATTAGTCAAATCTCAAATGTACACAAAAGTAATAAGGGACTGAGTTAAACCATGTAATCATGTTACTGAGTGAGGGCCGGATCCCTACAATACCGAGGTACTGCAGAGTTCTAGCAGGCAGACTTCCATACAGAGATGTGATGGAGTAGGTCAGAGATAGAGTTTCAGGCTTAACTCAAGGAATTTCCTTGTTTTTATGGTTTCAGTTAGACTCTTAAATGTTACCTCGTTAACCACAAAATAGTAAGTGCATGACTCAGTTGGGTGGAATGTAAATTCTTGCAATTGAAAGTGGGTTTTGGACAAGTTATCATAAATCACATAATTGAAAGAAAAAATGTCTAAAAGTCGCTCAACTGGTACAATACTTCACAACTGCAATATGTTAAAAAAATCAGTCAGACTTTTTGTAAATGTGTGGGACGTGCATTGCAACATTGCGTTTTGTGTAATCCCCAGCCTACGGAAGTTCTGCTAGGGTAGACCACCCTTTTAAAATAAAAGCATTCAGAATTACAAGGCCTTCCAATGACACTCACTGTCTGGAATTTTCAACACTTATCACTATTAGCTGATGTCATTACAGTGACTAAGCAGCCCCCACCCTTAAATAGGATTCCAAGAACCTGCTAATAGGTCATAGGTACCATATGCTGCCTGTTGTTTACAGTTCACTTTTGCTTCACTGTGTTTATGTTGTACTCTCCCAACTGGATTCTACAGAGACAGGCTTTGTTAGGATTGTGCACAGACGAAAAGGGAGAGTCTTTACTGGTACAATCACAGTAAGTAGTTCATAGGCATATTTGAGTGATACCGACAACTTCTGCTAGCTTCTCACACCCCTGTTTTTCTCAGTCCTCCCACACTGCTTTTAAAGGTCCATCTCTCATAATAAAGGGTAGACAGTCCCTTCTAGCATCCCGAGCAATTCTGCCTTGTTTTAGGTCGGATGGGTTTCCAGCTCACAATAATCTCACAGCATTTCTTAAAGTGCTACACATTAACCCCAGAAAAGTTGGAACTATAAAGCTGGAAGTTACAGCCAAGATTTTTAAAAAATAGGTGCCTAAAGATTAGTTTAAGTCCACAGTTAGGCAGATAAATAAAGAGACTGTTTATCAGCAACTGTGCTGAATACAAGCAGTCTCTTCTCCCACAAAATATGGTACCAAATACAAAAGATACAATAAAGAAAACAGCCTTTGGTGCAGATGTGACTGTACTAGTGATTCTGACACATTCCACGGCCAATTTAATCTCATTGAATTAGAGTCATTGAAAAGACATTTCCTGTTTAATCAAATGCACACATCATGTGTCACATAAAAAGACAGCACAAGACAATGCCAACCCATCCCCAGCTACATTACATGTCACACAGGGCACAACAGAAAAAACCCTAAGTGCTGGATAACGTACAAGCAATTGCAGCACAATAGAAGTGGAGGAAACAAAGCATTTGGGATTTATGTATGAATTTAAAACAATGACTTGCCCACTTGGAACAGTGTTTGTGATCAGATTAGGACCATAAAAAGGCCTCCTCTATGAAAGTGATTTCGAAAAAATCAGGAAAACCACAGAAGGCAAGGGTTCTGTATAAACACAAGGGCTCCTATAACAAGGCTTGTAGTAAGATAGTTTTCAAATCTTTTACCACATACTTATGGTAGCCTGATTCAGCTTTGGCAGCTAGTTACTTAATGATTACAAATAGTTGCCAACTATTAATTTAAAGAGGACTTTCCAGCTGCTACACCAGAAATGGCAGGAATTAAAATAAAGGGATTTTTTAAAAAAATCAGTGAGGACAGGTGGGGAAAAAAGAGAAATAGAGTCTGGGAAGAAGACTAAACATGGAACTTTCACAGGTGTTCAGTGCCAGACCTAAACCTATTCAAATCTAAAATAAAATAAAACAAAAACCCAAACTATTAGTTTGACTGGGAGCAAAGCTGAGTCAATGTTAAGCATTCTGGAAAATCTCCATCCTTGTAATCCATTATGATCATTAGTGTTCCCTGACAGTGTGCTTTGCACTGTACAAAACAGCTGATGTAAAAGTCCCTCCCCCAAAACAGCGTTTTCAAAAGCACCTAAAATGCCTTTGGAGTCCAAGTCCAATATTCAAAAGTGACTTGAGATCAGATTGTTAAAGGTATTTAGGCACCTAATGATGCAGATAGGATTTTTAAAAGCAGCTAAGCAGATCAGGTGCCCAACACCCACTGAACTCCTAGGCTCCTAAGTCACATTTGAAAAAAAATGTACCCTACATCCTTAAGAGCTAGATTGAGAATAGAATATACGTACATTCTACATGCTGGACTTGATCCATTGCCTATTGAAGTCAATGAAAAGGCTCCTACTCACTTCACCGGGAACCAAAACAGACCCTGAGTATGGTACATTTTGTAATGCTCACTGACTCTGCTAGAATTCATGTCTCTCCTCCTCAGAGTTCATCCAATGATTGTGATTGATTTCTAGTGCAGTAGTGGCCAAAGATCTTGGTTTGAGAACAGACTTCCCATTGCATTAGAAGCAATTCAAATGCATGGTCCTCATCTTCAAGCATTTCCAAACTAAAGTGGAAATTCAACATGCCGGGTAAGAAAAGGGACATAGCACAACTATCCCTAATTGTTATTTTCAGTATCAAGCTGTAAAGCAGAACTTGCAGTCTGAGGAGTGGCTAAGAAGATTAGTTGATTTCCTTTGGACAGGACTATTGAAACAACCATTGCATTATAAGTAGTGCCCAGGAAAGAACATCTTAGGAGATCTCCTAAATATAAACCCTTTTGTTTGCTTTTGAACTAATACCACCAGTTTGATTCAGCATCAGGGGATGATTTAAACCAATCCTTGGACAGCAATAAATATGCAGATTCGCTTTCAGGTCAAACATGTGACAGCTCTAAGTTAAGGTCACTTTAAAAATGTTGCAGTTTCACTTCCTATAATAATGAAACCCTAACATACTGGAGTTTTCAAAGCAGCCTGACAGAGTTAGGTGCCCAGCTTCTTTGGGTTTTGGGTGCCTGCCTCCTGTCAGGTCCCTTGACAATGCCAGCCTTTGTGTATCAGTGAAGAGTACATCAGGCTAAGAAATATCAATGTCTGGAGAGCCTAGAAACCTTTGCTAAGCAAGGCTAACCTCTTTTCAGCTGAAGAAGGATGCCTGGTATTGTACCACTCATGGCTCTCTCAAGCTGAGATGATGGCCAAAAAAAGACAGGCGATACCTTATGTTACTTTCAGACCGTTTTTAACGTTGGTACTTTTTTCTGAATTTGCAGTAAGCAAGATGAATAAACCTACTTTGTTCACATCTACAGGATAGATTGACCCACAAGACCAGACAAATGCTTAATTATAAGTTTCAGTGTGTTCAGCCAAAGAATCGTCGTGTGCTGCCAGGCACGGGAAAGGAAGTTGAACCTGTGTGTGGCAAGAGCGAAATTGCAGAAGTATCTATGAAAAGACTGAGCTAGAGATGTTGACACCAAGTCTGAGAGTTAGATCCTACCCATGGATTGACTGATTCCATTCAGTCTGTAGTCTGTCTATTGATTTTCATGTATCTTGTTTTAAATTAAATGATAAGCCCTGTGGGTCAGACCATGTCAATCTATGTATTTGTTACTGGAAGATTTACCTGGTGTTGTGTGGGTCCTTAACTCCCTTAAGTTTTGTTTTACTCCATTTAAATCATTGCTTGGGGGGGGGGGGGGGGCGGGGGATGAGAGTCTCAGTAATCAGGATGTCCCCAGGGAGAGAGGACTACCCCGGCCCTTTCTCACCACAGCAGCTTGGGGCACAGCCAGGAGAGGGGTGCATGTCTCCAGGTTGGGGCAGGTCCAGGTTCATCTGCCCCCTGCACTCCCCAGCCAGAGTGAGGAATTCAACAAACTGTGCACTTTCCTCTCGCTCCCTCACCATGGGGAACAGCCAGCAATGTTCCTGTAGAAGTGGGGAGACTAGCTGCAGCCTCTCTTTCCCTCCCTAAAGAGTGCCGGGGGTGGGAAGCTTGGGACCGGGGGCAATTCTAAATGGGGGGAGAGCCCCCAACTAACCTCTTTCACCTGCCCATTGATAGTCTATTTACTGTAGAATTTTATGTTTCCCTGTATGCATGGGGTGGTGGTGGGGGGTGAGAGTTTCAGTCCCCAACCCACACACACAACCAAACCCTGACCTTGCTGTAAGTTACGGTAAGAGGAAACTGCATACTCAATTTGGTGGTTCTAGCTCTTACCATTTATAAGAAGAATCCCATTTTTATACATCCCTGTACAAATCAGGGACAGGGTGGAGGGGAAGAATTTCAGTCCCTGCCCACCCCTCAACCAAACCTTGACCTTGCTCTATGTTATGATAAGAGGAAGCTGCATACGAAATGTGGTGGTCCTAGCTCTTACCGTTTAGGAGGAGTTTAGGATGGACAGACGGATAGGCAGACTCGCTCACTTACTCACAAATATACAGTAGACTACATTGTCCTGCATTTTGCTTCAGCTACCCCAGACTAACACGGCTACATCTCTATCACAGTAGACAAGGTAGCACAGAGGACCTTGATCCTGATGTGGGGGGTTCTGGGCACTTCCTAAACACAAAGAAATAACAGTAGCTGCTTTAGCAAAATGCAGGACTATGTAGCACTTTAAAGACTAACAAGATGGTTTATTAGATGTTGAGCTTTCGTGGGCCAGACCCACTTCCTCAGATCAAATAGTGGAAGAAAATAGTCATAACCATATATACCAAAGGATACAATTAAAAAAAAAAAAGAACACATATGAAAAGGACAAATCACATTTCAGAACAGAAGGGGGATGCGGGGGAGGAGGGAAGGAAGGTAAATGTCTGAGAGTTAATGATATTAGAGGAGGGGAAAGGTAGATGTCTGTGAGCTAATGGTATTAGAGGTGATAATTGGGGAAGCTATCTTTGTAATGGGTAAGGTAGTTGGTGTCTTTGTTCAATCCCCCCCTGAGAGTGTCGAATTTTAGCATGAATGACAGTTCAGAGGATTCCCTTTCAAGTGCAGATGTAAAAGGTCTTTGTAGCAGAATGCAGGTAGTTAAGTCATTGAGACAGTGTCCTTTCTGGTTGAAATGGCAAGAAACTGTTTTTGCTTTGTGATCCTGTCTGATATCTGTTTTGTGGGCATTAATCCTTTGGCGAAGTGTCTGAGACGTTTGTCCAATGTACATAGCAGACGGACACTTTCGGCACATGATAGCGTAGATTATATTTCTGGATGCGCAGGAATATGTGTTCTTGATCTTATAACTCACTTGGTTAGGTCCAATAATGGTATCAGCAGAATGAATATGTGGACAAAGCTGGCAACGGGGTTTGTTGCAAGGGAAGGTACCAGGGTTGGTATTAGTGTGGTATGTCCTGTGGTTGTTGGTAAGAATCATCTTGAGGTTAGGTGGTTGTCTATAGGAGACTATGGGTCTGTCTCCCAGAGCGGCTTTGTTTTTCTGGCTGAGTGCTGCTGACATTAAAAATTCTCAAGTAAATTTAAATAGTTTTTTTTTTTTTTTTTTAAAGGGAAGGGTCTTGGATATGTAGCAGGCAGCTGGGTTGCTGCACCAGCACAGAGCTCCATTGATGTTAAAGCATCTTCACTGAGCATGCAGTGAGCTTCTGCATGCCATCATTTATAGGTTAGGAGCCCAAGTCAGTTGCTCCATTAACAACCAGCAAAATTGTGGCTATTAGATATATGCTGATAGCACAGCTCTTTCCTCTTTCTGATTCCTAACATGCCACCCAACTGAGGGATGGCAAGAGGAGAGGTGACTACATCTGAGGAGAGAGGAAGGAGGAAGCACAGTAAAGCTTTTTTTCCCATGGATGTGCCACTCCATAGATTGTTACCTTTGCTAGCAGCCAGTCAAATCTCAGTTGCTCTGGACAGTCGTCTGTGCTAATTACAGGACAACGAGCATGAAAGGATCCCTTTGGTGGCTATTAACAAGCTTCATTGTACGCACACAGGCATGCACATGCAGCACTCTGCACACTAACATTTACTATTCGTCAAGCCAGGCCTGCTTTTGTGTGGTTAATAAGTACAAAAATGCAATCGCAATGACTACACCTGGACGGGTGGGGCAGAAAGCAGGGGAATGGCAATGCTGGAATAGATAACCTTACCATATTTGTCTTCATTTTCTTTTATGTGCTGTAAAGACAACATCCTATGTCAAGCCCCCGGGCTCTCACAGGCCACTCTTGGTGCTGTTCAGTGACGCACTAGTGTATTGCATGGGATTGGTCTGTAGCTTTGGTAAGGTGACTAAATGCCGATTTACACTGTGCAATCACATCAGAGGATGGCCTGAATCAGAGCTGCGTGGCGCCTCAGTCAGGGAACTTTGGCCTCTTCAATCCAGATTAGGCCTCAGCGCAGTGTAAGCACCAGGAAGAATCAAGAGTTCAGCCTGACTGAGAAAAAGGCACCAAGTGGAGGCAGAGGAGGAAATTCAGCCCAGAGAGGGCTCTGAGATTGATCACAGGACAAGGTCCATGCCACGGCAACTTGTGCCTCTACAAACATGGGCTGTTGAGGCCTTTGAAGCATCTTAGTGCATCCCCAAGGGCTATTCTAACCCTCCAGTCTCTAGTCACAGGACACTGTGCTCTCTCTCTGCCCTGTCACTCACTTTGTCGGTAGGAAGGGACAGGGAATAAAGTTGGTTACGTCAGTACCATGTCTGCCAGGGACATTCCCTCACGTGGACAATGGCTCATGCTCACTTTATGCCAGATCAGCTGGAAGGGTGTGGGGGATCCCTTAAGGCTTCCCCATCTTCAGAATCTCACCCACTCTCCATGCTCACCCACATACTCAACACATTCCCTTTGTGTAATGATAGCTAGATGTAGCCTAATCGGAACACTGGTGAGAGGTTTGCGTAAGATCTGGGGGTGGGTAGCCCCGCCCTTCCTGTTTAGGCCCCACCCCTTCCGGAGTGGCCTGGAGCTACTTCAAAAATTTTTGAAGTGGCCCCGGCCAAAAATTATTGCCCACCCTTGAGTCAGAGGCTCCCTACCCCCAGAGCTCAGTAGCAGCCCAGAGACCTAATTTCTCATTCCTGTTATACCTCAACAGTCAATGGACATAATTCACCATTGTTGGAGTGATGTCACAGCTTACGGGACTGAAGAGATCTATTGTGACACAGATGGTGTGGAAAGAAGTAACTTGATTGTCTGGAACTCACTCTGGGAGCCAAGTGATGAGGTAGCAGAGCACCACTCACGTGGACAGCGCGCTCACATGTTCAGAATGACAAGTGCTGTGTGTGCCTCATGCAGCTGATGGGATAGGGACTCCCTTGGCATGGGAGAACTGGAACATAAGGATGGCACCCCCTCTGCTGGTCAGATGAAAGCTGCCTGCATGCCAGACTCAGTAACTAAGATCCAAATTAGGCTAGGAGAAAATGCATGAAAGACAAGAGGAGGCAGCAGGGAACATTCCCCCTGTACCTCCCCCCCCCACCCGCCCGCCTTCATTTAATGCTCAATTACAGCCATAGAACAGAATGAGGTTAGTATTAAACCGGAAGTATTTTCCTTCCGCCTCGCAGCTGTCAGGCTATTTTTAAACCTCACTTAAATGCCAGAGCGATAGATTTGTTATAAAAACGTACAGCTGGAAATGCCCTTTTGCTTTCTATCAAACCTACTCTGTGCAAGGCATTTACTGATTTTAGGTACTTGTCTGAGATGCGGAAATTGCTGCTACCATGTTTGATAGAGCAGATTTATACATCTAATGATCTCCCACAAGCCCAGGAATTTGTGGTTTTTTTGTTTTTTGTTTTGTAAATGTGGACCTCAAGAGTGTGAAAGCCTCCCCCAAGTAAGCAGCAAAGTCAGCTCCAGTCTTCCCCCAGCTGGTCAGAGCATGCTTACTTGGGAGATGGGGGGGGGGGTGCTTTTGCGCACACACACCCTGCATATGTGCCTGTCCCATCTTAACCAGACTATCAGCTTTATGGTGATGAGGGAAGAGAATCATAGAATAATAGGACTGGAAGGGACCTCAAGAGGTCATCGAGTCCAGCCCCCCGCCCTCAAGGCAGGACCAAGCTCCACCTACACCATCCCTGACAGATGTCTATCTAACCTGTTCTTAAATATCTCCAGAGAGGGAGATTCCACCACCTCCCTTGGCAATTTATTCCAATATTTGACCACCCTGACAGTTAGGAATTTTTTCCTAATGTCCAATCTAAACCTCCCCTGCTGCACTTTAAGCCCATTACTCCTTGTCCTGTCCTCAGAAACCAAGAGGAACAAATTTTCTCCTTCCTCCTTGTGACACCCTTTTAGATATTTGAAAACCGCTATCATGTCCCCCCTTAATCTTCTTTTTCCAAACTAAACAAGCCCAGTTCATGAAGCCTGGCTTCATAGGTCATGTTCTCTAAACCTTTAATCATTCTTGTCGCTCTTCTCTGTACCCTTTCCAATTTCTCCACATCTTTCCTGAAATGTGGCGCCCAGAACTGGACACAGTACTCCAGCTGAGGCCTAATTAGTGCAGAGTAGAGCGGCAGAATGACTTCACGAGTTTTGCTTACAACACACCTGTTGATACAACCTAGAATCATATTTGCTTTTTTTGCAACAGCATCACACTGCTGACTCATATTCAACTTGTGGTCCACTATGACCCCTAGATCCCTTTCTGCCATGCTCCTTCCTAGACAGTCGCTTCCCATCTTGTATGTATGGAACTGATTGTTCCTTCCTAAGTGGAGCACTTTGCATTTCTCTTTATTAAACTTCATCCTGTTTACCTCTGACCATTTCTCTAACTTGCTAAGGTCA
This sequence comes from Pelodiscus sinensis, assembly GCF_052426305.1. Taxonomy (NCBI): domain Eukaryota; kingdom Metazoa; phylum Chordata; order Testudines; family Trionychidae; genus Pelodiscus; species Pelodiscus sinensis. Next base: position 39,347,090 of record NC_143061.1, on the reverse strand, counting down.
TTTTGAATTATGTCCCTATCCTCCAAAGAAGTTGCAACCCCACCCAGTTTGGTATCATCTGCAAACTTAATAAGCGTACTCTCTATCCCAATATCTACATCATTGATGAAGATATTGAACAGTACGGGTCCCAAAACAGACCCTTGAGAAACTCCACTTGTTATCCCTTTCCAGCAGGATTTAGCACCGTTAACAACAACTCTCTGACTACGGTTATCCAGCCAATTATGCACCCACCTTATCGTGGCCCTATCTAAGTTATATTTGCCTAGTTTATCAATAAGAATATCATGCGAGACCATATCAAATGCCTTACTAAAGTCTAGGTATAGGACATCCACCGCTTCTCCCTTATCCACAAGGCTCGTTATCTTATCAAAGAAAGCTATCAGATTAGTTTGGCATGACTTGTTCTTCACAAACCCATGCTGGCTATTCCCTATCACTTTATTACCTTCCAAGTGTTTGCATATGATTTCCTTAATTACCTGCTCCATTATCTTCCCTGGGACAGACATTAAACTGACCGGTCTGTAGTTTCCTGGGTTGTTCTTATTCCCCTTTTTATAGATGGGCACAATATTTGCCCTTTTCCAGTCTTCTGGAATCTCCCCTGTCTGCCATGATTTTTCAAAGATCATAGCTAAAGGCTCAGATACCTCCTCTATCAGCTCCTTGAGTATCCTGGGATGCATTTCATCAGGACCTGGTGACTTGCTGACATCTAACTTTCCTACGTGATTTTTAACTTGTTCTTTGTGTATCCTATCTTCTATACTTACCCTCTCTCTGCTTGTATTCACTACGTTAGGCACACCTCCAGACTTCTCGGTGAAGACCGAAACAAAGAAGTCATTGAGCATCTCCGCCATTTCCAAGTTCCCTGTTACTGCTTCTCCCTCCTCACTAAGCAGTGGGCCTACCCTGTCCTTGGTCTTTCTCTTGCTTTTAATGTATTTATAAAAGGTCTTCTTGTTTCCCTTTATGCCTGTAGCTAGTTTGATCTCATTTTGTGCCTTTGCCTTTCTAATCTTGCCCCTGCATTCCCGTATTGCTTGCCTATATTCCTCCTTGTTAGTTGTCCTAGTTTCCATTTTTTATATGACTCCTTTTTTATTTTGAGATCATGCAAGATCTCCTTGTTAAGCCAAGCTGGTCTTTTGCCATATTTTCTATCTTTCCTACACAGCGGAATTGTTTGCTTTTGGGCCCTTAACAACGTCCCTTTGAAATACTTCCAACTCTCCTCAGTTGTTTTTCCCTTCAGTCTTGCTTCCCATGGTGGGTGTGTGTGTGCAAAAGAACAGAAAGCCCTTGGGACTTTTAAAGAACATTAGCACCTGCTTGTAAAAATGAGATACCTTCCATAACTAACAACAGAGCTGGAATTCTGACCCAGGGTTTTAATGCAAATGTTACGCAGAAGCTGACATGCTCTCGACCCCCTTTTCAAATGGTGAGAATTAAAGATCAGGATGGCACTGCAGCCAATGCAAGCCAGAATTAAGGTAAGAATTTCCTCTACTACAGCTGACTAGTGAAAAACTGGACAGAGTACATGCTGTAGAAATATGGGGAAGCAGCATAGTCTACAAGCTAAACCAAGGAATCAGGATTAGGAGATCTGGGTTTGAACCATCCCTTCACTTACTTTTGGACCTCACCCAAGGCTTAGCCTTCATATGCCCCAGTTTCCCCATTTCAAATATTGTACAATGGAATTTTAAGACCAGCTGAAGCTGTTCAATCAAATCTTCTTCATGGAACATTCTATATGGCTAAATAGGCCACCTCCTATCTTTGAGAAACTGGGATTCCTAGTAATGTGTTTATAGAGGAGGAGGAGAGAGAAGAGACCACAGTCCCACAGTCAAATGTTACTAATGTTTTGGGGGACCAAACTTGAGGTATGTAAAAGGTGATGAGCAGATTTCAAAAATCAGGTTCCTTTCAAGTGTCTCAAAAAGTTGGGACTCACTCAATAGCAGAGATACAGCAATATTAGTCATGCCTGAAAACATGGGTCATAAGTAATTACTGAACACCTTTGGGGAGGGAAAGTGAGTTGGCATGTTACCTGCTCCTGCATTGCAAAATTAGTTGTATTGTAAAGTGTCTGACTGTACCAATATAAAATTAATCTCTTGCTAATTTATATTTTTAAATTGAACAAATTATTGATTTTAAAGAGGATTTGAATAAATAGAACCAGTTGGAGCATATTTGACCGACAGTACTCTATATAAGCACAATATATGGTCAATCAATACATTAGTGACCAGAGAGCTTTGTTGCAGATACGAATACATAAAAATATACAATACTTATAGCATTTAGTTGAACAAAATTGGATCCCTGTATCAACCTGGCTCCCTAGTAAAGGCAGGGTGATGCACTCACTTCGATTCAGACATCTCATTGTGTTGCCTGACCAGGCTTCTCAAAGATCTCATTGCTTAGGCCTCCACCTCACTAAGCACTTAAATACATGCCCCATTGTAAGTGAGAGTAGTTCTAAGTCATTGAGATGATTCACATTCTTCAAGGTTGGCATGTGTTGTACTTAAGTACTCTGCTGGATCAGGGCCTTAACGAGAGCAACTCAGGATATGTCTACACTACAGAGTTAGTTCGAACTAACGGACATTAGTTCGAACTAACTTTCATAGGCGCTACACTAGAGCTCCGCTAGTTCAAACTTAATTCGAACTAGCGGCGCACGTAGTTCGAACTAGGAAAACCTCATTTTACGAGGATTAAGCCTAGTTCGAACTAGCTAGTTCGCATTAAGGGGTGTGTAGCCCCTTAATTCGAACTAGTGGGAGGCTAGCCCTCCCCAGGTTTCCCTGGTGGCCACTCTGGCCAACACCAGGGAAACTCATCTGCCCCCCTCCCGGCCCCGGACCCCTTCAAGGGGCACGGGCTGGCTACGGTGCCTGTACCAGGTGCAAGCCTGCCAGCACCCAGCCAGCAGACCCTGAACCTGGCACTGATCGAGCCACCCACCTGATGCCCCCCAGCCCTCCCCCTCTTCCCGGGACCAGGCTGGCAGCTCCCGGGAGCTTGCCCGGGACCGCAAGAGGCAGGCACCCGCCTGGGCTAGTGCAGACATCGTGGACCTCATCCACGATCTCCACACTAGGCACAGGAAAGTGGCTGGCTAGGGCAGGAGAGCTGCCAGCCTGGCCACCCAGGAGCAGGTGTGCAAGAGAATCAAGGGGGTCCAGTGAGCCCCCCGACCCTGAGCCCTGAGCTTACAATGGCCGTCCTGGGTCAGACCAAAGGTCCATCTAGCCCAGTAGCCTGTCTGCCGACAGCGGCCAACCCTAGGGACCCTGGAGGGGATGGACCGAAGACAGTGACCAAGCCATTTGTCTCGTGCCATCCCTCTCCAGCCTTCCACAAACCTTGGGTAGGGATACCACTCCTACCCCCTGGCTAATACCACTCCATGGACCCAACCTCCATGACTTGATCTCACTTCCCTTTAAACTCTGTTCTAGTTCTAGCCTTCACAGCCTCCTGCAGCAAGGAGTTCCACAGGTTGACTCTTTGCTTTGTGAAGAACTTTCTGTTACTAGTTTGAAGCCTGCTACCCATTCCTTTCCTTTGGTGTCCTCTAGTTCTTCTTTATGGGAACTAATGAAGAACTTTTCTGTATGCACCCTCTTCACCCAACTCCTGTTTTTAGAGACCTCTATCCTGATCCCCCTCAGTCTCCTCTTTTCTAAGCTGAAAAGTCCCAGTCTCTTTAGCCTCTCTTCATATGGGACCTGTTCCCAACCCCTGATCATTTTAGTTGCCCTCCCCTCTCCCAGCCTCTCTCTTCCCCTCTCCCACCTCCTTTTCCCAGTCTCCCCAGTTTTGTTCAATAAAGACAGATTCTATTTTGGAAGACACGTTATCTTTATTTTGTACATCAAGAAAAGGGGCTAGGGAAGGGTAAGTGGAAGGAGGTGAGGGAGGAATGGGGCACGAGCCCCTGATGGGGAGGACTGGGCTGGCTCTGCGGGCTTCTGGGGGTGGAAGCTCTCCTGCAGCCCCCCAATTGCCCCCTCTCCCCAGATGGCAGCCTGCGGCAAGTGCAGCCGGGCTGATGGCCGAGTGCTGTGATGTGCCCAGTGTGGGTACTCCGGGCACTCCAAGCCAGGACTGCTTTGCAAGCGGGGCACCCCTTAGAACTGTCTGTCCGGGGTGGGGGTCGGAACCCTTTAAGCACAGCCCTCAGCTAGCCTGAGACAGCATCTCCACCCTCTAAGTCCTCCTCTGATGCCCTGCCGGCACTGCTTCTGGCCATCCTTAACCCCGGTTCAGGGTTCACTTAATGTGGACATGCTAGTTCGAATTAGCAAAACGCTAATTCGAACTAGTTTTTTAGTTTGGATCCATTAATTCGAACTAAGTTAGTTCGAATTAACGTTGTAGTGTAGACATACCCTCAGAGATTAAGTGTTCACCCAGAAACTCTGGTTATGACTCTACTTCTTCTGTAATTTCCAGCTCGGGTAGACGTATGTGCTCTACTTTTGATTGAGATAATGCACTAAAAATAGCTGTGCTGGTGCAAGCGGCAACTGAGCCAGCTGTCAGAGTATAGTCCTAGGGGAATATTCAGGGAGCTAGTCCATCCCACCACGAGCGAGCGTCATAGCCAAACTGTGATTAGCATGCAAGCTTGATTGCAAAGACACTGCCCACACCCTCTGAGAGCAAAGGAAGGTGCTGACTTCCCTAACATGGGAGCTAGATCATGGGCTACTGGAGGACAAGAGAAAAAAATGGATCAAATAAGATGAAATGAATAGCCCTGTTTAAGTCTTCATTTTCCTACACAGAACATGGATAATGAAACAGATACTGAAAAGCCATATCTACACTTCAGAGTTCACTGTTCTGCAAGAAGTGTTTTGCTAAGAGTTACAGGCACTATTTGACTTGCCCCTCTCTCCTGTTTAGAGATGGAGCTGATCAGGCCCCGTAGACAGCCTTTTGGTTTGTTGAGTGACCACTAGAGCTGAAATCACTGGTAATTAGGCTCCCACCGCAGCCCAGCCTGCATCACAGTGAGGTTCCTCTACTCAGAGTTGAATCACTGAGCGTTAGAGCTGGAGGGACCCTCAAGAACCTGACTTGCAAAGGTCACAGTATCACATGGCAGTAGAAGGTGATGGCGAGGGCCATTGGAGATGGCACAGATGGTGGCCCAAAACAATAGTGGCCGGAGCATATATATTTTAATGACTTCACTCCTGAATGCTAGATCAGTCAAAAATCTTGGATCCCACCTTTTCTGTGCAGTTTGTGAGGCTCAATGCTGTGAATGCTAAATGTTATAAACACTCAGTTACTTGACTGGGGATGAAGGAAAGTTGGAACCCCAAAGCATTCAGTCTCTGGCTCTTACTGCTTCAAAAAAATAGCAGACCTTTACCCTTTTAAATCCCTGGTCTCCTATTAATTGATGTTAGTGCTCATTAGTTGGAGCATAATTAGTGAATTTTGCTATAACTTGTTGAAAAAGTTGTGCTGGTTTTAGGAAAGTGTAAGTGTTATAGGCATTTTAGCTCCCATCTTCTAATCACATATATGTGTGTGTATGTGTGTGCATATACGTGTGCGCATGCACATATGCTCATACCTAGTGGATATAATTAGAAACAGCTTATTGCATTACATGGTTTTTGTATTTGAGACTACAAGAAAAGGCAAAACTTTTGAAATGCATTTTTCCCCTGACCCATACATAATAATCCTCTTTAATGCCTGGGTGGTTTGTGGGGTTTGAAAATGCATTAGTTAAGGATAAATTGACCTTTTTTTAAAATTAAATTTGTATTATTTCCTTACATTTTAGGGCAAATTTTGTGTTAATGAAGGTGGGGGCTGAAAGCTCAGAAGGGGCAGAGATAACCAAATAGGCATATGAGAAACACTAGAAGGATCTGATGAAGTAGGTGAATTGGGCAGCAAGATGGCTTCTTCTTCTTCTTAAACCCTTGTACTCCAAGTGGAGCATAGATCATCTATGATGGCAGATATGTCAGTTGAAAGAAATAGTAGGTGTTGCATACAGGGAAGATGTCTTACTTATCCCAGTGAGTTCTGATCCAGCAGGATCCTCTGAGGATAAAAGTCAAGGTGTGTATTTTCAATAGCTCAGTGGAAATATCTGCTGAACTTGCAGAAGGAATGAGTCCTGAGGCCTTTAGATGATGAAACAGCACTGAAAGCGAGTAGAAAACAGTGCTGTGTTTTTCTGTGACATGATGGCAACTCCTGCCGCCTGGGAGGATTGCAGTTGTGCTCATGTGACCTCGAGGTAGATATTTAGTGGAGGAGGCTGAAAAGTTCCAGAGACAGAAAAGAAATGAGAGGTTTGGTGAGACACTACAGAGCTCATCAGCCTGCCAGAGAGAAGAACCAAATATGACTTAACTGATGCAAGAGGCAGTGGATGCTGCTAAGGGGAGGGATTGCCTAGCTGGCCCTAGTTTGAGTCACCACGACCATTTAGCTGGTGCTGTAAAGCCAGGGCTGCCCCATTACAGTGGTAAGTGTCATGAGTATGGGAGTAAATATGCATCCAGCCAAAGGTCCAAGACACTGTGATCAATTATGGGAACCTGGGAACCCACCTTCCACCTGATAGTTGCTATACCCAAGACTGGAATTGCCAGTGTCCTTGGTTTCTACCTCCCCACCCATACTAAGAAAATGTGGGCACAAACGGCACTTCCACCAACCCTCTGAGCCTGCTGTGTCCCTCTGGGAACACTCAGCGATTGGGTAGGGTGGAAGTTCTGCCACAGAAGTGCAGCTTTAAGTTACAATCAGGGTGTCCCTAATTTACCTTGGCTATGCTCTATGTAATGCCAATTTGCTGCCATGGAGCAATGCTGGCCAGCTGCAGTCTCTGGGTATGTCTAGACTACATGGCTCCATCGATGGAGGCATCCTTTTTCATGAGGCATGAGGGATCGGTCGGCAAAGGCTTCCCCAGCCAACCGATCTGCGTCTAGACTACCGTGCTGTGCTGGATCAGCTGATCGTCGGCCCAGCACGGAGGCCATGTTCATTTTAATGAAACGGATATTATTTAAATCCCCACTTCTTTGTCTATGCCGGGTAAACTAGTTTACATGGCTCCGTCGACGGAGCCATGTAGTCTCGACATACCCTCTATGGCAGGGTGCACGTTGAAAGCATCTTTCACTGACTTTCTAGGTAGACTTGCCATTGCAGAGTCCTGGATCTTGTTGATAGATGCTGGCATAACCCACAAGTGAATTGACCCTGTGCTATGTAGAACAGCTATCTTTTCTCTCAGCATTTCCCTTGCTAGTAGAGACACAGGCTAGTAGAGACACAGCATTTCCCTTGCTAGTAGAGACACAGCATTTCCCTTGCTAGTAGAGAAGAGACAGAAAGGAGCTTCCTGCCTGCCTTCCACCATGGCCTTTTCAAGCAAGACCATTAGCATTCACATGCGCTCTGGCCAGAATTCCATTCTCATGCCTCTGCTCCTTGCTGAACGTTCTGTTCTTTTAAAAAAAAAAACCCAAGCCAGATTAAAAGGAACAGCGAAGTGCAACTATTATCAACCTCCAAGGAGAGAAAAGTAGGTCACTAAAGGGACTTGAAATGCTCTGAAAAAGGTGCTGTTTCTGGCCACAAGATGGAGCTGGCGTATTAGCGGTAGCATGAATAATTGTTATACTGTGCTAGAAAAGCCAGCAATCTAATAAGGATAGCAACACACACATACACACACACACACACACACACACACACGACTTTTCCAGCAAGGTGTGAATATATTGTATTCTTTACAGCAACACCATGACACTTAGAAAGAAACATACATACATACAGTGCAACAGATTCTTGGGACCTGAGCTTGCCTGGGACAGCTCCACCTGTGCGGTGATGTTATTACAAGTATGGAGCAGTGCAAGCATGTTCCCTCTCCTGAGACAGGTCACGCTCCTCATACATTGCATTAGCAACTGTGATGAAAGCTCTGCAATGCAAACATTGCCTAGATGGAGAGTGTAAGCTCCCTGGGCAGGTACCATCTTGTGTGATCTGTTTGGACTAGTCCTGGCACAATGAAGCATCAGTCCCTGACTGGAGCTATTAACATAATACAAGTAAAGATGCAACAATACAATAATAATCTGCACTGGGAACATTTGGTGTAGGCAGCATACTGTGTAGCCTTGATAGTTTCTTCTCTTACCCATTGCTTTTAGTGTAGAAGAAAATAGTAACTTAATGACACAGGACTGTCTCCTATTCTGCATCTGCTTTTCAGTCTTGGCTTCCAGGTTCCTGCTGTAGAAATACACACTTACCCAGCTGGCTGCAGGCATCCTGGAGGGCAGGTGTGCTCCTTCTGAAGATTTTGGGGGTCTCTGGGTGCTGGCTTCTGATCCTTTAAGTTGCCTTGTAGGTCACTGCAAGACTGTGGATTATTGTCTCCTGGCACTGTGGGGTCTTCTCTTTGCAACAGATCTGTTTTGCTGTCTCTTCTATCTGATGCTATAGCAAGTGCCCTTACAGGAAACTGCTTAGAAGGATGCTCCATGTATTAATCTCACTTATCTCTGGAGCCCATGGTTTTAAAGTTATATTGGGCATTTGCACCGCGACTCTCTCTAGTGTATGTAATTCAACTAACAGGAAAAGAAGCATTGATTGAGGTAAAGTGTTTATCAGGCACCCAGGATGATCCACTAAACAGAGACTTCATTGACTGCATTCCTAGCTCCCTCCAGGAAGGAGACCCCGACATGTGACTTTATCCTAATGATTTTGGGCTGTAGAGGGAGGGGATAAAAATCCCTGAGAAGGAAAATTGAAGTCTTCTTTATGCTTCTATAATCGGAGGGGCAAGGGGTCCTTCGCAAATGCATATAGATCCCATGCTGCTTGGCATGGGTTAGTCCTGAACAGACATTCATTGCTGACCAGTTACTATATTTTGGTCATCTTTTGAAAGCATAGACTGTAATCACTTGTGAGTATATGTTGCTTGCTTATCCTGTAAATTACTTATTTCACTTTCATATTTAATGCACCTTTAATTCATTTATTACAGGGTTGGTTGTCAATGCTGTCTTTGGTGTGAGATCTAAGATACAAATTGATCTGGGGTAAGTGACTGGTCTCTTGGGACTGGGAGTAGCATGAATATTGTGTGATTTTTGTGCAGGCAATCCTTTCTTTCTTGGATAGTATAACTTGCCCTAATGGCAAGATATATTGCAGTGTCCAAGGGGGCTGTCTGAGACTCTATTCTAAGACTACTGAGGTTGGCACTCTGTCACAAGCCACTCCAAACATCATGACACACACCATAACAGCTTCTGTCCTGGCCACTCCATTTGGCCGTAGTGAATGCAACTCCACTGAAGTCCTTTGAACCAGACTAGAATACAACCCTTTGACTCGTTCATCAACTGAGTGTCAGCCAGATGCTGCCGTTCCTAATCAAAGTCAATGCACATTTTGCGCCACTAAAAGGAAGGCAGAATTTAGCACCACATCCCAGCCTGCTCTCTATTGGAAAGCGTTCCAAAGTCTGTCCTCCAATCCAGATATAAAAATTCACCTCTATTCCATATGGTTTCACAGATCGAATGAGTACGTTCCGTTGTCTCTCTCATTCCCATTGCACGCAGTCCTGTGCTCAAGGCAGAGATGTATCACTCATTTAGCAAAGGCATAATGGTCAGAGTTCATACCCAGTGGGACACATCCACTGGCATTAGGTACTTAAGAATAAAGCAAAACTTCTCTACTCAAGGACCTTGTTGTTTCCTTTGGTTTAGAGTCTGCCTGTTGTCTGGGCTACAGCAAGTTCAGCAGACTCAGTTGTATGACCGAATGCTCTAATCTGAATGGGGGGCAATGTACAGACCCTATGCAGCCAAAATTCTAGAGGAAAGGGCTTTTTTCATTTTTTAGCTGTTAATGTGAAGGAGGCTGGATGGCTGAGAAGATTGATAATGGGCTGCACAGCCTTTCATGTCTAGGTCACTGGTGGTAATTTGATCCAGTTCAGTTGAGATTGAAAGTCATTACCAGCTGATGGCTGTTCAGTGACCCATAGGAAGTGAATTGACATGTGGACTGGTCACAGTAGACTGGCAATAAAAGCATAAAAAAAATGTCTGCCAGACTCAGCAAAGATCAAAGACTTGAAGCTTGAGTTACACTGTAGAGGTAGGTTGGGCAGAGACAAAGCAACATGGGGAAGCTCATAGTGGCTGCCGTTCCTGGCTATGGATAAACTGAGGGCTCCATTCAAGTCTTCCAGTTTGCACTTTTTACCAGCAATGCAATGTGTTTAAATGAGGTTATAACAGTACATTTAATTATATTAGTTAAATACATGACATACTGGGTATAAATACAACATATGCTAAAATACCAACAGCAATCTTATGTCATAAGCCATCTCATTGGTCATCATGAGGCTGAGAACAGCAGCTAGTTGCAATACAAATTTGCTAAGTTCCTCCTTGTTTGGGCTCATCTACAGTGACAGGTTTCTTCCTGTCTTTCTGCCCATCCTCTTATCTGGATTTCCCATGTGCTGCACACCACACAAACTGCTGCCAAATCCTAATGGTTTTGGCTGTCAGCACACGAGGACAGGAGCAAACACGCCAGTGCCAAGACAAGGGAGAGAGACCAATTCCTGTGGCAGCCTCAGCAGTGTAATTCTGAAGCAACTTCACTGATGTCACTCCAGATTCAGAGATATAAATGAGAGCAGAATTTGACTCCAAATGTCGAAAGATGCACCTTAGTCCCTTGAGGGGACCGTCATCCAGCATTTGCTTCTCCACCCAAGTCCTTTAGGCCTCCATTTCAAATATTTTCAATATAAGAGGCCACAGCGATCCATATCACAACGATTAACATCAATAGAGTTATACCAGGGGTTAATTTATCCCATGATATCTATCTTATTCCTGGGCCCAAAGCCAATATGTGCTGGGCATTAAGCCCAGTGCTTTTTCTATTCTGCAGCTAGGATGCTACGGAATGCTGCTCTCTCCCTCTCCCTGGCAACTCATCCCCTGAGCTTCAGAAAATACCATTCTGCTACTTTCAAGCTAGACAAAAGGCACTGTTACTGTAGCCAGGGGCTAGAAAATGAAAGCAACAGCATCAGCGGTGCCTGTAGCTTGCATTAAGTAGAAACCACCGAGCACTCCCCTCTTTTCCCAACTGCCACCTTCATTTTGCTCCTCTCTCGGACTGACAGGCCTCTTTTTTCTCCAGACTCACCACCTCCCTATTACTGACACCATCTGACTTGGTGTCAGCAAGGGAGAGAATATGCTTTTACTTTAGGATAACAATGTTTGGTCCAGTCTTCTGCCCAATGAAGCACTGGCAGGATTTTTGTATTCAGTAGGGCTGACCAATTAATTATTTAGGCATCACTTAAAGCGATCTTTTGAGCTAGTTCCAGCATGGCTTGGCAAGAATGGTTCTGCTAACTTAGACATTACAAAAGCCATCACAATTTGAAGACCATTTAAAAAAGTTCCATGGGTGATTTGCTCAATTGGCAGGGTGGATGAAAGCAGATGCATATTAATGTGATATAACAGAAAGAAAACATGCTCCTAGTATTTTCCCTTAAGAGATTATACTGCTATTGACCTTGGTTCAGGAATGAATTTGTCCTTCATATTAGATTTCTGTTTGGTCTGGTAAAACAAATTTGATATGCTTGTCTTGGAAATGTTTTGTAGGGCCGGTGAATGCAGTCCCCACAAAGAGTTCCAGACTGACAGCTCTATAGACTGGAATCTTATTTTGGTTCCTCACGCTGACCGCTAAACTGCCAATATTTCCTCAGACTAAATCTAAAGGGACCACCCAGTTAGGCCAAGGGTTATTTCATTCCCCACTCCCAGTCAATCCTGGACCTCTCTGCTGAGAAAACTCACAAGTTTGTCAGTTGTGATGTGATGTGATGTGGTTACCTGCCTCCTGGGAACTGGATTGAGAGAACCAAATTCATTTCACATAGGTCACTGGCTCCCAGTCCTGGTTCCATTATCAACATCAGGTGAAGGGCAGTGAAATCTGAAGACTGACTAGAGCCCTCACATCAAATGTACAGGTGTTGGGAAACTGATCCCATGTCTTTGCACCCCTTCAGTCAGTCAAGATGGAAGCCTAAGTCCAGGCTGTTCTGTAAACCATCAGCCTGCACTTTCACCCTTCTGGCCGTTACACTCATAGTAGGGCCAGGGCTTTACTAGACTAATGTGTTTTAGCTCATCAAAATCGGTGTTGCAAGAAAAGCAACAATAGAAACAAATGGTCATACTCAGAAATGTCAGACTGTGTCTAGACTGGCAAGTTTTTCCGCAAAATCATCTGCTTTTGCGGAAAAACTTGCCAGCTGTCTACACTGGTGGCTTGAATTTCTGCAAAAGCACTGATGATCTCATGTAAGATTGTCAGTGTTCTTGTGGAAATACTATGCTGCTCCCATTCAGGGAAAAGTCTTTTTCTGAAAGACTTTTGCGCAAAAGGGCCAGTGTAGACAGCAGAGATTTCTTCTCTGCAAAAAAGCCCTGATCGCGAAAATGGCGATTGGGGCTTTTTTGCAGAAAAGCGCGTCTAGATTGGGCACGGACGCTTTTCCGCAAAAAGTGCTTTTGCGGAAAAGCGTCCTGCCAGTCTAGACGCGCTTTTCCAAATATTTCTGGAAAATCATGCCAGTGTAGACGTAGCCTCAGTGTGATTATTACTGATTTATAGCAGTCCAAGGAAGCTTAGAATCAGACCCAATATGCCAGCATAGTCTGGGTTGCTGATCTATAACACACAATATGGCACCACCCTGGAGAGCAACCAGCACCACCAGATTAAGACACAATGTATAGACACACTAGAAGATGTACCTGGTGTTGCTCGGGTCCTTAACTCAATTTTAGTGTTTTGGAACATAAAATGAAAATGTCCAGGCTTCACTTGAATCACTGTTCTGGGGTGGGGCTGGGGATGGGGATGAGGGGTTCTGTATGCAGGCTGCCCTGGGAAGAGAGGACAACCCCAGCCCTCTCTCACCACAGCTGCTTGGGGCCAGGTGAGAAACACCTCTCCATTGCCACTGCAGCTCCAGCATGCATAGCTGGGGGAGGGGTCCATGCCCCCGGGTGAGGCAGGTCCAGGTTTGTCTGCCTCTTGTGCTCCCCAGTCATAGCGAGGAATGCAACAAACTGTGCACTTTCCCCTTGCTCCCTGATAAAAGGAAACAGTCACTGATATCCCTATATGAATCTGGAAATGAGCTTCAGCTGCCCTCCCTTGCTCTCCCTAAAGGGCACCTTGGGGGTGGGAAGCTTGGGGGTAGGGAAGCCCTGGGGTGGGGGACCCTCACCCAGTTCCTTTTACCTGCCTGATGCCTCTTATCTTTTTTCCTGTATGGTTTTATGAGAAGCAATCCCGTTCCAGGCACATCCCATTTTCCTGGCACAGACAAATCCTGACCTTGCTTTAAGTTATGGTAATAGGAAGCTACATATTGAATTTGTTGCGCCTAACTTACCGTTTAGGTCAGACACACTCTCAGACCAAACTCTCTCAGATATGTAGTATTTGGCCCGTGGAAAGGTTCAGGGGTCATTCAGACTGGAACTGAATCATTTCAGGCTCTGTATCAACACAAGTCAATGAATGACTTCTTCCTCTCTTTTCTGCTTTTTATTCCATAGCAGCTAGGGGCAGAAGACTGTGCATCATTATTCAGCTGCAAATAAAGGCATGATTATTCTTACTTGTTTTGCTCTGAGACTTTAGAACAAAGATTATGTTTAAAGATAATGGCTAACAGTCTTTTTTCTGTTCAGCCAGCTATGCCAACCTATATACTCCGTTTATCAACTGTCCCCACAAACATCTCGAGATACATGACTTGTGTGTGATCCAGGGGTCAACTTAATACATTTCTTACACGTACTATCCTACTGCAACTCCCCTTGGGGGAGAGGGTCAGAGCAGGGGGTGAGGTGCATGAGTCAAGGCTGGAGGAGGGGGGGCTTAGGACTGGTGTATGTGGGGGGGAGGTGCAGGAGTCAGGGAAGTGGAGTATGAAGGGGGCTTAGGCCAAGGAATTGGGGGGCAGCTTGGGGCTGGGAGTGCAGCCACCACACTGCCCACTTGCCAGATCCTTGGGGCTGGCTGGGGTGATGGGGACCACACTGCCCTGCTGCCGGATCCCCAGGGTGGCAGGGACTGCACTGCCCAGCTGCCCAAACACCAGACCCGCAGCCAGTGTGCAGTGTGGCAGTGCAGCCCAGGGTGTCCCAGCTGCATCCAAAGCCTGGTCCGCAGCCAGCCAGTCTCTGACTGGTGTGCTGCATCAGGGCACATGGGCTTACTTTCACCGTAGGTGGGATCTAAAAGTTGCCAGCAAGCTTGACAGGCTTACTTCTGCCTCCCCTCTATGTATGTGTAACATCCAGATCGCAGAATTTAATATGCTACAGCTATTACCTAAGCCCCACCCTGACATAACTACAGGCGTGTTTGAGAAAACTGGCATGTCTGTGGCATTGAGTTCTACCTCCGGGTGATTCTGGCCAACATGCCTGGGGGGGCCTTTCCAAGACCTAGAGGGGTGGTATATCCCATCCAATCCCATCCCACCTCTCTCTTTGGATCTACCACACAATGCCCTCCCCTGTCTGATTTGCCAATTATCCATCTCCAACATTCAAATCCATCCTAAAGACCCATCTGTGATGGTCACAAGAAGGAATCAAACTAACTCAAGTTGAATTGCTGGACTTGCTGCTTTGCCCCCATCTTGTTTGGCAGTTCCTTGGGGAAAACATTGGCTTCAGTCCATGCTTTGTGCGGTGCTGAGCTCACATTTTGCACCTCTAACACATACGGCTACCCCTCTGAGACCATAACTCACGAGAAACAACTCATGCCTCTGAAGGCAGTGGGAGGCAGTAAGAGTATACAGTGGGAGCCCAAACTCATTCCTTAGGTAACTCAACTGAAGTTAGCGAGATACACAGACTAGCACACTGGCAACAAAGTGGCCCAGTATTCAAGTAAGGTGAAACTTACAGCGAGCTACGGAATTTAACTTGTGATAGAAAAAACAGAGGTTTAAATTATTCAGTGTAAAATGATTAAATATGAATGTAAGGCTGAGAGATCTCATATGACCAATTTGCTCTTACAGGAAGCTGCATGGTACTTAAAGAAATAACTAAGATACTGCCATGGTCTAAATGTCTGTTAGTTGAACACCAAAACCTTGAGAAAAGCTTGAGACTCTGAGGAGCTGAAAAAAACCCTTAATTGCTTTGAAGCATTATTTCCTGGTTCTAGATCCAATTTTGTAGTTTGATGAATGAGTGAATCCTTAGGCAATGCTCCAGTGAACCCTTCGACAACCTACCTGCATGGACCCAGAGTACAACAAGGCTCAAAGGGGAAATGGGGGGCCCCTTTGCCCATCACATTGCAGAATCAAGGCCTGTATTTCCTACCTCAATATCCTGCTAGGACACTTTTGTTTTCTCTAACAAGCCATCAACTTTTCCATTTCTCTTGATGTGCTTTATGAACTGAATGCTGCTCTGTTTTACCTTAAACTGCTTGTAGGATAATTTTAGAAACACGTCTTTATTTTATCCTAAAATTGCTCAGAGGGTCTAAGGCCCTAATTTTCCATTGAACTCAAAAAGAATTTTGCCTTTGCCTTCAATGGAAAGAGGGTCCCGGGAGCTTATCTTGCATGTGTCTCTTTGGGACACTTTGAACATCACTTAAAAGATACTGCGGTTCATTTTGAAAAGAAATCACAATTCACATTCATATCAGAGACAGGCTTGCACTGGAACCATAGATTGAAGACTCCAGGCGCCAAGGATATAAACATTTCTTTAGGGCCTTTTGTACCAAAAAGCCCCAAGTACTTCACAAAACTGCAGACAAACAGCACTAACGAAACACCTCAGGTTGGGGAGCTGGTAGCCAACGAGTGTACAGCCTCCTACAGAGAGGAAGGACATTCTCTGCCTTTACAAAAAATGCCTGAGCAGAGGCTCTCGCTGGGCCAACACAGTCTTGTTTGGCAAAGGGTCAGATTAGGAAGGCTCACACTCTTGTTCATCTGTCTCAGAAGGACAAAGGATATGAACCTGCTGGGATTTAAACTTGCAGTTCCAAGAAATCTAGACCAATAAGGCTAAGAAAAAGGGAAGTGATTTGTTATAAAAATACCTTAGAGAAATAGTTATTTACTACTAGAGCCATTGCACGTGATGATTCAGAACAGTTCATACAATACTGCTTCATTATCTCCATAATTGTCAACGATCTCTGTGGAAAATACCATTGTAAGGACACTGTGCACTAGATCCAGCCTGGTAAATAGCAAGCTACAGTCTTGATAGCTGTAAATAAACATTAAATGTCTTTAAAAGTAATTGGCACTTGACTTTTATATGTCATTAAGCAAGAGCAGGTTTTGAATATGATGGTAATAAAAATATTATGACAGAGGCTTGGAGTTATGAGGATGGAACATGTTTGGAACAAATAAATTAGGGGAAGTGAAAAGGTGTGACCAACTATAGAAATCCTGAGGGGATTCAGGCTCAGATGTTTGGGCATATGAAAAGATTAGAAGACAGCATAGGAAACTGGGAGTTAAACTTAGAAGTGGACAGTATGAGAAGCGTTGGAAGACCCCAAAATATATGAGTGTCATACAAAAAGGATTGGATTAGCTGCAGAGTTTCTGGGGAACTGTTCCAAGACAGACTGGAATGGATAAGGCACTGATCCCACATAGATGGGAATAGGACCCAGGCTGAAAGAAAACTACTTTAATATGTGATGAGATTTGGTCATTCAGATTTTGACACTGAAATTTTCCTTTTACATGTGCATTACTGAAATGCTGAATTCTTTCTTTGTGGGAGGGATGGTGGATATTGACCCCAATTCCTTATGATTTTATTCCTCAATTTGAGAAAGGAACAAGTAGTGAGGACCATGAAAATGCATTTTGGTCATATTTTGGGGCAACCAGGAGAGAACTCGGTCCTTGAATCAGTTAGAGCAGCCTCTGGACTGCTCTCAGTTACATGACTCTGTTTATGATCTTGATGAGCAGACAATAACTGAGGGTATGTCTACACTACCCCGCTAGTTCAAACTAGCGGGGGTAATGTAGTCATCCACAGTTGCAAATGAAGCCTGTTCCACGAGGAGTACAGCTAGTTCGGATTAGAAGCCTAATCCGAACTAGCTACTCCGTGCCGCGTGTAGCCACGCGGCATGGGGTTCGAACTAGCTGGCATTTAAAAATGGCGCCGGCCGGCTTAATGCAAATGAAGCCCGGGAAATTCAAATCCCGGGCTTCATTTGCAACTGCGGATGACTACATTACCCCCGCTAGTTCGAACTAGCAGGGTAGTGTAGACATACCCTTATAGCTCTGGGCATGTCACCAATATACCCTCCATGTGCAGAGTGAGAACTAGGACACTAGATATAATTATTTTCTGCTCATGTTGCAAGGCCTTCCTTGTCACCCTGGTTACTTGTGGAAATTGAAGTTCTTTCCATTGCTTGGAGTACTGAAGGGTGAAGGGATTTAGCAATTTTAGCAGCCTGTAACAGAATGAGCAGTGTATTATTACCTGATGTTTCAAATGGCGATACAAAACCGTCACTTTGAATTGTGGGGAGCGTGTTGTTGGGGCACTTGTTAACAAAATAAAGTATTTCATAAATGTCAGTACACTGAATTATATCATCATCTAGCTCTTCTCTCGCACTTTTCATCCATGTAACTCAAAACCCTTTACAAAGGTCAGCATATAGTGCAACTCCTCCACCTTTTCTCCCGCGCCTGTTCTTCCTGAATAGTTTATACCCTTCCATGACAGTGCTCCAGTCTTGTGAGTCATCCCACCAACTCTGTTATTCCAATCAAATCATAGTTCTTTCCTCCCTGTTTGAAGGGAGTTTGAAGAACAGCTAGCCAAAAACTCAAAAAAACATTTTATATTACCTTTTAAGTACATCAGAAGCAAGCCTGCTAAACAACCAGTGGGGCCCCTGGACAATCAAGATACAAAAGGAGCACTTAAAGATGATAAAGTCATTGCGGGAAAACTAAATGAATTCTTTGCTTCAATCTTCACAGCTGAGGATGTTAGGGAGATTCTCAAACCTGACCCATCCTTTGTAGCTGACAAATCTGAGGACTTGTCACTGATTGAGGTGTCATTAGAGGAGGTTTTGGAAATAACTGATAAACTTAACAGTAACAAGTCACCCGGACCAGATGGCATTCACCCAAGAGTTCTGAAAGAACTCAAATGTGAAATTGTGGCACTATTAACTATGGTTTGTAACCTATCCTTTAAATCAGCTTCAGTACCCAACGACTGGAAGATAGATAATGTAACGCCAATATTTAAAAACGGTTCGAGAGGCGATCCCAGGAATTCCAGACCGGTAAGTTTAACGTCAGTACCAGGAAAATTAGTTGAAACAATAGTAAGAATAAAATTGTCAGACACATAAAAGATCATAATTTGTTGGGCAAAAGTCAACATGGTTTCTGTAAAGGGAAATCATGTCTTACTAATCTATTAGAGTTTTTTTGAAGGGGCCAACAAACCTGTGGACAAGGAGGATCCAGTAGATATAGTGTACTTAGATTTCCAGGAAGCCTTTGACAAGGTCCCTCACCAAAGGCTCTTACGTAAATTAAGTTGTCATGGAATAAGAGGGAAGATCCTTTCATGGACTGAGAACTGGTTAAAAGACAGGAAACAAAGGCAGGAATAAATGGTAAATTTTGAAAATGGAGAGGGGTAACTAGTGGTGTTCCCCAAGGTCAGTCCTAGGACCAATCCTCTTCAACTTATTCATAAATGATCTCGAGAAAGGAGTAAACAGTGAGGTGGCAAAGTTTGCAGATGATACTAAACTACTCAAGGTAGTTAAGACCAAAGCAGACTGTGAAGAACTTCAAAAAGATCTCACAAAACTAAGTGATTGGGCAACAAATTGGCAAATGAAATTTAATGTGGATAAATGTAAAGTAATGCACATTGGAAAAAATAACCCCAACTATACATATAATATGATGGAGGCTAATTTAGCTACAACTAATCAGGAAAGAGATCTTGGAGTTATCATGGATAGTTCTCTGAAGACGTCTATACAGTATGCAGCAGCAGTCAAAAAAGCAAACAGGATGTTAGGAATCATTAAAAAATGGATAAGATGGAGAATATCTTATTGCCCTTCTATAAATCCCTGGTACACCCACATCTTAAATACTGTGTACAGATGTGGTCTCCTCATCTCAAAAAAGATATACTGGCATTAGAAAAGATTCAGAGAAGGCTAACTAAAATCATTAGGGGTTTGGAATGGATCCCATATGAGGAGAGATTGGGACTTTTCAGCATGGAAAAGGGAAAACTCGGGGGAGTTCTGATAGAGGTATATAAAATCATGAGTGGTGTGGAGAAAGTGAATAAGGAAAAACTATTTACTTGTTCTCATAATATAAGAACTAGGGGCCACCAAATGAAACTAATGGGCAGCAGGTTTAAAACAAATAAAATAAAGTTCCTCTTCACACAGCGCATAGTCAATCTGTGGAACTCCTTGCCTGAGGAGGTTGTGAAGGCTAGGACTATAAATGGTTTAAAAGAGAACTAGATAAATTAATGGAGGTTAAGTCCATTAATGGCTATTAGCCAGGATGGGTAAGGAATGGTGTCCCTACCTTCTGTTTGTTAGAGGGTGGAGATGGATGGCAGGAGAGAGATCACTTGATCATTACCTGTTCAGTTCACTCCCTCTGGGACACCTGGTATTGGCCACAGTCGGTAGACAGAGTACTGGGCTGCATGGACCTTTGGTCTGACTCAGTATTGCCGTTCTTATGTTCTGTTTGTGAGCAGCAGGTCAAGCTGCACGTGGGTCCTTCAGCACTTGCACTAGGAAACTGTCCCCATAGCTGTTCCCCAGGCTTCTTGTGTTCGTGTACAGACAACTTAGATAACTAACTGATTGCCTGACCTTCTCCATATGAGTCAGGAGTCCTCTGTTGGCACCTTCTTCCTTGTGCTTCTTCCTGTTAAACACTTTCTTCCCCTGTTTAAATGCCTATAAATGACCACATTCAGAGGTTTCAAGTTTGCATGATGGCAGAAGGAGAAATGAGGGGGCACACAGAAAGAATGACACTGCAAGCCTGCTCACATGCTGTGACCCTGCCAGCTCCTCAGGTACACCTACTTACGGCAGCATGTAGCGTACAGGCATTGCATGCTGAGGTAACACGGCTCTAAATAGAGTAGACAGTGGGATACTGTTCTAAGTAAGTAGAGTGCTCTACACACCTGAACTCTATGGCACATACTTGACACAATTGCACCATGCCTCCCATATCCACATTGCTATTTTTAGCTGGGAAGCATGCCCTGCTGCCACGGCCCTTTAGTGCACTGTATCATGGGCTACTGATTCACACTTACAAACCATAAGAGGACCCCTATGGCTTATTCCCATCATTGCACAATTACCCGACTGGGTGTTCTGTGTAGGAAAGAATCAAGCTCTCTGTGTAACTGCCCAGGATTATTTTCATGGTTTTGCCCTCTGTCCCATTAGTATTTTAGTACATAAAGTGATTCTACTGCAACAAAACCCCACTGAAGTCTCTTTTTACAACAGAACAGGGAGCCTAGGCACATTGGGGTCTGTATGAACACAGAGTAAAAGAGCATTCAAAACGCTTTCTCTCTCTCTCCAGAATAAAGCATTTAGCTATACGTTTTTAAGTCAATCAGTTAGGCACATGTGTGTTTCAAGTCAAATGAAGAATTCCTCCTCCTCCTCTTCATTTCCATTTCCATAGCTTGCTCTTGATATTCGCAAGTGAAAGTCTGAAGCGGTCTGTCCTGCTCCTTTATTTCTTTGAACCGCAAATGACAACAGATGGGTTCTGTTCTCAGAAAGCAAGTTGATTCTAGAGCCAGCAGCATCTAATAAATACTTTGGTGCTGGTGGTTGAGGAAGGCTGTCCTGCAAGTCCTTTGCAAACTGGGAAAGGGGTGATGGACTGCATTCAGAATGAACTACTGCAAATCCTGTGTCAACATTGGTCTCTTCTTCTTGCCTTTGAAATCGTCTTCCTTGACTAGCAATGTGCAGTTTGTTGCCTGTATTTGTACTGAAAGAGGTGGTATCAGACTGTGAAGTAGCTGCTGGCCTGCTGGCCTGGGATGAAGAGCAGGAGTTACTCTGTGGGGTGCCACTAGCGCTCCCAGAAATAATTCCATGTTCTGATTTGATTTTACAGTTCATTCTCATCTTCCGGCTCTTCTGTTTATGGTTTATCCACTTTGTGGGGAAAGATGCTAGAGTGGAACTCTGCAGGCTCTGTTCTTCACTTGCATTGTTGTGCCGACGGGAAAGCACACCATTTTTTTCACTATGTTTTGAGTTGCCTTGAACCTGTTAAAGAGAGGTTTACAAGAGCACCATTAAATCATTGGGTAAGCAGCAATGAGGGGACTACTGTGTCCTCCATCTGCAGCTATCATGCTGAAATCATCTACAATGTATAATGGTAATGGGTTCCATTATTATCTTCGGCAGCTACACAGCTGAGAGGTGGAGACCCATGGTAAAGAATGTATGAATTAAATGATCTATTAATTTCAATATAACATTACATTTATTTATCATGTTCCTTTGCTACTAATCACAGTTCACAAACTTCACTGTTTTGATAAAGAAAAACAACAACAAAGATTCAGTGACACCCTTAGAGTAATAAATTTAAATCATATTGTAAGTCACACACATTTGTTGTTGATTCACACATGTAAATTCAATCTGTTGCAGTTTCAGATTAAACCTTATCACAGCAATCAGACTGAGGATTTGAAGTGCAGACCAATGGGAAATTGAGCTACGACACTGACAAACAGGCCTGATTTTTCCTCATACCTGCTCTAGTTATTAAAAAACCTTGTTTGGAACAGCTATAAATAACTAGGAGAAGGTGATAAGCGGTGAAAAATCAGGCCCAATGTATTTATACTACCTCTCTCATGGATGAGCAGTAATGCGATGATTAAATCAGTTTGCTGGTTTAGTTCTAGGAGAGTCCAAGAATCCAATATCATTTGTATTAAAACACTTTTCATGTGTGATTCAAGATTAAAATCTTTTGGAAAGAGTAACACTTCGGAATACAAGGTGCTCTGTAAGTTCTTGAAGTGTGTTGGGGACAAGTTCTTGTTTCCAAAGGTGGAAGCAGTAACTATGGTGACAGCGACTTTAGACTTGATTCTGACTAACATGGAGGAAGGGACTGGTTGTGGAGCCGAGGACAACTTGGATGAAAGTGAACATGAAATGACAGATTCCATGAGTCTAAGGAAAGAAAAGAATGAGAGCAGCAAAATAAGGACAATGGACTTTAAAAAACCCTCAGACATCTACAGACTTAGGGTATGTCTACACTACCACCCTTGTTCGAACTAGGGTGGCTAATGTAGGCATTCAAAGTTGCAAATGAAGCCCGGGATTTAAATATTCTGGGCTTCATTTGCATCTTGCCGGGCGCCGCCATTTTTAAATCCCCGTTAGTGCGGACTCCGTGCCCGCGGCTACACATGGCACGGAGTAGGTAGTTTGAATTAGGCTCTCTAATTCGAACTACCGGTACACCTTGTTCCACGAGGCGTAACAGTAGTTCGAATTAGAGAGCCTAATTCAAACTACCTACTCCATGCCGCGTGTAGCCGCGGGCACGGAGTCCGCACTAACGGGGATTTAAAAATGGCGGCGCCCAGCAAGCTGCAAATGAAGCCCGGGATATTTAAATCCCGGGCTTCATTTGCAACTTCGAATGCCTACATTAGCCACCCTAGTTCGAATTAGGGTGGCAGTGTAGACATACCCTTAGAGAATGGATAGATAGGGTCCCATGAGAATAAAAGAAGGGAAAAAATTGTTCAGGAGAACTGGCAGTTTCTCAAAGAGACAGTGTTGAAAGCCCAACAGCAAATGATCCTGACACAAAGACAACATAGGAAGAAGAGTAAGAGGCCAATTTGACTCCTCTAGGAGCTCATTAACCACCTGGAATCCCATAAAAAGTGAAAACACTGAGACTTTGCTAAGGATGAGTTCAAAAGACTAAAACAAGTATATAGGGACAAAATTAGAAAGCTAAGGCACAAAAGCAGTTATCTCCAAGGGACATAAAAGGAAATAAGGGGCTCTATAAATACATTAAAAATAAGAGAAAGAAGAAAGCAAAGGCTAGGTCAATTACATAGTGAGGGGAGAGAGCTACTAATGGAGGACATCATGAAGACAGAGGTGTCTGATGCCTATTTTGCTTCACTCTTTCCTAAAAAAGGAACTTGCAACCAGATGTTTAACACAATTAATATTAACTAGGGGAAAGGAACACAAGCTAGAGCATGGGAAGAACAAACTAAAGAATATTTAGATGTATTCAAGTCGACAAGCCCTGGTTAAATTCACTAGATGCTACTTAAAGAATTAGTGGAAGCAATCTAGGAATCGATAGGGATTACCTCTAAGAGATCATGGATGATGGGGGAGGTCCCAAAAGACTGGAGAAGGGCAAGCATAGAACCAATTTTTAAAAGAGGGAACAAAAATAACCTAGGGGATTACAAACCAGTCAGCCTGCCTTCAACATATGGAAAGATGCTGAAACAAATTTTTAAACAACCATTTTGAAGCACTAAAATAATAGTGATAAATAATAGTGTGATTTTTTTCAACAGTTGTGCACCCACTTGATAGTAATTTAATCTAGACCTCATTTCCTTATTTTGCTCATGAGAATATAATGTGTGATTGTGTCAAAGCCTTATTAAAATCAAGATGTATTACACCAACAGCTTTTCCCTGATCCAATAGTCCAGTAAGCCTTTTGAAGAAGGAAATTAAGTTGGCTTGGCATGATTTCTTCTTGAAAAATCCATATCAAGTTATTAGTAGCTTGCAATGATATAAAAACAACTGTGTGACAACAAATCCAGACTAACATTTCTGTGAAGATCTCCACAAGCTTCCAAGACAACAACTTAAATCCTGAATTCCTTTCTAACTAGTGGCCAAAGCTGTTAAAACCTTGGGACCATAACCAAAAGACAAATAGCAGAGGTTGTGGAAAAATAGCAAGGTTAAGAATCAAGATCTTATTGCAGATTCTACAGATCAGCTACCTGGCTTTGCCAGGCCATGTAAGGAAAAGATGACAGTGAAATGTCTCAGAACCTCACACAGGAATGGCCATTTCCTCCTACAGCACAATATGCAAATGTGGAGATGATGTCCAAACCCAGGACTGTAAAACAGTACAGGCAGTCCCCGGGTTACGTACAAGATAGGGACTGTAGGTTTGTTCTTAAGTTGAATCTGTATGTAAGTCGGAACTGGCGTCCAGATTCAGCCGCTGCTGAAACTGACCGCCAGTTCTGACTTACATACAGAATCAACTTAAGAACCCCAAGCGTCCCCAAGTCAGCTGCTGCTGAAACTGATCAGCAGCTGATTCCAGGAAGCCCAGGGCAGAGCAACTCTGCCTCGGGCTTCCTGTAGTCAGCGCTGGTCAGTTTCAGCAGCGGCTGACTTGGGGACGCCTGGGGCAGAGCAGCTGGGGTGCTGCTGGGTTGCTCCAGTAGCTCCGCTCCTCGGCACTACTGGACCAACCCAGCAGCACCCCATCTGCTCTGCCCCAAGTGTCCTGATTCAGCCGCTGCTGAAACTGACCAGCAGCAGCTGAATCAGGACCAGGGCAGCTGGGGTGCTGCTGGGTGGACCAGTAGCGCCCAGAGCGGCGCTGCGGGACCAACCGGCAGCACCCCAGCTGCTCAGCCACAGGCGTCCGGAGAAAAGCCTAGTCTGCTGTGGGGGCGAGGGGGGGGGGCGTACTAGCTGCGCTCCCCCCCCCACCCCAGCAGACCAGGAAGACACGGGCGGCAGACCGAGACGCACCGTGGTCCCGCCGCCTGGGTCCTCCACGGCTTTGCTCCCAGTCTCCCTGGTCTGCTGGAGACCAGCAGACCAGGGAGATGGGGAGCAAAGCCTCTGAGGACGCCGGCAGCGGGACAGCCGCAGGGCGTCTGGGCTGTCCCACTGCCGGCTTCCCCCGTGGCTTTGCAAAGCCTCGGGGAAGCCGGCAGCGGAGCAGCCCAGGCGCGCCTGGGTTGCCCCGCTGCCCGAGCCCCCCCGCCGCTTTGCAAAGCCTCGGGGAAGCCAGCAGCGGAGCAGCCCAGGCGCACCTGGGGTACCCCGCTGCCCGAGCCCCCCCTAGACTTTGCAAAGCCTCGGGGAAGCCAGCAGCGGAGCAGCCTAGGCACGCCTGGGGTGCCCCGCTGCCCGAGCCCCCCCCCCCCCACCGCAGCTTTGCAAAGCCGCGGGGAAGCCCCAGAGTACACGGGCGGCAGGACCGCGAGGTCCTGCAGTCTGTGTACTCTGGGGCAGCCCCGTTCATAACTGCGGATCCAACATAAGTCGGATCTGCGTAAGTCGGGGACTGCCTGTAAATATCTCTATGTAAACCCATGGCGCACCCACAGTTCTCATCACCCATCTCAAAAAGCAGAACTGAACTGAACAAGGTTCAGAGAGAAGGGCTACAGAGATTATGAAGGGCATGGACTGGCTTCCCTAAGAGGAGAGACCAGAAAGATTAGGGCTGATCAGCTTTAAACAAAGAGACAAGTAAGGGGGATTAAAAATAAGAGAAAGCCTCAGAAGCGCGGGACCCCACCGCTGCTGCGGCTTTGCTCCCGGTGCCTCTGGTCTGCTGGGGACCGTCTCCAGCAGACCAGGGACACCGGGAGCAAAGCCGGGGAGGCGGAGGGGCGCTGGGGTATAAGACGAAAACCTATCTTTTAACTAAAAAATTAGGGGGTCGTCTTATACGCCCAGTAGCCTTATACGCTGGAAAATACGGTAGATAAATTCATGGAAGATAGGTCATTCAATGGTTTCTAGCCAAGATGGCCAGGAGTGCAACCTGATTCTTAGGGCAGCCTTAACCTATGACTGCCAGGAGACAGGGAAAGACAGGAAAGATTTCTCCAACTGCTTTATTCAGTAGACTCCCCCTGAAACTCATTGTTGAAGACAGGATATTGGGCTAGACCAACAATTGGTTTGACCCAATATGGCATTCCCTGTGCTCTTAAGATGAAATTCAATAAATGTAGTAATTTGTATTTGCCTTTATGGAGGAATTCCCCTCCCCCCACATAAATACACAACTACAAAACAGAGAATGACTGACTAGACAGTTACACGACAGCATGGATCACAAAATTGAATACAACCAACAGTTTCACAAGGGTGCAGAAAAGATTACTACTGTTCTGTGGTGCATTATAACAGAAGGGTCATGTGGAAGACATGGAAAAAATTACCCCTTTTTGCATGGTACTAGTGAGGCCTTAGAAACAGACACAGTTCTCTGGCTGAGTGCCACACTTCAGGAAAGACGTGGACAAATTGGAGAGAACTTAGAGTAGAACAGCCAAAAGAGATAAAAAAGGGTTATCAAAACTGAGCTATGTGCAGAAGTTAAAAATACTGGGAACATTTAAGTCTGAGAAAAGAAGGCTGTGGAGGATCTGATCATCTTAAAATACATAAGAATGTTTTATAAAGAGGATGGTGGTTCAATTGTCCTCTATGTCCACTGAAGATAGGAGAGAAAATAACTGAATTAATCTTTAGCAAGGGAGTTTTAGATTAGATTTTAGGGAAAACTTTCTAATGATAAAAATAGTTAAATCCTGGAATAAGAACCAAGGAACGTTGTGGAATCTGCATCATTGTCTACCTTTGTCTGAAAAAACTTCAGGGATGGTCTAGGTACATTTGGTCCTGCGTTAATATGGAAGGAGGGACCAGATGACCTCTTGAGCTCTCTTACAGCTCTACATTTCTACGGTCATATCAGCAAAGTATGAGTATTAGGCATTACCTATAACCCTTAGGGGAAGGGCAGAGAATGGAACAGGAAAGGAACTAAAGACAATTCAAGGAAGAAAACCTTGAATTCTGAAGATGTGCGAGCATGTGAAATATCATGTCTCTTGTCAACTATACATTAGTTATTCCATAATAAGCAACCCAAATAAGCATAATAATGGAATCTAATTTGCATCATGTATTTGCTGGAGGAAAATAAGCCCCAAAGGATGAGAAGGAAAGTGGTGCTAGGCCTGGGGGCCTCAGTGATTTGGGTTCCTGTGGGTGAGGGAAGCTGAAATGGAGGAGAGGGCAGCCCACACCCAGCACAGGAAGCTTGGCTGGCAGCATCCAGAATCCTGCCCCACTTGGCCAATCTTATCCATGCACCGCACCAGGGCACACCGGCTTACTTTTGCCTTTGAGCTTGGCAAATTACTCAGGTGCCATGTGAACTACATTACCATGATCTACAACAGGGGTGGGGAACCTAAGGCCCAGGCACCAGATGCAGTCCCTGGTGTGCCTGAATCCAGCCCCTGGGGCTCAGAGCTCCTCCCCGCCCAGCACTGGAGAAGCCGCACTGGCACCCACTGCTCCTCACCTGACTGATATTTCTACAGGTCAGCAGCAGCCCCTAACTCAAAACAGGTTCCCCCCCCTGCCCTGTTCTAAAAGGTAACGATTGCAGAATTCCCCCAGGACTATGTAGTGTGCTTTGGCACACCGCTGTTAGTGTCAAAATGCACTGCAGAACTGTGCATGGTAGCATGGTCCTCTTAGTGCAAGGCAAGCTAGTGCGCTTTACTCTGGTTTGTGTAACAGCACCACTTGCTGACACCTATTGTTACAGAAATATGTTCACGTATGATTCTCTGAAGATGACAGAGAGTAACAAATGTGTGATACGCCAAGGACATTTTATACACTGAGGCTATTTCTACATAGTGGAGCTATTTCAGGATACATTTGGTATCCAGAAATAGCTATTCTGCATTTTATAATATAATTTATGGAGTAATACTATCTCATAGATCTGGAAGGGACCTTGAGAGATCATTGAGTCCATTCCCCTGCCCTCACAGCAGCACCATGTACCATCCCTGGCAGATTTGCCCCAAGTCCCTAAGTGGCCCCCTCAAGGATTGAACTCACAACACTGGGTTTAGCAGGCCAATGCTTAAACCACTGAGCTATCCCTCCCTCTATTGATTTAAACCACATCTTTAAATGTGCCTGTTATTTTGAAATATATTTAGAAATAATAGGCACGCTATTCCATCATCCCTGTAATCCTCATTCCACAAGGGTTAAGGGATTTGTTGAAATAGCACTTTATTTTAAAATTTGGTGCTTTTTAGAAAGTGCCAAATTTCAAAATGAGCTAGTTCGAGGTAAAGATCCTGTGTAGACGCACCCTAACTGATCAACAGCCTTCCAAGACACATTCTACAGTATTGAGGACAGACTGAAAAGGAGGCAAGTGATCTCTTAACAGAGACGAACTATTAAATAATATTCAATTAGTTTCCAAAAAGTCATTCAACATGGAGATGCCCTAAATAATACCACTTGGCTATTAGCAAGGGATCACATCAACCTTTGTGACTTAGTCAAGGTTTGTTCGTTCTTCTTAACTGGCAAACCAGAGATACTATGGTTCTTTTAGTATGAAAGATGCAATACAGGAAGGTACTGATAGCCCTTGACTGCTATTACCTCCATGGGTATATGGAAAATCCTATCTGCTCAAAGAATGCTCATGGCAAACTGTCATCATATCATTGTGCTGATTGAAGCAACAAAACGAAATAAATCCCAAATTCAGACTGGCTCCTACTTCCCTTAACAGGAGGAGGAGGAGTCAGACAAATCCCAAATCCTAACCCTCTCCTGCTAGGGAATTCAAATGCCTCTCAAAGTGAAGCCCTTGCCTACATCAGGTGAGTAGCCACTGAATTTGAAGAGAAACAGAAAATGAAAAGTAATGAAAAAATAAAAGCAAAAGCTGCATTGAGGATTATTAGAAAGAAATTAGTGAAGAAATCAGCCATGCAGATGGTTTAGCAGGAATTTTACCAAATAATCTGGAGAAGGAATAGAAAGAGAAAAAATGAAGGTGAAATCACTTTGCCAAAAAAAGAGAGAAAAATTAAAATTACAGAGGATTGTTGCAAATTATTGAAGTAAATCAAATTATATTGAACACAGAAGTATAAGAAAATGAATGAAAATACTAGGATATTAAATGTTTAAATGGAAAACCCTGAGTAATTTGTTTTCATTGATATTTTGAATTTTTTAAAAAATCTATTAAGTCTATAAACTGCTTGGAAAACAAACATTCATTGTGGAAAAATTTTGACCCCATAATTGACATTTCTAAAATTTGCTGGTCAATCGATTTAAAAACGTGTAACAAACGCTGGGCCTTCTCTCACAACTCTTACACCTGTCCACCATTTGCAAATGAAGCCATTGTAAGGCTAATATTTAGTAATTATTACTGTATTACAGAGATGCCAAGATCCTACAACCAGGTGAAGGCCCTGCTATGGTGCTATATATCCATGTAGTAAATGACAGTTCCTGTCTCAAATAGCTTGTGGTCTAAAAGCTATTGGGCCTACTTCTTTCCCTCACACGGGTGTAAATCAGGAACTAGTTCATTAAAGTCAAGGGACCTAAACTGGTTTCAAGTGAGTAGAGAATCAGACCCACTGAATTAAATCTTTAGCCCAATAACGACAAGTGTTACATGCTTCCCTCTAGTGCTGGAATGCTCATTTCCAGCTCCCCACAAGGCCCTCAGACACATCAAGCTTTTAATATTTCTGCCTTCAAGTTCCCATCCGTACAATGGGGATGCTAACTGTGATATATATGTATAACAGCCTGCCATAGCCTTAAAGAAACCTTACTGAATTAAGTGTCCTTGGGGTCCATTGTACTAAATGCAAAGTTTTATGTATTATTGTGAGCTGGGATCATACATAACCTCTAGGGAGGAGATGTAACAGATGTAAGGAAAGGCCTGGATGTAACAGAACTATGTTGGGCATATTGTTCAATAAGAATGGACTTTTGGGAAAATATGTTTGAAGGGGATTTCCAGGAAAATATTGAGGGATGGTGAATGCAAATTCCCAACTTTCAGACCAGTAGAGTGCACATAAATAGGCAGACATGTCAGATGTAAAGCAACGCACTGTGGGACAGCAAGAGGACGACTGCCAGAGGTGAAGTTCATACAAAATATGGGCATGTCCACTGGAAACATTTTCCAGAATAATGCATCTTGAAACGGATTTAACCTCTTGCAAAAGGACACCAGGTTATTCTAAAAAGAATTGTGTCATGTAAACACAAGTCAGTTTAGACTGAAAAAACAAAAGATATGAAAAAATCCTGGAGAGAAGCCCTTGTTCACATTCATTCATTTACTCCACCCTAGGCAGTACAGTTTCATTACTCAGTTTAACTGCAAAACGCTAGTGAAAAGTGACCAATCCCATACACCTAAAGTTTCAAAGGAGTAGCCATGTTAGTTTGTTCCAGCAAAAACAATGAGGAGTCCTGTGCACCTTAAAGACTCACATTTATTTGGGCAGAAGTTTTTGTGGGCTGGAACCCACTTTGTCAGATACATCCAAACATATACTTCCTCACATGGCCCCCAACAGCACAACTAGACATCAGCTTCTGAAAGCATTTCCATTCTAAACCCTTATCGTAAAGAAATAATTCAGGCACTCACGGTAATTTGATCGGAGGCTGAAACTTCATCTACTTTGCAGGCTGCTCTGTATTGACATCTCAGGTGATAATTTAACAAACCTGACTACACAATGTCATTTCAGCCCAGAGGGTGACATTACAAAAATATTTGGCAATCTTTTTATGTAACGTTGTGCGGTTTTATTAATGGGGAAAGCATCCAGATATGGAATAGGCAGCTATCAACATTTTATAAATTAAAAGGAAGAAATAAATAATAATAGTCTCCTAATCAGAACCTGTGATCTCCCTTGCTGACCTACTAAATTAAAGACAGCACATAAACAAACAGTACCTGAAGTAAAATTTTGTTTCCTTCATAGTCCTGAGTTTGCCACCGAGTGCTACTAATGGGAACGCATGGATTAGGCAGAAGTGGTACTAGCTGCCCAATTTCATGTACTTTGAATTGCAACACGGAAGATTCTTTCAGTTCAACAGAAAGCCCTGGGGGCAGCTGCTTCAAGCAGAGTTGAACAGCAATGCTTTGTGTTGCATACAGTGCAAAGACACAGAAGTTATTCTTCTGCAGAGTTGCTTCTTTCTGTAGGATCATCTCATAAAGTCGGATGGCATCATCATAGTTCTCAAAGCTACAGTAGAGGGTCACACGCAGAATTTCAGTGCCATAATGAACTTGCCGAACACCCCATACAGGCATATGTTCATCCAGACTATAGAATTCCTGGCTAGTAGATGCACAAGGGTACAGTTTCCCATTAGCACGTTGCATGTGGTAACACTGCCAAGGTGGGTGCTGGAAAAAGTCACGGACCTGAAAAATCCGTTCTTCTCCAAAAGCCTCATGCAGGAAAAGGAGAATGGACATCCCAGGAAACCCAGAACTGTTCTGGTGATATTTCTCATAATATTTCACAGGAGTAACACGTTCAGATACAAGGAAGAGGCGAACATCCAGGCAGATCCACTTCAGAAGCCGATCAAGAGTTTGCTGCAAGAGTAACGACTGTCCAGAGGTGGCAAGAAGATGCACAGTCATCACCAATGAGTCTGCACTTCCTTCCATTGTAAAATCACCTTGAAAATAAAAACAAAGACAAATTAGTGCTTTTGCATACACTAAAAAGAAAAAATCAGCAACTTGCCTTTGGATTTCTCTGTTGCTTCCCATCTGAGGATCTTTATATGCCTCACACCATCCCTGTGAAGTAAATATTTGTACCTAGAATTTATGGAGACAAGATAAAGCACAGAGAAGACATGTAATTTGCCCAACATCATACAGAAAAACAGTGCGAGAGCTGGGAGTAAAATTCTCTTGGTTCAGGATTCCAGTTCTGATCTTTTACCCACAAACCAATATGCATAAAAATCTGACATTCCCCCTCAACAAAAAACAAAACCCCCACGTCCTAAAATTTTTGTCAGAGTGGAATATGGGAAGGATTAAGAACACTGACATACTAGAGCAGTTATTCTCAAATGCTTAGATTACCTTAAAAATCTACTTGCCATTTGACCATAGAAATGCATACTCCGAGATCTCGCAGAACCCTGGCAACGACAACAAGAGACACAGTTACTGCCTCAGTGCAAATGCAACGCGGTACTTGTGTTTTCAAGCCTCAGCAAGCTTTGTCCTTTCAGTCAACGTGCCAGCGTTTTTGCTTAATCTAAAAGCTTGTGAACTTTATGAGTAACACCCTTCCAGGGAGTGCAGATAAACTATTCTTTAAACTGAGAAAGGGAAACAGGCTAACAAAAGAAAAACAAATGTGAACTATGCAGATAACAATTAGTGCAGATGTGAATCAATTTAAGGAAAGACGAGAGTTTAGGGAAATGCCTTAAATCCTAGTTTTGCCATTGTGTCTTTTTACACAGCATGGGTAACAGGCTGCCATTTGGTTCTAATTGAAATATTTCAGTGCCCTGTTTATTATATTAATCCCAAAGTAATCCTGGTGCTGTTTTCCCCCCATTTTAGTGTGTTTCTAGTGCTATGCTGTAGACTGGGATATTTGTGTTATTCATGCACATAAGCAGATCATTACTATTGTTTTGCCTTTAGAGAGGGATATAGTTTCCACCCAACTAAAAAAGAATGCTCAAAACATTACTTCTTCCAGCTTTTCTCTAGGGGCCCTGCACAAACAAACAAACTGTTGCCCATCAAGTTATGTTGCCAATTTAGAAGCAGTTTACACAAAGCAAGTTAAACCCCAACTCTTCCTACTAAACTTTCTTTATTTTTGCATATATTTAGGTCAAGGGTTACAATTTCTGGCATTTTCTGACTACAAATGTTATGGAAACACATCTTGCTCTCTCTAGCGTCACTTTGCTTTTTATTTTTCCAAACAAGCAGGATACGCAAAATGACCGTTACTGTTGTTTAGTGTGCATTTCCAAACACCTGGATTAATTAAATCCTTAGTCTTTCAAGTAATTGTGTTATCCAGACTTTGACCTGGATCCAAATGTTATGGCTGATCCTTCTCTGTATCATGGCCTGAACTAAAACACCAGGTCTGAACAATGTCAAAGTCTGGAAGGTCCAATAACAAAGTTGTGGTTTAGGTTTCTCACACTTTTGTACTGACTGTAAAATATATATATATTTATATGCATGCAGAGAATCAGTCTTGTTTTAACTAATGTGGGTTCGTACATACCAGGGGGTTAATCCAATATACAATTTAGAATTATGGATTAGATCCAGATAAACTTTGAGGGAGGTTTATATAATATCTGTTTGACTTACTGCCCTGGCTACTGGACAGTAATTGCAATGAAATGCTGGGTGTGGTGGGTGGAGAATTACACTGAAGACAATTACAGGAATTAGATGTAGAGAACAGAACCCAAACATAGCACTTCAAGTAAAACAAATGTTTGACGCTTCAGATATACCCCTGAACTTGAATCCTGAATAACAGTTTTTCTAATGTACCTTTGTCAGCTCAAAGGGAAGGGAATGTTTAACGTATGCTGAACTTTGAATCCCATCAAAGGGGGAAAGGAGCCAGCTGGCTTCCTCTGTGTGAAGTGAATGGGTCATTTGTCTGAGTGAGGAGGGCTGATTAGAACTAAGAAGGAACTTGGGGGTTTGGCCTTCAGCAAGTAATATTTGTGCAAATGACTGCTATTTCTCCTAGGCAGGATGTGGCTAAGCCAAGCAGCTTGGAAGAGGATGTTAGGCTATTGGGTAACTATTATGCTCATATGTAAAAGAAAACTGTTATAGCCATTGTTTTATGATCAAACTTACTATATCTATTGTGGTTGATTGAGGATAATGATGAAGATGCAAGTCAGGAAGCAAACAAACCCCAGTGTAGCTGATTAGAGCATAAAAGATATTCAGGAATATTTCTTTATTCGAACAAACCATTCTATCAACATCGGACTCATCAGCCACTACTTGGGAAACTTCTCTAAGCAGTCATTTCTCCCCACCTTCCCATTTGTGGGATTCACACCATCCAATTCCCACTGTATGTAAGTATCTCTCCCTCTCTCTCCTCATTCCCATTGTATGTATGGGTAGGTGTTTGTCTGTGTGTGCATCTTTCCCCTCCCTTGGCCCTACTTTCTCCTCCTAAGATCACCCTTGTGCTGCTACTTCTAAATATACCATTTCCCTATGGTACTAGCAAGAGAACCAAAGGGAAAATGGCATGGTCATATTCAGCATCAACATGCTAGAGAGAAGATGAGTAGCATGAGAAGATGAGATGCACTGCAGAAGTAGCACAGGAGGATTCCTCCAGCTAAGGTTTGGGGAAAACCTATTCCCTACCATGTCCCAGTAAGTCTCTAAATGGGGGTTAGGGGTTGGACCATAAGAATTGTCCACTTACGAGTAATTGCTGTTGTCTCCTCTTTCTCTAGTACAGCACACGCACTCAGGAGTGAAGGAGCTGATCTACTAGTTTGGTGGCAAGCTCTTAATTTCCATGATGTAAACAGAGAGCAGGGGTTTGCCCTAGTTCCTTGTTGTGAGTCACATCAACCTCATTGCTATTGCTTTGCAAACAAAATACAGTGTTTCCACCTCTGCTTGGATCACTATGACAGCTTGGGCTGGGTAAACATCCCATGAATGTAAAAATATGATGGAGGAGATTCATGCTTGAAAGCAATATAGAAAAATCAATTTTTTACATGGAAGTCTGACAAGCTAACATTTGTGCAAGGAAGG
Organism: Pelodiscus sinensis; assembly: GCF_052426305.1. Classification (NCBI taxonomy): domain Eukaryota; kingdom Metazoa; phylum Chordata; order Testudines; family Trionychidae; genus Pelodiscus; species Pelodiscus sinensis. Next base: position 39,312,079 of record NC_143061.1, on the reverse strand, counting down.
TCAGGGGAGTTATTACAAGAAAAATATCAGCATTAAGTCTACATCAAAATTCCCATGAAGTTAGTGAGAATCTTTAATGGGGTGGGCAAGAAGCTGCCAGCAGGCCAGATCCTGATCACCAAGACACCAGATCTGGCCCATGGCTGCCTCGCCAGAACCTTTAGGCAGAAAAACAGCTCACACTTTATAGAGCCAGCTGTTTTCCAATCCAGACAACTGGGGAGGGAGGAGGGAGACTTCTCATGCTGTTCCCACCCCCCAGCAAAATCTCTTAGCTTCCACTGGCCAAGCTCTCAGTTTCTGGCCAATAGGAGCTGAGATTTTTTGCTGGGCTCAGGGGCAGTGTAGGAAGCCTTCTCCCTTCCTTCTTAACCCTTTACCCCTTCTCCTCTCATGCCCAGAGCAGAGCAACGCAGAACAGCCTGCAGCAGACAGTCTGCCTCAGGTTTCTGCTGGTAAGTGCCTCCCAGCCAGAGCCTGCCTCTGGCACCCCAGCCCCTCCCTTCCCCAACCCTCTGCCCCCTCCTGCCCCCATACCTCCTCCCAGATCTGGCACCCCAATCTCTTGCCCCAGATCACAATCCCCTCCTACTCTAGGTCACATTCCAAAACCCTGCATCCGTGCCCAGTATAGATGCGCTTTTGCGCAAGAAAGCTCCGGTGGCCATTTTAGCCATTGGGCTTTCTTGCGCAAAAAATTAATGTGCCTGTCTACACTAGCCCTCTTGCGCAAGTATTCTTGCCAGTCTAGATGCACCCAAAGGAGTTGGGGGAAGCAGGGCTGGATGGGGGCGGCTGAGAAGGGGACCGGCTGGCAGGGAGCAGGCTGGCAGGAAGGAAGCAGGCCTGGCCGGGAGGTGGTTGGGGGGAGCGGGGTTGGCCGGGAGAGATCGAGGGGGGTGGGGAGAGAACTGGCCAGTGGGAAGCAGGGCTGGCCGGGAGGAGGTTGGGGGGAGTGGGGCTGGCTGGGGGGGGGGGGGGAAGAGGGGAACCGGCTGGTGGGGGAATGGGGCTGGCCCAGGTGCACGCAGATCCTGTGGTGCTGCCCATCCCGCGCACGGTCCTGGCGGGGAGCATGGGCGAGTCCAGCTCCGGGGATTCCATCCTGCCCTGGCTCCGCTGGCTCCGCTCCGACCTTCTCCTCTATACTGTGTAGTTGCGCAGCGTGAGCATGTCTATGAGCCAGGCAGCATGCAACTATGACCTGATACTCATGATAATAATAAAAATTAGAAAATACCAGACATTTATATGTCCGTTTTTTTCTCAATTTGTTTCTCGGACAGAAAGCTCAAATACTGGACTGTCTGGTTCAAAACCGGACACCTGGCAACCCTATTTCCTGTTTGGTTCTCCTGTTCAAATACTCTGCTGCTATTTAAATATTTTGAAGGCAAGAAAGCCACAGTAACACAGTTTATGTGAGTTTTCTCTGGAGGAGATTGATAGGGACTGATTTCAGAGAATATGAGCTGTGGTCACTAGCCCTTTCACAATCTGTGATTGGAAACAACCTTTGTTTTCCTTTTGTTTGCATCAGCTCTGTAAAGGAAGATCCGGGTTGTCTGAGACAATATAAAATTAAACGAATGTCTGTATTTCGGAAGAAAATGACTAACAATAGTCAAAATACTGAGTCTAGGGGGCATTTAAATCAGCGGAAGCTACTTCCTGTCAGCTTTTCTGAAATTAAAGAATTCTAATGCTTTTATCCTTTCCTTGGCAAGGACAGCACAAACTCCCATGTGGCCGTGGCCGGAAAGGTCTTTTGTTTTATCCTACTGCAATCCCCCAAGTATGTCAGTGTCAGGGCAAACCCAAGAGGAAGCATTCTCTGACAAACTGTTGGAAAGGATAATACAATGGTGGTCCCAACAGTTACTTGTGCACTAGCAGGACATGGAGCTTGCTGCGTATTTCATGCTATAGGAATATAGTTACTTTAATACATTTAAAATTAAAGGGGTATCATTCACTTACCCTGCTTCTGGCTCCTTCAGATTTGAGCAATGATCAGCTGAGGGCTACATTCTGGTCTCTGGTAAGCATGTCACAGCTCCTGAGGTAACCGCCACTCTGATCCCTTTATGATGATCTCCTTGAGGGCACCACATTCAGGCCTCTCGCCATCACCTTTCTTGGTGTAGGCTCCTGCATCCCTTTTCGTCCAGATCAGGGATTTAGGCTGCAATTTCCTCCTGCAAATTACCCTGATCACCATAGCGAGTTTGACTGCAGTTTAGTACCTGACATCTTGTTGTTCTCCCTGGAAGAACGACAGGGTTAGCCAGTGACCAGCCAGCCTTCATAAAGCAAAAACACTTATTTAGAACATAAGCATTACAGGAAAAAAAAGTCTTGACAACAACAAGCCGCTTATGTGCATCCTGCTTTACCACGTCACCCATTTTCTCATGGATATCCTGGCCAGTTTCAAAGCCCTTCAAACTCCTTTGGCAGATTCTTTATCTCCTTTGACATACTGATGTTTCAGTTCTTGGATCTGGTTAAGAGTGACTCCTCCATATACCAGGTTTATCACTTAATACAATTCTCAGTTCTTTGCTTTGTTGGGCCTCTTGAATCTGACAAACTCAGGTTCCATGGGTATAATACTTCTGGGGCCATGTTTACATGGCTAGGGATTTGCATAAATCACCTTCACCCAGGGATTTTAATTCTTGATGTGTGATTATTTTCTCCAGACACTATGTGGCTTGCCTTATTTCAAAACAACCCTTCACACCCAGCAGGTATGCAAGAGGAGAGGAAGCAACAAGTCATAAAAAGTTTCCCAGTTCCCCACACAGTGTGGGTATATCCCTGTAAGTCAATGGGAGCTGCTCATGCAGATTCTGGTGCCTCAGACTATAAAACCTGCAGAATAGTCAGAGCATTTCCTCTCCCATCCTATCACACTAGGGAACACTAAAATTGACAAACTCCCCACCAGCAAAGACAGTGTAAGAGACTGAAAAGAGACTGGAAAGAAACTGTGTGTTGACATCAAAACTCGATAGTCCCCTGTTGGCTTCAGTGGGGAGGCAATATTTCCATCTTTTCAGCCTGGAAAGATTCTGTCTGAGTAATCAGTTCAAAAAAGAAAATCCACTATCCAGATGGAGGACGAGGTGAGTACAGACCTCATAATTATCTTGTGAGGTCTGATCCAAATCCCACTGTAATCAGTGAGAGTTTCTGTTGATATGCTTGTACTAGGCCCCTCAAGAACAAACTAATTCTATAGAAATAAAGGGGTAGGCCATTAGAGAGAGAGGTAGGAGAGAGAGCCTCACACCTGCACTTGGCAGGACTGGTTTTGTTAGGCATCTACAGTTTTGATAAGCCATGCTGCTGTGCCCTCCCACTCATCAGCTGCTGTTTTATTAAATGCATAAGACATGGTGGCTAGATTGAAGAGCCGTAAAGGAACAAAAAATGTTTGTAGCTCAGTGAATGAATCAATCCCTCTCCCCACTACTAGATGTTTTCAGACAGCAGGATGTGTGTGGTTTTGCAGATGCCATAGTCGTAAAGTTGCCCCTTTCAGAGTCAATCAACTATATCCAAGTGAAAATTTCATGAAAGGAGTAAGTGAAGAAGAAATTTCTGTAGTTCTTCGAATGAACTACTCACTTGACATGCACTTTCCAAACCCTCAAGATGCAGGAATGGTGGAAAGCCACCCAGGGAACTTGCAGAAACACTCTGTGGGAACTCCTGTACTCACAAGCACCAGCAAATTATTATGTCCTGACTGAATGCTAAATTTCATGTGCACCAGCTTCCAGCAGCTCAAAATCCCAGATCTCAGGTCTGAGGGGTCACATTGTATGACTTTTTAAAGGTGCAAAATGTGATTTGCCCATTTTAGCCTTTTACGAGTAACAAAGCAGGAGTAACTATAAAGTACGTGCTAGCCTGATCGTAGCCATAAGTAGGCAAATCGTTAGAAGACTGATCAAAGCAGTTTTCATTCCCATTTTATATACGAGCTCTGAAGAATTCTGGTTTATGTTATCTGAAAGATGAGGGGCCTTTTCAGAAAGATAGTCTTAAACCAGCTCCAAGATTTCTTAACTTTTTTTAATCAAAGGTTAAGTACCTAAAACCTATAAACTACTAGACAGTAAATCAGTCTTGTTGAAGCTTAAACAGGTGAGCGTGAGGAAACCTGAGTCCGAGGGAAAAACACCTTCCACCTAGAGGTGGTTGAATTTAAAAAAAAAAAAAAAAAAAATCCAAAAAAATTTGAAGTTTCAGATTTTTTTTCCATTTTGTAGAGTTCCAGTAAGGCCCTTTCATTTTTTAAAAAATATATTCACGACTTTTAATCAATATTTTCATTTTCTTTAAGCCCCTTTATTAGTAAAGGACACAAAATCTTTAATACTTTTGATATTCGTAATAAAATCTTTAATATATCATCCAAAAATCACAAAAAAAAGAAACACCTCAAAAAGTCAAAATTTTCCACTAAATTATTTAAATAAATAAGACCCCCGCATTCTTTAGTGAAATATCTCATTCAAAAAATTTCATCCAGTTGTTGTTCTCTTAACGCAACAATACAGTAAGCAGTGTGGTGGTGTGAACCGAGCAATTGAAAGTGATTCAAGAGACCAGGATTCTATTCCCAGCTCTTCCACAGACCTGCTAAGTGCTTGAGGGCATATCGCATCCCTGCTCTGTGCCTCAGTTTCCCCACCTGTAAAATGGCAATGATCTTTTTGGTAATTTGCTTTGAGAGCTATACATAAAGAGTGCTATGTCAGAGTAAGGTGGTATTGCTATTATTATAATGCATCTTTAGTACAGATGAAGGACATTTGTAAGGGAACTGCCATATCAGTTCCAGACTGACTATTGGTGGGGGAGGAGTTAATAGTATGAAGAAGAACTCCGTGTTCAGCAGCTATTCATTGATTGGGAAATAAAGGCTTTTGTTCCTATGCAGAGAAAAAATAAAACAATAAAATTATACCAGGCTATTGTAACCTGTTCAGAACATTTCTCTCGCAGAAACAAATTAATTCCATTAGCCCCAATAGTCAGATTTTCACAAGTACTCTGGAGCAACCATTAAGAATGGGGAATCCCCACTCACATTCCCAGCTGAAAACAATGGGAATCCTGAATGAGAGCAGTTTGGAAATCTCACTGCCTTCATTTGGTGTCTAAATGGGAACTGAGCTTCTGTTAGATTTTCAAATTGTTTGGTCCAGTGCAGATCTTTATGCCTCACACTGATGGCAATAGGTTCAGTGCTGGCCTAAGCACTGAGCATATCCACTGGCAGGATTGCAATCAAAACACTTACATCCATATCTAAGCACCTAAATAATGGTTTGATTTGCAGAGATTTTAAACATCTGCTTCTTACTTCTCTGACTGAAACCAGCTGGAGCCGAGAGTGATCAGTATCTCTTAAACTAAGACTGCCTAAATATGGATTTAGGGGCCTACCTGCAGGCACTCCCTTATGTTTGAAAATTTTAGCTTTGGGAACTTACAGAAATCATTCTGCAATTTAAAATCTTCGAGGAACAAACTAGCTCTAAGTCAAATAGTAGGATGCAGGATTTCATCAATTCAATTAGACACAGTTTAACTCCATTGAAGGTAATTCACAGAGAAATGCTTAAAAAGCCAATGAAAGTGACAAGGTAGATGAGGTAAATGTATTTTATTGGCCCACACAGAACTCTTCCTCCCTCTGGAAGAGGCCAATAAACGGATGCTGAAGCAAACAGCACCCTGAAAGTGTTAATGAGAATACCAGGAGATGGCGAGCTCTCCAATCAATCTAAATCAGGGATCTCCAACCTTTTTAAGGAAATGTGGGCATAGGGGGACTCATGGCTAGAGCAGGAGCTTGGGGTGCAGGAGGTGGTTTATGACTGGAGCAGGGGTTCAGGATGCAGTCTCCAGCTGGACATTGCTTACCACAGGTGGCTCCTGGGTGGTGGTGCAGTGGGGCTACCTGAGACTCAAGGGCAATTCCTTCTGACAGTGAACAATAGACCTACCATTCTAAAAGGGAAAAAAAACTAGGCATGGATCTTGTGTTATGTGGGAGTTTAAGATCTTGGCAATAAATAACTTATCAGGCAACATCACAACAGAGGATACTATAGGGGGATTTTAAAAGGGGCAGCTTCTAACCAGGAAACACAAGATACACATTGAATATTAGCACCTGGGGGAGTGACTTGCAGAGTCCTACAATGGCTTTTCCAGCAGACACAAAAAACCCACTGGAATTTAGCACATGACACTACAGAAAGGTTTGGAAAGAACTACATAATAATAGGGCCCAAATTAAGCAACTGCAGCTTGCCAAATAACTGCCCTTTTCCTTTCCCAAGACCCAAATTCAAGTCAAGACTGGGCCTTGTCCCTTCTTGTGGCACTCACACAAATGCCATCTGCTAGGCAGTCCACCATGACTCCTTTTAGCACAGGCTGGAACCTCACCACTGCTCCTCTGCTGTGATCCGCCCAGGCAAATAACTCTGTGTAGTCCCGTTCATACCAGCCCAGAAGTGCTAACTAGACTGCCTGCACACGGCATCTCTTTCTCTTAGAGCACCAGGTTTCAAAGTTATTATCCTTTCAAGATGAATGGGGCAGTTCAGTCCTCTCAAAGCAATTCTTTCAGGCTTCTGGAAACTCAGGCAGACATCATTGCATTGGTTACACTTCAATCACATTTCCAAGTGTTTCTTTGAATGGATAAGGGCATGATGAACTTTGTTGTTAAAATGAAAGCAAAGATTCTGGTCATCATCAGGGGGTCTCCGAAGCTGAAGTCCTAAGTGAATATCAAGAGTGCCACAGCCTTGATTCAGTCCTAGGTAAAAATACCAGTGTCCCCTACGGCATTACAATTTATGAACTACTTCCTCGTATAGATTGCATACAGTGGAGCCCACCAGCGTTCCCTGACCGACGGACCAGTTCGAAGCTGCTCTTAGCACGTTTGAGAACATTCTCTGGACTAGCTCGAGCTGTGCCGATTGACCCTGGGGCCAGCACTTCCATCAGCAATGATGGCCTGCAGCAGGGCTCCAGTCACACTCCCCTGACAGACTCTACACCAAGAGTTGCAGTGAGATGGGTGTGAGGCATAGGAGCCAGATTGGCCACCCTACCTACTTTCTAATTTGTGTAAACCAGACAATGAGGGCTGGAACCTCCCCTGCCACCCTTTGGTTTCTTCCCCCCACCAAGGCCCTGCCCCCCGATCCTCTTCCTGCCCCTCTCATCACTCCAGTCACTCACGGTTTTCTTCACCTCCCTTCCTCTGGCAGTTGAGCAGGGCTGTACCGGTGTAGGGGTGACTGGAGCAGGATATCCAAAAGGAAGCTGCACTCCAAGGGTGGGAGGAAGTGACTGGGACAGCACAGGAGAGGGGGAGCCAGGCTCCGTAGATTGGGCACGAGGAGAGAAAGCACCAGTGTTCCCGCTAAGATTTTCCATCCATGAGCAGAGCAAGTTTTGTCTTGTGCGCCAGCAATGAGGCCGTGTGCATTTGTTTGGGTGTGTATCACTGTGGCACCCACCAGTGGCACTGCTCCCCAAGAGACTCTCCTAGAGAACAGACCCCAAGCCCTGCTCCCAGGTAGCACCCCCCATCTCATGGGGAGAAGATGAGATGTGCCCCACCCCAGAGAGCGCTGCTCCTGGGCAGCCTGTGTGCAGGGCAGGGACTGGTCCAGGCTGCTCCTCGCAGGGATGACAGTTAGCCCCCACCTGGGGCAGAGGGAAGCTGCCGCCAGTGCCCAGGGCTTGCAGGAAGTGAGGTGCTGGGGGTGGGACAGTGACATGTGGGGAGTGTGGGGGGAGGGGAGAGCAGAGGGCTGGGGTGCAAGTGGCTCTAACGGAGAGATGCAGCCCCAGCCTCAGGAGCAGCCATACCACAGCCTGGCTCCAAGCTTTGGGCAGCCGCCACATGGCCTGCCCAGGGAGCAATCAGACAGCCTAGCCACAGCTCCAACCCTGTGGAAGGGCTAGAGCTGGCTCCTGGTGGGCCCTCCACTCTCCCATTAAGTCCACCACCAGCAGCTTCCCTTCCAGGAAGGTGAGTGCTGCTGTGTGGCTCTGCTGAGGAGGTGGGAGAGCTTCAAATTCTTTGTGCACACCCAGCCAGGCACGCGCCCTAGACAGAACTTAGGACAGCACCTCAGGGGAGAGGCACAAACAACACAGAATGATCCCATCGCAGCGAGCCCAGCCAGCTCCTCAAATCCAGCACAATTCAGGATCCCAGAGCTACCAGTACCTCAGGGCTCCTCCAGGCCCAGCAGAGCTGCTCTTCCCACCCTCTCGGCAGTGGAATGGAAGCCGATTGAGGACGGTTATTCAGGTAACTAGACTTCTGGTGTCCGGTCAGTACTACTGACTGGACAGTGAGGTCCTCTTTTCTACCAGACTTTTGGGGCAAAAACCAGACACTTGGCTGTCCTACAGGTAAGTAATCCCTCGTGACAGGGATCTTCCAACTTTTGATGGAGGAACTGGGCCAATATATTATACCGCTGTGCAAAACATGTGGAGTAGCTTGCTTCCTGCTAGGTAGACATTCTAAACTCAGAACCCTGGAGTTCACTACCTCTGCCCAGCCGACCGTGTGAGAATTAACCATTTTTACCAGTTGGGCTCCTGACTCAGGATGATTGGCCTGATCCCAGGAACCCTGTGCAAGCATTAGACACTCCACATACTAGAAAACATATGTGCAAAGCAGCCAGATCTTGCTTTATGCTGCACTTGTGACTGTGTATAACTAATTACACATTTTGTCCAAGTGCAAAGGAGAGTCTGGCAGCCTGCTCAATAGATAATTTACAACACAGCTGGGCTGGCACTGCATTATTCCCTCTGCCACTATTTCTTGCTGACCCTTAAAGAGTTGGCCTAATGTCAAATGCTGTAAAAGCAAAGAAATTCAGATTGGATGGACAACACAATGGCAAGCAGTAAACGGCTTTGTGTAGGAACCATGGCTACCCTTCTCTTCATAGAGCACCTCCCACAAAGGGGTCATGGTTGGGGGCCCATGGGTGCTACTGTAATGCGAATATTACATCATCGTGATTAAAAACGAGGAAGAAACTACCATAGTGAAGATAATGGCAAAGAGAAGATGTTACCATTCCTAGGGTATATGCCAAATTCTACACAATTCTCATTAAAAGTAGTGAGCTGAATGCACAAAGCACAGCAGCACAATAATGTAAGAATTTACCGGATGCTTCCAAACCCTTAGTAAAAACTTAGGGTTTGGATCTCTGTTGGCCTGTACTTTCTGGGTTCATTTTCACTTGCAAGCACTGAATTTAAAACATTGCTCCTGTTATTCAGGTTGGTATTTTGCACCCACTTTGCCCTTTGAAATACTAAGCAAGTTGCAAAGTAATGGAGAATCAAACCCTAATTCTTCACATTGGTTTCTATTCAGATATTGTTAGCAGATTTGAATCAAGATGACCTCAGAGTTGGAGAAGTTGTATTCATTTTTTGGGGAAGTTTTGCCAGTTTTCTGAACACTAATTACCAGCTCTCCTACTAACACATTCCTTCTGAGGAATTATTAACACACAGATTCCTCTCTGGTAGGAATCCACAGCTAAATTGTGCAGTTCTGGCTTGTGCTGAATTTACTTTGTTTCCAATAGATGGTTTGTACAATTGAGGATTGGACCCATACATTAAAGCACATCAGAAGACTTAAATGGTATTTGTTTCATTGCTAGCATTACAGCCATATGTATACTGAACTTTGGTATGGTGCAGTCCTCAGCCCAAGGACATAGAGCAAGATTCCTAAAAAGTTCACCTTGGAAGAAGTATTTTAGTATGATCCTCTGTGCACTGATCGCTTTCTCCTCCTTGTTTTAAATATATTCAATAAACAAATACACTGACTAGAGAGGAAAGTTACTTACAGCAGGTTGATGACATTCCACAGCAATGAGATCTGTGAAAACAAAATTAAGTGTCAGTGCTAATTTTGTCCAATACTGTGTTTGAAATTAAAACCTTCTTCAAATTATGAATTATAGCTGCATGAGTCAGTTCTCTCTACTATTAAAGTTAATCACTTGCATTATACACTCTTAAGATACCACTAGTTTTGCCTGCTTTCTATTTTTCCTGCAATATTTTATTTTGAAAAGTAAAGTCTGCCTTCAGTGTCAAATGTTTCTTTCTGAAGCTTTCTACAGTCTGAAACTTCTGGACTGCAGGCATATTGTACTGCTCCAGATGACCTGTTGGAATGCACTGAGCCTGAAACACTCCAACCAGTTTTAGTTGGACTCCATTTGCAAGGTCTGTTGTCATCTCTTCCTTTCACTTCCCTAATCCTGGTCCAAGTTCATTACACATCTCAAAAATAGTGTTTTCTGCCAATACAGCTCTGTGCTTTGCATCAGAATGGTTACCTTGTAATTTCATAAAGGGGAGAAAGTCACAGCAGATGGAAATAATCGCCACCCATTAAATCAATTAACATGAACACTTTTTATGGAGTTTCAAAATCTCTTACTCATGACCTGCTAAAGAATGGTAAGAAATAAGGTCAGCGAATGAATATATAATAAAATAATAATAATAATAATTAAACAGGGCAGCATGTCCTGTAGTGAAACCATAAGACAGATCTAGAACTCCTAGATTCTATTTCCAGTCTACCACCAACTTGCTCTGATGTTTTAAGTAACTTAACCTCTCTTACTACTCATTTCCTAACACTAAAATATTAAATATTACACAAGTGGGTTCAGTAAAACAGATTTTCAGGGGACAGCACATTACACAAAATATCCACCTATATTTCTCCACCAATATTAGTCTCGCTCTCTCTCACTCTCTCTCTTTCTGAGTTTATGATTGGAAGCCGAGAAAGGACACTATTTAGACTGGAAAGTTAATGTAAAACACTTCCACAGAACTGCTGCGAGGGAGATCAGTCACTTAGAATAATTCCTCTGTGTAAATCATTCCTCAATTTAAGGGTGACAAGAGTGTCAGATGCCTCAGTGGCACTACTTCCCTTGACCCCAGCCTGGTACCTAGTACACACTCTACTGCAAAATACTTATACATCCCCCAGTGAGCTGAGCACCCCTTTCCCAATGCCCCTTGTAGCTAAGGAAGTACAACTAACCCTGTTTACAGATAGCAAACTGAGTCACAGAGAAATAAGGTGACTTGAATAAGATTACACAGAAATCAGCAGCAGAGACAGGAATGGATTCCCAGACTTCTGAGTCCTAGTTCAATGCTTTAAACATATAATCATCCTCCATTCACAGGCTGTATTAACTTTTGACAGCCACCCTTTTCCCAGCAAAATGTCCCCTCACGGATGGGACCAGGGGCTGCCCTCAGTGAATGAAACCTTTAAAACATGACTCCATTGGAGTCGTATTGCCAGGGTGCTGTACACAGCGATGAGTTCCCCAGAGCTGGCAGGGAAGAACAATGCTCCAACATGATCTATGTAACTGCCTTTGAATGGAGGGACAGGGATGGATTTGCAGAGCTTGCTGCACGAATCCAGTCCCCCAGCAAAGAAACCCCTTTTGTAACTTTTCTATCCTCCTACAAGTTTGACCATACTTGGGGGAGACTTAATTCTAATCTAGTCCAACTGATCCCCTGAAACATGTTTCTCTTCACACACATGAATTTTAAGGCAGATTGGTGGGCAATTTCTAACTTCTCAGACTGCCACACTTAAGCTACCTGGACAGCATTGCTCCCACTGGAGTTAGTGAGAGCTGTGTTCATGTATCTAAAGGTAGAACTGGGCTAGCAACAAATTACAGGATAGTGGAGAAACTGGGGAAGCATGGAGCAAGGTCATGGAAAGTTGTTAGGCAGGAATCAAATGCTTCAGCTGATGTGATTAATAAGCTTGACAAACACAGAGAACACAGCTTGCCAATTCCTTTACAGTAATTATGGCTGAAGAGCAGGTGTCTGATTACTCACTGTCCTGATTGACAAACTCACGAGAAATAACATCAACTAATAAAAAACGGATGCGAGCAACTCAGTTTTGGTCTTGAATTCTATTAGTAAGTGCATATAGTGTAACTCGGAAGCTAGCACACTTGTTCTGTAAATCAGAGCAGGCCTGGGGAAGTTTATTTCACTTCTGTCGGGATTTCTACTGGACGATGACTAAGCTGGAGGTGTGCTCCAACTCTTGCTCATTACACTAAGCCTGAACATTTTACTCTTAGCCTTTCCTTACCTCCATTTAGTTGTAATTTCTTGATGCCTTATCCAGATGCTAAGATTATAAGCAGCAGGGAGCTGGGACCCTCTTTTTATTACGTGTGGATAGTGCCTAACACAATGGGGCCTTAGTTCCTGATTGGGCCCTTTAGGCACTATTGCAATACAAATAATGAAAAAGTGTCATCATTGTCACTTAGGTGAGGTACAATGAGCCCCTCAGAAGGTATTCCCAAGGGATATGGCTGCACATTACTTTGGGTTTTAGCAAGAAGAAACTAGCATGGATGGGAGGAAACAAAGGTTGATCATATGCTCCCAACAGGAAAGGCCACCTTCCCTTTACTGGAAGAAAATAAGTCAGCATGACCCTGGCAATGTCCACAGCACTAGAAACATTGTTCCACTGAAGAGAGGGGGCCCAGTTGTAGCCAATGCAGTCATCCTATTCACCCACAGCTCCCCTTCCCTGTCTTAGGGCACAGGGTTGATGAGAGGGGGACATAAGCTGAATATGAGCATTTTAATAGAAGCCCGTTGTGAAACATTGCAGTTCCTGAAAAATAACCTCACAGAAGTTCACATCCTTTATTGGCCAATGCCTTCCTCAGAGGAAGAGCCCATTATTGCAGTCAACATGTAATAATTACTTGCTTCCTCTGGAATGAAACAAATATGTCCTTGGCTCCCTCAGCACATTTTATGGGCAACAACCTTAGGATACACAACTAGAAGTCCTGTGGCACCTTACAGACTAACAGATTTATTGGAGCATTAGCTTTCGTAGGCAAAGACCCAGTTTGTCAGATGTATGCTCCAATAAATCTGTTAGTTTATAAGGTGCCACAGGACTTCTCGTTCTTGCAGATTTAGACTAACATGGCTACCCCTCTGATACTTGTCAACCTTAGGATGATTAGAGTCCTACTGTGTACGTTGCTCAGACTCAGACCTGAGTCTATATTGGTATGAGCAACTTTAAGTCCACACACACATGTGGGTGCAGGAATGAGGGATCATATTCTTTTTTGATTACTTTTAAATCTTGTTTCCATACATCTGGGCCAGAGATCTTTTCACCTGGCCATAGAGCAAGAATGGAACATCTCTGAAGCCACTACTCTAGCCTGAGGGCTGGATACACTGATCTCATCCCCAAGGAGCTATTGGTCAGCCTCAGCAATAGCTGCTTGAGAGCAGAGTTCTGCTGTTCCTGCACAAGCTCTCAAAATCCTTCCTCTCCTCTTCCTAAAGATGGAAGACAGGGCTTCCTGCACTCATAGAGGAGAGGGTTTGAAATGCAATGTCTATTTGCAGTATATTATTCAGGTGATAGATATCTCTGTGTGCTGGACAGAGTTTACAAGCATGGTGGCTGGTAAACAAAGTGGGAACTGAAGTTTTGTGGAAACCTGTTTGGGTCTCTAGTTTTAGTTACTTTCTTTAATAAATGCCATGTGTATAAGAAGGTCTCTGATTCAATAGATTAAGAGGGTTTAGCCCCAGAAATATCCCATTCTGCAACTGTGTAGCAAGTAGCATAAGAATGGACACACAGGGTCAGACCAAAGGTCCATCTAGCCCAATATCCTGTCTTCCAACACTGGCAAATGCCAGGTCCCCCAGTGGGAATGAATAGAACAGTTAATCAAGTTAGCTATCCCTTGTAGCTCATTCCCAGTTCTGGCCAATAGAGGCTAGGGACACCATCCTTGTCTATCCTGGCTTATAGCCATTGATGGACCTAACCTCCATGAACTTATCTAGTTGCTTTTTGAATTAGGTAAGTAGTTCTTCACAACATCCTCTGGCAAGGATTTCCACAGGTTGACTGTACATGGTGTGAAAAAACAAGCAAACCCCAAACTTCCTTTTGTTTGTTTTAAAACTGCTGAGTATTAATTTCATTTGTGACCCCCTACTATCAAAGATTGTATACGTATTCAGCATCAGCTACATTGTGTTGCAATCAGTGCTTTATAATTTGCTAATTTAACACATGAATAATAAAGTTCTCTCCCCTGTTGGCTTTGCTGTCGAACCACAAAACTTACTTCTTCCAAAAACACAGACTTTATTTTTGATTGGATTAATCAAATCCACACTATGCACTTGACATCAGCGAGAGCAGAAACAAGCAAACTAATTTATTTCACTGGCTTCCAATACATAACTCATTTTCACAACCAGAGGGATGACAAAAATCAGCGAGGAGCTGTATCCCTTGTTTTTACATTTACCTGCAGATTGTAGGGCTGCTCACATCTCAGCGCTGGGCTGAGAGGAGCGAAGCTCAACGCAAGTTTAAAGGACACATTTTTCAAATTCCTAAGAAAGATAATGAATAAACAAGTTACCAAGGTAACCTGTTACAGGTTCTGAGACAGTTAGTTGATCTGACAAATTTTTCCACAACAGCAAAAAATGTCCCTGCATTTTGAAGTATTAGAGAAAGGGTGGAACAGAGAAAATAGTTGATTTTTAAAAATACAGAACAAAAAACAAGTATTTCGTGTTGATTTAAAAGTAAAGCCTGAAGAAATTTAGAAAGATCTTGTGTGTGCTAGGATTTCTCCCATGAGAAGCAGTTTCAATGGGGCTTGTGGAGGGAGGAGATACATACACATACACTCCCACCCCACACAAGGTTCACAGGCTGGGCTAGGACTTGGTCTGTGAATGTTTTGTGATCAATTCAGAGACAGCGCCAGGCACCAGACTCTTATTAGCTTTAGTAATTGGAGAGTTCTAATAATTCTCATTCCCCTGCCCAGTCGTCACTTTACAGAGCACCATAAGTGAACATGGCCCTCTACAGAACAAGGCAAGAAGAACTTACTGACTCAGATTCCATTCCTCCTACCCACTCTCAGGTTTTAGCAATGGGAGAGGCTGGGGAAGCTTTAGAAATCAGTTCCATTAGTACAAAGACTCCACCCCACATCCAGTTCTGCATCTGTCCCCCCCTTCCCTAGTTCTACCTAGCACCCACTTGACCCCACCCCTCTGCAAAGAAAGACATTTAAGTACCGAGAGAATTAAATTCACACTTGCATGAAATCATTGTTCCAATACTGCGTACAAGGTACTCATCTCTGCCCACTTCCAAACCTCTGCTTGCCAGAAGCTGGGACTAGACCACAGGGGATGGATCAGTAGGTAATTCCCCTGTTCTGTACAGCCCCTTTGAAGCCCTTGGCACCAGACACTGTCAGAAGGCAGGACACTGGGCTAGACAGTCTGACCAAGCATGTCCATTCTCATGTTATGTAAAGCTACACCAGCAGGAGTGAGTGTCAGAGAGAAAGGACTGCCTGAGCTCTGCCACCTAGATACCTAACTACAAACCCCTTAGCAACCAGTTTACCCGTCCACACAGTTCCCCAGAAACAGCAGCAACCCCACCTACCCTGCAGCATTCGCCCTCATGCTGCAGCAGGAGCATGTTCTTTCAAAGCAGTTCTCGCTGCAGTGCTCTGAGCCAGCAAGACCCTCGCTACCCCCGCTCCAAATTGCTAGTCACACTCCAGCCTGCTGTATCGCACACCTCCCTCCTCTCCACTCGCTCCTCCCCTGCCCTAGCCAGCAGCTGCTAGCTAGAAGCCCAGGCCTAGAGAATAAATCCTAGTCTGGGACAGCTGCTGCAGATATCTGCAGGGAGAGAACAGGAAAGGGTTGTGTGACTTACCCAGGGGGAAGAGGCAGAGGAGCTACTTGAGACATAAAACATTGCAGCCAAACCAAGGACATTTTACAGTCAATTTATAAGCCTCAGGAAGGGGAGATTGGGGGGGGGGAAAGAGGGGAAGGGAGAGAGGTCAGAGAGGAAGCAGCATTTCTGCCCTTAAACAATCTCTTCCCTAGCTCCAAAACAGACTCCCTAACGGCAGGATATGGCCCAGCAGTGAGCCACAGACCACTTGCAGAGCAGCCTGGCCCAGTGTAATAGTTCCTCTTCCTTTCCAGCTCTCATGCCGTATTAAAGACGGCTACCCATTCATTTAACCTTTCCTAACTTTAAGTAGCGCTAGCTGACATTCTTTATCTGGATGCAAGGCAGTTTTAGCCATGTCAGTCCTAGGACAGTAGAGAGAGAAGTTGAATGAGGTAATAGCTTTTATTGGACCGACTTCTGTTAGAGAGACCAGCTTTCAATCCAGCTTTCTTATGATAAGAGGAAGCTGTATACTGAATTTGGTGGTCCTGGCTCTTAATGTTTTGGAGGAGTTTTTGATCAGACAAACTCTCTAAAATATATATAGTAGATTTAATTTAAATTAACAAAGCATCAACAATAAAAACATCACTGCAACAAGTTTGGCTATATGGTCCTTCTCTGTCACTAGAAATAGACGAACAAACTTTTGTTTCACTAATAGCATTAAATGTCATTAACATCAAGGACTCAAGACTAGTCCAAATTGTCGCTCCAGTAAGAGGCCTTTGGAAGAAATGAAGTTGCTTATAAACAAGGACCACCAAATTTGGCTCACCTTGCTATCAATACAACAAAGGTTAGTAAATAGGTTAGAACAAAATATATAACCATATCTCTGTAACCAGTTTAAAATGGCTAAACTTGCAATTCCCAAAGAAACTAAGGGCATCTACTAAACCAATGGACTGGACTGGTTACATCAGCTATATAGGTTTTGCTATGTGTCAACCACTGTGTGCTCCACTTACAATGAACTGATACATCCCTGTTTTCTCAGTCATTTGGTACAGTGCTGAGTTTAGTGTTAGCTAAAAGTCTACTAGCTGCTTTCATCTACAGCTGTATCACCTAATTTTATCATTTCTACCACAGTAGATAGATGGCCAGAGCAAAAGTGAAATTGCTTTGTAGAGATTCAAAATGTATCTGTTTTTTAGAGTGTGTCTGTCTGTGTGCCTGCCGGCAAATCTGTTTGCTCAAGAATGGTAAGAACTAGGGCCACCAAATTTGATAGTCAGCTTCCTCTTCTCATAACTTAAAGCAAGGTCAGGGTTTGGCTGTGCAGAACAACCAAAAGCCCTAGGAAAAGGACTGTTTTCCATAACATGCAAAGGGAGAGGCTGCTGTTTGGAGGGATGTGATATGAGAGTGGCTACTGGAAGCAGCGAGCCTGCAGGGGAGAGCTCTCCTGCAGTGTCCACTGGGGGGCAGCTATACATAAGAACAACTATACTGGGTCAGACCAAAGGTTCATCTAGCCCAGTATCCTGTCTTCTGACAGTGGCCAATGCCAGATGCTGCGGAGGGAACGAACAGAACAGGTCATTTCCCCTGTCATCCATTTCCAGCCTCTGACACAGACTAGGAACACCATTCCTACCTGTCCTAGCTAATAAGTATCCCCCCATACAACCAAGGGATTGGCCAAAAGGGTTGGGACTCTGCTATCCTGCTTGCTAGCACACCAAGTGAGTAGCCCCCCACCTCAAACCTTTCTCCCTCTCCTGCCCTTGGCTGTAGCACCAAAAGGGTGCGGGGTGGGAGGCCCGTTGCAGCCATGAGGGGGCATAGATGGGGGAGAGAAAAGGTCCCTGGCGGCTGGGGGAAGGGAAGAGGGGGAAGAAAAGGCCCCTGGCAGCCGGAGGGGGAGGGGGAGAAAAGGCCTAGGCCAGATGGGACCTACCCACCCTGAGCCCCTCCTCACCCAACCATCACTCTTGCACCTCCACACATCCTCAAGGCCCTGCCCTGACTCCTATATCCTCCATACTACCAGTCCCTTGCCCTGAAGGACCTGGGCAATGCAGGATAAGTCTGCTAGTATAAATACATTTGTGCATTAGGTCCACCAAGTTCTTAAATACACTGGACAGAAGCTGCAGATCAATGGTCCTCCAACTATTTTATTATGCTGACCACTTTGTATGAGGAGAGTCTCCTGTGGACCATCTCCCTTCCTAGCCTCACACCCCATCCTTCCAAAATACTTCCTCCTGTGCTTTCCAAAGTAATGCTAGCTCTAGAAACATGAATCAGAAGTTCAAACTACATGACAGTGCTGCTCATCCCAGCAAACACACAAGCCACATTGCTCCCAATCCTAAATCCATAACTTTCTTTACTCGGTGTAATCCATTTCCCAAGCAGCCAGCTGTCATCCCAGTCCTTCAGATCTTGCTGGGTGCACCGCATGATAAGAGGTTCCTTACTTGCATCACCTCCAACTTGTTTTGGATCACTGCAGAAACGTGGAATGACATTCCTGCTCCATCCCCAACCATCAAGCACCTGAAAAATGAAAACAAACGCTACCCCAGCAGATATTGAAAACCACTGTTTGTGCCATTCTAATATCACAGTGCTTGTGAGTTACCTTGCTCTGCTCTTCTGTAGATTTAGGGGCAAGAAGTCAATCACTGATAACACTGAGTACTATGTAACACTGCGATCAATGCAAAGCAATTTGTCACTTATTTAAATAATGGTTTTCACACTAACTACTTATGCTTCTCTCTGGGGAAAATACATACTACAGTAATAAATATCAACAGTAAAAGTTCTCAGAGTTCTTAGAAGTTCACTATTTCAATCTGAGTTCCTTGTATATAGCCTCATGTATCCAAAGCTGCAACTTATCTTCATGTGAAAAAAACACAAAGCATCACAAACCTAACATTTAGTGAGACAAATATGACAGTATTTAAACATACAATATACCACAGACCTGTTGCCACTTTTCAAACTGAGTAAATATTTGTAACATTTTACTGTCCTATGACAAACCAACTCTTTATATATACATAGATGTTACAAATGCTCCACAGGGCATTCCATTCTAATTGTAATAATTATGCTACAAATCCATATCCCAGTGTCCAACAATGAATTACTTTACATATACATGGTTTCTCAAAATCTTTTCTCCTTATGATGTATTAATTCATAATATACTAAGCATGTTGATTATTCTGATCAACTGCTTGCCCAGGATCATTGTAAAAGCTGTTAACCAAAATTAAGAGCTCAATAATACATGCCTATTGCAGAGTGACAAAGAGCACACCACACACCAGTGAGCCACACTTTACAGTGAGTGCTTCCAGGCCTCTCTCAAGGTTTTGATGCTAATCTTTAAACTGGCAATGAACTGAAGCTTAGCAGTCAGTGGCCACCTCTCCTGTAACCTGATTCATCAGAAATGTCATAGTAGCTGGAGCCCATGATGAAATGATCAGGGACTAGTCACTTAGGGTATGTCTACACTACCACCCTAGTTCGAACTAGGGTGGTTAATGTAGTCATACGAACTTGCAAATGAAGTCCGGGATTTGAATTTCCCGGGCTTCATTTGCATGTTGCCGGGCGCCGCCATTTTTAAATGTCCGCTAGCGCGGACTCCGTGCCCACGGCTACATGCGGCACAAAGTAGATAATAGGAAGCCTATTCCGAACTATCTGTACGCCTCGTTCCACTATCTAGTTCGTGCCGTGTGTAGCCGCAGGCACGGAGTCCGCGCTAGCGGACATTTAAAAATGGCGGCGCCCGGCAACATGCAAATGAAGCCCGGGAAATTCAAATCCTGGGCTTCATTTGCAAGTTCGAATGACTACATTAACCACCCTAGTTCGAACTAGGGTGGTAGTGTAGACATACCCTTAAGGTGGAAGGTCCTTACGTGCCATGCACAAAAATTGGAGTTCAGAATGAGACTCTGAGCAAGTCTTCCTCAGTAAAGGCTGTAAAATTACTCAAGTTTCTCCTGTAGAGGCAATGAAGAAATATTCAATTAAAGGAAACAACATTAACAATGCCATAGTACAACATCCACCTCCCCCAAACTGCTATTTTATATACGGCTTCTAGAAAATGATAGCAATAGCTGATTCAATCCATAGATAAAAGGCATTTCAATGCATTTAGCTTATCCCTGTTATTCTGCAAGTCCACAACACTAGTGCCGTGTAGTTGCAGATTTCCTGATCAAAATATCTGAGTATAAGTTAGAAGTGAATGAGAAAGAGATTTGAGAGAGATTTCTGGGCTGTCTGAACAGGTTTCACAGCACTTAATTCACTTTTACAAAGGAAAAGGAAAGTTCAAGATTGCTGTAATGACTTGTTTAACTGGAAAGAGTCTAGGGAAAAAACTATTACCATTTAACTTATGCACGTACCCATCCAAGCCACTGAATATGCTTTATAAATATTAAGCTTAACCTCACATACTCTTGTAAGCCTGGGAGATTTAAACAGATGGATTATACAAGGCACACAGCAAATGGGAAGCTGATCATAAACCAAAGCCTCCTAACTTCCAACCTGGTATTGTAACCACTGAGCTAGAGGTCTCATGTGTACAGCATGCCCCACTAAGGGACACAAAGGAATATTGAGGTGAGTGCAGTTGGGGCCCAGACCAGTCCACACAGGGGACCGGGAGGGAGTGCCACCTAGATCCACTCCTGGTCTTGACTCTGATTCTGGCCCCACCCTAAGCTGCAACACCAGCCTTATCTGTGTGCCCCCCTGTGCTTGGGAATAGGATGTGGATAGAGGAAAAGGGGGGAGGATCAGGTAAAAACATTGGTGACCACTGCACTAACCCATTCTGCTGATATTATGGTATAAAATTTGCATTTACAAAGATGCTCACAAAGAAAAACACCACAGAGTGGAGATGTGGCAAGGGAAGGGAGTTAGTTGAGGTTGAGAAGGGGAAGCAATAAGTAAAGTGTATGGTGGTTGCTGGAGTTGCAGTCATGAAGCCATAACCATACATTAACAGTTTATATATGAATGGGAACAAAAGATGCTCAGCAAACCTTGAAGTCTGGCCATGTTTGTTTAGAGACCTAAATATGGATTTGGAAGTTTTATTTTAGGCACCGTTAATTTGAAATACTGCCCTGAGTTTTTACAAGGAAAGTATGTGTGTTTGGGGGGAGAGGGGGGAAGGAGTGTTATGTTTTCATTTAATTTTTCACTTCACTGCCTTAGATCAGTACAGAAAAATAATGTTTAAAAAAGAATTACACATAGCAGTACTTAAAAATACCTGGTAAGTTTCATAGTCTCCATCAATACAGACTGCTTTGTAAACCTTATATGAACCATTTAAATAAATTTCAACAGGAAGCTCACCGGATAACTCATCAAGAAAGGAAAATCAGAAGTGAAAACAGATAAGGACATTTGCAGTTTGCACAAGACATTTCAAATTCACATATATACATTCTAAAAATACAGTACCAAACTCACCTTTAAAGGGAACTGTTCTTTTGTTCTCCACGTCTGACTTCAGTTTGAATATGCTTATCTTCATATATTAAGGCATCGTCTGCCTCTTTACCTCATATTTAATGCTTAAGGGTGAGATTTTTTTCAAAGGATCACACAAGCAAATTTGAAAATCATTAATGTCTTTAAAATTCTACTGGTTGCAGTGCTGTTGCACCCATGTTGGTCCCAGGATGCTGGAGAGACAGATGGGTGAAGTTGTTTATTGAACCAACTTAGTCGGTGACAGACAAGCTTTTGAGCTACACAGAACTGCCCAGATTTCAAGAGCTCTGTGTAGTTTGAAGGCTTGTGTCTGCCACCAACATAGCTTGGTCCAAATAAGAGATATTATCCCACTGTGCCCCCGTTTCTTTAAAATTCTAGTAATTTTAAACTGGAAAAGAAATTCCTTGTTTCGTACAGAGGTTTAAATTACCAGCTACTCTTTCGCACATGATGCTTATGTAGTTTACAAAAACATTAGCTACACAACTACACAAAATTGTTTACACATGACATTAGATGTGTGACAGCCAAGAGCTAGAACATATAATGTTAACTTGTCCTCACTGAAGTAACGAGGAAATTCCCATGGACTTCCAATAGAATCCAAATTTTACTCCTCCATTTCCCCCTTCTTCTAAACCCCCCCCCCCCCCAGAATATGTAGTGTAAAATTTGAAGACCTAGAGCTTTTGATATTTTACCACAACATGAATGCCTTTTTAAAAAAAATAAAGACTTTCTGGTATCTGAAAAGAAACCCCATCATGGACATTTGTACAAGGTAAGTTCTACAAAACACGGGACAAAGCACATATTTTGGGAAAATTTTAAATAGGTTAGGACACAACATTCCAAAGAGGAACTCTGAAATAAATCTGAAATCACCTGATTTAGTATGTTACTGTATTTAGAAAATAATATGGAAAGTTTTTACCTATCCATAGCATTACTGAAAATAAACACTTTTGTTACTTCAGGTAAATTAGTCATATACATACATGCATTTAATAACTGACACCACAAAAGCCTTCCAAGCCTGACTGCTTGCCATGTATCATTGTTGAAATAGAAGTTAGCCAGACACGAAGAAAATGTCAAAGCCTGAGAGTTTTCTTTCACTCTGATCGTTTAGAACTAGTCTAATGAAAATTGTTGCAAAAATTACAAAATATTCAATATGTTGGAGATAGAAATATATCTTCTTAGCTGCCAAATGCAACAAAAGTAAAACCAATCTTCATACATATGCAGAAAAAAAAAAACATTGCCCCAAATGCCATGGAAATAGCTATGTGGCATCTTTATCTATACTGAAATTATGTTGCTATACTTTACCATATATTTGAACAGACACCTTTGTCAGGTTGTTAACCAATGTTTCATGACAATCAACCAGGTTTACTCTAAATTGGTGTCTACATTATTAGCGGGCTGTCCCAATTACATTTTTTAAATCTCTCATGAAAAAGCACATTTAAGGAAAACTGAGAATAAAACTAGGAATTTCATGAAAAGTGGAGAAAAACATAGTAATGCAGAAAAGCTGTGCAGAGTACATAATTTGTAAAGTCAAAACTATATCTTCAAGAGAATCTTTAGTACAGTACACATCCAAAAGAAAATGATGCCAATCAATCATAATTTTGAAATCTACAGTTTGAAACATAGTGATAAAATGTGAAATAAGTTTTGCTGTAAGAACTAAAGATTTCATTAAGATTAAAGTAAGAATATTTATTGCATTTTCAGATTGCATTTTAAAACAATAGTGCACAATGGCTTCACTTTAATCTCCTGAAATATGTACGCCACGTGGGAAATCTTCTGCTTGGTCATGACATTAACAAACAAGGTGTAGCCTTGGTGTGTTTCTTCAAGGGGCCGTATTCGGTTCACCATATTGTACTGTCTGTGGTCTAAAACAACTGAATTAGTGGCTTATGTACACTAAATCCATTTATTTTAAATTTATTGTGTCTACATTAAGTGAAATAAAAACATCGCCCTGTACAATCCACTATCAGCAGTGAGTACAACAGCAAAAAATATTATACAGTTTTATACACACTAAAACCTTTTCCTTTTTCCTATAAAGAAACCAGAACAAACCTAATATAGAACTTAATTTGGAAGAACTCAAATTACAGAAGGGAAAGCCAAAATTATTATGGTCTTTACTGACCCCCCCAAAGAGGTTCCTGATCATATTGCCAGAACAATAATGAGTGCAACTGGAAGAGTGAAGCATGCTAAAATTGTATTGTTGGGTCTTTATAAATTTACCAAATATTTAAATTAAACATGGCTCGTTAAAGAAATGTCTGAAGCAGAGCAATATAACTGGGAAATCTGTATTACCAGTTGTGTTGTTTTTAAACCCAACTTATACAATGCGCAAAGTGCTAAGCAACACTACAGAAACACATTTACATCAACACTGAAGATTTGGGGGAAATGAAATTCCAACAATTTTATTTTTAATGAGCTGTATTTTCTAAATTTGTTTTTATTTTTTTCTGTTTTCATACAGTTTTGAAAACAAACGCAGCACGTTCACATTTTCCCGAGGAATTATAAGAATGATCTCTACAGGGATAACGTTGAAAAGCCTGACGCTCAATCAACTGATGTTGAAAACTCTCAAAAAGAGTAAAGGCTTGATCTGCATTGTCTAGAACATGTATTGTAATTTAATAGAAGAGATGGTCGTCTTTAATATTAATGATTTAAAAGAACTTCCCAGTTCATGCGAAGAGTATAGTCCAAGAATAAATCAAATTTGCTGAACGCATTTTATGCTACGTAAGTGTATACTTTGCGATCCTCAGGTGTTCGTGCCAAATATTCTCTCTCAATAAGTCCTTCAATACGTTTTTTAATAACAACTGGACTTGGTAAGAATCGGGCTTTCAGCTGCTGAGTTACCTATAACATAAAAACAAGAATGAATGCTATATTGCAGATGCTAATGTTTTCAGCTGCACCACACAAATGTATACTAAAATAATCAAAAACATTCATTAAAACAGGTTTGCTAAACCCTTGAAAGTTTACAAGGTCATCTGCAAATTTCAGATACTAACTGATAAAAATTTAGTTCATAATAGAAATTAGATTGATACATATCAAAATAAATTTGATTGTTCTGTATCATTGGTCCATCACCTCCAATATTCTACCTCCATTATTTTCAATAGCTGATATTTTAGAGAAAGACAAAAACCTATTAATACACAAGGGCAGGCAATTAAACAGTTACACATATGGCATGAACATCCTTCCTCACACCAACAGCCAATCAATTTATGGCCACAATAATAACAAGCATGAACTCTGTGCTAAAGTTTCCTCCTCATCAGCTCTCTAACTTCTTGGTGCAACTCTGTTCATCACAAAGCCTCTCTACCTACACACATCACAGCAGTTAGAAGCTGCTGGAAGATACTAAATTTGAAGGCTGCAGAGACAGCAAGTAACTACAGTAGACTTCCAATAATCTGGCACCTTTGTGGTGCTGGATTATCGGATGTGCCACTGTGTCAGGAGGTACTGCATACTCCCAACCCAATCTCTCAGCTCTCCTCCCCCCCCCCCCCCGAATCAGCTGGCTGGGACGTCATGAATAACCCAATCCCCCTCCCTTTCCCCTTCTCTGGAGCCAAACACTTCTGCTCCCTGCTGTAACCCACGTGAGAGCGGCTGACCTGAGCAGTTCCGGGTTCCGTACCGGTTCCGTCAGGAGCACTTGCCATTTTGATGCCGGACTATCAGGAGTGCCGGAGAATTGGGTGCCAGACTATTGGAGTTTTACTGTGTCATGACAAGACTCTCCCTACCAAAGGTTTGCTCTTTGAAACTCACTCTTTTTGGCAGCCCATCAGACCTTGTTTAGCAATTTACAAGTTAAATACTGGATATCAATTTTTTAGTCAACTTATAGTACAGTGTTTTATAACAAAAGACAGTAATCAACTGGTTGACAAAATAGGAATCAACAATTAAATTAAACTATGGTTCTAGAGGTATGAGCTAAAATATAAAATCTCTCTAGAATCAGTTTAAAAATATAACAGGGGATAACGGCTTGTAATTATGCTATATTAACAGAAGAGTAAGAATTGACAAAAATCTAAGATGTGCCCTCTTCTTATCCTCTTAACCATGTCAACACTATATGTGATATTACCTCTGCTACTAGCACGTTGTGCTGCATCTTCTTTCTAGATTTCATTATCCGCACTATAGCAGCTTCTATCTCATGTTTTCTGTCGTCATCTACTTTCTGCCTTGTTTCTTTTCTTTCTGGGTCTGATTCCCCTTGTTTGGCAGCAACTAAAAGAGAAGATGAAATATTTTAAGCAAATTCAAAATAATTACTTTCTATTAGATTAACATGCACAAAATTTAGCTTAACCCACAGTGGAATTAATTTTCCTAGTTTGTGACATTTTCAAGTGTGTTGTTTAATTAAACGTGGCCACATGAAGAAACACAGCAATCAATGCATGTGTAGGAATGTGTTACTATTTTGTCAGTTGCTATTTACTGTTTAAAATTTAATGTAGTAAACTTCTCTGCTTTTCAAACTGTGCTAAAGTTTGTTTGCAAAACTTTTTTGGCTACTGTCAAATTGAAGATTCTTTTCTTTAAAACTACAGATGTTGCTAAAACCTTTGGAGCTATGGGTTACATATGGGTTTTTTTTTTATTAAGCTGCACATAATTTGAGTTAGTATCAAAGAAAAAAGTCAGTGACTGTAGTTGGCTTGTATTTAATTTGGAGACTGTTTTAATTAAGGTGATGTTTCAATTACTGTGGGGAATGTAGTATAGTCAAGGAAGGTATAGAATTGTATTTACAAGTTTACTTTCCAAAAGAAAAATACTAATCAACATAGTCACTTTTCTTCTTTCTTTCCTTCCTTTGATTTTGTGTATTTTCTACCATCACCAATTTCTTATTTCTATCCCTACTTTCAGAACCACGCAGCTGGTGAGCGGGGATCACCGCTGCTTGGTGAGCCCTGTTAATAGTGACTACAATACAGCCTTACCAAAATTTGCATCCAATCTCAAAGCAGTCACCATAGCACAAGGGTCTGCAACCTATGGCTTTAGAGCCAAATATGGCTCAGTATGGAACCAAATATGACTCTTTTGTCATTCCCAAAATACACACAACTTTTTAAATTAAAATGAAAAATACAAAATTTTAAAAACGTGTATTACTCAAGTCAAGATGATTTTTTTTTGGTCCATTTCACCTTTAACTGTTCATTTTAACAACCATCCATCCTCTCCACTCATTGGGGGCCATGCATATTCTCTTTATTTGATTGGTCAAGAAATCTTTCCATCATCATACATGATGGCAAACTCTGTAACCCGCAAGCAGTAAAATGGCAAGAGAAAGAGAGATTATGAGTACCAAAGTTTTCAAAATGAGTGGATAGACTTGTATACATTTTTTGGATAGCTCTGGATCTCCACACTGTCTCATTTGTAGAATGAGACTGTTCTCAAACAAAAAAACCCTGAATTTCATGACAAAACTTGCATAATTTCCTACAAAATACCCTGAGGGTGATGCACAAAAAAAGCCTGAGAGTTCCTGCAGTGAAAAATAAACATTGGGCAAAACAGTCTGTTGGCGTGGTCAAAAAAAGGTGGGATTTTAAACTCTGCAAGTTTTGCAGGCTCAGACAGCATTATTCAAGAGGGGAAGTCTTTCACTGACAGAATTATATGAAGAGATGCATGCTAAAAACGGGTCATGAACTATTTAACGAGTTTCACAATAAAGAACAAAATCTTACAGAAAATTCAAGACATGGCATTATCAGCAAAAACAGTTGGCGACAGAGCTGTGAAAAGGGCCCATCAAATCAACAAGGAACAAATGCAAAATTTGAGTACAGCTACTTATTTTTAGTTTGTTTTAGACAAGACATCCAGCACACGTGACGTTAATCAGTTGAGTATTCTGGGACAATATATTTGTGGAAATGCTGTGCATGAAGAAATGACTGAGCTATTATCATGAAAAATAAAACAAGGGATAAAGATCCTTAAAACTGGGATGAACTTTGTAACTTAAATAAGAAAAAAATACCATTGGATAATCTTGTGTCTATGTGTACGAACAGCGCAGCTAGCATGGTCAGCCAACACAGGGGATTCCTTATTTGTCAGAACAGTTGAATCGCCCACTTTTGAACTTTCACTGTGTGTCAGGAGGCACTTTGTGCACAATCTTGTGAAACTGAACTCGGAAATGTAATGGGACTGGTTGTTCACATTGTCAATTGGATTCATGCCCAAGCCCTTAACCACCGTCAATTTCAGTCACTGCTCGAGGAAGTAGATTCTAAAAACCTCAATCTACTAATGCATGATGTTCACTGGCTATCTTGTGGCAAAGTTTTCTCTTGTTTTGCCTCAGCATTAATGAGATTAAATCATTTTTGAATATGAAGGGTGTCAAACACACAGCGCTTTCAGATTGACCGGCTGCTCAAAGTTTTATTATCTCGTCAACATTACCAGTCATTTGAATGAGTTGAACTTTAAGCTACAAGGGCAAGGAAATACATTCCTGACTCTGCAGCAGGCAGTGTATGGATTGGAGTCAAAATTGATTTTCTTAATCTAAGAAACTGAGATGGGCAGACTGACACATTTT
Source organism: Pelodiscus sinensis (assembly GCF_052426305.1). Taxonomy (NCBI): domain Eukaryota; kingdom Metazoa; phylum Chordata; order Testudines; family Trionychidae; genus Pelodiscus; species Pelodiscus sinensis. The sequence continues at coordinate 39,283,922 of NC_143061.1, read as the reverse complement.
GAAAGATTACGAACATTTTGTGATTCGTATCAGAGAGAGGTTTAAGTTTATGATTTGTCCACATAAATCGTCTGTTGAAGAACTGGACTTGACAGTCGTTCCAGACATCTCAGTCAGTGATTTGGAAATGGAAATAGATTTCCAGGAGTCGGATATCTGGGTGGAAAAATTCATCAAGCTGAATTCTGATTTAGAATGCCTTGCTTGACAATGTGCAGAATTGGCAAAACTGCACAAATGGGCTGACATGGAGAAATTGGAGCATGATGATAATCTGATTCTGCAAACTTGGAAAGAACTTCCTGTTTCATACAACACCTGCTGCATATGCCACCAACAGAATATCAGCCTGACCTTATTTTTAATGTTTGGTTCCACCTAGGTGTGAGAGCAGGCCTTCTTTCATTTGAATCACATCAAAGGTAATTTGCACTCAAGACTGACAGAAGACAGCCTGAATATGTGCATGAAGCTGGATTTGACCAGTTATAATGTAAACTTCAAAGAAATGTGTGAAAAGAGGTAGCAGCAGAAGTTCCATTAAATAAAGTCTTTGAGTATGTTTCATTTATGCTACAATCAATCATTATGTCAATTATTAGTAATATTAAGTTGTATACTTTCAGTCATGTAAATGGACATTCTTACATGGCTCTTTTGTTGACCACATGTTTGAATTTTGATGTAGTTTGACTCTTTGGTTTGAAAAGACTGGCAACCCCTGCCATAGCATAATGATGAGTGAAGATATGTACTGAGGGCAGAGTGGCAACTCCACAAACATCCAGCATGGATATAGACACAGCTCACCCCCATGCTTTATGAAATAGTCTTATAGAGACACGAATATACATAACTCAAAGATGCTTTGGGCAAATTATCTCATGTAACCTATCAATCTTCATGTCATAATCCTCTGCATCTGTTTATCTTATTTTGGTGTATGTATGGTTCTTGCGTGTAAAGTTAGATATATGGAATATGAAATGATTTATTATTTTAAACGTGCCATCAGAAAAACCATCAAAGGTGATTTCACTGCTGGGAGGGCTCAATGTCCAGGCAATTATATGCAAATAGCCCTTTGTCCTTAAGTCTTAGCAGTGGTTGGTAGGGACTGGTGATGTGACTTCCCTTGCAAGAAAGGAATCTTTAAAAAACAATAGGAAAGTAAGAGTGTTTTGTCTTTGGCTGGTGCACCCGAGGGAAGGAACCAAAGACCCCGAGTAAAGAACACTTGAGTTGGAAGGCTTAGCTGGAAAAGAAACAGTTTTAGGATGAGTCTCTAATAAGTTTGTGTACTGAGGTTTCAGTGTTAGAGTTAGCTAAGCGTTTTCTGTTATTTTGAGTTTGTAATCTGCTCACCTTGTTCTCCCTTAACCACTTAAACGCTACTACTTGTACTTAATACAATAAAATAACTTCTATTTTCTATCAAGCCCAATGTAAATTACTACCTGGGGGAGCAATCGGTTTGTACATTCCTCCTTTCACTCTTGAAGGGGGCTTACCTATAGAATTCATTTGGAGTTCTGATCCTATTTGGGGAGTGGTATCCCAGAAAGCTAGGCCCAAAACTGCATTTTCCTTGGCCCCAAAGAGATTCAGTATCGGTTCTGCTTCTCGGGGGAGGGGAGAGATGGAGTGAGGAGAGTGAATTCAGTTTGGTGCCTTGGCTGGGGGAGACCAGGGAGCTGGCCCGGCAGAACTGAGCGGTGAAGCCCCAGAGAGCAGGAAGACGAGGCACCCCCAAGGGGTTTTCTGTGACCGCACCCTGTCACAGATCTGTCCTTCAAAAAAAGCCTGTGAAGTACATGGTACTGGGTCCTGGGAATGGTATAAGGGAAAAGAGCAGAATAAAGATGATATAATTCAAGCAGACAGACGTTACAAACTCAGAGAACTGGTAGGTAAGATGCTGTGGGAAGCAGGTCTAAGGGGAGAAAAAAAAGTTCAGGAGAGTAGACAGTTTTATTAAAGAGACATTATTAAAGACACAAGGACAAGCTATCTCAGTGTGCAAGAGAGATAGTAAGTATGGTAAGAGACTTCCCTAGTTTATCCAAGAGACCTTCAACTACCTGAAACTCAAAAACTAGTCCTAAAAACGTGGAAACCAAGTCAAATTATGAAGAATAAGTATTAAAAATCAACCAAGAATGTAGGGACAAAATTAGAAAGGCCAAGACAGACATACAAAAAAAGATTAAACTCACTAGCAACATATAGGCTAACAAGAAAACATTTTAAAAACACATCAGAAGCAAGAAGAAGGCAAAGGCCAACAATAGGGTAGGCACATTACTCAATGAGGAAGGAAAGGAAGGATCAGAAAATGTTGTAATGACCCGAAGTAAGTATTACATGGCATGGTGGAGTCAGGCCAGGAGGATACAAAAAAGTAATGGAAGGCAAATATATTAGCCTCAGACTGAGCTAATATCTGTTCCCAGGGTAAACTGACAAGGGATACCGAGTATCAACCAGGGAAATTAAGCACCTGGAGCTACTTAAGTGGGTTTGCAGTCAGGTGAGCCAAGGCTACTCGGAACACCCGGGGCCAATTAAAGAACCAGTTGAGACTGATTATAAAAAGAGCTTCTCTGAAAGTTAGTTAGCACATGAAGAGACGAGAGGATGGAGGGAGTGCTGCAGGAGGTTTAGGAGGAACAAGTACCAGCAGATACTAGGAGGAAGAGCCTGAGAGAAGGAAGGTGCTGGGGAAGTAGCCCACCGGTTTTGTAGCTGTCTTACAGCAGGTGTTGGAGACTAATAGGCAGCTGCTATTACAGGGCCCTGGGCTGGAACCCAGAGTATAGAGGGTGAGCCCTGGTTTCCCCATAACACCTACCTTCCCATTTCCCTTCAGGGAAAAGACTGGCTGGGGAAAAAAAAGGGGTTTACCCAGACCTGGATTTTTGGGGGATCCACCAAGACTGTGGAATTTGTTTTCCCCGTTATGCTGGCCAATGATGAGAGTAGTTAAACAGCAAGCTGATGCCCTAGGTGCGGTACCTAAATTAAGGGCTGCTGTGAGAGCTTGAGGCAAGCAAACATCTGAAAGCGCAGGACCTCCCACCAAGACTGAGTAGGAGCTTTGTCACAAAGGACATAGCAACTCCAAATCCAGGAGAGGTGTAGGGCTTATACCAGTATAGTTAGGGAAATTAGGTATGCATTACTAATATCAGCTGCTGGCTGTTATTTGTGTGTGTCATAATAGTGAGAAGAAAGCCAAACTGTCACCTGAGGTGGTGCTCCAGCTAGAAGTCTGGATGCTGTCCAGGGGAATCCTAGCAGCTGCACCACAGCCCCACCAGGCACTGCCCAGACTTCTGACATGAAGTTTTCCACCGACAGCCTGGTTGTGGGGAAAACCAGATTCATAGCAAGAAGCTGCATATGGAGTTGAGAGCTCTGTTTCGAAAATCCAAGGAGCATAGTCTTCATAGTTCCATACTGGAACTAGAATTATTTTGGTATGGTCTTGCTGCATTTTGGGGCTCATGTATGTGATGAAAGGAGGGAGGAGGAACGCAAATGTGAGACTCTGCTCTTCATTCATGTTGGTTAATGAGCCAAGACTGTGACCTACTCAAGAACAGAACTGATGGCATTTCTTTTGTTGAAATTGGCTGACTGGCTGTATATAGCCTAACCCAGAAAAAATGCTTTTTAGCAACTAGTCAAGATTTTGGGAAGATCCAGAGATGATTGGCAAAAAGGTATTGGGAGCTTAGCAGTAAACAGGAAGTAAAAGGAGTAATGCGCTTTTAATGGTACAGTAAACTTCCGATAATCCGGCACCTTTAGGACCCAGGGGGTGCCGGATTATCAGATATGCCGGACTATCAGAAGGGGGGGCTATGAGGGGTCTGGGGTGGGGTGGGGAGATGCTACCCCAGACTCCCTCATAGCCCTCCCTTCTGATAGTCCGGCTCTGCCCCAGGAGTCCCCGATTCAGCCGCTGCTGGTCAGTTTCAGCAGCGGCTGAATCGGGGGCACCTGCAGCAGAGCAGCTGGGGTGCTGCTGGGTTGGTCCGGTAGTGCCGACCTTTGGCGCCGCGAGACCAACCCGTAAGCACCCCAGCTGCTCTTGGGGACGCCTGAGGCAGAGCAGTTGTGGTGCTGACAGGTTGGTCCCGCAGCGCCGCTCCTCGGCGCTACTGGACCAACCCAGCAGCACCCCAGCTACTCTGCCCCAGGTGTCCCCAAGTCAGCCGCTGCTGATACTGATCAGCGGCTGATTCCAGAAAGCCCGAGACAGAGCTGCTCTGCCCCGGGCTTTCTGGAGTCAGCCCTGGTCAGTTTCAGCAGCGGCTGAATCAGGATGCCTGGGGCAGAGCAGCTGGAAGGCTGCTGGGTTGGTCCCACAGCACTGAGGAGCGGCACTACTGGACCAACCCAGCAGCACCCCAGCTGCTCTGTCCCAGGTGTCCCCAAGTCAGCTGCTGCTGATACTGATCAGCGGCTGACTCCAGAAAGCCAGAGGCAGAGCTGCTCTGCCCCGGGCTTCCTGGAGTCAGCCCTGGTCATTTTCAGCAGCGGCTGAATCGGGATGCCTGGGACAGAGCAGCTGGGGCGCTGCTGGGTTGGTCTGGTAGCGCCAAACCTCGGCGCTGCGAGGACCAACCCAGCAGCACCACAGCTGCTCTGTCCCAGGTGTACCCAAGTCAGCTGCTGCTGAAATTGACCAGCGGCTGATTCCAGGAAGCTGGGGCAGAGCAGCTCTGTCTCGGGCTTCCTGGAGTCAGCCGCTGGTCAATTTCAGCAGCGGCTGAATCCGGGACAGCTGGGGTGCTGCTGGGTTGGTCCCGCAACCCCGAGGGGCAGTGCTACTGGACCTACCCGGCAGCACTCCAGCTGTTCTGCCCCCTGCTTCCCGGATTCAGCGCTGGTCAGTTTTAGCAGCGGCTGAATCGGGGAAGCTGGGGGCAGAGCAGCTCCAATGGTCCGGCTGCCCGGAGCACTTCCGGGTTCCTGATGGTGCCGAACCATCAGGAGTGCCGGACCGTCAGATACCGGACCATCAGAGTTTTACTGTACTAGACCATGTACCCCTTCATCTGTTTGGGTAGTACATAATGGTTGTATTGTTTGTCAGTATCTGGACCTACGCAATCTTGACAAAAGGGAGAAAAACGTAACAAGCCTTGTGAACTGGCCAAAATTTGAGGATATAAACATGAAGGGTTGATTGGTCTTCTGTTCATAATGCTTAGGATGGGGCACTCACATAGGTTGCTGCCTATCAGACATATTGATGACATTCTTGGATGGAAGGGGACAAGAGTACCTCCCGCACATACTTTTTTTTTTTATATCTATCCACCATTCTAAAGACATTGAGACAGAAGGAGGAACATAGACCAACTTGTTTAAGGAATGTCTCTTTGGTCAACAGACTGATTTTAGCCATCCATGAAGCTTGTGCATGAACATCTTGACAAGCTGGGTCACAAATACAGGAGGCCATGTGGCCTAGTAGCCTCAGAATGTGGTGGTAGAGTGTGTGAACTGAGATACAGGCACAGCTAGTGAACTGTCTGAAATCTCTTCCAAGGGAGAAAAGCAATCAAAATCATAGATGTTCTAAAGAACTTGATTCTGTGTTAGGGAAAAAATGTAGATACCAACATTGTACAATTTAAACTATGTTTGGACTACATGAGTGCTCAATATAAAAACAGACTTACCCGTTTGAATCTTGACTCTGTGCAGTTTGGATGTGAACTGGTCATTCACCGTAAATATATGGCCATTTTCTATTTCTTTTGATTTAGGCTCTTTTGTGAGAACTCTTTGTGTTGGTTTACCACATGCGAGGGATTGTAGGGCTCTAACAAGCTCTCTTTCGGGGATATCAGTTTCTTGTTGAATTTCCTGATGAAAAATCATGACATGAATAGTTCATAATTAACGTCAGACTATGTTAGGTAATTTATTTTGGGAGAAAATACACCTTGTATTGATTGCTCAAAAAGATAATCCTTGTTTCAAAACTAACTTCTGATATTTAGATTTTTTAAATCAGCGGTTCCCAACCTTTTCCTGATGGGGACCCATTTTGACAATTCAGGAAGACTTGGTGACTCAGGCAATTCAAAAAATGTGTGAATGGCTCCTTAAGAGCCACTTAGGGAGACACCTGGTGACCCTTTTGAAATGTTACGGTAACCCATATTTGGGTACCAACCCATAGGTTGGGAAACCCTGCTTTAGATGCTTGAAAAGTTAGAATTCATTTTGTGATAGTGTAATAAGTACTATGCAAAAAGGCCTCTGATGATCATGGCTACTATAAAGAAAGCGGATTTCTTAAAGTATAATTTAAAGTAATCAATTGCAAGTGAGATAAAAGGAACAAAATAAATAATTAACACTTAACACTCAATTTATCTCCTGAGAAAGCTGAAAGGGTTTATTTCCATTGTCTCCAATGCTGCTTTAAGGAACACTCAGGTTACTTTCAACATCAATTCAATGAAAAGTATACAAAGTAATCAAGGAAATTTCTGACAAATAGCTATCAGAAGTACCTTATCTAACTGGGAAAGACAGTACATGAAAGGCTGACAGTCTTAGAAGAAATAAGTGTCTCATGCTGACATCACTTTTACACACACACACACACACACACACACACACACGTTTTTGCACCCTTCTGCAGAGTATACGCCTATTAATTTATACAGCTGCTTCAGATTATTTGTTTTCACCTAAAAACTCAGACAGCTGAGGCTGTTCACATCAACTCAAGTACAACAGAAGACTTTTGAAAGATGACTACTAAAACATTAGAAGTGCAAACACTGTTAGAACCCATACAAAGCATAAAATTCCTACAGAAATATACCCCAGCAGTTCTCTGCACAGTCTTCTAAACCAGCATTATCAGCATATCTGTCCCTCTGAAATTTCTATCAAGTGCTTCTGTAGTTTTCATGTCTCCTGGAGTCACTTCTGAAACATAAGCTATGATATTTTTTGCCATCTTCTTCATAAAAAAATGTAATCGTAGTTGGATCCTCTTTTAGAAAGTCAGCGTTCCTCAGAGTTCTACTGAGAGTCATTAAGAAGCTGAGGCATCACTTCTCATTTTCTAGTGAGCCAGCACAGCTCTCTCATGAATACTGAAGTTTTGAACTACTGCAGTGTGCTTTATGATTGTGTTTGCTAAACATTTTCACATTACACCTGCCAATACTCACACAGCGATGTTAGAAATAGTTTATTTTAGTAAATGTGTAACCGCAACAATACTTAGCAGCTAGATGGTTATTTGATGCCCCCGGGGGCGGGGCTGGCAATGTGCTTCCGACCTCACTCCCAGAGAGTACCTGCCACCTCACACAGATGTCTCTGTACCACAGGCAGCAAGCTCATGGTGGCAAGCAGGAGTCCGTCTGTGAGAGCTCCCCACACAGACCTGCTCTCCTGCCTGCTGCCCTGAGCTGCTGTCTTTGATACAGAAGAGAAAGTATTTGCCTTAGTTACTGCTTATCCAAAATGGTGACAGAACTGGGAATAGAAGCCTGATTAGACAAAACTCCTTTCTCTTTTGCAAAGACATCTTTGTTGGTGCCTCTACTTAGGAGGAGCACAGAGGGTAGTTTAACTTCTTAGGTGCTATAATGTCCTTCTGCGTCCTTTGCAGTACTGATCTTATTAGCAGTGGTGGGCAACCTGCAGCCCATGGGATGCATGCAGCCCTTTGGCTTCTCATGGGCCACACACAACACAATTTGTTTACTGTTGCCCATGCTCAGGATTGCCAGATTCCACTGGTTTCCATCTGCATAGTTTTTCTTCTTACTGGTATTACTACAGTAACATGCAGGTAAAGCAAGGGCACATGAAGTGGTGCGTGTGCTGATTGTACACAACACTGACTAAGAGCCAGCAGCTCTCTCTGCATCCAGTCCAAACCCTGATAGGGTCATTAGGCACTAGGGATGTAAGCAACTAGTTGACTATCCGATAAGCATAAGATTATCGGATAGTCAACGAATCCCTTGACTAGTCACTTCTCCAGGGGGGAGCAAGAGCTGGTGCTGGGGGCAGCTGGCTTAAAAGCTGGTTCCCCCAAGCACTGTCTCCATGAGGGGGCAGGGGCGGCAGAGTGGTGGCGGGGAACAGGCATGAGCCAGGAAGGAATCAGCTGATTCCTGGCAGGCACCCAGTTTCAGACACTGCACCTCTGCTTTTTAAATGCATTAAGAGTCTGATGGCTTTTAATACATTTAAAAGGGAGAGCCACAGTAGGGTTAGCTCCCAGGGCCAGGAACTAACTTCATTGTGGCTCCCCCACTTATTGACTAATCGACGGAAATTCCATTGACTAGCCAATTACAGTAAAACTCCAGCTGTCCGGCATCCAGTGGTCTGGCACTCCTGATAGTCCGGCAGCACCTGGAACCCAGAAGTGCTCCAGACAGCCGGACAATTGGAGCTGCTCTGCCCCGAGCTTCCACGTGTCAGCCGCTGGTCAGTTTCAGCAGCAGCTGATTTGGGGAAATCTGGGGCAGAGCAGCTGGGGTGCTGCCGGGTTGGTCCTGCAGTGTGGAGGGGCGGCGCTACAGGACCAACCCGGCAGCACCCCAGCTGCTCTGCCCCGGGCATCCCCAAGTCAGCCCCTGGTCAGTTTCAGCAGCAGGAGTTCGTGAAATCAACATGATTAACTGATAAGCTCAGGCTTATCGGTTAATCATGTAGTCGACTAAATGTAAACATCTCTAGTATGGACAATAAGCCTTGTTAAAGGAGACAGTGTGGCATTGCATGATTGGAAGCTGAGAAGAAGGCCTAGTTTATTCCAATAAGATTTTACATATATCAAGCAATTTCATGGCTATTTTGGAAGGGGCAAAAATCTTCTACCCCATCAAAAGATAGATTGACTTGAAGTGATTTCTTGTAAGTGAGAGACTGCAATGGCCTCTATCCCCACTTTTAGGCTCTGGCTATCTATAGACCAAGACAGCCTTGTTCTCCTCCTCCTGACACTGGTAAAGATGGCATCCATCACATCAGGAAAGGACTGTCCATCTGGCATCCATCACATCAAAAAGCAGGAGCATGCTCAGGGACTATGTGGCCTACTTCTGATCCCTCTAAGTCACATCTCCAGGCAGAGGTCTTCTGGGTGGTGTCCACGACCTCCCTAGCTAGCCTTGAAGGACAATGGGTACACTTGTCTGGGATTCTCTGCTCAGTGTCCCTATTCTCTCTGGATCCTTTACTTCATCTCTGACACTTGCAATCCTGGCTGTATTTTTTCTTCTGCTGTTCCCTGGATTTGGTTGTTCAACCCTTTTATACTTACAGGCCTTGAGCAATGGGCAGGGGACATGCCTGTGCATCCCCAGGGCCTCAATAGTGGCCCACTGTTTGTAGAGATAATATTAAGTCAACCTTCTACAGAAGACAATAACTCACTGGCCATTTTAGCTTCTGTAGTGATCTCTACCTGGCTGACCTCCAATCAGCACCAGTGTGAAACAGAAAAAGAATAGCAAACGTTGTGCAGTTGCAAAGGCAACTGGAAAAATCAAGTCAGTCTATCAACTTTGTGTTTTGCACATGAACTGACATGTCACTGATGCGTTTATGTTCTGGAAACCTTATGCTTTTGTGAATGCATGCCACTGACTATCTAAAAAGTCATGCCACCATAGCACATCAGGAGGCAAACAGAACAAAACATTAGTATTTTACTGGTGCTGAACACTAACTACTATTCAGCAATCCAATAAAAGACAGATTTTTCTGATTTGGAGTCTGATAAACTCAGATTATGAAACATGTATCAAGAATAAATATTTTATTTGGAAAGAAAAGACCAAATAAAATGAAAAAATTAAACAAATAGTCTGGTAGCACTTTAAAGACTAACAAAACATATAGATGGGGTAAAGTGCTACCAAACTATTTGTTGTTTAATTTTTCCTGTTACAGACTAACTTGTATGCCCCTCTGACACAAATAAAATGAATCAGTCTTTTTAATTCTTTAAGTACAAGTCAATCCTCAGTCATGATGAGAGATTTCTAAATAAATGCACCTTAAACAACTCAGGGCCCCTCTTCAATGGCTGGCTATACTGAATGAAAGCCTTTTAATATGAAGCAGTTTTAAAGCAGTATTTTACAATGCTGTGCAGAATATAATTTCCCCATATATATATCTCATTTCCCCTAGGGTCTAAGGTATATACTCTACAGTCCTGAGTTTTTGGACTAAAGAATGACTATGGTTAGTCATTCTAACTTTTATAGTACAAGTAAATTATTGTGGAATCCAAACTCTCACTATCAAGAAAATAATGTGCTGGGGCAAATGAGGTTTATTCTCTTGGCACCAAAAAGTCTGTGTTCATAGGTCAAGACTTCCTACATGACTTTTGAAAGAGTACGTGAGGATGTGTGATACCATAGATCTACATATCTACATCTATCTGCATAACAGATTTTAACATTTAAAGTCAGCTTCGAATGAGACAAATCATACCTCAAATGTGTATTTTTCTCTGTTGTTAAAGAGCATTAGTATTGTCATCTGGAAAGTGGAGACTTGCAATATGTGCTTTCTTGTATTTGAGCCAGTTACTTGAGCACCTCCTACACCAACCTCTGAGCCATCTTCCTGTATGAATTTAAAAGAAGTTATGAAATCCATTTTAGGTACATTTTTTGCCTGATTAAGCTTTTCATGTAGTAAATGGAGAACTAAGGTTAAGGAATATTAAGTTTGAGAAACTAAATCCACAAGTCCCAGAGTACTTACGCTTGGTTCTAATAAGTAGTGATGCCATTTTAGATTTGATATTGGTGAATAGTGAGGACTTTACAGAAAAACTGGTAGGGGAAAAGCCTTGGTTTGCATGATCATAATCTAATTTGGCTGAAACTAAAGGGAAAAAAATGAAAATAGACATGCAGGTAGGGTACTTTATTTCAAAAGGACTATCTTAAAAAAAGTTAATAGAATTAGGTAAGTGGGCGGAAGAACAAGGATCTGAATGTCTAGAAGACTAGAATTTACTTTAAGTCAAAGTTGCTGAAATTATTTGAAGCCTATAACCTAAGCAGAAAGTATAGGGATAAAGTGAGAACTGCCAAGAGCCAAAAAAGAGTTGGACCTTGCAAAGCTAATTAAAAACAATTGTTAAAGGTTTTATAGACATATAAATAAAAGGAAACATGGAAAGAAGGGGGACTGATCCGCACTGAGGATGGGATGGAGATTAAAGGTAATCTTGGCATGGCCCAACTCTTACAAAAAATACTCTTACAAAAAATACTCTTTCACTTGTCATAAGGTTAATAAAAATGTAGTTAATGAGAATGAGGACATGGAGGTAGAAACTGCCACATCTGAAGCACAAATCAAAGTTAATGTGACTGAATTTGGGCTCCCCGAATTAATCTTCATCCAAGAATATTAAAGGCACATGAAATTGCAAACCCGGTATCAAGGATTTTTAATGAATCTGTAAACCCAAGGGCAATACCCAATGCCTCAAGAATTCCTAATACAGTTCCTATTTTTAAGAAAGGGAAAAAGTGATCAGAGAAACTACAGGCCTGTTAATTAGATCGAAAATGCGTGCAAGGTTGTGGAATAAATTTTGAAAGAGAAAGTGATTAAGGACAGAGGTGAATCATAGAACTGGAAGGGACCTCAAGAGATCATCAAGTCCAGTCTCCTGCCCTCCCAGCAGGATCAAGCACCATCTAGATCATGGGTTCCCAAACTTGGGGAGGCGTGAAGAAATTCGGGGGGGGGGGGGCGGGGGGGCCTGAAGCAACCCAGCCCTCTGCCCCCATCAAGTTTTGCTGCCCCGGTCAGTTCCTTTTATTTTTGCTTAACAAGTTTTGCTATTTTTGGGGGGGGGGGGGAGGGGAAGAAGGGGAAGATAGGGGGTTTGAGGGTTTTTCAAAAATCAAAAAAGGGGAGTGATGCCGAAAAGTTTGGGAACCACTGATAGATCATCCTTGATGGATGTCTATCCAACCTGCTCTTAAATATCTCAAAGGACAGAGATTCCACAATCTCCTTAGGCAATTTATTCCAGTGTTGAATCACCCTGACAGATGAAAGGAATTTCTTCATAATGTCTAATCTTAGGCTCCCTAGCTGTAATTTAAGCCCATTGCTTTTTGTCCTACCATCAGAAGCCAAGGAGAACAACTTTTCGCCCGCTTCCTTGTAACACCCTTTTAGATACTTGAAAGCTGCTATCATGTCCCCTTCTCAGTCTTCTCTCTTCTAAACTAAACCAGCCCAGTTCTTTCAGTCTTCCCTCACAGCTCAAATTCTCTAGATCTTTAATCATTTCCGTTGCTCTTCTCTGGACCTTCTCCTATGTCTCCACATCTTTCTTGAAATCTGGTGCCCAGAACTGGACATAATACTCCAATTGAGACCTAATCAGCACAGAGTAGAGCAGAAGAATGACTTCTCCTGTCTTGCTCACAACATCTGTTAATGCATCCCAGAATCATGTTTGCTTTTTTTGCAAGCGTCACACTGTTGACGCATATTTAGCTTGTGATCCACTATGACCCATACTTCCCTTTCTGCAGTACTTCTTCCTAGACAATCACTTCCCATTCTGTATGTGTGAAACTGACTGTTCCTTCCTAAGTGGAGTACTTTGCATTTGTCCTTATTAAACTTCATCCTGTTTACCTCAGACCATTTCTCCAGTTTGTCCAGATCATTTTGAATTATGACCCTATCCTCCAAAGAACTTGCAACCCCTTGCAGCTTGGTATCATCTAAAAACTTAATAAGCATACTCTCTATGCCATCATCTCTAAATCATTGAAGAAGATATTGAACAGAACTGGTCCCAAAACAGACCCCTCTAGAAACCCACTTGTTATGTTCTTCCAGAATGACTGTGAACCATTAATAACTACTCTCTGAGAATGGTTATCCAGCCAGTTATGCATCCACTGGCCTCAATGGATAGTAGCCTCATCTAGTTTGCATTTACCTAGTTTATTGGTAAGGTGGTCATGCGAGACCACATCAAATGCTTTACTACAGTCTAGGTATACCACATCCACCGCTTCTCCCTTATTCACAAGACTTGTTATTCTGTCAAAGAAAGTTATCATATTTTTTGACATGATTTGCTCTTTACAAATCCATGCTGGCTGTTACCTATCACCTTATTATCTTCCAGGTGTTTGCTGATGAATTCCTTAATTACTTGCTCCATTATCTTCCTTGGCACAGAAGTTAAACTGACTTGTCTATACTTTCCTTCGTTGTTATTTCCCTTTTTATATATATATATATATTTGGCCTTTTCCAGTCTTCTGGAATCTCTCCCAACTTCTGGAACTTTTCAAGGATTATAGCTAAAGGCTCAGATATCTCCTCTATTAGCTCCTTGAGTATTCTAGGATGCATTTCATCAGGCCCTGGTGACTTGAGGACATCTAACTTTTCTAAATAATTTTTAACTTGTTCTTTTTTTATTTTAACTTCTAAACCTACCCCATTTTCACTAGCATTCACTATGGTAGGCATCCCATCAACATCAATCTTCTTGGTGAAAACTGAAACAAAGAAGTCATTAAACATCTCTGCCATTTTCATGTTTTTTACTATTGTTTCTCCCTCTTCACTGAGCAATGGGCCTAACCTGTCGTTAGTCTTCCTCTCACTTCTAATGGTAAGTGGGATAAGATACAACATGATTTTACAAAAGATAGATCATGCCAGACCCACCTAATTTCCTGCTTTAAAGATGATAATTTTTTTTTTATACAAGGGAATGCAGTAGAACTTATCTACCTGGATTTCAGTAATTTCCGTATGGGAAATTATTAATCAAATTGGAATAGAGGAGGATTAATATGAACACTGAAAGGTGGATAAGGAGATGTTTAAAGGAGAGACTATAACAGATTGTACTGAAAAGTGACCTGTTAGGCTGGATTGGTCTTGTCACAGATCTTATTTAAACATTTTTATTAATGTCCTTGGCACAAAAAGTATGTCTGAGTATGAAAATCTGAGTATGAAACAAACTTAGGAGGTACTGCCAATAAAGAGGATTGGACTAGCACGCAAGATGGTCTAAATGACCTTTTAAACTGAAGTAACAGAAATGGGATGCAATTCAATAGTGTAAAATGCAAGGTCATGCATTTAGGGACTAATCATGAGAATTTCTATTTCACGCTGGGGGTGTCTAGATGGAAGTAATAGAAGAAAACAAAGTGTACTGGTTGATCACATGATGACTGAACTGCCAAAGTGATGCAGTTGTGAAAAAAAGGCCAATGAAGCCCTTGAATGCATCAGGTATTTCCAGCAGAGATAGGGAACTAATAGTAACATTATACAAGATACTTGTGAGATCTCATCTGAAATACTGTGTGCAATTCTGGTCTTCCATGTTTAAAGAGGAATTCAAAACAGAGACAAGTGCAGTGAAGGGCTATTAGGATGATTCAGAGGAATACAAAACTTAACTTAGCCTAACAAAACAAAGGCAGAGGGGAGATGTGATTGCTCTCTATAAAAACACCTGAGGGATATATACCATAGTTGATGAGGAGTTATTTAAGTTAAGCACCAGTGTGGACACAAGAATAAAGAGGACTTCCTTAATAGAGTCCTAAACTCTGGCTGAGTTACTAGTGGTGTCAGTGGCTGAGGTTCTGCGGCCTGCAATGCGCAGGTCAACTAGATGATCGTGATGGTTCCTTCTGACTTTAAAGTCTATCAGTCCATTATCATCCTATGATTTAATTAAACCAACAGGCTGGATAGTTTCAAATTTGACTCAGGGTTATAGAACGTATGTATGTAAGCATATTCCAAACTGCTGCCCAGGTAAGAGTTATAAAAATACATTTATCATTTTTTTACCCAACTTGTAAGCATGCCCTATCCTGGCAGTTTCATTTACGTCTAACAAAATCCAAAGTTTACATCTAACAATTTATGTGATTACAAATTTATCTTTAACGTTTACATTTTTTTAATTAAACCATAACACTTTTAGAATACAGACATTTACCTTTTTAACAGGTCCATAAAAGGTGGCATTGAGATCTGCTGAACCCATATGATGCTGGAGTGTCAACTGTCGACCACTATGCTTGGCTAAATAAAATCTAAAAAGACAATTAAAATTAAAACGCAGCTATTTACATGGCACATTTTGTCTAGATGATCCAAAACACACTTTATGTAATGTAAGTAGATAATTTTGAACTCTTCAGAATGGAAGTACTAAGCATAATGTGTAACAATTACTGAATAAAAAGTTAAACTGAGGTTAAGTGAAATGAAAAACCAAGTACTGAGTAGATGGTTTTCTAGTTTGCCTCAAAGAGCAAAGTAGCCCTCTAACATTCTTTTAATGCTCTTAAAAGTATATTTACTGTAACCATGGTTTAAAAGCTTTTCATTTACAACTGCTAAATACAAAGCCTGATTTAATACATACCTTCTAAATACTTCAAAAGCATGTCTGGGCGCTGGAGGGATGTTGCACTTTGGTGTGGCTGACTGAGTAGGCCAGTAGCCTGTTGTGAGAACCCGCACTGTGAGATCAACACCACCTAATGAGACCTACAGCAACATTGGAAGAAGACATCCACTGTTTTAAAACAGGACAGTTCTCCCTTTCTCCTACATTATAATTAGACTTTTTTTTTTCCTTTTTGGTTTTACTTTCCACAGGCTAAGGAGAAAATGTATTTGCCATTCTTCTGAACCGGACAAAATATTCATTGTTGCTGGAGCAGGAGCCAAACAGCTCACATTGTTCCCACATAGCAATTTAAGACTATACAGAGGATGACAATGAAAGTACAGGTTGGACCTCACTGGTCTGGAGCCCTTTGGTCATGGTTGTACTGCAACTGGGCTAGGGCTCCAGTCTGCACCTGCTGCTGCCTCAGCTCCTGGAGCTCTTTCTGGCCCTGCTACTGCTGGGGCTGGAGAGCCACAACCAGAGATGTGCAGCTGGGGTAGAACTCTGAAGCTGCCTGGCTCTGCAGCTGGGGCTGGGCTCTGTGGCTGGGGCAAAGGGATGGGACCAGAACTCTGCAGCCTGGGCCAGAGCTCCCTGGCTGCCATTGGGGCTGGAGTTCCACGGCTGCAGCTAAGCTAAAGCTCCCCAGCCACTGGTGCCACAACTCCCAGACATGCTGTCCACTTCCACCCCTCCCCCCCACACACACTGGGTCCCCAGCTGAATTGCCAGTGCCCTTATGATGCTCCTGCCCCACCGCTGGACCTCTGTCTTTCTAGGCTCTGTGGTCCAGGAACATACCGGACCACGGATATTGCTGGACCAGGAAGTCCCGGTTAAGGGCTGTACAACCTGTAGTACTATCAAGTACTATGTATTCATGATAATAAACGATAATTCTAAAATTCACAGCTTCACGCAGTCAAATTCGTCACAGCATCAAATGTGTCATTTTTTGTCTTCTGCTTTTGTTCTGTTTGCAGACTGGTTAGGAAAAAAAGAATACGCTGTGTTGTTAAGAATATGAATCGCAAAGCAACACTTTCTATACTTGCCCTTTGGCAGAAAACTTTAAGCAACAGTTTGATATTCAACATTAAGCAACGGAGTTTTTCCTGCTATTCCTTCTCTGGAGTTATAAAGCAGAAATCCTTTGTGTATAATTTTACCATTGTTTAATGTAAAGTATTGGTTTCTTGCTCAATCTAAGAAAATTATGTGGCTTGATCACTTGTTCTCTGAAAGTAGCAGTATTCATACAGCCTTGGTACAGTCTAAAGATGATGTTCTAAGCCAGGGGTCTCCAAACTACGGCCCGGGGGCCGGATGCGGCCCGCGAGGCCCTCTCATCCGGCCCGTGGAGACCTTTTTGGATTCAAAGGCAGAAGAAGTGAGATTGTTTCAAAACCCATTTGAAGCAGATGTGGCCAGTTGCCCAGATGAACTGCAGCTGGAAGTCATTGAGTTGCAAGCAAATGACCTCCTTAGGGACAAGTTCAAAATAGGACTGGTGGGTTTTTACCAGTTTTTGCCCAAGGAAGACTTTCCTAATGTCAAAACTTTTGCATCAAGGTACCTTTCAATCTTTGGAACAACATACCTGTGTGAACAAACATTTTCAAGAATGAAATACGTGAAGAACAATTTGAGAACAAACTTGTCCGATGATAATCTCAGGTCACTGTTGATGTTAGGGACAACAAATCTAAAGCCAGAAATGTCTGCTATTTTGGCATCCAGGAAACAATTTCACCATTCACACTAATACAGGTGTTCATGTGTAGTGTATGAATGTGTTATTAAATAATAACTGAATAAAATAATATTAAATAAATAATTAAAAACAACATCCATGTTTTGATTGTTTTTTATTTGGACCTCAAGTGTGTAGTCGGCCCCCGAACTGCTGTTTGATAGTTAATGCGGCCCTCGGGCTGAAAAGTTTGGAGACCCCTGTTCTAAGCTATTATAATGGTCTCATCAACAGGGGACACATGTCTATATTCAATCAAGGAATAACTGTCAAAAAGAGTCTCAACTAAATTCCATAGTGCCAAACTCATTAACTATATCGCCAGTTTCTAGGGAAATATTAGGTGGATTAATAAAAGTGTATGATTAATACTTCCAAAAACATGAGTTAAAAGTAATATTTTTCCTCTGAAAAAGAAAGAATCACTATCACAGTAGAGTGGACTGTAGAAGCCTTCCAAGATAAATAGTGACACCGCATCCCTGAGAAGTACAGGCAGTCCCCGAGTTACGAATGGGGCTCTCTCGCCCCGGAGCTCACAGGCAGCGGTCCCGCCCAGAGCGCAGTGGTCCCGCCCAGAGCGCAGCGGTCCTGCCACCTCGACCTCCGGGGCGAGAAAAGCTGCTCCAGGTGCCCCTGGTCTGCTGGGGACCGTCTCCAGCAGACTAGGGACACCTGGAGCAAAGCCGGGGAGGCGGAGGGGTCCCGCGCCTCTGAGGCTTTGCTCTGGCAAAGCCAGGGAGGCGCGAGACTCCGCCGCCGCTGCAGCTTTGCTCCCGGTGCCTCTGGTCTGCTGGGGACCGTCTTGGGGCTGTGAAAAGCCCACAGGGGAGCACCACCTATTGAAAGTGGTGGTGGTGCACTGCAAATCATAGGAAGCGTCTATGAGCTGAGTGTATCGAAATGTGGAAATATGCATCCTGTAGGTTGAGGGTAGACATCCAGTCTCCCTTCTCTAAGACTGAAATTATCATGGTGAGTCACAATTTTGAAGCCTTGTGTGCAGATAAATGGATTGAGACTGTATAAATCTGGGACTGGTCTCCATCCTCCACTCTTTTTTTTGAGAGAGAAAGTAAGTAATGGGAGTAAAACTCCTTTTCCCTGTGTTGTGTTGGTATGAGTTCCATTGCGCTGAGCTGGAGAAAATGGTCTCTATCTTGCAGAAGCACAGTCTGGTGAAATAAGTCCCTGAAGAGGGGTAGGTAAGAAGGCAGTGTAGATAGGAACAGGATACAGTAATTATCGAGCACTATTTCTAAAATCCACTTGTCTGTGGTGATGTCTGACCACTCATGATGATAAAACGGCAATCTGTTCCCAAACTGAGCATGGGGAAGAAAAGAAATCCTTGTAAAATTGGCTATCCTCAGTTGGAGAGTAGGAGAGGAGTAGGCCTTTTCTCCCTAGGAGATCAAGCTTACAGCATTCTCCATTGTACAGTGTGGTATGAGCAGCTTGTTGCTTTCCCCTCTGATCGACAGCCTGTATCACCAGGGAACTGGGCTTTGGATGGGAGAATAAAGTCTGCCTCTTGTGGGTCGATATAGTATTTTTTCCTCAGACCTTTTCCAGGTCAGTGGGATGGTGGCAGGCATGTGCCATATTGTTCTCACCAGGTTCATGAGAATGGCACTCACAGGTAACACCAGCTTAGCAGTCACGGAGGCATGTAAAATGTTTGTTAACTTGCAAGAAAGCCAGCACAAGTTAACAAGCGATATGTCCAGGGCATCCACAATGCATCTGTACAGCTCGTGGAATGACTTGAAGTCATCTCCAGAGGTTGGGGGTGGCAGCATTATTGTATTGTCTAGTGATGAGGATGATATATGGGTGGGTGGGGGAAGAGTCTGGTGTTGATTCCTCATCCCCTATCTCTGATTCCTCCTCTAGTCTTGAGAAGGTGGTGGAGGGTGCAGGAGACATTTGGGACCTTGATGCAGAGATTCTCTGCTTTTGAGGCTGGCCTTGCAGTAGCCTATATGCAGCCCAAGTGTCCCAGTATGGCCAGTTGGAAGGGGCTTATAAAGGTGGTGGTCACCACTGTTGTGGTTGCCACTGAGCGGGATGCTGTACCAACTTTGGTGATGAGTGCCTTGGTGGGTGTACAGTAATAGAGTCATCGTCATCATCACTGGACAGCAACAGAGGGACTAATCCTGATGGAGTCACAAGCAAGAAAAGACTAGATGTATTCGGCATACTAGAAGTGTTTAACAATGGCCTTCCCTGCACAGAGGTTACTATGAGATTCACAGCTCTGGTGAACTGATCTGGTGCCTGTGTGCTTGATGCCAGCCCCGGCCCCGGCACCAGCAGTCTATGGCAGGGGCTTCGCTGACTGAGCCAACCGCTTTCTCAGCGCCGGCAGTGCTGTGTGCTTAGCATGAGGCTGCAAGGTGGAATGCTTGGTCTGAGGAGGCGGTGCTGACTGCATACTCTGTACTGAAGGTGTGGTTGGAGGAAGCATCGCTGTGCTCGGTGCCGACGCGGACCTCTGTTTTGTTGGTGCCATGAATGATTTTGTCGGTACCGACAGAGCTGACTTTGGCTTGGAATGTTCTGAGGTCTAAGGGTGTGTCTAGACTACAGAGTTTTGTCTACAAAAGTGGACTTTTGTCGACAAAACTATACCTGCGTCTACACTACCACTGAGTTCTGTTGACATAACGTCGACAGAACTCAGCAGTTTTGTCGACGCTGGTAAACCTCATTTTACGAGGCATAACGCCTTCTGTCGACAGAGTTCTGTCGACAGAAGGTGTTATTGCATGTAAACTGTCCTTGCGTCTACAATGTTATGTCGACAAAGCAGCTTGCTTTGTCGACAGAACTTAATGTAGTGTAGACGCTCTTTGTCGACAGAAGCTTTGTCGACAGTAACTGTCGACAAAACTTCTGTCGACAAAACCCTGTAGTCTAGACATACCCTTAGACCTACACTGAGTTTGGTCTTTTGCCTCTTTGACAGTCTCAGTACTGGACATACCCGGAACCTTGCTGTTCGGTGCCTTGTGTGCTACAGGTGCTGAGGTTGATTTCTCTGAATTTGAGCGATTTTTCCTCAGGAGACTCGCCCCTAGAGTTTGAATGAGAGCACTTTTTGGTTTGATCAGCCAAATTATCTGAGGGTCTCACGCCAAGGAAGCTGACTTCTCAGAGCTCACAACAGGCAAAAGCTGCCTGGGTGGCGAGCAGTGTTCAGGGTTGGACGTGGGCTGTACTACTTTAATCACTGACATAAGTTTAAGCTGGGTTCTTGGCCTTTCTGGTTCTCTCAGTCAATTTCTTGCGGTGAGGGCACTTGTCCGTTGAGTGTCCCTGCCCGAGGCACTGCACACACTAAGCACGGCTATCCAATATGGGTATTGACAACCTACATGTCAGACACCGCTTAAAGCCTGGTGAACCAGAAATGTCATTAGACGACATTAAAAAATGGTTTGCTGACTACGTAAAGAACTTTTATTTGAACAACTGCAACACTTACCTACTAACTTGTAACTTATAAATAACTAACTACAGAACTAATCTATCTTAATACATTCAAAACATTTTCAAAGAGTATGCAGGGCAACTGCAGGTTTCAGCTATGGCTGACAGTGGCAGAGAAGGAACTGAGGGGTTGGTTAGCTGCGCACATGCAGTAGCCAATACAAATTGTATGTGCCGGCTGCTCACGTGTGCAGCTGACCAAGGGCACTGCTGTCTTAAATCTCCAACTAAAGGTGTAGTGGTGCCGAAAACACCCAAAGTGGAACACTTGAAGAATCTGAGGAATCAGCACTGATCCTGAGAATATAGCAAAGCTGGGCTGCAAGGCCCCACTTCCATGAAGGGATAGCAGACAGAATCTGTTCCTAGGAAACATGCAAGAGAGGTCAATAGAAAAAAGGGTTCAGTCTACTGGGACCCAAGAAGCTTAGGTCCCCTGTGCTAGGCTCAAAACAGCAGGCTGGTGAGTGTTCACTCTGGGGAAGTTCTACCAGGGCTACGTATGAAATGTGTGCTTGAGATAAGTAAAGGCTATTTGCAATGCAAGATCTATTGAGGCAAGACACAGTAAACTTATCTCAGACCGCAGAAGCACCTGTGGAGTATCCACAGGAAATTTATGCTACAGGGGAAAGTTAAATTAATTGCTGCTGTTATTCTTTGGCACAAGCTATTTAAATTCACCTCTTCATCTACAGTAACACAGAAACGAGGCTGCAACAATATGGCATTAACACACACACACACACACACACACACACACACACACCCACCCAACGGGACCTGATCGGTACCGAACCAGAGAATTTGCAGAACTATGCGAGATATATTGTAGTGAGTGTCTCCTTTTATTTTGCTGAGGTGAATAAATGAACGGAACAATGCCCGCAATGCTTTTTAATAATGTATAAATGTACTGATGAAGGATGTCAAAATGTGTTTGTGTAAATCTTTATCTACTACACATTACATGCTGGGGGGGGGGGTGATTGGGAGCTGGAGCCAGTGCTTGCAGAGAGTGGGTTTTAAAGCCAGCTCATCTCCCCCTCATAGCTGCATCTATATCAGAGGCAGGAGGGGAAGGGGGTGGGGAATGAGCCAGTCTGAAAGCCACTTTCCCACATGTACCAACTCCTACCTGCCCCTCTCATCTCTCACGCTGCTGCCTCTCTATCATAGGTATCAGCATACTGGGTGGGGGAGCAGGCAGCTTTGCGGGAGCTGGTGCTTGTCTACTATCTACAGTAACAATGTTATGTGCGACACCCAACACAGTACTATCAAATCTTTGCATAAAAATTGAAAAAACGTTTGTCCAAGTGCTGCCATAGAACTAATTCTGTTGGATGTGCACCAAAGTAGATGGAGCTCATAAAATTTTGACTCCCAAGAGGGAACTCAAATCTGTAGCCTTGAAACACATCAAGGTACTTCATACCAATTAAAAAGTCAAACAAAAATCTGAGAGAGAGAAATTTGACCAAAATGAGACAAACTAAAAGACCCATTGATAAAAAAAAAACCTTGAAAAAAATAATTCATAAAAAATTAAAAAGAACTTATAGACAGTAGGAAGAGAGTAGGCAGAGTTGAACAAACATTTCTTTAAAAATGATGTACAAAGCTCTGACATTAAGGTTGAGCTCAAGAGCTCAAATACTAACTGATGATTAAGCATGTACTGGCTATTTGCTTTAATAAGTAGTGTACACCACCTGCTGGTAAAGCAGTTTAACAGTTCATAAGTTTAACTCCAAAGCTTTTCAAATCTTGTCACGTACTGTTGTATTAACAAGACAGTATGTTGACTGTAATTATTACTACTTTTATTGAGCACTAGTCTATGCAAATACACTGTATAACTGAATTCCTGAATGAATTTTATTTAAATTATTACATTATGTCTTGTCATAAATTAGAGTTTTGCAATTGGGTTACTTATGTAAGACAATACATACAACTATTTAGAAGAAAACTGACAAAAGATTCAGTAGGGCTTTATTCACTGAAACTAGTATTCTTTAAGTAAGCAGTCAAGCTTCAAACAAGTCTAACGATCAAAATATTTTCAGAATAAGTACGAAAAAGTTGAAAGGTTAAAATTTTAAGTTAAAATTTGATTTTGTTGAGAGAAGTGAGGGAATAAAGAGAAATGCAGAATCGCTGTAGTGTAAGTTTCATTCATAGGTAAAAATAGAAGCACAAGAAAAAGATGAATGATCCTTACCCCTGTAGCCTGTAGATGTTGCCTGAATTCATCCATTGTTGTGTTTGAGATGCTCATATCCCTGAACATTCCTTCCAGTTTAGATGTGAATTGGCATCCACATTCAGTCTACCAAAAGAAATTATTTGCTTTATTATAATTATAAAATGGATCTGCAAACACTTAAATCATAAAACATTGGAGTTAGACACTGACTGTCTCAGACAAACATGGAGAGAAAATGTTCTATACTTTTCTTAGCTTAGTTACACCCCAGCCCATTTTCAAGTAGCAATTCTCTTTTGCATGTGAAGACTGAAGCCTGTCCAAATAAATAAGTCTGCTTTTTCTCATCTCTCTGTATACTACTGTGCTTTTTCTAAATACTTCTTTTGAACTTCCTTATTTCTTAACTTATAGGACAGTTCTGTAAAGCTGTCATGAAACTTCACCAGCATAAGCATAAAACATTCACCTATCATTTACTGTGACACTGATAAACATAATTGTAACATGTTATTCATCCATCCAAAAAGTTCATTTGCTCTAGAGCTAGGAGGATTTTTAAGGATGTTATAGGTTATGGTGCAATTATTGAAAAAATTAGAAAAAATATGGTATTAATAAGTGTGAAGGAAGTGAAGGAAACTATAGGGTAAGTTTGTTTTTAGAGATCAGTGTGGTATCACTTCTATAATACATATGGGTGAAAGGAGGATAAATACAGAAGAAATAATACTCTGTACTTACCAGAGAACCTTTCACCAAAGGACCTCAAAGTGCTTTAGGTAGGGTGCCAAAGCTCTTACTCAAACTTGGTGGGTCCTGCGCTTTCAGGTGATTACCTGCCTCAGAGGCTTGCAGCAACCCACAATTTAGGCACAACACCTAGGATATCAGCTTGCTGTTTGTTGAATTACATCATTGCCCAGCATGAGATATAGAGGGAAACCAAACTTGAGTCTTGATGGACCCCAAAATGATACAGGGCTGTCTAAACCCCTTTCTTTCCCCACTAATATGGAATGAAGATAGGAAAGTGGGTGGTGGGGAAACCCAGCCCACTGTCTACTCCGGGTTCCAGCCCAGGGGAACCGGTAAAAACAGCTGCCTGTAAAAGCCTCCAACACCAGCGGCGAGACAGCAACAAAACCCCTGGATTACTTCCCCACATCTTCCTCTGCACCTTCCTTATCACAGGCTCTTCCCTCCTACTACTCATTTGTGCTTGCTCCTCCTAGATCAGTGGTCTCCAACCTTTTTACACCCAAGATCACTTTTTAAATCTCAGAACAGGCAAAGATCTACTACCCCGCCCCTTCCTTGAAGCCCCACCCTCTCTATTCTCCTCCTGTCCATCACTTGCTATCCCCAGCCCTTACTTACACATTCTGATAAACAGTTTATTTTTAAATTAGACGATATTTAAAATAATGTGTTTATAGTTATGAAATAAATGGTCTGTTTTTTATTCATGCTATTTAAATCTAAAATTAAGCATTTATTAATTATACATTTTGTGGGAACAGAGTTTTGTGGCGTGGCGGGGCAGGGGAGAGGGAACAGGGTGCTGGGAGGGCAGAGGACAGGGTTTTGCAGCTGAGGAAGGGTGCCAGTGAGGACAGAGTTCAGAGAGTGGGGACGGGAATAGGGACAGAGTTCTGTAGCTGGGGACAGGAGGCTAGGGAGTGGGGTGCCAGTGGAGGCAGAGAGTCCCCTGCATCTGCCTCCTCCCAGGATTCCCCCCCCCTCCCCCAGCAAAACCAGTGCGCGCCTGCCCTGGGGCCTGCCCCCGCGCAGGGAAGCCTTGCACACACATGCCTGGCCGGGGCAGACCTCCCACCCCATTGCAGGGAAGCCCCATGCATGCTTGCCCCAGCGCCAACCCCGCCGCCCCGTGCAGGGAAGTCCTGTGCACACCTGCCCCAGGGCCGCCGCCCCCCCCCCCCCGGGCGCAGGGAAACCCCACGTGCACCTGCCCCGGGGCTGACCCCCTCCCCCCACCCCGCGCATGCTTCTCCCAGGGCTGACTCACCCCTCCTGTGCGGTGCAGGGAGCTAATGCTCCCTCCTGCAGTACACCCGGCAGAGCAGCTAGCGCACTTCCGGAATCGCCAGAAGTGGCGCTAAGCTGCGGGACTTTTGTCCATCCCCTGGAAGCCGACACTACCTCCATTTTCACTTGAGATAAGTAGTGGGGCTTTTCGAGGGTGGGAGGGAAATGGGGGCAGGGCGCACAGGACGCCTCGTGATCGACTGGTCAAGGCCTCGCAATCGACCTGTTGGTGACCACAGTCCTAGATCCTCTGCAGAACTTCCTCTGTCCTCTCAGTTTCCTGTGTGCTAACTAACTACAGAGAAGCTCTTTTTAATCAGTCTCAACTGGTTCTTTAATTGGACTCAGATGTTCCAAATAGCCTTGGCTTACTTGACTCTAGAAACCCACTTAATTGGCGCGAGGTGCTTAATTTCCCTGATTGATTCTTGCACATTCCTGCTGGCTCTGGACTAGCCCTTGCCAGTTTACCCTGGGAACAGAGATTTACTCTAATATACTTCCCTTCCGTCACTCTCGTGACAATGGCTAAGTATTACTACCATTTAAAAGATGAAGATATTTTGGTAAAGAAATGATAAGCATCATTTGCAAAGTTACATAATATGTCAGTGGAAAAGTTAGGTGTAGGATCAGATTGAAACGCCTAGTTTCAAACCACTAGATCACATTGGCTTACTGGAGTCAGTTTTTCTTAAAGCCACATCCCATCCCCCAAAAAGTTCAATATTCTAAAATGCCCCCTTATCGCATGTGGGACATTCAATACTACTTTGTATTGTTTTTTTATCTGACAGATACCCTTTAATATATAGAAATAAATCTGATTAAAGTTTATAATACAGAAAACACTAAAGTGACATTTAAAATATGTATTATAAATATTTAGTTGGTACAAAATGGATTACTAAAAGAAAAAGAAATAAAGAACTAAATCTCAATTTAAGAACAGTTTGAAGGAGATTAAGTTGTGTGCAGGTAGCCATCTTACCTTTAATTTGGATATCATATTTTTCTCAGAGTCATCTGAAACACTCTTATTTGTAAGAAGCCTTCTTGCCAAGTGCTGTTTATAGTAACGTTCAAAAACATCTTTCTCTTGCATAAACCTAAATAGAACCATGGCCTTATCCAATATAGTCTCTACTTCTTGCTCTGTTAGCTATAAAGAAAATTAAATTTGCTATATTTAGTCTCTGCATACAAGTTTATTATACAAACAAAAGTAATCTACAGCCAGCACTCTCAACCAACCCATGTTAGAATAAATTTTACTGTGAAACAACCCAGGAAAGTACCCAGAACACAGTTAGGCCTGCTCTACAATAAAAACTGTCACTTGAACTACATAGGGCAGGTATATAAAAAATGCACTCCTGCACAGTGCAGGTAAGATGACACAAGGCTCTACTAACAAAGTGCTAGGTCAATGGAAGAATTCTTCCACCTTCCAAGGAGACGGATTCCTATTCCAAAGGACAATTACACTGCATGGCATCTGTAGTGTCCACATTCAAGTTTTAAGTGTAGACAGGCCTTTACATCAGTTTTTAACCCACAATAAAACATGGACATTTTAATGTTAAAATGTCTGACTTAACTGGATTTAGCTACTGCATGCTTGAGGATTTTCTCACCACACACTTACGATACTATCAAATTAAAGGCTCTCTTTTTGCAGACTGGCAGAAATGGGAGTCTAGTAATAGCAAAAACATTAAAGGGCAGGGCAGTCTCATAATGCAAAGAGGAGAACCCAGGAGTGTGAAAATGTGGGGAAAAAAAGGCAACAGGGGGAAACTGCGATATATACAGTAAAAAAACCTCATCCTTTATTCAAATATCTATGAAAGCGGCAAACAAAGTAAACAGTAGTGCTGAAATGACATCTTAAATTGAAGACTGAAATCCTATTTCACAACTCATTTTGCTGAGTCTATTGCACAGAAAGTGGATTAAAAGACAGATTCAAACTGTAACATGAACTTTCAGATTTCATAGGATAAAATAATACACAGAGTGTATCATTTAATTTCTGAAGCACTGGAAGAAATGTAAACTATAAGGATCTCTGACATCTTCTTGGAATCTGAACACACATTAAAGGAAACTATTACAATAAAAAGCAAGCCATTCTGACCAAGGCCGTCAGCAATACTCAGTACAGGCAGTCCCCGGGTTATGTACAAGATAGGGACTGCAGGTTTGTTCTTAAGTTGAATCTGTATGTAAGTCGGAACTGGCGTCCAGATTCAGCCGCTGCTGAAATTGACCAGCGGCTGACTACAGGAAGCCCGAGGCAGAGTTGCTCTGCCCCGGGCTTCCTGGAATCAGCCTCTGATCAGTTTCAACAGGCTGAATCTGGACGCCAGTTTCGACTTACATACAGATTCAACTTAAGAACTCCAGGCATCCCCAAGTCAGCTGCTGCTGAAACTGATCAGCGGCTGATTCCAGGAAGCCCGGGGCAGAGCAACTGGGGTGCTGCTGGGTTGGTTGCATCCAAAGCAAGATGCCTGGATTTTGTAAAACATTTTTTTTCAGGAAATTTTTAATTAGAGCAGCATGTACAGGCAGTCCCCGAGTTACGTGGATCCGACTTATGTCGGATCCGCAGTTACAAACGGGGTTTGCTCCCCGTCTCCCTGGTCTGGGGAGACGTGGAGCAAAGCCGCGGAGCACGCGGGCAGCGGACAGCCCAGACGCGCCGCGGCTGTCCCGCTGCCAGCATCCTCAAAGGCTTTGCTCCCCATCTCCCTGGTCTGCTGGTCTCCAGAAGACCAGAGAGACGGGGAGCAAACCCCGTTCGTAACTGCGGATCCGACATAAGTCGGATCCGCGTAACTCGGGGACTGCCTGTACATGCTGCTCTAATAAAAAATTTCCTGAAAAAAAATGTTTTACAAAATCCAGGCATCTTGCTTTGGAAATGATCACACTGGTCAGTGCTTCTTTCCATTCTGATTTATCTTGCAAACTGTCATGCTTTAATTTTCTTTCAAAGAAGAAAAAAAGCTGCCAAAATTGAAAAACTGGCCATTCTTTCAGTCCGCTGTAAATTTTTAAAAGGAAAATCTCTTGGTTTATTATATATTTATGTTACATAATATAGTATATTAAAGTAATTCTAATCACGATCCACCAACAATTTAAAAAAAAACCCTACAAATTTAATTCTTTTGACTAGTCTGTCTGCGAACCATCTCTAGCTCACAACTCCCCACTTCCATGCTAAAGTGCATTGCTTTAATTTGGCTCTTATTGCAATTTAAGACAAAAAATATATAGAAAATGAACAACTGTTTGTCATGCTTGAGTCTACTTTTTTTCCTCATCCTTTGTATTTTAACTATTTAACTTTTGTGACAGGCAATTTTTTCACTTACATATTTAAAGTACTACATACACAAACACTATATAAGAGTGCATTTTTAAATTACATGCACATTCATATAATTTACAATATATTTGAGAGAGTTTAACTGTCCGTTTGTTCAATAATTCCTCCTAAATGTACCATTAAATTTGGCTCTGTTATCATAACTTAAAGCAAGGCAAGGGTTTGGTTGTCCTAGGATAATCGGATGTGCCTAGAATGGGATTCCTTCTCAAAGCAATACAGAAAAGAAACAGAATCATCAGGAAGGTGAAAGGGTCTGGCGGAGGGTGGGTGTGCATCACTCCCATCTGGTACTACCCCAGCCCCCCACCCTCCCACCCTCTAGGCATCCTTTAGGGAAGGCAGGGTGTGCTGAAGATTCCCCACTCCTGATTCGTATCGCCTTTGACAGGATGTGAAGGAAAAGTGCAAAGTTTGCTATATTCCTCACTCTCGCTGGGGACAGATGAACCTGAACCTGCCTCAGCCAGGGGACATGAACCCTCTTTCCCACTGTGCCCACTGGAGTTGCAGTGGACATGGAGAGGAGCTTCTCACCTGGGCCCCAAGCTGCTGCAGTGAGAGAAGGCTGGGGTCCTCTCTCTCTGGGGTAGCCTACATACTGAACTCTTCATCCCCAGCCATACCCCAGGGTAATGATTTAAATGAAGAAAGACAAAAATTAATGGAATTAAGACCCGATCAACACCAGGTAAATCTTCTAGTGCAAAGTAAAAACAGTCAACTAGCTTAGTTTAACTTGCTATTGTTTTCCATGGATTCAGTATAATCTTGTAATTGAACTTGTACTTACTCCCTTGACTCCTTTTTTCAGTTTATCATCAATAAATAATGAGAGGTACTCTGGAGACCTAGAGTTGAGGTTGAGGAAATATTCAAAGTCACCCGCAATAGTTTGTTTGAATAGTCGGTCATTATTGAAAGATTCTTGAAGAAACCGATCAAACCTACTCTTCAAATCCAGTAAACCCTTAAGAAAAATAGAGCATAGCATTATATTTTTAGAGATATCATTCTGCTAATAAGAAAGTTACACTCCAATATTGCATTTCTGAAGACTATAGTTAAAGTCAGAAATTCTTCTAATTTAGCTTTTAACTACACATTTTATAGTATTATTCTGAATCTTTACTTCGATTTAAAATTATGTTTCTAGTTGCTGTAATTCAAATTAATGGTCAGACTCAAGTGAAACCCTGGCAAATAAATGTACTAAAACTGCTGTTTTATTGGTGATGTGGTTATCTTATTAGGCTGTTGAATAAAGTAGTATTATTATAGATTTAATCTAGTTTTCTCTAAAATTGAGCTGCTTGTTTTAGGGGAGTGTGGCTTTTTAATACTACTGCCTGTTCATTCTCCAAAGTGGAACACTCTAGAGCAATATCTTAGGCAGGAAACAGTGTTATAAAATGTCAGGCACTAAGTACTTTTATCCTTAGAATTACAAAGAAAGAATATATTCTACACAGGAAAAAATTATAAGATATATCTGAACTGTTTCTCTTAATGCCAGTCCAGAGATGTGACACACTATTTTAGTCACATGATTTTGTTCTCATGCCATAGGAAACACTACAACCCACACAAATAAGCAACTCACTAATTACAAATATATATTGATAAAGGGAAAAGATGGGAAAACAAAAACAAAAACCAACAACTTCAGCTGCCATCTCTTCTATGACTTACCGTTGCCCATTATAAATAAATTCCTTTGAAACTGAAGACAGTATTAAAACTAAATTACTTAAAAGAAGCCATTTATGAACTAAATGAAATTGCACATTTCTGATGAATCCACCAATTTAATTTAAATACCGGGCTTGAGACAGGCAAATTAATGAATATTAAGAGTTTTGAATACAAAGTAAATCATGCTATTTCTCTATTTACCCATGTTCATTTGTGTCTCCTTTTCAGGAGTACATAGTCTGAAAAACTAGTATTAACAGGCGGGGTTGTTAAATTACAATAGTATTTCAGGATCCCATTACAATTACAACAACAGTTTAAGTCTAACCCTTTGGCAATGCTTTAGCAAAGATCTCACCAATGATGCTGAATCCTAGTGATGTATCATGTTGCAGAAGCAGTGGTGGACTAAGTTGTTTCTTCTAGATGTTATATTGCAGCTTCTTTGTCTTGTTGCTGTTTGCATGCTTGAAAAATACAAGATGATTCAACTAAGGCATATTTAAGTGTGTTGAGATGAATACTGAGTTGGCATCTCAGTTCAGATACTCTTCTCCTGTCATTTAAGGTGGAAGAGGCATCACTTTCAGGGATATGGCAGAACGCAAATATGAACTGCTGTCACACTTTTATTGGCTTAACACCTTCATGGGATGGTTTTGGTTGCATATTCATGAGCTGAAAATGCTATCTGCTAATGCATATCCCAACTGAGCTGTAAATATTCAACTTTATGGTTATACTGCTTTTGTCTTAGTACCAAGAAATTCTTAGGGTATTAAAGTCAGTCTCAACTCTTTTTATTCAGTTCATTTTCTGAGACATCCTTTTAGTTCCATCGGGTTTTAATAGCTGAAATTCTGAAAAAATCCTACTTTAAGTATTTTTTTTAAATATATGCTTTGTTTTTCTTTACAATTTAAAATAATTCTTAGAGTTTTAAACTCATCTTGTCAAATAGTGCATTTTCTTCTGAAACCTTTGAAAAGTGGCTCTTATCTTTGAATCTGGTAAAGAAGTTGCTGAAGCATTGCCATGTAACTAATTCCACAATTAATATCAATATTTTTATACTCAAATGGCTTCTTTTACTAGTAATCAGGAATAAGGCCATTTGATTCCACGTTGATAAGTAAAGCAGGTATAACAATAATTAGAAAGTTATATCTAAATGTAAACATTTAGATAGAAGACAGTTGCAAACGATCATCCCTCCCACATCCACAAATTTAATAATTCAATTTTCACTCAAAGCAAAAGCATGGGGTAAGTAGTAAATCATTACTCTCTCTCAAATACAGATTTTCCTTAAAAAGATAAATGATGGTTTATAAAAGAAAATAAATCAGTTTTCATGCGAACATTTCCATAACTTGTATGGATTTAAAATTGAGGTTTTATTCCTCTATGAAGAGAGGACAGAAAGACGAAAGGGTAACAATATGCTTCTGGCTCAGTTTGTGAGGCCTTGTTAAAGTAAGTGCTACCCATAATTTTCCTTTAACTCCTAGAAGGGAAAAAAAGTATTTTATCCCTTAACAGAGTGATGTGTCCTGCTTTTTTGTTAGTTGTTACGTTTGACAAAGTAGCTTCACCTGTAACGCACATTTAAAATTACCACTGAAAACTCTACACAAGATAAACGTTGTAATTATAAACATTCAGGTCCTCTTTCAAATACCCCATAAAACTAGGGGGTATTAAAGCTAAACTGAAGTTACAAAGCTGCATTTCAGTCATTTGCAATTGCTTTCCTTAGCCCCTGCACTTAATAGGGAGATGCAACACTTCATGGAAGGGGTATTTTGGGCAGACAAGGAAGTGAAAATGCATGCATTGCTACCACATGTCTATTCAGATCTGCCACCTTCCCACTGGCTCAGATATTTACAATTACTTCCTATCTTTCCTCTAGTTTAAGATGAAAAGGGAGTTACTCACCTCATGCAGTAACGAGTGTTCTTCGAGATGTGTCCCCCCGTGGGTGCTCCACTCTAGGTGAAGGGTCGCCCTGAGCCGCAGATCGGAGCTTTGTACAGCAGTTTCCCCCATTGAGCCACGCATGCCCAGAAGGCCTCTCGAGCCTTTCCCTCCTCTTGAAGCGCACGGCTCAACCCCCTCCCTTTCAGTTCCTCATCTCCTCCAGAGTAATTTTGACTCCGAGCAGAGGGGAAGCAGGGAGGGTTGTGGAGCACCCACGGGGACACACATCTCGAAGAACACTCATTACTGCACGAGGTGAGTAACTCCTTTTCTTCTTCGAGTAGTGTCCCCGCGGGTGCTCCACTCTAGGTGACTACAAAGCAGTATTCAATATATGGCTGAAAGGAACCGGAGTCAGTGTTTGGCAGTGGAGAGCTCTGCTGTGGCAACTGCTGAATCGCTCTTGAGCTGTGGAAGGATAGCGTAATGTTTAGCAAAGGTATGATCTGAAGACCATGTTGCTGCCCGGTAAATGTATCTTAAGGGGACGTTGCCCAGAAAGGCTGTAGAAGCAGCCGTGGCTCGAGTGGAATGCGCTTGTGGTGGGCGCTGTAGCGGTCTATTGTCCAGAGAGTGGCACTTAATTATGCATGTTGATATCCACTTTGAGATTCGTTAAGATGATATTGGTGTCCCTTTGGCTCATTCAGCAATGGAGATAAAAAGTCTTTCAGATTTACAAAATAGTTTTGTTCTTTCTCGGAAGAAGGCCAGAGCCCTCCGGATGTCCAGAGTATACAGTCTGGCGTCTGTGAAGAATGCGGTTTTGGGAAAAAGGTAGGCAATACAATCAGTTTGTTGAGATGGAATTCTGTACAAATCTTCGGCAAAAACGTCGGGTGGGGTCTAAGCATGACCCTATCATTCGTGAAAACCGTGTAAGGAGGTTCTGACATTAATGCTCCGAGTTTGCTCACCCTCCTGACGGAGGTGATGGCTAAGAGGAAACAGACTTTCATAAAAAGGAAAGGAAGTGGTACTGTTGCCAATGGTTCAAAAGGAGGTCTGGTGAGGTAGTCCAAAATCTGATTTAGGTCTCACAAAGGGGGGTGGGGCCTTATATGGTGGGTACACATTCTGGAGTCCCTTGAGGAATCTCTTCATGCTAGGATGGTTAAAAATGGAGAAGCCATCCACCGAGGTATGAAATGCTGCTATTGCAGAGAGGTGTACTCTTAGAGAGGAGATTGACAGTCCTGATGCTTTAAGGTCCAGAATGTAGTCTAGGATGGTATTTAGTGGGGAGGCACGGGGCTCCACTTTGGCTCGCTGACAGCAGTGACAGAATCGTGTCCATTTCTGTTGGTAAGTTTTCTGAGTAGACTGCCTCCTGCTATGGAGGATAGGATGTCTTTTACTCGCTGGGAGCAGCGATCTTCTATCTCTGAGAACCAGAGAGAAGCCATGCCTGAAGATGCAGGGTACTGAGTTGTGGATGCAGTATTCCGCCATCATCTTGAGATAGTAGGTCTATCCGGTATGGTTGCGGGTAGGGAGGCTGGACCGCTAGCCTGTGAAGGTATGGGTACCAGGTTTGGCGAGACAATGATGGAACAATCAAGATGACTAGGGCTTTGTCTCTCAGGACCTTGCGTAGAACTCTTGGGATGAGCGGTATGGCGGGAAAGGCATAGTGTGTGTGGGGGGGGGGCTGTCCATTTGATTAGGAAAGCATCCCCCAGAGAGTGTTTGCCAAGTCCCGCATGTGAGCAAAATTGGGGACATTTGGTGTTCTGGGTAGAAGCAAAGAGGTCTATAGATGGCCATCCCCATTGGTGGAAAATTGAGTTTGTGACCTCCGTATGTAACTCCCATTCGTGGTCTAAGGTGAAGTTTCGACTGAGGAAGTTCGCTTTGGTGTTGTTCACCCTGGGCAGGTAGGATGCTATAAGGTGACTTGGTTGCGGATGCACGAGTTCCACAGGCGAATAGCCTCCGGGCATAAAGAGTGGGAGTGGGCACCGCCCTATCTGTTTATGTAGAACATCGTGCAGATGTTGTCCGTTAGGATGCAGACCGTATGATTGGCGATGTCAGAGGCAAAGCGTGCACAGGCATTCCTTACTGCCCTCAGTGCGAGGAGATTGATATGTAAGAGTGTCTCATTTGGGGACCATCTGCCTTGAACTTCGCGACCATCCATGTGCGCCCCCCAGCTGAGCAGGGAAGCATCTGTGGTGATTTGGATAGTGAGTTCGATTTGTTGGAATGGAACCCCCGCCAGAAGATTGTTTGGCAC
Organism: Pelodiscus sinensis; assembly: GCF_052426305.1. Lineage (NCBI taxonomy): Eukaryota > Metazoa > Chordata > Testudines > Trionychidae > Pelodiscus > Pelodiscus sinensis. The sequence continues at coordinate 39,249,585 of NC_143061.1, read as the reverse complement.
TGTCCACCATCGTAAGGATGCGAGCACGTTTGTTGGGATAGTAACCGTTTTGTTTCGAGGGTGTCGTGATGGGATGTAAACAGTTGCCACCCAGAGCTGAAAGCATCGAAAGTGCAGGCAAGCATGGTGGACTACGTAGGTGGTGGAAGTCATGTATCCCATTAGTCGGAGGCAAGTAAGTACTGTGGTGGTAGGAATTGAGCATCCCGCTTATTTCCTATATAGTTGCAAAACGTTGCTGAGGTAGGTATGCTCGGGCTGTAACTGAGTCCAGGTGTGTGCCAATGATCTCTATATCTTGAACCGGGTGCAAAGTTGATTTGTCTTGGTTGATTAGAAGGCCTAGATGACTGAGGAGGGCTGTGGTCGTATGTATCATAGAGGTGGTTTCTAAAGGATCCCTTTAGAAGGCAGTCATCCAGATAGGGGAATATGATGACATTCTGCCATCTGAGATACACAGCTACGATCGCCAGTACCACCTTCAAAAATACCCTCGGAGCTGATGAGACAAAGGGAGAACCTTGTACTGGAAGTGGTCTGGTCCGAGCACAAAGCGTAGGTAGCGTCTGTGGGAGGGGTGGATGGTTATATGGAAATAGGCATCTTGGAGGTCGAGGGCTGCAAACCAGTCCCCTTGATCTAGCGCAGGAATGACTGCGGAGAGAGTGACCATCTTGAAATGCTGTTTCTTGAGAAACTTGTTCAGTTTGCAGAGGTCCAATACAGGTCTCCAACTCCCTGTTCGTTTCTCGGTTAAGAAATAGTTTGAGTAAAACCCTCTCCTGTGGAACTCTCAGGATACCCTTTCTATAGCTCCGATGATGAGAAGTCGATCGATCTTTTGTTTTAGAAGGGTATCGTGAGAGTGGTCCCTGAAGAGGGACGGGATAGGGGGAAGGATAGGGGGAATAGAGGTAAATGGGATGGAATAGCCCACTCAAATTATCTCTAGAACCCAGCGATCCGATGTTATGGATTCCCATTGCGGAAGGAATGGCCGCAAACGGTGGGTGAATAGATGGCCATGTTGAACTGGTGCTAGATCGTAAGAGAGGTGTTGCAGGCCCTCGACCAAATCTTCAAATTTGTTGCTTAGATGGTTAGGTAGTTGGTGGGCAGGCCTGGTTGGGGCGCCTTCTGGGACCTCATTGTCTTGGTCTGATGTCCTTATAGGGCCTCTGTGGTTGATTGTATTGCCCATATCGGTATCGGTTGAATGAGTTATATGGGGTGTATCGTGTGCGTTTGTAGGGCGGCATGTACATGCCCAACGTGCGAAGTGTGGACTTAAAATTTTTGCTGTTATGGAGCATTTCGTCCGTAGTAGCTGCAAATAGCTTTTGCTTGTCAAATGGCAAGTCTTCCACTTTGGGCTGGAGTTCGCGGGGAACTCCAGACAACTGGAGCCAAGAAGCTCTACACTTCACCACCGCTGTAGTTGTAACTCAGGCTGCGGTGTCAGCAACATCCATTGCGGTTCGGAGAGCGCTGCGGGCAATCATATGGCCCTCATGAACAATTGCTTTCAAAATGGAACTTTTGGACTCAGGGAGATGTGGCATCAGTTCTCCCAGTTTCAAGTAATTGTCAAAGTCATGATTTGTTAAGAGAGCAGAGTAATTCGATATTCTGAGTTGTAGGGTGGAAGAGTAGTATACTTTCTTGCCAAAGGAGTCCAACTTTTTGTGGTCTTTGTCTGCGTTGCCCATCCTGTATTGTGGGAGCTTTGCACGTTGTTGTGCTGAGTCTACGACTAATGAATTAGGTTGTGGGTGTGTGAAGAGAAAGTCGTCGTCTTTTGAGGGGACAAAGTACTTTCTGTCGATTTTCTTATTAGTTGGTTGAATGGATGCGGGTGTTTTCCACAGGTCTTCCGAGGTCTCCATTATTGCCTCATCTATAGGCAGGGCAATCTTGATATGTAGTGTAGGATGGAGATTTTTTAGCAATTGGTATTGTTTCTTCTGCACCTCTTGCAGGGAGACGTTCTGGCTTGTCGATACTCTCTTGAATAGTTCCTGGAACTGTTTTAGATTGTCAATTGCTCCAGAGTCTGATGGTACTACAGCATCATCTGGTTGTGCATCGAGGGCATCAGATGTGTGACATTTATTGAATGAATGTCTGATTCATTGTCTGAGATTCGTTCCGCCTCTTCCTCCGAAAGACTTGCTGGAGGTAGGGGCTGTGGCCGAGGCAAGCTTCTCCGGGATGGAGTGAAGCGAGCTGTGGAGCAGCATCCGTATGGCTCCCAGTGTTCCCAGGGTCCCCATTGTGGTGAATAAGGTGGGGGTGGGTAAGGCCGTATGGGTGCCATGGGCTTTGTTGTAGTGGAGCCCTGTAATGATGGGAGCGAGACTTCCTAGGTGATGCATGTCGCGAGGAATAGACCGTGTGACGGTCATCCTCAGGAAGAGGAGTGTCTTGAAAGGATAAAGGTGACATAGACCTGGGAGGGGATTGCCTTGATGGAGACCTCTCAGGGGAGTAAGACGTAGAAGGCAGGCACCGACAGTGATGCCTGCTGTGTTAGTCAGTTTCCTGCTAGGGCTGATCACTAGCAGCCTCATCTGGCTGCTTGTCTGGCTGTGCTGGCAGCGTCAGTGCAGCATCATGCTGCTTAGCTGTAGCTGGTGCCAGCCGCTTAGCGGGCTGGACCTCATTTTGCTGCGGCGCCGTGGATTTAATCGGCACCACAGCTTTAAGCTGTGCTGAGGCTTTCGGCGCTGCTGAGGCTTGAAGCAGCGCCACGGTTTGAATCGGCGCCAGCTTTTCTTGCTGTGCCGGCTGCCTGTAGCACTCCCAGGGCCGCTCAGCTGTAGTGCGCCCCAATGCCGGTGCGGAGTGAGAGGATCGCCCTGAAGCCTTCGTGGCGGGGGTCCTCCCACTGTGGTGTGCGTCTCCTCTATATTTTGGAGAGGAAGAGGCTGGAAGGCAGCGGCATGGTGAGGGTCTGCCTCTCAGTTCACTCCTGGAGGGTGGGGAGGCTCTTGCCGCGCTGTAGCCTGTTCCCCAGCGGGCTGTAAAGCCTTTTCGAATAAAATCATTCTCAGGCGGAGCTCTCGGTCCTTTCTGGTTCTCGCCGTGAGTGAATTGCAATGAGTGCAGCTGTGGGGAGAGTGAGTTTCCCCCAAACAGTGAATGCACTTTGAATGGCCATCTGAAGCCGGCATAGGATCCCAGCATTGATCGCATTTTTTAAAGCCTGAGGAGCTGGACATGGCTGGTTCTCTCCTCCTTGAGCTTGTTCTATTTATTTATTTATCTGTTATTGTTGTTGTCGTCTGTCTCCGTGTGTTGGTTTTTTTTGTTTTTAAATCTCTTTTCTTTCTTTCCTGTGTTGAACAGCCAGGAGAACACTGGTTCATCAGAGTCCCGGTTTGAAGCAGGTTCAAGCCCCCCTGAGGGGGGATTTTGTTAAGTCTATTATTCCTATTACTAGGGGTTGGGTGTGGTTTTTTTTTTTTTTGAGGGGGAGAAAGAAACAAGGAAAAGCTAACTTGGAATATAACAGGGGAAACAATTATGCCTAAACTAGCTAGAGGGAGAGTAGTCAGAGAGTCTGACAGGGAGCTCCTGTTTGCTCCGTCCGCTGATGAGGGCAGTTAAAGAGGAACTGAAAGGGAGGGGGTTGAGCTGTGCTCCTCAGGAGGCGGGAAGGGCTCGAGACGCCTCCTGGGCACGCGTGGCTCAACGGGGGGAAACTGCTGTACAAAGCTCCGATCTGCGGCTCAGAGCAACCCTTCACCTAGAGTGGAGCACCCACAGGGTCACTACTCAAAGAATATTTAGTATGTTGCTTTACAAACTATGATTTTAGGATACTGTTATTAGACCAATAGTCATTTTTGGGATCAGGAAGGAATTTTTTCCTTCCAAAAATCAAACTCGCAGAGGTCTGGTGGATTTTTTCACCTTTGTCATAGGGTATGCCTAAACTGCAATTGGGAGGCATGACTAACACTTTTGATCATACTTGAGCTAGCTTCCATCTACTAAATCAAAGCTAACTGGAGTAACAACAACAGTGGAACCAAGACAGCATTGTGTACTGACCGATCAATCATACACCTCATTCAGAATCAGAAGTATGCAGTTGGGCAGCAGCAGAGAATCTCCCCCTCCCCCCCCCAAAGAAATTATAGTACAGTGCTGTGCTAAAATGTAAACCCCTAAAAAAATAAAAAGGAAAAGTTTTAGAAAGATTGGGCAATATAAAAAAACTATGTTTGTGCTTGTTTAATTTCAATTAAGATAGTTAAAAGCAGCATTTTTCTTCTGCAGAGTAAAGTTTCAAAGATGTTTTAAATCATTATTCCATTGTAAACTTTTGAAAAAACATAATCGTTATGTTTTGTTCAATTAGCAGGGCTCGCTGAACTACGGCAATCCCCGCTCACCAGCCACGCTGTCTGGTGATCTGCGCATGCACAGATGGTTCTGCATATGTGCAGATCGCCCGAACCCGGCTCTTCCAGGTTACAATCTACTCGCCCATGGGAGAGTAGATTGTATTATTTGTCGAGCCCTGTCAAGTAGGAACATTTCACAGTTATGAACAACTGTGGTGTTTGTAACGCTAAGGTTCTACTCTGCAGATTAAAGCAATTGCTGCCCTAGCATATAGTCAGGGTCCCAGGTGGGCGGGGCTTGCTTATGCAACTGTCCCCGCTGCCATAGCTTCACTGCCATTGTTCCTCAAGCTAGCTTTGATGTAGTTCAAGTCAGTCTACACATACTGCAATCACACTTCCCAAGTGCAGTGTAGGTATACTAATGGTGACACAGTTGAATGGTAAGAAATAGTAAGTGAAAGTTTAATATTAAGAAAGGTAAGACTGTTTACATTGTTGCAATTTATGGCTACTGTCCAGCAAGGAAAAAATTAAGATGGCCAGCTCCTGAAATAAAGGAGACCTGAGATTTAACTGGTGGAGTCTGCATCTAAATGAGAAAGTAGGATCTGACATCTGTGTACTAAGGTAATCCTCTTGGCAGCCTCTTTCCCATTCATGTGGTGGAGAGCAGGCAAAGAGAATTCAGATGCAAGTCTCAGGAGTAAGCCCACAAGTGCTAGTTTTATGGTGGTGGTCTTGTAACTCTGCACTCCTAATATATGGGAGCAGGGCATGGATCCATACTTGCCATGCAATAGTGTAGTCGATTAACCGATAAGCAAAAGCTTATAGGTTAATGCTATAGACGACATGCATTCCCCCACACACGCTTGCCAGTACATTTTTTAGCAGGCTGGCCAGCATTCCGGCTCAGTCCTGGCTTAAAACAGGTCCAGGACCTACTCCTCCTGCAGTTCTGCATTTAAAGTGTATTAGGAGCTAGGCAGGCAGGCAGCCTGGCTGTTCTGGGTCGCACCAGGTCTGGGAGCTCAGACCTTCCCGCCCCTAGACAGAGTCTGCTGCCACCCCACATTGCTGCCTCTTTATCAGAGGTAGCAGCACAGGGCAACAAGCAGACGGTCCGCGAGGGGAGCTGTTTTTAAAACTGGCTCCCCTCGTGGACCAGCTCCTGCCTGGCACCCTGCACTGCTGCCTCTGATACAGGGGTGAGGCTGGAGCACACTGCCTGCCAGCCCCACCCCCAGGGACTATACAACAGTCAACTAATCATACGAATTCTTGAGGTTACTTGACTATTCAATTAAACGATATTTAACATCCCTATTTTAGACCACAACTTTATTAATTTTAACACCGAGGAGAGGAATAGTATGGAGTCCATACTCTTCCTTTCCTCTATGTTAAAATGAATAAAGTTGTGGTCTAAAAGTATAAATCATCCATGTGGTGTGCTGTCCATCCACCTACATCTGCTAGTCAATATACCTGGAGTCGCTAAGTGTAGTTTTCTGGTCAAAAGGAAGTATTCTCCTTGAAATTTTTAGAGCCTGTCAATTATTGGGAGAAAAAAAGAGATTTCTAGAAATCTCTTTAATTAGCCTGAATATATTTCATTCAATGAAAAACAAACATTTGAGCTATTATTCTCCAAGCATCACACATATGAAAGTAATTAAAATATTTCCCAAATTCCCCAGAGACAGGTTTGTAATAATAATAAAACTATATAAATTTTAGGTTAACCATTTTTGCATCAGTTTAGGGGTTTAACCCCCAAATAAGGCATTGCTCAAACATCTTTGCTATCCTGTGAGACAGAAAAGAAGACAATCAGAAGATTTATCTACCTGTATATAGTCAACGGGGTTTTTTCCTTCTCCCTCTTCAGATACTAGAGCTTTACCTTGCTCCCTCAGATACGAACTCATACATTCACACATTGTCTTCAGGCCATTGGGCACACGGCTAAATAACTTGTACATGCAAGCAAGGTCTGAAAACAAAACAGTGAAATATCGTTAACTACAGCCAACATGTATTGTACTTGCATGCATCTCATTCAGTAGATAAGCAAAGGTATGAAGAGGGCAAAGTTCTGTCTTAGAAAAATCACATGCAGCAGACTCTCTGATTAAAAAAAAAACCCTCTCTGCTAACAGAACAAAACAATACAGCATCACAATTCTGTAGATACATATTAGTGGGGATGCGCTATACATTTTACTTAACAATGTAGTCTTCAAAATTGCCATCCCAAAGATCTCACACATTATTTAAGGGTATAAGAAAATACTTAAAAATAAAAATGAATTAATTAACTTCATAGTTTTTGCTAATATTTGGTAAGGTTCCATCAAAAATGTGTTATTTTTAGCTAAAAACAGACCCAAATTAATCCTGGACATAAAAATCTTAATCTTTGTAACTGCACAACAATTTTCAGCTCTAGCCTCCATGCCTATCTTGAGTCCCTTATACCTCATCCTTCTTCGGTTCTCTGTGCGCCTGTGTGTCCATCATTGTCTCTTGTTCCTGTGTCAGAGGTCTTGCCTCTAACCAGTGCCTATGCCATTAGATTTGTGCTTGCTCTATCGTCATGAGCCCTCTATTTTGTTCCTACCCACCCCGCTTACCTTTAATGGTTCTCCCATCTTTAGCTTCTTCTGCATTTAAGCAAGCTCTTATATTGGGGAAAAAAGTCACTTATCCCACTTGCCTTTCTCACTATCATCTTCTTTTCCTCCTTATCTTTGCCTCCAAAAAAAATCTTAGTATTTGCCACCTATTTCTTTGGCTTCTTCTTCTCTAGATCTGGAAAAACTATTAAATTAATGAGAATCTTCTGCAAGGTTTCCTGTAAGCTGCATGCAGCATGGCCTGCAGCTGCTTAATGCAGGACTTAAGGCTCCACGCATGGAGCTACCTATTTGTGGGAGAGGCACTTCTCCCTCAGCTAAGGCAGCAACTCCCTACTGAGGACAGGGCAGCAAGTCCCTCCCAGCCATAGGGAGGGGACATGTTCCTACCAGGACATGTTCTCCCCCAGCCAACCAACTCTGTGCCCAGAGCCCTGAGCCCCTGGCTGAGCAGGGCTCCAGCAGCTATGGGGTTGTGCTCCTGTGCAGCTAGGAGGGAACATTGATCTCTGTCCCTCCCTTCTTTGCCCACTGCTTTTGATTCTGCTGACTAATCTTTCATCTTTAGCCTTCTATTGGCTCTCTTCTTACCAACCATCTACTCCTACTTTGTCCTTTCTGTTGGTGTCATGTTTTTGGTGTCTGTTCCAGATACCTTTCTCCACATACTCTTGACATCACGTTTCCATAAGTTCAGTCACCAGTTATGCAGATGATTTTCTAACATAGTACTTCATCTCCAAATATTTCCCTTCTATTCAGTCTTACCTTGAGTTATCACTCATATAGCTTTGAATCCCTGCTTATCCCCAACTAGATGTGCTTCCAAATCGGAGGATAAATTTCCATATACTCCTTCACTGAGCACTCAGCTACTCATCTCACCAGCCTGAAACCTCAGAGCCACTTTACTTTATACATCCATATCCTCTAAAGCATAGTCTCTTTCCACACTGCTAATACTCTTATGTACTTACTCCTTGGCTTTCTGTCAATATCTAGTGTGTTACCTTTTATCTGACTTCCTAGAATTTCTACAGTTGCTTTCGGAACAAGGACCACTTGCATATGAGACAGCTCAATTGCCTTCCTGTTCTTACTGTTGTGGTATGAACACAGCTATACAGTTTATTGCAGAGAAATAATTAATACATTACTTAGCATTTCTATAACATTTCTCCTCTGAAAAGCTCTACCTTAATGTAAATGCAAAACCCCATTAAATGATGAGATGTTTTTTAAACAGATGAAGAAATCAATACAGAACTTGTGTGACTAATATTCTTTCTAATACGAGTCTCTGAATTTGACTCACTTTCTTGATTTCCTCCTTTTTCATTTTCTCCTCACTTTCCTTATTCTTCTAAGTTTCTCTACTTTAAAATAGTGCTTTAGCCACATGACTGAAGGTCTGTTTCCACTGTGAGTGGTCTAAGGTTCTTTTATTGACTATTCTTTTAACATTACAATTTTGAAGTCATAAAAGTTTTAGTCCCCCCCCACACCCTTTCAAAAAGTATCAATTCCTGAATGTACTAGAATTCAGAAGACTGAGGATGAGTGCATATGTACTGAATACTAATAGAGCCACTCACACCACACTAGCTTCTTCCTTCAACTTCCTGCTGTGTAGATAGTGTCAAAAGTCAAATTAAACTATTTTGACTTGAGCTTCGCCACTGACGTAGCTGAAGTTGCATGGCTCAATTTGACTTTTGCCCTGCTATGCAGATGTGTCCTTAGCTATCCTGAAAACTCAGGTTCTCTCTTGCTGCAGGAAATTATAACTAATATTTTCTGTCTCTTTTCACCTTTTAAATTGATACATTGAGGAAATAAAAAATTGTGCGCGTGCGTTTTATTTCAATAAGAGAACTGAGATAATTCTTCTCTTCAAAGCAGTTTTCAGTCTCTTCCCTCAGTGTGCTCATCATGGTAATCTACTGTTAAGCTAAGGCTTGCTCCAGCAGTTCTCAAACTGTGGTTTGTTGGTCAAAATTAGTTCATGGAATCTTTCTGACACTGACATAGAAAGATGCACTTTAGATCAATGCATCAGAAAAGTGGCAGGTTACCATTACAGTCATTCACAAAAGGGAGGGAACACTATAATGACAATATAATACACAATCTTTTTCAAAAGGTGCTTTCATATTTCACTGAAAAGCAGCACATCTGGTACGAAGGAGAAGTATGCGACATGTATGCTACAGTCCCCTTCCCTGAGGTGACTGTGACCTAATTAACTTAAGATGCCTTTAAAGTTGTTGCAACTTTCCCAAATACACTCACAAAAAATGGGTTTAATTTAGATGTCCAAAGGAGCATCAGAATTAATATGTAAAGAGAATCCCTTTTAAGACTTAGAAACAAGATTACAAGAATTACAGCAGCATTCCAAGCATGTCTGATTCCAGTGAGATGTGTCTTACCTTCTGTCTTTCCATTTTTCAGCATATGAACAAGCCCAGAGTTCTCCATTTCCACTATTGTCTTCATGTGCTTAGATATAAGCTCCCTTTCAACAACTTTCACAATTGGCTCTTCTGTAGATTTATCAAGGCAGTGCATCACCCGTTCTATTTCTTCATTAATTCTAGCTTCTACTTTTTTTATATATACGGAAGCACTATTTTCAGCTAAAAATTTCTGACTTTCCATCTGTGATTAAAAATGGGAAAGTTCTATGAAATTTATTCTGCATTAATCACATTTATAAATAGGGGCTAATTACATAGAAAAAATGACAAAAATATGAAATCCCTATACCTATGAACCTACAAAGACTTGCACATGTACTTAATTCAAACTATATAAGCTCAAAGTTAAGATCATGCCTGGTGCACACAAAACAACACAGGTTTCTTTTGGCTTGGCAAATCCTGTGTCTAGTTTCCAATAATAGCCATAGCCATATGATCCAGAGGAAAACATAACCCTTTCCCCAATATAGTGTACCTAGCTGTAAAAGTACTATAACTATGGGGGCAAAAGAGGAAAGGAAAGAACAATGGAAATGTCTTAACTGCTGCTGGTGATAAACTTGAGATGAGGATTCACAGCCTTTATTATTCCAGTTAATTTTACTGTAGAGTGTACTATTTGATCCTGCCTGAGTGTAGGGGACTAGACTGGATGACCTCTCAAGATTCCTTTGCTTCCAGTTCTAGGATTCTAATTCATATCAAATTGTTTTTTCATCTCAATTGGTCATTATTATATTTTTGTTTCTCTTGTTAGACTGCCAACATCTTTAAACCATATAACCATAAATGCACATCGAACAAACGTCTTCAATCTGTTGCGCACAGTTACTCTGAGGTATTTAGAATTCATATGGAAAACAAGAATTGGAATCAAATTGTTCCACTGATTTATTTCAATTTAATCTTCCAACAAAGTTTACCTTGAACTTATGCTAAATTCTGTTTGCCACTATGATGCTGAAATTGCCTAATTTTATTAATATAGGTCTTTTAATGGAATTCAATTTTGGGAACTGACTAGCCTAAATTACTGCTAGCACATTGTGCTGTATTCCCTACTTCCAGAAAGTTAGTACAGTGAGCATCACCAGTCCTAGTGTTGATCACTTGGGCTGCAGGTTGAGAACCACTGGCTTAATCAGCACACAACTGTGGCCCATGGGACATGCGCAGGGCCATATAATGAGATAAAAGTGTGTATGCAGCGCAGATAACTGTACTTATCACAACAGAAAACAGGCAAAAAACCACACCACGTTAAACACATTTTATTTAACTCAGATACATTGAGAATTGGCTATTTATTTCTCCCCTCTATCTCTACAAGATCTTAAAAGACGTAACTCTTAAACAGCTGAAAAATTTCTTTAGTAGTTTCTAGTAAGAAATTTTACCAGAATCCTTTGAAAGAAAGTTCTTCATTATTTTATCTATGTTGCTAATTTTTTTCCTCAAATAAATAATTCTCACTCTTGAAAATAGCCCACTTCTAACTTTTTTAGCAGTTTAAAACTCAGAAATCCTACATTGATAATTTTTCTTTAACAAACATATCTAATATTGAACTAAGGCTCTCCAGTCTACTTTCCAAAATTATTTTTGGCAATTAGGTTTTAAGAAGTCAACATAGGTTCACCATGCAGTTCACCAATGATGAAACATTTTTGCCTCTGACATTTGTTAGCACCTCATCTTTAGTTCTCTCAGATTAGGGAAACTCGGTTATTGGAATTTTTCTGGACTATTTTGGACACCTACATATTAATAATACAGAGATACATACAGGCAGTCCCCGGGTTACGTACAAGATAGGGACTGTAGGTTTGTTCTTAAGTTGAATCTGTATGTAAGTCGGAACTGGCGTCCAGATTCAGCTGCTGCTGAAACTGATCAGCAGCTGATCCCAGGAAGCTCGGGGCAGAGCAACTCTGCCTCGGGCTTCCTGTAGTCAGCCACTGGTCAGTTTCAGCAGCGGCTGACTTGGGGACGACTGGGGCAGAGCAGCTCGGGTGCTGCTGGGTTGGTCCAGTAGCGCGGCCGCTCCTCGGCGCTACTGGACCAACCCAGCAGCACCCCAGCTGCTCTGCCCCAGGCGTCCTGATTCAGCCGCTGCTGAAACTGATCAGCAACAGCTGAATCAGGACTCCTGGGGCAGAGCAGCTGGGGTGCTGCCGGGTTGGTCCAGTAGCGCCATGGAGCAGTGCTGCGGGACCAACCGGCAGCGCCCTACCTGCTCTACCACAGGCCCCGGGCTTTGCTCCACGTCTCCCTGGTCTGCTGGGGGAGGGGGGCACTAGCTGCGTCCCCCCCCAGCAGACCAGGGAGACGCGGAGCAAAGCGGCGGAGGACCCGGGCCGGACCGCGGCGCTTCCAGATCAGCGCCGTGGTCCGGCCCGGGTCCTCCGCCGCTTTGCTCAGCGTCTCCCTGGTCTGCTGGCTCCCCCAGCAGACCAGGGAGACGGGGAGCAGCTTTTCTCGCCCCGGAGGAGGTGGGTGGCGGGACCAGGCGTCCCGCCGCTCCAGTCCTCCGGGGCGAGAAAATCCCCGTTCGTAACTGCGGATCCGACATAAGTCGGATCCACATATCTTGGGGACTGCCTGTACTCCTTTTTAAACTTTCAAAAAATAACTTTTTAAAAATAATAATGGGTATGGTTGCTGATTTCTAGTAATTTCTCAGGATACAAAATTCATTTTTCCCCAACCCAAGTTTTAACTAGGAAATTTGTTAAACTTTCCTAATTCATTATTCAAGGGCCCCATCTAAATTTTATACAATTAGACCTGCAAAATTATTAATTCTATAATACTCAATCACTCATATAAGGCAAAAATAACAAGTCCGGTGGCACTTTAAAGACTGACAAATTTATTTGGGTATTAGTCCATAAGCTACAACTCACTAAACAACTTTACTTTTGTACTGACACAATAAAAGTATATGACTTAACATTAATTGAAAACTTTTGTTATACAGTCACACTCAAAAACACCAACCTTATCCATCCAGATTCAATTATTGAATGATATGCTTGGATTCTTACCTATTCTTTCCTTACACTATCCAGGAAAATATAAATAAGGATACAATTTGGTCATGAATTCTATGATTTTAATGAATTTCCGTGAATTCTTCAGCTTCAGGCGGCAGGGCTCCTTTCCTGCCCCCCTTCCCTCCAAGACTGGTCTGTGAATTTTGCTTATTTTACCATGGCAAAATTTTATCCATAATTGTAAGTGTACTAGCTCTAATTCACATCCAGTTAAAATACAAATTTAAGTGGCAACATTGCTGTACCTGAAAGAATTCTGCAGACATCTCCAAAAATGGAGCCTCAAAGTCTTCTTCATAGACTGATCTTCCTTCAAGACCTAAAATCATTAACATCTGGCAAGCATTTCTTATTGCGCCTCTGCCAAAAGATATTAACAATTTAGAGATTCATACATGCTTTTAAGGCACAGAGCAAAAAAGAAAAATGTACGTTAATAAAACAGTATGAATATTGTTAAGATGATTTCTCTCAATGTCCCAAATCTCAAATGTTTTTGGGGGGAAAAAAAAAGTCCACTATCAGCAAAAAACAACTAGCGGACTGCACCCCGTGCTTACTATGCTCACCGCCCCGTCCTAGCCGCTTTTGCAGCAAGAGAGCATGATTGATATTCTATCGCCAAGCAGGAAAACCTGTCTGTGTCTCTCCCCTCCGCCCCGTCTGCAAGAAAGTAGCCTGACAAGAAGTGTAAATAGATTTTAAATCCATTTCTGTTTATATTGTACAATGGAGAGCCACAGTACAATGGACAGCCAAAAGTATTTTTGCTTTAAATAAGGCTAAGTTGAAAGAGACCAACTGAGCACCATTTATTTCAGCGAGACGAGTCCCACAATTGAAATTGCAGCACTGGTCTAGCTCAGTGAAAATATACAAATTTTTTTATTATTGACAAAAGACAAGTCAAAACATTGTTAAGCACATAGACATGTCAATAAAGCTAATGGAAGAGTGAAAAGGATGTTAGGTTGGGGAAAATCGCACTGTATGGCACTAGGGGACAGTGTATAGCTCCTGACAGATATTATCTCTTCCTAAAATACCTGTTTGGCAATCCCATTGACATTATTGAAATTAAAACAGCATGCAGTTTACATGCCTTCACGCATAACAGAGGACCTGAAAATGGAAAAGCTCAAAAAACTTGCAAATTTCAAATTACTTCAGGTGCAGCAACATGCATTTGGCATGGCACTCAGCATCTGATAAAATTGTAAAAGAGTATGAAATGAATTTGTAGTGGAACAAATTAACAGAGATTTAAGTTAAAACTTGGGAAAAGTACAAGAGAGAAAAATAAAACTTCTCCTGTCCAAAGAAGTCATACTAGGAGTGTCCAAACAAAAGAAGAAAAAAGGAGAAGCAATGGGTAAGGAACTACCCCAACCACAAATTTCAGAGCAACCTAGACAGCAAAGTAATGGGCAAGACTTGAAACAAAAAACAACAAAAATCAGGGAGTAAATATGAAAGAATATTACAAGATGTATCACTGAACCATTGTAGTTAAATCAAATACTTATTTAACAGTGTTGTTAGCAGTACACCTTTTATGTTATCCAGACATGTTCATTTAACATTTCATGATACATCTACCCAAAAGAACAACTCTCCAGCATACTTGTGATCAAAAGTACACACTGATTGGTGGTTTTCAAAGCAAGTGAGCAATACATATTTTATGTTGCAAATACTACTTACCACTCTATGTTTAAAGATTAAATACAACAGTAATCTGTTAGAGCCATCATACCTGTCTACAACTTCTCCTTTCCGCTCTCTTGCGATCATATCCAACAGAGTTTGTCGTAGGTGATCTCTTATACAGCCATAACGTACAACTTGATCTCGAAAAATTATTAACCCCAAGTTATAGACATTCTCCACATTATTTTGCTGTACGTATACACGATCCTACAAGGCAAAAATACATAAAATGTCAATACAAGGTCTATCTCACACACCTGTATAATTCAAAACGTATTTAAGAGATTGTTCATGGTTTTAAACTGCATGCAAACAGATTAAACTGAATTACACCACCCTACCACATAAACATAGATTGCTAATATTTATAAGCACAATATTTAGCTTTCAAAATTGTCGTTTACCCAGATTTAAAGAAAAGGCTAGACTACTCAACACAATGTATGAAGAAAATCCTGGTAAAGACAAATCTGTATCCTTTATACTTTTCAGCTGTTTATAGGTGAAAAAAATCACCATAATACGTAGAAATGCCCAAATTCTATGATCTGAACTCTCTCCAGCACCATTTTTTATTTCTAGAGGGAACAAACCAATTTAACTGTTTCCCCTAAGAAAAAAAGCTCAGTACTGCACAAATCTGCACATTTCAAATCTGAACCTTAATTCCCCGATAATAAAACCTTTATTTTCAACTTTAATTCTGTAACAAAGATCTACTGAATCAAAATAGAGCTGGAAATGAAAGTTTCAAATTGTTTTTTACGGAAGACAAGGTGGGTGAAGTAATATCTTTTATTGTACCGACTGCTGTTGGTAGAATAAAGAATCTTTCTACGTTCAGAGTAGAAGCCAGATGGCTGAAGCTAAAAATACAAGTTGAGACAGTTTGTTAAGCACGAGGGGTTAACACATGTGGCAACCAGCTATGATAAAGTAAGCAATTAGCACCTCTACATTCAGAGGACAAAGGAAGATTGGCAGGTTACAAATTGCTGAAATAAGTCATAAAACTAGCCTCTTTGTTGAGACCACAATTTTTAGTGCCCCAGAGTTATGAATTTAAGTTCCTAAGCACAACTTTGAAGATTTCCTTTGAGAACAAGGGCTGATAGCAAGTGAGCTAGAGAAGAGCTCTGGAAGCTCAAAATCTTGTCCCTTCCACAAACAGAAAACGGTCTAATAAAAATATTACATTTCTTGCTTTGTTGCTCTTATATTGTGGACCCAACATGGCTACGACATTTTCTTTAATGTGAGCACTAAATCTTATTTCCCTACTAGCTCTTTGCTTCAGTTCAATCTGAAACAATGGCCACCAAACTCATATTCAATACCACTATCTAATATGTACTGCAATTATGGGCAACAAATCCTTACAAAACATTCTTCCACCTACTGCATCCCATGGAGCAGCCTCTGTAGGCAGCAAGCCTGGGCTGCCACGGGCAGAGGCAGCTTCATGGCAGCAGCCCCTCTATGTGGGGGTCCAAGCTCCCCACTGACGGATGCTCCTTTCCGCGGACATAGGCTGCCACCACCCTGTGGTGCTTACTCTGTATCAGAGGTAGCAGCGCGGGCCAGCAGGCTGCTGATCTGTAAGGGGAGTTGGTTTTTAAGCTGTTTCCCCTTGTGGACCAGCTCCCCTCTGGCTCCTCATGCTGCCTCTGATACAGAGGCAGAAGTTCAGGGTGGCAGGGGGCTCACCAGGAGTGGGGCTGGATTGTACTGGCTGCTGGCCCCTCCCTTGGGGACTATAGAATAGTCAACTAATCACTAAGAATTCATGCAGTTAGTCAACTATTCTATTTCCCTTTTATCTATTATCCCTAGTCCAGACCAAGGGAAGTCTCCTTCCCACCGGCTTCACTTTTGACCCAGCCATGCCTCCCATGCCGGGCTCCTGCATGGCCCCAGCCACAACTCCCATCAGGCATCTGCTAGCCCCACCAAACTCCCAGCTGCCAGACTCCTAACTACTGGGGGCTCTCTGGTCCAGGAACATCTGGGGTTCTGCTGTACCACGGATATTGCTGGACCACAGAGTCCTGGTTCAGGAAAGTACAACCTGTAGCTCTGTTGTAAAATGGAACAGTTTTTGCCTTTATGCTACACAAGTCCAAATGGTAAATCAGTTACTTACTGAAAACATTCCTATGCTGACATTTTTAAGGTCTCAGGATATTCATTAATTTTAATATTAGTTTCAAAATGTACTAGTTGATACCTATTAGCTTGTACAATATAAAAATTATGGAGACGTGAATAGCTATTTATGTCACAGTGCATACAAATTAACTGAAGGAGAAAGTCAACATCTGAACTGGTGATACAAACACTTAATTGTGTTAATATTAGATACTCTATAACACCTCACTTTACATGGAGTTAAAGTGTACAATTATTGTATCATGAACACCTAGAAATCAGATCATGGATAAATTCATGTTTCATTCCGTGGAAACAACGGATTAAAATTATTATTTCACAACATGCTTTCCCACAAGTAAAAAGTGACTAGAAAAAACTGAGGAGGAACTAGTTCCATACACTCAGAAGATTATTTTTAACATTTTTAAGTAGAAATGAGGAAAGTGACTCAAAGTAAGTTATTTTACTTTGACTTTCCTCTACATGACAGAAGAACAGAATGGAAACATTTTATACTCAATTCATTGAGAATAAGATTTTTTTCAGGAAATTCACATTCAGCATAGCACTAACAGGTACTAACTTCACGAAGAGAAATAAAAAACTAAAATGCAAACAGGTGGGAAACACTCTATGGCACTTACATCAATCATTTCACAGTTTTTCCTCAGAGCAACAACTGATACTAATTGGCCTAACAAACTCACCCTCCTGATGTCACAGAATGAAAACAGTTATTAGAAGATACTATCATTAACCAGATTTTCCTGATAGTTTGAGATATTCTGTGATCTATTTCACCGCCTTGTTTATATACTCTAGTCCTTATCTTGTGATGCTAGAATAAAACCAAGATAAAGTGTACTTTGTGGAAAAAAAATTAGCAAAGTGGGGGCAACGAAAAAACCAATATTCTAAGCAACTTTGAGGGAAAATAGAGCATACTACCTCCAAAGAAAATGTACGAGCAACAGAGTTTAAACAGAGTTTAAATAAAGTATCAACTGATTAGATTAAAAGCAGGGAAGAGAGTAATCTGTGTAACAGGGGTGGGAAACCTAAGGTTCAGGGGCCAGAGGTGCCCCTCAGCTTGCCTGGATCCAGAGGCTTGTGACACCCTGCTAGCATTGGGGAGACTCCAGGGAAACTGTGAGGCTACATTGTTAGAACAGCAATAATGTTGCTTCTGAAGATGCAGATATGCTTACCCAATGAAGACAAATTACTTTTTTTTTATTTGATGCTTTCAAAAACTAGAAATAACTGTGGGACTGAAGACCATGTGGACCAGGTTTAATACATAAAGGTTATAGGCCTGGGAGCAGCATTTACTTTGCCAAGAAGAACACCAAGTGCTTGAAAGGATAACAGACTCCCAGGAGCTAGGACTGGGTTAGCAAGAAGAAGTTCCTGAAGTGATTATGGACATAACCTAAAATAAATTACCTACTCTAAGTCAGCTACTGTATTGTGCCCATTTCTGGGTGCCACAGTTCAGTAAAGATGGGGGAAATCTGGAGAAAGTCCAGAGAAGTGCAACAAAAATTATTAAAAGTCTAGAAAACCTGACCTATGAGAGAATACTGAAACAAAAATGCGTTTGTTTAGTCTGGAAAAGAGAAGAGTGAGAGAGGACACAATAACAGGAAGGAGAAGAATTTTTCTTCTTAACTTCTGAGGATAGGAAAGCAGCAATGGGCTTAAATTGAAGCCAGAGAGGCTTAGGTTGAACATTAAGAAAACTTCCTGTCAGTAACCACTGGAATAAATTGCTTAGGGGCGTTGTGCAATCTCCATCACTGGAGATTTAAGATCAGGTTAGACATACACCTTTAGGGACGGTCTAGATAATACTGTGTCCTGCCATGAGTTTAGGAGACTGGGCTAGATAGCCACTCAAGGTCCCTTCCAAAACCTTTAATTCTACTTTCCCTGTCTCTCCATGGGTACACATGGACGGATATAAAGATGAGATCTCTGGGGGCTGGATCTGTCTTCAGTCATGTTTTCGTATCGTGCTTAACACAATGGGTACGACTGCACTGCATTTTAAAACCAAAGGCAGAGAGAATCAGAGCCTGGTCACCCAGATTTGGAGTTTTGATATCATGCTAGAAACAACTGTATAGATGCCCGGGCTTAGGCTGGAGCAAAACCACTTATCTTTCTAATTTTCGATCCCAAGCTCCAGCCTGAGCCTGAAAGTCTACATAGATGTTTTTAAAGCTGTTGCATGAGCTGTGTAAGCATGTATTTGTAGACTTGGGCTCTGAGGTCCTGTAAGTTGATTTAAGTTACTTAAGTTATGTAATTTAAGTCAATGTAACTTATAGTGCCATCTACACCATGCTAAGTCGATGAGAGGCACTCCTCTGTTGACTTAACATCTTCACCAGACCCACTAAATCGATGCCTGCTGCACTGATCACAGCAGCACTGATTTAGCCTATAGAGAAGACAAGCCCTGAGACTTGCTGCTATGAGTTTTAAAATGCAGTGTAGACACATACCCAATGAGGCTTGATACCATAATAAAAAGTAAATAGTAATGAGCTTCTTCTCCCTGCACTCACACATGAGCCAGGTATACTGGGAGTTCCCTGTACTCAGGGAGGTGGAGTTTACAGTTCTATGAATTAGTGCAGACTAATGCCAATGAAAGATGAAGGGCCATGAGCCTCCACTCTATGCCCAAGTCAGCATAGAAACACATACAAACCACACTTTAAAAGGTAGCAGAGAACATGCATTCCAGGGAAGATCTGACAGGTGCTGTTCTCTACTTGTTAGAGCTCCACACTCAATGTAGGTTCCTAGCTTACTGTCATAAGCTATCCCCTCATTAATTAAATCTCCCTTTCCATTCAGATTTAGAAAGAATCTCTGCTTATATGCAATATGGCACTTGCTGTGATATACACAGTGCATAATGCAAAAGTAGTAAAGCTTGTTTACATACAAGAGACGACATAGCTAAACATGAGAGAAATTCAATTCTAAAGCTGAAATATGTCAAGTGACAATGCTGCCTTTGAAACAATTACAGGGCACGGACCCATGCACTATTATACAATGGACCCCTACATGAAACTCAGATTGATGTCAGGGAACATTCAAGCAAGACAGAACCAAAGGGAAGGGTCGGGCCAAGGTAGTGCAGTTCTGCTTTAAAGCAGCTGTAACTCGAAACTATCAAAGTCCTATAATTGACAGAAAGTGTTTAAGATCAGATCAGGCAACTGAAACCATAAACGTGACTCACTACAACATCTTCCATAGAGTCATAGAATCCTAGGGCTGGAAGAGACCTCAGGAGGTCAAATTATCTATAGACAACAGAGATAATTAAAAGCTCTTTTTTGAGGGGGGGGGGAAGAGTATGCCGGGGGAGGACGGGAGGACAATAACCACTGAAATATTCAGCAGTTACATGTTTACACGCAGGCTTCACAGGAGCCACCTGTTCCCCCACACCTATGCTGCTACCTCTATCTCCCTGCCTCTCTCCTGTGAGCACTGACTCCCACCTGCTTCCCACTTCACCATGCTGCTACCTCTGATACAGACGCAGCAGCATGAGGAGAGGACCTTGCATGTAACTGTGAAAGTTAATGACTCAGGCACATAGTATACACGTTTAAATGGTTAATCAAACATATCCTTAACAGCCAACAAAGCAGATTAGCCCTATAGGTTGCAACGTAAATGAGTTGCAACATATGGCTTCCCGTTTGTCATGTTCCACATGGACAGGGCCCACTTGAACCTGCTGCGAGAAAGGCGAAAAACCCCAACTACACCTGAGTCAATATGGTGAAAAGGAAAAAATCCTTCATATCCCCCCTCAATGGGGTTGCTAGTATAATGCCCACTGCAGACACAGCCAATAACCTAGAATATTTACCACCAAAATGGGGAGGTAGCGTGAGTACTGTCAAACTTGCTCCTTGAATCAGAAGGGAGGGTCCTAACACAGGTTGATCTTTTAAACCCTCTCATTCCTAGTCCCTTCTCCAGCAATTTTACATTCTCTCTCCCTCAAGCCATCAGGAATTTCTCTCTTCTTCTGGCCAGCCCAACAACCAACCCCCTAGCTTAAAATGAAAGGTGGTGATTATCAATGCTTTGGATGCAGAGTTCCACAAGTGGCCTATGCAGTTAAGTACAACCTTTAGATTCACCAAGGGTTTTTTCTCAAATGGATATAAATATAATTATCTATAATCTCAATAGGCATTTTTATAAAACAAATTTGGAGTGAAACTGAATTACCAATATCCAATGGCTTATAGGAAATAAATTAGTAACTTTGCTCCAGTTTTTAGTGGAACTGAGTACATTTGATAAAAACCATCGCCATAGTTGGCACCCTTTACTTATTTTCTTCACTTAGGTGGATAACAAATAAGAGACTGATCTACCCTACAACCTTCAACTTTACATATTTATCTTTCAGCTCACATTAAAACAGCTCTTGGAATGTGTTAATCTATATGTGAGAAAGATTTGAATAGATTCAAACCCATAACAAAACAATTAAACTGCATGGTAAACTAGGAAGACTTTTGTAAGTTATTCTGTAAACAAGCTATGCATATATGGTTTTTGAACATTTTTAGCACCGGCCAAGCAAGAATGAACTGTTTTTTGAGAGTAAATCCACCACAATGATAAGCTCTGTACTGGGAAGAAGGCTGCAAAAGAAGGACTGTTCATTGGTAATCAGCCAGGTTGCATGTATAGTAATTGAATATAGATTAGAGGAGTTCTGAAGATTTTTTTTTAGATCTAGCTATAACTATGAATTAATAAGTTTCACACATATACCAGGTCCCATTTCACCACTACAGGTGATAAATGGGAAAATGAGGGAGGAATCACGACTGTCCTGTCCTTTGAAGCACAGGGCAAAGATCCAGTCCAGATCTTGCATTCATGGAGTATAAGAGCACCTACCAAGTAATCCACTCTGATACACATTTTAATAAGAATGCTCTTTCAAAATAAAAGGGGCTAATATGGTTTGAAAGAACTGAGTAGATCTGAGCCTTGGAGGCATCTTGGGGGCACAGCATGGTGGGATTATAAATACCCGATTTTTTGAAAAATAAGGATTCTTCATTTTTGGCATTGTCCATCTGACCATTCCAAGGGATGAACATTTTACCCAAAGGAATTTATCATATGTTAAAGTTTATGCCTTAATATTTATTCACCAGCAGTCTGCATACATTTCTGCTGATTAACCACAGAAATCTGAATTCAGCAAATAATGAGTCTCCTATTCAAATGAGTTCATAAACATCAGAAACTCCACAAGGAAGCAGCTGAATTTAGGACTCATACTGTTAGACTGTGGTGAGCTATACATGTGTAATGAAGAAAACTAACATATAAAGAGGATATTAATAAGAGTAATACATTCACTGAAGCATCAACAATAAGAAAGCCACAGTACGCATTGTTGGCAATTCTGAAATGTTTAATAATTATCCAACAGAGTGAGTCAGAGCACATGGTACAAGGGATACCCCTCATTTAGAATGCAGAAAACATTCTTTGATTCTTGACTGAACTATGGATGTTAAAGAATAGTCAACTATCTGATAAGCAAATGACTAGGTCGCTCCCTCTCCCCCCCCCCCCCCCATCTTTGCTGCTTCTATCAGATACTTCAAAGCGACAGCACTGCCTAGAGCCCAGGATCAGCTGGGCATTCTCAAACTGACCCCAGGTTCCATGTGCCACTTCCGCACAACCCGGAGTCAGCTGGGACTCCTCAGCTGATTCCAGGTTTTGAGGAAATGCCATGTGGAGCCCAGGATCAGCTGGGGAGTCCAGAGCTGACCCCGAGCTCCATGCAGGCACTTCTGCTTTGAAATGCACAAGAGCACCTGCTGGGGACTCTTGTACATTTCCATGCTGGCACCCAACGTGGAGCCTGGGGTCATCAAAAAAGTGACTTATTAGTTTAGTTTGCACTTGGCAGTCTTGATTACTCTTCAGTAATCTGACATAGCCATGTCAGAGATCTCTGACTTGAAGTTGATGAACACACAGTTGAAACTGCAATTTCTTGGGGGCAGTCTTTTCTATCAGTCACATGGTTTTACTGTTGTGGTGGAGACAACTGTGTAGATCACATTGCATTGGTCCATAATATTTGGTTATAATCGCTAACAAATTTGGACATAATCATCTCCCTTTAGGAACATATAAGACATTGATCTTATTATTGTTCATTATGAGTTACACTTAATACATGAAAAACAATCCATTTTGCTTCACTGTCCAATTACTAGTTTTGTTGAATTAGCGTATATCTCAAAACAGAAGCTTTTTGGTCACTTCTGATCCAATTTAGCTGTATACCCATATACTTATTGTGTTAAACCCACATTTACATTAATAAATTTTTCTAAAATCCATGTTGCTTTGTGACATCTTCCTTTATATCTCAATACTTTGGCTTAGAGGGTATGGTATGGTGGTTCTTTCACTGTTAGATTACAGCACAGTCTAGCAGAATGTGCTGGATCTCAGCCTTATGAACTCTGAAGTATATGAATCACAACCTTGGTCTCGCTGCCTAATCTGTAAAAAAAAGTATTTTTTCTTAACTTTTCTGAAGCGGTCTTGGAGATCAGTTATAGGGTGTGTCTACACAGCAACATTATTTCAGAATAACTGACATTATTCCAAAATAACAAAGAGCACGTCTACACTATAAGCCTCTAACTTCAAAATAATGTCGAGCTGGAGGACATCTTACTCCTGTAACTCTCATTTCACGAGGAGTAAGGGAAGTCGAAGGAAGAGTGTTCTTCCTCCGGATTCCTGCTGTGTAGACAGAACCAAAACCCGAATTAAGCTATTTCGACTTCAGCTACACAACTGACGTAGCCGAAATTGGATAGCTTAATTCGATTTTAGCCGTGCTGTATAGACGTACCCACAATGTTTATATAGCAATTTGTAAATAAAACACTAAGTACTTAAATTACAATGTCTGGAGAAACAAGGGGTTGACTTGGTCTTTTACACCTTGTGTTTTTCACCAACCGACTGTTTAAAGTTTTAAATTCAGAATTAAAGTTCTAATATACACTAAGATTTTGGCAGCATAGTTATGTCAGTCAGTGTGAAAAATCATACCTATAACCAGTGCATTTTTTGTAAAAAAAAAAAAAAAAAAAAAAAAACGCGCTGGGGAGTAACCGGGGAGACACGGGAGGTCAGGGCTGAAAGTCCAAAATGTGGTTATGGCCCCTTTAATTGCTGCGTGTCCCAAGAAGGCTTCCGTCCGGTGAAGCACAAGTGCTCCCAGGGCTAGGGGAAAGCGGTAAGTGCTCCCAAAAAAAGGAACACTTTTTTTATGTATAGTTGGTCACCTGACTCAACAACAGGGGTTGGCTGAAGTGCCCCTCCCTCCTGTCACTGTGAGCAAGGGCTGTTACAGCTAGACTGAAGCACCTCTGCTTGTGGCATGCTGAGACAGGCCCACTGCGGATGGGGCTCTTGTGGCTGGGCAGAAGCACCCCTCGCCCACATCTGGCACCACAGAGCTGGAGCAGCTCCTCGCCCACATCTGGCACCACAGTGGGTGGTAGGCTGCTCCAGCTTCCACCAATTAACCCTTCAGATCCCTAAGGCTATGTCTAAACTACATTCCCTCTTTCAAAAGAGGAATGTAAATGAGGCCAGTCGAAAATTCAAATGAAGTGTGGATTTACAAATTTCACACTTCATTTGCATAATCACCTGAGAGCACTTTTTTGAAAAAGGGTTTTTTGAAAAAGAAACCACAGTCCAGAAGGCGTTCTTTTGGGGAAAAAATCCTTTCGAAAGAACCCTTTCAAAAAAGGGTTCTACTCCCCCCCCCCCCAAAAGAGCCCCGTCTAGACTGCGGTTTCTTTTTTGAAAAACCTTTTTCGAAAAAGCGCTCCTGCGATTATGCAAATGAAACGTGAGATTTGTAAAACTGTGCTTCATTTGAATTTTCAATCGGCTTCATTTATATTCCTTTTTCGAAAGAGGAATGTAGTTTAGACGTGCCCTAATAGCTAGGCCACCAAAAGCCTTACTGTAAATATAGTTACATCCTCAAAACATTCATTTTGCTCTTTATCTTATTTCATTGGGGGAACAGATAATAAGCTATGCCAGCAAAAGAACTCTTGCCAATATAAAAAACTGTATCTACACCAGGAGTGCTTGTCTATACACCAGCAAACCCTTCGTAGTATAAGCAAGGCCTAAGGCAGGGGTGGGGAACCTAAGGCCCGGGGACGAAATGTAGCCCCCGGAATGCCTGGATCTGGCCCCCAAGTCTCAGAGTTAACCCCACCAGCATCGGAAAGCCAACGCTGGCTCTCTAGCCTGCCCCCCGCTCCCTCACAGGGCTGGAGCACACAACCTAGGCTCTAGTGTGCAGGGTGAACGTGGGGAGTGTCTTTCTGCTTCTCAGTTGGGGGCCACTTCACTTTTGTGTGTGGGTGGGTGTTTTGTTTTGTTTCTTGCTTCTCACTTGTGTGCAGTCCCCAGCTGACTTTTCTGTTGGTCAACAGTCCCCCAAACCAAAAAAGGTTCCCTACCCCTGGCATAAGGCTTCATACCTTGAATACGAACTGATTTTCAGTGACTAGTGCACATGCCTACTACGGATGTGAACATGTACCCATCCATGTACACTGTTATACGTAGCCCCTCCCCTGTGCTGCTGTATCTGGAGGTGCATACTGGCTCTTGCAGAGCCGCTTCATCCCCTTTCCTCCTGTGCTGCTGCTTCTGTTTTAAAAAAAAGTTAAATTGTTTCCCTCCAAATATCTTTTCGCAGTTCTGTTTGATGTTAAAAGCATATTGTTAAAATTTGTAAAGGTGAACTTTAGAAAAATAAAAATAAAGAATAAGACTAAAAAAATATTGCTCAACACAAAATTCAAGCCTCTCTGCCATTTTGGATTTATGCATTATTACACAGCTAGTTGCCAGAAGATCACACAAATGATGAGTATTACTTAGAAATTCTGCCTGTAATTTTACAGCACCCTGATTATATAATCTTCAGGACTTGCTGTGCATTTACACAGTATGCTTGTAAATCTCCAAGCCAAATTTGGAGGTGATAACAGATGTCCTAATCTAGGACATCAGAGTGGAACCTCATTGCACCTCTCAGAAATCTGCCAACGTAAACGTATGGGCAGCTTCAGATTACTACATCAGATTGGTACAAGTCTGAGGAAAGTGAAAGCTCCTTCAATTGAGAGAGAAACAATTCAGAACTACCCAAAGAAAAACAAAACAGACCATATATTCTGATTCAATTACCCATACCCTTTTCACTTTGCTTTCGAAAGTATTTTCCATCCCTGAAGCACGAGTGACAGCAAGAAACAAAGAAATGAACACTTTCAATAACCTCTGTTCTGTCTACCAAATAATGAGATGATACACTGACCAACTCACTATTTTCTTGTTCATGGATTCCTGGTAGTTTACTTTTGAGATAATAGTCTGCTTTCCAAGAGAAGTAATGTATGAAAACTTAATTATTCCTCCTTCCCCTGCGATGTTCTAAAAGGAAAGCAGCTTACATTTCTGAAGATAGGGCTGTAAATGATGAAAAGTGGAATACCCCCTTTACTTACCATGTACATTAGAATGTCTCTAATCATCACCATTGCTGTCTGATGATCATTCCATGCTTGGTTTAATGTTTGAAGAAAGTTGTTATTCAATGAATTTAACACATCTTCTCGCACCTGTAACAAAATAGGAAGATAATGACATACTACCAAAATTCGTTTTGTCATTACATGTTGAATCTCCCTGATCTGGCACCCTTGGGGCCTCAACAGTCCTGAACCAGGGAGTTTGCTGGATCAGGGAAGGTCAAGCCTCCCCTTCCAACTATCTATCCCGTCCCTAGGGTGCCAACCTGGCCATTGGGCTGGGGCTCCGCTCCTCGCTGCCACTGTGCTCTCCACCACACAAGCCCCACTGCAGACAGCCTGACTGGGCTACCCTCCTGACCCTTGACAGCCAGAGTTCTCTGGTCCAGAAATATTCATGGCCCTGCTGGACCACAGATGTTGCTGGACCAGATGGTCCTGGCTTTTAGAAAGTTCTGCTTAAAGTCTGAAGCCTGCTACTACATACATATTTGCTGTGCTACTATGGCAAGAGTGTCAACTACTACAGGCTTGAATTTCCTAAATGTTGACCAACAGCTCCCATTCAAATTCAACTGAAATTGGAGGTGCTCAACATTTTTTTTTTTAAACTTGGGGACACCTGGGGCAGAGCAGCTGGAGTGCTGCTGGGTTGGTCCAGTAGAGCCGCTCCTCGGCACTGTGAGACCAATCCGGCAGCCCCCCAGCTGCTCTGCCCCAGGCGTCCTGATTCAGCCGCTGCTGAAACTGACCAGCGGCTGACTCCAGGAAGCCAGGGGCAGAGCAGCTCTGCCTTGGGCTTCCTGGAGTCAGCCGCTGATGAGTATCAGCAGCGGCTGACTTAAGGACACCTGGGGCAGAGCAGCTGGGGTGCTGCCGGGTTGGTCCAGTAGCGCCGAGGAGCGGCACTGCGGGACCAACCCGGCAGCACTCCAGCTGCTCTGATCCAGGCGTCCCCAAGAGCAGCTGGGGTGCTGCCAGGTTGGTCTCGCCACGCCAAGGGTCTGTTACCAGACCAATCCGGCAGCACGCCAGCTGCTCTGCCCTAGGTGTCCCCGATTCAGCCGCTGCTGAAACTGACCAACAGCGGCTGAATCAGGGACGTCTGGGGAAGAGCAGGACTATCGGAAGGGGGAGCTATGAGGGGTCTGGGGTGGGGGGATACATCCCTCCCACCCCACATCCCTCCCACCCCACACCCCTTATAGTCCCTCCTTCCAATAGTCCAGCATATCTGATAATCCGGCACCCCCTGGATCCTAAAGGTGCCAGATTATCGGAAGTTTACTGTATTATTACTTTGCTTGCCTAATATACAGTGTTAAATTAATACATTTAACAAGAGTACATGAATACTCTTGGAGATTTTAATTCATTTTGTCCTGGTGACATTCACTACATGTACTTTAAATAAAAAGCATTGTTTCATTTGTGAAAAAGATTAATCTTTAAGACAAACAAAAAGCACACAGGCACATACGTTTTGGACTAATCATACAAATATTAAACAGCTAGGAAGAGGAAGATATACTAGTCACAGATACGAAGGAAAGGATTAGCTAATACTGCAAGAGTATTAGCTGCATATAGCCGGTACAGTACCTTTGTAAGGAAAGGGTAAATCAAAATGAAAACAAGACTTCTATGAAATGAATTAATATTATGACTCCTACTGCATAACAATTCAAAACAATAAATACACTGTAAAGTGCTACAATCAGAAGTGAGTTTAGGTGGGTCACTGTACATGGAAAAGTTTAAAAAGTAAGGGATAGTCCGAGAAATTGGCTACAAAAGAAGAATTTTTAAAAGAAGCATTCATCTAGTAAGACAGATTCCTCCAGATTGTAGCTGTGCAGTCACTAATAACAGAACTCCAGCAGAGAGAAAGGATTAGGGAGCTGGTAGGCAGAAATGTATAGTAAAGAAGTTAAGAATGACAAATTTTATGAACAAATTCCCAACTATGATCAGTGTTCCCTGTAAGCTGTGTGCTTTTGCAGCCACTCAGGAGAAATTCTAGTGCCCCCCAGCTGATTAGCAGAGAGTCCACACATGTGTTTTGTGTTTCTATTAGTGGTGCACATTCACATATGCCTCAGTGTACAGGAAAAAAGTTATTCTAGAGGGAACATTGCCTATGATATTAATTCATTTTTAACCATAAATTCTGTTTGTCTATGGTTGCACTCAAGCTTACCCAGTCAAACAAGACTAGCCAATCTTAGGTTCCAATTCTCATGAGCTACCAACTGTGTTGCAATGTTTGAATGTTTAAATAATAATTAATTATTGGAATGTTAGTAATGACTCAGTTTATTTATACAGTTTTGCAAAACATTTACTTTCATAAAGCATGTTGTTCCATAACCCTGCTTTCTTCTCTTCCAGGTCTTGCTGTGCACTTTCTTCCCATTACTTCTTTCCTATGATCTGCCAGAATTCCTCCTTCCACCACCACTAGGAGGAAAGCTAACAAGAGCTGGAGATGGTCCAGAACACCTTAACCACTGACTAGGAATTAACTGCATTCCTAGAATCTATACACAGCCTCGGGCAGAAATCATGAGAAAAGCTTAATCATAAAAGAGTGATGATTAAAATAAGGTCAATACAAACTGAAAGAAAAATTGATGCTTGTTTAAAAGCAGCTAGAATTCCAACTTTAAGTCTACAAAGTGGATAATTCAGTGAATGTTATAAAACAATATAAGCATTTCTTAGAACATCTACAGGTTACACCTCTATAAACTGGAACTCTCTCATCCGGCAACACCCTTGGTCTGTCAGGACCACAGATGTTCCAGGATCAGAGAGTCCCAGCACACTGTGGAGAAATGGGGGAGCAGGAGCCTGATGCGAAGCAAGGTGGGGGTAGGGAAGCCCAGTGCTTGTCTCAGCTGGGCTGCAAAAGGGTAAGGGGGACCGGAAGCCCCGTGTATGACTCACTTGGGCTGCCCACTGCAGTTGGGAATCCTGGTGGGAGGGGCAGCACAGAGGGTGGGGCCTATAACAACAGGGCCAGAAATGACCTCCCCTAGTCCGGCAAAATCCAACCAATCAGATCCCGGGGGTGCTGGACCAGGGAGAATCAACTTGTAATAACCACCATTTCATGTAACAGCAACACTTTGTTAGAAAGTAAATATAATTAAAAATAGAAGCTAAGCCTGTGAAGTGAGAAACAGAAGAGACAAACTGTTACAAAAATGAGGATTTTCTATTTGTAAATTTTGTACATGTGTTTAGGAAGGTAGTGAAGGGTGAATTTTCTTAAAAGTTTTGTACTTCTACAGAGCTGCAGTTCCAGGATCTGTTAACCTGAACATCTGTTAACATATGATTGGATTTTCTAATTATACAGGAGTTGCAAGGTTTGGGACAGTGAGAAGTGGGAGGGGATGAAATCTGTTCTATTTCAGATCTCTGTAATCACAAGGGCAGTGTGAATAATTCAATTACTCAAAAATTCACAGTGTCTAATTAAGGCTATTTAGAGTTTGCTCTCTTATTAAGGCTCTGGTACTTAGATTGGAAAAAGTTTTAAGTAAAACTGTCAATCTCCTGCTTTTAGCAGTAGCAATAAATGTTATGGGACTATAAAAGAGAAAAACAAAACCATCTAATGCTGTTGTGTTCCAATAACAATCCAGTTCCATACAGAATATGCTGAAAGTCACCATACAGCACAATTTCCCTTCAATTTATCATCACTTACAGTTTAATTGAAATTACTAAACAAAAGAGCAGTAGATGTCTTTGTTTCTCAGTTTCAGAGTCCCATAACACGTATCTCCACATGGGACTGTTTTAACATTCTTGGTCATCCAGAAGCCTGCCAGCTCCTGGTCTAACTGCCTAGGCAAAGTAGAGCCTCAAAGGGTAGATGTGTTAATAGGCGATGGCTGGTGGTGTTATGTTATTTTCCTTGTTAGGCCCGTCTTGAAAAAGCAGATTCCTGGGTACTCGTCTGGCTCTGTCAATTTGTTTCTTCACTTCCCCCAGTGGTATTTAAGTTTCAAAAATGCCCTATAAAGATCTTTTAGGTGTTTGTCTCTGTCTGTGGGACTAGAGCAAATCCGGTTGTATCTTAGGGCCTGGCTATAAACAATGGATTGTGTGATGTGCCCTGGATGAAATCAAGAGACACATAGGTATGAATAACAGTCAGTAGGTTTCCATATAGAATGACAGTAATGTGTCCATCATTTAATTGTACTGAAGTGTCAAGAAAGTGGATCTCATGTGGACTGGTCCAGACTGAGGTTGATGGTGGAATGGAAGTTGTTAAAATCCCTGTGGAATTCTTCAAGAATCTCCTTCCCAGGGGGCCAACATGATGATGATGTTGTCAATATAGCGTAAACAGAGGAAGCGTTCTAGTGGACGAGAGCTGAGGAAATGCTGTTTGAGGCCAGCCATAAAAATGTTGGCATATTCTGGGGTTACGCAGGTTCTCATAGCAGTGCTGCTGACTTGAAGGTATATATTGTCCCCAAATTGGAAATAGCTGTGAGTGAGGACAAAATCACATAGCTTAGTCACCAGGTGTGCTGTGGCATCATCAGGGATCATGTTCCTGACAGCTAATAATCCATCATAATCTGAGGTGTCTCAAAGATAGCTAGATGTGCTGATAGCGTAGGGACTGAGGAGAGAGTCAACATAACTGGATAATCCTGCTGTAAGTGTGCTGCTTGTAAATGTGCTGATGCCTGAGATGATGGGATGTCCGGGATTTCCAGGTTTATGGATTTTGGATAGCAGATAGAATACTCCAGGTTGAAGCATTGAGGATGTATTTGTATAGATTTCATCTTGAGTTGTAGGAGGGAGTTTCATGAGCAGATGGTGTAGTTTCTTTTGGTATTACTCAGCTGGATCAGAGGGAAGAGCCTTGTATAATGTGGTGTTGGTGAGTTGTCTGGCAGCCTCCTGTTCGTAATCTGCCCTGTTCATGATGACTACAACATCTCCTTTGTCAGCCTCTTAATGATAATGTTAGAGTTGGAGGCTGTGGATAGTATTGCATTCTCCATGGCTGAGATTATGTGTCACAATGTTGTTTGTTAACATCAGTCTGTGCACGTTTGTGGAAGCAATCAATGTAGAAGTCCAGACTCCTGTTATGACCATTAGGAGGGGTCCACATAGAGGTGTAGGTAGGGAGGATCCTGTGGTGTAGTGTGATGTTCGGTGGCGTGTTAGAAATATTCCTTCAAACAGAGGAGGCAAAAAAAAGCTTCCAGGTCATTTGAGAACTGAATCACGTGTGTGGGGATGGTGGGGCAGAAGGAGAGTCCCAGAGATAGGACAGATTCTTCTTCTGGGCCAAGAGTGTGGTTGGATAGGTTGACAATGTTGTTAGGTGAGTTGAGGGTACTGGAGTTGTAGTATCCTGAGACATGTAGGAGTTACTACTCATTGTTAGACAAAGGACAGTGGATGAATCCATACAATACCCTTTACAACTGAGACAGAAGTCACTGCATGGCATCTTTAACTCTATGGTGAGTTTCACCTTGGATGCATATATGTCAGTGACCCTGCAACATGCAAACCATTCACACTCAACACCATAATAATATAGAATAAAGAACACTACTTGTTATTTCTTACATAACTAGCCAATTAGCCCATCATAAGACGGAATTTTCAGGTCTCTCCATGTTGGTCTTCTCTCCGGAGCCTTTGGTCTCTCGCTCCGTCTCTCTCTCTTCTCTCCCTCCTGCCTCTCACTCTCTCTCCGTTCTCCTCTGTCTCCGTCGGGGATGCATGCTTGTCCAGGCCCCCCCCGGGCGCGTACATCACCGTCCCGCCCCCCCTTTGCCTCCCACTGTAGCGCTCGGCTGACTTCTGCGCCACTCAGCTGGGCCACTGCGCGGGAGCAAGCAGTGCAAACGGCCTCCCTCTCTCTTCTCCTCCTACTGCCTCGCCCTCTCTCTCTCTCTCTCTCTTCTCCCCCTCCCGCCTCTCACTAAGTTTCTCTTCTCCTCCTCCTCCTCCTCCTGCATCTCTCTCTCTCTCGCTGTCCTCTGCCTCCTCTCCTCTCGGTTTCCTCCACTTTCCTCCTTTTGAATCCGGCACCCTTTCCTGACGTCAGGGACACACGCTCGTCCAGGCCCCGCCCCCTCTCTGTCCCCTCTGGGTGGTGCTGTTGCCTCCCGCCATGGCGCTCGGCCAACTTCTGCGCCGCTCAGCTGGCTGCATGGGGAGCACGTGGGGCCCAAACAGCAGCTTGCACCACTTGCTCCCGTGCAGCGGCCCAGCTAAGCGGCGCAGAAGTCAGCTGAGCACCACGGCAGGAGGCAACAGCGCTGTCCAGAGGGAACAGCCAGGGTTTCAGCATTACAGAGTGACAGACAATGGGCTACTATATATATGATAAATGATAATTAACCAACATCACCCAAAAGTAAGTTAACTTGCTGTCATCTGCAAACTAACAGATTAGAAATGCAGACATTTACGGCCTTTTATATTATTCACATACTAGAATTCACATTCTAGTATGCTCTACCCGCCGCTCGCGTCCTCCGCGGCTTTGCTCCACGTCTCCCTGGTCTGCTGGGGTGCGCGGCTTTTCTCGCCGCGGAGGACGCGGGCGGCATGACGCGGGCCCCCCCCAGCAGACCAGGCTTTTCGCGCGGACGCCTGGGGTAGAGCAGCTGGGGCGCTCCCGGGTTGGTCCCACAACGCCGCTCCTGGGCTTCCTGGAATCAGTCGTCGATCAGTTTCAGCAGCAGCTGACTTGGGAACACCTGGGGTAGAGCAGTTGGGGTGCTGCCGGGTTGGTCCCCGCAGCACCGAGGTGCGACGCTGTGGGGACCTACCAGGCAGCGCCCCAGCTGCTCTGTTCCAGGCGTTCAGATTCAGTCACTGTTGAAACTGATCAGCGTCTGATTCCAGGAAGCCCGGGGCAGAGCAGCTCTGCCTCGGGCTTCCTGTAGTCAGCCGCTGGTCAGTTTCAGCAGCGGCTGAATCTGGACGCCAGTTCCGACTTACATACAAATTCAACTTAAGAATAAACCTACAGTCCCTATCTTGTACGTAACCCCGGGACTGCCTGTAACTGCAAGTAGCTATTTTCAATCTCATTAACTACTCAATACACACAAAAAACTAGGGTTCCCCTGCCTACAACAATTCAGACCTATGTCATATATGAACTGTGTGAGTGGCATAGCTAGATAAAAGTATTAAAGTTAATATACCACCTGGTTTTAGGCGCTACCTGGTTTTATGTTTAATTTTATCCCATTTAAATTTTATACTTGTTACATTTTAATTTTTGTGCTAGTCTTCACAAGTGGCATTGGGGTCAGCAGGTGACAGGTCCAAATATTAATGATTGTAAATATATTGCAAAAATACATCACCTACTGGTGGTTTGTTTCTTGTTTGGTTTTGGGGCTTTTTTGTTTGTTAGGTTGGTTTTGCTTTTTAAAAAGTTATGTAACTTTTTCCTAAAAACTTTTTTTAACACAACTTTCAATAAGCAATTAAATATAGCAGAGCAAAAGTTCCTAACCACATAAGAAAAATAAACTTGCCCCCCAAACTGGTAACCACAAAAAATGTTTTCAAATAGCTGAGTAGCAGTTCACTAATCGCCAGTGTCTATTAACCACAATTTTGTTCCAATTTCAAATTATCAAAAAATTGAGGTCTTGCAGAAAAGAATGGAATTCCAATTCCAAAGCCATCTACTCAGTGGGGCTGCCGTAGATCCACAGACCCTGTAATCCCTCTGTCCAATGCAGTCTAGCTGATGAGCTGGCAGGAAACCAGGCAGGTTTCTCTAGGACTTCATCAAATCAAGACACAACGTTTTGATTTTGACAAATTAGCAAAAAAATTTCATCAGATTTATTCCAACCAGCCCTAGAATCCACCCTTTGTTCTTCGAATATGTAGATAAGCGACGACATGTGGCTAGAATTCATTCTAGTGAGTGTTTAAGTATATGCTTAAGGTTTAAAATGCTAACATAAGGAGGAGGATTGGAAGGAGCCAATGAAGATTTTTTTGTCATTACATTTTCAGTTGATGAAAATGCTGTTACACAGATAAAATTAATTAATTGTTTCATGTTCTTGCAACAAGTATATGAAAAAGATTTCTAATTTCAGAATTGAACCTATATCTACTACCTGTTCCTGAAATACTATTTTTTATTTCAGTTACTAAGATAGTTCCATTTCATACAATCAATTTTCTGGACATAACCACACTGTCACATCCTGAAGCTGGAAGTCAGAGATAAAGGAATACAGGAATTGGTTTTGAAATTGAAGACCTGGGGGGCGGGGGGCGAGGGAGGAGGAGACCCAAAGCCAACCAAGAAGACTTAGCATTCAATTGTTATTTTTCTGCACTTTTACTGGGAAGTCAACTTTTCATGTGAATGGTTTTAAGTATAGGGAAACTAGTTTGTGTACAAAAATTAGATATTTTGAAGAGTTTGTTTGTGATTTGTCTGTGGAAAATAAAGTCATACTTTGTGATTACCTATAGATACCAAACTTTGTAAACAATCCTGCCACTAAATGCACTACTTATGATACCAGAAAACAGCTGGGTGAAAAGTTTAAATAGTTATTTTTGGTTTTCATCAGAAAAAAGTCATGACTATTAGGATTAGAGTTCATAAAAAAGATTTGCCAACAAAATTAAAATTAAGTCACCTATTCAACTGTCATTTTAGTGCAAAGAAAATGTTTACTGTTATAAATCAAAAAATAATTCAAATTAGTTACAGAAAGAGTATTGGAAGCTTTGAGTGACTCAAATTTACTATGTATCATAATTATGCAATAAAAAGAAGAAAGTTTCAAGTTGAAATCCTACAAATTTAAAGCTGTTCTTTTACTTCCCTTATGCAAGCAATTAACAAATTCTATGACATATATTTAATTTCTTGAACTTTCCTATAATTGTAATCTATGCGAAATGACTTTTCCCGGTCAACAATGGGGCTCACCTATTAGTTTTCTATATTTGACCATTTTAAAACCAACTAATTTAAAAAGATTAAAATTCAGCAACTTTTTATGAAGGTATTTCAATTGTATATACAGACTCAAATATTGATAATTTTCAAATCACCTTTACACTTTTCTGTGAGCACAAGCACATGCCCATACAGGGGCCTTTTCATTACTTGTTTAAAATATGAATCTACCAGACATAAGTGAGTTTGTATAAAGCTCTCATAAGCACCAGATTAAAAAACTAATTGTATGAAAAAATATCAAGGTAAAAACGGTGTGTTTATACAGTTTATAGCTGCACTATAATACCTAAGCCCTACTCAACTTTTGCCATTTAGAGTCACTTGCAGTTATCACAACTGGCCCTTCCTAAACATGTATAGGTTTTTTGTTTCCTTTTTCAAAAACCACTCATATTAAGCAACATATAAATGATAAGCAGAAAAGATGGAACTGCCACAATAAAATTATTTTGACCTCTTATCTAACCAGGTGCACATCTGCACAGTAATCTTTCATTACTAAGGGCAAATCTACATGATGAGGTTAAGTCAACCTAAGTTACCAATTTCAGCTACACAAACAATGTAGCTTGAGTCAATGTAGCTTACGTCAAGTTACGGAGGTAACTACACAGTGCTGGGCTGACAGGAGAAACCAGAAAGAGAAATTTTCCTGTCAACTTACCTTACCTTATGAGGGAGGGCTGGAATTAACAGGAGAGTGATCTGTGATCCATTTAGCAGGTCTTCAATAGACCTAGTAAATCCCTCTGTAGCAAAAACAAGCTCCTAT
The DNA here is from genome assembly GCF_052426305.1 of Pelodiscus sinensis. Classification (NCBI taxonomy): domain Eukaryota; kingdom Metazoa; phylum Chordata; order Testudines; family Trionychidae; genus Pelodiscus; species Pelodiscus sinensis. The sequence goes on along the minus strand of NC_143061.1, from coordinate 39,213,726 downwards.
TGTAGACTGTAAACACCACTAAGCAGATGCTAATCCAGCAGAGGTGTTTACAGGCACATGGTTCTAAGTCTCAGACATTTACCACATCGTTACTAGTCTAGACAATTAATGTCCCTAAGATGTTAATATGATAAATAAAAGGACATATGTGCAAAATCTTTTAGTCACTTTACACTCAACCTGTCCTTGCAGTCACTTAGTGTAAGAAATATATACTGTATCTAAAGCATACTGTAGACTTAAGGGGTCTGGAGCACAGTTTTTAAGACTTCTTCACCTGAAATGACCACCAAAAATGGGAAGCAGTCCACTGATTACTGCACAGTTTGAGTGAAGTAAAGGCATGATATGCTATGATTCTACTAGAGGGCCTGGGTCACTACATATTATGGACATAGTGGGAAAACAGATTTTTTTCCAAGCTGCATCTTAGATTCTCTCACAATTTCTGGATCTCTTTAGAGTAATAAGTCTTATTTCAACTCTGAAAAAAGTCAAGTCAAACCTGGGCTTAGCTAACATGAGCTAGCTATACCAAATTTAAATGTGACTGCTTTTCCTCACAAGACAAAGCCACACAGATCCAGTCAGTGGTTTGGGGCAAGACGTGATGCCTACATCTTCTCTTCAGAATCAAAAGGATTGTTAATTTCAATTTTCGGCTAAATTAAATAGGTGTATTTTAAAAACTGAAATTTAAGGACTCAGACAGTTCAGGATGTTTTTTGTCAAATTGATTTTCTGCATTGAATGATACTCTCCTTATTCTTTCTACATAATATAATCCCAGCTCTGCTATGTTTCATTAGTTCATGAACAGCCCCCCATAACAAGCAAATTATTATTCTGGGATGTAGTTAGATCCTCAATTTAAAAAATGGGGTTACCAATATTAGTGAGTGAAACAGAGCTCATCCAAGAAAGCTACTCAATGCTGTCAAACAGCCACAAACTTGAATTCATAAGCATTTAAATTTGTATTTTTCATTATTCATTAGTAGTTTAAACAAACAGTACCTCTAATATGAGAATCTTATGCTCAACATTAGCCCTACACAGACGTGCACACAGGGTGTGCTGGGTGTGCCCAGGCACACCGTAATGTCTCAAAGGGCTGGCTGGCGGCTGCTGGAGGAGGAGGGGGATTTGTGACGGAACACCACAGCCCCGCACTTTAAATTCCCTGGCGCCGCGCACCGGCCATCTACGAACCACTACAGGGCCGAGGGAGTGCGTGTGTAGAGTGCTCAAACGCCGCGCAACAGGTGAGAGGGGAGATGCCCGAGCGTGGCACCTCGCGGCCCGGCTCCAGACTCAGCACGTGGTCTGGAGCCCCGGAAGCAGCTGGGGCCAGGGCTGCAGGGACTTCTGGGGTTCAACCACAGACTCCAGCCCTGGAAACTGGAAGGCAGAAGCCGAAGGTAAAGGTAAGGTAGGGGAGGAGAAGGGGAAAGATAGGGGGAAAAGGTGGGAGAGGAAGGGACTTGTGCTGAGGGCATGGGGGAAAGTCGGGAGAAGAAAGGGAAGGCACCAAGGGACAGGGTGGCGGAGGGAGACAAATGCCAGGGGGCCAAGTGGAGACAATGAGGAAAAGGGCAGGAGGGGACATGTCAGTGGGAGGGGGGACAGGGTAATGCTGGGAGAGGAGAGGGTAAGGGCATTGGGGATTAGGGGGAGGGAGGGAGGGAGGGAAGGCGGTGCTGGGAGAAGGCTTGAAAGAAGGGGTGGGCATGAGGAAGGCGGGGATGGAGCAAGGTATGTGTGAGGGCACAGGGGCATGAGGGGAATGGGGCAGAGGATGGTGGGGGTGGGCATCAGGGAAAAAGAGGGCAAAGGGAAGGCACCAGGAGGGTGCAGGGCCAAGGGAAGGTGTAGGTGCCAGGTGATTCTGGGGGTGAAGCAAAAGTTTGCATTTTTTAAGTAAAGTTTAGTTGTTAATTTAAAAAAAAAAGAAAGTTAAGTTTTAGTTTCTCTAGTTTGATGAATAAAAATAATGTCCTTTATGATTGAGTATTCAATAAATGACTGCCTTTAAAATAAAAATGCCATGGGTGCACACTCTAATGAAATGTGCTGCGCACGCCTATGGTCCTACACTGAGATTATATACAAGTAAAATGTAAAATATACACAAAGTTAAAAGCTGTGTAATATGGTAACCTTGTAACCACTGAAAATTTCAGTAGTTACATGCACTGCGGGCTCTGCAGTGTAAAGTTTAGAGCCCACAGTAGGGATATGAATGACTAGTCGACTAGTTGCTTTCCCCGCCACCGCTGCCTCTATCACAAAGAGGCAGCAGGGAGAAGGGGGGGATGAGGAGGGAGTGCTTCAAAGTGGCAGTGCCATGTGGAGCCTGGGGTCCAACCCTGGGCGCCGCATGGGGCTGCTGCTTTGTAACGCTATGGGGAGTTCAGGGCCAGTGGGGGACTGCTTGAGTCTCCCGCTGGCCATGTGCTCCCCGCAGCATTTTCACTTTTGAAGTGTAGCAACAGCCCTGGGGCTGTTGCTGCACTTCAAAGATGGAAGCACCTTTACTGACTAATCGACTAGTCAATGCAAATTGCATTGACTATTCAATTAGCCAAATCATAAAAATTTTACATCCCTAGCCCACGGGGAAATCTCCCTGGGAGCAGAGCTAGTGGCCCTGGCTTGCCCAACTTCAGGGGAGGAGCCTTTGCTGCCCTGCCACAGTGAAGCCGCCTCCCTGGAAGGCTGAGTGCAATCAACTGCATTAATCAATAAGCATCTCTTTATCAATTAAACAGTTTGTCATGTACACTCCAACATCCCAAGTAAAAACATTAGTTTTAAAGCAATGTATCAAAATTTGGATTTTTGTCACAAGTCACACATATATGGTGTTCATCTTACATACCAATAAGGAGGATACGGACTTAAATTTCATTTAATTACATACCTTGTTTATGAGATGCTCAGTGACAACTTCTCTTAGTCCGGTGTACAATTTTTCTCCATGTTTATGTAACACCATGGTATATGCATTCCTATACAGTTCCTCAAAGCTGAGACCACTGTTGTTCTTACGCTGGATCTCTTGGATTGCATTTTTCAGGAGATCCCAAATGCTGTTTACATATTTCTCATCCATGGTCATCTGCAATATTGAAGAAAAGAGATTAATATTTTGCTGAATTAAGAACGGTCTCTCCCAGAAAATTAGCTAGAAACCACTAGAATTTGAAAACAGCAGTGATGGCTTCTGTTTTCTGATTCAAAACATATGGCATTTATTAGCATCTCAGAACAACAGATTTGGTAAGATTCATAAGGATGAACTCCATTAGGTCAAAGACAGCATTTGCTACGATTTTTCAAGTCAATGGCATTGCTTGTATTTTTGAAGGAAAAAGGTCTTTAAAACAAAAACAAAAACAAAACAAACAGTTTTCATAGAATTCAACCCTGATTTCACAGGAAGAAAATTCTTGTTTTCCCCCTAAACATAACCACCAATCTCTTGTTTTGACCCATGCTAACAAACACCCAGTCAAATTTTAGGTCATAGTATAAACCCCACCTGTTTAATTAAGATTTTAATTGACATACATCATAAAAAGGTACAGGTTTCACATGTGACAAATAAGAAGCAGTGATTTTACTGAAGTGATCCAAAGAAGTTGTTTCTAAACATGAGTAATCCAGTGACAGCTTAGAGACTAACAAAAACATATATAGTATCATGGGCTTTTGTAGGCAAAACCCATGTCTTCAGGTGACCTTGAGTGGAAAAAAAGGAGGGGGAATGCTCAGAATTTATGACAGAAAAAGAAGGGAGAGGGGAAAAAAGTAGTACCAGTGCTGAGGAGTCAAACTGAATGGGCTGGAAGTGCACTATACTTACGTTTTTGATGGCAATGATGTGTTAAATGTAAAGAAAGCTAGTTTTATAATGGGCCATCCAGTAAATGTCTTTGTTCAGGCCCAGGGAAACAGTGTCAAATTTGCTAATGAAAGTCAGTTCTGCACTCTCTCTCTCTGTAGTTGGCTTGTGAAATTCTTTTGCAGAATAATGGCAACTTTTAAATCCATGACTGAGTGCCCAAGTAGGTTAAAATGTTCCGATACAGGTTTGTGTGCGTTACCATTTCTGATATCTGATTTGTGACTACTTATTCTTTGCAGCAGAAACTGTCCAGTTTGGCTAATATACATGCCAGAGGGGCATTGCTGACACTTGATGGCATAGATCACATTAGAGGATGAGCAGTTATATAAGCCCCTGATGTTGTGGCTTACGTGGTCAGGCTCTGTGATGGTGCTGCTTGTATAGATGTGTGGACAGAGTTGGTAATGGGGTTCATTGCAGGGGTAGGTTCCTGGATGTATATGTCTGAGATGTGATGTGCGGCTGCTGGAAAGAATTTGCTTCAGCTTATGGGGTTGTCTGTAGGCAAGGACTGGCCTGTCTCCCAAGGCTTGTGAGTATGAAGGACTGTTTTCCAGGATAGGTTGTAGATGGTCAATGATGCACTGGAGGGCTTTAAGCTGGGGACTGTAGGTCAGTGGTTCCTAACCTTTTTATGCCAGGGACCAGTCAAACCCAAAGTTTCAGCAGACCTGTAACATGTTATTTGAATATCTGCATATTCCTTATGTAAATAAGAAATATGAAAATATATAAATACATTACTTGGCCACCTAGCCTCAACCCAGCCCCTTGCTCCCCAGTGCCTAACATCCTTTGACCCCTACCCTTACGCCCCATGCGCTTTGACCCTTTAACCTCTTCCCCCTATAGCCCATGACAGCATCCTCTTGCCTTGTGACCCCACCACACCCTCACTCAACACCCCTTTGCTCCCCCTACCCCAACACTCCCCAGAGTGAGGCTGCCTCTAGGAAGTGTGCCTGATACTGCCACGCAGACAGGAGAGCAGCCGTTGGTAGCACATACGCTCTCTCCTCCTTTGCGCCCCCTCCTTCCCCAAGCGCTTCTTGTGCCCCCATGGGTTAAGAGGAAGAAGCGTGGAGCCCCAGCCGGGCCATCATTACCAAGGGAGGGAGGGAGGGAGGGAGGAAAGCGCCTCTTCCTGCTGCCACCTCAGCTCCAGCACTGCTGCTGGCAAAAGTGGCCATGTGGGCAGAGTGCAGAGCCCCGTCTGAGATGCTATTATCAAGAGGAAAGGAGGGAGCGAGGCACCTCCTCCTCCTGCCGCCGCCTCAGTCCTAGTGCCACCACTGGCAAAAATGGCCTCACGGGCAGGGGGGAGCAGCTGTTGGCAGTGCAGGCACTCCCGTCTCCTTTGCGGGCCCATGCGGCCCTGCTATTGTAGGGGATGACGATGGTGTACTTTCATTGTTGGACCGGTCTTGAAGAAGCAGACTTGTTTCTAATTTAGTATAACACACCTAGGGCAATAGTGGTGAGTGTTGAAGAAATACTTATTTATACGAACAAGTATTTAGAACAGATGAAGTACTTTTTTTGCAAACCACCATTAAATACGGTCAGCAATGCTACAGAACATGTAATCATTGCACAATTAGGAAATAGAGCTTTCATGATTTGCCAAAGGCTACAGAGTGAGTTAGCAGCAGAGCTGGTACTGATTCAGTCTTCTGTTCAAACTACACAGTACAATACATTTTAAATATTTTTGGTACAATGTTTATTTAAAGACTTCACTAAAATGACCAGAGGAGAGAGGGCAGCAAAGTTCTGTAGTTTAACTAAATAATAAAGACTGCAGTAGATGACTTCTGTCTTGAAGTTAGCATATGGTAAACTGGGTTGCAACTCAGTTTCCAGGAGCCATCAGTCCTATTAAAGGTGTAGGGATACTCTAATACTACCAAGTATTTTATTATTTTTTCTAGACAAAGTAATATCAAGAAAATATCTGGACCTCACTTCTACTCAGCAGTCCTTCCTGAAAAACATTGTGTAGTCAAGATGCCGAAGCCCTCCCGGCAATACCATCCATTCAGCCAGGCATTCACTTGCAGCATATGTCTGTCTCTGTCTGGTCCCCTAGCACTGAAGGGAAGGACAGATGAGAACACACACCTGTGCGCCAGCTCCTTCCCCTTACCCTGAGAACACTGCTGTCATTTCTGATCTACTCAGGGTCCTATCTCACAATCATATGGGATACAGGGCCAGATGGTGCTTGGCAATCACTCTGTACCTTGTCACATTGGTGCCCTGGCAGACAGCACACCTCTTGAGAGGCTATGTGAGGCCTGCAGTTAGATGTCTCTGCTCCCCTTAGAAATGAGTCACTGTACTTGTTTTGTTTTGTTTCCTTTCCTCTTGCGAAAGGTGGCCACACTCCTCCCAGCCTTGGAGGTATATGGCTTCTCCTCTTCCATCTTTGGGAGAAGATTCCTCCTTTTTCATTGATGAGGCAACATACTATTTTTCTCTATGTGAATGGTTAATTGATTTACCTTACTGAGTGATGCTTACTGATTACAGTTAAACAGTGGGGGCTGGAGAAGTTCCCTGCCTGCCATGGGGAGGGGGCTACTCCAGCCACAAAGGGCCTGCCACAAAAGGGGGTGCTCCAGCTCAGCCACAGCGGGTGGGAGGAGCCCTGCCTGCCTCCATTTAATTGGTTAACCAGTTAAACAATGTTTAACCAGTTAACCAATTAAATGGGATTTTATATCCCTACTCCTTATGGATGCTATGTTAGAAGTAGGGATGAATCACTGTCAGCTGCCAGGAGGAGGCAGTTTCCTCACTGTGAAGGAGACTGTTCCTCCTGCCCTAGGTGTACTGAAATCTTCTCCAGCTGAACTGACTCCTTAATCTTGGAGGTGTCCACATGTAAGAGAGAACAAGTAATTTCTTTTAAGAGAGAACAATATTTGGCAAGTGCAGCTGGAGAGAGAGCAGAAGAAAGCGAACTTTTAAAATGAGGTTTCTTCTTTAGCTTTTCATGAGATGAGGGAATGATCTGGAGCCACAAAAAAGTCTTAAAGGCCAAACTTAGGCTGCTAGGTAAGAGATTAAATCCAGGATCTCCTGGTAGCATTATCCAAAATGCTTCCTAGTTCACATGCAGCGCCAGGCAGGCAAAGCTGCACGGTTTCAATGTGTAGATGACACAACTGTATAGGAAGGAGAAGATTCAGATTTAATAGGAACTGGGAAAGTATTGTGAAAGGGGGAGCCTATACAGGAAGGATAGGCTCCAACTAAACCAAAATGGAACCAGATTTCTGGCATTTAAAATTGAAAAAGGCTGCAGAGCAGTTTTTAAACTAAGTACTGGGTGAAAGCTGACAGGTATGGATCAGACAGAGCCATCTCTTAGGAGAGGGTCTATAATTAGAGATTCTCTATATGCTAATAAAGAAGAGAGGCTGGAAGATGATAAAATACAGGTAAAATCTGATGAGAAACAGTCAAATGAAAAAGAGTCTCATTCACTCACATCAGTGGCAGACAGGTGAAAAGTTTAAGTGTTTATATATATGAACCCCAGAAGTCCAAATAAGGTAGGTTAACCAGAGTGCCTTGAATTAAACAAAAAAAAAAAAATCAATAAAATAGGAATCACAGAAACTTGGTGAAATTAGGGTAATCAATGGGACACAGTAATACCACCATACAAAATACAGCAGAAGGACAGAACAGGTCATGCCAGTGGGGGAGTGGCACTACGTGTGAAAGAAAGTGTAGAATCAAATGAAATAAAAATCTTTAATAAACCAAACGGTATCACAGAATGTCTATGGATATTCATTCCATGTTATAAGAATAAAAATATAGAATTAGGGATGCGAACGGGTAACCGGTTACTGGGTGATACTTACTGGCTACACTAGTTAACCAGTGCTCAAGAGCAGACCCCTCCCCCCACTTGCAGTAGTGGGACTGGGAGCCAGTGGCAGCCCCAGGACTAGGTCCAGGGGCCTCCTGCTGGCAGTAGTGGCAGCCCCAGGACTGAGAGAACTCCTGCTGGCAGTGGTGGCAGCAGCAACAGCCCTGAGACTGGGATCCCACTTAATTGGTTAAAAAGTTAAACATTTGGTTAACATAATGTATAACTGGTTAACGGATTAATTGGGATTTTACATCCCTAGAGGAATGTATCACCAACCACCTCGCAGGATGGTAACAGTGACTGAAGTGCTAAAGCAGATTTGAGAGGCTATAAGAATCCCACACTGACTGGATACATGTCACCTCAGGACAGGATGTAGAGATCAAGTTCCTTGACACCATCAATGACTGCAGCATCTTGGAGCAGCCTGATTCTGGAACCCACACGTAGAGAGGCAATTTTTGATTTAGTCCTAGGGGGAACGCAGCACCACGTCCAAGAGGTGAATACAGCCGCTCCCTGAGATACGACCACCTCCACTTACAACCATCCGCACTTATGACCAAAGCTGTCGTAAATGTGGATCCGAGTTACAAACAGCGAGCCGTGCTTATGAACAGCATGGTTGCCATGTAACTCTATGGGATCCGAGTTATGAACACTTCGAGTTACGGACCACGTGTTGGTCCATAACTTGTTCATAACTCAAGGAGCGACTATATAGTGATGAATATAGCTGGACTACTTGGAAACAGTGATCATAATATAAATAAATGTAACATCCTTGTGGAGGGAAAAACAACAGAGCAGTTCAACACTGTTGAATTTAATTCCAAAGGGTGAACTACACAAAAAATGAGAAAAGAAAAAAAAAGTACAGAAATTCCCATAAGCTGTATGGAAACTTAGAGACACCATTATAGAGGCTCAATTTAAATATATATCCCAAATTTAAAAACACGGTAAGAACTAAAAAAAGTGCCATGATGGCTTGGCTTAACCAAGTAAAAGAAACAGTGGGAGACAAAAAAGCATCATTTAAAAAGTGGCAGTTAAATCCTAGTTTGGAGAACGGAAAAGAGCATAAACTCTGGGAAATTAAGTGTAAAAATATCATTAGGAAGGTCAAAAAAGAATGTGAACAATTAGCCAAAAACTCAAAAAGCTGTAGCCAAAAAAAAAAAAAAAAAAAAAAAAAAAAAGTACATCAGAAGCAGGAACCTCTCTAAATAATCTGTGGGGCCACTGGACGATAAGATGATAAAGGAGAACTCAAGGATGATAAAGCCATGAGACCAATATGGCAGTGCACAGGCAACCCAGGAAATTTTTGGAGAATGTTGGGGATAACTTCTTGGTACAAGTGCTGAAGGATCTGACCAGGGACCATGCACAGCTTGACCTTCTGCTCACAAACAGGGAGGAACTAATAGGGGAAGTAGAGGTGGGTGACAAACTCGGAAGCAGTGATCATGAGATGGTAGATTTCAGGATCCTGACCAAAAGAATAAAAGAGTAGTAAAATACACACCCTGGACTTTAGAAAAGCAGACTTTGACTCCCTCAGAGACCTGATGAGCAGAATCCCCTGGGATGCTAACATGAAAGGGAAAGGAGTCCAGGAGAGCTGGCAGTATTTTAAAGAAGGGGGGGAGGGGCGGGAGGGAGATATTTGGTAGCAGCCTTCAACTACCTGAAGGAGTTTTCAGGATTGACATGACAGAAAGAGAAGCAGTAGTCTCAAGTTGCAGTGGGGAAGGTCTAGGTTAAATATTAGGAAAAAACTATTTCAGTTGGAAGGTGGTAAAGCACTGGAATGGGTTACCTAGGTAGGTGGTGGTGGAATCTCCATCCCTAAAGCTTTTTAAGACCTGGACTGATGCTGCCCTGGCTGGGATGAATTTATTGAGATTTGTCCTGCTTTTAGCAGGGGAGTGTACTCAATGACCTCCTGAGGTCTCTTCCAATGCTATGATTCCATCACCATCTTCAAAATGTTAATATTATATATTTTAGAAATGTGCGTCCATCTGACTGTCCGTCCTTCAGTGAGCCTGTTTGTTCAAGAACTCCTCCTAAACAGTAACAGCTAGGACCATCTAATGTGATGCTCAGCTTCCTCTTATCATAACAAAGCAAAGTAAGGGGTTTGGTTTTGCCAGAAAAAAGAAGATGTACTTGGAATGGATTGCTTCTCATAATAACCAGACACAAAAGACAGACTCACCAAATCAAATACGGTCCTCAAAATTGACATAACTGAGTGAATACTGCAGGTGTAATCTTTTCCCCACCAGCCCAAGCACAGCCATTCTTTATTGGGCCAGTCCCCTCCAGCTGTAGCAGCTCTGTGCTGGGGCTGTGAGAGTGGGTGCTTAGCACCCCCAGACGCATCTGTTCCATACTATGGCCAGAAGAGGGGGCACCTCATCCCCAGGCTTGGCACCCAACCTAAAGCTGCCCAACAGCTCCCAGTGCCAGGGGACAGATGGTCTTTCCAGGGGACCCAACCAGCCTAACCTGGACCTGCCCCAGCCTGGGACACGCATCCCTTCCTTGCAGCTCCATCAGGCACAGCAGCAGCTATGGCGAGACTCTTCTCACCTGGCCCCAAGTTGCTGCAGTGAGAGGGCTGAGATAGTCCTCTCTCCCCAGGGCAGCCTGCCTACTGTACCTCAAATCCCCAGCTCCACCCCAGGACAATGATTTTAATTAAGCATGTACATTTTCATTTCCAAAAAACGAAAATTGAGTTAAGGACCAACCACCCACCCACCCCTACACACACAGTCTAGTGGCAATGAAGTAAACTTCAGAGAACTGAAGAAAAACAACAAAAGGGAAATTCCAAGCTATAGAAAACAACTTTACAAAGCTATCAAAGAATATTTGAAATATATTATCTTTTAATATTTTAATATTAAATATTTGATCTTTCAGTGTAGCTTCATATTCTGGGATTTCCATCAACAATTTGACTAGTCAATAAGAACTTCCACGTTCCACCTTTGATATGTACAAGAGCCCCAGGAGGAGTTCTTGTGCATTTCAAAGACTGAAAGGCTGTGTGGAGCCTGGGGCCAGGGGGGAACTCAGAGTCCTGAGCAGGCCCCAGGTTTTACCAGGTGTTTCAATCTTTGATATGCACAAGTACTCCCACTGGGGTTCTTGTACATTTCAAAGAGAAGGACTCCCCGCTGGCTCCGGGCTCCACACAGTGTTCCAACTTTAAAACATACAAGAGTCCCCACTGCACCTCTGCCCCCTCTCATGGACTTGGAGCTGGGGGGAATGCTTTTAAGCCAGCTCCCTCCGGCACCCTCCCTCCTCCCCCCCACCCCCGCTTTGCTGCCTCTTTAGGATAGAGGCAGCAAGGGGCGGGGGAGCAACTAGTCGACTAGCGTGTCGACTATCTGATAAGGTTTTGCTTATCGTATAGTCGACTAGTCAATTAGTCACTTATATCACTATTCTCCTTCAATTAATTATCTCTCAAGTAGCAGCAACACTGTTGGTACTCAATTTTTTTTTAAATGAATTGTAGGAAATGGGTTTGCTGAAGTTTTATCATGACAAATTAAGGGAACATTGTCTCCTGTTCAAACATCAAAAATAGTTTACTTGTTTTGCAGCAATTGTTTTCTAGCAAGCCAAAGCTTTCTAATAAAACTTAAACGACTATGTGTATTGCAGGAGTAAATAAGTCTCCTATACAGTATACACTCTTGCAAGAGTCCTTTAGTCTCTTCCCCTAATCCCCTTCTTTTAAAAAGGTCTGTTTAAACATTTGCTCAAAATATGTAGGACCTTATCCTGGCCAAAATTAAGGAAGAATGTCAATGAACTGTTACCTCTGGATTGTTTAGCTTGTAATGTAGTCACAAATGAAAATATTTAAAATTAAAATGTTTTTCTGAAGATAGCTGTAACAAAAACTGTCGCCATAAAAACACAAACATACTGAACATTCCAATATCATAATGAAAAGACACAAAAATTAGTTTGTGATGTCATAAGAACATTTATGTACTTCTGAGATCTAGACTGAGATCCTTGGATAACAGTTGACATAAGTATTATTACAAAAATAAAGCTCTGTTTCTGCTGTATGAGCCACTAAAGTGGACCCCTGCACCAATGAGAACACCCTGGACCAAAAAAAAGGATGCTCAGTGATCTATATTAGCAATTCTGGGTGAATAGTCAGTTCCCAAATGTTCTTCCTTGCTCATTTCTTGAGTTGTAGCTACTGATTTACTTAGACCTGCTGTAAATGTTTTAAAATAATGAATTTCTGTTCATTTGTAGAGTTCAATTCTTGCACTATATTAACTTCCAAAATAAAAATTAAAAATTAATCATTGCTGCATTCATGGGCTTTTCAGAGTAGGGATGTGAATGTTTAAATAGTAAAGAGTGAGGGCTTACCAGTTAACCTCAACCAGTAGGGGCTGGAATAGCTCCCCACCTGTCATGGGCAGGGACCCTGATTGCTCTGACCAGCCTCTGTCTACACAACACCCTGGCCCGCTTGAGCAGTCTGTCCATGGCAGGCACCACAGATCAAAGCAGTCCAGCTGCTGGAGCCTTTGCCGGGGCAGAGAGGGGTTCCTCGAGCCCAGTCGCAGGTGGGCCACTATTTGGGCTGGTGTGACCCCCTCGCCCTCCACTTTAATCTGTTAATCGGTTAATCAAACAGGATTTTACATACCTATTTCAGAGCTCAATTCTTAGACACAGGTGGAGGATGGAAGACAGAAAGAAGATGAGTTTTTAAATTAAAAGGCTAGGCTGCGTTGCAAAAACAATTTGCAATGACAATGTAATATTTTAATAAATCTAAATTGGGAAGAACTGTCCTCTCTCGATTAAGGGCAACAGCAACAAGATATAGAATTGCTTTCCCTGACCATAACATGCAGACTTGCTGGAGTTTCATCACCTAACAATACTCAGTGCACTATTAAAATAAAATAGACTTTAAACTATCTTTATCTTGATCCAGCAGTGTTTGACCATTTTTGGAGATTGAGAAATTTAAACAATGACCACAAATTTAACTATCCTTTCTCTTCTAGAAATTGCTCCAGCAGAATAAGATTGACACACATTCATAAAGAAATTAGTTATTCTGGATTTCAGGTTTTATTTTTATGCTTTTCTGTGTTCACCACCCAGCCCCTCACAATTTTCACATCTTATGAATTCCTAGGAAAGTAACTGTTTTCACAGATTTGTTTCAATTGTGACTGTACACAAGAGCAGCCACAGGTTCTTGAGCAATTAAGAAACAAAAAGAGTTAACATAAAAGCTATAAAAGTTATATAAAAGCTCTTTATAAATTTAAAATTTATTCTTGAAAATTAATAACTTTATTAGGGATGTAAGCAACTAGTTGAGTAGTTGACTACCCAACAGGCATAAGCTTATCGGGTAGCTGAGAATGACTACTCAACTACTTGCTTCCCCCTCCACTGGCTCTGATACAGAGACAGCAAAGGGAGGGGGAGCTGGTGCTGGGGGGGGGGGGGGCGAGGGCAGTTTAAAAGCCAGTTCCAAACAGAGCCGCAGCAGTACCAGAGCCCCGACTCACACCGCCCCCAAGAGCAAAGCCCAGCAGCTCTTACTACATTTAAAATGCAGAGTTGCAGCAGCAGTAGCAAGCCCTCCCCCGCTCCCTTAAGTCAATTAGCTTATTAACCATTACTTAACATCCCTAAACTTTATATTTAAAATGACATCCAAAATTCCTAGTAATTGCTGCCATCCCATTGTTCACTCTGCTTGTGTGTTCTACATATCTCCTCCTTCTCCCTCGCCCTCCCCGCTGTCATCAGCCTCACTTCTATCTTGTCTATTTAGACTGTAAGCTCTTCAGGGCAGGGACTGTCTTCTACTCTGTACTACTGAAGTACAGTGGGGCCCTATTTTTAGCTGGCTCTTAGGCTCTGATAAATAATAGCTAATCACAGAATGCTACTATCCACGTTTTCCTGGTTCTGTGTATAAAGACAACTTCTGTACACATCTATTAATTCCTTTTCCAATCACTAAATTTATATTTAAAATAAAAATTTGTGACCAACAGAAATATCATTGTAAACTAAAAGGTCCCTAGCCAGGTACGGAAAGATTGAGACCAGCATAGAATCATAGAATACTAGGACTGGAAGGGACCTCGAGAGGTCATCAAGTCCCCATGGCAGGACCAAATACTGTCTAGATCATCCCTGATAGACATTTATCTAACCTACTCTTAAATATCTCCAGAGATGGGGGATTCCACAACCTCCCGGGGCAATTTATTCCAGTGTTTGACTACCCTGACAGTTAGGAACTTTTTCCTAATGTCCAACCTAAGCCTCCCTTGCTGTAGCTTAAGCCCATTGCTTCTTGTTCTATCCTCAGAGGCCAAGATGAACAAGTTTTCTCCCTCCTCCTTATGACACCCTTTTAGATACCTGAAAACGGCTATCATGTCCCCCCTCAATTTTCTCTTTTCTAAACTAAAAGAACCCAATTCTTTCAGCCTTCCTTCATAGGTCATGTTCTCTAGACCTTTAATCATTCTTGTTGCTCTTCTCTGGAGCCTCTCCAATTTCTCCACATCTTTCTTGAAATGCGGTGCCCAGAACTGGACACAATATTCCAACTGAGGCCTAACCAGCGCAGAGTAGAGCAGAAGAATGACTTCGTGTGTCTTGCTCACAACATATACAACCCAAATACAGACATTGTCTATAACATTAACCAAAGATTGCTGAAAATATTTAGACACATTTCTATTTCCACCTCCATAGTGTCTCGGGACATAAAAGATTAGCAGATATTACAGAGAGGTCATAATGAAAGTGCTTATTTCAAAAACATCTGACCCTAACATTTTAGGCAAGAGAGAGAAAGAGAGAGAGAGAGAGAGAGAGCTGGCTACATAGAAGAATTTTTTCTAACTGATTTTAAAACTAGCTCAACCTTACCTAATTTTAAACTTGGTTAGAGCCAAAGCTGAGAGACCTAGATTCAGGTGTTTAAAACAGCCTAAGCAGTTTTATAAAACTGGTTTCAAAACAGGTTAGAAAACTTCTCTGCACAGAGCGATCCAGTCAGGCTGGTGAATGGTGTATTAGTATTCACGGTAATTTGGGCTGGGAAGAATGAACAATCAGAAACTATCCTTGGATTCTTGCTTAACAAAAAGCTGTGTGAGATGAATTAAATATTTTGTATCCAGGAAGGAGAGCTGTCTGTTTTGTCTGGTCCAACTTACAATCTACAATACAAATGTAAATTAGCTAATATACGAGCCACATCTCAATGCCTCCCTCTTCTATTCAAGTAAATTGCCTTGTTTATGATCTGTTAAAGTGACAGCAAATAGTTTA
Source organism: Pelodiscus sinensis (assembly GCF_052426305.1). NCBI lineage: Eukaryota > Metazoa > Chordata > Testudines > Trionychidae > Pelodiscus > Pelodiscus sinensis. The sequence goes on along the minus strand of NC_143061.1, from coordinate 39,198,541 downwards.
CCAAAAGCTCATATTTACAGAGTAAAAAAATTAATCCATCTTGAATGAAATGGGAGAACAAATGCAAACACTGATATCTAACTCCTCTTACACATCCTCCACTCAAAATAGAACAAAATGGCATCAAGAAACAATAAAAACTGCAGCACACTAATTTATGAAAGAGAAATCTAGTTCAGATTTGACACAAAGCATGCAAGGAAGTCCTTTTGTCACATGCCACCAACATCAGTTCCAAAAACAGTTTCTAATTACAAATTAAGTATTTTAATGATTTACCTTTAATATAATAATACACTCAAACTGGAAAATCATCACCTTGGTGATTCAGTGATACCAAGGACTCTTTTTATAAAAAAGTTTTCCTATTAGCTTAGAAATGTGAATTTCAAAGTTGCTTGTAACTTAGATTTTTACATTTAAACAACTTAACACTGATCTTACCTTTTTAAACAACCCATTAAATATTTTTAATATATGCACCTTATAATGTTGAAAATCATCTTCAATATGTTTTAATGGGAAAGAGGGTTAATTTCATTTTATTTGCAATCACAAATTAAGATTCCTGTCCATGTTCATTTACATGTTGAAACATGTTTACATGCGTAATACGTCGTCACAGATTACTGGTCATTCTGGCAGAGGTGGCAGACAGGATGAATCGGAGTTAGGACATGATCCTGTGCCACTGAAGTCAATAGGAACAAGATTCAATATGCACATAAGAGTAAGTACTTGCAATACGGTTTGTATGTACTTCGCTGTTTTTTTTATCCGATTGAGATTTTGGGTTGCTGGAAACTTAAATTTAACAGCCCTAATTCCAAAATAAGCGTTATGTGCAGTTGTTAAGTCAACCCCACCTGATAATATCAACCTCATACACTAAAAATATTATGCAACAGTGACAGGCACAGTATTTTATGAGCTGCTTTGAAGATTATTTTTACTACTGATATTTATGAATTCCTTTGACTAATTATAAGTAGTAAGGATTATAACCTTTACCTTACACTCAGTGCCATGTTATGCTATACTGAAGTCACTTGAACTATTCATGGAGTAAGGTGTTGTACGACAATCAGAGCCTAATGATAAATAATCATTAATATAAAATAATTACTTATTGGAATTATTCATCAACCTCAATGGGGTATGCATACCTAAATCCCCTAGGCTCCTTCAAAAATCCTTGTGTAGGATTCAAAGTGTTTCAAATAACATTTCATACAACAGCTTCTCCTGTGATTATTATAACAAATAAAGTGTGTTTGTTCACATAAGTGGCATTACATTTCAGCCTTTAGGCCAACTGAGGGGGTGGGAGGAGCAACGTGCTCTGAATCAGGCAGAGTGGGGACCTGAACCTGTGTCTCCCCATCCTAGCTTTGGTAAATATTTCCACAGGTTGAACCTCGCTAGTCAACACCTTCAGACCCTGACCATGGGAGGTCAATATTGTCTAGCAGCATTACCAACACTTCCACTGTTTACTGCTCTGTTAGAAGACATTTAGGGGTAAATTAAAGCTCAACAGCAGTACAGAACTCTGAAAACTAGGGCTGATGGCTGTAAACAAACTTTTTGTCTGTAAGTGGACATCCTGCTAGCTAAAATCAAGCTGGACCATTGATGTTGCTGAACCAGAGTATGTCGGACTAGAGAGTCAAGCTGTAATACCATTTAATGCTAAATATACAAAACAGTAGTTTTCTCTTTCCATATATCCCCACTTGAATATAATATTAAAATGGGAATCTATTATAAGTACACTGATTAAAGTTATGATGGTGGTACACAAAGTACTTTTGAGTTGTAGATGCAGTATACTAAGTCAGTCTGGGAGCCACTGATGGAGAACTGCTGTAGAATCAATGTTTTTAATAAATAATGTAATGAAATTAGCTGATACAACAGGGTTGTGCAGAGCAGTATTTCTCAATGAGGGTACACATACCCCTGCAGGCATAGAAATGTGTTCAGGGGGAGGGGGTTACATAAATGTATCTAGATATTTGCCTAGTTTTGCAACAGACTATATAAAAAGCACTAGTGAAGTCAGTACAAACTAAAATTTCATACAGGCATCTTGTTTATATTGCTGTTTATACTATACACTGAAATGTAAGTACAATATTTATATTCCAATCAGTGATGACAGTAGCTTAAAATTTCTTATTGCAACCCAGGTCCCTGCTGGCTCTTTAAAGCTCCATGCTAACTTGTGCCACACCACAGGTTAGCTCTTGCGGGAGCTGCGCACCAGGGCGCACCCACTTACTTTCACCTCAAGTTCTAATTAATTAATTTTATAATTACACAGTAAAATGAGAAAATAAGCAATTTTTCAATAATAGTCTGCTGTGACACTTGCATTTGTGTAATTCTGTAAGGAACTAGTTTTTAAATGAGGTATAACTTGGGATTACAAGAGATAAAGTATAGTTCTAAAAGGGGAGTTTAGAAGGGTTGAAAGCCACTGATGTAGGGCTTCCCAAACCTATGCAAGAATCCAAACCTAAAATAAAACGATTCTGTACATTTCAAGATCTGTTCTGACAAATTTTCTTTAAAAGATGTTTAAAGACAATAGCCACTAAGAAAAAAACAGCTAACTGATTTTATACACAGAAGGCAGAGATCATTAATTTCTCCTTTTTGCCAGCTCATATCTATTGATTACTAAAAAGCTCAGAATTAAAACAAAAACAAAAAAACCCTCACATTAGAGCATGATGCAGATGCTCTATTACCAAAGTCTTAGTTTGAACTAGTAAGAAAAGGAAAAATTACTTCTCATGCCCCAATTTCTCTGGAAGGCACTAAGGTCTACTCAGAGGTACCATCTTCCCAATGTAAACCAATCTGTTAATTCATTAGCCTTTCAGCTCTGATTCAGTTTCCTTAAGCAATAATACTCAATACCTTCCCAATATCAATGTTGATCTAAACCCCACCAGAAACGATCCCATATAAAGGATGTTAAGTAATGGTTAATTTACTAGTTGAGTAGTCAACGGAATTTCCATTGACTACTCGACTAGTTGATAGGCACTTCAGCATTCCTCCTTTGAAATGTACAAGAGCCCCCACTGGGGCTCCTTATACATTTCAAAGGAGCAATGAGGAATTCTGTGTGCAGCCTGGGGCCAGCAGGAAGTCCCACTGACTCTGGGCTGCACACCGCATGCCAGCTCTGAAATGTACAAGAGTCCCCAGTGGAGGAGGAAGAAAAAGGTTTTCTCCTTGGCCTTTGATGATAGGACAAGAAGCAATGGGCTTAAATTGCAGCAAGGGAGGTTTAAGTTGGACATTAGGAAAAACTTCCTGTCAGGGTGGTTCAACACTGGAATAAATTGCCTAGAGATGTTGTAGAATTGCCAGCACTGGAAAATATTTAAGAGCAGATTGGACAGACATGTACCAGGAATGATCTAGACCAAGGCTACCCATTTGTTTGCGGACTGCGGTGCAGGGAGGAATCCTTTGAACTTGGCCTCCACTGGGAATATGCTACACAATGGCAAGTCAATATAATGGTTGATATGCATTTTAGTATTTAAATTCCTGAACTGTCATTGCTCATTAGGAGTACTGTCATATGCGTGAAAATCGGGTAAATATTACATTTTATTAATATTAGCAGAATTGACTTAAATGGGGCCTGCATGTTGTATAGTCTCACATGAAACTTTGTGAAAGAAGCTTTTTGCACATATATGCAACCACACTTAAGTTGCAGCCCTCGGAACATGCTGTGAGTATCATTGTGTCCCCCAAAGCTTCCAAAATTGAGTAGCCCTGATCTAGATAGTGCTTATTCCTGCTGTGAGGGCGGGGACTGGACTCGATGACCTATCGAGGCCCTTTCCTGTTCTAGGATTCGATGATTCTAAGATTATTCATCAAAATAAAGTGTTCAGAAACTTAAGAGTTAAGAGATTTTCTAGAACTTGTTGCAAAAGAAGAAACATAAGGGAAAAGAAAGGTTTTAAACCCATTCTGGGCTTGAAGGTACTTTTTCCCCCTAGTGATACCGCCACACCATTGCATGGAATTTTTATTGAAGAGGCCAGAAAGGAACAAAAAGGCCTACTTTTCCAATCTGTTTGAAGAAACTTATAATGCATTTAAAATTTTATGGGTAATCTATATTGGGGCACGATGTAAAAGACTTCTTCTATTTTCTCTTATATATTTAACATCTTTACCATAATTTTTGGGACACAAGGAACCATTGCCTGGAAAATCCTGACACTGGAACAACACGGGAAGAAAGCAATGAATTAACAGCTGTACAAGGAAGTCTACAGAGCATCTTCCACCACTAAACTCACTGAACAGAGTTCCTATTTTTCCCCAAATTCACAAGCATTGTTTCTCCAGTGCCTGCCCACAAGAAAAAAATTGGGGGGAGAGGGGAAGCACCGATAGCAAGGGGGAAGAGAAGTCTAGCATTTCAACACTCTGGATTGGAAGAGCGAATGTGAACAGCTGCAATGGATTACAGCAGGCCCCGACTTGCAACCCCCCGCACTTACAACCATTTTTGTAAGTGTGGAAGGGGCCGAAAATCCCTGATATATGTCCTTGGCCCGCATTTACGACAGTGCACAGCACCTATTATAAATGAGGGTTTGAGTTATAATGCTCCCAACTTGCAACGCTTCCCCCGGAACCAATCACGTCACAAGTCGGGGGCCTCCTGTACTTAAACAATGGGTGGGTAACCTTTTTTGGATAGGGGGCCACTGACCCACAGAAAAATCAATTGGGGCTGCACACAAGTGAGAAACAAAAAAGAATAACCAACCCCTTGACGTAAGCCCTGACTGAAAAGGAGAAAGACACTCCCCACATTCCCTTTGCACACTAGAGCCTCGGGGAGCCCAGGCTAGTAGATTGTGTGTGCTCCAGTCCCACAGTGGGATGGACAGTAGGGAGGCTGGAGAGCCAGCACGTGCTACCCAATACAGAGGGAGCTCCTAGCTCAGGAGCTGGAGCTTCACAAGTTGATGGGCATTAGGTTCCCCACCCCTGACTTATATTAACTCCCTTTTAGGTTCAAACCAATGTGGGGCATAAAGTAGGCTCTTGGTTCTGTACTGGACATATCTTAACTAAGATTACAAACAGTAAAGCTTCACTCTTCATTCTATAGTTATATTTTCATGAAAAAGCTGAAGTTCATGTAATTAAAGAATATCTTTAACACACATTAATATAGACTTAAATTATGCAGATGTTTGTTATTAACATTCACATAAACACATATTTCCACATAAGTATAATAAATCTTAACCATAGCTATAAACAATTTACATCTTTCATCTCTACTAATTTCACCTTATTTTACCCTCAAAGTACCAAAAAGGCTTGATTATTTTAGGCAACTCCCATTTAATTAGTTGATGGGTTAACTGTTACATTTAAGCGATTAACTGATTGGACAGGGTGGCAGGAGGAACTACAGCCTGGCCCCGCTCCAGCCTCCAACAGTTAACCATAATCGATAAGTCTCAACTCTTAAGAGTGAGGCTTATGAGTTAACCATTAACATGCTTAATCCCTGCCACATATTCAGAAGGACTCTATTCCTCCACATTCTCTCCAGCGTTCATGCCTCCTTTATAGCGTAAATGTATTAAGGTACTATTGATATAGTTTTGAGAGAGAGAGAGAGGAGGCTTTGGTCCTCTTCCAGACATATTCAAATTCTCCAAAGTTACATCTATTTGTAGATCCTTTTCCCATTAAAAAAAATCTGGAGGACTGTCACTAACAATCTGATAAAACATGGAAAGCAGGTCCAAACTGCAGTTTTAACAAGCACTTCCTTGCCTGTATCTTCAAAACTCAAAAAGGTAAAGACAGTCTTTACTCTACTGACTGTACTTTATTAAAAAAAAAATTAAGTCCCTCAAGCAAATAGAATTTTAAACTACTAAAGGGCACCTGCTCTCTTTTGAGAAAGCATAGATGGACACTTCAACTAATTAGAAACGTACACTCTTGCATGTACAGATTACTACTGCACATGTTTTAGGCTGCATCATAGGAAGAAAGCAATTAATAGATCATACAAAATAGTATTTTTTCAGAGAACCCAATAATATATGCTACCTTCACCTAAAAGGTCTTGAAATGTATATAGTATCTTCTATCCTGCATAAGTTGTAAAGCTATTTTAACTCATTCACCCATCATTTATGCAAATATACCTAGGACAAACAGGGGGTCATTGCTTAACATTAGTGAAGTTACAAAACAGTTTAATAGAAATCAAATCCCACCGAATCCACTGGAAAAATTAGAATTTGATCTGAACACTAGTGTTGTCTCCTCTCGCAAAGACTCCCAATGAATTTTTACCGATGACAAGTGACCAAGATTACTTGTTTTTCCATCTCACTTAAAAGATGGTAGTAATCTCTAGCAGCAAAGTGCTTTCCAATACCATGCTGTGGCATTTCATTCAGTACTACCTCGCTTGAAAGATCTGATGACAACATAGACAGACATAATATGGTCACAAAATTAGAAAGAAATTCCTTGTAAAACTTCTGCTAAAATTTACCAACTTTATTAACTCAAACACCTAGAACATGGTGAAAATGAACCAAAGTCTAGTTTGAGTCCAACCTGTTCAACTCTAACAGCATTAATCTGAAATCCAGCCATGTTCTTCAAATGTTCACAATTAGATACAATTTAAGTGCATTTTCACATTAAAGATTTTAAAGCATTGTTTTGGAAAACTTCCATTTAAAATGCTCATTTCTTTCTCTTTTTTTAAATTTCAAAGCCCTAAATGTATTATAATAGAACTTTACTGAGGAATATTCTACTTATTGCCACATTCATTAATAAATCTTATGGACCCAACGCTAATTTGCTTTTATAAAAATATTACTTGGAAATGTGAAATACAGCATATATATTCACAAAAGCACTGATGTAATATATTTATTTATCCATATGATCTGAAGTGAACACTACCAAACATTCTGTTTATATTAATTCACTAGAAAACTTAAATAAGTTTTGTTTTTCTTCACTTAAATCATTGTCCTAGGTTGGGGTTGGGGATAAGGAGTTCAATATGCAGGCTGCTCCCAGGAAAGAGGACAACCCAGGCCTCTCTCACCAAAGCAGCTTGGAGCTAAGATGAAAAGTGTCTGTCCCTGGTCACTACAGCAGGCACAGATGGAGAGGGGTGAACGTCCCTTGGTAGGGGGAGGGGGGGAAGACGCACAAATACTCTGAAATATATAATAGATAGCTGTCCTTTTCTCATACCTGCCCTCTATTGGCCCAATTAGGGAAGTAAGCAACTAGTCAACTACCCAATAGGCATAAGTTTATCAGCTAGTTAAGTAGTAACTCGACTAGTCACTTCCCCTCAACCCTAGCTGCCTCTCTCTGAAAGAGGCAGCAAAGGGGAGGAGGAGCAAGTGCTAGAAGGGAACCATTTAAAATCTGTTTCCTCCCAGCACTATCTTCACAGGAGTGCAGGGGAAGCAGAGACATTCCTCCTGCTGCACCTTTCTCTTTGAAATGTACAAGAGCGACCTGCAGATCTTGTACATTTCAAAGGGAGAAGCACAGGACCAGGTACATAAACAATCCCTCTGCACCTCTTTTAAAATGTACAAGAGCTGCGGTGGCTCTTGTACATTTCAAAGAGAGGTACAGCACAATAGCAAGCACTCTCCTTATCAACTAATGCGAGTAATAGATGGAAATTCCATAGACTATTCGATTAGCTGATTAATCAAAATTTAACATTCTTTTTAAATGTTAGGCCCCGTGGGGTTATAGCTGTCCCAATTCCTATCTCTGGCCACTTGCTGCTCCCTGTGGTTATTCTACAGCATAATCGTTCCTGCTATTAGTCTCCTCCCTTTCCATTTTATGAGAAAATCGAATACCAGCATATCCCATTGTCCAAGCACAATCAAATCTTTACCTTCCTTTAAGTTATGAAATAAGGAAACTGTATACCAAACTTGGTGGTCCTAGCTCTTACTATTTAGGAGTATTTGAACAGACTTACAGACGGATGGACAGACACACATTTCTAAAATACATAGTAAGGTTTACTTGGAACTGAATAAACATGTGACAAACTATTTTCCCTTTATCTCCTCATCTTACCCCAAAATATACACCACAGAACACGTACTACGAATCTAATCAGGCTACATTTACTCTACAACATACGTCGTCATTATTCACGCATGCTGAGCAACATAAATTAACTACCCTTCCGAGCTACGTAAGTTACACTAATGTAAGTACTGTGCAAGCAGGCACTATGTCAAGAGGAGAACTTCTCCCACTGACTTAACTATTGCCCCTCATGGAGGAGGTATTATTATGCTGATAGGAGACACACTGCTGCACCCTAAATGTTAATAGGTCAGTAACAGCTTCTACCACCTGAATACTCTCAGCTTTAGTGTAGTTCAAACACATTCTCCAGGTTCTTTCTGAAATCTCTGCTCAGAATGATCCATGTGAATCTACAAAAGTTAAAGCAACTTTGTTAATGGTTGATGTATATTAAAGTGCATAATGCATGTATCCATTTTAATTTTACCTCAGGGTATATCATGTACACCCCACTCCCAGGATCAAAACATGGCACAAAAAGCACCAAATGCTTCAAGAAGAAGTTTCTTTCAGGAATTTAAAGGTCACCACTACCAGCCACTCTGATTTAGAGAATGTAGGAGTGGCAACGAGACCATCAGCCTTGTTTAAGAAAAAAAAATACAAAAATTAAATCACTCTCTCTTTAAAGTTTTCAAAACTATTGATGCTGAGTAAACTAATGTAAACTGATTACGGAATTGAAAGGAACAAGCAGCTAGGCTTACACTTTGTCCAGCCTCCTTTTGTTTAACATAACTATCCTATCCATTCTACATAAAAAGCATCAATTTATGATTTTATGTATATTTAAACAGACTCATTTTACATAGCATAAATGTACGGGATCACACTAATCCTCACCAAAATACACTGTCTGTGTCTAGACTGGCAAGTTTTTCCGCAAAAGCAACTGCTTTTGCGGAAAAACTTTCCAACTGTCTACACTGGCCACTTGAATTTCCGCAAGAACACTGACGATCTCATGTAAGATTGTCAGTGTTCTTGCGGAAATACTATGCTGCTCCCATTCGGACAAAAGCCCACTTGCGCAAATGCTTTTGTGCAAGAGGGCCAGTGTAGACAACGCGGTATTGTTTTGCGCAAAAAAGCCCCGATCGCGAAAATGGTGATCGGGGCTTTCTTGCGCAAAACCGTGTCTAGATTGGCACAGACGCTTTTCAACAAAAAGTGCTTTTGCGGAAAAGCGTCCGTGCCAATCTAGACGCTCTTTTCCGCAAATGCTTTTAATGGAAAAGTTTTCCGTTAAAAGCATTTGCGGAAAATCATGCCAGTCTAGACGTAGCCACTAGTTCTGACCCTGTATCTACTGTTGCAATAAAAGTGGACAGGAATAACTGGTTACATTCTGGGGTTAGCAGGAAAATATTTTGTAGGGGCTACAGGAAACTAAGATGATCTAAAACATCAACAAAATATAATGCATTAACAAATAACAGTAGCTCACTTCAAATTAAAGTGATCTAACCAACTAATTTCTTGTAAATTCCTTTCATAAAAGTAGTAAGAATTCTCGGAGAGAGTCCATCTAACAGTTCTTAAAAGTCATGTTATTTGTGTAAATTTACAAAACTTCTTGGTAGCTTGATTTACACATACCGGCTGTGTCTACACTGGGCCACTTATTCCGGAAAAGCAGCCGCTTTTCCGGAATAAGCTGCGAACTGTCTACACTGGCCGCTTGCTTTTCTGGAAAAGCAACGACGATCTACTGTACAAAATCAGCCGCTACTCTGGAAAAACTATTCTGCTCCCGCTCGGGCATAAGTCCTTATTCCAGAACACTGTTCCGGAAAAGGGCCAGTGTAGACAGCCTAGTAATCTTTTCCGGAAAAAAGCCCCGATCGCGAAAATGACGCTCGAGGCTCTTTTCCGGAAAAGTGCGTCTACATTGGCCACAGACGCTTTTCCGGAAAAGCAGCCTGCCAATGTAGACGCTCCTTTTCCGGAAAAACTGAAAACGGAATAGTATTCCGTTTTAAGCATTTCCGGAAAAAGGTGCCAGTGTAGACGTAGCCACCGTGTATTTTCACAAGAAAGCTGTAGAATTTCATATAGTATGGATAATTTGTCTTATACCCTATGTTCTGACACTGCCCTCACTGGCTGGGAATGATGCGCCGTGGCCCACAAGACCTGTGGTCGCCCAAACCTGCAGAGGCACAGGTAAATATAGTGGCAGCAGCCTGCCAGGGGCTAACCTTGGCAAACCGGATCTAGCCCCCAAGTCAGTATTTGCCCACCTCTGGTTTAAACCCTCTGCCAAGTTACACCTGTTTCAGCTTAAGTAACTGTCCTATAAAAATTTAGAAATGAATATATGAGTACTTATTTTAAGTGTTAAGACTCTCTTGTGATATTTATAAAAATGGCATTATTCTAGATAGACTCTGTACTCCTGAAAGTTCATACACAAGGTAATTTTGTTACACAACCTTAAAGTAACCATTGCATACCTAATGCAAATAGGCAAAACTTTAGTAACAAGATAAGAAGTTAATTTAAATACCCTTTTTAGACAAGTAACTTTGAAAGTATTATTTGAATAATACTTAAAAAAATATTTACGCTATCTGTTCTTTGGCCTAATCCCTCGATCTAGCCGCACTCATCTACTTTAATATATATTTAACAAGACAATGTTGCATAAACACCTTTTTTAATATAGTAGGGTTAAACCAGACACACAAACCCATTTCTTTCTATTGTAAATTCTAAAGTATTCTAAGGATACTCTATCCTGCAATTAGACACTCCCAGCAGGCCTTTGTGTAGACATTTGGGCTTGGGCGGAAATTCAAGGACCCTTCGAAGAGGGCGGGTCCCAGAACTCAAGCTGCAGCCTGAGTATCTACGCTGCAATTAAAAAGCCCCTTGGACACCCCCGTGAGGCTGACTCAGGCCAGTCATAAGTACCTAACTGCAATGCAAACATAGGGACTGTTTAATTGCATTACAGAGGTTGGGGTTGCAGCCTGGGCTCTGGAACATTCACACTTCACAGAATCCTATACTTCTGGGCTCCGCTGGAGCCTAGGCTCTACAGGACAATTAAACAGACCCTTACCCAAGCCCACATCTGCTGGCACAGGCCAGCTGTATGTTTCTAATTGAAGTGTAGACATATTCTCTGCCACTGCCCTTGAGGGAAGAAAAAGCACTCAGTGAGATTCTGTATACCAGCAGCTAGATAGTATTAAAGGACATTTCTTTGGCGGGGCATTTACCACCTATGCGTGTTTCTACTAGGGATGTTAAAATACATTTAATTAACCATGTAACCATTCAAAATGTCAGCGGTTACACATGGAGGCGGGAGGGAAGAATCATGTTGCTCCCTGGAGTTGGTGCATGCAGCTCTGTTGCCTCTGAAACATAGGCAGCAGTGCAGAGGGGGCCAGTGGTTCCTTGGAAGTTGCTGCGTGCAGAATGCCAGCTTTTAAGCAGGTTCACCCTCCCCTCATGTACCAGGAGGATGTGTGTAACTGTGAAGATTAACCAATGAGCCCAAGTGTACACAGTTACACTTTCACATCCCTAGATTCTACAGGCCTTAATTAAAAGAAACTTTAAAAAAAAAAAAAAAAAAAAAAACACACTGAGAAAAGTAATTTTACAATAAAATTACAGTTCATGGGTAGAGTATTTGGAATTGAGAAACAATTTAACACTGTGTTCACACTCTTTTTCACTTAATACATGAACAGCAAAAACAAAATAATTTGTAAAAAGTAACTATTGTACATATTTCTATTAGAAAAATGCCAAAAATGTTATCGATAAATACAAAATATGAAATGGCCATGGCCATCATTAGAAATTAATCATGACATTGTTAGATTTCAGGAATCTTACTTGTCCAAAAAGGTTACCCCTTTCCAGATAATCCAATAGTAAATATGTATTCCCACATGAAAAACTGAAACAAAATGAAGGAAATGGAAATGTAATACAGCTGATGACATTCAACAGACAGCACAGAAATGACATAACACTAGCAACATCAACAATTCAAAACTCAGAACAATGCATCAGAATTGGAGAAAGTGAAAAGAGAAAACAGTAGCCAAAAAAAGGTGGAAATACTAAATACAGGTCCCAGTCTTGCAAACAAATATAGCTTCATGAAGAGTCCATTGAAATGAACCAATCAAATTACACACGTGCCTAAATGTTTATAGGTTTCGGAGAGAGTGATAGTTTTTAAGATTTTACTATCATGCAAATAATTATGAGAGAGAAAAATTGTCATTCATTAACATGCCCTTTTTCAGTTAAAAATCCTTTGTGAACTTTTTACTGTGTTTGGTTGCAAAAAAGGACATTTATTTTAAAATCGCAAAACTTAAAAAAAATACTATAAACAGATGTTAGGTTCTATTTGGCATTTAGAGGCCTTGATGTCAATATATACTTAAAAGTGTTACTTTTTAAAGGAAGATAATTAGATAAATTAGATAATTGTAATCCATTCTTTAAACAACCCAAAAAAGGAAAAACTAAAACAATGCTAACAAGAAGCATTTTGAGGGGTGAAAAAATAACAAGCATTCTCAGCACTTATGAAAGCAGAGCTCCACATGAACATTCTTCACCCACGAACCGCATTTTATATGCTTAGTTACAAGAACTTTCAAAAAATAAAAAGCAAAATAATACTTATTCTAGTCATTGTTTAACCCTTCTTAGTTTATCATCTACATACGTAAAGAGATTTTGCATGGATCCTATTAGCCAAATTTAAAAGACTGCCAGAATTTAGATTTAATAAGAAAAGAAGTTTGCTGTAAAACAGATACACCATTTTTGTCATTGTTAATGTTTATGATAATCCACTATAGTACACAAGTTATCAGTTATTCTTTTGCTATACTGCCCTCCAAAAGTTCTAATAATATGAGGTTTATGCTGTGAACAAGAGTATTATTAACAATCAATAATGTCTGTTGGAGATCACCAGCCACACACCACTTAAAACAGGGGTGGTGAACCTCCAGCCTTTGGGCCACATGAGGTGCATCAGGGTTAGCCACTGGAAGGTTGCCAGATGCTTTGTTTACCTGAGCATCCACAATCATGAAGCCAGGCAGCTCCCAGTGGCAGCAGTTCACTATTCCTTGCCAATGCGAACAGCAGGAACAGCGGCCACTGGGAGTGGGCCAGGGGGCTCTATGCCTGCGGACACTCAGGTAAACGAAGCATCTGGCAGTCCACCAGCAGCTAACCCTAACAAACCATGTACTGGATACCCACCCTGACTTAAAACTTTCTAGTCTTTTACTTCACAGTACACTTTTTTTTTCCCTTCAACATAAATAATTATTGTTGACTAGAAGTAGAGTTTAAGAGGGAAGCTATCCAGCTGAATCAAATACCTACAGATAACTTCCAACAATTTAAAGAAGTGTTAAAGTTTTCAACTTCATTGGTAAGAGCTTTGGCTAAGCAGGTCTTCCCTGATATTATGTCCTGGTGAACAGATGTGAACAGGTATGTCCAGTTTATTCATGAAAGCAACCTATTATAATTGTTTGCCACTGGCTAGCTGGGTCAGGTGTAACAAAAAGTTAAGATAAATACTAAAGGCTAGTGACTCAATAGAGCATTTCCTTTTTATTATATACATATTATATATATATACACACACACACACTTTTGCAGGAAATCACTAAAAATGACTGAAGTTTCCACACATCTTGTAATACTGGAAACCATTAACAGCAGTCTTCACATTCATTTGTTCTAAGCTTCAACTGAAGAAACTGTCAAAGCACAGCACAGTTTTACAGCAGTGTAAATTAATAATCTGTCTTATTTGCTCAATAACTAAAGTGACTGGCAATCTCAGAGTTGGATATATCCTAGCAGTCCTATGAAAAGTTACACTGTCACCTGACGTTTTACCATCTGACCAACAATACCTGCAAAATAAAGTCTCCCATATGCAGGAAAACTAGCTTAGAGATAGAGTTATAAGACTCCTTTTTTTTTGTTTATGTGCATTTGTAGCTTCTTGTCTGAAAGCCTTTAATTGGAAATGGCATTAAATATATTTTCGGAACATATGACTATAATAAACACACAGCTTCTGAGGGGGAAGAATTACCACCAGTATGGGTTCCTCCACATGCTTCATGCTGTGGAGGGTCCCCACTCGCTGTAATGCACCCTCCCCAGTACCGATCCACAGTAAGTGCCCGAGCTGTTCCCTCACCGTTCCCAGTGTCTGTAAACCATCCCCCCAAAACCGCGGTCAGTGCCCAAACTGCCTCCCCTTCACCCAGCCGCCTGCCAGTGCCCGCGCCGGCGACGCCACCCCCTCACCCCCCAGTGCCGGTCCCAGACCCCAGCAAGGGCCCGCGCCGCCGCCCCCCGCGCCGGTGCTTCCTCCCCCGCTCGGCCGCGGTGACAGGTTTCATTGTGCTGGTAACAGATGGGGGCACGGAGCGTGTCCCCCGCCCGCCAGCCCCCACCCCCGTCCCCAGCCCAACCCCGTGCCCGGAGTTTCTAGCCCTGCTCCCCAGCCCGCCTCCCGCGGGCAGCCGGGTGACAGACCGGGCGGCCGCGGGGCCTGCGGGCGGACGGAGGCCGGGGCCTGGCGCGCAGCCGGTGGCCGGGGACTCACGGGGAAGGCTCGGATCCGCATCTTGGTGTCCTTCCGGCTGCCCGTCCCCTTGCTCAGGTTCGACATCTTCGGACCCGGCTCGAGCGGAGCCTGCTGCGGGGTGGGGGGGGGGGACTGCGGGGAGACCCCGGGCGGGGGCCCCAGGCGACCTTCACTCCGAGCGGCGGCCCCGGGGGCGGCGGGGCGGGGAGGAGAGAGGCGGCGACGGGAGGTTCCGGGCGGCGGCGGCGCAGGCCCCTGTCTCCGGCGGCGGCGGCGTTTCCTTCACCCTCCTCCGCCGCGATGGCGGACAAACATCGCTCAGTGCGCAGGGCCAAGCGCCCCCCCACCCCACAGACAGATCCGGCCGCGGCGGCAGGAGGGGCGCGGGGAGGAGCTCGGCGGGGAGGGCGGGCGAGGGGGTGGGGGCCCCCCCGCTGCTTTGCTCTCGCGAGACTTCGCTCGGAGCTGTCACCGGCTGCAAAGGGGCGGGGGGAGGCAAAGGCAGGAAGAGAAAGCGCGCTGGGGCAAAGGCGGCCGCTGATTGGCTGAGCGCAGCGCAGTCGGGTGGGGTGAACGCAGAGGGGGTCCCACGGCTGGCCTGGGGGAAAGTGGTGGCTTTAGCAGCAGTAGCTGCTGTGGGGCCTCGGGGGCGTGGTCTCCATGGTACCTGTGCAGAGCAGGGCTAAAGTCCAATTAAGTTACACAACTTCAGCCACCTCAACTGCCCAGCTTAAGTGGAAATAGCTTAACGGGGCTTTGGCGCTGTCCCCACAGCAGGAGTGGAAGGAAGAGCTCTCATCCCTCCACTTCCTTACTCCTGCTGACTGAGGGGTACAGCCCTCGCTATAAGACGGCCTCCAGCCCGCCATTATTTCGAAATAAAGGCTTGTAACGTAGCTGTGCGCTTTGTTATTTCGGAATAATGTCAGTTATTTCAAAATAACACTGTTGGGTAGACGTAGCTTGGGACTCCGCACTGCACTCTGGGCCTAGTGCTACTTCCACTCATTGCAGGCCCAGCTAGAACTAGAGCCCCACATGTGGACAACATGCCCAGACCTTAGGATGGTGTTGTCTAGGCTAGCCACCTGCCAGCTCTTTCCCTTTTATTTCATGCCAATAGGTGTTTTTCTAAAGTCACAGCTCCTGGACTCAAGTGACTATGAAAGACTCACAACTCTTCTTTTTAAAAAAGGACTGGGAAAAGGTTGAGAATGTGACCAAGGCTCTGTCACCATGGAGCCTTTAAATAAAGAAATCAGAATAAGCACTGGTCTATATAGCTATCCTCAATGGTAATAGTGACTCAGTTGTTAGCATAAATTAGGTAGGTGCCAGCATTCACAAAGCTTTTAGCCATCAGGTTGCTAGACCTGTGCTGAGATGGTTATTCATATGCTGATAATTTGGTAATAATAGCTGAACACCCAATGGTAGCAGTGATGGGCAAACTGAAGGAAACAAAGTCAAATGTAGACGCAGCCTTAAACATAGGCCCATAACTCCTTTCAAATCTATGTGGAGAGAGCAAAAGCAAACAGTCTCTTTAAAAGATAGGCCAAGAAAAAAACTGCACAGACATATTGTCCCTTTTCCATTATCAACCTGAAGTTTCCCAGCTGTTAATTTTGGCTCACTGAGTCATGGCACTCATGGGTGTTGTACTCTTTCCGAGACTCATAGTCATGTTGAAATGCAGTTATTGTTTTCTCTTTTTAAAATTTAGTAATCACAATATATGCTTGAGAAATGAGGATGCCACCTGAGGCAATCCCTGTGTGAGAGTAAGGCTAAATATAGGTCACTCTCAAATTAGGACAGTTTATATAAAGTATCAAATGTTGTAAATATATTTTGCAAGTCAAAGGCAGAGTCAGTTGCTCAGCACATCTGACCTGCAGGTGGGTCACTCAAGAACAAAAACAAAAAGTTAATAGTCACTTGAAGTTTGGGCATAGGTGACTAGCCCAAGATCCCATATAGGAAGTCTGTGGCACAGACAGGAACAGAACTCCTGTTTCAATTCCCAATCTGTACTTTACCTGCAACAGCATAATTCCTCTTTTCACAGGCATTTTTCAGTCTAGTACACTAAAATCATCACACTATTCGGCAATTTCCTAGAAATGCCTTTAAAATATTGGCACAAAGGATACACAGGCACAAATATCCTGCGAGCTAGTTTGTCTTCTGTAAGAGTTTCTTTACCTATTTGTTCCCTTCATCTTAAAAACAAATACTTAGCATTAAAACTAATGTAAGTGCCTCTTGTGTATGTTTTTAATCTCCTGTTCAGAATTACGTATACACTGAATGGAAAAATTATATTACAGGAGCACAGAAAAAAAAAGTTCTAATGATTTCAGCATGACTAAAGTACAGTGCCATTCAACCCTTCTGAAAAGTACAGTTTCTAGAATAAGAATGTCTAGTTCTTAAACCACTTTTCATTAACAGCCAAAAAGTCAAGTGGTAGGAGAGGCAAAGTTTTCCTTCTAACTTCCAATATGAAGAAATAGTGTCCATACATTTCAGTGTTATCTTCCTCATTTGAGACCTTAGTAAACTAACCAATTAAGTCTAAATTAAAAGTTTTGCTTCCAAGAAGTTCAAATGGTTGGGAGAAGGAGCCTACCTTAAATTGCAGTTTGGATTGCAGGTACCTGCATTACTGCTGATAGCTCTAGCATAGAACCCGCAGTAAGCAGCCTGCAGACCATACACAGTTTGCTAGGGTTAGCCCATGTTGGGCCACCAGATGATTTACCTGTATATCTGCACATAAATAAAGCATCTGGTAATCTGCATCAGGCCTGTGGGATGCTTATTGCCCACCCCTGCTCTAGCACAACACGTTCGAATACTGTTTTTGTCCTTTTTTCATACTGTTCCCTTATGCATAGGGCTAGGGTTGCCAGAACCCCTCCCCCCCCCAAAAAAAAACCCACGCCAGAAAAAAGGACCCTGAGAGTTGTTAAGCAAAAGAAAAAAAAATCCCCGGGGACCCTTTAAAAACCGCGTGGTGAGGCCTTTTGGCCCTAACAGGCTGCCGGTGGCCACCCGCCATCTTGCCTTTCTGCGCCAGGCCGGACAGCTCCCCTGCGGAATCCAGTAAGCACTAAGGTTGCCAGGCTGCTTCCGTATTGAGCCAGACAGAACGGGATTTTCGCCTCCTACCTGGGAAAAAAATCAGAATGTACTGGACATTTTCTGAATTTTTTTTACAAGACAGGAGGCAAAAATACTGGACTGTTCGGTTCAATACCGGACACCTGGCAACCCTACATAGTGCAACCTCACTATCCAAGCGTACCAAGCTCTCATAAATACTCTTTTTTTTTTTTTTTTTGGAGGTCCACTCAGGTCAGTTAAATGGTTGATTATGTCACTAGAGGAGGGATCATCGTTTAAAAATTCAGTTACAACCCATGTTGGCCCTCTTAAGAAACCTTCTTTAACTTTGCAATGTATGATCATTTGGTATCATAGAAGGCTCAATAATACTGCTGGTTCTTACTTAGTAAAATTATTACAAGTAGAGATTGTTGCTTGAGGTTCTCCCCATGCAGGTTTGCAGCCCAGTGGATCTCATATGAAACTTGCTGTTCACTCCTCTCTGCATTCCAGCTCTGTAACAGGTAGCTGCACAGATCTCCCCTATTAGAACTCTTCTAATTTCTGCTCCCATCTCTAGGAGGAATAAAGCAGTTTTGCTAATGTAGGGTCTTGTGCTCACACAAGAGATCATTGGAATTGCTCATAAAAACTAGTGGTGTCCATCAAAGGGGAGATGAGTGTGTGAAGAAGGGCAGGATTTACTTATCAATGGCTAGTAGCCCTAACGCCCATCTTAGTCAATGCCAGCTATCTTATTTATACATCATCAAATATTCCTACAATAAAGAAAGTAATAACTGTTTTGGGAAAAATAGCCTTCCATAATGGGGCTCAAGTTTATCTACCGTGACTACTTTTATCCTCTGTTTGCCTCCAGTTCCCTTCACAGTTGACACTCGTGTGCAAGCTCTGAGTACAAAGGCCAGAAATTCCTGCTCTAGCTACCCCTGGTTCACACTAGGGGATAAGTTCGAGTTAAGATACGCAATTTCAGCTACGTTAATTGCATAGCTTAAATTGAAGAATCTTAACTTGAATTTTGGCGCTATCCACACAGTGAGGGGTTGCATCAGAATAATAAAAAATCCGAGAAAGTGTATTAGCATGGTCTCATTCTATAACATTCAACATTTCATCTGAAGAAGTGTGTTGTACCCATGAAAGCTCATGATACCATCTACATGTTTTGTTAGTCTTTAAGGTGCTGCTAGACTATTCATTGTTTTTCAAGTTTTTACATTTGAAAGGAAACTCAGAAAGGCAGCTGCCTATGTGAGGGTGGAAGGAAGAGATTCTTATTTAAAAGAACAAAAAGTCATATTTCTTTTTAGTTACATAAATACAACTATCAGTCTGTGTTGATGCTTGTTTTAGGCTTTGCACAAATTTTGTGTGATATATTGAGGATATGTATAACACCATCAATTCAACAAAACCTGTTTAATATCCTGTATGCTCAAGAGAAGGGGAGGATGGGGAGTAGCTTGTTTTCAATGTATCACATTTAGAATCTCATCCTGCAGTCCTGACAAGCAAAAGTTCCTTTGAAGTCACTACATGATTAGTAAAATATGACACAATGAGGTAAGTTTTATTTTGCTGTTTTATTGACCAATCCTCATCCCTCCATACTTCTCCCAACTCCAACAATTCTGTTGATATCAAGGGGGTCTGTTTGATCCAGTAAAAGCATAAAAATAAACATTCAGAAAACGTATTCAAAAGATTATTTCTAAACTTTTGTATTTAGAAACAGGTTAACGAAAATATTGTAATTCCAAATTATATTCCACCTAGTTCCTATCCTGAAAAGTTGTGAGGGTTTTTTACCTCCTTCTTGTATGACCTGAATCAACATCTCTGTACTTGTAATTTTAATTTCCTTGACCATTGCTTCATATGTCTTTTGGGAGGAATTAGATGACAGAAGATGCTGAAGTAACCTATATTTATATGATGTATCTGAACAATTCTACTTTTATCTTGCAATCACTTGCTTCCTTTACAAGGCTGTAAATAAAGAATATCAGAGCAACAGTCACCAAATAGCATTTCTTGCCCATGAAAAAAAAATACTTGGTGTGGTGTCAATATTTTAATAGCATCAGTGGTACTGATTACTTCACAGAGTCTGCAATTTTGTCCAGAATATTCACAAAGAAGAGCTCAGTTCACACAGCTCTTCACTTCAGTGAGTGGAATCATATAAGGTTTTGAAGGTTGTTTTCATGTGGCAGCATGTATTGAAAGTATGCATCGTATCACTGTTCTTAAATAAACTTGGCTTATTTCAACCCCCTTATACTCAACATTTCTTTGTTTTTTAATATTGTGACTGTAATGCAAAGGATTATTCAGCGCAGTGGTCTAAAACTAGTTAGCTGAATGTGTGACTCTAAACAAGCTAATTGGTGCCACATACACATAGTGTCAACAGGGATCAGAGCAAGAGTGACTGAGCAGTTAGTGTGGAGAATTTCAATTCACATTGAGATGTATGTGAAGGCAACTTTTCCAAAGCCTGCAGTTTGGTTTGAAGGTTCAAATGGGTGGTAGGTACGTATTGTCAATAAAGAGCAAAGGGGCTGTGGCAGGGGTATTGATGTAGATAATTGCTTTCCATTGTTATCTGAAAATAACTTTCAGTTTTCCATTTGGTCTGAGAGGAAAACTACTCCAGGTGTGTGGGAAAACAAGTTGTTAACTGGGAGAGGGATCACACACAGTATGTAAGGCAATGTTTATCCTAGCACTTTTATCCTTAATAATTTATATTGCTTAGGGATGTGGAAAAACACATCTCTCTGAGCAACATAGGTGAGAGGCACTTTTCTGAACAGCACTATGTCGGCAGAGGAAATAGGTACTGCTGCTTATTGAGGGTATTTTAATTATGTTGGGAAAGCTCTCACCTGATGGCATAGAGCAGCTACATGAGCCATCTAACAGTGGCACATCTGCACTAATACAGCTGTTCCACTGTTAGTTCATTAATGTAGATGTGGCCTATCTAAGATGTCACCCCATAAATGGTCTAATAAAAATACGGTTTTTGACAACAGAATTGGTATGTTTGGGCATGAATATTGTACTAGTGTGGATCCCAAAGCAATGAAATGGTAGAAAAAGAAGCAAAAAAAATGCTGTTATCCATGGGTAAATGGATATAAAGATTTCTGAGTTTAATTTAAAAACAATATTAAAAAGAATGGCAAGTATTGTGGACCATGAAGAAAAGAAGATTACATGAAATATGCCCCAAATAGAAGATAGTGCACTCTTCCAAAGTTCTGAATAGATCCGTGAAGTACTCATATTTAGATGGTTTACTGGTTGTCTTGAATAATAATTTGTGTCTATTGAATAGGCACAAAGATGGGTTATGTAACACATATGGCTAAAGAAACAGTCAATCACTTGATACAGAAATGTTGTCAATGCTTCCAGGAAAAAAAAAAAAAAAAGATCTTTATGAAAAATGTAGAGGGCAGAAGATGACAGAACATGCTACGAGGAGTTTAGAGAGTATATGAGGAAAATGGATAACATAAAAAAAAGCTCTACTACATTTTTAAAGACTCAGAACAGAGTAAAAGTATTTAGTAGAATGCCCTTAAGAGGAATATAGTTGGTGGCAGAAGTAGCAGTCAGACTCAGAAGGTGTATCTGCTTTTCCATAAAGAAGATTTCAATTCATGTGGAAGACTATCACAGATTAAAGAGGCCTTGGGTATCAGCACTTTCTGGAACATCTACAAAGAATTTAAATCAAACAAGGAATAAATAATTCAGAACAGCAACCCTACAAATTTCATTTGCTAGAATTTACCAGCATTGCCCCAGATACTTCTATAACAATGCAGAAGTTCAAATTAAAAGCAAACTTACACCTATGTAAAGGGACATTATCAGCTTTTTAAAAAAATCCACATTCATTCTGAAAATATTTTTATGTCTATTGTTATACACAACTCTTAAGATTACTGTGGGGGTCATGCCAGGGAAGCTGCTCAACAGGAGTTCTCAGGGCGAGGCTGTGGTGAACAGGGCCAACACCATCATTAGACACATGAGCAGAGGAGTGAGTAGGGCAGGGATGTGACACAACATCCATAAAACTGAGACTGGATCCAGCAGCCTGTTCTAGGGGCCACATTTTAAAAATTGGAGTTGGGGCAGCAAGGAGCCAAATATTTTGAGGGCTGCAGAAAAACACCTTCTTGTGAGCTCTTGAAAGGAGCGCAATGTGTTTAGCTTCTACAAAGGAAGGCTGAGAGGTGATGTCATTGAAGTGTTTAAATGCCTTCCTGGAAAGAACATGTTGGCTGCATCTAGACTGGCAAGTTTTTCCGCAAAAGCAGATGCTTTTGTGGAAAAACTTGCCAGCTGTCTACACTGGCCGCTTGAATTTGCGCAAGAACACTGATGATATAATGTAAGATTGTCAGTGTTCTTGCGCAAATACTATGCTGCTCCCGCTCAGGAAAAAGCCCTCTTGCGCAAAGGCCCTCAGCCTATTGAGGGAAAAGTGATGGGCCAGTGGTGACTTCACAGAGAGACTCTGACATCAGCCAATCAAGACAGAGGGGCAAGCCAGAGACAACCTCAAGATTCCCATGGCTTTGAAGCAGTAAGGCTCCTCCTCAAGGTCTCTCCCACTGAACTGATAAAAGAATTGGGATGAATCGATACAATTATGAGGAGGAACCTCAGAGTTTTCTCCTTCCCTACCACTGATTCCGTGTAACCTGTTCAGATGGTAAGAGCCTCAGAGAGATTTGGAGCCTGTTCTGTCAGATCCACCTGGTACCAGCTGAATTCTAGCCATAGAAATCACTAAGTTAATGTAATTTGATTTCCTATCAAGGACTTGGTTCTGTAGAATCACTGTGGACATTAGGGGTGTGATGGATAGGACTGGTCTGACCCAGTACGGCCATTGTAAGCTCAAGGCTCAGGGTCAGGGGTCTCAGTGGACCACCTTGATTTTCATGCACACCTGCTTCTGGGTGGCCAGGCTGGCAGCTCTCCTGCCCTAGATGGCTGCTTTCCTGTGCCTAGTGCGGAGGTTGTGGACGAGGTCCACGATGTCCGCACTAGCCCAGGCGGGTGCCCGCCTCTTGCGGTCCCAGGCAAGCTCCCGGGAACCGCCAGCCTGGTCCCGGGAAGAGGGGGAGGGCTGGGGGGCATCGGGTGGCTGGCTCGAGCCGTGCCAGGTGCAGGGTCTGCTAGCTGGGTGCTGGCAGGCTTGCACCTGGCACGGGCACCGTAGCCAGCTCGTGCCCCTTTAAAGGGTCCGGGGCCAGGAGGGGGGCAATAGAGTTTCCTTGGTGTTGGCCAGAGTGGCCACCAGGGAAAGCTGGGAAGGGCTAGCCTCCCACTAGTTCGAATTAAGGGGCTACACACCCCTTAATTCGAACTAGTAAGTTCGAACTAGGCTTAGTCCTCGTGGAATGAGGTTTACCTAGTTCGAACTAAGCGCTCCCCTAGTTCGAATTCAGTTCGAACTAGCGGAGCGCTAGTGTAGCGCCTATCAAAGTTAATTCGAACTAACGTCCGTTAGTTTGAATTAACTTTGTAGTGTAGACATACCCCTACAGGGTTAAATTCAGGTAGCTAAGGGTATTGTTGGCAGGGAGCCAGAAGTACCAATGGGGTACAATGCTGAAATTTAAATTGTAAAGATATACCTGCAGCCATTTTCTCTTTGGGTGACTTCTAAGTAAAGGCCTGAAGGGAGCAGATGCAGTAACCAGAATTACCATGCCTATAAGAATATTAGATATGGGAGTGAACTGGGCCTTGAAGTACAGATTGGGTGTAGAGGGAAAAATGTATCTAGTTGCAATTAGGGTATTTTTCTTTATTTTGGTTGTTTGGTTTAAACTTCTCTGTGCGAATCCATGCCTTCCCTCCCCCGTTCACTATCTAAGAGCTGTTCCCAGAGATTTTTTCTGTGTTTTAATTTGTTTTACTTAGTTGCTCTGTAACACCTAGCAATCAAGTATGCTTTATCAAGTATATCTTTTGTTTTGTTACTAAAATCACCTTTTGAAGGCAATTATTTGATTCTTGTGTCCTGGAAAGTAACAGGGAGTCTGTGCATCTGCCTGACTAAGAGTGATTGGTCAGCTACCAGATACTGCAGCTTGTTTTTCTATTTTCTTTTTCCAAGCTCTCTTGGACAAAAGAGCTTGGGGTACCCCTGGGGAAGGAATTTAAGTATTCCTTCCTGTATTTTCAGAGTTAAATCACTTGATGGTGACAGCTTTTGTTTTTTTCTTGGAGCCAGTGCATCTGTGACTCTGGGGAGTTTTTGTAAGCAGAGCCTATAGAGACAAGGTATTTAAGGTCTCTTGCAGGCCCCCATCTTCTGCACTCCGAGTGCCAGAGTGGAGAACAGCCCTGACCGGGGGGGGGGGAGAGGGGGGAGGAGGTTGTCCTTTTAGGTTTCCCTTTTCCTCCTTCTTTCTCGTCTTCTCTTGCTTCTTTCCCTGCTAAGACTTTTCTCCCTCTCTCCCCCAAGGATGGTGGTATGTGTATGTAAGGGGTGGAAATTGAGAGTTTGTCCTTTTAGGCTTCCCTTTTCTGCCTTCCCTCCCTCTTTCTCTTCTTGACTTGCTTCTTCCCCTTTTTCCTTTCTTCCCTCTCTCCACCAAGGAAGGATATGTGAGTGTGCACACACATGTCTGTGTGTGTTTGTGTTTCGGGGGGTTGCTGTCTGTGAAAGGTCTCACAAAGAGATAAGGCTGGAATTGCTCTCAGACTAATTCTTTCTGGGCTACCCTTTGGGATGTCTGATAAGACTCCTCTGCCTCCCACCTCTCAGAGTCTCAATGATTACTGGCTGAGCTACTGCCGGGAAAGATTCAGGTCCTTTTGTTCTCTTTTGAGACCAGACAAATAAGGCTCAAGCAATCATGGATTGGACTGATCATGCTGCTTCTCAGCAATTATTTTATCTGCACAGTCCCTGATTCTCTTTTGCCAGTTCTTCTCAAATACTTGATGATTGATTACTATGAACAGTTGTTGGTCTGTAGCTCATTTGAGAGTAGGGATGTAAAATCCCATTTAATCACTTCATCACTTAAATGTTATTTAACTGGTTAACGAGGATTCCATGGGCAGGGATCGCTCTAGCTCACTTTAACTGGTTAATCCTTTACTTCTCTATTTGAGAACACTCTATTCTTAACAATCAATATGTCTCAAGGAGCTGGCTGGGGGCAGGACACCAGCCTAATATAGAATCAAATGAAATAAAAATATTAAATGAATCAACACATTCCATAGAATTGCTATGGATGGTAATTCCATGCTCCAATAATAAGAAATTAGTAGTAGGGATATATTACCGACCACCTGACCAGGACAGTGATACTGACATTGAAATGCTGAGGGAGATTAGAGAGGCTACCAAAATAGAGAAATCTATAATAATGGGAGATTTTAATTATCCCCATATTGACTGGATACATGTCACCTCAGGAAGAGAAATGGAGATAAAATTTCTCAATGGCTTAAATGACTGCTTCTTGGAGCAGCTGGTGCAGGAACCCACAAGGGGAGAGGCAATTCTCGATTTAGTCCTGAGTGGAGTGCAGGATCAGGTCCAGGAAATAACCGTTACAGGACCGCTTGGGAATAGTGACCATAATAACATTCAACATTCCTGTGGTGCGAAGAACACCTCAGCAGTCCAGCACCCTGGCATTTAATTTCAAAAAAGGGGAATTACACAAAAATGAGGAGGTTAGTTAAACAGAAATTAAAAGGCATAGTGACTAGAGCCAAATCCCTGAAAGCTGCATGGAAACTTTTTAAAGACACCATAATAGAGGCCCAACTTAAATGTATACCCCAAATTAAAAAACACAGCAAGAGACCTAAAACAGTGTCACTGTGGCTTAACCGCCATGTAAAAGAAGCAGTGAGGGACAAAAAGGTATTTTTTAAGAATTGGAAGTCCAATCCTAGTGAGATAAATAGAAAGGATCATAAACACTGTCAAATCAAGTGTAAAAATGTAATAAGAAAAGCAAAGAAAGATTTTGAGGAACAGCTAGCCAAAAACTCAAAAAGAAATAACAAAATGTTTTTTAAGTACATTAGAAGCAGGAAGACTGCTAAAAAACCTGTGGGTCCCCTAGATGATCGAGCTATAAAAGGAGCAATCAAGGACGATAAAGCCATTATGGAGAAACTAAATGATTTCTTTGCTTCAGTCTTCACAGCTGAGGACGTTGGGGAGATTCCCGAATCTGCACCGTCCTTTGTGGGTGATGAATCTGAGGAACTGTCCCGGATTGAAGTGTCATTAGAGGAGGTTTTGGAACAAATAGAAAAACTTAATGTTAACACATCTCCGGGACCGGATGGCATTCATCCAAGGGTTCTAAAAGAACTCAAATGGGAAATTGCTGAGCTATTATCTGTGGTTTGTAACCTATTCTTTAAATCGGCTTCCGTACCTAATGATTGGAAGGTAGCCAACGTGACACCAATATTTAAAAAGGGCTCTAGAGGCGATCCTGGCAATTATAGACTGGTAAGTCTAACTTCAGTACTGGGCAAATTAGTCGAAACAATAGTAAAGAATAAAATTGTGAAGCATGTAGAAGAACATAATTTGTTGGACAAAAGTCAACATGGTTTCTGTAAAGGGAAATCCTGTCTTACTAATCTATTAGAGTTCTTTGAAGGGGTTAACAGGCATGCGGATAAGGGGGATCCAGTAGATATAGTATACTTGGATTTTCAGAAAGCCTTTGACAAGGTCCCTCACCAAAGGTTCTTGTGTAAATTACATGGCCATGGGATAAGAGGGAAGGTCCTTTCTTGGATTGCGAACTGGTTAAAAGACAGGAAACAAAGGGTAGGAATAAATGGTAAATTTTCAGATTGGAAAGGGGTAACTAGTGGTGTACCCAAAGGGTCAGTCCTGGGACCAATCCTTTTCAACTTATTCATAAATGATCTGGAGAAAGGGGTAAGCAGTGAGGTAGTAAAGTTTGCGGATGATACCAAACTGTTTAGGATAGTCAAGACAGAAGCAGACTGTGAGGGACTCCAAGAAGATCTCACCAAACTCAGTGACTGAGCAGCAAAATGGCAAATGAAATTTAATGTGGATAAGTGTAAAGTAATGCACATCGGGAAAAATAACCCCAACTATAGGTACAGTATGATGGGGGCTAATTTGGCTACGACAAATCAGGAAAGGGATCTTGGAGTTATTGTGGACAGTTCTCTGAAAACTTCCATGCAGTGTGCAGCGGCGGTCAAAAAGGCAAATAAGTTGCTAGGAATTATTAGGAAAGGGATAGAAAATAAGACCCAGAATATCTTACTGCCCTTGTACAAAACTATGGTACACCCACATCTTGAATACTGTGTACAGATGTGGTCTCCTCACCTCAAAAAAGATATTTTGGCCTTGGAAAGGGTTCAGAAAAGGGCAACTAAAATGATTAGGGGTTTGGAGCAGGTCCCATATGAGGAGAGGTTAAAGCGACTGGGACTTTTCAGTTTAGAAAAGAGGAGACTGAGGGGGGATATGATAGAGGTCTATAAAATCATGAGTGGTGTGGAGAGGGCCGATAAAGAAAAGTTATTTATTAGTTCCCTAAATAGAAAAACTAGAGGACACCAAATGAAATTAATGGGTAGCTGGTTTAAAACGAACAAAAAAAGTTCTTCTTCACCCAGCGTGTAGTCAACCTGTGGAACTCCTTGCCAGAGGTGGCTGTGAAGACTAGGACTATAATAGAGTTTAAAGAGAAGCTAGATAATTTCATGGAGGTTAGGTCCATAAAAGGCTATTAGCCAGGGGATAAAATGGTGTCCTTGGCCTCTGTTTTTCAGAGGCTGGAGAGAGATGGCAAGAGACAAATCGCTTGATCATTGTCTTCGGTCCACCCTCTCTGGGGCACCTGGTGCTGGCCACTGTCGGTAGACAGGCTACTGGGCTAAAAGGACCTTTGGTCTGACCCAGTACGGCCGTTCTTATGTTCTTATGCCTTGCAGGGGAAAGGTGGGCATGGCAGTGACATCACAAAGAACATAAGAATGGCCATACGGGGTCAGATCAAAGGTCCATCTAGCCCAGTATCCTGTCTTCTGACAGTAGCCAATGCCAGATGCCCCAGGGAATCTTCAAGCAATCCCTCTCCCATTCCCAGTTTAGGAGAGAGGCTAGAGACACCATTCCTAGCCATCCTGGCTAATAACCATTGATGGACCTAACCTCTATGAATTTATGTAGTTCTTACTTGAACCCTGTTAGAGTCCTGGTCTTCACAATCGCCTCTGGCAAGGAGTTTCACAAGCTGACCAAGCTCTGTGTGAAGAAAAAGTTCCTTTTGTTTGTTTTAAACCTGATACCTATTAAATTCATTTGGTGATCTCTAGTTCTTATATTATGGGAACAAGTAAATAACTTTTCCTTATTTACTTTTTCCACACCACTCATGATTTTATAGACCTCTATCATATACCCCCTTAGTCTCCTCTTTTCTAAGCTGAAAAATCCAATTCTTTTTAATCTCTCTTCATATGGGACCGATTCGAAACCCCTACTCATATTTTTTGTCCCTTTCTGAACTTTTTCCAATGCCAATATATCTTTAAGATGAGGCAACCACATCTGTATGCAGTATTCAAGATGTGGGCATGCCATGGATTTATATAGAGGCAATAAGGTATTCTTTGTCTTATTCTCTATCCCTTTTTTAATTATTCCTAACATTCTATTTGCTTTTTTGACTGTCGCTGCACATGTTGTCAGAGAACTATCCATTATGACTCCAAGATTTCTCTCTTGAGTAAATTTTAGATAAATTAGTCCCCATTATATTGTATGTTTAGTTGGGATTATTTTTTCCAATGTGCATTACTTACATTTACCAACGTTAAATTTCATTTGCTATTTTGTTGCCCAATCACTTAGTTTGGTGAGATCTTTTTGAAACTCTTCACAGTCTGCTTTGGTCTTCACTATCTTGAGCAGTTTGGTATTATCTGCAAGTTTTGCCACCTCACTGTTTGTCCCTTTCTCTAGATCATTTATAAGTAGGTTGAACAGGATTGGTCCCAGCTGAATAGGATTGGTCCCCAGACACAGCAGGCTCCCATACATCTTGGAAGCAAGCATTATCTGGAGGGACAGGGGCCGTTTTTCCTTAGTGCTGGGGAGAACGAGAAAGGAGAAACTGGGAACTGGAAATCTATTTTCCGGTCAGTCCTCCTAGCCTGCACCCCAGTGGGCCATCCTTGGTCAGGGCAGAGCTATGCTGGTCCCTTCCGCCTTCAGGGGCAGGGGCAGGGGCAGGGGCAGGAGGTAGAACTTCAAGTCAGGGCCCTGACTGACTTTGGGCGTGAGAGCCTCAAACTGTCCACCCCTTTCAGTTCCAACTCCTAGTGAGATCCAGGAATTAGATATTCCACCATATCTCAGTCCCAGGGAAGGAAGTGTGCTCATTTGCACAGCATTTGTGCCTGTATATTTGTCCTGGCCTGCCTCCTTCCCCTATGGTATGTCACTTTCTGTATCAGATCCAGAGGATTCCAGGGAAGAATCAAGGCCATAAGGAGCAGCAGAGCCCCATTTTGATTCATCATCCCAGTCCCTGGATTTGATGGAAGTGATTTGAGCCCTGCTCCCTGACTCCAGGCATATACAGGCTGGCTCCAAAAGGCTGTAGGACCCATAGCTGCAAGGACTGTGGGTTGGGAGTGTTTTCCTTAAAAAGGCAGATTCAGAGCAGGGCATGAGATAGACTTGAGTAAAGTTATGGGAACCATGTTCCAACCTGCTTCAACCAGATTCTTGCCTGGCTCTGGATCCCTTCTTGTTCTTCTGGAGCAGCTGGGGATGCAAGTCTTCATGGAGGGCCCTGCCCACATCCCCTTACTCCAGGACCCCGTGAGGGAAAGACTCCTGGCCCAGGAGAGATTGGGAGCTGACAGGAAAATACTGATGGAGCCCCCTCTCTTCCCTTCCATTCAGCCTTAGCACACTTTCCCAACTATTGAAATTGGTGGCTTAGTTGTGACTGTCCTTATTAGCCAGTTGGCCAGAGAGGGGATTTACTGGCTATGCAAACTGCTGCTACACCAGAGGTAAGGAAACCTATCTGGGAAATGGGACCCAAAAGAAAAGTGACACTGCCAGAAGTCCATGCAGTGGGACCTCTGAGGAAATGATACACCTCCTATCTGAGATTGCCCACCATGTAGTAATGGGAGCTCTGTCGAAACTTGCTAGATCCTCTGAGACTGACCTCAGCCATAGGATGTCTCTTTCCTCCTCCTGCTTCTCAGTTTAGGGTCAGCCCCCCTCCCCACCCACTGTAGGTACCTCTACTATTCTGTTGGACCAAGGATGCAACCCAGTGGGAATGCAAGAACATAGCCACCAACACCAGACAGAGATCTGACAATGAGAAGCTTCTAAGGAACAGGGAGATGGAGGGAATGGAAGCAGAAGCTCCTCCTACAATGGGGTGGGGTATGTCTGACACGGAGTACTAGAGAGGAAAATGAGTCCACTTCAGGGTGCCCATTGCCATTAATTGTGCCTGATTCCTGTGGGGAGTATCCAAGTACTAGTACACAAGTAGTAGAAAGTAGTTATTAATGGTTCAGAGTCATGCTGGAAGGGCGTAACAAGTGGGGTTCCACAGGGGTTGGCTTTGAGACTGGTTCTGTTCAATATCTTCATCAACTATTTAGATATTGGCATAGAGAGTACGCCTATTAGGTTTGCCAATAATACCAAGCAGGGAGGGGTTGTAAGTGCTTTGGAGGATAGGATCACAATTCAAAATGATCTGGGCAAACTGGAGAAATGGTCTGAGGTAAATAGGAAGAAGTTTAAAAAGGACAAATGCAAAGTACTCCACTTAGGAAGGAACAATCAGTTTCATACATACAGGGTGTTACAAGAACGAGGGAGAAAAAATGTTCTCCTTGGCCTCTGAGGATAGGACCAGAAGCAATGGGCTTAAATTGCAACAAGGAAGGTTTAGGTTGGACTTTAGGAAAAACTTCCTAACTGTCAGGGTGGTTAAACACTGGAATAAATTGCCTAGGGAGGTTGTGGAGTCTTCATCACTGGAGATATTCAAGAGCAGGTTTGATAGCCATTTGTCTGGGATGATTTAGTAGGTGCTTGGCTCAGCCTTGAGGGAAGGTGACAGGACTTAATGACTTCTCAAAGCCCCTTCCAGTTCTAGTATTCTATGGTTCTAAGTGTCTGATAGATCCTTTTTCTCTTGAGATGGGAGGACATCATGGCCAAGGTGATGCGCCAGCTCCACTCCATCCCATTCTTTCACCAAGTGGGTCTGATGGGTTATAGAACACCCAACTGGGCCAGAAAGGGTTAGAAAGTCAGCCTAGGCCACTGCGATCCTACCCCACAGTCTGTTTCCTGCAAGCTGTGCACTTGTACAGCCACTCAGGAGAGATTCCAATGCCATCCAGCTGATTAGTAGAGCACCCACTGCTAGGTTTTGTTTCTACTGGTGGTGCACTCTCACATAGGCCTCTGTGTGTCTGGCATCCCTTCTGTCAACAGAGCCTATGTTTACATAGCTGTGCTAGCATGGCCCCCTAACTTAGATGCAGCCCATACGCACAGAAGGAGTTTTTCTGTTGTGCGAAAGAATTCTCTGTAGTAACTTAGAGCTCTTCCCACGAGGGGTAACAGTTAATACAAGGGAAGGGTTTTGGATCAGACTATTGCGTCACCAAGTTAATTTGGGCTACCGGCTTTTTAAAATGGCGACCGGCCGTGAATATGCTAATAAAGCGCGGGATATTTAAATCCCACGCTTCATTAGCAACTTCGGTATGTTTCATTTGCCTCCCTAGTTCTAACTAGGGGGCAAGTATAGACATACCCTAAACGACTACGTTTAGAGAAAATATATTTCCTTTTTATAAATGTTTATAAATGTTTTACAACATACTTTTTGTTATGATCAGTTTTTCTATTTCCCCTGTGCAATCAAGGTAGACACACAGACCCATAAGGTATTCAGGCTCCTCACTACCATTGAAAATCAATGGAATTTAGGATCCTAAATACTTTTTTAAATGTGGGTCAGAGTGGTCAATCTGGTAAACATTCCTTCACATGCACTTTTTAATATAAAGTATTTCTATTGACATCAATGGAAATATTCAAGTGTTTTAAAATTTGACATGTACCTAAGGCCCCCGAAGCTTATTTTCCTGTTTGTTCAAATGTGGTAACAGAATGAAGACAAACATTTACAAAAACAAAGTACTGTGGTTATAAAACACCAACTTTGCTGGAGGATTAAAGGGTGGATGCATCTAAAACTTTTAATTTCTTTGTTTAATTGTGATTAGATTTCAAGCAAATAATGTTCCTTTAATATAAGAAATCTTGAAAACCGGATAATATTACACATTATATTCTGAAACATTGCACTGTACGTGCCCAGGGTACACTATATAGAAATGGTTTAATCCTAATTTTTTGGACTTTGAGATGTGCTCAACAGGACCAGTTCCTGCAATATAAAAAGGGAGATTTGTCAGCCTACTACAGTGACACAGCATCCATGTTAGCAACAGCACAATAACTAACTCTGTAGGAGCATCAACAAAAGACTTAAAATAGCTAACCAATAACATCATACCAACATGGGAAATAAATTGCATTTCTCCGATGATGAGCATAAGAGATATTTTGCTTGCTTCATAAAGTATTACTGGTCCATATTTAAATTTGCTACAAAACTGAAGTGACTACAAAACACATGGCAATTTAAACCAATGTATCAAACTATCAGTTTCAAAATAAAAAACAAATTCAGAAAAGCTTCCAGGTAAGAAAAGAGATGCAATCTCACCCCTACTTTGTTCAAGTTATCTATCAATGACTAACTTCATTGGTGTAAACCCCTACGGTGCGTCTAGACTGGCAAGGTTTTGCGCAAAAGCAACTGATTTTGCCCAAGAGCAACTGATTTTGCACAAAAACTTGCCAGCTGTCTACACTGGCCACTTGAATTTGCGCAAGAGCACTGACTTTGTAATGTACAAAATCAGTGCTTCTTGCACAAATACTTTCACACTCCTGCTCGGGAAAAAGCCCTCTTGTGCAAGAATACTTGCGCAAGAGGGCCAATGTAGACAGGAAGAATTGTTTTGCACAAAAAAGCCCCGATGGCTAAAATGGCGACCGGGGCTTTCTTGTGCAAAATCGCATTTAGACTGGCCACGGATGCTTTTGCGCAAAAGCACTTTTTGCACAAAAGCATGTGTGCCAATCTAGACGCGCTTTTGCGGAAATACTTTTAACGGAAAATTTTCCGTTAAAAGTATTTCCGCAAAATCATGCCAGTCTAGACACAGCCCTTGTGTAGACAGGGTTTTCATCAGCTCATCATGATTTCTACTGGTGCAGCTTACTTCAATTACTCCCTTTAAAACATCATGCATTTATATGAGCTGTGCAAATCAATCTAAACATAGAAGTCAGTCTTGCAGAATGAGATCTGCACCATGTTCTGACCAATTCCAAGCGGACGGTTGCCAATCAGTGTTCAGGGGGTGAAAGGCAAAGATCATGATGCTGCTGTAATTAGTACATCACGTGGTGATTCTGAACAGGTTTAACCAGTCAAAGCACATAATAATAAGCACTAATGCTGTACAACCTATACTGACTTCCCTTTCAGCTAGAGTCACTTAAAAGAGAAATTTAATAAAATATCCTTGCATGGACTAGGTCTACTCTAGCTCCAGGAACCACCTCTTATTCCAAGCCACAACATGACTTCAAATATACTGGCAAACTGAGAATTAAATACTGGTTTAAAAAAAACTGTATAAATGTCTGAGTCCTTAATGCCTCTACCACAGATGGAGCTGCAGTGCTAATGAATGCCAGGTCCTCCATTTGCAACTGTTGATAGACAAGCATATTTTGGCCCCGTTTTCCAGCAATGGTACTCAGAGTCATCCTTACCTATAGCAGAGCATGCAGCTGCATAGGGCACCTGAAAATTCAGGGTACTGCACTGTGTCTTAATGTTCACCCAACTGCCTCTTTCTGTTCTCATTCTGTTGTTGCTCTGCTTCATCAGGAGATGGTCTAGTTCACTTGAAAGTGAAAAAGCCTGGCAGATCTATTAGCAGGATATCAAACTTCTGATAGAGCCATTCAAGGGTTAATGAAGTAATTTATCAAACATTTGCCAACCCCAGGTATTGAATTTACTGTATTAGGCTATGTACAAGGCTTGGCAACAAAAGTGAAAACTTGTCAAACCAGTTGTTCCTGTCTCCCACCGTGGACAGTTCATGGCCATATTGCTAGCTCCCCCACATCATCTGGTAGAGCAAAGTAATGTGACTATTCATCCCACAGTGCAATGTTGTGAGAAGGCAGAGCTGATCCCTGTTCTTAGGATTCCCTCAGTTCTGTGAGCTCTCCATATTAAGGAATGTGAAAGCAGCACAACAGTCTCTCTAGCTCTCCTGCTGTAGCAGCAGACCAGAGGTATTCCAATGATTTACTCTTAAAATCAGAGTAGTCTGAGCTTGGTGAAAAATGGATTTTCTTTTAAAATGCCAACAAATATTTTCCACTTCTTAAAATCCTTCAGAAATTCTGTTCATCTTAATATGGCTACTATATAAACACTGCTAAACTTTCCTTGCTCAGGGATACAGATAGCATAACAGTACATATGTTTTGCCTTCTGAAATTGCTTTTTGGTTTGTTTTTAAAAGGTTTCCTGTTTTGTTGGGGAGGGGGGGTTGTAGTAGGCAGAAATACTGGATGTTCTGGACAAAATACTGTTGGGGGCCATCTAACGCTTAATGCTGGGGAAAGTTACATGTTTAAAGCTCTGTTGTGTAGAGGGAGAAATTCACTTCATCCACATAAAGCCAAAATAATCCCTTCCTCACAGTCCCTTCTCCAGCCAGTGTGCTGAACTGGCAAGTGGTTCAGAATCAGGAAGGTGTATCATGTCCAACGGCAGCTTTATTAGTTTATTCGTGGATACCATGTAATCTCCCTGCCATGCCCTTGGTCTGCCATCACTGTCATCCTCTGTGCTGGTTTATGTGGTGCCAATTCAGTGATTTCCTGCTAAGTATGCGACCATGCATAGACAATCCATCATCATCTCTCCTGCAGAAGCCCATCACATTGCTAATGTGCTGCAGAAACTTTGTACACCTGGATGAATTTCTCCCACAGAGAGGAATATCTTACTACCAGTTTTCACCTCAAACTCCCAGTGCCCGCAATGCATAAAGAGATAAGACTGGCAAGATACACAGCTAGAACTTAAGGCAGCAGCGATGAAAGGATACCTCCAGAGTAACTCTACTTCACTTTGAATTATTTCAGGGGCACATTAGTGCCACTGATACCAGAATCTCTCTATTAACATTTGGCAGTAGTGTGAGAGACTTACCTCTGAGGATATGTCTACACTGCACATTTCAAAATAAGCTACTCTGGAATAGTTTTTCAGAAGTAGCTTATTTCGAAATAGCACATTTACACAGAAGGGAAGCCTCAAAATTAGTCTGAGGCAGGCTTCCCTAATGTAGACATGCTATCTTGATTTACAGCCCCAGGAGGCACTGGGGAGGAATAACTTAGAATGGCCCTGGTGAGGGGCTACTTCAAAATAGCACCAGAGGAGAGTCTACACACACCTTATTCCGAAATAGCTATTTTGGAATCAGCTTTATTCCTCTTAAAATGAGGTTTACAGATTTCGGAATAAGCCATTATTTTTAAATTATTTCAAAATAACAGACTGTGTAGACGCTCACACTGTTGTTATTTCAAAATAATGCTACTCAATAGCCTAACATATTATGACATCTTGTTTAGAATTTGATTTGATTTTTATTCTTGCAAAGTCAAGGCAACCTTTGCTTTCTGAGGATTGCAGGAACGGGCTCAATGATTTTAAAAACAATGTTCCTGTTAGTGCTGAGCAAAAACAAAAATTCTGAAATAAAAAAAACCCTGTTCTGTTAGCTAATAAATACGTATATTCAGACAAAGTGCATATTGCACTAATAGGTGGTATTATGCGCATGGTATTAATATACACTATATATATGGATGTTAGGAAGTTATGTTAACTGAATGTCTTGTGCTCTTCCCACAATTCCATTCATCCATGTCGAGCATTCCACTGAACTTTGTAAAGTTGAAATCGCCTTTTGCATTAGAAAATAGGAAGCCTGACAAAGCAAAGATACATAGACACTTTGTACCAAATATAGTTGGGAAGTACTTCCGTGGATCATCAATACTTTGTTAAAATAAAAATGCTATTTGGTGACTTAGCTTAGATTTTATTATTAATTATTATTATTATTATTTAAAGCCTCCTCCCCAAAAAATCTGTGGAGCAATGATCAAGGAAGTTCAAATAGGGAGACAAAGCTGACCAAGGCACAAACTAGTGGGTTAAACTTAAAGTGATATGTAAAAAGTTTTGTAACTTGTTAAAAAAAAAAAATCACACTGTAAATAGTATTACTACTAACTGAAATGTGTATCTCCAAAGCACACCTTCTATGTAAAGTGAACATGCTTTGAAATAAGAATCGCTTCCCAGAAAGAGGGTATGTATTTAGGGGATTTTTATTGTACTTCTTTAGACAATACATTTGGTCTCTTGAATATTTTAAAAAAGTGAATGA
Organism: Pelodiscus sinensis; assembly: GCF_052426305.1. NCBI lineage: Eukaryota > Metazoa > Chordata > Testudines > Trionychidae > Pelodiscus > Pelodiscus sinensis. Next base: position 39,161,916 of record NC_143061.1, on the reverse strand, counting down.
TGAGTATAGCCAAAATGGCCACATTGTTTTTAAAAGTTCTTTTAGTCAATAGTTCAAAATGAAACTTAGGTTTTTTTTTTTTCATTTTTCCTCACTAAAACAAAACAAAAAAAGGATTTGTTTTAAATTAAATGTTTAGTTTGACCTGAAGTTAAATTTTGGTTTTTCCTCTTGACATGTTTTTCATCAAGTTTCAAAATTTCAAAGTCAAACTGCATCTTATTGAATTTGAATGTTTTGAAATGAAAAGTCAAAATGTTTCATTTTGAAATATTTCAACTTTTCTACTTATTTTTTCCATTTTTTTCAGTCAAACTATTTTTGAACTTGAGCTGAATTTGTAAATAGATTAAATTCCCCACAAAAAGGCATTTTGGGGAAATTTACTTTTTTTTTTAAAGAAAAAGACACTCAGCTTTATATACTGTTTCAAGATACATAAACATCAGTATTTGCTTTATGGTGACACTATTCTAGAGTGTGATAGAAAATGTCCCAAACATGCTGTTTTTAAAGACTCAAGAGTGATACTATATCTTTTTTTTCCATTATAAATGACAATGTCATTGACCTACAGGTCTGTCTGACTCTCTGAAGCCTAATTGATTCAACACACCAAGAATTTGCAGAAAGTCTGATAGTCTCACCTCAATTTTCCTGGTAAAATCAATTACTGAAAAGGGGTCAAAGTAAAAGAAGAGTGCTCACTCACAACATTAAGTAGGGAGACCTAAAATAATAAAAAAATCTGTTTGATTGTTCATACTATAAATTATCTTTTTTATATCCTGTAGTGCATCAGAGCTCTTTTTCACCAACTAAAGATGAAAGCAAAATCCAATAGATACGCTTTTGGATGTAAAATTGGCCAAAGACTGTATATCTAAGGCCCAGGTTTTTAGAATTACTTGCACATAATTTGCAGATGCAGTTGTACTAATTGTTCATTCCAGTGACCAGATGGACATCTTACTGGTATTTTCCTTGCAAAATTACTACTGTTGTCTGTGTAATTATGCATGCATATTATGTGTGTGTACTTTTGCGAGCTTATTAATACAGACATTGAACTGGCAGTGAATTCTGAAGACAAAGGAGTATATTTTGCAGGAGGCTATGTACCAAAAATTAAAATCAGTACCTTGGGGAAGGGGAGGTGAGGGATAGTAAAGGCAAAAGGAGAAACTCTTTTAGATTGCTTCATTTTCCTCCTTTCCCCTGCTTCCAGGAAATATAAGCGTTATATTTTACCATACATAAAGAACAAGCCATATACTTTCAGTTTTGACTTGTTTACTTTACGCTGGGGGAAACAACAAAGCAAAAAAGCATAGAAGTAATGTTGCCCCGGAGATGGTACAGCATGTTAGTCCTCTAAAATAATGTCTCACCCACAGAATAATTACTGTTGCTTGAGACAGCATGCTTTTAGAAATGTAAAGATGCAGTATACAGAAGACAAGATCATAGCAGTTACACAGCTGTATATATTAGAATAATATTACTCTTATATAGTCTTCTGGCTTTTCCTGTAGCTAATATTGTTTTTAATGGTATTTGCCCTCTTATTCTTTACTAAGGCTCAGTTTTGATTTGTTTTCTTATGTGCCTCTAAAGAATTACTGTTTAATAGACGAGAACGGCTATGGTTGCTTGGTTGACATTTACTTTCAGATCACTAGTCTTTCCTGTTTCTTAGACTGTAAGTACTGACTACATTTCATCATTGCATCTTAGAGCTGAATTGGCTCTTGTATTTAATTCTGAAGCAACAATTGACTTATCTGGCTAGTCAATTTTGGTTTGATGCCCTTAGCTTTGCTTTTATTCATGTGAATCAGTTGACTCTTGTGCTACTTTGATTTGGAACACTCTTAGGAACTGTAAGGATTTTACAGATACAGTTTATATGCAACTAGAAGCTATTCTTTATAGGAAATGCATTTCATTTGACACACTGTAAACTTTTATTTCCATTGGTTATAACTCATCTATATTATTAATTAATTTGGGCCAATATAACTTCTGCCATCAAAATAAGGGTAGGATGAATCTGTTTTAAAAAAAAGCGCGTTCTAGTATGGATGGGGAATAATTATGTTAATTCAAGATGTGCAAAATATTTAAATTAATCTTTCACATATGATTTCTCTTTACAATTCATTCTAACTGAACCATAGCCAATTAGGGTAGAAGTGCCTTCAAACCCCCAAATATATATCTCATTAGAGCCCTGCAAATCCATGGATATCCACTTTATATTAGTGGGTATCTGCATCCGTGGATGTGGTTGTCTGCAGCTCATTTTTGCAGCTACAGATCCAGATGCGAATACAAATTTTGTATCTGTGCAGGGCTCTATCATTTCCTCATTTCTGGTTCTTCTAAAATCGTTTATCCTGGCTCTGATATACAGAGGAGCGGGCATATTGTATCTGTATATTACAAATAAGTCACCTTTCATTTGTCTAGGTAAAGAGTGACTCAGGGTTCAAACCTTCATCCACTGACGTCACTAAGTAGATGTTCCCCCACTTGTGGAGAGAAGATTAACATCTACGTGGAACAGGGCATTCTCAGCTTTTGCTTCCAGGCTGTGGCATTCTCTCTCGGGATATTCGCATGGCGCCAACGCTAGCGTTGTTTTGGCATCAGGCTAAAGCCACCCTTTTTACTCGTGCTTTTATTAATGTTTGAGTCTGTATGTGTGTGTTCCTCCTCTCTATGGCTATGTCTAGACTAAATCCCTTTTTCGTAAAAGGGATGTAAATTAGACGTATCGCAATTGCTAATGAAGCGAGGATTTAAATCTCCCCGCTTCATTAGCATAAAAGGGCTGCCGCTTTTTTTCGGCACGGAGCTTTGCTGGAAAAAAGCGCCAGACTAGACGCTGATCTTGCGGAAAATAAAGCCTTTTCCGAAAGATTCCTTATCCCTTATTTCATAGAGGGATAAGAGATCTTTCGGAAAAGGCTTTATTTTTCGCAAGATCAGCATCTAGACTGGCGCTTTTTTCCGGCAAAGCTCCGTGCCAAAAAAAAAGTGGCAGCCATTTTTATGCTAGTGAAGCAGGAGAGATTTAAATCCCCGCTTCATTAGCAATTGCGATACGTCTAATTTACATCCCTTTTATGAAAAAGGGACGTAGCCTATATGTTTTTAGCTGGTTATGTCCCTCTGAGGTCTCATATTTTAAATTCTCGTATTTTAAATTTTTATATGTATTTTTGTTTTGTTTTGTTTGTTTGTTCTTGTAAGCCGTCTTGAATATTTTAAATAGAAAAGCGGGGTACAAATATTTAAATAAAAAAAATAAATAAATGTTCCCAATGGTTTCCATCTCTGCAGAAATAAACCATGAACTACATCTGTGTATGATTTCATGGTGCACAAAAGCTAATGAGCAGGTTTAAGGCAATCTAGGGTTCTACGTACACCATAACACAGGGCCCCCTGAAATGACAAAGGCGAGGTGGGGCTCTCTTCCCCTCCCAGAGAGGTACATGCAGTGGCCTGAATCCCTCTTTCAGCACACAACAACTAGCGTAGTCCTCTCCTTTGTCCTGCAGAGGCAGGATTGGCGACAGGGAAGACCCCAATATATTCCATGGCAGCCTGAGTTTACCTCTATGCGGATGATGTTGGCATACCTTCCCAACCCATGCCAGTAAATCTTGGAGTTTGCACCCATTAAGATGAATGCTCAATTTACATTCCCAGACCTATAATTTCAGGCTGCTTAAAGTCTCAAGAGGCAAATATGGCTATATCAGTCATGTTTTCAAGTATCCCACCACCGCCATGCAACTATACGTGCCAGAAACAGAAACTTTAAAAAATTAAAGTGTAAATGTTGATCTGGTCACAAAAGTAAATATAGGGACATGTGGTCTTCTGGCTATCACATGTTCCGTCAAAGCAAGTCTGTGTGTGTAGAAAATAAGACAACCACCTTCCTTTTAACTTTTGCAGTGAAACAGGAGGCAGTTCTTGTAGGGATAATTCTGTGCCATGAAGTAAATATTTGTGGCACTGGATTATGCAAATATGTGAGCCAAGATTTTAAAAAGTCTAAAGGTAGGCTCGTCAAGTCATAATTCAGCTCTGAAGTGAGTTTGGTCTAATTTTCAGAAGTACTGACCACCAGTCATGACTGGAATTGATCTGATTTAGTGCAGCCTACATCTCCAGACTGTGTGCTTGGCCCTTATGAAAAAGTTATTCATAATTCTGAATTTATGCATCCATTTATAAAATGTGTTGTCATTGTGTCAAAGAAACATGGTACTATTAGGACTGAGTCAGATAAATACAGCTCTTACCATGGGCAAGCAGCAAGTAAAATCCTGAGAAGTCAGTTTTCAAACTACTGATCAGACCTGCAGCAGTGTACCCAATTATATTCCAAAAATATCTCCAGCCCCTTTCTGAACTGTTTTGCAGTCCTAGTACTGACTTTGGCAGCTTTTTTTTTTAATTACAACAAGTAGTCCTGTGGCACCTTAAAGATTAATAAAAATGTGTAGTATCATAAGCTTTCATAGGCAAAACCCACTTCTTCAGATGAGATGATTTTGAGTGGAGATCCACTTAAGTGGGTTTTGCCCATGAAAATTCATATGTATTTGTTAGTCTCTAAGATGTCATAGAACTCATTATTTTTAAAGTTACACACTAATACAGCTACCCGAGACTTTTTTTTAAAATTATACTTGAACCTCTGTAATCCAGCAACACTGGAAAATAGGCTATTATTGAATGGATTATTGAATTTTCCAGACCATGGGTGATCACCATAATGAAGAATAAACAAAGTCTATTACTAAAGCTTTGTATGTACAATTATAGAGTATTGTACATGTAAAACATAGAATCATAGAATCATAGAATCATAGGACTGGAAGGGACCTCGAGAGGTCATCGAGTCCAGCCCCCCGCCCTCAAGGCAGGATCAAGCTCCGTCTACACCATCCCTGACAGATGTCTATCTAACCTGTTCTTAAATATCTCCAGAGAGGGAGATTCCACCACCTCCCTTGGCAATTTATTCCAATATTTGACCACCCTGACAGTTAGGAATTTTTTCCTAATGTCCAATCTAAACCTCCCCTGCTGCACTTTAAGCCCATTACTCCTTGTCCTGTCCTCAGAAACCAAGAGGAACAAATTTTCTCCTTCCTCCTTGTGACACCCTTTTAGATATTTGAAAGCCGCTATCATGTCCCCCCTTAATCTTCTTTTTTCCAAACTAAACAAGCCCAGTTCATGAAGCCTGGCTTCATAGGTCATGTTCTCTAAACCTTTAATCATTCTTGTCGCTCTTCTCTGTACCCTTTCCAATTTCTCCACATCTTTCTTGAAATGTGGCGCCCAGAACTGGACACAGTACTCCAGCTGAGGCCTAACTAGTGCAGAGTAGAGCGGCAGAATGACTTCACGAGTTTTGCTTACAACACACCTGTTGATACAACCTAGAATCATATTTGCTTTTTTTGCAACAGCATCACACTGTTGACTCATATTCAACTTGTGGTCCACTATGACCCCTAGATCCCTTTCTGCCATGCTCCTTCCTAGACAGTCGCTTCCCATCTTGTATGTATGGAACGGATTGTTCCTTCCTAAGTGGAGCACTTTGCATTTCTCTTTATTAAACCTCATCCTGTTTACCTCCGACCATTTCTCTAACTTGCTAAGGTCATTCTGAATTATGTCCCTATCCTCCAAAGAAGTCGCAACCCCACCCAGTTTGGTATCATCTGCAAACTTAATAAGCGTACTCTCTATCCCAATATCTACATCATTGATGAAGATATTGAACAGTATGGGTCCCAAAACAGACCCTTGAGGAACTCCACTTGTTATCCCTTTCCAGCAGGATTTAGAACCGTTAACAACCACTCTCTGACTACGGTTATCCAGCCAATTATGCACCCACCTTATCGTGGCCCTATCTAAGTTATATTTGCCTAGTTTATCAATAAGAATATCATGCGAGACCGTATCAAATGCCTTACTAAAATCTAGGTATATGACATCCACCGCTTCTCCCTTATCCACAAGGCTCGTTATCTTATCAAAGAAAGCTATCAGATTAGTTTGGCATGACTTGTTCTTCACAAACCCATGCTGGCTATTCCCTATCACTTTATTACCTTCCAAGTGTTTGCATATGATTTCCTTAATTACCTGCTCCATTATCTTCCCTGGGACAGACGTTAAACTGACCGGTCTATAGTTTCCTGGGTTGTTCTTATTCCCCTTTTTATAGATGGGCACAATATTTGCCCTTTTCCAGTCTTCTGGAATCTCCCCTGTCTGCCATGATTTTTCAAAGATCATAGCTAAAGGCTCAGATACCTCCTCTATCAGCTCCTTGAGTATCCTGGGATGCATTTCATCAGGACCTGGTGACTTGCTGACATCTAACTTTCCTAAGTGATTTTTAACTTGTTCTTTGTGTATCCTATCTTCTAAACTTACCCTCTCTATGCTTGTATTCACTACGTTAGGCACACCTCCAGACTTCTCGGTGAAGACCGAAACAAAGAAGTCATTGAGCATCTCCGCCATTTCCAAGTTTCCTGTTACTGCTTCTCCCTCCTCACTAAGCAGTGGGCCTACCCTGTCCTTGGTCTTCCTCTTGCTTTTAATGTATTTATAAAAGGTCTTCTTGTTTCCCTTTATGCCTGTAGCTAATTTGATCTCATTTTGTGCCTTTGCCTTTCTAATCTTGCCCCTGTATTCCCGTGTTGCTTGCCTATATTCATCCTTTGTTATTTGTCCTAGTTTCCATTTTTTATGAGACTCCTTTTTTATTTTGAGATTGTGCAAGATCTCCTTGTTAAGCCAAGCTGGTCTTTTGCCATATTTTCTATCTTTCCTACACAGCGGAATTGTTTGCTTTTGGGCCCTTAACAACGTCCCTTTGAAATACTTCCAACTCTCCTCAGTTGTTTTTCCCTTCAGTCTTGCTTCCCATGGGACCTTACCTACAAGTTCTCTGAGCTTATCAAAATCTGCCTTCCTGAAATCCATTACCTCAATTGTGCTGGTCTCCCTTCTACCTTTCCTTAAGATCATGAACTCTATTATTTCGTGATCACTGTCCCCTATACTGTCTTCCACTTTCAAGTTCTCAACTAGTTCCTCCCTATTTGTTAAAACCAAATCCAGAACAGCTTCTCCTCTGGTAGCTTTTTCAACCTTCTGAAACAGAAAGTTGTCTCCAATGCAGTCCAGAAACTTATTGGATAGCCTGTGCCTCGCTGTGTTAGTTTCCCAACATATGTCTGGATAGTTGAAGTCCCCCATCACCACCAAATCTTGGGCTTTGGATAGTTTTGTTAATTGTTTAAAAAAGGCCTCATCCACCTCTTCCACCTGGCTAGGTGGCCTGTAGTAGACTCCTAGCATGATATCACCCTCGTTTTTTACCCCTCGTTTTTTACATGTCAAAAGATAAATCCTTAATGCACTGTATTTAAACTGCTTTTGGGGATAATGGTGCAGGGTCTGGGAGGGCCATGCAGGGATTTGAACCATGGGTGTTCCTGGATCACAGACACCCAGATTAAGGAGATTCATGTGTATTATTAGTCCATTTGCTCTTTATATAGGGAACTTCTGTCTGAATCTCTTATAATCTAATAGCCTCTTCAACATCTGCCATGACATTGGATATTGCATTAGTTATCACATATTGGACAGTTTTACTATTGTAACTTTAGTAGTCTGGCTTTCTAATTAAAAAAAGAAACACACCTCTCTTCCTAACCTCCCCAACTATTTTTTTTGTCTTAAATTAAATAAGCATCTTGAAGAAAGACCAACACAATTCTCTTAATGAGCCCAGTCCGAGGATGGGGACTGAAAAAACCCAATCAGCAATAGTTGGAGGCAGCTTCCGGTCAGTAAGCTTCCCACTGGCACTTTTGCTCAGCTTTGATCAGGTTACTTTTAGTGATTTTGAGGTCATTCCCCTGAATCTTTGCACAATGCTTTAAAAATACAAAAGTGTTAATGGAATGAATCAGAAATGTAAAAGTTTCCAACTAAGGTGAACTAGTTTAAAAGTCCTATTAAAAAAGTGGAGCATATCAACACTGCAATAATTTAAAATACAAAATATAGAGGCCAGGCAGTAAATCTAAGATTAGAATGAAAATGCAAATAATAAATGTATCCATTGAAACTGGAAGCAGTGACTGTTGATTCCTGAATGTTACTGCCCTTCATAGGATGGGATAGACAATAGATCTTAGGCTATGCCTATAGGACTGTATGCATTTTGAAATAAGTTATTATTATAGTGCATAATTATATTGAAATAGCATGTTCACACTGACTGGAATCTGTATTGTACTTAAAGCCCCCTGGAAGCACTCCAGGCAGGGCATCAGGACAGCAGTTGCTTCCTGTAGGCATCAGGACAGCAGTTGCTTCCTGTAGCTAGCTGAGGCTCATGCTTAAAGGGCCTTCCCTCTACAGCTACATTTCAGACTCGTCTCCATTGCCTACCTCCTTGAGGGACAGCAAACTCACACTGCACGCTCTGGTTACCTTTGCGGAAACCACAGCACTTCCACCATGGAGCCAACTCTACTGCAAAGCAGTGCCAGGCTGCTGTACCTGATGGTGCAGTTCATGCACACTACGCTTGTGGTGCTGCATAGGGACGATGACCAGCCTGGAATGGGGAACCTCCGCACCCAGGCCTGGGCGCTCCTCATGCACCACAGTCCCTTCTGATGCCAGGAGACTGGTTCTGACTAGTGGGACCACATTGTCATGGACTGGCGGGATAACCAGCAGTGGCTCCAGAATTTCCGCATGTGGAAGGACACCTCCCTGGAGCTCTGCGAGTCACTCATCCTTGCTCTTTGGGGACAGGACATCCACATGGAACGTGCCATCCCCCTGAAGAAGTGTGTCACCATTGCAGCATGGGAAGATCGACCAGCGGAGCCATGCTCATGCAGGTTTGACTTTCTTACTGTTGTCCTAGGAGGATGGTGAAGTACTTGGATGGGTTCCCTAGGAAGGGGCATAGAATCTCCGTCCCTAGAGGTTTTTCAGTCCCGGCTTCACAAAGCCCTGCCAGGGTTGAGGTAGTTGGAGTTGCTCCTGGTGTGGAAAGGGGCTTGGACTTAGGAAACTGCCGAGTGCTCCGGAAAACCTGTGATTCTATAGGTGGTAAATGCTGTCCTGCTGCATGGGGTTATCACCCTGGGTGACGTGGAGCCCGTGATCGCTGCCTTTGCCCTAATTGTGGGGGAGACATTGACGGCACTCACATCCCCATCCTGACCTCTGACCACCTATGAAGGGATACTTTGCAATAGTGCTATCAGCCCTCATGGTCCAGCAGGACAACATTTACATTGGATGGTTGGGGGAAGGTGCACAATGCCTGTGTATTCAGGAATTTCAGCCTCTTCCAGAGGATTCATGCTGGCACATTTTCCTACCGACTGCACCACCAAGGTCAGGAAAGTGGACATACCCATGATTCAGATGGGTGACACAGCGTACCTTTTGCTTCCCTAGCTAATAAAGCCCTACACAGGACACCTAGACCCCACAGAGGAGCTCTTCAACAACAGGCTCAGCAGGTGCCACACTGCTGCGGCGGGTGCCCTCAGCTGCTTGAAGGGGAGGTTCCGGAGTCTCCTCACCCATTTAGGGTGTGTCTAGACTACATGCCTCCTTCGACGGAGGCATGTAGATTAGCCAGATCGGAAGAGGGAAATGAAGCCGCGATTAAAATAATCACGGCTTCATTTAAATTTAAATGGCTGCCCCGATCTGCCGATCAGCTGTTTGTCGGCAGATCGGGGGAGTCTGGACGCGATGCCCCGACAAAGAAGCCTTTCTTCATCGACACAGGTAAGCCTGGTTTCACGAGGCTTACCTGTGTCGATGAAGAAAGGCTTCTTTGTCGGGGCATCGCGTCCAGACTCCCCCGATCTGCCGACAAACAGCTGATCGGCAGATCGGGGCAGCCATTTAAATTTAAATGAAGCCGTGATTATTTTAATCGCGGCTTCATTTCCCTCTTCCGATCTGGCTAATCTACATGCCTCCGTCGAAGGAGGCATGTAGTCTAGACACACCCCTGGATCTCAGCAACTGGAACATCCCCCATGTGCTGGTGGCCTGTTGTGTGCTTCACATAGTTTGTGAAAATAAGAGGGAGACTTTCCTGCCATGGGGGGGGGGGGGGGGGGAGGTTGAAGCTGAGTGACTCGCCAGGCCTTTTGAGCAGCTGTACACTGCTGCCATCTTGCAAGCCCATCAGAGGGCTGTGCTCTTCCTAGAAACCTGGGCCTTCCCTCAAGGGACCTCTGCATTGCCCCGTGGGCCTTTCCTTTCATACCCCTGGCCTCCCACTCCCTGGCAGCTGGGGGACAGGGGGAAGAGAGCTGGGGCTGGCTCCTGCGGCCTTGGCTTTGTTCCCTCAGCATCCAGGCGTGGAAGGACACAGGCCAGGGCTGTCATGCCTCATCCCGGCCGTCCCCAGCAACCAGGGGGAAAGCTGGGGCTGCCTACTCCCAGAGAGTCGAAGAGTTGGTGAGTGTAGCAACCAGGGGGCACAGCCCACCCCCAAGTATATATAGGGTTTATATATAGCATTTTGTACGTATGTTTTGGAAACTGGTGATGAATGCATTTTAATCAAACCAAAGAGGGTAGGACTGTTACTTAATGAAGAGGGAAACATAATATCAGAAAAATGTGGAAATGGCACAGAGACTCCAGACAGAGCCAGGAGGGGTAGGTGGAGTGGGGGGTCACGGTGAGGAGGCAATGGGGGAATTGGAGATTGGGGTGTGATGGATCATGCTCAGAGGATTGTGGGTTTTTGGAGTAGTGTTTTTGCTTCTCACTTGTGTGGTCCCCAACTGATAGCTGCCCATTCTGGTCATAAATAAAGAAAACACTGAAACCTTTTGTGTTGGACATAAAAATTAAATATTTTTCTTATTTAAAATGAAGATTGATAAACTAACATGAGAAAGTTAAAATGTTTAATCTATTTAATAATTTAAATTAAACCATTCTCTTTAGCTGCAGCACCAGCAAAACAGCTCTGGGGTAATTACATAATTAACGGTGCATTTCTATTAGCTACTGGTGGTTTGTGGAAAGGTTTGTATTAGCCAGGTGGTCCACAGACCAAGAAGTATGAGAACCACTGAGCTAGAGGGTGAGTGCTTCCTGGGCTGTGGTTCCAGGGATGGATGGAGAAGGGAGCAGCTGAGAGGAGAGGAAAATGTGTGTGTGTGGGGGGGGAGGTCCCTCTGCCCCAAAGCTGTGTTGGCCCCCAGGTGCCTGGGTCCCTGGCAGGAAGGCGAGGGAAAGACTGGGTTTACCATGAGGCGAACTGAGGTGGCCGCCTCAGGTTCCAGACTGGGGGAGGGGGAAGGCGCCACTAGGACCCAGAGAATTGAGACCTTTCAAAGTTTTGGCCCAAGCATGGGGGTGTCATTTGAGCTCCTGCCTCAGAGGTGCCAAAATGTTGTGGGCCGACCCTGGGCGAGGGCACCATGGACTGGACCCCCATGGGACCCTACCCCCAGCAGGGCTGAACACCCACCCACTCCTGCCTCACCCATTATCCTGAATGCTATCCCCCCCACCCTGATCCCAGCCCATGTTGGTGATCCAGCATCGCACCCCCCACAAGATTGGAGCCTGCGCCGGCTTCCTGAAGGGATGAGGGAGAGGTCCCGAGGCTCTGTGCTGCATCCTGCTTCCAGAGAAGCGCATGTGCGCTGCTCGTCCCTTCCACACTGGAAGTGCCAGAGCGGAGCCCAGGGTAGAAGGCCAACTGGGGCATGTGGTGAAGAGCACCCTTCCCCCCCCCCCCCGCCAGGAGAGTGGCGCGATCCAGGGAAGGATGCTTAAATCTTCACACACCACGTCGGAAAGGTTGCCAACCCCGACCCAGACTTTAGTAAAGCATTTGATATTGTCTCCCACGACCTCCTTATAGATAAATTACAGAAGTGCAACCTAAATGGAGCTACTATAAGGTGGGCGCAGAACTGGCTGGATAATTGTTCTCAGAGGCTACATCTACTACGAATTTTCTCAGCAAAAAATATGCTAATGAGGGACTCATTTGCATGAGTCACTATCATTTGCATATTTTTTGCCAGTCTGTTTTTGTGCTGCGATTTTTGTGCAAAAATAAGCAGTGTGGACGTTTTCTTTTTGCGCAAAAACTCCTTTTTCCACAAAAACCCCAGCACAAAAACAGAAAATATGCAAATGAGATCACAAGCTAAATTTGAGCCAGTGTGACACTGTTGCCAAAAAAGCAAACATGATTCTGGAATGCATTAGCAGGAGTGTTGCAAGCAAGTCACCAGAAGTAATTCTTCCGCTCTATTCTGCTGATTAGGCCTCAGCTGAAGTATTGTGTTGCCCATAACAGGACACATTTCAGGAAAGATGTAGAGAACTTGAAAAGATCCAAAGAAGAGCAACAAAAATGATTAAAGGTCTAGAAACCATGACCTAGGAGGGAAGACTGAAAGAATTGGGTTTGTTTAGTCTGGAAAAGAGAAGACATGATAACATCTTTCACATACCTAAAAGATTCCTACTAAAAGGAGAGAGAAAAGTTATTCTCCTTAAATTCTGATGACAGGACAAGAAACAATGGGCTTACATTTCAGTAAGGAAGGTTTAAGTTGAACATTAGGAAAAAAATTTATTCCAGTGCTTAATCACCCTGATAATTGCCTAAGGAGGTTACAGAATCTCCATCAATGGAGATTTTAGAGAGTAGGTTAGACAAGTCTCTGTCAGGGATGATCTAGATCAGTGTGTCTCAAAGTGGTCTGCAGATCCACTCTGAGAAACCTGCTAACTGGCTGCTCTGGTTTATTAACTGCCCCTGCAGCCGTTGGCTCTGGTTTACTGTTTGTAGCCGAGAGGACCCATGGGAAGCGGCATGGGCTGGGCCACTGCTTCCTGTGGCTCCCCTTGGCTGTAAATGGCAAACCAGAGCCAATGGGAGCTGCAAGGCTTTATGGCTGCAGAGCCAATAAATAAACAAACCGGAGCAGTCAGTTAGCCAGTTTCTCAGAGTGGATCCATGGATCACTTTGGGACACACTTATCTAGATGGTGCTTGGTCCTGCCATGAGTGCAGGGAAGTGAATTTCATTCTAGTACTTTATGATTCTAGTCCCCTACAAGTATAGAGAAGTTAGAGTCTATTATTCTGGCCTTGACTGCCTATGCTTTTATGTTTAAAAACTGTTTTTTTTTCTTTATTACATGGAGTTTGCTGCAGGCCAGGGCTGGATACAACTAGCTTAAGGTCTATATGCTTGCAAGAGCAGTGACAGAAGTTCAGTTACTGAAGATTTCAGTGAGTTATTAGGAAAGGACAATATAATTCAGTATTTGCCGCTGTATATGTATGTAATGGACAGATTGAAGGTGTTAGTACCATAGATTTAAGGTTAGTCTTCTCAAAGATTTTTCAGTAATTAAACACTTGCTTTCAGTAATAACAAAGCCAGGCATACACCAACTAGTCTGTACATGTCACAAGACAGCAGAATTTTTACTGTGTCATCTTATGCCATCTAGCAAGCAGTTGGACAAAACAGCAAAGCAGCTGATGGACAAGTTGGGGCAAGTCTCCGTCTCTTAATTCCTTTTAATAGTTCTGTTGCTTAAGTCTAAAGTCCTATCATAAGGTTTATCCTTCTATGCAGATGTTTTAATAAAGCACGTTGTCCTGAAGCCAGAGTCAGGAGTCCTGAGCTCTGGAATTACTTTCTTGACCTGTCTTTGTCACACTGTGTTCCCTTCCTTAGGAGACCCTACATCTCATTTCCCCACTCTGGAATATAGGAGTACCACCATTTACCTGGCTCACTGGAGTGTTTTATACACTACTTAATATTTGTGCAATGCTTCAAAATATTATGTATGGATAGCCAAAAGCTAGTTTTTATTTTATACTATGTATGGGACCTGACTCATAACATTGCTAATTTAAACAAATTCATCAGCTGTTTTCTCACAATTACTGTTAAAGTCGTTGGTAAAGCATTTAGGTTGTCTGGCCTCTTAAGTTTTGTCTACATCATGAAGTTGCATTATGTCACAAGAAGACACGAGAAGTCATTCTTCCGCTCTACTCTGCGCTGGTTAGGTCTCAGTTGGAGTATCATGTCCAGTTCTGGGCATCGCATTTCATGAAAGATGTGGAGAAATTGGAGAGGGTCCAGAGAAGAGCAACAAGAATGATTAAAGGTCTAGAGAACATGACCTATGAAGGAAGGCTGAAAGAATTGGGTTTGTTTAGTTTAGAAAAGAGAAGATTGAGGGGGGACATGATAGCAGTTTTCAGGTATCTAAAAGGGTGTCATAAGGAGGAGGGAGAAAACTTGTTCATCTTGGCCTCTGAGGATAGAACAAGAAGCAATGGGCTTAAACTGCAGCAAGGGAGGTTTAGGTTGGACGTTAGGAAAAAGTTCCTAACTGTCAAGGTGGTTAAAAACTGGAATAAATTGACCAGGGAGGTTGTGGAATCCTCATCTCTGGAGATATTTAAGAGTAAGTTAGATAAATGTCCATCAGGGATGGTCTAGGCAGTACTTGGTCCTGCCATGTGGGCAGGGGACTGGACTCCATGACCTCTTGAGGTCCCTTCCAGTCCTAGTATTCTGTGATTCTATGTTAGAACATGCTACTAACCCAATGTCAATAGCCAACATCTAGGATTAATTTTTAAACACTTTTGGACAAGTAAAGCCAAATAAAACTGTCCTGAATGCTAGAAACTGAAGCAGAAGTAGTAAGATTAGTAAAAGAACAAATGTCAGTAGTGATCATTCAGGCACGAATAATAGTTCCATTATTTCTATGATATATAAAATCCTATATTAAGAGGGCACTGAAGCTGCCAAATCAAGCACTCCAAAGTAAGGAAGTGACAGAATTAAAGTCACCTGTTCAACCTCACTTCAGTTTCTTTGTTCATATGCGCTATTCTTCCTCCTCAGTTTCTAATTTCCATGTCTTATCTCACTCTACTCCTTCCACCATGGCCAGCCATCATCACCCTCAGGTCTGGTTCCTGTCCTCTGTGCATTGGACAGAAACTGTTTCCTCCTCCAGGCTCTGTTTCTTCTATACACTCAGTGGTAACCAATCACCCTTCTTTCAATTCTGGTACACAGCACCATAGTAGCATGCAGCAGCTGGGATTAGCAATTGCCAACCATGACCTGTTCAGCCCCTGTAACAAAGGACTTGTGTATGCTCACTGGGGATAGAATCTTCAGAGAACTTAACTGCATATGCTCAAAGTTTAGCAAGCTAAAATTTTTCAAAGGTTGACAATGTGGACAAATTTAGGTGCATGCACATAGGAACAGCAAAAAAAAAAAAACATTCTCAACTCCAGGATGAACCTCTCTGCCAAATGCAGAGTCCCTATTACAAAACATGGGGGCATGAGAACTACACAACTAAACAGTTTAAAATTATGGTTTTTCTCATATCTGTTCAGAGTTGGTTACAGAATAGTTTATTTCAATAATGCTAGGTCTGTTTGTAAATAGTCAATTGCGAGAACCCATGAAAGAAAATGAGCAGATTTTAATGGAAAGTTTTTCAACATGCAGCCATCCTTATTGGGGCCACCACTCAAGAAACTTGGAAGCATGTTTCCTCTTTTCTCCCTTCGAAGATTCATGGGAACTAGCAGGGTTAAGAGCCTCTCTGCTGGACCCTGGGGCTTTCACTCCCAGCAAACTTTCTGGCACTCAGTGTTCTTACCTGTTTGTTGTCCTCCAGGGTGCACAGTGATCCTTTGAAGCCAAAGAGGGTATAAAATTGAGCAAGACCCATGGGGCTTCTTGACTATTCGAAGAGGTGTTGAAGATAGAACTAAAGAAGGGCACGTGCCAAGACATTTGTAGAAGGTCAGGGGGAGCTGGGAGAGGATGTTAGGGGCTCATGTAAACAGATTTGGGGAAGGGAAGTTGTTACTGGATTAGAGCTACATGAACAGTAAATATACTGATTTGTGAAGATATTTTCTAATAAAAATGCCACATTGACTTTTTAAAGATTTGTGAGGTTATGATTATTATTTATTGTAGCATCTAGAGGCCCCTATCAGAATCAGGATCCCCTTGTGCTATGTACTATACATATACAGAAGGAGAAACAGTGCCTGTCTCAAACTGGCTGTCTTAATGCGGGTACAATCTACATGGACAAGACAAAAAAAGTGTGAAAGAAAGGGGCTATTGTATCCAATTTTTATAGGTGGAGAACACAGACAAAGAAAAAAATGAAGTATTTGAACAGTTGACAGATATGTGTGAAAATATTTGCAGATCTCCCAATTTTTATAAATTTTGTGATAAACTAATGATCTTGTGTCTGAAAAATCACATTAGAATTGGATTGATTAGTCACTATTCTGTATTTGCTACATATGACTCCCCAGTCTCCTGTTTAAAAAGTTTCAGTTATCCACTTAGGGAGCAGAAACAATACCACATGACCAATCAAAATTATCATAAATAATGGGCAGTGAACAGCAAACATCAAATGACCCATTTGCAAAAAAACCATGATCTGAAAATGGTTCCTCTAAACTATATATGGGTATGTCTATACTTGCACCCTAGTTCGAACTAGGGATGCAAATGCAGGGATTCAAATTAGTCAATGAAGTGGGGATTTAAATATCCCGCACTTCATTAGCATGATATTGCCGGCGCGTTACTCTGAATGACAGCTGTTTCGAAAATGAAAGTGTGCACCGGATCGCATTAGTTCGAACCAAACCCCTTGGTTCGAAGTAACGTTACTCCTCATTTTTTGAGGAGCCAGGGCAGCTGGGATGCTCTGCCCCGGGCTTCCCGGAGTCAGCTGCTGGTCAGTTTCAGCAGTGGCTGACTTGGGGAAGTCTGGGGCAGAGCAGCTGGGATGCTGCTGGGTTGGTCCCACAGCGCTGAGGGGTGGCGCTACGGGACCAACCCATCAGCACCCCAGCTGCTTTGCCCCAGGTGTCCCCAAGTCAGCTGCTGAGGCTGACTCGGGGAAGCCCGGGGCAGAGCAGCTCCAATTGTCCGGCTGCCTGGAGCACTTCCAGGTGGTGCCGGACTAGCAGGCATGCTGGATCACGGGATGCCAGACAACAGGAGTTTTACTGTAGTACATTGAATCTGTAAGTGATGCGGAATTACATGCATTACTTATATGTATATTTTGTAACCTTGGTTTCATGAATCATCATTGCTAAAGTCAATTATTTACATGTATATACAGTGTAATAAACAGCAGGCGTATGAGGGTAAAATTGGGACTTTAAATCAAGGACATAGCTAATAATGAGTTACAGTTGAGAAATGGGTGGGAACCTGATACTAGAATCGTGTGGCTCATGAACTTAGAACTAGATTGTATTTAGTTGTTTGTGGGAGTGATTAAGCAATCAAAACTGGTATGCAAATTGTATGCCCAGCCCATAAAGGTAACTAATAATTATAATATCTAACCTTGCCCATTTTAAAGTAGATTAGAACTTCCATAAAAAAACCCCAAATATTATTTCAAATAAAAACATATGCTACAACATGTACATTCTGTCAAAACAAATGCTGCTCATGCTATAATTCATTGTAGTGGTGGGATATATTGGTTTTTAGATGCCAAAAGTCCTTTGATGTGATGCAATTTAGAAAACTATATATAATGTCGAAATAAATTCAGAACACTGAAAAAAGAGAGAGGATTTTTTTTAAAAGAAATATTTAAAATTGAGGGAAATTTGAATCAGCTTTTCCAGGTAAAAGTTATTTCTCAGAGAAAGTGTTTTATAGCTGCGAAGTGTTACTGAAGCAATAGCAACAAAATGGATCCTGCATGGGATTTAACATAGATTTTAAAACAGTGAGCACAATTTCTGCCAACATTGATTACACAAAAATGTACATTGCTAGATTTCACAAGTTCAAAAATAAATGTATTTGAGCATGCAAAGTGTTAAATATGTGATGGAGGCCATGATTTGTGTGCACAATTGTAGCTTGTAAACATAAAAAAAATGTGCTGAAATCTGGGCAATAAAAATATAAGTGGACTTGAAAGTGGAGAGAACAGAGGCTGATGTAGTTGTTAGAATGATTTGAGTGCAGCTGATTCTGGATTCCCTAGAAGTTGGAAGCTGGACATTTGGAAAGCCGTAATTTTGATAGGGTCTGAGTTTTGAACATTGGATTCAGGAAGTGTTCTGCTTTTGGACAAGAGATATATTGGAAGGAAAAAATTGTACATTGATTTCTTTCCTTGGGACCATGACTAATATTAGACATAAGGCAAACAAATATTTTTCTGCAGAGGAAGATGTTTTAGATTTTGAGCATTGTTGTCTAAATACACAAAACTCTGGAATTCACAGTTCAGGCATCCTAAATATGTTTCATTTATATTTTTATTAATTAATTCATATTCATTTTATCTAATAGTTTTCTTTGTACGGCTTTAAAAACAGCACTGTTAGATTTTCAGGTCTAAGTTAGCAATCCAATTAATAGCTCCAGATGACCCAGAGTGGATTATAGAGGTATTACTGGAATATGTTCATTTGGAACATTGACTGATGAGATGTTCCATAGTTTGAAGTCCATTTCTGCAGCCACAAATATGATTGTGTCTCATTCCCCATTTATGGACAAAGTAGGTGCATCTGTCATGTGATGTGGCTAATGGATGTCAAAGTGAACTATATTTTCTGGGGGAGTGAAAAGCCACTGGATTTTTCAGATGGTACCTTACAGAGATTTTTCTTTGGGATGTTGGCATCCTTCCACCTGGCCCACCATTTGATTTGTTGATCAAAGTTGCAGAATTAACAGCAATAGATATAATTTTTGGTTAGTGTCCACAACAAACTAAACATTTTCTAACATGAAAAGAAAAGACAACCTGTGCCCCAAGGAGTTTACAACCTAAAACCAAAGAATAGCTGAAAGGGGCAGGCTTTCTTAGGAAAGTGTTCAAGATGGTACTTAGTCACATCTTGTTCATATAAGGTAACATTTGTCATGTGAATAAGGAAAAGTTATTTATTTGTTCTTATAACATAAGAACCAGGGGTCACCAAATGAAATTAGTAGGTAGCAGGTTTAAAACAAACAAAAGGAAGAATGTCTTCACATAATACACAGTCCTTGAAACTCCTTGCCAGAGGATGTTGTGAAGGCCAGGATTTTAACAGGATTCATGGGGGATATGTCCCTCAATGGCTGTTAGCAAGGATGGGTAGGAATGATGTCCCTAGCCTCCATTTGTTAGAAGCTGGGAATTGGTGACAGGGATGGGATCACTTGATGATTACCTGTTCTGTTCAGTCCCTCTGGGGGCACTAACATTGGCCACTGTCAGAAGACAGGATATTGGGCTAGATGGACCTTTGGTTTGACCCAGTATGATCATTCTTATGTTCTTCTCTATTTGTAGTTCTTGCATCCACCTCTCCAAAATATGAATATATTAGACTCATTATTCATTAATTGGCATTTTGTGGCTAAGTATCTGTGAGAATTTAGGCTCAAATGAATAGAAGTGGTCTGATTTTCAAATAGTATTGATCAGCTCCTGATTTTAATGGGATTTTAGGGTGCTCAATGTTTTTGATAAGCAGATCACTTTTAAGTAAAGACCCAAATGGATTTGGGAGCAAGATTTTAGGCATCCAGATCTCAACATTTTAATTATGCTCCTCTGAGCATAACAGAACCTAAAGTATATAAAGGCATCCAATTTGAATGCAAAAATCCTTGTTCTTTATTTACTTCGAATTTATTCATTCCATCAAGAATCTGTTAATAATACTATACCGATACACTGTGTGCTACTCCTGTGTTGTCCGCTTCCAAATTTAAAATTGGGAAGGATTGCCCTCTAGAGGTCACGTTACAAAGATCTTGACAATAATAGAAACTG
Source organism: Pelodiscus sinensis (assembly GCF_052426305.1). NCBI lineage: Eukaryota > Metazoa > Chordata > Testudines > Trionychidae > Pelodiscus > Pelodiscus sinensis. Next base: position 39,141,918 of record NC_143061.1, on the reverse strand, counting down.
ACTCATGGCTCGAATTGTGAAGCAGACTGATGTTTTATTTAAAACATCAGTTCCAATGAGCTTTTCTTCAGTTGAATTACTTTGCTAAATAGGAAAAGAGCAGCCATTGACCAAAATATATAATAAAATAACATCAGAAAATAGTAAGTCTTATGCTTTTAAAAGACAAGTGACAAAAGGGAAAAGCACACAAGCATTGCCAGATGCTGCTGGTCCACCGTCTACCTCACTAATATGGTTCCATTCTTCATAACTGAGTGCAACTTTACAACTCTCTTTTATGGGTTACTATTATAAAAGCTCTTCTCCTTTTGCTGGCTATTTACTTTGAATATACACACCTTCGGCATCCAACACAAATAAAATATAATGGTAAAAGTGAATTTCACTGGTGCTTCAGAAAAGTTGAATTTGCCTTCGACTGGTTAAATTTAACTTCTTTCTTCTAACACGTTTCTAATTTGTTACCCATAACACCTAATTTGGTCCATAACATGGAATGTAGGACTAATAATAGTGGAGAGATAGTTATTGATAATGCACAGCTCTAATCGCACCTCAGTCATTGTAGGGCCCTAATATTTGCATGAAAATGTTACTGATTTCCATTTTACAGCAATTTCATAGCATAAACCGGGGTGGCCAACCCATTCTTGGCAAAGAGCCAAGATATCAATGGATCCAGTGGGAAGAGCCGGGGCAAAGTTGTCAAGAAAAAAACCCTGCCCCTTTAAGAAAATGCATTTAAATGCTTTTAGAGACTTTTTAGCTACATCAGGCTCCCTCCAGCTGCCACCATCTTTAATTCTGCATCTTTAATGGCCGCGCTGGATGGCTCCCCTGCCCAGATCATCACAGAGAGCTGGGAAGAGAGGGCCATTTTTAGGAGTGTGGGGGGTGGCTTTACAAGCCGCGGGGGGAGGGAGGGGGACTTTGCGAGCTGCACCCTGTGGGGGGGGGGGGAGGGGAAGAGCGCATGCAGACCGCAAGCCACAGGTTGGCCATGGCTGTCATAAACTGACTACCAAACTTTTGCTTCAAAAAACTCAACTACGATATAAGGGCCATTTTTAAGGTCTCCGGCGAGAGATGCTGTTCACCTTTATAATGTCTGTGATTAAAAGAATGGGAGTATCTGTTAGGTCAGTCATGATACGTTGAGGGTGCATCTGCACAGCACCCTAAATTTGAAATAAGATACACAATTTGCACTATGCAAACTGTGTATCTTATTTTGAAACTATTTCAAAATAGCTTATTTTGAAATTTGGTATGTCTACACAGCACCAAATTTCAAAATAATGTGCTATTTTGAGCCATCTCTTATCCCAGGTTTACCAAAATAGCGCACCCATTATTTTGAAAAAAATATTTTGAAATAATGGGCAGCTTGTGTAGACATGGGGTAACTATATCCCGAAATAGCTGTGCAGTGTGGATGTACCCCTGGCCTAGTTTGATCATTCCTAGATGCTTAGCACCAATATTATAATCCCTTTTTATAATGTTACACAACTGAAATGTACCTGTTACTTTGTGCTCTGGGGGCCCTTATGGAAGGTTATTTGGAAGGAAGCTGACTCTCAGCTAGCAGCTCCAGACTAGAGATCCATGGTGCAGTGAACAAAAGATAAGGCGGCTACAGTGTGAAGTAGAGGCTTGAAAGGCCAAGCATGAAAGTGAGGGGAAAATTGCTTGGGCACACAAAACCCGGAGGGCCTCCCCATCCCTTGTCAGTGGAGCTCAGTATTCGTGTTCTGGCTGTTACACTGATTAACAACCTTCTATTACAAGCCGATGTTTACAGAATTAGGGGCTCCAAGAACATGTGTACAGCGTGTCTAAATGCCACGGGAACCGTCAGCATGTGGCTGCAGCAACACGTCCGATGCAGAAGCTTAGCTATTTTCCTAACGAAATCTGAGCATCCCTGGAATGAAAACCCTCCTGTGACTGTTTTTGAAACAATACTTGGCCTATTTGTGACTCATTACACAGCAGTGCAGCTCTGTGATTTTTCTTAGCTATGAGAATCAAATCCTGTATGGGTCAGTGTAGGATTTCAGTGACGGTGTTTGCCAGAATTTGCGATCAGATACCTTTGCTCAGGAAAACAAACACATGTTTGGGAAAACTCCATCTTAATGGGGCCCTTGGTCTGCACTGTACTGGCTTACTTGTCATCCCTGCAAGGGCTGGGACGTTTCCTTGTATGCGCAGTTAATTGCTGTACAAGCCGATCGGTAGGCCAGGAAAAACAAAGCCCTTTTTGGAGCACAAGGCGCAGGGAAGCAGACGCTTGCTGCCTGGCACACTTCTGTGCTCGCCTCTGAAGTGCTGATTTTCTATGAATCCGGCTGGCGCGCCCAACGGGGATTAGGATGCAGCGTGCCCGCTCCGCTTGAGGAAGCCTCGGCCAAACGCAGCCAGCGAAGCGAATGAACTCGGGCTAGGGGGAGACTGAGACGCGCGCCCGTGAGCTCAGCTCTGCTCTCCAGCTGCCGCAGTCCGGGCTGGGAGATTCGGGGCTCGCCGGCAGAATCTGCCCCGAGCCCTGGGTAGCCGGGCTGGATGACCAGGGCTCGCTCCGGAGCGGCGAGCAGTTCAGCACCTCGCCCCTTGGACAGCGACCTCAGCTCCCCAGCGCCGCCCCGCGCCGCGCCAGGCTAACTGCGCCTCCCCCAGCCCGTCTGCTGAGGGGCAGCGAGCCCCGCATGGCAGGGATGGGGGCTGCGCTGTGGCAAAGGAGGGAGAGGGGCGCTGCGACTCCGGCCTGAGCCGGCTCCGGCGGGGAGAGGCTCGGCGCCCTGCGGCGCAGGATGGGGACGTGGCGGTGCCTGGCTCACCCGGCGCTGGGCTGCTGAGGCTGTGCTAGGAGGCGGCTGCCCGCCAGCGCGCCACGACTTGGCGCCTCTCTCCGGGCGCCCGTGTGTGCGTGTGAAGACCCTCAGCCACCATGGAGACGGGGCAGCCCTCTCCGGCGTGGGGCGCAGAGCCAGCGGGGGCTTCGCCGCTGTGACCGCGGCCCGGCTCTGCTGTGACCGGCGGTGCTGCGGCCTCGGTGCCAGGATGGTGAGTGGCGCTTGGGTCCCTGTCGCCCGGCTCCGGGGGCGGGGGAGGTGCCCTGCCTGCCGCCTGCCTGCCCTGGGGGACAGACGGGGAGCGGGGGGGGGGGGGGGGGTGGAAGGGCAAGTGCCGTTTAGCCTCCCGCCCCTTGCGGGTCCTGTAAAAGGAGCTGGCGACTGAAGGGTCCGAGGCAGGGCTGGTGCCCCCGGCAGGGCTGCTGCGCGGGAACAGTCCTAGGGGTGGCTGGCGCTCTCCCAGCCCACCTGACGGCCAGGCCAAGCCGAGATCAGACCACCGTGGGCAGCAGCCCGGAGCGACATTCCGGGGTTAACCAGCGCCCTTGACTAGGAGCCGGGCAGACGCGGGGGCTGCGACGTGGCGCTCAAGAGCTGGGAGGGGGAGGCAGCCTGTGCTAGGACTTGTGTCCCAGGCCAGTGCTGCCCGCCTCTCATTCCCACGCCTGGGATGGGGCGATCGGCCTCGCCTGGGAGGGTGGAGCAGCTTTCCCGGGAAATGGGCTGGCCCCTCGATGAATGTTAGAAACTTATTCACTGGGCAAGGCACACACGTCTGCCTGGACGCCCTGTGGGCTGTGTAGTAGCCACTGATGTGCTGGGTAACTGTTATGGGGAAACTGTGTCAATGGAACAGAATAGCTGCTGTGGCTTGAAAGGTGCTCCAGAGGCTGAATTTGTGTGACCCTTATATCGTTTTTAAGCACGTGTTTCCACGGCAAGCCAGCTGGCTCAGTCTAGTGAATACCAGGTATTTGAGCAAATCTAGAAATGATGTTTCCTTTGAACCACACAGTGGCAATGAAGTACCCTACAGCTCTGTCAAGTACACAGATAGGGCCTGCAGCCTGGAAACAAGCAAAATAACATTGGTGTCCCTACCCGGTTTGCCTGCTCTATAAAGATAAGACTGAAGGCAGGCAGGATCAGGCTGCCATTGCCATGCAAATGTAATTTAATTTAAAAACCAGAGCAGAAATACTTACTGAGGACTTTCTCAGTGAATTCAGACACTAAAATAATCATTCCAAATTGCAAATAGTGGCAGTAGGGTTGGAGGGCGGCTGACTAGGAGCCAGGAGACTTGGATTCCAGACCCCATCCACACACCAACTCACTATGGGCTTAAACAAAACCCCATTCCTCTCTGAGATGGATTCAGCATTGATGGCAGTGGTCTTTAGTAGGTCCCCAGTTTGCAAACGCTGTCCCTAGCTTCAGGTAATTATTTCTATTATACTATTTATCTATATAACTTCATGTTTACTCATCTTTTCAAATCACAGTCACCTCCATTTTATGTGTACCTAGATAATCCCTTACACTGTAGTTGAAGCACTGTGGGGCTAATCTTGCTTTCTATCACACTGATGTAGTAACTCCTTTCATGGGAATGATTCTGGATTGACCTCAGTGTTAATCAGAGCAGATTTTTGTCTGATGCCTATTTATAAAACAGGATTAATTATTTTTACTCTTAAAAATCTTTAAAATGTGCAGATAAATACAAACATTGTAAAGGATTAATATCTTTGGATGAAAGGCACTAAATGAGTGCAAAGTGTTACCTGCTATTTTGTATTATAACAGTGGAATTTAAAATATTATGGACTTGCATGGTTCAAGGCCACTTTTGTCTATAATTTTTTTATATTCTTATATTTATTTTTGCAGTATGGATTTATAAACACATGCCTGAAGTCTTTGGTGATTGAAAAATATGGTGAAGAAATATGGGAAAAAATAAGGTAACTCATATCTAAGGAATGTAATAAATTAAGAGAAAATATAGGAACATAGTATCACAGACCAGCAATCTCTCGCTGCTGAATGAAGGCTGAAGTATTCGTTATTTAGTAGGCAATTATTAAACATATCTATTAAGTCAATGTCAAGGCTTTTACACCGCAACATTTTATCCTAGGACATTAATTACTTCATTTATTAGACCAAAAAATGAAGGATGACATTTTGTCTGAAGGACATGTGTGCAATAGACACAGTAGTGCATTGTTTCATTATTGAAAACTCATTATGCTGAATAGAAGCCACCCTTATTTTGAAGTCAATTTCATCTTGGAGCCGCAGGGAAAAGTTATTAAATGTAATAGGAAACATTGATTTTACTCTTTTTTGGTTGCTTTTTTAAATTTAAAAAAGCTTTATAGAATTGCACATAATACAAAGAAACAAAAACATAAATCAAACATAGATAAAACATGGCACAAGTACTAATCCAAAGTAGGGATGTAAATGGTTAACCAGTAAGCCTCACCCTTAACCAATAGGGGCTGGAGAAGCTTCCTATATGCCCTGGCCAGGGGGCTGCTCCAGCCCTTTGGGGCCAGGTGGAGCTGCAGAAGAGCTACTGGCCCTGGTCCTGGGGAGACTTCACGGCAGGCTCTGCAGTATAAACTTATTTAAGCTTTATACTGCTGAGCCCACAGAACATGTAATCGTGTAACCACTATGATTTTAGCAGTTACACGGTTACATTTTCAAAATGAATTTTTACATCCCTAATTCATAGCCCATTGAAATCAATGGAAAGATTCACACCGACTTAAATAGACTTTGGTTTAGGCCTACCAGGAACCAAATTTAACAGCATGTGTCACAATGTATAGTACGCCAATAGAAGAGAAGCAAAATCAATACTATCTTCTGTACAGTGCCTAGTTCAATGGGGCACTAATACTAAACTCGGGTTCATAAGTGCTACCATAATAATAAATAATAGGATCAGCCTTCTTTCACATAGATTTTGATTCAGCCCATTGTTTAGACAAGTACTTAAATCTCACCAATTTCCGTGTGACGCAAAGTTGCAGGTTTGAGCCCTAAGTTGAGATTTTCTCCTCAACAGGTACTCATCTATCCAGTTAATATTAATGAAGGGAAGGGTTGTTCTCAGGTACCTCTCTCAGTAAAGGGTGCCAATTGGAGAATTGACCAACTAAGGAATATTAGTTAAGTCTTAAATGTGTTCTGTTTAGAATGATGTTGCAACATGAATCTCATTTTTGTTACAGACTCCAGGCAGGAGTTCAGGACACATTTTTTACTTTTGAAGTTTACAAAGATGAGATCACAATGCAGCTAATTGACAAAGCCTGCAAAATGTTAGGTATGTTTTGCTTTGCACTGACAAGACTTGGGCCCATACTTCCGAGGATCTCATGCTTCTTATAAGTCAAAGGAAGTTTTCCAAATGAGTTCAGAAGGAGTGTAATTGGGCTTTCTATAAATCAGGAACTATGCTGATCTTGGGTTATACTTGCTTGGATTGGTACAACCAGGGGAGCAGGGTCAGAGTTGGGAAGGCCATCCAGAAGATAGCTGAAGCTGCATCAACTTTATGATTAAAAAAGCTTGGAGAAGGTCACTGTTTGGAGCTCCTAAAATTGATAATGTTAGTTAGGACTAATTGATTAGACACTCTCTACTAGCATGCATGGGGTTTTGTTAGGGCTCTGAATTCAATTTAAGACTACCCTCCTCATCTAGCTTTTGGAGGGAAGGCAAAGGTAACAACACTGCCTGTTCCCCTTAGCCTCTGAGGATAGGACAAGAAATAATTAGCTTAAACTGCACCAAGGGAGGTGTAGGTTGGACATTAGGAAAAACTTCCTAACTGTCATGGTGTTAAACACTGGAATAAGTTGCCTAGGGAGGTTGTAGAATCTCCATCTCTGGAGATATTTAAGAGCAGGTTAGAGAGACATCTATCAGGGATGATCTAGAATCTAGATGGTACTGGGTCCTGCCGATGGGGGCAGGGGACTGGACTCGATGCCCTCTCGAGTTCCCTTCTACTTCTAGTGTTCTATGATTCTTTTCCTCCCATGAGGATCACAGCATCCCCAGGGCTCCAGGAGGTATAGTTTGTGTCTCCAGGCACTAGCAGGGGAGAATCGAGTCAGAGAGCAGCATTAGGAATGAATGTTGAAAATATTGGAATGTCAGTCATCTGCTGAATAGTGATAGAAATGTAGCCGTGTTAGTCTGGGGTAGTTGAAGCAAAATGCAGGACAATGTAGCACTTTAAAGACTAACAAGATGGTTTATTAGATGATGAGCTTTCGTGGGCCAGACCCACTTCCTCAGATCAAAATCTGATTAGTCATCTGCTGGTGATGTCTAAAATACAGAACAAAAAGCTAATGGGACAGTTAGAGAAAATGCACTTCTTCCCATTTATAGTATTCATACAGTATTTTTTTTGCAAATATTTTTTAAAAAATAACATAGAATAAAAATGCTTAATACATAACCATAGCTTTTACTGCCAGTCGGAGATCACCACATTTCAAATGACTGATCAGGTTAGAGTTGTGGGTTCTATATGAGGCTTCTATGCCACCACTTTCCCGTTCCATATGGGGTCACTGATGACAGAAAGGGAGCAAGGTGGGATGCCCTTATACTCCCCTCATCTCCCATCTGTGATTTCAGTTCCTTGGGACTAACAGCATGACTGAATTCAAGCTTCCCTCAGGATGCTCTCAGTTAAGCCCAGGAATGAGGCCTGCAAACAGGATCCAAGGGTAGGGAGAGTACAAAGGAGAGTTCTGTGCCACCCTTGTACATTCACCTACCCTGACCTCTGCTGTGTGTAGAATGTGGGCTACAGTCTAGGTTCTAAAAATTCCCTCCCTTTTCTACAAGCATTTTGTATTTATTGTTAGGCCATTCTCAGCATTTATAAAACTCTCACATCTGTCATGTTAATTAATGTATCTTTATTTTGCCAGATGTTCCCCCTGATATGGTTCTGAAGCAGTTTGGAGAGTATTTCTTTGAATTTTGTAAGCAATCAGGCTATGACCATATGCTAAGAACTCTGGGTGGAAATCTCTATGAGTTCATAGAGAACTTGGATGCACTACACAGCTACCTGTCTCTTTCTTATCAGGCAAGTTTAAGTAAGAACCACTGAGCAGATGTGGATTACCCTGTCAGAGTTTACACACCAATACCATAACAAAATACTGTGCTCTAACCATCCCTCTGGTGCACCGAAATTAATTATACTGATGCATTACAGGGGAAAGAATCAGCCATTGCAAAGTTATCCTTAATATTAGATGTAAAGTTAATCAATTCTCTGATAAATCAAACGTAAACTTGTTCAGTGTTATAAAGTATAAGCATTTATTTTGATAAGATGTAAAATGTTTTATAGAGTTTGCTATTGCACTATTGTTCTTTTTGGGTATGTCTACACTACAACGTTAATTCGAACTAACTTAGTTCGAATTAGTTAATTCGAACTAAGCTAATTCGAACTAATGGATCCAGACTAAAAAACTAGTTTGAATTAGCGTTTTGCTAATTGGAACTAGCATGTCCTAATTAAGTGGACCCTGAACCGGGCTTAAGGATGGCCGGAAGCAGTGCCGGCAGGGCATCAGAGGAGGACTTAGAGCGTGGAGATGCTGTCTCAGGCTAGCCGAGGGCTGTGCTTAAAGGGTCCCAACCCCCACCCCGGACAGACAGTTCTCAGGGGTGCCCCGCTTGCAAAGCAGTCCTGGCTTGGATTGCCCGGAGTACCCACACTGGGCACATCACACCACTCGGCCATCAGACCGGCTGCACTTGCCGCAGGCTGCCATCTGGGGAGAAGGGGCAATTGGGGTGCTGCAGGAGAGCTTCCACCCCCAGAAGCCCGCAGAGCCAGCCCAGTCCTTCCCATCGGGGGCTCGTGCCCCATTCCTCCCTCACCTCCTTCCACTTACCCTTCCCTAGCCCCTCTTCTTGATGTACAAAATAAAGATAACGTGTCTTCCAAAATGGCATCTGTCTTTATCGAACAAAACTGGGGGATACTGGGAAAAGGGGGTGGGAGAGGGGAAGAGAGAGGCTGGGAGAGGGGAGGGCAACTAAAATGATCAGGGGTTGGGAACAGGTCCCATGTGAAGAGAGGCTAAAGAGAGTGGGACTTTTCAGCTTAGAAAAGAGGAGACGGAGGGGGGACAGGATAGAGGTCTCTAAAAACAGGAGTGGGGTGGAGAGGGTGCATACAGAAAAGTTCTTCATTAGTTCCCATAAAGAAGGACTAGAGGACACCAAAGGAAAGGAATGGGTAGCAGGCTTCAAAGTAGTAACAGAAAGTTGTTCTTCACAAAGCAAAGAGTCAACCTGTGGAACTCCTTGCTGCAGGAGGCTGTGAAGGCTAGAACTAGAACAGAGTTTAAAGGGAAGTGATATCAAGTCATGGAGGTTGGGTCCATGGAGTGGTATTAGCCAGGGGGTCGGAGTGGTGTCCCTGCCCAAGGTTTGTGGAAGGCTGGAGAGGAATGGCACGAGACAAATGGCTTGGTCACTGTCTTCGGTCCATCCCCTCCAGGGTCCCTAGGGTTGGCCACTGTCGGCAGACAGGCTACTGGGCTAGATGGACCTTTGGTCTGACCCAGGACAGCCATTGTAAGCTCAGGGCTCAGGGTCAGGGGTCTCAGTGGACCCCCTTGATTCTCTTGCACACCTGCTCCTAGGGTGGCCAGGCTGGCAGCTCTCCTGCCCTAGCCGGCCACTTTCCTGTGCCTAGTGCGGACATCGTGGACGAGGTCCACGATGTCCGCACTAGCCCAGGCGGGTGCCTGCCTCTTGCAGTCCCAGGCAAGCTCCCGGAAGCCACCAGCCTGGTCCTGGGAAGAGGGGGAGAGCTGGGGGGCATCGGGTGGGTGGCTCGATCCGTGCCAGGTGTAGGGTCTTCTGGCTGGGTGCTGGCAGGGCTTGCACCTGGCACGGGCACCGTAGCCAGCCCGTGGCCCTTTAAGGGGTCCGGGACCGGGAGGGGGGCAATAGAGTTTCCCTGGTGTTGGCCAGAGTGGCCACCAGGGAAACCTGGGGAAGGCTAGCCTCCCACTAGTTCGAATTAAGGGTCTACACAGCCCTTAATTCGAACTAGTAAGTTCGAACTAGGCTTAATCCTCGTGGAATGAGGTTTACCTAGTTCGAACTAAGCGCTCCGTTAGTTTGAATTAAATTCGAACTAACAGAGCGCTAGTTTAGCGCCTATGAAAGTTAGTTCGAACTAACTTTGTAGTTTAGACATACCCTTTGATAGTTATATCTTCTATCATTATTATTTCAGGAGATGAATGCACCTTCTTTTAGGGTAGAAAAGAATGAAGATGGATCAATGCATTTGCATTACTACTCAGATCGAAGAGGACTGTGCCACATTGTTCCAGGTAATAATGCAATTGAGCTAGTACCTCATTACATTTATAGACTCATACATTTGCAGCTATTCTTTGCTTAATTTTCACAAGGTCTATGTATGAGAATTTACAGACCAACAAAATGTTGTTTGACATTTAAATATATTGCTATTATGGTTTAATTTTCAGATATGCTGAACATCTACAGCTTCTGTTAATTTTTTTATTGGGATTTGGGGATACTCAGCAACTCTGAAAAGCAGATAACTGAAATTTGTCCTGTCATAGCATTTCTGAAACATACAGGCTGTGTCTAGACTGGCATGATTTTGTGCAAATACTTTTAACGGAAGATTTTCCATTAAAAGTATTTGCGCAAGAGAGCGTCTATACTGGCATGTGCCTTTGCGCAAATCATCTGTGCCAGTGTAGACGCTCTCTTGCACAAGAAAGCTCCAATGGCCATTTTAGACGTCGGGCTTTCTTGCACAAGAAATTAACTTGGCTGTAAATACTTGCGCAAGAGGGCTTATCCCTGAGCAGGAGCGTCGGAGTATTTGCACAAAAACCACTGATTTTGTACAGTACAAGGTCAGTGTTCTTGCGCAAATACTCGGGGCCAGTGTAGACAGGCGGCAAGATTTTACGCAAAAGCAACTGCTTTTGCACAAAATCTTGCCAGTCTAGACGCAGCCACAGATTTTTATGGTGGAAGAAGTTGAAACTGCTGATGTGCATTAGAGAGTCTGCTTGTGGGCTAGTTCTCAATACTTCTTATCACTAAAATCATTAAAACGGCCTAAAAAGGATATTTAATCTGAGGAGAAATTTTAAAAATACAACATGGAGACATTCTGCAATGATTATGAAGGCAAAACTAGCTTTGGACTCAAGCACTAGGGCATCTATTAGCATTTGTAAGAACTCGTATCTTCACTGAGAAACCCATCTTTATGATCATTGAAATACTCACTATATTTCACAATTATATTTGTGCTCTGATAAAATAGATCCCCATTCTTAGCCTCAGATGATTAAATGGAGCCCCTTCACAGGAGCTTATAATCTCAAATGGGAATCAAAGCTTCTCCCTTTGAAAGTACCCATTTCCTTTTTATATTTCAGAATGCATAGCGATTTGAGACTTCACAGGTCCCTAGAAATACAGAGTGAGTTTTCAGATCATTGTCACTGTATAATACTAGACTCAACTACCACATATTACTAAGTACAGATGGAAGCAATAATAAAGTATGTTGATGCAATTTCTTGTTTCAAGAGAGAAAATTCCCCTTGACTATATAATCAAGGTCATACTGTGGAAAATGTTATTCAGAAATAAAAAGAAAGATAATCATAGCAAAAGTATATAATTTGCCTAAATATAGATATTAGAAAATAGCTGCAGTATGCTTTATAAAGGAAAACATTTTGAGAATAGCCTGTACAGGCAAGTAAAGGGGATGGGGGCGAGGTAAAGCCTCAAACCACCTCACAAGCCAGCAACACAGGACTTGTCTGGATTTTGAATGTAGGCATGGAGCAGACGGTGGATGGGGGACTAGGGCTTTTTGGCCCAATACTGCTTTTTTGGACTCATGTGAATGAGTGGCAGGCAATTATGGTAAGAGGATTAGGAGAATAAGCCCTCCATGGCCCAGCAGGCAGAATGCAGTGTCTGATGAAGAGTCAAAGAAGCAAAAGATACAAACGAGCCCTCTTCTCTATTCACTCCCATCAAATGGGAGCTCCAGAAAGATGCCAAATCTGGGGGTATCTGAGATTCACCATTCCTTCTGATGCAGGGACAAACCACCTTTTACTCATGGCTCATTCTAAAGTTTAATTTCAGTCCTTAGATAATTTTTCGCATTCTGCACTCTCTTCATTAACTTCGTTTGCTATGTGGATAGTTAAATACATTTCTCAACACCCCAAGCTGTATGTTGCATCAAAACTGGTGTAAATCACCCTCACACTGTATAGAATTAGTGGGACTAGACTGAATTACCCCAGCTAAGGATCTGATCCAAAATGTACACATAGATGTAATTAGTGTTATTGATTCTTCATATGTCTTGCACTTCTGATATTTTATAAGTAAACGCTCATCACCATGGAAGTCAGCTGTAAATGCTTGAATTGGCACACAAAATTGCTCAAATACTAGTTACAATGGAATATTTTAGTTCACTACAGAATTCTGTCTTTTATTCCCTTTCAGGAATCATTGGCGCAGCAGCCCTGGATTTTTTCAACACTGAAATTTCAATGGAAATAGTCAATCAAACAGAGGAGGAAGAACGAACTGGGAAAAAAGAACATATAGTTTTCCTTGTCACTCAAAAGCCTGTATTTTCATACAAAAAAAGGAATAAATTCTCTTCTTCACCACAATACCTTGCTGATTCTGGAAGGCAAACTGAGAAACAACTGAATAAAGAGGTATTTTGAAGTTTCTCCTATGAATAAATGTCAGGGAAATAAATAGCTTTCATTAGTAAATACCATAATGGGGATTTTTTTACCCAAAATGCTTTAAGGCTATGTCTAGACTGACAAGTTTTTCCGCAAAAGTGGCTGCTTTTGCGGAAAAACTTGCCAGCTGGCTGCACTGGCCGCTTGAATTTCCGCAAGAACACTGACTTCCTACTGTCTGAAATTAGTGCTTCTTGCGGAAATACTATGCTGCTCCCATTTGGGCAAAAGTCCTTTTGAGCAAAGCTTTTGCGCAAAAGGGCCAATATAGACAGCTCAGATTTGTTTTGCGCAAAAAAAGCCCCGATCACGAAAATGGCGATCGGGGCTTTTTTGTGGAAAAGCGCGTCTAGATTGGCACGGATGCTTTTCTGCAAAAAGTGCTTTTGCGGAAAAGCGTCCTGCCAATCTAGACACTCTTTTCTGCAAATGCTTTTAACGGAAAACTTTTCTGTTAAAAGCATTTGCGGAAAATCATGCCAGTCTAGACGTAGCCTAAGTGAATCAGCTGTCCCAATTTAAGGCTCCCATCCTGCAAGTTACTTCATGCAAACAGATCCCATAAACACTACGGAATAATCTGCAGCATTGGGTCCTGCAAGTCCTTTCTCCAATTTACTGAATAATTTCAATTCCAAATAAAGTCTATAGGAAATCAAATATTTCAATGTGGATTGAGGATGGCTAGTTACTGCAGCATTTCTAATTGCTCCCACAGTCCTCTAGGAACAAACTTAGGAAGGTTGACATGATTTATTTGCAGTTATTTGTTTTGAATGATCAGACTGGGCTTATTCCACAGGATATTGAAAAAAAAATAAAGAAGATTAGAGACAGAACAAGTGTTTGTCCTGTCAAGAAAAATCATTGGGAAACAATCAGAGGAATTGTTACACTAGGAAGAGGTAAGAGGAAAATGATTCAAAGGGATTCGGACATAATTTATTAATACTGTCCATTTAGTAATTTATAAGCCATACATAACTTCACATCCATTGACAACTCACCATTCATATTTTCCCTGTATCCTCTTGATGGCATATTGTAATCCACTAAAGCTGTAGGTAAAGAAACATGCTTACTAATGGCTCATACGGTATGTGTCTCTCATGTCATATGGATCTCATGTATCTGTAAAAATAGCATTGTGGAGTTCCATGTTTATTGATTCTCAATGATATGCAGATCAAGTCGTCTCAGTTCGCAAATAATGAAATACAGGTTGGACTTTCCTGGTCCTACATGCTCCGAACCTAAGAGGTCCCAAACCAGGGAGTTTGCTGGGCAAAGGGAGGTCAAAGCTTCCTAGCCATGGCCAGGCCCCAGCCCTGGGCATGTTCCCCAGTCAATGGGGCTCTTTGGTCCTGCTGGACCATGGATGTTGCCAAACCAGAGAGGTCTGGATTTTAGAAGTTCAACCTGTAATTTAAAAAAGGTTTTTCTAGCTGCTAGCCTTGCAAATACGGCCAAGATCTGGTTTAAAAACTGTGTTATTTCCTTTTCAATCAACAACTGTAATCGATGCTATGGGCCAAATTATACCTTCTGTTCGCCTTATACTTGCACAACTGCAACTGATAATTATACTGTCTGTTAGCTTTATACTTGCAAAGGTGTATCCAATAATGCCCAAGATGACACCGAAGTATCTATAGGTATCAGTAGGTTTTTTCAAGGGTAGCTGATTGAATTCTGTTGGTGATCGATAAGGGTTATAAGCCAGTTCACTTTGCCAAAGCTGTTTTGGTTCAATAATGTTAATAGGAGTGAAAAATTTATTTCTGAATCTAGCATCAATCTACAGGACTCTGAATATACAAAATGAGCAAATCTACAAACTAAAACAATTTCCATTTATTTGTGATCACTTTTTGAAGTAGAACCGCATTTAAAAAAAATCAAAGAAACAGATTCTTTGTGTTAACTTGTAATGGTTCATCAATTGTTTAAATTACCAAGAGTCTGATTCTCAAAGATGCTGAGCTCCCATTGACTTCAGCTGGAGCTGCAGAATCTCAGCTCTACTGAAAGCTAGGCCTTTAATTCTTAATCTAGCCTTCTTCCCCCCAAAGTTACCTGAGAACTTGCTACCTTTGCTTCTCTGTTGCTAATGACAGATGTTTGAAAAGAGATCACTTGAAATAATCATCAGTCTGATTGTTAACGGGTTACTGGAGAATGCTGAGCTATAAACCATGCAGGCATAATCATGCATTTCCCTATTTCCAGAAACTCTTTATTGTTATATAAATGAAATAGTCTAAAAAGCCAAATGGCACATGGACTGCAATTAAATACCTCTTGCTGAGGGGCTGTCTAGTTGCAGCAGAGATGTAAATTTATGTAGAAAATAGATGAGTAGCTGCAGCCCCATTCCAAACATTTACACCATAATTAAACAGCCCCTCAGCCAGAGTCAGCCAACATGGGCTAGGTACAGGTGTTCACAGTGCAGACATACCCTAAGTGACTGAGATATCTAAGACCAATTACAAATCAACAGTATTTGGGCACATGTGTCAATTAGGCACTTTTAATCTACATGCTTCGTGCTCAGCATGTAACATGAAAACGTTACCTTTCCCATTGCAAGCTTTTACCTCCCCACAGACACAGTGACTGCTTTAAGAAAAAGCTCAAGGAATATTTCAGAGACACTCCCTTTGATCTCCATTCCCTGGACCAGATTTCTTCATATAAGGGACAGCAGACTGTGTCCCTATCCCTTTCCACTATGGGGCTTTGTCTACACTGCAGGGTTTTTGTGCAAGAAGTTTTTTGTCGAAGAGATCTTCTG
Organism: Pelodiscus sinensis; assembly: GCF_052426305.1. NCBI lineage: Eukaryota > Metazoa > Chordata > Testudines > Trionychidae > Pelodiscus > Pelodiscus sinensis. The sequence goes on along the minus strand of NC_143061.1, from coordinate 39,126,397 downwards.
CAAAAACTTCTAGCACAAAAGCACATCTAGACCTCAAAATCACATCGCAAAAGCGATGTGCTTTTGTGCAAGGGAGCATCCACACTGCATGGACACTCTTGCACAAGAAAGCTCGGATGGCCATTAATAGAATGGCCATCAGAGCACCTGTGCTTTTTCTGATAGGCTCTTTTTGCGCAAGAAACCACTGCAGAGCATCCACACGTGCCTTTTTGCACAAGAGCTGTAGCACAAAAAGGAGTTATTCCTTGCGGGGAGAGGAATAACTCTACTGGCAAAAACCCTCTGTCCTGTCAATTTACTGTATTTTTTTTTTGCGCAAAAATACACTTGAGGTGTGGACGCTCTGCTGGTTTTTGCACAAAAACAGCCAGTTTTGCACAAAAACCTTGGAGTGTAGACATAGCCTGAGTGTCCATAAGCAGTTGGCAGGCTATATTGAACACCTTTGTTTTATACCCTTTGGTGTGAATATTGCAGTGACAATTGCTATAGTATCTGAAATATTCACAGGACTCTATTGCTATCTATTTTTTTCATAATTTCACACACAGAAAGATTAATATTTTTCTAGGTTTAAAGAGCTAATTTTTTTCACGCAGATAAATATAAAGCAGCTCACTCATTTCCATTTTATGTACAGCACAGCACACCAAGAACTTGCACATTTCTATAGTCACACATTATTTATATTAAAAACAAGGAGTCTGGAGGCATTTTAAAGACTAAAATTTATAAGGGTATTAGAACATAAGCTTTTGTGAACTACAACTCACTTCTTCAGATGCTGTTTCTCTTCGGCATCTGAGGAAGTGAGTTGTAGCTCACGAGAGCTTATTCTCTAATATCTTAATAAATTTGTTAAAGTGCCACCAGATTCCTTGTTTTTGCTGAAACAGACTAACATGTCTCTCATTATTTATAGTGGTTTTCCTTATTATTTCACATCTGTCTGCTGATTATTTTTATGAGCTACAATAGGATTGAAAGCTTCAGATTTATCTTACTGCAGGTAAACTTCTGAGACGATTTAATCCAGTATATCCTACAACCCTCTGGATAGATACAAAAACATTTTGCAATGGGCTTCCTTTCCATATTGTTTTTGATGAAGAGGTAAGGCAAGCACCTGGTAAGTAAGTTTTACACACACACACACACACACACACACACACACACACACACACACACACACGCAAGCCACATAGGCTCAGCTTCACAAAGGGACTTCAGCATTGCAATGCTGAGCAACGAGACAGGTGTCCCCAAAGCCCCCTTCCACTCAGCGATAGATGCCCAGTTGTGCTAGTAATCCATGAATTGTGGTAAAATGGATTTTCCTCCATCTAACTGATATTGTGATCTGAACCAGTAGATGTGCTCAGAGGCCATCTAGCTCCATGCAAAATAGCCAGGGAGTGGAAGGAAGAGGACAAATTCCTTAGAACAGTCCAATGCTACCTGGTACTCTAACCGTTAGGTTATGGAGTGATTTTTCTCTGACCCAGCTAATATTTAACTGAAGTAGAACAATAACTTCAGGAGGAGAAATTAAAGGAGCCCTGCATCAGATTTTCCCACAGCCCACTCAGCTGAAAGGTGGCCAATAGCTGATTGAATCTCTTCTCATCAAACAGGGGAATGGAACTTGAAGTGGGGTCTCCTACATTGCAAGGGAGTTCCCTGAGATTTCTGAGCTAGCAAGGTGCATCACTCTCAGTCATCAAACACTCATTGTTTCCTGTATTTTCCAATGCCTGGATCTTTTCCCACCTTTTGGACTCCTTAGGAAAGTGACACCCTTGCACTTGCATCTAGCTTCCCTTCCCTTACCCCATCCCCTGCTCACCCAGTGACTTCTGTGGAACCTGGCTGATCATTGAGATTCTTCAGGCAGTGAAAAAGCACCTCTTCTAGGAAATCCCAGCACCACACTGTCCTCCAGGAGGAGGAACCCAGCTTCTTTTCATGTCTAATGACAGAGCTCTGACTAATTTCTTTTTCACAAACATATTGCCACGGGGGACTGGTAGCAGCAGCTTCTCCCACCACCATAGTTGCAGCAAGTATTTGCTGTGGGAACTCTCCCAAATTTGTAGTTTTCCTTTATCTTATCCCCTAGCAGGCTCCTCAGCTTCCTACTCCCATGCTCTGCAGAGGATGTTGGCTTCACATAGGAGACAAGAGAGAAAGTGGGTGGGTGGAGTAAGCAAATCAAATACATTGGCTACTTCTGGAAAGTGTTCCTACAGCTGGGTTAGATACAGAGGTTTCCAAATGTTGATAGACCTCACTTCAGAATGTGGTAAATGAAAATCAGAGGCTTTAAGCCTTTCTATGTATCTGATAAACAAATATGTGTGCAGAATAAAGTCTTGCTCTCATAATTTGCGCAGGTCCTCAGATGGGGAACAATTAACATGGTGAATTGCTTGCTGAGGAGAAAGTTTCAGGCTCTGCCAAAACTAGGGTCATATTTTGTCAACAGTTTCAAAGACAGCTCTTAAACACTGATACAAGATATGACCTGAAGAAAGTAACCATAAGCCAGTAGTGTTCATTGCAAAGTTAGTATTTGCCAACATATTTGCCAATACAGCAGTTATTTTCTATTCTGGGTGTACGGCAATACTGTGATATCTCTCAGATCTCCCTTGTGCCACTGGCTGGCCAAAGCTGACTTGTTAATCTGTTTTTGTAATGACAGTATTTAATGATAAAGAGTGGCATATCTTTTTAAAAGGTTCTAAAAACATCCATCCCAAATGCTGACTATCCTTTATACAATGTAAGATTATAACAATGATTTTGAAAACCACAGAAACATCATAAATCTGCTGCAATTACTGGAGCCACCACCATGTGAAACCATGGCCCATGTGAGGAACAGAAAAGAGATCACAGCATGGCAGATTGTCGAAACAAACAATCTCTTTAATTTTAGAATTAATTTTTCTCCAAAGTCACCATGACATTGCTATATACGCAAGGGAACAAGGAATTGTGGGGAGATGAGGAAGAAGCTTAATAAGTCTTGTACAAAAACATGACTTGTATAGCATTATGCAACTGAAATGAACACTACTCTGTGATTTGTAATTACTAAATATTGATGTTCTACGGCATATTATTGATGGAAAATTGACTTGATTCTCCTCTTATTCACTGGTTGTAAGCTGCACTGCGATTGGTTGAGTTGCACAGGACTTACACTGGTGTAAGCAAGACAAAGATCAGACTCATTACTTGTATATAATTGATATTTCAGTGAAGATTAATGTTTGGAATCTTAGCAAAATGTATCAAGAACACTTGTATGATTAAAAAACTATTTCCCAGTTGCAAGCTAACATTCTATGTTATGTTATTCTATAAGACAGAAGCCATGCAGAGAAATGGGCTGTGTATTTCAGTCAAGAGATGATTGACTGGTTCTGTGTGAAGCCAAGTCCATTTGCAAATAGTGATCGTGTATTGCAAGTGGGGGTTCAAATGATTAGTAGCTGAACTCAAAGAGGATGTGAAATGTAACCTGCGGCCCGTGTTGTTTTTAAGCTCAGAGTAAAGCAAGCTGGGGTGAGCATTCAAAAGATTGTCCCTGGCCTGCAGACCATGGGCATTCGCCTGGATGATTACTTCAGTATCGTGCACCCAGAAGTGACATTCACCATCTCTAGTGTTCAGAAGTTTATCAACAGTCAATTTGTTTTCCGGACTAGGAGAGAGATGATGCCAGAGTCATGGAAACAACGTCCAATGCTAGAGCTGAGAGGTACTAATTTTTTTTGAATGAACAAGATGGCTCTTACTAAATCAAGAATAAGGAAAGGGTTGAATTAGCTGATTTCTCCTCCCTCCCTGCATTAGAGAAATAAATGGTCAGCTGTTTGTATGGAAAAGGAAGTGATGCTTTATTACACTCATGCACAAATCCTGCCCCTCCCTCTGCAAGTGTTCAGGGTCCTCTGGTGAAAACCAGTGAGATTCCATTTGTGGAAGGCTGAGGTATTGGGAGGTGCATAGAAGTGTTCACCCCAAAGTCATGGAACTACTTTTTTATGGGCTTCTTAATTCATTGGGGAAAGCCAGATAACAAGTGGGGGTAGAATGACAAGCTAGCTCCCTATGCAAAACCTCTGGTTCTTCTTTGTTGTGTATGCAGTAGGATGATAAAATATAAACTATTTTAGCCATTAAGTTGAGCTGTCTGCAGAATAGTTCTACTGCCACTCCATAGCCCAGTTGATATGTCCTGGTGGATATCCCCAGCCTTCAGCCAACACCATCCATTTCATTGGTAGTTTGGGGTGTGCAAGACAAAGCTCAGAAAGCTAACCTCTGCTCTCAGCACCAACTTCAGGGGAGCTGAAACAATTTGTGTAGCGGGGGCTTAGGTGCTAATTCCATGGGTGCTCTAGGTCTCCAACATACATAAGGAAAAATTAGTGGGTGCTTAGCAGCCACCTCCCTCTCCCCCAGTGACTCCTGCCTGCTGGCAGCCCCACAGATCAACATCTTCCCTTCACTCCCAGTGCCTCCTGCTGTTCTGTGTCCAGGTCCCTTTGGAGAGAAGGGGAGGAGCAGCCAGGGGACACTTGGGGTTGGCTGTTAAAGTCCTCACTTTCTTTTCCAATTGTTCTAAACAGGCCAGATGATGTGGATGGAGTCTCTGCAGTGCATGCTGTATCTCTGCTCACCTTTACTGCGCACTTTGCATGAGCTGGAAGAGAGACAGATGCACATTGCAGACATAGCACCTCATGACGTTACCAGGGATTTGATTCTTCTCAACCAGCAAAGGCTGGCTGAGATGGAGCTCTCCAGCCAGCTGGAGAGGAAGAAAGAAGAACTGCGGATACTCTCAAAGCACCTGGAGGAAGAGAAGAAAAAGACAGAAGCTCTGCTCTATGCCATGCTTCCAAAGCATGTGGCCAACCAGCTAAAAGAGGGAAAACGAGTTGAGGCAGGTGAATAAATACGATACATGTATTTTTAAAAAGCAGCTCTGTCTTTAATACTAGATTTGGGAACTGTGCTGTTAACCAGATCTGGCTCCAAAGATGTGCAAACTGTGTAGCCTCAATGATACCCCCTTTCTGGTGGCTACCCAGTCAGCAAGTAGTAATCTAGCTAGAAGATAGGAGGTGTCAGTGTGACTGGAAAGATACAGGAAACGAAGGAGGAACTGGAACAAATCAGCCATACCTATAAAATGCTGCTGTTCTTCTAAAAATGTGTAAGCCCAGCCCTGGCCTGATTTTAGGAAAGCATTTTTATTCTTATTTAGGACAGTATTTAAGCATATGTTTAAATTCCATTGAAGAAAGTGGGACTTAAGCATAAACTTAAAGTTAAGCATGTGCTTAAGAGCTGCCTGGAGTAGGGATAGACTAAAGAACATGTTTAAGTCAGGCAAATACTGGTCTGTCAGGATTAGCCCCTCATGCCAGTTTGCTGTAGGTTGCCGTTCCTGGTCAATGGGAGCTGTGGGAAGCAGTGTCCCAGTCCACACTGCTTTCTGCAGCTTCCATTTGCTGGGAATGGTGATCTGCAGCCAATGGGAGCAGCAATCACTGGTACCTGTGGAAGCACAGATAAATATAATGGTGGCAGCCTGCCAGGGGCTCACCCTGGCAAACTATTGCTGGTTTTTTGCCCACCCCTGTCTCAAGTGCTTGATACATTATTACATCATTTCCTTCCTTACCAATAAAGATCTTAAATTATTTTTCTCACCAAGTATTTACAAAATAAGATAAGTAATCTCAGCAAACAAGTCTCATGTATGCATCACATCAACAGCAACTGATCTGTCCCTCCCATCAGAATTATTTAGAAATGACAGGAGTACTCACACTGACCTTTCTGTTCACAGGGGAGTTTAAAGAATGCACCATATTGTTCAGTGATGTTGTGACCTTTACCAACATTTGTGCCCAGTGTGAGCCTATTCAGATAGTCCTCATGTTAAATTCAATGTATCTGCGGTTTGACAGACTAACAACTGTGCATGATGTCTACAAGGTAATTGCTTATTTATTTTCAAAGGCTGTGGCTGTTTTCATGCAACTGATTTTTGTGAATTGCAAAGGGTTGCAATAAAGCATGAGATATTGGAACTGATAGCAACTTTGATGGGGGTCAGGAAACTAACAATTTAGCCTTAAATTCCTTTAATGACTGTTCCTGTGTTTAATTAAATAATTATACATAATTTTTTCAGAGTTCTGTACAGAAAACTAGCTAGCATGCAGTGATTGTAATTAAATGTGCTAAAAAGATTCAAATATGAGTGTAACCAGGCCTGTCTAATTTCCTTGATATCATTTAGCTCATTTCAAACCCAGCATTCCCCTTTTGGAGCTATTCAGAGTGGCAGATTTTAATCTGGCTTGTCGGTGACCTGGTTATCCAGGAGATACTCATTCCTTATTTTTCCATCACTAGGGTCAGAACAGTTGATCTCATTTTACCCCAGAAAAGCCTACCTATAAAGCCAATGTGATTCTTATTTTATCACTTTGTGATTCCTGACTGAAGTGATAAAGTTAGTTAGATTGCCCATTTTGGATAGCTCAGATCATTCACCTTATGCCCCACTTGGCTTGGATCATAGTTCTGGAAATTCAGAAAGAAAACCAAAATGCAAGGGATGTGGCTTAATTAGGTCACAATTTAACACTTAACTCCTCTGGGAACTTACTGACTGTAACTCATATGCAGTGCAGGGCATGATTACTTCCTTAATTGGTTCCACCTGATGGAGGGCTGCCGCCAGCTCCTCCTTATCCATCTAGTCCTAGCCTGTTGCAGGACTCCACTGCATGTCCCTCTAATGAGGATAAAAGGGTTGGGAAAAGGGGGGCGGTCATCTCTCTGCTGTATCAGGCATTAGGAGCCTCACGACTGTTTCTCAACTTCTTTAAGGAATGTCTTCCCCTCGGTCTACTGCTAACTCTGTTTTCTCAGGGAACCAGACCCATAAGGAATCAAATCTCTGCATTGAGTATTTGCCATTGCTTGAGTTGTGACCACCCAAACCTTACAACCTGACCTATCCCACTAGGTCCCTGAGCTGCTGTGGGAAGGGCAAAAAGCTCACCCTACTTCAGCCAATCTCTTGGTGAGGTAAAAATTTCCACCACCCCCCTCAAGACAACTGATGAAATGCTCACAACTCCCCAAAGAATTCAGTTGTACACTAATCCCAATGGAGGCTGCTGACTGGGCACAGGCTGGCAGGCAGGGTTTTTATACTCTCCCTCAGCTGCACAGGGGCCAGTGGCTTGGCTAAGCTCCACTAACTTGCCCACCCCGAGTCACTATCAGTCCAGACAAAGCTGTCTCTATGGCTGGGGTAGTGGAGAGCCTGCAGTGTCTTTTTAAGTATTCTCTTTCTCTGATAGACACACCAATTAATGTCTTAGGGTGTGTCTAGACTACAGGTTTTTTGTTTTTTTTAAAGTGGCCTTTTTTCGAAAAAACTTCCCCTGGCTGGGTCTAGACTGGCCAGTTTTTCTGGAAAATCAGCCGCTTTTCCGGAAAAACTTGCCAGCTGTCTACACTGGCCACTTGAATTTCCGCAAAAGCACTGACGATCTCATGTAAGATTGTCAGTGTTCTTGCAGAAATACTATGCTGCTCCCGTTTGGGCAAAAGTCCTTTTGCGCAAAACTTTTGCGCAAAAGGGCCAGTGTAGACAGCTCAGATTTGTTTTGCGCAAAAAAGCCCCGATTCCGAAAATGGTGATTGGGGCTTTTTTCGGAAAAGCACGTCTAGATTGGCACAGACACTTTTCCGCAAAAAGTGCTTTTGCAGAAAAGCGTCCGTGCCAATCTAGACGCTCTGTTCCGAAAATGCTTTTAACGGAAAACTTTTCCATTAAAAGCATTTCCGGAAAATCATGCCAGTCTAGAAGTAGCCTCCCTGTGTCTAGACTGCTTCGAAAGAACATGGCAGTTTTTTTGACTGTGGAAAACTTTGTTTTACGAGGTATAACGCCTTTTTTCGAAAGTGCTCTTTCGAAAAAAGGCACTATGTAATGGAAACTGTGCTTTTTTGAAAGAGCGTCCAGACTGCCTGGGTGCTCTCTTTCGAAAAAGCGGCTTGCTTTTTCGAAAGTACTGGTTGTAGTCTAGACACTGTTTTTCGAAAGCGGCTTTTTTGAAAGTATCTTTTGAAGAAGCCTCTTTTGAAAGAGGCTTGTAGTCTAGACATAGCCTTAGAGATGAAAATTTCATCAAAATGGAACACGAGTATTTTCTCCCGGGTCTTAGCTGGCTAATTGGCTTAGTTTCATGGACTCCTGAAGTCTGAACATCTGGTCTGAAATTAATATCTGTCCCCCTACAATTGTAAGTATCTGTGCATGCAGAGCCAACTCTTAAAGCCCTTACTCATTGCTTACTCAGGCAAATCTCCAAGTTAAATTCATGGGAACTTGAGGGAAGAGCAGGTTACAGTTTCAAGGTTCCCAAGTGGGAATGAATTATTTAAACTGATCAAAGGCACTTACCTAGTTCCAGCTAGTAAATGTCTGAAGTTATGAATAAATCCAATTAAAGAAAATCTCTGGACACAGCATAAATATCTATTTGCATTAGTGACTCTGGCTGTTATTTTTTTAATTTACTATAGAAAATAATTACTGTCATTATCCTTAAGTGGACTCTATTGATGACAGCTATCTATAGCGACATAGTTTTCATGCGCCTAGCATACTATATTGTTTTAAATGGTTATGTTATTAGGTAGCTCATTAGAAATTTTGTGCTTGCTATTTTACTGGCGTTCAGAAAAAAAAGGGCAAGTAAATCCAGTTTAAGCTAATCACTCATGTAAAGATAATGAATGAAACACTAAAACCACCTCAGACTTGTTTAGAAAATTTATTCACAGCACAATGGCTTTGTACAATGAATTTAATACTTTTGGGATTTCTGTGGTTCAAACAAACCTCTTATATTCTTGGCAAGAGCTCTGCGGGCTCGTCTACACTGGCCCCTTTTCCGGAAGGGGCATGTTAATTTCACCTATCGTAGTAGGAATAAGAGCCTCCGGAAAAGGGCGCTTTTTCCGGAGGATCGGAGCCAGTGGAGACGCTCTTTTCCGGCTTTTTTAAAAGCCGGAAAAAAGCGGCGGACATTTTTATTTAAATGCCGCGGGGGATATTTAAATCCCCCGCGGATTTCCCTACTACGATAGGTGAAATTAACATGCCCCTTCCGGAAAAGGGGCCAGTGTAGACGTAGCCTGCATGTTTCCAGGGCCAAAACCCAAATTACTTTCTTAGGTACAACATCGATTCACAGCAGGAAGAGCTATGCCTGTAAGGAATGTAGACTTTGCCCATTACAGAGAACATGGGGAAATCCATTGGCTGCAGGAAGACAATCTGATCCTTTTGTAAGGAAGATTATGACAGACCAGCACCACACTGCATGCTTCATGCTGCTATTTAATGTATTCCTAACATTTGGATAGTTTACCTCAGCTATCATTTGAGTAGATTAATAGTAATTGTCACTGAAGAATAGTCCCTCATTTATGTTTTCCCCCCAAAATATCCTTTTAAGCCCCCCAATTTATGAATTAGCCAACCATCTGTAAATCCATTAAACTACCAGCTGCCTCATGTGTAAGGGAGTGTTCCTACCCTGTGTGGAAGGGGAATGCTTTTATAGCACCGTTCTTCCACTGCCTCAGGCCTTGCAAAGATCCTTCTGTAGAACCAAATTTGATGGGCAGGAACTCTCTGCTTGTAGAGCAAAGGGACACATACCCAATAGCATTTTCATAGAAATCAGGGAAGCCAAAGGCTGGAAGGTTTCCTCCACTGGCACCTCTCAGTGGTTGAGAACAACTTTTGAAAGGGAAAATGGGGCAGCTGCAGGTAAAGTGAGAACCTGTCCCTGAAAAAAATTGCAGAATTAGATGTGTTTAGAATACTCAGCTCTATTTCCCTGCATATTAAAGGTGGAAACAATAGGTGATGCTTACATGGTGGTAGGAGGTGTCCCTGTGCCTGTATCGACTCATGCTGAGAGAGTTGCCAACTTTGCCCTTGGAATAATCCTCGCAGCCAAAGAAGTGAAGAATCCGGTTTCTGGAAATCCTATCCAAGTGAGTCAATACCACAGAGATATCCACATGCTGTTTGGGTGAAAGAGTTGTTGTGTGGTAAATGTGCTGGTCTGGGACTTCCTCTGTGCTCTTGGGCAAGTCCCCTACAGCTGTATTTTGATAAATTGCCTGATTTTTCAGCGACACGCCCCGCTGCATTAGCATTAATGGAGAAGTGGATGGTAAATGTTTTTAATGTACTTTAAAGAGGTGATCTTCTGGGTTCTTTGTGTCTTTGTAAAGATTAGAGTTGGGATCCACACAGGTCCTGTCCTGGCTGGAGTTGTTGGAGAAAAGATGCCTCGTTATTGCTTGTTTGGAGACACAGTGAATATAGCTTCCAGGATGGAAAGTCATGGGGTTCCAAGTAAAATTCACCTTAGCCCAACTGTCTATTAGTGAGTAGCTGCAGTAATGCTCCTTTTTATAGCTTTGCTGGAAAAAGTTGCATTGAGTTTTACGTGTATGTAAATATCACTGTTTTCCACAATGTACTTAATTTTAACAATAATATGTTCATGTAAAATAATGCTGAGGCAATTAGAATTGAGTGAACTTTACCATCCCTGTACTAAGACAGATTATTCCAATTCTAAATTTTAGAGTAAAATATTTCCTCCTATCTGATGTGAATACATAATACATAATGGTGTGACTTAAAAGCTCATTAGATCATCTAGTCTGACCATCTGCATAAAATATTGGATAGAATTTCAATTTATCCCTATATGGAGGCTGATAACTTGTGATATAAAGGTTTTATTGGGCACAACTACATAAACCACTGTTTTTTCAACTATGAGGAATGTGGCCTTCTCAATGCCAATAAAAACTTGACACCACACCTCTATATCAACAGTAAAACCAGAGCATTTGTTCACCCAAGCATCACATTATCAACCTCCTTTTTCCTAGTCTTTGTTCTCTTTTTAAAACAAAGAACTAAACTCTGTTCATCTAAGTTTGATACATAATGATAATTTCTGATGTGTAACAGATGAAATTTGCCATCAGAATCACTTAAACTACATTAGTGCAAAAGAATAAAACCAACTCTTGCCATAGTCAATTTCGTATCACCCTATATCTATTTCTTGTCATATAAATCTCTAAGGGTACGTCTAGACTACCGCGTTTTGTCGACGGAAGTTTTGTCGACAGATACTGTCGACAAAACTTCCGTCAACAAAGAGCGTCCAGACACATGGAGTTCTGTCGACAAAGCAAGCCGCTTTGTCGACAGAACTCCGTAGTTTGGACGCAGTGTTACAGGCAATAACACCGTTTGTCGACAGAACGCTGTCGACAGAAGGTGTTTTGCCTCGTAAAATGAGGTATACCAGCGTCGACAAAACCGCAGAGTTCTGTCGACGTTATGTCGACAGAACTCCGCGGTAGTGTAGACGCTGGTATTGTTTTGTCGACAAAAGTCCACTTTTGTCGACAAAACTAGGTAGTCTAGACACACCCTAATTGGCAGGTGAATCCCACTTCAATCACTAATGTTTAATTTTACCATGGCTTCATGGACAATAAGAACCCTACCTATCAAGTGAGAATTTGATTTTAATAGACATCTATCAGGGATGATCTAGATGGTGCTTGGTCCTGCTGTGAGGGCAAGGGACTGGACTTGATGACCTCCTGAGGTCTCTTCCAGTTCTAGTAATCTATGATTCTGATCACCATGAGATCAAAGTTGATTAAATTCTGTGGGAAGACTCTCTGACTCAGTGGGCTTTGGATCAGGCACTTTGTGCATACTTACTTAAGCAAGCCAAACCTTGATCTAAATACAAAAACCAGCTGTAGAGCAAAATCTTCCTCTCAGTTAATTGTAGGGAATTTTGACTATTCTAACCTGCTTTTTCCCACCTGTTTTAGTTTAATTGCTGATATACACCATGGCTGTGTCTACACTGGGCCACTTATTCCGGAAAATCAGCTGCTTTTCCGGAATAAGCTGCGAGCTGTCTACACTGGCCCTTGAATTTCCGGAAAAGCAACGACGCTTTACTGTACAAAATCAGCCGCTATTCCGGAAAAACTATTCTGCTCCCGCTCGGGCATAAGTCCTTATTCCGGAACACTGTTCCGGAAAAGGGCCAGTGTAGACAGCCCAGTAGTCTTTTCCGGAAAAAAGCCCCGATCGCGAAAATGGCGATCGGGGCTCTTTTCCGGAAAAGCGCGTCTACATTGGCCACAGATGCTTTTCCGGAAAAAGGGCTTTTCCGGAAAAGCAGCCTGCCAATGTAGACGCTCCTTTTCCGGAAAAACTGAAAACGGAATAGTATTCCGTTTTAAGCAGTTCCGGAAATTCATGCCAGTGTAGACACAGCCCCCGCTATTCTGAGAGAAGAATGCTAAGAATCTGATAACTTTTGCTCTGTAAAAACCCCTTTTAATATAATTGTTGTTGTTGTTCTAGCTGCCTAAAGGGCAAAAGTTTTGAGATGACTGAAAGAGGAGAGATTGAAGTGAAGGGCAAAGGGAAAATGCATACCTATTTCTTGATTAGAAACAGGACTGCCACCGAGAATGAGATCATGGGAAACCCAACAAAGGAACCAGAGGCTGTCCATGAATCTGTTCAGTCCTTTCATGGGTCCAGGATCAAAACAATACGAAGTTCATGTCAGCAAGGTAGAGTTGGCCCAACAGGAAACCAATTCTTTTCACAATCTTTTAATTACAATTAAATAAAATATTCATTCTCCTCTTTCCTCAGCCATGCAGTTCAATTCAGAGCCAGACCAGCCTCCAACCATAGCAATGAAGTACATTGATGGTCCCATGGAAACGCAAGCCAGTCACAAAGGAAGAAGTCAAGAAAGAATTATGGACTTAACTGGTATTTTCTTTGTTACTGAATAGTCAACTAGTGGAGTTAGAAAGGCTTGATCCCACAAACTGATTGTATTACTCATGTGAACAGTCACTGCTTACATACAAATGCATTCAGAGGTAACTGGTGAAGGGTGGCACAGAGGGCACCAGCCATGTGATTTCTAGGCCGGGGAAGAGCCAGGACAATGCTCCACTTCCCTAAGTCCAACCTCTCCTGTCCCCTCTTCTCCTGAGTGTTGCGGTAGCAGGGATCCAGCCTCCCTGCACTCACCAGCAGCGGTGGGGGAAGTGGAGCAACATGGCCTCAGTTTACTTTTCTCCTTCAGCCAGGTCATTCTGCTTTCTGATGGAGAGTGCGGGGGCGGTTCTGCCCCTCTCCCAAGTGATGCAGCTGGGGGAGCAGAATGAGTTCCCCACCACTGCCAATTAGTGCAGGAGGCCAGATACTTTCTGCAGGTGCCAGGTGCCCCTGGCCTCCCCTGACCCCCAGGGATTCTTGCTCCACCAGCTGCTGGCCAGCCCTTTGCCCCTGCCACGCATGGCATTTGAAGGGCTGGTTCCTCCTCTTGCCCTCCTGCCCCCACCCCATGTGTCATCCCTGGATGCATTATATCAGTGGGACTTCTCACATCAGTGGCTGCTGAAGGCTAACCATCCTACACCTTGTTTGGGGCTGAGCATATCCATCTTCATAGTGATCCCAGGCTTCAGCAATGGACTGGAGAGCAAGAAAATCACAGTGAGACTATTCGGACTATAATTATCGTTAACATTTTGAAAGTCCCAGGGATCTCACACCATGGTCAAAGCAGAGTAAAGTAGGAACGGGTATTCTCACTGCACCTAAGCCATAGAGAGGAAAGGGGTCTGTGAGGCTGCATGAGTGACCCGCATTAGAGGGAGGGCAGGGAGCTCTGATTCCCATCCCTAACCTCCTGTAACTTTATCTGTTGGTCCCACCTCCTCAGTCTCTATTGACTCAAGTACACTCGGGATTAATTCCATGAATTTGAGGGTCTTCTGCAACTCAGGTGTCCCACATCAACTGTGCATTCCCTAAGCTCTGAAAATGGATTTGTTTGTGCTTTTCTTGGTTATGAGTGGTAAGTTAATCGACTCTTATGCCTTAAGGCACTAGCCAATCACCTGTGATTAGGGAGGATTTAATCCCTCATGTACAGCATTGCACAGTTGATCAGGTGCCTTATGGGGACGTTCATTTTCCAGTGAAATTACAGGTGCTAACCAATGCTGGAAGCAGAATATCAGATTTGATCCTACATACAGAGCAAAAATATGTTATGGCTCTTCAACTGACTTAAAAATGTGTATCTCCCTTTATCTCTGCTCCGCTCATGGGCAACCAGTTATACAACCACCATACAGCTGCCCATACTGATCTATCTTTGGTCATTAAGAACTCACACACAGAAAAAACATTTCTTTACAGGCAAAACACATGACTTTGAAAGCGCTGGCTGTCGCCATGGTGACCAGCAGCCAGCCAGTGATCCTTATCTGCACAATCAGGAAAGAATCAAGCCAGCAGCTGAAGAACCAGAGATCAGACATGTCAGATCCAATTTTTGCAATTTAGTTTAAGCTGCTGACTTTTAAAGTTAAACAGGGTAAGTACATTACCATCTACTGCATTTTGCTATCTGGGTGACGCTTTTATATGGAAAATAGCACATGGAGGGTGTAAAAATGTCAGTTCTTCAGGGCTGGCAAGAAATTAAAAAGTATGGAGGATCACACAGGTATCTTCTGATAATGGTATTTACATAATTTAATTCTAAGATAGAAGCATGAGAGGACACAAAATGCTTTGGTCATAGGGTACTCCTCAGCAAGTGCCATATTTCTCCTACTCTCCTTCCCCTTGTCCCAACTGGATTCATGTTCTTGGGTTCCCATCTAGTGATCAGAATACATGGGGGCAGGAAACGATGGATTCCTGTTACTAGCGGCTTTCCTGCTCTAATGAACATTCACAATAAAATAAAAATGCCCTGAAGTGACAATTGCCTTGTCTGACTCCAATAGACATGACTACTTGCCTAAACGGGGAGCAGAATTTGACCCACACCCTATCTTTGATACCAGTTTACTTATGCAGGGGGATCTCTCTCGTCCTGACAGCAGGGATGGACTCAGATTTAATAAGCTCAGTACTTCCATTTCAAAATAAATATGGCTTTTGCTTTTTAGTCTTTATGGGACACACATCAGTTTATAATTTTTTACACTTGTATTTGTGCTGCACTAAGGCCACCTTAAAATGAAGCACATTGCTCAATATAAAAGCACGTTGAGCTGAGTTCACCCCTGTACAGTGGGCCCAGCACAAGGTCTTTGCACCTCTGACATCCTCAAAATTGGGTTTAAGTGGGTTCCAATTTATTTTTGAGCAGCCTCCCTGCCTAAACAAAATTTAAAAAGATCTGGAGCCCAGCTTAGGGCATAACTTTGCTGCAGATAAGTAGTTCTTTAATTTCACTTACCTGATGCTGAAAATGAGATTCTGGATTGCTAGAGGATTTACCCCCATTGTAATGTATCCTCAGACCACATTTGATCAAAAATGGCAGAGTAAACAACAGGCTCAGTTGCCGAAAAGGATTTGTGACCTAGGATATACAAAAGACCCACGTAAACAAGATAGTGCATGGCAGAAATTGTTCTTTATTGCCCTGCAGCCATCCTAGCCATCCCAGTGTGTGTGTGTGGTTGGGAGTAGGTAGAGGACGAGGGGGTTGGCTTTGGACTCCACACTCAAAATTGTTTTAAGGCCTGCAGCTGTGAATTCTTGAACTAAGTAAGTGTGTGAATATGAATAAACTGTGTTGCACTTTGAGCGAGAATGCACAAAGTGGGATAACATCACTGCTGTTCTGACATGCTCTGGGGCATCAAATTTCCATCTCTGTATCCGTGTGCATCTGCAGTAAGTGTTCCAAGCTCCTTTAAATATCAAAGAGGAATGTGAGCCATCTGTAAGGAGTCTTCCATAGGCAGACTCCTCAGGTGGAAGTAATACTAATTTACTGGGTTAAACATTTCTGTTAAATCTAAAGTAATATGATTTGTCTGGCCACGTGCCCTGGAGCGTTAATGTTTATACAATCTGCCTGAGCACCATGGGACAGTCAGAATGGAACCCAATTTCATTACTGGTATGTTTTTAAGCAGGGGCCCCCTATTCTCTGAGCTCTAGGTATTGTTTTGGCGGTGGCTACATCTGTTCTAGATTACAGAACTGTCCAAGTTTTGTTATAGTAAAACTGGATATCAAGTTTTGAATACGTGGTGGCATGCTGTGAAATCTGCATTACAAGCTACATTCCCTTCCCCCGCGTTCACTCTGGGGAGCCCTATACTTTCTATGCTGACTGTGGACAACCTGTACTAGTATACATCTCTAAGGAGATGTGGTGCGGGGACTGATGCTTCCCCTCCCCCCCACAGAACCATTCACTGACAATCAGAGGGAGTTGGGAGTTGGAATTGGTGGTGCCTCATTGGTGTAAGACATGGGTTCCCAAACTGGGGGGGTGGTGTGAGGCAACCCAATGTGCCCCTCCCTTAAGTCCTTAAGTTTTGTTTTTCAGTCATTTCCTTTTTTTCCTCCTCAACAAGTTGTGCTGCTATTGCGGGGGGGGGGGGGGGGGGGGGGGAGGGGTGGTGCGTGAGGGTTTCTCAAAAATCAAAACGGGGGCATGATGCCAAAAGGTTTGGGAACCACTGGTGTAAGAGGACAACCTGCAAGGAAAGCATTTATCTGTCCTGCAAGACAAGTAGATTTTATTAGCCCTTCTCAAAAAGGCCACATGGTGGAACAATATTCTTGTCAATTATCCCAATTTGCACAGGGCACCTGTAAGGTTTACTAACTGTTGTGGGGGTCCTGAGCCCCTGAAATGACCTGCAATTTTCCATTCTGGCCACTAGCAATAAGAGATCCTAAGGCCAGGTCTACACTAGGGAACAATATTGAAATAAGGTATGCAACTCCAGCTATGTGAATAATGTAGCTGGAGTTGACATACCTTAGATTGAGTTACTGTGGCATGTTCACTGCGGGGATGGGGTGTGTGTGTGTGAAAACACTCCTGGTGACTCCCCTTATGCTTTTTGATCTGGTGGAGTACCTGAATTAATGAATGTGCAATCAGCAGTCAGTTTAATGGGTCTTTCCTAGAGCCGCTAAATCAACCCGGGGCATCAATCCCTGTAGAGCCAATCTCCTGGTAAGCATAGACAAGGCCTATCGTTGCAGCAGTCAGCAACTGCTTCTTTTGTTGTTTCTCAGTTATCTTCACAGCTCCTCTTGGTCTGAGTGCCTTACTGGAGAGGGAGGAGGATATAGTCTCCCCAAGTCCCATAACGTTGGGTCCATAGACAGTTTCAGATCTCCCTGTGGTAGGGAAAGAGGCCATAGAGGGACAGGAGAGGAATGAGAGATTTCCCCCAGGCAGCTATCTCAGCAGGAGAAAAGGCAGATCCTTCACTAGCACAGAGGAAGAGAAGGGGGATTGGCAAGGGAACCTAACCCAGCTGGCAGAGAAGGAAGGGGGAAGACATCAAGGGTGCCTGAGAAAGAGGAAAGAATTGGAGGGGGGGTATGAAGGAAGAGACATCGCAAAAGAGCCCCGAGTTACTTGAGCAGGCTGCCTCACTCTTCCCACAGGAAGACGTCTTCACACTGTACAGCACTTTTAAAAATCTTTTTTTTCCCTCAGATAATCAGCTGTCAGTCATCTCTTTGCTCAGAGATGCGAGGATACAAGGCTCAACACATCCCAGTAAGAGGGCTGGGTAGAGTACAGGCTCCACTCTGGAAGGGAATTCGTGCTTGAATGGTTGGAAAAAAAAGTCATTTGTTTCCTCTCCACTGAGAGAGTACCAGTTTGGAAGCTCACAGAACTGCATCATGTAGACAGACCTCCCTAGGTCAGCAGAGAGGCAAATTTGACATACGAGGTCATTTTCCACTGAAAACACTGTGAATGTTTAAGCTGTGAAATATTTTAAATGCCAGTAATTAGTCCAATTCTTAGGCAGTTAAGTAATTATTCTGTTATTTATTTCATACTCTGTGTGCAATATACATGGGCAATCGCTTCATTATGTATGTTCTTATACAAAATTCTTCTAATGTCTCTGTTCTATAGATCCATTCACAGTATTCTGCGGGCACTGTTTTTTAAAAATAAATTATGGTTGCACATCAACATGTGTTCATAAAGCACCACACACAAAATAAACACTTGTGGTGTTATTTGTCTATTCATGACTTTCTACAAACATTGTTGAAAATCAGTGTGGGTTTGTGCTCCTCAATCACAATACAACAGGTAATTTCTCCTTGAGATACTCACCTCATCACTCTCTGATTTAATTAGCGTTAATGTCACACTCCCATCTCTGTATTCCTTCCTTTTTTCTCTTCAAGCATCTGAAGTAGTGAGAGTTTGACCTAATGAAAGTTTATTCCCTAACAAATTTGCTAGTCTTTAAAGTGCAACCACACTTATTTTTTTAAAAAATCAACTAAGTTCTTTTGAAAATCCATCCCATAATATTTTACAACATAATCAAAACTTCTTGTTTAAAAAAAATGGGATAAAATTTTCTAAAGCACTTAGAGGAATTAACTATGGATAAAAATTAGAAATTCCTAAACAATATATTTTTAAGAGGAGCTGGATAAGACAGTAGAAAAATTCTCAAATCCTTCCCATTTTTCAATTACTTTTGCATTGGTTCTGTTCTCCCCTCCACTTTTCACTCTAAATATTATGAACACTGAAGCAACAACATTTTACTGGCACAAATGTTCAAAACAATTGAATTTCTAGGTTGCAGCCAGACTGTTTATTGCATCTATTTCAATATCACTAAGTGTGATCAGACCTCACTGTGCTGTTGACAGTGAGGCAAATTTGACATACGAGGTCATTTCCCACTGAAAACACTGAAAGTTTATGCTGAGAAATATTTTAAATGCCAGTAATTAGTCCAATTCCTAGGCACTCTTAGGAATCAAAGCGGGGACTTCTGGAGCTAAGTGTAGGAGTCTTTACTGCAGGAGTGAGAAGCCAGCTGGTTCTCAGGCAGATTCGTTCTCTCTAAGGGTATGTCTAGACTACAGGCCTCTTTCAAAAAAGATTTTTCGAAAGAGATCGTCTAGACAGCCCCGAGTCTTTTGAAAAGTGAGCTGCTTTTTCAAAAGAGAGCACCCAAGCAATCTGGACACTCTCTTTCAAAAAAGCCCTGTTTGTGGTCAAGAACGCCTTTTTTTGAAAGAGCTCTTTAGAAAAAAGGCAGTCTTCCTTGTAAAAGTAGGTTTACCGCTGTCAAAAAAAACCCCATTGCGTTCTTTCAATTTAATTTAGAAAACGCAATGGCAGTCTAGATGTAGGTGAAGTTTTTTTCAAAAAAGGCCACTTTTTTGAAAAAACTCTGTAGTCTAGACATACACTAAGTGGTCTTGGTGCCACTAGATGGGATAGTACACCACATCGAGGCTATGTCTACAAGTTTTCTCGGCAAAAAATATGCAAATGAGGGACTCATTTGCATGAGCCGAGATCTCATTTGCATATTTTCTGCTGATCTGTTTTTGCGGTGGGGTTTTTGTGCAAAAACAATCAGCGTAGAAATTTTCTTTTTGCGCAAAAACTCCTTTTTCTGCAAGATTGGAAGTGTAGACGTAGCCCTAGAATACATCTACACAGCAAGCCATTATTGCAGAATAATTTTGAGATGGTGGACTTCTTACTGTGACTTCTGTAACCCTTATTTTACAAGGAGTAAGGGAAGTTGAAGGAAGAGTGTTCTTCCTTCAACATCCTGCTGTGTAGCTAGTGCTAAAAGCCAAATTAAGCTATTTCGACTTCAGCTACACAGTTGATGAAGCTGAAGTTATATATCTTAATTTGACTTTTGCCCTGCAATGTAGATGTGCCCTTAGAAGGTGTGTGGGTTACATATTTCCCCTACTGAGGAAGCGTGTCCTGAGCTTCAGAGAATTCCTAGATGAAATTCCAGATTAGCCCTCACTAGTAACACCTACAGGCAGACTCAAACCTGGGAATTTTAGTACTTAGTGCATGAACTAAAGGTCCAAGGTTTGATTCTGCCTGCGAGCATTACATTAGGGGAAAGAACAGACATATAATAGGAGACTCTCTCAGCGATAGTGACCTTACATACTAACTAGATTGTCAGAAAAAGGATAGGTAAAAAAATCTTGACACTTTATAGATAGGAAACCAAGGCTGAGATTTTCAAAGTTGTTTAATGCCCAATTTCCATTAAGCCTGGGGTATTCAAAGGAGTCTGAGGATGTTGGATCACACACATACAATATTCAAAAGTATTTAAGTTTCAAAAACCAACATAGATAGTGACTTTCATAAATGGTAATTTAGATCCCACATTAAAAGAAGTTTCTTGTTGGTTCAGAAAAAAAAATCAGTGATATTTCAAATGAAACATAATTGTTTTGAAATTATCTATGCAAAGTATCCCCCATTTTTCAATCAGCCTCGACTTTTTTTTAAACCTTTACCTGAAAATTACTTGAAAATGTAAGTATATAGGAGAAGGGAGCATTCAAATTACAACAAACATTTTAAAACCAGAAACCCATATGGATGTAAATGAGGTAAATTTGAATTTCTCAAAATAATCAGTAGAAAAATTTTCAATAATTAGAAACTCATGACCAGAAATTCAGTCCCTTTGAAAAGGCCAGTGACTAAAGCTAATAAATAATTCACTCTGTGTAGTTTTTGAATTTAGACTTTTTCCATTTATATTTGATAAGCAGCCCACGGTTCTCTCAAATGTGTTCATTATTCAAAATCATTTGCCAAATAATTTATACAAATAAATCTTTGTTTTTAGCTCATCAGCATGCAAGATCTGCAATTTAAAGTCAAGCTGTGTTGGTTAACTTTGGTTGAGCCTATTGATCGTGAGGCATTGTAAGTGTTCTGTGGTACTGATTCACAAAAGCACTTATGCATGTCCTAAAGTCTCACTGATTAAGGAGGCTTTCCAGAATCCAAGCCTGACCGAACATATATTTAGAATCTAGTTTCTGGTGAGAGAAGGGTTATTATGCTTGGGAATATAAACATTCACTTTCTGCAAATATTTTCTAAAATTAGCTGTTCATTAGGTTGTTCTGTCACTAAATTTGCTTGCAAGCAAATACAGATGAGAAATCATGAACACATGGAAACAGAAGGAAAATCAGGTTTTTTTTTTAATTAGTGTTACTATCTGTAGAAACAGTTTTTGAGAGCTATTCACCTAGTTCTACTGGCAGTATTACAAAGTAGATATACTGGCCCCAAACTATATGAAAAACAACATTAGCAGAGAGATCAGAATCTGAATGAGAACGTACAAAAACATGTTTAACTAAATGTAAAATTGATGGTGTAAACTCTCAGTAATTACTCTTAAAACATTCAAGTAAGTATGTTGTTTAAATGCAGTCTATTGGAATAAATTTGTTCTGTAGCCACATTATATTAATTCTGTGTATAAACAGCTCCTCTTAATGCTTACGTTTTGTGATGCATACATAACCCACACACATAAGCTACGTCTACACTGGCAGCTTCTTGCACAAGAACTGTTTTGTGAAAGAGTTCTTGTGCAAAAAGTCTTCCACAAGAGCATCTCTACACTGGCATGTGCTTTTGCACAAGAGCGTCTATGGCAGTGTGGATACTCTCTTGCGGAAGAAAGCTCTGATGGCCATTTTAGCCATAGAGGTTTCTTGCGCAAGAAATTCATGTTGACTGTCTACACGGCCCTCTTGCAGAAGAGCTCTTGTGCAAGAGGGCTAATTTCTCATGGGGAGAGGAATAATGCAGGACTATGTAGCACTTTAAAGACTAACAAGATGGTTTATTAGATGATGAGCTTTCGTGGGCCAGACCCACTTCCTCAGATCAAATAGTGGAAGAAAATAGTCACAACCATATATACCAAAGGATACAATTAAAAAAAATGAACACATTTTGTTAGTCTTTAAAGTGCTACATAGTCCTGCATTTTGCTTCAGCTACACCAGACTAACACGGCTACATTTCTATTACTATTCTTCCAGAAGAAGCCCTGTTTTCTGATGCTATATTGTAAATTTACTTGCGCAAGAACACGTGTGCAGCGTAGACACCCGGCAAGTTTTTGCACAAGAACAGCTGTTCTTGCACAAGAAGCCGCCAGTGTAGAGGTATCCCTAGTGTGGTTACTGAGCAATGCAAGTGGTACCTAGGCCACGGCAACAGTTAAGATCAAGAGACCTCTACAGCATGGGCTGGGAGCCAGCTGACTTTTAGCTCAGAGAGTAGAGGCTCCTATACCGAGGTCCCAGGTTCAAGTCCTCCTGGTGGTGGTTACTCATAGTCCTGTACAGTGTATAGAAAATAGGAATGTATGTGCAATGTTTCCAGTCTGTAAATATTTGTAGCCAAATTAAACACTGTGTTGGCAATGTCTGTTTCTAAAATTTACTGAGTGAATAGTTCAAATTTACTTGATGAGTTTCTCCTCTTTTCTTTGTCATGAATTTTCCCCATTTCTCTCTCACACATTTTCTTTGCATTTGAAGTTATTTGCTGAATATTTGCAGCAAATAATTCTTGATTTGGAGCTGGTTCACAAGTAATACACTGCAAGCATTTGATATTCATAATTCCAGCAGCTTTGATTGAACACGTGATGTGTTTCTGGTCGCAGATCAGATGAGCATAACTTAGAATCAGGCTCTTGGTCACATTTTCATATTAAGAGCTGTCATGGTTTCTTTTCCTTCAATTGTTCTTTAATGCAGTTTTGGTGAGCATTCCCTTCAGTATCTCCTGTGTGAGAATATTCACAGAAATAAACAGAAAAAGGATATTGACTGTCAATGTGTATTTCTATAAGAATTCAAATCAATGTTAAGATACTATTCTTAATATACAAGCCCAGCTGTATTTCTATTATAAGATTTTACAGCTTTGTGTACAGAAAAAAAATCACAAGTTCTTTAACGGTTTCTATTTTGTAATTTGCAATATACACCTTACTGGCAATGAGAAGAACTACAACAAAACATAAGAAATTGTGTTGCATGGTAACAGTAACACTGCAACAAATGCTAGTAGCTCTTCAAGTATGCAGATCTTGCAAAAATATACTCTTTCAAGATATGTGCTTTTGAAACCCTTGGGCAAGAGATATATAGGCTTCTGACAAGTTTTGTCATGACTTCCATTTCCTTGCTAGACAACAGGCCTGTGACCTGGAACAGTCTTAGTGATTCTCTGAAGACCTCTTGCCAAAGCACTTTGGGGAAACATAATCTGACATGCAGCTATCGTTTAAGGCTAGTTTACCTCAAGAATCAACGGGCCTTTAAAAATTGATCAGCTCACATATCCTTTTCAATAATGGTGCTTAACTGTTTTGTGTCCTGATTTTGTGGGCATTTGAAAGAACCTTGATTTTCAGAATAAGATGACATATCCATTGGCAACAGGAAACTAACCGCCTTTACTTTACCCCTAGAGGAAAATGAGAAAGAATTATGAGTTGCTATGAATGTTCAGCATATGCAAAAAGTGAGAAAAGAGAAATTTCCCAAAGGCTATGTATCACTTGTATGTCTACAAAACTGCATGCAGAGCAGTACACAAATGGCTGCAGTAGTCAGGTGTGTGCTTCTTATAGCTTATACACTTAAGTGGTCTTCTAATAATCTTACACTTGTGCACTGAAAGATCAAGCCAATAAAAATGTTCAAGCAGATGTAAGGTATTTTAAGGTGCATATTTGCAACTTCCAACTATGTATGTGCAGCCTCTATCTTGCTCATACAAGTGAACATCTGATAGTGATTAAAACATACATCTTCAAATGTTCAGAAATCACATATCTGGAGAATAAATGACCAAGTTCTCTCTCTCCCCACCTTTACTCCTTAGCTGTAAATGCCACCTTTCCTCTTCCAAGCAACAGGAGAAAAAAAAATCTTGAAAAACTTTAAGATGTTTTTCTCCAACAGTTGTACATGTGTGTGTAGTCCATTGATTCAACAACATTTTCATGTTCTCTCCTTATGGATTCTGGAGTGACTTTGAAGTCACATATGCTAGTGAGCATATTGGGCAGACAAAGTTTCTGGTGAGCATCTTGGTAGCTATAGCAATAGTATGACGCTTTTGGCAGCTAACAGTCGACTATTTCTGTCCTCTTCAAAGTCTTGGAAAGCTTTGAGTGTTGTGTGTGCTACCATGCTGATCTTTTTAAAGCAGCCCTCTGAAGATCATTTGGTTAGTTACTATAGGAGAACATATGCCCCAGATCAGACGTCTGGAACATTTCTCTGTGCTCTACTTAAATTCAACTTAAGCCTTGCATTATGGGTGAAATTCATCTCTACTGAGAAGAATATGATTCAGGCCTATGCACCACCTAAGTCTTATTTTGAAGACTTAAGTACTCCTTAAGTGATGCATAGCCATTGTGAGGGCCCTTTGCATAGGATCTTGTGGGGGCCACTTCCAGGGGTATAAAGCACATGGCTGTTACTTGTAAGAGGCAGTGATCTTTCAACTTGTATATTAACCGCCTTCTTGTAGCTTGTACACAGATGAAGAATACATATGATGAATGCTAAGGCAAGAGTCTATGCCATTTACGGACTGCCCTGAATATGTGATGCTGTGTGAATGCTTTCATCCAGATGCTGCTTGATCACAGTTTGTATTGGAGGATGTACAGAGGTTGGGGGGAGTGACTAGAGTGCAGGGCAGTGAGCAGACGGTACCATCCATTAGCATAATGCAGCCTTTGCCATCTCTTCTGCCCTTCCCCATGAAGTTTGGAGCAGTGTGAACACAGCACTGGACTCAAATCAAGGTTCGCTTCTGCACTTTAATAAAGAGAACCATCTTATAATCTGCTTCATGCATGTCACTTTGCTGCAAGTCAATGGAAGATCTTATAGTCCATTGGGGAGAGCAGCCTCATCTCTTCTGGGTTTGTGGGTGGCCAATCCACCATGTTTTTGCATGGTTGCCTGACATGAGGAAATTAGTGGGGGTGACGGGTGATGTGAGTGTGGGTCTGTGATCAGCCCAACACCACACACTGCTACTGAGTCCCAGACCCCAGTAAGGGTGGCACACCAAAGAGTCTTTGGCTCAGGTCTATACTTCAGTTGGGCAGCCAAACAGTCAGGGTACATCTACACATCAGTGTTATTTTGCAATAACTGACGTTATTCTGAAAAAAACAGTGCGCGTCTACACTACAAGCTGTTATTTTGAAGTAATGTTGAGCTGGAGGACTTCTTACTCCTATAACCCTTGTTTCACGAGGTGTAAGGGAAGTCAAAGGAAGAGTGTTCTTCCTCAGCTTCCTGCTGTGCAGATAGCATAATTTGGCTTTTGGAGCTATTTTGACTCAAACTACGAGGTTGACGTAGCCAAAGTTGTGTAACTGAATTTGATTTTAGCCCTTCTGTGTAGACGTACCCTCAGTTAGCCCAGGCCCTTGATCAGGGCAGTGGAGTTTCTGAGGGCCTGATGCATCTTCTCTTATTGTTGTCATACATATGTGACCAGAAACTATAAGCGACAATGACTTTGTCAGAAAATTTATAAATAAAGGCTAAAAACCAATTAAGCCCAAATTGGGTGGGCACATGCTTCATTTTCCCCATCGAATAATTTTTTCTTTCACCTTCTTTTGAAACAGCCAACACAGGCTATTATCAGAGCCGGAATACTGTACTAGATGGATCATTGCTCTGAGCTAGAGTGGAAGTTCCTAATTTCTCAAAAGCAGCAAACAAAACAGCCAGTACTACTGCTTTGACTAAACAATGAGTTAAATAGCCATTTTCACCCATCGATCCCAAAGCATTTGTTAAGAAACGCATATTTTTGATCTGTTGCCTTTTCACTTTCAACAAATGTTTCATTTTTCTTTGATTATGAGAGAGTAAATATCTTCGCTGTGCCATATTTTGTGCGCCTATTTCATATTTCTACTTATTCATAGCCTCTCAAAACAGTTCAAGGGCAAGCTGTCCAAAAGCCCCTAACAGTCCCACTGAAGCCGTGTCTTCTCTCCAGAAGATCAATTGCTGCATTGTCATTCTTCCATGGAGTTCAATTTAGCGAGTCTCATTAGTACTTGCTAAATCAAACTCAGAGAGCGCTTCCGACGGCATCTGGTACCGGTACTCCTGCTCTTGCCAAGAGTAAGAGAAGGTGACAGGAGCATTTGCTTCCATCAATGTCCTGATGTGGGGACGCCACCAAGCTCAGTTTAAAGTAAGCTGACTCTAGCTATGTATTCTACATAGCTGGAGTTGTGTACCTTAAGCCAAGCTGCCTGGTCTAGTGTAAACCTGATCTGAAAGAAACTTAAATCCAAGATGACTGTTAATGAGATTTAGGGTGAAATCAATTGGAGATAGATACCAGGCATTTTAAAAAAATCTCTGTAGGTGCATCGTTAGATACATAAACACCTTTAAAAAGCTAGCCCGAAATAACTTTTTAAAAATGGGACTTAAGGATTTTTAGAATATTTTATCCTAAGTCTTTTCCAGCCTCTCATACACAAAGCATTCTGTGCCTCTAACCATTTTTATACTCATCTCCGGACTCCTTCTAGGTCTACTATTAATTCTTTTTAGCATAGGTTGATCAGAACAAAACATGTTTTTCTAGCAGAATGCAAACCACCAGTTTATAAAACATACAATATAGCCAATATTTTCTATTGTACTCTTTAGATATCCTATTTTTGTGTACATTTTTTATTGCTTCTGCCCCTACCCTGTGGTCACTCTGCAGTATAAAGGTGTGTCTGGACTACAGGGTTTTGTCGACAAAAGTCCACTTTTGTCGACAAAACTATACCTGCATCTACACTGCCACTGAGTTCTGTCGACAGAACTCAGCAGTTTTGTCAACGGCTGTAAACCTCATTCTACGAGGAATAACGCCTTTTGTCAACAGAGTTCTGTCGACAGAAGGCGTTATTGCATCTACTCTGTCCTTTGCGTCTACACTCTCATGTCGACAAAGCGGCTTGCTTTGTCGACAGAACTGGAAGTAGTTTAGATGCTCTGTAATCTAGACGTACACTAACTGTCCCATGTGCCTGTTGCCCGCAGTGGTAACTGTAGAGTATCAGCCCCCTCCCTTTCCATGTTATGGAAAACACAATCAGATTCTGGGCACAACAAAACCCTAACCTTGCTTTAAGTTAGGAGAAGAGCTGTTTACCAAATTTGTTTGTGCTAGCTCTTACAGTTTAGGAGGAGTCCTTGAAGAAATGGACTCAAAGACAGATGGACTTACAGACAGATGCACAAACTCTCTACATTTGTCTGTCTCTGTGAGTGTGTGTGTATGTGTGTGCACACGCATGCACACTTTTATGCATATAAAAAAATCAGGCAGTCAGTCCTCCACTGAAAACAATGAGTTTTGCCATTGACCTCACTGAGAACAAAACTAGGTTCCTTATCCATAACAGAAATTTCCCCTGTAGCTTACATACATTTCAATAGTTACCCTGCTCATCATAGAGAGCTTTGAATCCAAAGAATTACCCACATTTATGATCCAATCAAGTGGAAGCAATCTATACTCTACCAGTAAATATTACCTACCTGCACTTATAGACGTGCTCTTGAAAAGATCTTCTTTTGCTAGAATTATTGCTGGAGAAGCAGTCAGCTGGAATTTCTGCACATCCTTTTTCTTCTTTGTTGGCTATTTGCATCACAGAAGAGCTTGCTGGTGGTTTGACAATTCCCTGTACTGCCATGATTCCATTACTGAGATGTCTTTTCTCAGCTTTGTGGTGCTTGTGGCCAGAAAAAGATTGCACTGAGGAAGAGCTGGAATAACGCCTAACAATCATACTAGTGCCTGTTTAGCAGATATAAAATCGTAAGAGTGGCAAACAAATTAAATACACTCATTTTCTTCAGAGACTTATCATATGGAAACTAAAAACCACTTGCAAAATTATTAAGTCCTTTGTGATAAGAAAATATATTTGGGGAAGATTTTCCTAAGCAGAAGTGGCAGTTAGGAGCACTTGGCTATGGGGAGTTATGTGCTATTTCTGCGTTTGAAAGATTTCTTCCTTTATTAGAAGTGTAAAGTCAATAACCAACAAAAGTCTTGTCAAAGATATTTACATAAGGCCTGAATGGGAGATCTATATCACTGAGTCACCAGGACTATTCCTATCAGTAACTAGTCATCAATAGGAGTAAGGGGTTCAGAATCTGGCCCGCAGATACGCAGCTATCCAGGTACAGGAGCAGGCCACGAGCCCTTAGGCTTGAAACAATGATGCCATCTGATAGTTTTTAAATTTTATGAACAAAGTAAGATTTTATTTCAAAAAAAGTTACAAATATTTTTGGGGGAAGAGAAGCAAACAAATGCTCTTTTCCTTTGAAATCCCCTCCACTTCCAAGAACTATGGATGAGGGGAAGCATAGTAGTTGGAAAGCTACTTGCTCACCAATCCGTCCACTTGAAAAGAGCAGCCTACTATTCCCCAAATTTGTACCGTTTTAAGGGCCTGATCCAAAGCCTTTTGAAATACACAGGAGTTTCTCCATTTCGCTCAATGGATTTGGAACAGACCTTAAGTTATTCAATTCCATGCAGTCACCAATTTTATTTAAATACATTAATACACTGACCTCACCCACACCACGAGTTCCCATGGATTTATCTCCTTATTCTCTTCTTAAATATGTTCTCTCTGAACTTAAACCCATGTTCTCTAGAGTTACTTCATCATGGGCATGGACCTTAGCCCTGTCAGGTGGCCGACAAACTTTATGGATGGCCAATCTCTGAAATAGGCCAGAGGAGATTTGGAGACACAATTATGATGATTTATTTTCATTATTTATTTATACCCAGTCATGGATCAGGCCCCCATTGGGCTAAGTACCATACAGACATGAAGACTATGTCTAGACTGCAAGCCTCTTTCGAAAGAGAGCGTCTAGACTGCACGCGGAACTTTCGAAAAAGCAAGCCGCTTTTTCGAAAGAAAGCAGCAAGTGAGTCTGGATGCTCTCTTTCTAAAAAGTCCTGTTTGCTTTCAAGAACGCCTTTTTTCGAAAGATCACTTTCGAAAAAAGGCGTTCTTCCTCGTGCAATGAGGTTTACCGCTGTCGAAAGAAAAGCCGCGTTCTTTCGATTTAATTTCGAAAGAATGCGGCTGCAGTCTAGACGCAGGTGAAGTTTTTTCGAAAAAAGGCTACTTTTTTTGAAAAACCCCCTGAGTCTGGACACAGCCGAAGTAAAAAGATGATATTCCTTAAACATTGTTGTACAAGTACCCTGCTCCCATAAACACAAGCGGGAATATCTACATCGTCCAGTTTTAAACGTTTGTATGTCATCTAACTTGGCTACCTTTCTGAAGCTTTTGAACAAACGTCTTTTGCAGTAAATCCTGCTCAATTAAGTCACCCAAGTGAGGTAATTCACACATTAACAAAAAACACATCATCCTCTTTCATTTCATCAGAAAAAAAAGGAAGCCAAATATTCCTTATTCACTTTATCTATAGCAGCCTCATGGATGTCACCTTCACTCTCTCACATACAGAATATACTAAGCACAACACATATGGAGTATGATTCTAGCCTCACACTGGTTTAAATGGAATTATACTTTATTTGTCACTGTTTGAGGTCAGTGTCACTGCTTATATTGCTAATTCTATTGTGCCTAAGAACTCCAGTCAGGGGACTAGACACTGGACTAATAAACACTGCAAAGACAGAGCCTTCCCCAGAGAATGCACAATATTAAGCCAATTTTTTCTCAAAGACCATGTAACTATTCACTGGGGCTCTGCGCCAGCCAAGTACTTACAAATGCTTGGCTGAGCACCTCAGGAGGACTACCCAGGCACTCAAAGTTAAGTCCATGTTTAAGCATTTTGCTAGATCAGTGCCTTAAGGAAGGCCAGAGGGCTTCATACACTGTGGCCAAGTACACAGTAATGGTGGTTTGCCATTCTCTCCAGGTACATAACAACAGTCCAGAACTCTGCAGTCCTTGAATGAAAGCTAAGTGCAATGTAATAAGCTCAATAATAACCATGGGTCTCCAGTACCTTTCTGTTCCTGCAGGGCCAGAGTGGAGCTGGCAGAGACATTCCTACTCAGGGCCACTGGTGAAGTGACAGTCTCTTCCCCTGAATCAGTGAGGCTCCTGGCTTCCCCCTGTCCACCTTTTCCTCTTGCTCCTGTTGCTTGGGTAGTTGTCCTCAGGCCACTGAATTTCAGTTCCACCCGAAGGGCCCTATTTTCTCTCTCCAGCTTATTGATCTCCGAGCGCATTTCACGGATGATCTGCACGAGTCGCGTGTTTCCTTCCATGACCCTCTCCCTGTGGCAAGTCCCCAGCTCCTCCCCAGGCCGCTAAGTCAACTGCTGCTCGTGCCAAAGTGAAACCATTTATCCAATGTGGCGGGCTCATCCTGCACTTAAATACATGTCAATAATAGGATCCCTCTTTGCCATCTCTCACCACCAAGAGAGCTTGGATTAAGCTGTCAAACCATTCAGAGAACCCAAATGATTTATTCATTCAGGGTTTCGTTTTTCAGGACTGAGCTTTTCATTTTGGCATTTACTTTTACACAAGTCAATTACATTTCCAGATTGCAGCACTATTAGACATACTTATGGGTGAGATTCAAACAAGCATTCCTCAAGCCATGATTGTAAACCCTACCTCCCCACAAAGAGAGGGTTAGATCTCCAGCAGGTTCCCTGGAGATCTTTCCCCTCATTGGTTCCTTTGGGCCACTGAATGCTTCAGATACACATTAGAGGGGTTTGTCTGTGCATCAAAACAATTAATCTCTTCACTGCCATGTAGTGAATTATTTATTTCTGCTTTCAGCATTTGGCAATCTCTCATTTCTCAGAGGCTATCACTTAGAATTAAAACAATATAACAAACAAAATGTTTCCAACACTAAGTAGCAAGACCTGTGATCAGCACAGCAGGTAAACTAAAGTTATTCCTGAAAGGGTAATCTGTATTTCACTACTCCCTCGCTACCTCTTATTGTTTGCTTTGAGACGTTTGCCTGAACAAAGCATGGACCACGTAAGCAGAGACAGTCAAACATGAATCTTGCAATAGAAAAGAAACACAATACTTTGTGCTGCTTTCATTACCTGGTCCTTAAAGATGTTGTTCTGTTAGAAACAAAAAAGCAAAAGCCTCATAAAGCACATTCTGAAACATCCATTTTGTTTCCCTTAATTTACATTAATATTTAAATATTAGAGACCTGCCAAACCTGTATGAAAATATTTAAAAAAATCTTGCTCTGAAAGAACTCTGCATCTCCTCTAGTTTTTATAACTAAGGAATATCTGAAGAAAAATAAGGTCTTTGGGCCAGATCATAGAATCATAGAATCATAGGACTGGAAGGGACCTCGAGAGGTCATCAAGTCCAGCCCCCCGCCCTCAAGGCAGGACCAAGCTCTGTCTAGACCATCCCTGACAGATGTCTATCTAACCTGTTCTTAAATATCTCCAGAGAGGGAGATTCCACCACCTCCCTTGGCAATTTATTCCAATATTTGACCACCCTGACAGTTAGGAATTTTTTCCTAATGTCCAATCTAAACCTCCCCTGCTGCACTTTAAGCCCATTACTCCTTGTCCTGTCCTCAGAAACCAAGAGGAACAAATTTTCTCCTTCCTCCTTGTGACACCCTTTTAGATATTTGAAAACCGCTATCATGTCCCCCCTTAATCTTCTTTTTTCTAAACTAAACAAGCCCAGTTCATGAAGCCTGGCTTCATAGGTCATGTTCTCTAAACCTTTAATCATTCTTGTCGCTCTTCTCTGCACCCTTTCCAATTTCTCCACATCTTTCTTGAAATGTGGCGCCCAGAACTGGACACAGTACTCCAGCTGAGGCCTAACTAGTGCAGAGTAGAGCGGCAGAATGACTTCACGAGTTTTGCTTACAACACACCTGTTGATACAACCTAGAATCATATTTGCTTTTTTTGCAACAGCATCACACTGTTGACTCATATTCAACTTGTGGTCCACTATGACCCCTAGATCCCTTTCCGCCATGCTCCTTCCTAGACAGTCACTTCCCATCTTGTATGTATGGAACTGATTGTTCCTTCCTAAGTGGAGCACTTTGCATTTCTCTTTATTAAATCTCATCCTGTTTACCTCTGACCATTTCTCTAACTTGCTAAGGTCATTTTGAATTATGTCCCTATCCTCCAAAGAAGTTGCAACCCCACCCAGTTTGGTATCATCTGCAAACTTAATAAGCGTACTCTCTATCCCAATATCTACATCATTGATGAAAATATTGAACAGTACGGGTCCCAAAACAGACCCTTGAGGAACTCCATTTGTTATCCCTTTCCAGCAGGATTTAGAACCGTTAACAACAACTCTCTGACTACGGTTATCCAGCCAATTATGCACCCACCTTATCGTGGCCCTATCTAAGTTATATTTGCCTAGTTTATCAATAAGAATATCATGCGAGACCGTATCAAATGCCTTACTAAAGTCTAGGTATAGGACATCCACCGCTTCTCCCTTATCCACAAGGCTCGTTATCTTATCAAAGAAAGCTATCAGATTAGTTTGGCATGACTTGTTCTTCACAAACCCATGCTGGCTATTCCCTATCACTTTATTACCTTCCAAGTGTTTGCATATGATTTCCTTAATTACCTTAATTTCCTTAATTACCTGCTCCATTATCTTCCCTGGGACAGACGTTAAACTGACCGGTCTGTAGTTTCCTGGGTTGTTCTTATTCCCCTTTTTATAGATGGGCACAATATTTGCCCTTTTCCAGTCTTCTGGAATCTCCCCTGTCTGCCATGATTTTTCAAAGATCATAGCTAAAGGCTCAGATACCTCCTCTATCAGCTCCTTGAGTATCCTGGGATGCATTTCATCAGGACCTGGTGACTTGCTGACATCTAACTTTCCTAAGTGATTTTTAACTTGTTCTTTGTGTATCCTATCTTCTAAACTTACCCTCTCTCTGCTTGTATTCACTACGTTAGGCACACCTCCAGACTTCTCGGTGAAGACCGAAACAAAGAAGTCATTGAGCATCTCCGCCATTTCCAAGTTCCCTGTTACTGCTTCTCCCTCCTCACTAAGCAGTGGGCCTACCCTGTCCTTGGTCTTCCTCTTGCTTCTAATGTATTTATAAAAGGTCTTCTTGTTTCCCTTTATGCCTGTAGCTAGTTTGATCTCATTTTGTGCCTTTGCCTTTCTAATCTTGCCCCTGCATTTCCGTGTTGCTTGCCTATATTCATCCTTTGTTAGTTGTCCTAGTTTCCATTTTTTATATGACTCCTTTTTTATTTTGAGATCATGCAAGATCTCCTTGTTAAGCCAAGCTGGTCTTTTGCCATATTTTCTATCTTTCCTACACAGCGGAATTGTTTGCTTTTGGGCCCTTAACAACGTCCCTTTGAAATACTTCCAACTCTCCTCAGTTGTTTTTCCCTTCAGTCTTGCTTCCCATGGGACCTTACCTACAAGTTCTCTGAGCTTATCAAAATCTGCCTTCCTGAAATCCATTACCTCAATTGTGCTGGTCTCCCTTCTACCTTTCCTTAAGATCATGAACTCTATTATTTCGTGGTCACTGTCCCCTATACTGTCTTCCACTTTCAAGTTCTCAACTAGTTCCTCCCTATTTGTTAAAACCAAATCCAGAACAGCTTCTCCTCTGGTAGCTTTTTCAACCTTCTGAAACAGAAAGTTGTCTCCAATGCAGTCCAGAAACTTATTGGATAGCCTGTGCCTCGCTGTGTTAGTTTCCCAACATATGTCTGGATAGTTGAAGTCCCCCATCACCACCAAATCTTGGGCTTTGGATAGTTTTGTTAATTGTTTAAAAAAGGCCTCATCCACCTCTTCCACCTGGCTAGGTGGCCTGTAGTAGACTCCTAGCATGAAATCACCCTCGTTTTTTACCCCTTTTAGCTTAACCCAGAGACTCTCTACACAGCTATCTCCTACGTTCATCTCCACTTCAGTCCAAGTGTGTACATTTTTAATATACAAGGCAACCCCTCCTCCCTTTTTTCCCTGTCTGTCCTTCCTGAGCAAGCCGTACCCTTCCATACCAATATTCCAATCATGCGTCCCATCCCACCAGGTTTCTGTAATACCAATGATATCATAGTTGTATTTATTGGTTAGCAATTCCAGTTCTTCCTGCTTACTCTTATTCCAGTTCTTCCTGCTTCCTGCAACACTCTTATTTAGAAATAACATGAGTTATTTTGAAATAACAAGTGTGCGGTGTAGACACAGCCCAAGAGAGCAAGCCCTTACCAGTTGGTCTAAAGAAGATGCCTATCAACTCTCCCACTGTAAATTCTTTAAGGCAACCACATTCCCTGTACTCAGGAAATGTAGCTCTAGTCAATGAAGCAGCCTTAACAGATTACAGAATCCGATCCTGTGGTATAAAATACACCCCTTTGTTCCAGCTAGAAAAACATAAATGCATATTGTTCATTGAATCATCATTAAACAACTAAAAGCCACTGAAATGAAAGGATGAGGATTTTTAGACTTGAGCTAGTTTAAGAAGTCACCCAAAACAGTTCCCAAGATTCTGAGAACATTGAACTGTACAATAGTTTACCCACTTTCAATCAAAGTCACATTTTGCTCTACTAGAAATGCATAGTTAAATACATTATTTGGAAGTCTTGGCATCTGGATGAAATATATTTAACAAAAAAAAAATTCCCTTGATTTTACTAACAAGATGGTCTTTGGTGTGTTCTGCATGCTTTAGTGAAGTGCATGAATGTCTTACCAAGTAGATTTGTAAAAGAAAAGGCACGAGGAAAATGTAAAAATCTTACAATACAGCATCATGAAAAGTCCAGGAGGAACTAATTTTTATTTTGAATGGGAGAGAGATGGCATGAAAATATATAATATTCCTGCATGCACACAGATATAGAATAGAGGTGTGTGTGTGTGTGTGTGTGTGTGTGTGTGTGTGTGTGTGTGTGTGTGTGTGTGTGTATAAAATTGGTGGTTGTCACTATGGCTAAGAGATGTTTTGTAGATAGAGGGTACCTTAGAAAAGCTAGACAATATTAGAAAATGACATCCACATTGCTACTGGAATCCTTAAATAGCTTTTATAGCTGTTTGGCTTGCCAACCTTGTTCTCTTGCTTTTGTAAGGGTTAGACAGGTCACTTGGACGCTTTGCTGTTCCAATAAAACCAAATTGTGCTGTCAATTGGTCCTTTCTTTGAATGCATTTAACAGCACTTGAGTGTTTTCTATGACAAACCCTGGCCACAAAGATGCAAGCATTGTGGCCATCCGTAATGATGAAACCCTGAATCATCAGAACAAAAAGAAAAGACTCAGTGCCATTTGAACTCCATTAGAGATGAGCAAGCAGAAAGCTTCAATCTTTACGGGGACCAGCCACTTGAAGGAAACATGGTCATACGCAAAAAAACAGTATATAACATTTAGATGGGTTGTATATAGACAATGAAGCTAGAATTGCTGAGTCTTTGAGTATCATTGATTAGTTTCAATAAGAGCCCTCAAAATTCTAAAGTCAATTATAATCAAAAGTAGTTTCATTGTGATCTGGTGCTTTTCCCAGCTGTTTATTACATCCACCTGCTGCCTCTGCTGTGTTCTCAGACTACACATTCTTTGGGACAGGAGCTGTCTTTTTCTTATATACTGGTGAGCAGGGTTTGGATCCATGATTGGGACCTCTAGGCATTACTGTATACAAGTCCTTTTATTAGATAAATATTAAGTGGGAGTATTACCTTTTGCCCAGGGGTCTAAGAAAATAGCAGCAATGTTGCACTTACCAGAAAGGTCTTGGTTGGATCATTAGATTTAGCTTTTTTTCTCCCTACCCCATCCATAAAGCTTTCGATTACTGTGAAAATGGTTATGCTCAACTCCAAAAACAGTTAGTATGGTTAGCCTTAACCAGCCACTGATGTGAGTATTCCATTGGTAATGTGTGCCCGCTGTTCCTGTGAAAAAATAAAATTACCCACATTATGAACCACTGAAAAATCATAGCTTTTACATGCTTAGTAGAGGCTGCTTATATTTGGTGTTAAATTCTCTGAGGATTTGGTCTGCACTGAGAAAGGGGCTGAGCAGGACTTTCCCAGCAATTATTGCTGTAGGCTGTCTACAACCACTGTTGCACCACGGACCAAAACTGAGATCTGGGAGACTGTCTTTCATGTGTTCTCAATGCTTTCTCTGCTGGTGCCCAAGCAGCGTGAAGGAGTCAGTCAGCCTGAGTTGAAGTGTGAGCTGGACCGGGGTAAGGGGTGTTGATTAGGACAAGACGCCTGGAGGGGAGGGAAGATTGTGACTGAGGAGACGAAGGGAGTTGGGACAGGGAGCCAAAGTGGGGTCAGTCTGAGACTAAAAGAGGTTCCAGGAGGAAAACAAAGAGCCTGGAATGGGAGTGCCTATATGATCATGCGATTGAAGATTACCATAATGAATACAGAAACAGAGGCTGGGAGGGAATTTTCATCTGCACAGAGAACCATAAACCTGGTCCTTACTAACTTTTGAGTGCTTGGCTTTGCAACTTTACTATTGTTCTTTTAATGTAAATGAGTTGAGGGGGTGTATGCAACAGTGCAGACAGTGCCTCAGATAGTATCTTTAATATAGCAAAATGTTGTATATTGTTGCCAAAGGAAAGCTATTATCCTGGGAGGACGGGCACTGGGTGAAGCTGCTGGTTGGAGAGGCAAACTTCCCAGCCTATGGCCTTACCTATATTCCACCCCTGCTTCGTACAGGCCCCCCCCCCCCCCCACTGTCTCCCTCCTCCCCATCTATTGCAGGCAAATCCCTGAACCTAAATGCAGCAATTGATATTGTAAAAAAACCAAAAATAAACACTCTTCTAAAATTTTGGTCTAAAGAAAATGGAACATGTTTCCCATTGCATGCCAGATTGTGAAGACTGGACATGCAGAAGGTATCTAATTAAAAGCACTAAATTTGGGAATAAAAAAAAAGTCAGCCACAGGTTTTCTTGAAGTTTGTTAGTGATTTCTTTGCAAAAATTTTTAGTAAGGGCAAGTCAGCTGTCCAGCTGAATACAACATTAAAGATTATGGAATACATGATGCAGCCCTTCTCTGTTTTACATTTTCTTCAGTATTTGTAGGCTGATTTTATAATTGTAAATATATCCTTAAGCCTTCATAACATAATCATTCCAGATTACTACATATTTAAAGTCACTGAAGCAAAGACATTATTTTAAATAATCAGAGCAGTTTAGTGTGTGCATAACAAAGTTCATGTTTTTAGAAAAAAGGGAACAACTTATTTTGTGATTTTTCATAATAAGACATGTTTATGAGATTTCACTATATGTTTATGTTAAAAATATGTTTCCAAAGATTTTAGGCATAACAAAGGATTTAATTCCTAGTGTAGACATGCCCTAAGGTAACTATTTCAAAGTAACTAAAATCGATTTAATAACTCCCAAAGTAACACTATTGAAATAGCATATCCTCACTACAGGCAAGCCTCGAAATTAGTCTATGGCAGGTTCTGTTAATGTGGATGTTCTACCTTAACTTAGAGTCCCAGGCAGCACTGGGAAATAATTAGTTTGCATTAGTCTGGGGAGTAATTATTTCAAAATAGCAGCACCAGAACATCCATACTATGGCTATTTCAAATTAACTATTTCAAAATTATTGTTATTTCTTGAAGAAAGCAGGAGTGCAGATTTCAAAATAAGCAGCCTGATATTTCAAAGTAACAGGCTTGGTAATGTGGATGCTCTGGTAATTAATTTGACCTAAAATGAGGTTATTTTGAAATAAAGCCTTAGTGTAGACTAGGGCAAAGTAAGGGCAAAGTCCCGATTTTTGTGGAGGGGGTCTCTTAAAGCTAGTTCATCACACAGAAGAAAAAGGTGAAGTCATTTGTTCCGCAGGAAGAAAAGGGATGTTGTCCCTTTAAGGACTCTGTTCAACATGGGGCTGAAAGGATGGGAAGACTTTGGAAGCAAGTTTTTATAGTATCGTAATTAAAATTAATGTGTATTTAAAAAACAATGTCTGAAGATCCAAGCATTTAGGGCTAAATACTCTGTGTATTTAAATATCTATGCAAGGATTTTTTAGAGATGTGATTTTATAATTTTCAGCAATAAACTAATGAAATACTTAAAGCAAATTTTAAACAAAGGTCCCATAGATATATTAATGCATGGATATTTGTCAGTAAATTCAGGGTTGGCATACGCCTGTTAAATGAATTTGCTACCCCTTAATGGCTCTCCCACAGGTTCAATATTATTCTAATAGGTCTGGCAAGCTGGAAGACTTCACTTTTAACTTAATAGATCCACTTCGGGGGGGCGGGGGGGGGGTGGGTTGGGAGGGGGCGGGAACAGTCACCAGTCTGCAAACTGCAACAGCCTGCTGTGGGATTCTCAAGGATCCATTAGAATAAGGATCCCCTTGTCTTTTTTACCCCCACCCACGGTTGGTAGACTGAATGAACAACTCTTAGCAGGACTCCTCTGGGACAGAAATTGTTTCTGAAAAGGGCTGAATTTGAAGGATACCAAATATTTCAGAGTGGAGAACCAGTGCTAAGGTTAAGGAGATTTGAAGGCAGTGACCATGGTAGTATTCCAAACAGTAGTTTTCACTATCATCTTGCATGCACTATTATAATTATTTTAGTTCAATAGACTACGCCTTCAGAGAGAAGAGTGAGATTGTCATGTAATACACACCTTTAAAGCTAGAGTCCATACCCCACGCATCGTAACTTGAACTGACATGTGACACTGCTTACAAGATGTCTGCTCTCCCAATTCCAGTGAGATGTCAATAGCAGAAGTAGTGAGTGTACGGCAGACGCTTATCTGTCATACGAGAGTGCATCTCACTTTGAACAACGTTCTTCTGCGGGAATGCTTCCTCACACAAATACGTGTATTATTACTATAATGAAAGGCTTTGACGGGTGAGACTTTTCAGCACAGATTGAGAGTGCTTTAATGGCTATTGATGGAAGGAAGCGATATCCAGTCCACTAATTTTTGCCTTTCACTGAAATTCCTAATAGCGTTTACTAGCTATGTTGCCTCCAAAGCCAAAGGAAACAGACTGCTGACAGGGAAAGCGTCTTCCTGAAGGAATGAAATTCACACCATCTCTTCAGAAACTTGAAAGCAAATCTTTTCTCCATATTTGAGGGACATGCCCTTAGCTTGGTTTTTTTTCCACACCTATTATTGCTTAGCATAATACAGACTGCCCCAGCAAGACTTTCCTCCCAGAGCTGAAGTTTCATTTCAAATGCATGTGCAAGATCAAATGCAACGTCAATAACTAGGTCTCGAACTGAATGAAAATGATCAACAGAATTAATTGCCATCAAGTATCGATGGGACAAACAAGAGCTCTAACTTTCCACATTTTTCCATGACAGTCATAGAATTTATATACATTCAAGCTTTCTGGCTAGTGTATCTGTATCCTCCAGCAGCATAGAATACATTTATATATATAATAAAGAGTGATACACTATCTGCACTCTCTGGTGTTTTTTGTAGCCTTGTAATTATTCAACAGATTTCAATGCAACAATTTAATTAAAATATATGTAATTATCATGTGTGAGAAGAAAAATCTCAGGAATCTAATTCAATGCCATAGTTTTCAGAGCCTGAAGTACTATGATGTGACTTTTACTCATTCCTCCCAGTGAGTTGTTAACTCTGAAGCATAACATAGTCAATTTCTATGTCACTCTTCTTAACTATATAGTGTGGGTTGCTGTGGCAAAAAAAAAAAAGATACAATTAATAAGCACACTCAGTATTGATGGATGACGCAAGTTAGAGATGAAGATTTAGACTGTGGTTTACGGAAGGCAGAATGTTGTCAAGGGTAGGTGCATAGGAAAACAGAAAAGTCCTATGTATGATAGACATAGGTTCAGAGCTTTCAGCATCTACAATCCAGTTCGTGGAAGAATTTCTATCTATTGACTTAACACCATTAGGGGACTTCCATACAATTGGGGCACTCATGCAGGATGTTTAAGTTGACAAAGTGTTTGCAATTTTATATAATTTGAGAGCTATATTAATCTATTTCCCTTTCAATGTGATTTGCCTGGGATAATCCGATTATAGCTTACACTGGCAGGAGTAACAACATTTTGTAAAACATTTTACACGTGTTTGCTTAAGTCCAACAACATGCCCAAGAAGGAAACATACTTTGTAAACATTTTAAACGAGGGTAAACTGAGACACAAGGCCACACAGTGAGTCTGCAACAGAGCTTGAATGAGGACAGGGACCCGCTCCAAGCCCTGTGCTGTCTTAACTCACCAGTGCAGGTGTGTGTAATATGCCTGCACTTGGATGCTTTATACAAGCTCTTTCTGAATGTAATACACAAAAGTCAATTTCCCAATAAGTAAAAATCTTTCTCTAAACCGTTTATACTGTGAATAGAAATGGAATGTTACCACATTCTGAAAGAGGTTTTCTGATTGCCAGAGCACTTGGACAATGATTTCCCAGTTGAATTAAATCACCTAGAGCATCAGTAAGATCAGTCTAAGAATGTAATTGAAAGTCTGTGTTGGCACTGTATCATTGACATTTCAGCATGGAACAGCAACATGACAACAAAATGGATGGGAGAGAGGACATTGACAGCAGGTGTCAACAGGCTACAGACATGATAAGCAGCATTTGGAGTGGAATCTGAAGGAATTGCAAGGACAGGCCATGTGTAAAAACCGCCTTTTGTATAAGCAGCATGAGACAATTTAAAGCTGGCTGCTTATTATGCTTGAAAGAAAGCTTGTATGAAAGTCATCATTAATGAAGTTACCCAACTGTGAGAAGTGTTTCATGATTGTTTATCTTTTGTGCTCTTTGCTTAAAAGGACAGCCGTAGAAATCCAGTTTCTAAAAATAAAAGATCTACCAGGATTCTTTTGTATTTGAATAAGGCTAATTCAAAGGCTGTCACACACCTTAAAGTGTACAATGGTAGGTGACCTTGCTTACAAAAATTAGGTTTTGTTAAAAAAACAAAAACAACAACCAAGGTTTTTATAAATGCTGAGATCAATAGAACTATTTATAACTAGCCAATTAGCCCGTCATAAGACAGGATTTTCAGGTCTCTCCTCCATGTCAGTCTTCTCTCCTGAGCCTCCGGTCTCTCTTTCTCTCTCTCTCTCTCTCCTCCTCCTCCTATTGCCTCCCCTGTCTCTCTCTCAGAACTCCTCCGCCTCCTGCCTCTCTCTCTGTCTCTTTCTTTCACTTCTTCTCCCCCTCCACTCAGGGGACCGCAGAGCCCAAATAGCTGTTTGGGGTCCGCACTCCCTGTGTTGCATGGGAAGCGCAAAGCCCAAATGGTCGCTTGCACCGCTTGCTCCCACGTGGCGGCCCAGCTGAGCAGCGCAGAAGTCAGCCGAGCACCCCGGCGGGAGGCGAAGGGGGGTGGGGCAGAGACGTTCACGGCCAGGGGGCAGGGCATGGAGCCACTGTCACGCCGCATGTCACCGCCCTGCCACCCTTCCTCTCCCACCGTGGCACTCGGCTGACTTCTGCGCCGCTCAGCCAGGCCGCCGCGGAGGAGCAAGCGGCGCAAGCGGCTGTTTGGGCCCTGCACTCCCCATGCAGCACGGGCCGCCCAGAGGGAACAGCCAGCATTTCGGTGTTACAGACTCTCAGACACTGGGCTACGGTATATTTAATAGCCAATTAGCCTGTCATAAAATGGGGTTTTCAGGTCTCTCCTCCATGTCGGTCTTCTCTCCTGAGCCTCCAGGCTCTGTCTCTCTCTCTCCTCTTCCTCCTCCTCCTCCTCCTGCCTCCCCCGCCCAGCTCTCCTCCGCCTCCTGCCTCTCTCTCTGTCTCTCTCTTTCTCTTCTCTTCCCCCTCCTGCCTTTCACCTGGGGGACCACGGAGCCCAAACTACCGTTTGGGCTCTGCACTCCCCGTGCTGCATGGGGGGTGTGGAGCCCAAACAGTCGCTCGTGCCAATTGCTCCCCCGCGGCGGCCTGGATGAGCGGCGCAGAAGTCAGCTGAGCACCATGGCGGGAGGTGAAGGAGCGCGGGGCGGTGACATTCATGGCCAGGGGGCGGGGCCTAGAGCCACTGTCACACCGCACGTTACCGCCCCGCCCCCCTTCACCTCCCGCCGTGGTGCTCGGCTGACTTCTGCGCCACTCGGCTGGGCCACCGGGGGAGCAAGTGGCTGCTTGGGCCCCGCACTCCTCATGCAGCATGGGCTGCCCAGAGGGAACAGTCAGCATTTCAGCAACAGTGCCGCCCAGAGGGAATAGCCAGCATTTTAGGCAACAGCGCCCCCGGAGGAACAGCCAGCATTTCAGGCAACAGTCCCCCCAAGAGGGAACAGCCAGCATTTCGGCATTACAGACTCTCAGACACTGGGCTACTATATATATGATAATAATAAAGTGGTTATTAGAACGTTTTTGTTGGGATTTTAGCCTTTTTTTGTATTATCCGAATTCATCTTTCTGATAGCTCTCATGACATCTGAGCACCTTTGTCATCTAAATATTACAATTGTCTATTGTATAGGAGAGGTAGAAAATGAAACTGATTAAAAATTAACAATTGTATTTTCATTTTCCAGGGTGAGTGAAATGCATACAGTTAACAAAAAACCTCAGAGAGGAAAAGTAAGTTATATTTGTCAGGTTTGATAATTGAAAAGGAACAGAGAGAAGGTTGCGTTTTTAAATGTGTGCAGTATGAACAATGACCTCACCCAGGGATTCTCAAACTTTGTGTTACCGCAAACCCCCTCTAAGTTGCTGCAATCCCCCTCTAAGTTACTTGCAACCTTCCTCTAAGTTGCTCGCAACCCCCTGTGGGGGTTAGGACCCAGAGTCTGAGAAACGCATATCTAGCCTGTTAACTGCAGAGGGAGCCTGCGACCTAATAGCATCCTTGTGAAAGAGGACCAGGGGATTGACTGGTACCTGGCAGTGAGTTTCACCTGGCCTGATCAGTTTGGTGTAACTATCTCTCTAATGTCATAAGCTGCATCTAAAACGTGTCATATAAAGATATCAAGAGAAAGCTAACAACACACTGAACATTATTATTATTGGATGGAGTATGTTCAGAAGACAAATTCAAAATTACAAACATTTTGGGAATTATGTTCTGAAAGAACATCTGCCAGGCAGGACTGGAGAACCAATCTCTTCCCTCCATCCCCATAAAAAGGGAAGTGGTTCTGCCACCTTGATGGTATTTTTGAGATGCATTAAGAGATAATGGCAATGAATTTATAGAAAACCCCTCAAGCTAACAATGCTAAGGACTAA
Source organism: Pelodiscus sinensis (assembly GCF_052426305.1). Taxonomy (NCBI): domain Eukaryota; kingdom Metazoa; phylum Chordata; order Testudines; family Trionychidae; genus Pelodiscus; species Pelodiscus sinensis. The sequence goes on along the minus strand of NC_143061.1, from coordinate 39,082,912 downwards.
CCATTCAGCATCATAGCAGGGGAGGAGACTGTAGGAATACATCAATTTACTTCTATTTTAGCAATCACCAGCAAGGGAAGCAAGTGGCAGCAGACTTTCTTCACCACCAGACTTTATGTCTCCTTCCTTGTAGTCTGAATGACATACATTCAGTAGAATCTATTTCAGTGGTTCGCTAGACTATAAGGGAAGGGGATGTTATCTTTCACCTGAGAAGACAAAGGACTTGGTGGGAGATCCTGACCAGATGGGCAGTCAGCCATCTTGTTGGAAGGCTGTAGCTTGAACAAAGGCGGTAGCTTGTTGTGTTACATCTCAACCACTAGAAAGAGGCTTCTGGTCTCCACCAGTGTTCTCTGTAAGCTGTGTGCTTGGGTGGCTGCCCAGGTGACATTCAAATGCCACCCAGCTAATTAGCAGAGAGCCCACAGCTGGAAGCATGTGTTTTTACTGGTGGTGCACCTCTCCATATGTCTAGGGCAGTGGTCACCAACCAGTAGATTGGGATCTACTGGTAGATCTTGGAGCCTCTGAGAGGTGATCCTGACTGGTTTGGGCAAGAAGCTATCAAGTGCTGGCACTTCAGCTGCCCCTCCCCCCTCTGCCTCACAACTCCTTACCTTTGCCTTGGAGCTGCCTCCTCCACCCCAGGAGCCTCCTGTTTTCTGTGCAGGGCAGGGAAGGGAGGAGAGAGGCGCTGATGTCAAGTTGCCCCCTCTCCCACCCTGTATCCTATCACCACAGAGCAGAGAGGGGGCATATCGGGACTTGGGATGGAGAGTGCTGGCTGCTTTGGGGAGTGATGCAGGGCCAGGACAGGGAACCTGCCCTAGCCTCACTGCACCACCACCCAGCAGCCACCTGAGGTAAGCAGGGCCCAGTCGGAGCCCACATCCTGAAACCCTACCCCAGTCATGAACCTCCTCTTGCACCCCTGGCTCCTGCCCCAGCCCCAAGCACCCCTGCACCCAAACACCCTCCCAGAGCCTGCACCTAGAACCCCTCCTACATTCCAACTCTCAGCCCCAAGGTCAGGTCAGAGCCCCTCTCACACTCCAAATCCCTTCATCCAAGAGCCAGCACCCCAACTCATTGCCCATGCCTGGTGAAAGAGAGGAAGGATGGGGGAGGGAGGGAGAATGGAGTGAGCAGGGGCGGGGTCTCGGAGAAGGGGTATAAAGGAGGCAGGGCAAAGGTATTTGGGTTTGAGGTAGCTCTTGGATTGCACTTAAATTAAAAAAGTGATCTCATGCTTAAAAAGGTTGGAGAGCACTGGTCTAGGGGCAAATTTTGCACCTGGATGGAAAAAGAGAGAGAGAACATTGGACTAGACGCAGACTTCTTATTGACTCAAAATCTTCCAGTGGTCAGAGTTAATTCTGGGTTGTCCTTTTTGAGTGGCACTCCCCTAGTCCAGCCAGTTCAGTTTATATCACATAGCAGGGAGAGGGGGAAAAAGGAGGGAAAAAAGAGCTCTCTATCCAGCTCTTTACATGCATTTAATTTTCAGGCTATAAATAGTCCCACTGAAATCAATGGGATTACTCAGGTGCTTAAAGGTAAGCGTGTACTTAAGTCCCAAACTTCATCAGGGGAGTTATTCCTGCCTAGGACCACAGCCTCAGAAAGCAGCACTTGACTCCTACTCTTTCAATGCATTGTTGTGCAGTTTTCTACAGTACATTTCTGTTGAGCTGAGAACTGAATACAGCCATGGGAGATTTGGTTATAGGCTGCTGTCATTGCTATCCAGAGAATGGTCGAGCTGAGAAACGCTGTCTTAATTCCCATTCATCCATGATGTCCGGTGGGGGTTCTGAAGATTTTATTCTCCTCTGAGCCAGACTTGAGAACAATGTTAACTCCAGTTCCTGTTATTTTAGCACACTAGGGATTTTAAAAAATTCTTTATGCCACTCTTTCATTTTTAAAATGTTTTTACAGGTTAAAAAAAACCCCACAATCTGATGCCTAAGAGCATTGCACTAAGACAATGCATGGTAAGTGTTTGGTTGCTTGGTTATCTTGAAATATACAGATTAAGCAAAGAATTACTCACCAAAAATATTGAAAGACATCTCTCCCAAGATAGCATTTAATATAATTTTAAATGCTCAGTGAACTGGAAAGAGTGTACAAATTCTGCATTATGTAGATTCTTTTAGGTATATAGTTACAGCTATCATTGTGTTCATTAGGCTGATACTACTAAGCAGACTTCATTGGACAGTATGGGTACTGGTGAGTGCCATTTTTGCCCCATCTACTATACTTATCCAGCTTCCTAAAATGCTTCTAAGGCCCCCATTACTCTAGTATGTGAGCATCTCAGTCTTTAACATATATCCTTACAGCACATAGGAAGTGCTGTTATCCCCATTTTACAGATTGGCCAAGAGACTAGTCCAAGGCCACAAAGGAAATCTGGGGCAGAACAGGAACTAAATTTAGCCAGCAGCAGCGGTTTCAAAGGGGCAATACAATAAATGTCGGGGCTGATCTAGTGCCACTTAAAATCAATTCCATGGACTTATCCGAGTACTATATTAGGTCATATACTATCAACAGATATGTTTCAGGATTAGGGATATAAGCGACTAGTCAGCTATCAGATAGTCGACTAGTCCCTCAATCTGCCACTATCAGAGGCAGCAAGGGAGAGAGCAGTAGCTGGTGCTGGAGCGCCCCAGTTTAAAAGCCGGTTCCCTCCAGCACCATCTCTGCAGGCGGCAGGGGAGGAGTGGGGACAGCTGATTCCTGGCTCAAGCAGCGTCCCCTCTCCCACTGTGCACCAACCTTTTAAATTTATTTTAAAAGCTGGTGCACAGCACGGGGGACCCTGCTTGAGCTGGGAATCAGCTGTCCTGGCTCATGCTGGGTCCCTCCTGCTGTGCTTTAGCCTTTTAAATGTATACAGAGCTGACAGGCTCTTAATACATTTAAAAGGCAGAGCTGCAGCATCCGGGACTGGGTGTGAGCCAGGAATCAGCTGATTCCCAGCATGCCCCTGATCCCCGCTACTCCTCTGCCTCCTGCAGAGATGGTTCTGTAGGGAACCAGTTTTTAAGCTGGCTCCCGCGTTTCCCGTTACTGCCTCTGATAGAGGCAGAAAAGGTGGGTGTGGGGAGGGAAGTGGCAGGTCGAAAGACTAGTCGACTATCTGATAAGCTTTTTGCTTATCAGATAGTCGACTAGTCACTTTCATCCCTAATCCAGAAACATATCTGTTGATAGTATATGACCTAATATAGTAGTCAGATATGTCTGTGGAATTGATTTTAAGGGGCACTAGATCAGACCTGACATTTATTGTATTGTTTTTTTGAAACCGCTGTGACTGGCTCACTTCAGCATGTGACCACACAACCCAATACTGTACCACTTGTTTGCAGAGCTGCTGAACCACAGCAGTAAGTCAAAGAGCTCACCTCTCTCAGGCTATGTCTACATTGGCATGAACTTGCACAAATACTCTTTAACGCAAGAGTTCTTGCATTAAAGTATTTGCGCAAGAGAGCGTCTACACTGTCATGTGCCTTTGCGCAAGAAATGTGCTTTTGTGCAAGGGCATGTGTGCCAATGTAGACACTCTCTTGTGCAAGAAAGCTCTGATGGCCATTTTAACCATCGGGATTTCTTGCGCAAGAAATTCATGTTTCCTGTCTACACTGGCCTCTTGCACAAGAACAGTTGTGCAAGAGGGCTTATTCCTGAGCGGGAGCATCATAGTTCTTGTTCAAGAAGCACTGATTTCACACATTAGAACATCAGTGTTCTTGCGCAAGAACTCCTCGCCAGTGTAGACAGGCAGCATGTTTTTGCGCAAAAGCAGCTGCTTTGGTGCAAGATCGTGCCAATGTAGACACAGCCTCAGAGTCCATCCATGCTATGCCAAAGGGCTTTTTGTCTGGCTTGTGATAATAGCAATCATGGAAATAAGGTTATTGCAAATCCTATCTTTCAGGAAAAATAAATGCACATTGATATTCTACAGCATTTGGGTTATTTCTCACTGGATATTTATGTCCATGGCATCTGAGCTCTGTGCTAACTTAATGCAGTGACAAAGGCTGTTTGGTTAAGAATAACACTACCTCTCCACTCTTGAGAGTCTCCATGCAAGTGCAACATCCAATCTGTTTGTATCTGCATCAGCACTGCCTTTCTAGCCTCAGCTTAAACCACCAATACCTTCTTGGAGACACTATGGTGAGCTCAGCACTGTGACACGGGCCCTTTGACATTGGCCCAGGATGATTCCTTTGATTCCCTGGAACTTTGTCATGTGTGAAAGTGATTTTTCTAATAACTGCAACCTGTACATGGAGGATGACTAGGGGACTCATGGTTGCACTCACGGGTGCACCACCCTCTTATGCTCCCCCCTCCCTTGTAGGCACCAGTCACCCCGATTGAAAGGCTTCTGTGTATGAAGCTGTTGCTCTGCCTCACTCTATGTTTGACAGTCATAGCAGCTAAATGTCAACATCTCACCTTCAGTTTCCCTTATAACTTGTACTGCCTTCTTTTCACCTTGCATTTTAGGGTGCTGATGTTTGGAATCCCACAGTCTCTGAAAGAGGCAAGCAGCTTGCAAGAAAATAAATTCTGAGCCCCGAGAACTGGTTCCATTAATAGACTACTTTCCAAAGAGCATATGTGAAGTCAGACAGGACTAATCTATTCTTTGAGCTATGGAGGAATTGACCAGGAAGTCTGCAAAAAGCAAAGTGCAAGAAGGAAGCCACACCCCCTGAATATCAATTGCCTGTTACTTACCCAGCTGACAATACACACAGAGACAGTACTGGTAGATCCAAGCCATAGAATAGTAAAGATTCATTTATAAGACTCAAAGTGAGAACTGTTGTGACAGAACTTCTAGAGGTCATTAGAATCCAGCTCATATACATATTCAAGGGTTTCATGACATCCTTCAAGCATGTCTTTTGTTAATTATATTAGTGCAGCACTCTGTTCAGCAGTAAATAACTCAGTAAATGCAGGGCACGTGCCACCATCTCTCAAGACAGCTGTTGTCATTCCTAGGTTAATTAAATCGCTGAGGACTCCTGGTTATCACACTATTTGTAAATCTCCTCTTACCAACAGCTGTAAAATAAGTGGAGGCAGCTCAGTTTAGTCATTTAGTAACATTTTCATCAGGAATAATTTTCAATCATGTATATATTGGAATTCTACCTATGACGCACTAGTAAAAGTCTCGAATGACTGACAGTGTATTCTGATTCAGCTTTTTTTGTCCTCGAGTTCATCTAAATATGTACTTCCAACAAAATCTAAATATCTCACAGAGTAGACTAGGTTTCACTAACATTTCATTTTCAAAGACCACTGGGGGAAAAATTTAAAAAAATGGCACATTTTAATTTTGTTTTGAATTTTAAAAATTTGCATTACACTTTAATAAGTTGAGACAAATAAAATGTTTCAATGAATCCAAAGTGATTTTTGTTTTTGTGGAATTTTCCTTCACAGAGAATCTCGAAATTTTCTGAATTTGTTTGGACTGAAGCCAAATTTCAAAATCTTGAAATCCTTCACACAACAGAATTTTCATCTTCCACATACCTCTATTCAACTGTATTTGTTAAAATAGAGAACAGCACTGATCATCCAGTTTAGCTGAGCAGATTTAGGACTACTGCCCCCATATTGCGGCAGTTCTCCCACCCTTAGGGTGCATCTACCTAGCAGGGCTTGACTTGAAATAAGCTACGCAAACTGAACTATGTCAATTGTGTAGCTTATTTCAAAATTGGGAGTGTCATCCACATAGCACTTATTTCAAAATAGAGTGCTCTTCCTCCGACTTCCTTTACTCCTCATACAGTAGGGCTAAGTCTACTCTGACAGCTTCTTGCAGAAGAACAGCTGTTCTTCCACAAAAACTTGCTGGCTGCCTACACTGCACTTCTTTCTTCCAGAAGTAAATTTACATTATAGCATTGTAAAACAGGGCTTCTTCCAGAAGAGTTATTCCTCTCCCCACAAGATATAAACCCTCTTGTGCAAGAGTTCTTCCAGAGTAGGGCAGTGTAGACAGGCAACATGAATTACTTGCGCAAGAAGCCTCTATGGTTAAAATGGCCAGCAGAGCTTTCTTGTGGAAGAGAGCGTCTACACTGGCATGGATGCTCTTGAGCAAAAGCACATGTCAGTGTAGACACTCTCTTCTGGAAGAGTTTTTGCACAAGAACTCTTCCGCAAAAGAGTTCTTGTGCAAAAAGCTGCCAGTGTAGACATAGCCTGAAGGTTTCAGGAGTAAGAGTAAGAAGTCCTCCAGCTAGACAAGGAGAATGTTGGGGATAACTTCTTAGTACAAGTGCTGAAGGATTCGACCAGGGGCTGTGCACAGCTTGACCTTCTGCTCACAAACAGGGAAGAACTAAGAGGGGAAGTAGAGTTGAGTGACAACCTCGAAAGCAGTGATCATGAGATGGTAGATTTCAGGATCCTGACCAAAGGAAGAAAAGAGAGTAGTAAAATACACACTTTGGACTTTAGAAAAGCAGATTTTGACTCCCTCAGAGACCTGATGGGCAGAATCCCCTTGGCTGTTAACATGAAGGGGAAAGGAGTCCAGGAGAGCTGGCAGTATTTTAAAGAAGCCTTACTGAAGGCACAGAAAGAAACCATCCTGATACGTAGCAAGAGAGGCAAACATGGTAGGAGACCAGACTGGCTTGCAGGGGAAATCCTTGGTGAACGTAAGCTCAAAAAGGAAGCTTACAGGGTATAAATGTATAGCTCGAGAATGCTGGGGGGTTATCAGGAAGGCAAAAGCGCAATTGGAATTGCGACTGGCAAAGGATGTGAAGGATAACAAGAAAGGTTTCTACAGGCATGTTAACAAGAAGAAGGTGATCAGAGAGAGTGTGGGGCCCCTACTGGATGAAGGAGGCAACCTAGTGACAGATGATGTGGGAAAAGCTGAAGTACTCAATGCTTTCTTTGCTTCTGTATTCACGGACAAGGTCGGCTCCTGGACTAATGCGCTAAGTGACGCAAGATGGGATGAAGATGGAACACCACCTCATGATCTCAAATAGTTCTATTAATTTCAGAACCACTATTCATGGACCAAGATCCTAGTAAATAAGAGTAGCATTGGGAGAATCATTTTTGGTTAACTCAACTACAACAACGGTTTCATTTGCATTTTTGGTGGAATGACTCCAGGACAGTGCTTATTTTTACCTTTTCTGACAACACTGCAACTGATTTCAGTTTAGCCTAGACCCTAGTGGGCCAAACTTCCCAGCCTGCCCCACCCTCATTTGCCACTCAATGCAAAGAGAGCAGAAGCTTCCCCTAAGACTCCACATCTAGTATCCCCACAGGGGTAGAGCTGGCTCCTTCCCCGTCCCTTATTTCAGGGCTGGTGTTAGGTTAGGGTAGAAAAGGACAGACTGGAAGAATGGCCAGAGCACAAAATCCTCCAGCTAACATATGGGCCCTAGAGTACGATAGAGAGTACGATGGGCCTCTCTCATTTCTGCCTCTGCTTCCCTTGCAGATCAGTCAGGCATGCCGCAGGGTTGATGCAGTGTACAAGTTTTCCACAGGCAAACATTCCCAGCAACAGATCAGCGTGTCAGGGATGCTCCTTTCTGTAACTGGCTTTTCTCTTCCCCGCCCCCCTCCTCCTGGTCTCTGGCTTCCTTCCTCCCTTATTGCCCCCTAGCTCATTGGGCTGGAAGCTGTTTTGCCTTGTCAGGAAAGCACAGGACTGTTCGCGCAGCCCCAATTCCATTCCCCTGAGTGGGATTGGAATGGCAGTGGGCTGATAAAGCCCTCCTTACTCAGCGCCTTCTCACAAGTGTCATAGCCACCTGAGGCAGTTTAGAGCATCCTCCAGACTCCCCTAAAATGCTGCAAAGCTGGGGCTGGAAGTAAAGCAGAGTACCAGGCCATCATAATTGGCTTAAGTTCTCCATGTCTGCTGCAATTGGATGCAGGAGGGAGTCTGGCTTAGTTCTTTATGCTGGTCTCCATAAAGACTGTGGCTATGTCTAGACTGCAGGCTTCTTTTGGGAGAAGCTTTTTTCGAAGATCTTCTGAAAAAACTTCTTCCGAAAGAGAGCGTCCACACTGCAAAAGTGCATCGAAAAAGCAATTTGCTTTTTCAAAAGAAAGCATCCAGACTGAATGGACGCTCTCTCGCATGTAAGCTGTGATTGCTATAGACGGAATGACCACCAGGGCACCTGTGCTTTTCCTCTTCTTCCAAAAGAACTCCCTCTTCCCCCTCCACACATGACTGTTTCTGAAAGAGCTCTTTCTTAAAAAGACTTCTTCCTCATAGAATGAGGATTACCAATGCTGGAAACACCCCTCTGTTCTTTCGATTTTCTTGAGGAAGAACACAATTGTAGTGTGGACATTCCTCAAGTTTTGTCGGAAAAACAGTCATTTTTCCGATAAAACTCTGTAGTGTAGACATATCCTGTGAGTGAGGACTGAGGTACTGCTCCTTCTCAGATTTGTTCACTAATGCTCAAAACACCGTCCATTAGGGTGCTACACATGGAGACCGTATTACAGATAATGGGTCCTAAAACTGGCTGTGATTTTATGATGGGCCTGAGTCAACCCTTCTGCTCCCCCCAATCTGAATGCCCCACATGTTGGGTATGTTTGATTCCAGCCTAGAAACTTCACACTGGTTTCCACCTCCCTCCATCCCTAAATCCTGGGAACAGGTAGATCTGGATCCAAACACTGGGATGGAACTCTGTGGTTTCTATAGCATAGTTGACCCAGTTTAATGTCAATGCTCAATGGGCATAAAATATTGTTTCAAGCTGATTTTAAACTAGATGCTCTTTGGGGCAGGGATTTCATCTTCCTCTGTATTTGGAAATCATCATGCACATATTGCAAAACCAAAATCAATATATAAAGAATAATGCTTAAGAATATTAGATTTCCATCCACATTCTGGGTTTTATGAGCTATCACAGTTGCCAATGCAATATATTTACTATCAGCACAAGCCTTATTTCGCCTTATTCCAAGGGGAACACATTGGCAAGAGCTACACAATTTCACTAATGTGATTACATATAGGAATATACTTTGAATTACTGGAGAAGTTTCCTTTTCAGCTCTGTGCATTTTATCACTCCCAACAAGAGCCAGGAGTTTCAGTAGTTCTTTATGCGTCAATGCCATCTTTTTATTCACTAGTTTCTGCTACAATTACGAAAGAAACATTTTGTGCTGTTCTTCTTATCACCAGCATTTTTCATTTCTACTCTTCCAGGCTGCTGTTGCATTGGAACAGTACTGATAATGTCTAAAATATAGAAACCATAACACCAACTGTTCTTGTAAATGTTGCCCCTTAATACCTTCAGAACATTTACAGCACATCTGCTTTGTTATTGATGGCTAATGGAAAAATGGAATGGTAGTTGGTTGTTGAACTTGTATATAAATGTTCAGACATTACGGTGTTGCATATCAAGCCAGATTTGATTAGACAGAGATTAACACAAATTATATGTAAAGGCTATGTCTAGACTGCAAGCCTCTTTCGAAAAAGAGCATCTAGACTGCAAGCAGAACTTTCGAAAAAGCAAGCCGCTTTTTCGAAAGGCAGTCTGGATGCTCTCTTTTGAAAAACCCCTGTTTGCATTCAAGAATGCCTTTTTTCGAAAGCAAAATGCAGGACAATGTAGCACTTTAAAGACTAACAAGATGGTTTATTAGATGATGAGCTTTCGTGGGCCAGACCCACTTCCTCAGATCCTCAGAAAGAGCACTTTTGAAAAAAGGCGTTCTTCCTTGTAAAATGAGGTTTACCACCATCGAAAGAAAAGCCGCGTTCTTTCGATTTAATTTCAAAAGAACGCGGCTGCAGTCTAGACGCAGGTGAAGTTTTTTCGGAAAAAGTCTACTTTTCCCCAAAAAAACCCTGAGTCTGGACACAGCCAAAGAGAAATAATAACCTCCTTTCTGTTGCTCTCTGGCTGTATCTATATTAAATTTTCTTGGGGCTGTCCTATAGATAGTACTTTGTAGCACTATAATTGGGAGGAAGGGCTGAAGTATTTGCCAGATCTACCCTTCTTACCACAGCCATCCAAGGAATATGACAGCTGAGATGCAGATGAAGTTCAGGAACTTGGAATAGCCATCACTACCTTTTTTCCAGTGAGCAATTTACATCATCCTCCAAGTGCATGCTTCTCTCAATGAGAGAGACTATTCAGCTTGGGCCCAAGACTTTCCTCAAGGGGCAAAGAAAAATTGGGTTGACTAGGTGGGGTGAACAGGTGATGAAATAGTAGAAAATGGGGGCATTTGCTTGTTTCTTTTAGATAGGGATGTAGCTCATCAGAACTTAGGAAAGATGGAGAGCACATTTCCAAATGATTGATTACTAAATGAAAAATAATCAGAAAGTGTTTTCTGTTCAATTAATTGTGATAATAAGTGTATGCTCTGGAGGCCAATTCTTCATCCTTTGCATGGGATTTTATTGATTACAAAGTATAGTTATTAGCTTACATACAGGAACAACACTGAAGTTATCTGAGCAATAACTTTTGTTTATTGTTGTTTGGTGCTTTGATATGATCTTTCCCATAATCTTGCTCCTCTGAATGAGCCATTCCAACTTTAGCTCCCCATTTTAATTGTAGCTTTAATGGGGAATCTTCTGTGCTTGACTCCTATATGGTAGAGTCCTTTTTAGAGGAGGGCTCCTATAGCATGACCCTGGACACCTCTGGGGGAAGACCATTGGCACTCTATACAGGACACCTGGAGATGACCCTACAGTTCCTCATATGAGGGCCTCTCCCTGATGTTACCATCAACATCACTGCAATTGCAACAGAGAATAATTTGGCTTATTTGGAATAGCGCCAATTCTTTTATAAGCATGGCCACTCTTAATTGGCCCAGATAAGTAAGTGACTAGAGAATACATCAAGGTGCTTGCTCTCCATCAGAATGGGCTCTTATTTTGATCATACTCATGGTTACTTGTGAAACTCTGATCTCCCTCAGCCTGCAACGTGTGTTGCAATTTTAATTTGCTTAGTTTACTGTTCATTTTATCACTGTAATTAGTCCCTTGTGGGTTGAGAGATGTGACTGTTTACATGATGGTTAGAACACCCCTGCAAAAAAATCTTATGTACATGTACTGAACTTATAGAGAACTAGTACATAATCAAATCCATGCCAGTTTGTTCATTTTAAAAATATTTGTGATATACCATGCATCTTAAAGTTTCAGCCTCATATATTTGGTTCAGCAGAAGTGTTCCTTTGAGATGGCAGAAGATGTTCTTTGGGATTTTTTTAAAATTAACAAATAAAAATGCAATATTTTCATATAGGGCTAACTTTTCAAACCTAATATTCTGAAGATATATGTGGCTGCATTTACACACATTTGCAGTTGGGAATTTGTGCATGTAGATATCTGGAGTGTCTGCATTAATGCAGGTTTTGCATATAGGTACACGTGCAGTTTTTATGGATTTAAATTTTGAACATTTGACCCATGAAGATATATACAAATTAAATGGAAAACAAGGCAAACACACCAATAATTGATGCTACAGTTTGTCATCACATTCCTTCATTTGGAAATTACTCAGAACGTTCCCTGTTCACATCAACTTGCGTTGCCAAAGTAACATCTTTCTAGTGAATGTTAAGACATAATTACCCTGTAAGGAATGATTCCTATTAAACATTAAATGCATCTTTCTCTAATTGAAATTAAAGCCTTTGGTTGTGGTTGGGTGTCACTGAAGATGTGATTAAACATAAAATATGTATAACTCTTAACTCCTTTAAGGATGTTGCAAAGCACTGACTCAATAATTAGCATAAATAATTTCTCTCTAGCCCCCACAAGTTTCTGTCAGGATTATCTGTTTGCTTTGTTCTGATGCAGGTTTCTCCTGTACTGACCACATTCACAAAGCTATGGAAAAACAGGATACTTTACTCACCTTCTATCTTGCTCTTCCTTCTGGGGCAGAGACTCATACACTGCCTTTTTGAACGACCTACCACTCTCTAAAGACTATGCCAATAAGCAGCTTTCTTAGTGTCTGATAGGAGCAGGAGTTTCTGAGTCTTCATTGAGCTCAGTGAGGTACCACGCCCAGTAAATAAATTAGTTGGGCTTAATGTCCTCTTTTTTAAGTCGGACAGACTAATTCCACCTGCCTAACTTCAGGCTACTCAACTTATGGGGATATAGCAACTCCTGGGCTACATCTACACTGGCAGCTTCTTGTGCAAGAACTCTTTTGTGGAAGAGAGCATCTACACTGGCATGTGCCTTTGCACAAGAAATGTGCTTTTGCACAAGAGCATCCATGCCAGTGTAGATGCTCTCTTGCGCAAGAAAGCTCTGATGGCCATTTTAACCAAAGGGCTTTCTTGCACAAGAAATTCATGTTGCCTGTCTACTCTGGCCTCTTTCGCAAGAACAGTTGCACAAGAGAGCTTATTCCTGAGCGGGAGCATCATAGTTCTTGTGCAAGAAGTCCTGATTTTATACAGTAGAACATCAGTTTTCTTGCGCAAGAACACGCGGCTGGTGTAGACAGTCAGCAAGTTTTTGCGCAAGAGCAGCCGCTTTGGCGCAAGATCGTGCCAGTGTAGACACAGCCCTGAGGTCTAGATAGCCTCAGAGGGGGTGCAAGGTGGTCAGCATTGCTGTGGAAGAGAAAAGTGCCTGGCTTTCTGGTGAAGCTATGCAACCACTTTCTGCCAAGAGCGATTAGATGTTTTCATTGGCAGATTCCATATCAGTCACCCTGTTTCTCATAAACTGGCTGGCTTCTAAGCCAGTATCCACAGCCTGTATGGCTGAGAAGGCCATAGATATTTTCCTCTGGGTAGGACGTAGATGGTCTTAGGAAGCCCCGGGGATCTAATACGCTCTGCCAGGTGGTGATTAGAGATGAGGGCTTGAAATGGATGTTTCTGGGCATTGATCAAGGCATTCTGGGAGTGAGAGAAATGAAAGCACTAATGGAATCTAAAATGAGATGAACTACATGGCAACACAATCTCATTTTCCCTCTTCAAAAACGGTTACCATAATATAATGGATGAGAGGGAGCTCTGGAATAGTAACGCCAGCCACATGAAACAATTGCTGCCTTTTCATGGATGACTGATTAAAGATTTGGAACCAGAGTGACTTTAATTGAATGGGCTAAATTGTACTCATTCTATTTCTATCTGCAGTGTGACCTATAAAGCCTTACTTAGTTAAACGTGCCCCCCCCCGCATAGCCCAAGCAAATTAATACAGACATCTTAACTAAGGAAACTAATGAGGGCTGCAGAGCTGTAGCACTTCCTTTATCAGCTGTAATTGGAGGTTAAACAGTTTGAAATTGTACTCATGTTTTACTGATTGATGCCTTCTGTGATTTGAGGCAGCCTTGGGACTCACCTGGCTTGTCCACGGAGGGAGCTAGTTTTGAAGGCTCCCACTTTCGCCCGGGTAGATGTGGAGGGCTACAAGACAGGGGATGACTCTTTTTACAAAGCCTTCTGCCAAAATCTGGGAGGCTTTCATAGCAAGCTCTTGTCCCCCATCATCAGTAGAGTGGTCCTAGATTTCTACTTCCCAGGCTCTGCTGGGATGGGTCTCTGGTTTAGAGGTGATCTGTAGGCAAATGAAGCATGAGGGAAGATGATTATACAGGAAGGCTGCATCTAGACTGGCAAGTTTTTCCAGGGAAGATAATGGAGCAGGTAATTAAGGAAATCATATGCAAACACTTGGAAGGGAATAAAGTGATAGGGAATAACCAGCATTCAAAATGACCGTAGCAAGTTAGAGAAATGGTCAGAGGTAAACAGGATGAGGTTTAATAAAGAGAAATTCAAAGTGCTCCACTTAGGAAGGAACAATCAGTTCCATACATACAAGATGGGAAGTGACTGTCTAGGAAGGAGCATGGCGGAAAGGGATCTAGGGGTCATAGTGGACCACAAGTTGAATATGAGTCAACAGTGTGATGCTGTTGCAAAAAAAGCAAATATGATTCTAGGTTGTATCAACAGGTGTGTTGTAAGCAAAACTCGTGAAGTCATTCTGCCGCTCTACTCTGCACTAGTTAGGCCTCAGCTGGAGTACTGTGTCCAGTTCTGGGCGCCACATTTCAAGAAAGATGTGGAGAAATTGGAAAGGGTACAGAGAAGAGCGACAAGAATGATTAAAGGTTTAGAGAACATGACCTATGAAGCCAGGCTTCATGAACTGGGCTTGTTTAGTTTGGAAAAAAGAAGATTAAGGGGGGACATGATAGCGGTTTTCAAATATCTAAAAGGGTGTCACGAGGAGGAAGGAGAAAATTTGTTCCTCTTGGTTTCTGAGGACAGGACAAGGAGTAATGGGCTTAAAGTGCAGCAGGGGAGGTTTAGATTGGACATTAGGAAAAAATTCCTGTCAGGGTGGTCAAATATTGGAATAAATTGCCAAGGGAGGTGGTGGAATCTCCGTCTCTGGAGATATTTAAGAACAGGTTAGATAGACATCTGTCAGGGATGGTGTAGACGGAGCTTGGTCCTGCCTTGGGGGCGGAGGGCTGGACTTGATGACCTCTCTATTATTCTATGATTCTATGAAAAGCAACTGCTTTTGCGCAAAAACTTGTCAGCTGTCTGCACTGGCTGCTTGATTTTGCGCAAAAGCACTGACGTTCTACTGTCTGAAATCAGTGCTTCTTGTGCAAATGCTTTGACGTTCCCATTCGGACAAAAGCCCTTTTCCAGAAATGTTTTTGCGCAAGAGGGCCAGTGTAGACAGCTAAAAACTGTTTTGCACAAAAAAGCCCCGATGGTGAAAATGGCGACCGGGGCTTTCTTGCGCAAAACCGCGTCTAGATTGGCACGGACACTTTTCCACAAAAAGTGCTTTTGCAGAAAAGCATCCTGCCAATCTAGATGCTCTTTTCCGCAAATGCTTTTAACTGAAAAACTTTTCCGTTAAAAGCATTTGCAGAAAATCATGCCAGTCTAGACGTAGCCCAAAAGTCTAGAACAGGAGCTGACAGTGTCATTGCTTCCCAAAGATTCTTTACATTCGTATGCTATGGGTGGGGGTAGGGTGAGAAGGAGGAGGAAGGCACCAGGGTGATTTACATTGTCTGAACACAGCTGCGTATAGACTAATGGGGACACACTATTTGTGCTCAACCTCTGGTGCCCTGACTCCTTTTTCTCCTCTGGGACCAATTGAAGGTGTTGGTGATTAATTTGAAAGCCCTCCAAAATGACCAGTGATTTTGGGCACCTTGCTATTTAGGTGACCAATCTGACAAACCGGAAATGGGAGGGTGTGCTGCATTTTTTTTTTTAAACCTGGCCCTTTTCGGTACATTAAATTGAGCAACCAAATGAAGGCTGGATGCAAGACAAAAAATGTTTCATGAAAAAACTGTGCAGTTTTGAAATTTATATTTGTTCTGCATCAGAACAAATCTAAGGCCTTTCAGAATTGTTTTGTCAAAAAACCTGAGAGAATGAGCCCCTCCAGAGCACCCAGTGGCTAGAGATCTCCTGTGGGATATGGGAAACCTGCATCTTTCTCAGCCTTTCTCTCTGGGGTCCAATGGAAGAGCTCCCACATGTTCTCCACACCCCAGCTGACTGCCCCTAACTACTGGAGCATCAGATAAGGGGTGGATGTGTCCCTTGAGCCTTCCCAGCCAGCTCCTGACTATTGAAACTGGTACATTTCCTTGTAAATTGCCATTTTCTGAGCCAAAATATTTCACTTTAGAGCTGTAGTGGCTTTCTTTTGGCAAGTAGGAACAGTGAGCTGCAAAGATGCATGCTGGGAGAAAACTTCTATAAAAGGTAAACATGGCAGACAAGAGAAGCAGTAGAGAACAGGCAGTTATAAAGGGAGGACTTTCTGAGGAAGGGAGTCATTTGGTTATATTACTACTAAATTAATGTGCTTTGTACTGGATTGATTCTTTCCACTATAATATAGAGCTAATAAACATCAGCTAAGCATCAAGAAAGAAATGTATAGTCAGAAATGAGGTTGAACTTGATGTTCGTTAAAGTTAGGGGACTGTAGATGTGGAGTTTTGATTTGGACTCTCTGGAAAAGAGCTCTGAGCTACCATGTCCAGTATGGGCTTGATCCAGACTTCCAGACATGATACTGAATTCAGTCCTATAGTTCAGCCCCATTTAGGAATTGTGAAATTGTTATTTCAAGTGCCTTCAAGGGAATAAATAAATTCCCATGGGCTTACTCTGGCCCCTCAGAACCTATGCATTGCCTCAGTGGCCATAAAGGTGCCCCAACTGGCTGGTGGAGCATTCCCCTAGTACATATAGTTGTGGCCCTGTTCTGCTCCACTGGCATGTTGTGGTGTATGGCGAGGAGCGAAAGGGAGTCTCCCTAGGGCTGCAGAGAATCTGGACTGTGGAACAGTCTCCTTGGCAGGCTGATTAAGACTGCTATAAATGAGGCCAGACTCTAAGGGCTGCTTTAATTTGGGCTGTGCCTCCTGAACCAGTTCCCTCATCTTTTATTCTTCATTTTGGAGTAAGAATAATTTGTACTTCAGGAAATGGATCAACACAACTCACAAGAGGGAGACTGGCTGTAATGCTTGGGCAGACTGAATTCCAATAAGCACGCAATGTAGCTGACTTTCTCCCTGAGCAAACCGTAATCTTTTACCGGTGACTGTGGATTTCCATATTCATTGCCGAGTGTTCTCATTTCTAACAGGAGAAAACTCTGGGAGAAAACAGATGAAAGATTCCATATTAAAAACTCCTTTGTGCTTCGATAACACCATTTAGCCCAGCTCTCAAGGCATTTCACACATATTGGACCTGATTGGTCTGACTCATTTGGATTTCAATGGAATGAGTCCTGAGTCACACTGGTTTAAATGAGATCAGGATCAGGACATGTTAATTCTACCTTGCAATGCTCTTATGAGAGAGAAGCATTTATTATTACATTCAATAAACAGATTGATACACTGAGGCACAGGGAGATTAAGTGGCACAAGGACACAAAGGCTACGTCTACATTGGCATCCCTTTCAAGTAGGAATAAGAAATCTTCCGGAAAAGGGCTTATTTTCCGGAGAATTGCGTCTAGACTGGTGCTTTTCTCCGGCTTATCCCCAAGCCAGAAAAAAGCGGCAGCCATGTAAATGCAAATGCCGCGGGGGATATTTAAATCCCCCGTGGATTTGCAATTCCGACTTGTCACATTAGCATCCCTTTTCCGGAAAGGGGTGCCAATGTAGACGTAGCCAAAGGGATTATCTATAGGATGCATTGGCCTGTGCTAGAATGGTACAAATTCTAACGCACATCAACTGGCTTGTGGGGACTCTGCTGGTGTATGAAAAGTTCCCCAGGGAGCATTAATGCAGCGCTGTTTGAAATGGCGCTACTCTAATGCACACTACAGACCTTTCAAGGTTCACCAGAAGTACCCACACAGGCCAGTTAGTGGCTGGCATGTGCATGTGCCTGAGAATTTACATCTCTCTGGAGCACACTAATGCATCATCGAGACAAGCTCCCAGGGGGTCATTAGCAGAACTGGGACTAGAACCCAAGGGCCCTGATGCCTCTCTCAGTGGTGCAAACCAGAAGTCACTCTCTTAAAGTTAATGGGGCACCATTGTTTTAAAAGTGATGCCAGAAAGGGGAGAAGGCAACCCCAGAAATCGTGACAACAGTCCCATGCTGGAGCTGCTGGACAACATTTCCTGCCTTTCATCGCGCTACCATTCCATTGAGGCAAATGCAATGCCAATTCATTTTGGCAATGCAGCATGCGCATTAGCAGGTAGGGAAAAAAGGGATTACAGTGTTTAATTGGTGAAGGTGTGATGGCAGCCTCTGAACAGTGAGTGAGGAGTGGAGAAAAGCATCTGCTTCCAGCCCAGTCCTTTGGGTGTGTCAAGCCAGATCATTAATAGCATTTGATTTGTAAAGCTCTATTAGTTTTGGCTCAGACCTCATCTAGGAAGAAAACAGAAATAAAAGATCCTTATCATCCTGCATCCCCTGTAGTAGGTAGACAGGATGGAAAGCAGTTCCCAGAGAACACAGAATGTAACTGAATGCTCCAGTCTCACCACTGTATGACACCCATCTCCCTGCATGCTCATTTTAAATCTTAGCCGCTCACAGTAGGTCTGGGGAAGATTAGAGGCAGTCACAAAATGGGGCGGTCAGACCAGTTTAGGTTAGTTTTGTGGTCAGAGGTTTCCTCTTGTATATCCGTAAGTGATTCGTGGTAGCACTTGGGGGATGCACTGTCCCCCCTGTGCCCTGGCCAAGTTTTTAATTGTTAAATGAGGGTCCCCCATGTCCTTCTGTGTGCCCCCACCTCTACATCCCTTCTTCCTGGAAGCAGTAGTTGCCTGTGTGCATATCGTACGCTTCTGCTTTTCCTCGCCCGTCTTCTTCATGCGCGGCCGATCTTTTGAGATGCCGCAGACACTTGGATGCGTGGGATCTCCAATGGCAATCTGACCATACAGTGAAGTACTCTAAGCCTCTTTGCTTTTTGTCTTTGGGCTGGCTTTGGTGCTTGTGAAAGGTGCTGTCCTGACAGCTCTGCACCCTGAAGTCTCTCTTTGCCCATAGGCCTGAGAGCGCAGAAGCAGGGCCCCTGGTACATTCTCCTTCCCCACCTCCGCATCATGCTTCAGCTGTGCATTGGAGGGACTGGCTGATGGCATGGAGGGCTGTATTTTTTATCATTTCTTTATTGACAGTTTTATTACACTAATATGAACTTTCAAGGGAATAACACAATTTCAAAGATGTCCCCGGTGGAGGAGACAAGATAAAAGAAAACCAAACTTTGAATAATAATTTGGGCCTGATCCTACACTCAGTGGGGAGGGGGAGGGCTTCAGTTGTCAAACTAATTAAGCCAGGGAGAATTTCAGTGGGATTGTTTTGCTTGAGTAAAGCCCATGTGAATCAAGGCTATGGTACAAATATTAATGGTGTCAGTGCTTTTATGAGGGTGGTGAAAACAATTGATAGGATTAAAATTATTCTAACCTATGAAACAGATTAAAACCAGGATTGGTGTAGAGAATGAGAAAGTAATTATTCCAAGGCAATAGTAAACTGCATGATGTGCTCTTACAAGCAGTCATCAATCCTTCTATACATGACAGGTGTGGGCAAGGCAGTTCAGGAAAAAATCAAAATGAGATCATTATTTATTTGATGTACAGTGGTAGTGCCTAGAAGCTGAAGCCATGGATGTGGACTGCATCTGTGCTAGGTGCTGTTGAAACACAGAACAAAAATATCTTTGCTTCAAACGCTTAAACTTCTAATCTAACCTGTCTTTTGTGTTCCTAGCTAGCTGTTCTGAATATTACAAACATCCTCCCTCCTAGTGCAAAAATGCAGCTATTAATATGACACCTGCTTATCTTCTTCATTCTCCGGTCAGTCTGTGGAACTCAATGCCACAGGATTGAGAGCTTAGTGAGATTCCAAAAAAGGGCTGGACATTTATACAGATGATAAGAGTAGCCAGAGTTATCACGGTGAAGATTAAAACAATTAACCAGAGTTTTGGAATGGCTATAAGCCAACTTCTGATTGAGAGTTAAAGAGAAACTGTCCCTTTCTGGCAGGGTTATAGCACAACTGTAGACTGCTGGACTTCTTATGCCTTCCTTGGAAACTGCTAGTACATGTCAGTATCAGAAGCAAGTTAAAGGACTAACTGAGCTCTTGGTTTGATCCACTATGGCAATTCCTGCGTGTTATGTTCCTGTGCTGCTGTTTTTGTTTTCATGGTTTCTCTCCTGCTTGTTTGTTTACAATCTGTTTCAAAGAGAAAGCTTTTTGAGGCAAGGCCCTTGTCTTATGTATCTGAAGAGCAATTAGCATGTCATTACCATAATATAATGAATTATACAAAATAGTGATAAAAGAATGTGAAGACTGCAAGCAATCAAAAGTTGGGAAATGTCAGGATTCAGCTTGCCTGTGCAACCTTAATTGACTTCCCCTGTGCCAATACTTTTTGATACAATCTTTAATTACATGATCACTTCCTATTTTTTCCTAAAGGAAAAATACTGATACTGACATGTACTAGCAGTTTATGATGAGGTTTCAGTCCCTGTCCAGTTGTGCGAGGCTTGCTGCTTCTTTCCAATGTGCCTTCTCTGGGGCATGATTGTGCAACAGACAGAGAAGCGCCATGGAGTCTGAGGACTTGAGAGCCAGCCAGGCCTGCAGCTGCTGCCTCACTAAAAGCCAAACATGGCCCTGAATCACAGCACGAGCCTTCTCAGTAACCTCCTTCTGAGGAAGAATAGTTAGGATGCGAGGCGGAGAGCAGGGTTCAATTCCCTGCTCTGGCCACTGACAGGCTGAATGAACAGATGCTCAGATCTTTCTGTGCCTCACCTCCCTGTCTGTCAAATGAAGCTAGCAATGCTTCCCACCTCAAGGGAGTGTTCTGAGGATGTATTCACCACAGACTGAAGTGCTCAGATACCATGGTGCTGAGGGCCATATAACTACAGTACAAGCTGTGTTATCTGCTACTTTTAATATCCAGAAAACTTGGTTAACTGGCATCTGCCATAGATGGTAAAACAATTCCTCCCTCAGTTAACTGGAAACATTCCAATAGCCATACCGTAGCATTTTTGACATTTTCTGGCATTTGCAGAAGTCAAGTTTGCAAACTTGCGACAGTGAAGTTTGTTCGTGTTGTGCTTCTGCGTATAATATCATTATTGGATATTATCTAATCCATCCTGCAACTAATGTGTGATGAAAAATTCATGATCCATCACTGTAAAACTGGAGTAACTTGCACATTTGATTAACCGGCAACTCTCTTTCTCCGTGAATGCTGGATAACAACGCTTGCTCTGTACTTAAGATAGGCTGCTAGGAAGTGTGCGGGATACAAATCTGGGTGGAATTTGACTCCACTGATTTGCTAGCCCTTGGGAAAAGTAAGACTTTTTCAGCACCCAGCCCTTCAAAACTAAATCAAAATGGTTTTGGAGGGGCCAGATTTGACAGGGGAGCAGGGTCAGGGAGGGGGGTGTTAGGTCAAAAAAACACCCCCGGGTATTGTTAGGAGTCTGGGTAGACTGGGAAAAAAATGAGATATGGAAAAAGAGAGGAGAAGCAAGAGCAAGAGCAAGCATTGTGGAGAAGCAAGAGTTTAGTTAATTCATGTTGGATGCAGTCTTATGATAGTATGAGTGCAGTGACACTTGCTTAGGGTCTCTGAGAACTTTTCCAGAGGGTTGCATTAAGAGATCATATGGGGGCCTGACGTACAGCCCAGGGAAGGCAAAGGAAAAAGAGTCTTACTGATTTCAGTAAGCTCTAAATCAGACCTGTGTTGAGAGTTTGTGCTCTCTGTGGCTACGTCTACACTGGCACCCTTTTCCAGAAATGCTTAAAACAGAACAGTTTTCCGTTATAAGTATTTCCGGAAAAGGAGCGTCTACATTGGCCCCGGAGTTACCGTTATAATGATGCGCTTTTCCGGAAAAGCAGAAGCCCAGAACCATTTTGAAGAGGGCAAAGGCCACCAGACATTTCCGGGGGCGGGGCCGGAGCTCTGTTCAGACATGTGCTTAAAGGGGTCTCGCCGGACAGCTGTTGGTCTCCTGCTCCCGTGCCTTGGGGCCTCTGCCAGGGACTGGCACCATTCGCAGGGTCGGTGGTTGCCCTCTGAGTTTTGGGGACACCACCCTTTGGCCCCCAACTGCTTTTCCCTGAGTTTTGTTTTTTCTGCCCTGCTCTGTCTGCCATGGAGCCGTGGGTGGCCATGTGCCTCCTCGGGCCCCTGTTGCAGCTGTACAAGTGCCTGCTGCTCGTGCTGCAGGCTGGTGCCATGGTGTTCATGTACCAGGAGGCAGAGATTGCCTTGGACTCCCTCACCAGGGAGGCTATGGCAACCATGTCGCATCAGCACCCCACCGTGGTGAGGCCCGTCTGGAATTTGGAGAGTCGCACCGACTGGTGGGACCGGGTGGTCCTCGGACTATGGGACGACCAGCAATGGATCAGGAATTTCCGGATGAGAAAGCGGACCTTCCTGCAGCTGTGCACCTGGCTCACCCCCACGCTGCAGAGAGCCACCACCCGGCTGCGGGCACCCATCCCCATGAACAAGAGGGTCGCCATCACACTCTGGAAGCTGGCCACACCAGACAGCTACCGCTCGGTGGCCCAGCAGTTCGGGGTGGGAAGATCAACCGTCGGAGTGATCGTCGTGGAGGTAAGTCCCAGGGGGAGTGGGATGGGGGGAGGGTGCTGCACTCCAGGCCCAGGGACAGCCAAGACTCCCAGCTGGGTCGCCCAGGGGTTTGGGCCGTCCCTCCCTTGCACAGGCTTGGTGGTGGTGGGGGGGCGTGAGGCGAGGGGGGCCCTGGGATGTGTGTGTGTGTGAGGACAGAGGGCATCAAGGGGGGGCCCCAGGGAGCGCACACTCACCCCTGCCATACGTGATGTGTTCCCTTGTGTTTCTCTGCACCCTTCTGCAGGTCGTCCACACCATCAACGACGTCCTGCTCCCGCGAATCATCCGCCTACGCGACGTGGATGATACCATGGCCGGCTTCGCTGCCCTCGGGTTCCCCAACTGTGGGGGAGCCCTGGACGCCACCCACATCCCCATCCGGGCCCCGGAGCATCGAGGGGGCCATTTCATGAACCGCAAGGGGTACTGCTCCATTGTTCTGCAGGCCCTTGTGGACCACCGGGGCCGCTTCGTGGTCATTTACGGGGTTGTTCCAGCCGGGCACACGACGCCCGCATCCTCTGGAACTCTGGATTCTTTCGCAGGTTGGAGTCGGGCACCTACTTCCCCTGGTGGGACTTGACTGTCGGGGATGTGCCTATGCCCATCTGCGTCGTTGGGGATGCGGCCTACCCTCTGATGCCCTGGCTAATGCGGCCGTACACGGGGCAGCCGGACCAGAACTGGGCCCTGTTCAACGACCGCCTCAACCGGGCCCGAAACTCAGTGGAGCTGGCCTTTGGACGTTTAAAAGCCCGCTTCCGTTGCTTGCTCACCCGTCTCGAGATGGGTGAGCAGAATGCAACGGAGGTACTGGCCGCGTGCTGCGTGCTCCACAACATTGTGGAGCGCAGTGGGGAGGCCTTCCTCCCTGCATGGATGGCAGCCAAGGCACAGACGTTGGAACAGCCCGACACAGCTGCCGTCTGCCAGGCGAGCCAGGATGCGGTGTACATCAGAGAGGCCCTGGTGGACATGTTTGCCCAAGCCCCGTAGTAGGGTCGCCTGGGTCTCCCCAGACTACTCCCTCCCATCCCCTACCCTTCCCCACCCCTTCCCCTTACCTCTTCCCCCAATTGTAAAGTGTGGGTCAAAGCACATCGGCCGTCATCGCGAATGTTCATCGGGTGCGTCGGGCTTAGTTAGGGTTTTTCTTTTTAGCTTAGGCTAGGGTTTAGGCCACCATCGCCTGTCCTGAAGAACAGCCAAGAGGATTTGGGGTTCGTGCGGAAGGCTCAAGTCAGCGTACCTGATTCCAGTCATCTTCCGTCGAGGGATCTCCTGGCTGTTCCTCTCCTGAGGCCCGGAAGGACCAAAGGATTGAGGTGGCCAGCAACACTACCCAATTGTCCTCCCTGCACCTAGACTATGTTTAATAATCTGTTGTGTGCATCTTTTAACCATTCTTGCTTGTTTGTTAGCTATGTAAATATAGTTCGTGGTTTACATTTTACTGAAAAGTCTCAGTATTTCTTTATGTGCCACAAACCACTGACCACTTACAAAGAGCCCCCCCCCCGGTGATAGAGTAAAGAATTTGTTGTCCACAGTTTGTAACCCTGTTAAATTTAAGTGGCTAATTGGCATCTCAAATCATTTCTTACAGTTACTAGAGTCGGGGCAGGCTGCACGGGGAGGTGGGCAGGAGCAGGGGCAGGAGCAGGGACAGGAACAGGGGCAGGAGCAGGGGCAGGAGCTGGGATAGGAGCAGGGATAGGAGGGGGCATGGGCTGTGCTCCGGGAGGGATGGTGGGGGGCATGGGGTCCGGCCATGCCATAGTGTATGGCGTGCACTAAATGTGCCATGAGCATGTCCATCGAGCTGCGCATCCTTCTGCACTCAGTGAGGAAGGCAGCCCAGCCCTCCTGCCGCCACTGCAGGTCCCCCTGCACCCGCTCTGCAAAGGAGCCCTGGATTGCCTCCACGGCGTTCACATGGCGGCGCAGAAGCTGGTCCCTCTGACGCAGCCTGTGCCTCCGGGGTTGGCCTGCTGGGGGTGCCGCTGCTGCCGCAGTGGAGGGTCTGGTGCTCGGTCCCGCTGCAGGGAAGAGAAGAAAGGATGGGTCAGTCAGGCAGGCCGTCCACTGTCCCCACACTGCATGCCCTCCACCCCTGAGCCCAGGTGACCCCACAGTTGTGTGGCTTGGGCCCACTTGGTTCCCCTCCTGCCCCCGTGTTGTATGTTGGCAAGGAGGACCGCCCCTGGAGTAGGGTCCCCCCTCCAGTATTGTAAGCACCGGTCTGTATCCTGGCCCCGTGGAGAGCGGGAGGGTGACTGGGTGGGGAGGGGGTGTCCCATCCTTGCAGCAAAACTCAGGGGACCTTCCCCCTCCCACTATCCCTCCCACAAGGCCAGTAGCCCAGGGACATGTGTGGCCACAGTGGGGACTTCCCTCAGGGAACCAGCCAAGGCACCGGGAGCAGGCGAGGGGCTCGGTGGGGGTCACGGTCACAGGACTGTGATGCTGCGGTTTTCCCAGTAGCAGCTGGCTGTGCCTCACAGCGAGGCATGGGACAGTGTGCCGTTCTCTGTGCTGCACCCTTGGTGGAGGTGCAGGCTCTGGGCAGAGTCCCTGGGGCCCTGGCCGGTTCCAGCCGGCATCCACCCTTCCCCCTGGTCCCGCCGAATGTGTGTGAGCAGCATGGTCTCAGGCGTGCCCTGCAGCTGCCTGCCGCGGCCACGTGCCGCTTGGTCACCAGGCTGCACGTGGTTGCACGTGCTGCTTGCTACCTCATGCTACACAGCGTGCAGCTCATGTGGCCTGAGTGACATGCTCTCCCCCTCCCCCCTCCGGGCACCTGGCTCCCCCCCCTGCCCTCCGCCCCCTGCCCTTTGGGAGTGCAAACTGCACAAACTCACCCGTGGGTTCCTCCCCGGCCTCGGCCTCGGAGGAGCTGCTGGAGGGGGCCTGCTGGGCGGTGGCAACACTGGCCTCCTCTGCACCGGATGTGCTGCCGCTCTCCTCTCCCTCCCCTGGCTCGGTGGGTCGGACGACGGGGGGGGAGCGCTGGCAGGTGTCCACGGGGACATCCGGGACTTGCGGGGCTGGCTGGCCCAGAAAGGCATGCATTGATAGTAGGGGCAGGCGTCTGGTCCTGCCCCCCTGCCCTTGCTGGCCCGCACGTACCCCAGCCGCAGTTCTTTTACTTTGGAGCGGACCTGCTCACAGTTGCGGGCGGGGTGTCCCTGCTGCGCCAGGTTGTCGGCCAGCCGCCTGTATATATCGACATTGCGGCGCCTTGAGTGCAGGTCGTGAAGCCCCTCCTCCTCCTGCCAGAGGTCCAGGAGGGTCTCCAGCTCCCTGGGGGTCCACGATGGGGCCTCCTGAGCTGGGGGTGCAGGTGGCTTACCACCCGGAGCTGCCATGCTGGGTTGCGAGGTGGCTGCTGGGCAGCACAGCAGCACGTGGCAGAGCTCAGGCAGCAGGGTCTGCGGCACGCTCCTGCCACATGCGCCCAGCTCCTGCCACGTGCGCCCAGCTCCTGCCACGTGCGCCCAGCAGCCTCTGAGCTCTTTAAGAGCTTGGGTTACCAGGAAGTCCAGGGCTCCTACAGGGTCTCGCGCCATCCAAACCACTTTTTTCCATTTCTTCTGCTTTTCCGGAAAAGCTAATGGCCAGTGTAGCCAGCTCGCAGCTTATTCCGGAAAAGCATCTGCTTTTCCAGAATAAGTGGCCCAGTGTAGACACAGTCTGTGTGTATTAAAAGTTAAGTTGAACGTGATAAATGCAGAGTTGTCTAGCTCTCTCATTCTCAAAGACAGTGCCACATTGCCTTACCAAGGCAAAGCAAAACACAACCGCTTCAGAATATGGAACAAAGTTCGGGTTAAGGGGGAAAATCTCTCTCCGCTCCCTTTCACATCTTGCTTAAGGTCTGGAGCCTGTAAGAAGATGGGCATAGGTGGACTGTAATAAGATGGGACTGTAATAAGATGGGCTCCTGCACTCGCACAAAACTTGAATAAAATCAGAGGGATGCCTTAGTAAAACAGTATGGGACTGTCTTAGAGAAGAAATGAGCTGCCTTTATCTTTTAAAACAGAGGGCAATCTGTGTGCAGGAGTGGGACAGATATCTCTGCCTCTGGGGTAAAAGCAGCTCTTCAGAGCTCCCCTTAGCTTCCGAGGGACTGAGGCAAAATTTGAAACAGGCCCTGCATGAGAAGCAGCTTAGGAGTCTGCTCCTTGCATGACCATTGAATTTAATGAGAAATGAGGGAATAATACAGACAAAATATGGAGCGCTTAATTCAGAGCACTTAATTCCTCTTAGCACTTAATTCTACACAAGAAATTTCACTTATGTATCTTGAGACAAATCTAGAGAATGAGACTTGCAAAAATACCAGAACACCACGCATCTTTTCTCCAAATATATCTTAGTACTGTTGGCTTGCAAGCTCCCCTTGACTCCTTCTCATCTCATTTTTCTGAGAAAAGACCTGAACATCCAGATGGTATTTCCTCACATTTCCACTTCAAAGTCAGCACAAAACTACAGTCTTCTGCAATACTCATATTCATATTCCCTTCAAGTACTCAGAAAACTATTTCAGAAAAAGGCTGTCGCTTTTCAATTGTTTCTTTAATACAGTTTTGGAAGATAAGACGACAGTGCAGGGCAAGACAGTTGTCCCACTACATTTAATACCAAGCATCTTACAACATTAAATGGGTCACACTTTACATTAGCTGCTATTTATAAAAAGTTGATAAGAGATTACTAAGGGCATAGCTACACAAGGAAACTATTTTGAAATAACTAAAATCAATTTAATAACCCCCAAGTTCCAAAATAACAAAATCAAAATAGCGTGTCCACATTATGGGGAAGCCTCAAAATTAGTCTGAGACAGGCTCCATTATTGTGGACATGCTACCTCAACTTAGAGCCCCCGGACGCACTGGGAAATAATTACTTCAAATTACTCTGGGCAGTAGTTATTTCAAAATAGCATTAGTGTGGACGCTCTGCTGCTGCTCTTTCAAAATAACAATTTCAAAACAGCATTATTCCCCAAGGAACGCAAGAATACAGATTTTGAAATAATTAGCCCGTTATTTCACAGTAATGGGCTTGGTAGGGTGGATGCTCTACTTATTATTTCAAAATAAGGGGGACTATTTCAAAACAACTCCCTAGGCCAGGGATAAGGGACAGATTTTTCACTGCCTTATGCTCTCTGGATAGAGGCAAATCTTGAAGCAGAATTGCTCCCTAAGAATCAGTCATCAGCTGAAATTCCTGAAAGAGTGGAATTGCTTGCATACAGTTTGTGGCAATCCATGTTGCATGACCAATGTGCACAAAGTAAAATAAACAAGCTGCTTTAAGAATGTATACAACTTCTGTATCACCGATTTCTCTTCCACAGGGAAGCTGACCTCAAAGACCCTAACATCTGCTACCATTTGGCAGAGGAGAGACAGTTTCCTACTGCACATGTAGTTGTTGGAAAATATGCTTCTTCTCACATACCATCCTGAAAAATATAAACATAGCAGGATATCAAGCGTATCACATTGTTATAATACAAATATGTGGAGATATTGATTCCTTATTTGAATTTTATTTGAAAAAATGGTGATGTAAATCGAGCAGCAGAACAATAGAATATTCCATTACTTTGAGAATATTAGCATTATAGAGTGCCATGAAGAAGAGGAATAAGAATTTAACAAAAGAAGAATCTAAATGTAATTAAGTTATGGATTGACTGGCTCGTGGCTTGACTGCCTAGCACTAGATTTTCTTCCTCTCCCAAATTTGCTGCAAACAATCAGAGTGTATATTGAGAATGTTATTTATACCATTTATTTGTATTTGATTTCCTAAATTAAACCATTTATCACTTTCCAGCATGACAAGGCCTATCACATAAATGGGCTCACACAATCTGTTTGTTGGAGCTAGCTCAATTCCTCAAGGAAACCACATGCAAGCTCATTTCTAAAACATTCCTAAGGGTATGTCTATACTACCCTCCTAATTCGAACTAGGAGGGTAATGTAGGCATACTGCACTTGCAAATGAAGCCCGGGATTTGAATTTCCCGGGCTTCATTTGCATAAACCGGGCGCCGCCATTTTTAAATCCCGGCTAGTTCGAACCCCGTGCCGCGCGGCCACACGCGGCACGGAGTAGCTAGTTCGGATTAGGCTTCCTGTTCCACGAGGAGTACAGCTAGTTCAGATTAGAAGCCTAATCCGAACTAGCTACTCCGTGCCGCGTGTGGCCGCGCGGCACGGGGTTTGAACTAGCCGGGATTTAAAAATGGCGGCGCCCGGTTTATGCAAATGAAGCCCGGGAAATTCAAATCCCGGGCTTCATTTGCAAGTGCGATATGCCTACATTACCCCGCTAGTTCGAACTAGTGGGGTAGTGTAGACATACCCTAAGAGACGCACATGCTCAGATTCAGTTCTGAGAAACTTCTTAGCAGATGTAAGAAAACTTAATATGTAGCTCACATAATTAGAGTTCTGCTAGTTATTAGCTCCTCAAGAACAATCTAGAACAGGGGTGGCCAACCCGCAGCTCTTCTCCCCCAAAAGTGCAGCTCGCGAAACCGCTCCTGTGCCCCACCAAATGGCCCCTGTCCTCCCCCCGCTTCCCTCCTCCGGCCCCTGGCTCCCCTGTGCTCACCAAGATGGCAGCCATTGACAGGAGTCTGATATGGCCAAAAAGCCTACGCTTGCTTCTTAAAGGGGCAGCCTCCTTTTTTTGGTTTTTGCTGAACAATTCTGGGGCGCTTTCCCCCCCTTTTTTTTTAATGCTCATCAATTCTGGTGCGGCTCTATGCATTTTTTCTGCTGCTGTTACGGCTCTCTTTGTTAAATGGGTTGGCCACCCCTGATCTAGAGGATTCATAGTGCAGTACTGTTTGCATATAATGGCCAAGATGTATACAAAAAGGAACATCTAAATCTTCTCTTATGCACCTAAATCAGTGGTCTGATTATAAAAGTGGGCATAAGAGGAAATCCTGGCCCCATTAAGTGAAAGGCAAAATTCCTGTAGAGGCCAGGATTCCATCTGTAGACTTAAATAAATATCTAAAAGTCTGCAGGTTCTTAGAGTCCAAATCTCATTTTTTTAAATCGTGGCCAATACTCTTACAGAGCCATATTTTAAAAATTGCACCATTTACAAAGATTCTACAGGTTCTAGAATTTCTTACTGATAGGACACGTTACCAGAAACAACAAAACTTTTCCAACTGCAGTAATTTCTAAGTGTCCTTTGGTACACAGTGTTGTTTCATGTCAATCATACTTCTCTAAAGATATACCCTCGTATTCACTGTATTTTAGCCTCCCAGAGCTACATTATTCATGTCATACTACATGCTGTCAGCAAATGAAAAGATACACCATAAAAATGTTTGTTTCAATTTTTTCCTCAAAATTTTGTTTTGGGCTAAATTTTCTGACCACATCAACATATTCAAGAGCCCCTACGTGACCTAGGAGTCTAAGACCCTTTGATTTTCAACAAGACTTCCATGCTTTTGTAAACTTTACTGCAGATACATATAGTTTGCATGTGTAAAGTACAAAACATCTCATCCATGTGTAAGAATACACGATCATGTTTCCTTCCAGTGGCTAGACCACCAAAAACAGAAGCTTCAATACTGGACAACAGGAGTAAGCCAGAGGAGTAAGTGCAAATACTAGGAAAATTCACAAGATTGAAAAGCAGTGACTATATGAAAATGAAATCTTCTTAGTCTTGAAAGATCTGCTCGTTGTGTGGATCCTGTCCTGACTAATTTAAAGTCAAATGTTATTGTTTTAGTATTCTTTAGTCCTCTTAGCTCTGCAGAACCAACATATCTCTAGGTCAGGGAGCTGGATTTAACTCTAGCTCCTGCATCCTCAACAGAATTGGTAAGTTTTAATTACAAGTGGTGTCCTCAGTGATGAAAACTCTGCAACCCCATATCCCTGCTGTCTGTTCAATGGTCAAGGACTCATTCTATAGGCACAGTTAGCACCAATTCTTACAGACTATCACTAATTTCATTAGATTCACTGTCCAAAATAATAATGCTGTACAATTACATATATCATAAACTCTGTAAGAACATGAAAATTAGAGCTAGGATCTGTTCTTTTCCACTAAGCTTATTGACTTCAAATAATGTAGAAACTAAAGGACAGAGCTGGGCAGACTGCAAACACAAATGTCTTGTCATTTGATCATGTGGATGAGGCCAATGAGAAGATACAGCCCGATTTTCATCCCAGACAAGCAATTCACTCAATGCAGTGTATTATAGAGGTGAAAGGTTGAGCAATTATCTGTAATTGCAGGCACGAGCTAATGTGATCATCACACAAATGGAGAAGAAATTAGCTCTGTGCACAGTGCAGCTGCACAATCCCACATCAGTAGGCCTTCAATTTGCCAAAGCTGCTCTATTTGGTTAAAAAAAAAAAACCCGGTGACTATGAATGGAAATGCACTTGTGATAAGCAAGATGAAAAAGCTGGGTAAGAACTGATGCAGTATTTAATTCTGAAACCATTATTCAAATATTGGACATCACACTGTCTTTTGTTATTACTCTCAGAAGTTCTGAATTAAAAAACAAACTTCATGCTCTGAGGTAAATAGGATGAAGTTTACTAAGGACAAATGCAAAGTACTCCACTTAGGAAGGGATAATCAGTCTCACACATACAGAATGGGAAGTGACTATCTAGGAAGGAGTGCTGCAGAAAGCAATCTAGAGGTCAGAGCGGACCACAAGCTAAATATGAGTCAACAGTGTTACACTTTCAAAAAAAGCAAACATGATTCCGGGATGCAGTAACAGGAGTGTTGTGAGCAAGACATGAGAAGTCATTCCTCTGCTCTATTCTGCAGTGATTAGGCCCCAATAGGAATATTGTGTCCAGTTCTGGGCACCACATTTGAGGAAAGATGTGGAAAAGCTGGAGAAGGTCCAGAGAAGAGCAACAAAAATGATTAAAGGTTTAGGAAAGACTGAAAGAACTGGGTTTGTTTAGTTTGCAATAGAGAAGACTGAGAGGGGACATGATAGCAGTTTTCAAGTATCTAAAAAGGTGTTTCAAGGATGAGGGAGAAAAATTGTTCTCCTTGGCCTCTGAGGACAGGACAAGAAGCAATGGGCTTAAATTGCAGCAAGGGAGGTTTAGGTTGGACTTTAGGAAATACTTCCTAACTGTCAGGGTGGTTAAACACTGGAATAAATTGCCTAGGGAGGTTGTGGAATCTCCATCACTGGAAATATGTAAGAGCTGATTGGATAGACATCTGTCAGGGATGATGTGGTCCTGCTGTGAGGGCAGGGGACTGGACTCGATGACCTCTCGAGGTCCCTTCCAGTTTTAGTATTTTATGATTCTATGAAATTAAGTGGGGTCTCAATCAGAGCAAATTATTATTTTTTTCCCATGTGAAATGTAAACAAATCCCATCCACATCTAAAGACTTAGGCCCTAATCTTCAGCAAATCCCTGTACCTCATCTCCATCCGCCAGAGCTCTGGTGACTTCAGATGGGCTCTGTATAGGTGCAGCAGCTCCTCTGCACCGAGTTCATAGCAGAATCAGGGCTACATGGGATATGGAGTCCCAGCTGCTCCTGCCTCATCTGTCTCAGGAGTACGATAGGAGGCAGAACTCTGATGAATTTCCCAGGGAGGAGCTCTTTAGGAAGGCCTCAGCATTCTCCAGGAAAGGAGGAGTCAGCAGCAGTAGCCACTAGCATAAGCAGAACCAGAAGGCAGGAGGAGACTAGCAGGGGGTTTCTTTCCCCACATCCCAGGGAGTTAGGGCTTTGGAGCTATGGGAGCTTAGAAGCCACCTTGCTCTCCCAGCAGCACCAGGCTGCAGCTTCTTTATAATTTCAGCAATGCCAGTGAAGCGGTACTAGCCTCGGACATGTTTGTGGGGCAGCAGGTTACACATGGAGGGGGCCGACAGTATTGCTGAGCCTCAGGGTAATGTGGTAGATCCTGGCTCCACGCCCTTGGGCAGAAGAAGTGGGACCTTGTATGGAAGGGGTGGGAATGGGGCAGCCAGAACCTCAGTGTCACCCTGCTGCTGGCCCTCAGAGCTGACTGAAGCGCACAAGGCAGGTCTTTGGAGTGTGCTGCCTGGAGCTCCAGCAGTGATTCTAAAGACTCCAGGGCTTTGGCCACCACGTAGCAACCAAGAGCCCTGGGGCCCTTTAGAATCGCTAGGCCTCAGGCAATTTCCCTCATTATCCCTCTCCCCCTGGTGGGCCTGGTTACACACCATGGCTGTGTCTACATTGGCACCCTTTTCCAGAAAAGGGATGCTAATGAGACAAGTCGGAATTGCAAATGCCGCGGGGGATTTAAATATCCCCTGCGGTATTTGCATGAACATGGCTGCTGCTTTTTTCCAGCTCGGGGCTTTGCCAGAGAAAAGCGCCAGTCTAGACAGGATCTTTCGGAAAATAAAGCCTTTTCCGGAAGATCCCTTATTCCTGATTTTAAGAGGAATAAGGGATCTTCTGGAAAAAGGCTTTATTTTCCGAAAGATCCGTGTCTAGACTGGCGCTTTTCTCCGGCAAAGCTCCGAGCCGGAAAAAAGCGGCAGCCATGTTCATGCAAATACCGCAGGGGATATTTAAATCCCCCACGGCATTTGCAATTCCGACTTGTCTCATTAGCATCCCTTTTCCGGAAAAGGGTTCCAATGTAGACACAGCCCATGTGCTGTAACTGTGGTTCCTCAAAATGTGTCCCCCGTGGGTGTTTCGCTCTAAGTGCACTTGTACTCCCTGTACCTGCGAGCGGAGATTTCTTTTAGCAATGTCCATTCAGCTCACGCTTGCATTTCATTCAGCCTGGTGCCATAGGCTGTTGCTATGTAACACTTTTCCATCTCTACCACAAAACCAGTGACAGAGAACTGAAGTAAAGGAAAGCAGATAGCTGTGCACCAATAGGGACACACAAATTCAAAGAACCACAGTTAGTGCAGTGTGAGTAATAATTCCTTCTTCCATTAGTGTCCCGAAGGGTGGTCCATTCAAGCTGACTACCAAACAGTTCCCCTTTAAGGGGGGGGGGGGATTTGGAGTGTAGTCCAGCATGGAAGACAATACGGCTGAGCCAAACATTATGTGACCTTGTTTCTGAAAAAAATCGAGAATGTAGGGGATGCCAAAAGAGCTTCTATTTCCCCCATTTGTCAAGCTGACATGATAGCAACCAGAATTGCCATTTTTATCAAGAAATGGAGGAGTGAGCAGGTAGTAGTAGGTTCAATGATGGTCGTGTCAGGCATTTTAGGATCAAATTCAACTCCCAAATTGGAGTAGGGTGTTTATTTGGTGGAAAAATGCTTGATATGCCACCACTGGTCCTGGATGGGTGTCCAGACATTGGATAGTTCTCATTATTGAGAAGACATCAGAGCTGAATAGTGGTGAATCAGGAGTCTTGGATGCTGTGAGGCCTCAGGGAAACTTAATTTCTGCAGTACACAAAATGTTTTTGGTAGAGTGTCCAGGGTTTGAGCTCAGATAATGGTAGCTGAAGGACATACTGTGAGTTTTGAATGATCCAGAGGCAATCTGGATAGAGCCTGACTATTCTTTTTTCATATGATGGTATATTAAGCTGATATAATATTCTCCAACAATGTAACAAGCCTAGTGGATGGAGGAGGGAGGAGGGAAGTGGTAAATGTGATATATCTTCACTTGTGTAAGGCTTCATATTGTCTCACATGATCTGCTCATAAGCAAATTAGGGAAATATAGCCTAGATGAACCTACTATACGATGGGTGCACATTTTGGTTGGAGAACCATACTCGGACAATAGTTTTCTGTAGCTTACAGTCAAGATGGAAGGGTATATTGAGTGGGTTTTTTTCCTGGGTCTGCTTCTATTCAGCATCTTCATAAATGATTTGGACAATGGCACAGAGAGTACACTAACAATATTTTCAGATAATACCAAGCCAGGAGGGGTGGTAAGTGCTGTTGTGGAAAGGGTTAGAATTCAAAAGAATCTTGACAAACTGGAGAAATGGTCTGAATTAAATAGGATGAAATTTAATAAGCACAAATGTGAAATACAATTAGGAAGAAGCAATCAATTGCACACATACAAAATGGGAAATGGCTTCCTGGGAAGGAATACTACAGAAAAGGTTCTGGGGTTATATGGATTATAAACTAAATATGTCTCAGCAATGTAATACTGTTGCAAAAAATGTGAGCACCATTGTTGGATGTATTAACAGGGGTATGTAAGCAAGACAGAAGACGTAATTCTTCCACTCTTTTCAGCACTTTTAAGGTTCAACTGGAGTATCATGTCCAGTTTAGGGCACCACACTCTGGAAGAGATGTGGACAAACTGGAGAAAATTCAGACAAGAGCAAAATAAAATAAAATAAAATAAAATAAAATAAAATAAAATAAAATAAAGGTCTAGAAAACCTTTGAGGAAAGATTGAGAAAAATGGGTTTCTTTAGTCTGGAGAAGAAAAGACCGAAGGGTAGGGATGTGTCAACCGTCTTCAGATATGTAAAAGGTTGTTATAAGGAACAGAGTGTTAAATGCTCCTTATTTGCTGAGGACAAGATAAGAAGTAATGGGCTTAAATTGCAGTAATGGAGATGCAGGTTAGACATTGGGAAAAACTTCCTAACAAGAAAGGTGATTAGCATGTTGCAAATTATTGAGGTAGGTTGTGGAATCTCCGTCACTGGAGGTTTTTAAGAGCATACTGGACAAACACCTGTCAGGGATGGTGTACGTAATTCTTAGCCCTGCCTCAGTGCAGGGGACTGGACTAGATGATCTTCCAGTCCTACCTTTTGATGATTCTAGAATTCTAACAAAGAGTGCTTTGTCTTCAAAGAGAAAGCCTTATAGACAGTTTTGTACACATACACAAATATTTTAATATAACTGTATCTGAAAAGTTATCCATATTTTAGTACACTTATAATTAACTAAAAAGATAGTCTTTTACATTTTTAAAAAAGACATATTTTACACATCCTCTATTTACAGTTGTGACATACTTAAATGTTATAAAACATCCACTTTTTACCTTCAAAACCATGGTGTCAAACCAGTTTTGAAGCAGTAGCCAAGATAGTGGCTAGTGTGTTGGACACCATGGTTTTAAAATATATGCATACTCGGACTCAGTATTAGATTTATTACCATTTAGAGCAAACTTAGCGCTTGCTGTGGAGCTAAACGTTCAATGGAAATTTCATAACCAGCCCTACTTAATAAAGACTGCTCAATAATAATTAAAAAAAGGATATGAAATGTACAAATATGGGGGCAAAAAAAATCAAGCTAGCAATTTTAAAAAATATTATCACCATGAATACTTCCAATAAATTAAAACCATATTCCACAATCCATTTTCACTGTATTGTTCATTATAATTTTTACATTTAAAAAAAAAAGTCCTCCAAAGGTATATATGAAGTCACAGATTTTTCAGTCAAATGTCAGGATTTGATATCACTGCTCCTGAGAGGGCTGTGTTTGTTCTAGAGATGGTTCGTGAATAGGTTCGTTCCATTCCTTGAGGCTTTGCTGGATCTTCCTTGTATGTAATCTTTTAATTAAAAAAATTAAAAGAAACAGAAGAAAACAAAATGAACCTCTTGAGTATTTATTTCAACAACTGTTACTGTTTTCAATTGTCTCATATTTTTGGTTTGTTAACATATTTATTTTGGATGCTTGATAAAGGAATTTTGTAGTTCACAAATGTATTTATCTTCATTTGGAGACCCAACCCTGAAGTTATTACTCAGCCCATACTCCCATTAAGAGGGTTTCCTGATTTCAGGTGGCAGAATTGGACTTCTGGTTGGAGTCCTCAACATAAGTATGTAATATTTTGTCAATCAACATATGGTTAAACCATGTTTTTATTCAACAATATACTCAAGCAATCCCAAATTGAGTAGTCTCTTACACTTTATAAACTCATTAGACTTACTTTTCTCTGACTACTCATAATGTTGCATGTGCACACTCCCATTCTGCAATCAGACCTTTGTACCCATACAGAACCCCACTAATTTGCATGGGGATGAAGGCAATTGCAAAGATCCACCTTATAGTGGGAGCAGGACTAGTAACGTACAGTACAAATATAGGGATGGAGCCTGCACATTTTTACTCACACAGACAAGCCTCCCTTGTGCTAGTAAGGCTATGCATGATAAGGCCCATAAACAATTAGACCTAGATGCGTCAGAAAGAAACTCAACAGCAAAAAAACCTTTTTCTCCTGCCACGTCACTATCTGCTGTGATAAAGGTATATAAAACTTCTAAAAAAAGTTTCCTTTGATCCCAGTAATATTTACTTTTTCCACCTATAACAACAATAGACTGAGAGCTTATCTTCTTTAAAGGAAGATTACATGAAGAAGTGAAATATTTCCACAAATGATTCTATTATCATAAGCTCAAGGCATATTGCAGTGGCCAATACTGGATAATAGCATATAACAACACTTTAATAATGCTCTTTGAGGATAATGACAATACCTGGCTTTTATCCAGTACTTTTCATCTGGAGATA
Organism: Pelodiscus sinensis; assembly: GCF_052426305.1. Taxonomy (NCBI): domain Eukaryota; kingdom Metazoa; phylum Chordata; order Testudines; family Trionychidae; genus Pelodiscus; species Pelodiscus sinensis. The sequence goes on along the minus strand of NC_143061.1, from coordinate 39,046,002 downwards.
TCAAAGTCCTTTACCAAGGAAGTAATTATCTTTGTCCCCATTCTACAGATGGAGAAACTGTGGTACACAGAGAGGAAGTGACCTGCCCAAGATCATTCAGCAAGTTGATGCAAAATTGAGAATAGGACCCTTAGTCCCAGCCGAGTGCCCTAGCCACAAGGAATCGCCTCTGTTTCTTGTCTTTGCCAACACTTCTTCATAAAGTCTGTATTTAAATAAACACGTTGGCAGTATTTGTACTAAAGAAGTTAGAATTTATCCTAAAACTCTTGTGGTGACTTTCTTTGTTACCTGGGGTCAGCTACCATCAGAATTCCTAATGAAAACTGATCTTGGGCACAAGAGTGACAGAGAAGAATCTTCTCTTCTTTTAGAGCTCATTAAATATGCATTTGCCAGCATATAATGATTACTTGGGATTAGAAAAAAGAGACAGTCTTGCATAACACTCACATTAAAAAAAAAAAAAAGGACAAATCCTTCCTCTGTTACAATGAAGAGTAAATAATCTGAAAATATTTTAAAGGAGAAAGCCCTCACATACAATATGAAAGCAACTGCAAAAAGGGGGCCAGATTTTGAAACTCTTACACCAACAAATCCTCTATTATGCAAGTAATTCATTGGACCTCAGTTACTCAGGGAGTAAGATATTGCTTAATATAAGGAAATAAGGGTGGCAAAGCTGGCCCTGACTTTTCACTCATTAGAAACATAAAATCCCGCATTAGTGCATGCCGATGGGTGCCTGTGTCTGTGATGTCAGTTACTATGCATCCAAACCCAGGCTTTAGCACACAGTTCATACATGCAAAAGAAATTTTCTATGTGTACTGGTGATTGCACATTTTGTGTGACGTACCTTTTGGATCTGAAAATTCATCCCTAAGAACTATTTTGCTATTTAATATCTATGTTGATTGTGTTTACTTTTTCTTTCTTATTCAGCCTCAATAATGAAAATAGAAACGTCATATTTACGTTACATTTTGGTCGGATTCACTTCAGGGTTCTTCTGAAATAGCAGAAAGATGTAGTCTTTGGCATCGGATGAATGCAGTGGAGCATTTAAATAAAATAAAGGTTTCTTAAATCTTGAATGTTGCACCTAAAACTACAGGTTGAACCTCTTTAGCTCAGTACCCTTGGGAGCTGATGGTGCTGAACCAGAGAATTTGCCGAACCACGGGAGATCAATATTGTATAGCAGCATTAACAACACTTCCATTGCTTAGTGGGCTCTTAGAAGATATTTGGTAAAATAACAGCACGGAACTGTGAAAGCCAGGACTGGTGGCTATAAACAAACTTTATGGGACTACCAGAAATTTGGTCAAACCCATGATAAGTGGGCATCCAGCTAACTAAAATCATGCCAGACCATGGATGTTGCCAGATCAGAGAGTGCTGGATTAGAGAGGTTCAATGTGCAGTTGACAGTATCTGTGCCTACACGTCTATATAAGCAATGGTTCCAATTCCACCTCACATACTCACTGGAGCCATTAAGCAGTGTATACTTATGTCTTAGAGCAGAACTGGGCCGTTATCTTTAATAATTAGAAATAAAATAAATACATAAGAAATAAAATAAAGAGTAAACAAAACAGGCAGAAAAAGTACACAGAGGGAAAAACAGGTGTTTACTGTAATATTTTGGTTTCTTGGCAACTCAAAAAGTTTTCTTCTTTCCCTTTTCCTTTGGCAATGGTACTATTCAGGCATTTGGCAAACATAATGAGGAGTCATTGTGCCTAGCTCCTAGACTAGAAAAAGTAAGCACAAAAAGATTCTGAGATCCCCATCCACCAGCTTCATCCCCACACGGGAATTCCAAATCACCTTCATACACAAGCACAATGCTTAACCTCTGCCAGGGTCTGTGGTGAGACAGCTGCCATCATTTCCCCCAGGACTCAGATTTAACTGCCTGTACCTGAGCTCCTTTTGCCTGTACAACAGAAGATACCATGCTGCTCTTAACCCTGTTTTATTTCCTGTGCAGTTTCCTGACCCTCTCCTCCAGCTGTCATCGCTATCATTGCAGCACTTGCTGTAGGGCGAGGAAAGCAGATTGTGATCCTTTTCCAATCATTTGGTACCAACAGGTTACCATGCCATATCACGGACAAAGTGCTTCCTCAGTCAAAAGACTCAGGATGTCACCTTTGCTAAACTACATGATCTTAACAGGGCCCAAAGTGTTCGTCCCAAGGCTTTCCCCAAATCCAGACTGCACATGCATCATGTCTTTGTTTGCCAAAAGGATTGAACAAGAGTAGTTAGACATGACACTTATATGGACGTAAAATGTAAGTAAAACAGAAAATTAGCAAGTGAAAGCATGTGACATCAAAGGAAAGTGTAGACATAAGAAAAATAAACATACCACTTTTGTCAACAGTATTGAGGGAAATGTTAGACAAGGAAGAAGAGAAGCTGTATAAGCATGGACCATGATAGAGCTGCCAGGAAAAAAAAAAGAGAAGAGCATATGTAATGAGAGTCACTGCCAGGATGTGTACTAACTAAACAGTCTCAAATACAATGAGCAACACATCAGACCATAACGCCATTGAACAGAACATAATACCATTAGGATAGTGCTTCGAGACTTCTCACTGTGAAATAAATATTTCAGCTCTTTTTTGGAGTGTGTACAATGTATGGTGGTAGTGGTGCTCTCTGCTCAGAAGCAGGAAAGCAAAAGGACTCGAGCTGTGCAAAAAAAAAAATCAGACAGCTTGGAAAGCTGGAAGAAAATAATCCTGTTTTATTGCTGTTTAGAAAGCAAAACATTTGGTGTTCTTTTGCCCTTGGTTATATTTCTGTAATAGCAGAAGACAAATTTCAGAGACCTATTAATAGAATATAGCGACTAGATTGTGAAGAACTTTATAGAGAATTGGCATTTTGTATTCATAAATAATATTTTCACAATGGTGAGACTATAATAGAATAGTTTCCCAAAACACTGCTCAATCAGCAAGGAGAAAAATTTTGAAAGCTGTAAAAGGACGTTCTTTTTGAAACTCGCCAGAAAGAAAGGCAAAGTTGAACATGATGATGATGAGAAGAAACAAATTTTTAAGTTAGTTTTGTTTACCATAGATTTTCAAAACACCGTGGTTTTGAGGAAATAACCAACTATCTGAGCTTTTGCTCTGATAGGCTTTGGTGTTACTAATCCCCTTAGAAATCCCCTAACAACCTTGTTGTGAAAAAAGCAATTATATATGAACCTCCAGCACTCTCAGGACCTGACCAATGCTAAACCAGAGAATTGCTGGGCAATGGGAAGTCAACAATGTCTAGCAGCATTACCAACACTTCCACTGTTGTCTGGGCTTTTAGAAGACATTTAGAGGGAAATTAGAATTAAATAACAGCACAGAACACTAGTGGCTATAAACAGACTTTATGGGACCACAGGAAATTTAGCTAGATGTCCACATATCATGAGTGTTGTCAACTAAAATCATGTCAGACCACAAATGTTGCTAGACAAGAGAATGCCAGACTAGAGAGGTAGTCTATCGGTATTTTCCTGCATAGAAAAAAACCCCAAAAAACCTTATAGCTCGCTCATACTCAGGTTTGCATTTAAAAAAATATTCACTGGGTATTTTATGCAATTTCAAGTTTGTGTACCGCAAGTAACTTGTTCATTTTGCCTATTTGTTTTTCATTATTTATGGTGCCTAATTTGTTCACCTAAGTCAGATGGTAGTGTTTCTGGTGAGTGACTGGAGGATTAAAACTATTTAAATAGGAGACTCATAAACCATGAACAACAAATAACACATTCAACACTTCTAAATTCAATACAATAATGCATTTGGATAACTTGTAGGAAGAATATGCTAAAACTTATAAAATGTTTGGAGTTCAAATATTATCACAAATAAACTAGTGTAATCAGAATCCTCAAATAAAAAACATAGCAAATAATGGACTATATTCACAGCTGGTGAAAATAAGCATATTTCTATTTACGCTAATGGAGCCACACTGATTTACGCCATATGAGAATGTGGCTAAACAACAGCGAAGCAAATTTGTCTGTTTATTTGCAAATATATTTGAGTCACTTCTTATATTATTCAATAAGCTGTAGTTCTCATTCATCTTACTTGTGAAGATACATAATATAAATTAGCTTCCATGGGGCTTATAGAATGGTCAATAAATATTCTTGTAAGATACCAATAATTTTGACCCTGATAATTATGTAACTGAGTAGCTCTGTATACAAATGGTGCTTACATGTGCAATTAACCATGGTGCATGTACAGATTACCTGTTCATGTGTGAGAATTTTGCAGGTGTAATTTAGAGCTGTTCACACACCAACATGCACCAAAATAACTAAATCCATTTTAATTCGTAACTTTTGTTATTTTGGTTTCCGTCTGTTTGGAATCTCTTAGTGTAGATAGGACATTATATGACCTAAATCAAAACAAGACACTCTTAATTTAAAGTAAGAGAGTCCACCCATAGACACAGCACTGAGATAACAAAAGATGTGAATAAAAGGCAATTTAGTTATTCTGGTGGACGTTTGCAGCCCTTGCAAACGTAGCCTATAACTAAAGTTGAGTTTTAGCATGGAGCAATTCTCTACACTGCATAAATAAATTACTTTCTGATTTTGAATGCTATATGTAAACATAAACAATACAGCCAATTATAGGTTTGGTTTAAAAAGCAATTTACTATTATGATTATATACTCACCTCACAGTTGCAAGTTAAACAAAAAAAAATTATCAAGAAATGGAGAGTTTCATTGGCATGCCACCTTAACTAACTTTTCATTTCTCTTGGCTTCAGTGAAGTTCTGGTTCAGGTCACATCTAAAATGACTTTCAACATTGTCATTTAGCATAACAGACTTTTTTTTTACTTCACACATGGCTGGCACAAGGGTTTTTTCCCCCATGAGAGTCGTACACTTAATATAGCAAGAACTATACAGGTCAGGCTTGGATGGTACTGGTCAAAGTGCAGAAATAAATTAGCCCAATAATTGTTGCACTGTCTTGGCTCCAAACTGCATTATTAGTATTTCATTTGTGGGGTCCCTGAAGTTGTATTGTTTCCTCATAGGAACCTCCATCCCAACCACCAAAAGTTGAAATAAAACATCTAACCTGTTCATTCATGACTACAGAGAGCTCGCTGAGCATATCCTTATAATGAGACTTCATTTCTTCTTGATATTCTAACTGGTCCTCTTTAATAAGGCGTTTGTTAACTTCAAGAGCATGTCCACATGTTTCTGCAAACTGCCTACAAACCAAACATACACCAAAGAACATCTATGTAAAAAACTCCAGTGAAAAAATGTTATGTCTCCAATTTTAACTTATAAACCAGTGGAGACAAACTGTGGCCCTTAGTTATAAATCCCATGGGAACTGAGGTCAATGTGATTTACCCACACTTCCAGACAAGTTTTGCCCAAAATCAAATGGCAAGATGTGGCTTTCTCTGGTGCTACATAAAACATTCTGACTAATTTCATGTCATGTCACTGAATGTTTCTCTTCTGCTTGTAATGGTCACACAAAGCCTAACTTTTACGTTTAAAAAATGAATGTTAACCTGAAGATTTCCTTCAGAAGTTTCACTTGGTTATCAGGATACTTCTTAGCATTTGTTTCTTCAAGAAAAGCTCGGGCATATGCCATTGGTCCCGCATTTACCTGTTGGGGGAAAGCACTTGGATTAGGGGGCAGAAGAGTACAGTTTGGCTGTAATTTATAACTCTCAGGGTCAATATGAGCAGAGATTTTGTTCCATATTTCAAAGATATTCTGCCTAGCATAAGGCTGTATTCAGGCATATGCCAAAAGCATTTCCCAACCAAAGCTAAACATGCAAGCTGTGTCTACATTGGCATTCGTTTCCGGAAAAGGACACTTCGGAATTGCAAATCCACGGGGAATTTAAATATCCCCCGTGGCATTTGCATTTACATGGCTGCCGCTTTTTTCCGGCTTGGGGTTTTTGCCGGAGAAAAGCGCCAGTGTAGACGCAATTTTCCGGAAAATAAGCCCTTTTCCGGAGGATCCCTTATTGAAAGTAGGAATAAGGGATCCTCTGGAAAAGGGCTTATTTTCCGGAAAATCACGTCTACACTGGCGCTTTTCTCCGGCAAAAACCCCGAGCCGGAAAAAAAGCGGCGGCCATGTAAATGCAAATGCCACGGGGGATATTTAAATTCCCCGTGGATTTGCAATTCTGAAGTGTCTCATTAGCATCCCTTTTCCCGAAAGGGATGCCAATGTAGACACAGCTATAGTCCTTTATCTTCCATGTGTTCTGAATCAATGGCTTAAGAGAAACTGTTAATCTTCTGAGGTTCCATTTGCCAAATACAAACATGGTAGGTATTTCAATTTAGGAAAAATACCAACATTAGACTGTAGGTCAGCTGCCCAGGAGGTGTGAACTGGAGTAGCTCAAATGCAAGGAAGGGAGCTGTGCTTATTATACCAGCTGATGATCTGGGCACATGTGTCAGATAGGTGAATGTCTTAGAAAGTTTCATATGCAAACAGTATGCTGGATTTTAGTTAATGTAGTGGAGAAACAAATCATACAAAATCACAATGGCCAAAGATGCTCTTTTCTCTAATCCCAGCTTTTCTAAATAGGAAATCATAAAACTGACTGTTCAAGGTTCTCTTTTAAAAAGTATCTGACTGCTCATTTGAGTGCCAGCTTTTAGCTTGATATGGCCAGGATGCTCAGGTTAGAAAGATCTTACCATTTATCAGAGGAACACTAAGGGTATGTCTAAAATACTATGGCACTGAGTGAGCCCAAGTTAACTGAGTTGGGCTTGTGAAGCTCAGGTTGCTGAGCTAAAGGCTGGGATTAGAGAAAAGAGCATTTTTGGCCATTGTGATTTAGCGTGATTTGTTTCTCATTAGCTATCTTGATTTAGAGCTCCAGGAGGCACTGGGGAGGAATAACTAAGAATGGCCCTGGTGAGGAACTATTGTGAAACAGCAGCAGTCGAGTGTCTACACATGTCTTATTTTGAAATAGCTATTTCGGAATAAGAATTATTCCTTGTAGAATGAGATTTACAGATTTCTGAAATAATTTCAAAATAACGGAATGGCTATGTAGACGCTCACATTGTTATTTCAAAATAACGCTAATTATCTTGACATAATGGTGCACTGAAATTTTTAGCTTTGCAGCCTGAGCCCCGCAAGCCTGAATCAGCTGACATAGGTCAGCTGCAGCCTGGAATCTTTTATTGCAGTGTCAACATACCCTAACAGACTTAATTATAGCAACACTAGCAGGCATTGATCCAACACCCATTAAAGTCAATGGGAGTCTTTCCACTGATTTCAATGGACCCTGGAACAAGACCTGAATATTCTGGAGAAAAAATTGATTAAATATGCTCCACAAGTTGCAAAACTCCAAATGAAAAAGTTGGCGGGTACATAAGCATAAAATTGAGCCACTGTTACCTTGACGCTGACACTTCCTTGAAGTTTAAGCTGCAGTCTAATCATATCCACTTCTTCCATTGTGCAAAGCTGTTTAAGTTCTGAAACCTTTTTGGACATCTCATCAATAGCTACTTCAATGGGGTTCAGTTCTGTGCTTGTTTGGCTTATGACTTGAATACGTTTCTTCACGTAAGGAAATAAATGACTGGCTGCTCAAAAACAAATGTAAAACAGTCAGAAATTCCACCCCCACAAGTTGGCACTTATGTAAGCAGTGCTACTGGGTTGATAGTTTAGGCTGCACCCGGTTTTTCTATTTTATAAACACCTTTGTGATCCAGGAAAATTAATACAGCTCAGTAGGTCCAAACATATACTTTGATGAAGTCACTACTGGATCCATTTTGAATTCTAGCATTATTTGTCTCATATATTTCTCTGAACCTGACAGCACTCGACTCTTAAAACTTAGAGATTTTAAAATTCACACATTTCTTATACTGCGTTAGGGCCTAAGTCTGTGTGTAACTTTAGGCACTTCAGCAATTCCACTAAAATAAAAAAAGATTACTCACGTTAGGCATGAGCTTAAGCATTTTGCTTAGTTGAGGCCTGTATCTTCTATGTTCACTAATAGTGACAAATCAATCATGAAACAGTAATTCCCTCATGCCCCCTGCAAGGCTTTCTTTCTCAACAGATCCCCCTCTAGACTGCTGCTTTTTGCCGATAAAGTGCTGAGTCGGCAAAGCGCGGTGGCCATTTTTATGCAAATTAGATGCAGGATATTTAAATTCCTGCCTCATTTGCAATGTCGACCTGCCTAATCTGCATCCCTCTGCCAACAGAGGGATGCAGTCTAGACATACCCTAGGTGGGGTTGCAAAGACTCATATCCTTTGTAGACTGGGCACCTGTAATGCACACTGACCAGTGGTTTACAAGTGCCCTGATTGTCTTGTGCCCTTTCCCCACAGAATCATAGTACTAGAAGGAACCTCAAGAGGTCATCGAGTCTAATCCCCTGCCCTCACAGCAGGACCAAGCACTGTCTAGATCACCCCTGACAGGTGTCTGTCTAACCTGCTCTTAAATATCTCCAGTGACGGAGATTCCAATGCACATACATACAATATGATGGGAGCTAATTTAGCTACAACTAATCAGGAAAGAGATCTTGGAGTTATCTTGGATAGTTCTCTGAAAACATCCACGCAGTGTGCAGCGGCAGTCAAAAAAGCAAATAGGATGCTAGGAATGATTAAGAAAGGGATAGAAAATAAGAATATCTTACTGTCCCTATATAAAACTATAGTACGCCCACATCTTGAATACTGCGTACAGATGTGGTCTCCTCACCTCAAAAAAGATATTTTGGCATTAGAAAAGGTTCAGAAAAGAGTAACTAAAATGATTAGGGGTTTGGAACGGGTCCCATATGAGGAAAGGCTAAAGAGACTGGGATTTTTTAGTTTAGAAAAGAGGAGACTGAGGGGGGGATATTCTAGAGGTATATAAAATCATGAGTGATATGGAGCGGGTGAATAAAGAAAAGTTATTTACTTGTTCCCATAATATAAGAACTAGAGGACACCAAATGAAATTAATGGGTAGAAGGTTTAAAACTCATAAAAGAAAGTTATTCACACAGCACAGAGTCAACCTGTGGAACTCCTTGCCAGAGGAGGCTGTGAAGGCTAGAACTATAACAGAGTTTAAAAAAGAGCTAGATAAATTCATGGAGGTTAGGTCCATAAAAGGCTATTAGCTGGGGGTAAGGAATGGTGCCTCTGGCCTCTGTTTGTCAAGGCTGGAGAAGGATGGCAAGAGACAAACTGCTTGATCATTGTCTTTGGTCCACCCCCTCTAGGGCACCTAGCACTGGCCACTTTTGGTAGACAGGATACTGAACTAGATGGAACTTTGGTCTAACCCAGTATGACCATTCTTATGTTCTTATGTTCTTATCTATAGCTGCCCCCAACCTACAGCTGCTCCTCTTCTCATTGTTACATCTAGTTTCCCTTTTGAAAACTGCCAATGCTTTATTTTTATGTGTATAATTGCTATAAGTTCAAACACTTCTAAAATGTACCCATTTTACTCATGCAAAATAGAACACATATAATTGACAAGAAGAAAATGGGATGAGGCAGTGGATGTAAAGGTGGACATGGGGGAGCAATGGAAAAGTGATAGTGAAGGTGGAGAGAGGCATACGATTTCAGGCTTGTACATAAAGCAAGGGATGGAGGATGGGTGTGTGCTTTGGAGTAAATCTGACCCAGCAGCAGGGCAAGGAAATTGGAGAGCTGACAAAACCACCCTATCTGATTAGATGTTTACAGATTATTAGACTAATATGCTAAGATCATAATAAATGCACCTTCATTTCAACAACACTATTCCTTCCCCGCTCCAAAGTCAACATCCAAGAACTTATTACTGCTCAGAAATTAAAGAACACCCAGTATTTTCTGTGCTTTATCCCCTCGCCCATGTAGCTGTATTTTATAAGAGATGCTATCAGATATCAGATTTTTCTCCCTGACTGCACAAAACCTTTAGATGACAAACTCTGTGCTGCAAGCAGCTTTTCCTTTTTGGCTCTTTGGGGAGAAAATATATCCTGAAGTCAGATGAGATCTAAACTCTTTGTCATTTTGAAGCCTTTCCTTGAATGCCAGCCTCTGTATTCCATTTTACTCATGAGAAAAAAGCTCATCAAGTGCATATTCAGACAGTTATTTGTACACTCATCCACAATTTCAGATATATCACGTTTTAGCAGTAATTTCATGGATGTTTATCACTCTTCTTTAAGATTAGCTCTTTATCATGATTGAAATCTTGATATTTTCTGTTCTGCACCACAGTTTAATCTGATTCAATGGATATTGGGGCCTGCAATACTTCTTGCAAAAGGATATCTTCCTGTCTTAGAACATAGGGACTTCTGGGTATATTTTCCATTGGCAAGACATAAGTTAGATAGGATTTTATTTTTATATATTTATTCAGCAATATATAGTAGCCTTCTGTAAATTTGGTATCATGTTCTAATTTTTAATAATTTTTAATAAATACTCATATCTGAAGTGGTTAATTTTTCTAAACTGGACAATGTTACAAACTCCAATCTGGTTTATATTTAATCTACGCAATCTTAGATGAATAAAGAATGAGGATTCTGATTAAACTGCTGTAAATTAAGAGTAATTCTGCCGAGAAAGTGGGCTGAGTGAGAGGAGCATAACTAGGAAGAAAATGTAAGCTGATTCTTCTACAAAGAGATTTTTTTCTTTTGTTATTTAATTGTCTGCAAAATCATATAATATGTGCAATTTGACATATTAAAGACTATCCACAGAAATATGGACACAGTGAAATGGTTATTGCTCAGCTAAAACTGTGTACAAAGCCATTGGCAAACAGCAGATTGTGGACCATATTGTGCATATTGATGTCTGAGCAGCACTACCCTTGGAAATCATATGTACTCCTTTACAGTCAGAACTATGAACAGAAAAAAAGGCAGCAACATACTTGTCAGGATTGTGCGTCTCTTGCATTGCTCTTCTACTCCTCCGTGTTTCTTCCCTGACAGCGTGAAAGGCGTTTCAAATACAAAACGGCTGATGTTGTGATGCATTTCAAAGTCAGTCTTCCTGTCCTCAGCCTCCTTCTCGTCAAAGAAAGGCGTGACGTATGTGACCTGGATATAAGCGTATTTTGGATCCAAGTCTTTCGGATTGACCTGTGTTAACATTGTTACACAATAAAACAATTTATTTGAGACTGACTTTGTATTAGTATTCATACAATGCCTGAGTGTTGATTATAGGCTTGCTGTTTTTACTCGGTGTGATTTTATGGATATTTGTGTAAACATAGCTCATGATTTTCAAAAAGTGATGTTGGACACATACATTAACATTTAGATAATTAACCCTGGGGAATGATTTTCAGTTGAAGTCAATGGGAGTTTTGAGTACATTTCAATGGCAAAAAGGGATGCGGGTTGAATGTAAAATACAAATAGGGCTGAATTCTGACCCATGACACTCGGCCATGCAGGGAAGCAGAGAACATAAGGCAACCCATTACTCCTCTCAGTGGACTGCCAACCTCAAAAGTCACAGTTAGGCTATGTCTACACTGCAGTTGGGAGTGAGCCATCCACACCGGGTAGACAGACTCATGGGCTTGAACTGAAGTGCCAAAACCAGCCACATGGACACAGGGGCTTGGCTGGAGCTCAATCTTTCAAGCCACCAATTTCAGGTGGGATTGCTCTGCTGCCTCCGCTGTTGTAGCTGTGCTGCCACAGCTACATCACTATTCATACTAAAACGGCGAGGTCACACCCGTACCTCCTAGTGTAAATGTAGCCTTAACAGAGGCAAGCCAGTCCCACCCCTATGCAGTTTATTCACCAGCCTCCGCAACTGGGAAGGCTGGGAAGAGAAGGGGGCAGAGCTCGGCACCACCAGTACAGCAGGACCATGACAAAAAGCAGAGTAAGCTATGTCAGAGTAAGCTTGCACCATTCAGTATACCCCTGGATCAAGGGGGAACCAGGACCAGACTGTGACTCTGCTCCTGCATTACTCCCACTAAGTGCTGCCTCTTACTCAGGGCTTGAGTAACACACTATTTTGAATGAAAGGAACATGTTTTTTGCCAATTAACAGAAGTGCAGCACATCTTTTGAAAGAACTCTATGGATCAATGCACTGCTCCCACTAGGGATGTTAAATATCGGGGAACTGAATAGTCGTGTAACCACATGAAATCTTAGTTGTTACATGACTTTTCAATAGCCCCTGGGGGCAAGGCCGGTAGCCAGTGTGCTCCCGGCCCCACTCCCTGGGAGACCCTTGCCTCCCTGTATTAGAGACAGCAGTGCGGAGTGCTAGGGGGAGCTGATCTGCGAGGGGAGACCGTTAAAAAACAGCTCCCCTCATGGACATAGAGGCAGCAGCACATGGGGGGCAGTAGCCCCATCTGTACCGGGGGTCCAAGCTCAGACCCCTCTGCAGACAGGAGCTGCTGCTGCGAAGCAGCCTCTGCCGGTGGCGGATCCAGGCTTGCCACAGACAGAGGCTGCTCTGCAGGGTGAAGAGCAGCCTCTGGCATAGGAAACTCAGGCCCACAAACGATGCGTCACAGCAGTCTCCCCTGCTCCCAACTCCTGCTGCTGCTTCTGAAAGAGACAGCAGCACGGGGGTAAGAGGAGAGGCAGGCAGCACAGCAGAGATGGTGCTAGGGAGAACTGGATTTTAAGCTGGCTCCCCCCAGCACCAGCTTCTGCTTCCCCCCGCTTGCTTCCCCTGATACAGTGGCAGCAAGGGGGGGGGGGGGGAATAATGCATGTAGTCAACAAGATTAACCAATAAGCACAGGCTTATCAGTTAATCATATAGTCAACTACAGGTTGACATCCCTAGCTCCCACCTCACATGCATCCAAGGGGAGCATTTTCCACATACCTTATTGGAATCTTGGATCATCTTCACATTTTCTGATCCAAACTTATCTGCATAAAGTTTTAGCAGTCTCTGAGAGATCTCAGACAGCCCTGTTAACTTGGGCTCTTTATAAATATACTCTTTACCTTCCTCTTCTTCAAAAAAGCCCTGTTCAAAACAAATAGAAAAGATTAATTAGTGTAACAGATCCAGCAAACTAATTGTAAACTGAAAACAACACATACAAGTTTACTGTGACATAAGGTTTAATGTATCCAGTTGTTTAGATACTGAAGTCATTGACTGGTTTTACAGCATATGAATGATAAACACAGTAAACAAAATTCAACATTAGACTTTAGACATTCATGCATCTAAATTTAATCAGCTGGACAAGACAATTATTGTGAAATAGAATGTATTGGAAGATTTGTTTGATAGTCATTTACGTATAATGCATGATTTTATTTGACTATGTGGAGAGAATGCCATCTAGTGGTATATTCTAGCCATAAATTACAGATGACTAAATTAGTAGTGTCCCATGGATTCACATGAAATACAGTTCTCTCTTTACACAACAACAAATCTCTCAAGCAGTAAGAGCATAAAATTGATTAGAATGCCATGCACAACTGTGTGGGAACAAGAAATGAACCGATCTGTATCTGAGTTCATTTGTGTAGCGTGCTCTGCTGTAATCTTGAAAAAACAATAAAATATGGTGGTATCTTCAAAGACAATGTAACATCTTATTTACATTGGAAAGGAAAAAACTGCACAGACTGTCGACTTTTATACAAAAAGGCTGCTGTACAATTTGCAAAACCAGTACTTACAAGGTTGGATGTAGCTAGCAGTACATTAATAAAAAAATCTGTTGAAGAACAAAATAAGAACCTGCCAGTTTCCATAAGAAAATGAATATATGAAATACACCTTATGCAAATAAAACACACATTCAGCCAGGAAAGATTTTATACTAAAGTATCGGTATACGCATTACTCCACTAACAATAATTGGGCTTTATCACTGACAGTGGGAAAACAAGCATTTTATTTAGTAGATGAATGTAAAATGTAAAATACAAATAGGGTATAATCCTGACATGTGATGCTCAGCCGGGGAAGGGAGAGGGGGCACAAGGTGGATGGGCTTCTTTTTAGGATTTCATACTCTGGTGCTAGATTTTTGGCTATGCAAATATTGCAGCACACACCCAAATAATGCCCCCTTTCTTGTCAACAAAAAAAAAGGACTCATTTATCTGGGATGTCAGAGGAGATTGTTAGTAAAGTTTAACAGCTACAGTACAGATAGCAAGTCAGAATGGGAAGGGTAAAAAGGACAGCAAAGGAACACACAAATAAAACCCTTTAGCCCTGACATATTGTGGGACAGATGCCTGGAGTTGTAATATTCTTTAGTAAGCAACAGAGGAAAAGTCCCATCACTAAGAACTAATGGCAGGCAGAAGAGGAGACATACAATCTAGAACTTTCAAAGATGCCTATGGGGGTAAGACAATGAACTCCCATCAAAGTTATTGGGAGTTGGGAAGCCCCAGTCAAAAAGTAAATGATCACATTTCAACAACCTTGGCCTCAAGGGAAAAATTAGAGAAAAAAAGATTAATTATCTGCAGGGATAATAATTACAAAATGATATCTGAGAGAGTTCCAGCTTTGTAAAAATAAATTAACTAAACATGTTAATGCTCATCTAGAAAATGTGAAAGAGATAAAGGAATTGATCTTTATTTCAGCAGAGCTCAAATGAAAGGACAAAAGTGTTACTGAGGAGCTTACATCCTATAAAGACTTATTTGGGTGACTGATTGTCATGGGACTCCAATGCAGGAAGGGTTTGCAGCCTCATAAATTGCTTTCTGATCCTACTCCTGGCTGAAGTCAATGAAAAATGACTTCAGGTGAAAGCAGATGAAAATGCCATTAATTCTATCCAACCCCAATAAAAAGCTAATCTGAATGATTCTGACTGAAAAATCTTCTTCTTTATGTAACCACTGAGTTAAAAATAGATTTTTGAAATTAATTCTGCTCTGAGCTGGGGGAACATACCCTCTTCAGTTACTGACATGATACATTTTTGCTAGCTAAAGCACAACGTTTACATGGACGTGTCAGACCACCATGCTGGTGCAGTATAGCACTCTGTGGTGATATCTGTGTTAATCAGTTCAGTAAAAAAAAGATAAGGGGCAGATTTCTTCTAGTCTTTAATAGGAGAGAATATTCAAAAGTGTGGTCTCTAACAAAACTTCAAATGACAAGCAGGAGTTAATTGGAAACCATATAATAATCCTGTCTGCCATTAAGCCACAGATCTGGCAAAGCCCATCGAATTAGAATAAACGTTTTGTAGGTGTCAACTATCCTTCAGTTTAGGGATTTAAAACTATTAAGCCTCTGTTTCTCCTTTTGCTTTTCATCTGTCTTGTCTATTTAGATAAGAATCTGTTAGGGGATGGGGCAGAGGTTCACTATGTTTTTGTACTGAGGTTAGCACTACAGTGTTTCCAATTGGGTTGGTGTTTGTGGGCAGAACTGCAGTACAAATGTACAGTCGTAATGGCCAGAGTTACATACTGAAGTGAGGAACAAATCCAAATGTTTTCCTATAAAAATGAGAAAGAACGGCCCCTGCGCAAGAGGGGTTTTTTGTGCAAAAAGGAGCCATCTACACAGCTCCTTTTTGCGCAAAAACCTCTTGTGCAAAAGCGGCTGCTAATTAATTATGCCAATGACATGCGGTGATATTCCACTCCATGCTTTATTTGCATAAGCTTTTGCGGAAGAAGGCTACAGTTCAGATGTAGCCATAAGGACCAGAGACAATCTGGTCCTCACTCTTTTTAAGAGGCATATATGGAGAGGTTGCTAGTGAAAGTACTTGTTGAGCCAGCTGTATGGGCAAAGCATTTATTTGATGCATTTGTAATGAGCCCATCACCACTGTGCCTAGAGACCAGATGCATATGCAATTTGCAAGCTTTTGAAAGAGACACACTTTCCTTCCCTCTTTTGATTTCACCACTTTCTGTGGAAAGTGAGGTTGCCATTCTCACTTGTTTCCTCAGGAAGAACCCAACAGTGCCTAGCACGGTGTTGGTCATTCTTATTGTAAGAGAGCGGCAAGACTCAGGCTAACCTTCATACATAAGGGGTTCAAGCATTGACCTGACATTGTGACTCTTGCATCCCACTCCCAACAGTTATAGCTTGAACACCATCAAATTCAGTTTCCCAACTGACTGGTCTCCCAAAGTGAGTCTCAGGGCAGGAGTAAGCCCCGGTTCAGTAAGGCTTCAAAGAGTAGCACCAAGACCCTCAAGCAGTTTTTATTCTGGCTGGGAAGTCAGTTAATGGCAAAGAACAACAGAATGTCTGTAGAGCAGGCTGGCTGCTGCTTGTTGGAAAGGCATGACCTTCTGCATGGCCTTTAATGACCAGTTCCAGGCAGAATGCACTGAAGTAGTATAACCTCGAGGTGATGAAGCGTGGGATTGTCATTGCTGGGTTCAGATCAGCTAGAAAAGGGCACAGTGTCCTACCCAGCCAATGATGCAGACAGTATTTCAGGCATTTGCTGGGTTTTTTTGGGTTTGAGGGACTAGCAACAAATACAATAGGACGCTGAGGCTGCATTTGACCTTGACAGCTGGTAAGAGAATTCCAAGATTTACATTTCTTAAGGTCTCGAATTTCTTCTTTTCTCTTACCAGTAGCATATCAGATCCATCCAGACTAAGCCTGAGCTAGTTACAATTCATCTCAACCCTTACCTTGCACAGGCACTAGGACATCTGAATTCCGGCACTGTCTGGAAATGAGACCTTGAATTGGATATGACACCATATTGATGGTGCAAAAGGCCACAGTGTCTTACCACCTCCCCTGTGCTGAAAATGATGACAGAACTCATATGCAAAGTGCCTTTGGGAAGAAAGAGCAGCCCCCTTTTGTGGGCCGCTGGGATTTATTCAGCCGATGACAAGATCAGACATCTTAATGAAACTCTGCTCACCATTGCTACATCTTCCTGGGGAGACAACAGCCCCCCTTGGAATGAACTACCTCTAGGCTCTAGTTTATGCAGAAGTCTGAATATGTATAAATGTGTACAGGGCACACTGTAGAAAGGGAGAGAAATTCCTAGCTGCACTGGGAAGGATGAATTAATCTGAGTTCGCTTTGTAATCTAACAACCAGCTGAGTGAGAATACAAGGCATCCCCGCTATACATCCAAGATATGTTCCAAAAATGTGACGGTAGAGACAACTTAAAGCGGGGAATTTTTTTCCTGCATCTGACTTCCATTTGCGTAGACTGTTTTTTTTTTTTGGTGGGATTTAGGAGTGGAGAATGGGAGAATTTATAACGCATCAGTTCATACAAGCGTCGATGACTTTAGTGTGGAACCGATGTATACCAAGGCAACTTATGGCGGGGATGCCCTATAACATGGGTCACTGAAAAGAAGATGGGAAGCCAAGTTTTGTGTTCCTGAAATCTCAGATTTTAACAAATAGGTACAAACCTGGGGGTATCTCACTGCTCAGCCCCAGTTGTGCTGTGCTAAAGAACTACTCAGCCTAGACTAAATGAAAGGATTTAAAGTGCCCTTGAGTGAGTGTCCTTCCCCATATCAGCCAAATCAGAACATGCAGTTGTTCTGCATTGTTAAAAGCCGCAATAGTCCGAGGCACATAAGAGACCTAACTTTTCCAATGCTGATGTGTATATGCGTGTGCAGGTACAGGCACTGGGCATAAATGTTAGCTGCCCTTGCAGAGGTGCACAAAAAGCATGGGGACAATAAGAACTTCCTAGGGATTGGACAGAATCCTATTGTGGAGCTCTGAAGGGGAGAACTGATCATCATTACCGCCCCAGCCAGTGGGGCTGCAGAGTTCCAGCCTTTCCATGGGTGGCAGAGCCATTGGTTCGCATGTACAAGCCAACGCCTCTTGAGGGTGCTAACAGCAATGTAATCCCTCTGCAGAGACCTCCTGCAAACCTGGCAGAGTCTTGGCTCTCACAGGCAGAAGTGTGGATTTTCAGCGGCCAGTGCTGATTTTACTCCTATAGAATCACTGTGCTTATGAACTTGGGGGTGCATTCAAGAGGTCTACACCACTGAGAAGCTAGCGCTCCCATGGAAAGTTACCGTACACTTGACTATAATCTTGACACCTGGGGCACACAGAATTCTGTCCATTTTTATGGCTGGTTACTCTTTCAGATACACTGGAAAATACAGAGTGATGTTTGCCCATTATTCAGAGAGGGTTAAAATAGTGCAGTTTTAAATTTTCACTGTGAACCTTTGAAATCCTTCCTTAGTGTCAACAGAGAATACACATACAGTAAGAAGCTGCACTCTTCTAAGAGAGTTTTATGCAATCTACCCTCTATGGGTAGTTTTTGTTGCAAGGGAGAAATGCAAAAGTGGTGCACCATGCTCTTGCTATTCATATGAGAAGTATTTTTCATATTAATGTTTCTGCCATTTTTGAACAGATAATTAACTTTTAAATGCTGATTTTCACTCTATTTCATCTCAGTTTTGTTATACTGATTAGAGTAATTTTAATATATTTACATTAGTCAATGTCATTTCCACTATATTTTCATTAGAACTTTTTGCTGGGATGATTAATAACTATCACATTGTTGTCCAGCATCTTCAAACCTTAGGGTAACCCAAACCCATAGGTAGGTGATTAAATTAAAGTCCTTGATTTTCAGAAATTCTGAAAATGTACAACTTCCACTGAAACAAAAATACAACAGTAAAGTCAGTAATAGCTGCAAAGCCTCAGCATCTCGGAAAAACAAAAGATGTCTAAATAAGGATTTGGTCTTCTAAGTTTGTAAAGTTTGGATCTGGTATTACTGAGATGAAAAGGGCATGTTGGCCATATCTATACTAGGAAACTATTTTGAAATTAGTAAATTCAACTTAACAAATCCTGATTGAACAAACTCGAACTAGCATGTCCACGCTATGGGGAAGCCTCGAAATTAGTTTGAGGCAGATTTCCTTAATGTGGACATGCTACCTCAACATAGAGCTCCAGAAAGCACTGGGGAGTAATTAATTTGAGTTATTCTGGGGAGTAATTATATCAAAATAGCATCACCGGAGCACCCACACTACTATTATTTTGAAATAATTATTTCAGAATTAGCATTACTCCTGAGGAAAAGCAGGAATAGATTTCAAATTTGTGGCCCATTATCATATAGGGTATGTCTACGCTACCCCGCTAGTTCGAACTAGCGGGGTAATGTAGGCATACTGCACTTCAAATGAAGCCCGGGATTTGAATTTCCCGGGCTTCATTTGCATAAGCGGGGAGCCGCCATTTTTAAAACCCCGCTGGTTCGGACCCCGTGCAGCACGGCTACCCGGGGCACGAAGTAGGTAGTTCGAACTAGGCTTCCTACTCCTGGCTGTGCCCCTGAAATGAAGCTGTCACTCCTCGTGAAATGAGGAGTAACTGTAGTTTGAACTAGGAAGCCTCGTTCGAACTACCTAGTTCGTGCCCCGTGTAGCCGCGCTGCATGGGGTTCGAACCAGCGGGGTTTTAAAAATGGCGGCTCCCCGCTTATGCAAATGAAGCCCGGGAAATTCAAATCCCGGGCTTCATTTGCAAGTGCGGTATGCCTACATTACCCCGCTAGTTCGAACTAGGAGGGTAGTGTAGACATACCCATATATAGTAGCCCAGGGTATGTCTACACTACCCTCCTAGTTCGAACTAGGAGGGTAATGTATGCATACCGCACTTGCTAATGAAGCCCGGGATTTGAATTTCCCGGGCTTCATTAGCATAAGCGGGGAGCCGCCATTTTTAAATCCCCGCTGCTTCGAACCCCGTGTAGCGCGGCTACACGGGGCTCGAACTAGGTAGTTCGGACTAGGGTGCCTATTCCGAACTACCGTTACTCCTCGTTTCACTTCATTAGCAAGTGCGGTATGCATACATTACCCCGCTAGTTCGAACTAGCGGGGTAGTGTAGACATACCCCCAGAGACTGTGTGTCTGTAACGCTGACGTACATGGCCACGCCCCCGGGCCATGTACGCCAGCGTCCCGCCCCCTTCCCTTCCCTCCGTGGCGGTTTGACCCAGCGCTGCGCTGCTCAGCTGGGTGCTGGCGGGGGAGCAAGTGGTGGCAAGCGGCCCAGCTAAGCAGCGCTCAGCTGGGCCCCGGCGGGAAGTAAGCGGTGGCAAGCAGCAAAGGGCCGCTTGCTCTCCCGCTGGGGCTCGGCGGGAGCGCTGCTCAGCTGAGCGATGCAGCGCGCCACGGAGGCAGAAGAAGAGGGGAGGGGCGCCATGCAGGGAGGGGAAGGGGGCAGGGCTGGCCAGAAGGGGAGTGGGAAGCAGAGCTGGGGGGTGTTCGGGGGCTGTGGGGATTGAGGGGAGGATGGGGGGGCCCGGAGGAAGGGGGGAGAGAAGCAGCGCTGGTGGGGGGGAGAAGCGGGGTGTCCGGGGGGCCGTGGGGCTGGCCGGCAGGAAGAGGGGGTGGGAAGCAGAGCTGGGGGCAGATCGGGGGCTGTGGGGCTGGACGGGATGAGGGGGGCGGGAAGTAGACCTGGCGAGGGGGGGATGCAGCCACTGGCCGCAGCTGGACCACAAATGGCCGCTTGCTGCTGCTTGTTCCCCAGCCGCGGCCCTGTTGAGTGGCGCTGGCGCTGCGCCGCTCAGCTGAGCCCCGGTGGGACAGGAAGGGGGGGTGAGGCGGTGATGTACATGGGCAGGGGGCAGGGCCGTGTACATCACAGCCCCCCCTTCCTCCTCCCGCCATGGCGCTGAGTGGTGCACCCCTCAGCCGGGCTGCCGCAGGGGGGGGGGCGGTGATGTAGACACCCCACCCCCTGGCCGTGTATGTCACCGCCCTGCCTCTCCTCCCCTGCGGCAGCCTGGCTGAGCGCGCAACACTCAGCAGAGCCACCACGGAGAGAGGGGAAGGGGGCGGGGCGGTGACGTACACAGCCAGGGGGCAGGGCCGTGTATGTCACTGCCCCCTTCCCCTCCCACTGTGGCACTCAGCTGAGTGCTGCACCCTTCAGCCGGGCTGCCAGGGGAGCCAGCAGCGCAAGGGGCTGTTTGGGCTCCCCTGGGGTGGGAGGGAAAGAGAGGGTGGTGACATACATGGCTCCACCCCCTGGCCGTGTATGTCACCGCCCTGCCCCCCTCCCTCACAGGCAGCACTCAGCCAAGTACCACGGCGGGAGGGAAGGGGAAGGGGAGGAGAGACGGAGGGGAGAGAGAGGCAGGAGGAGGAGGAGAAGAGAAAAGGGAGAGTGAGAGGCAGGTGGAGGAGAAGAGAAAGAAAGAGACAGAGAGAGAGGCAGGAAGCGGAGGAGAGCTGAGAGAGAGGGGAGAGGCAGTAGGAGGAGGAAGGGAGAGAGAGAGAGAGAACTCAGGAGAGAAGACCTGAAAATCCCATCTTATGACAGGCTAATTGGCTAGTTTCAAAATAACAGGCTTGGTTATAAATTTGACCTTGGTTATAAATTTCATTACTAAGGGTTGCAAGTATTCTTGGCAATGAATGGATGAAAAAGTCTAAGGTGTGTAATGAAAATGGAAGTTATTCGTAAGTGGGGCAAAGGAATTTAGAGAATTATAAAAAGGATACTTTTTAGAGGGAAAAGTATACAGGCACCAACCATGCATGGAAATGGAGTGATTTTTTTCCTTTCAAATGAGGCATTATTGCTAAATTGTTACATATGGTTAGTAATATGGTGTTGAGAATATTTGTAAACTTTTTTTTTAATCCAAGAATGTTCTTTGGCTGACCAAGTGCATCCCTTCAGATTTCCCTTGGTAAATGATATTACCCATCATTGTTCTTTTAATGCACCTACCTTTAATTTCAAATTGCACATCTACCTTTTATCACTGGTGCTTCATTAGGAACAATCCAGCCCCCTCCCCTTCCCACAATATGAAAGCTCTCTACTGCTTAGTGAAACTAAAACCCCATTGAATGTCTTTTAAGGCCATGTTTGTTTGTTCACAGCTTAAATTAAGCAAGTGCCAGGATATAAACCAAACAGCATTTGTTTGCAGAATAATCATACTCCTTTTTACCAGTAAGGCTCTTTAAATAAAGCAGTGGCGTAAGCCAGAATGGGACAGGTGGGTGAGCAATGACTGGGAAAGTTAGTAGCCATGGGGCCACCTCTCCCTCTCCTCCAACTAGTCTTGGAAGAGGGAAAGGGATAGATGCTTTGGCAATGGGTCCCATAAAAATCTGTGCTCTGCACTTCCCGCCCACTTCACTTCCCCTTGCTTCCCTGCCAGGAATGGGTGTCAGGGCAGGGGCTAGCCTCTTTCCACTTACCTGATGCTCCAGGGGAGTGAAGTTGGGGGCTTAACGTGCTCCATCGACCAGCACTCCCAGCAGGGGAAGCAGGTTGAGGCATGGACGCTTGCAAGCTCCCGACCCCACTCCTTTTCAGGAGCATTGGGTGGCAAAGTGGGGGAAAGCCCCAGCACTCTGACCTTGGTGCCTGCTGAGAGTGCTGGGCAGCGGAGTGGTGCAATCCACTAGCCCCATTCCACTGGCCCAGCTGGAGCACTGGATGGAGAGTCAAGCCCCATGTTCTGAGGAAGGGCTGGAGGTGGGTAACCCTTGATGCTTCATCGGCCCACTCATGTCTGTGCCCCTGAAATGAAGCCGCACTGGCTGCAAAAAAGCCGTTGCTTTGTACAGGTTGAACCTTTCTCGTCTGGCACCTTTGGGACTTGACCGGTGTGGAGCTGGAGAATTTGCTGAACCAAGGGAGGTCAATATTGTCTAACAGCATTACCAACACTTCCACTGCTGACTGGGCTTTTAGAAGACACTTAGGGGTGATTTACAGCTAAATAACACAGAGCACTGAGAGCCAGGACTGGTGGCTATAAACGAACTTTATGGGACTGTGGGAATCTTGCCCACATCCATGCTAAGTGGACATCCGGCTAACTAAAACCATGCCGAACCATGGCTGTTGCTGGACCAGAGAGTGCCAGATTAGGGAGGTTCAATCTGTAATAGAGATTTTAATCCTCTTTGTTTGAGCTGCAGCTCAGCAACTCACGTAAGACTAATTTGCATCTTAAGGCTTGACCTTCAATAAAGGTTGGCATTTTGCAGCACCACTCCAGGAGTTGCTGTGGGGAGGAACTGTGACTTGGAGAGATGCAATGCCTCCCCTGCTTGTCTCTTTCTCAGGAATGTGTGGGAAAGTAAGTCCTTTATGGGGTGCAGCTTGGTTTGCCACCGTGAAGAGTCCAGTTTTGCTGACTAGCAAACATGGACCAATTCTTGGTCCCTTCCTTCTCCTCCTCACCTTCCTCTACTCACAGAAGGACTGGCAGGTGTACAGCACCACGGTTCTAGCTGTGATTGTAGTAGGTCCTATGTCACCGAGCAGAATTAGGAGTCTTACTCTCTTGAGTAGCTGCTTAGGTCTAGGGCACCATTTGCACTTAAGCAGCATTCGTGCTACATTAAATAATAGCACAGCTCTCTCGGAGGTCACTGGGAGTAGGGACCGGCGTATATGTGCAGCACTGTGACAGATAGGTTTTTGTAATTCAAGGAAACCAACCAAACAAAAATTAGTCTGCGAGATGTGACAATGAATGAAACAACATTATTTTATCTGCCACACTGAATAGTCAAAAGCACAAAGAGTTAAGGTTAAGTAAACTGCACCAGGTATGGGGGAGGATGAGTGAGAAGAATTAAACAAAGCATGCAAAAGAACAGAGAACTTACCACAGCCTTGAATAAGATCAAAAGAAGAAAAGAGCATTAAAATCTAATTAGCAAACAGAATAATTCATATCCATCTGTCGTTTACACACCTTATTATTACAGAGGAATGGAAATGGCACAGTTGCCAAACATGCCTTAAAGGAACATGCTGGCCTCCCACAAAGATTTGCCACGGGGAAAAGTGTAAATTTATGCCACAGGGATTGTTCTGAACAGGCTAAAAGCACAATACATAGCATAAAACTACTGTACAGCATATTGCATAGAATCAGAAGGGGCTGGAAAGCAAAGGTCAGAAAGTCAGGAAGAAACAATAAATTAGCTTCTGTTCACAGCTCTACAAAGCTGGGACTGAATACGGAGGTCATTATTCAGGTTTTATTCAAACCTTACTCACACAAAACATCACTTTTGTCACCAAAAGTCAGCTTTATCTGAGTAAGGAATGACTAGAAATTGAGGAGCAAATTCTGCTCTTAATCGCACCAGCATAAATCCACTCTCATACATTACACTGATGTAAAGGTCCTTAGTAAAGACTTTGAGGTTCAGCCCAGGCTGTTCAATACACTACACCATGTTTGCCTTCTTTAATGTCTGTAAGACAAATATGTCTGGAATGCTTTTCCCAAAATGTACACCTTTCTATATATACACCCACAAACTTAGACATGGAATTGGAGGCTGACGTACCTGCCCATAAAAGGCAACGCGATAGTATCGCCCAAACAAACGTTTCTCAGAATTTACTACTTCTGCGACCTTCAGATATGATCGGTGGATGTCATAATACAGATCAGACAGTCTCTATGGTAAAAGAGAACAGAAAAAGTGCAATGTAATGTGACATTTTGGAAAGCTTTATTCAAGCTACATTTGTCCCATGGGCTTCCCAGTCATGTGTGGGTGATTACCTTTGTTTTCCTCAGCAATAGCTGAGAGGTCAATTTCAAGACTTCTGCCTTCTCCTGGCCACACATTTCTAGGGTACTAATAACTTTCTTGCAGAGTTCCCAAGGGGAAGCGTTACAGTGTGAGTCTATCCCAACATGTAGAAAAACAGATCTATCTGGTGATGGATGGGCCCCTGTCTTGATGAGCAGTGATTACTGAGCGGTGAATCAGTGGACAGGGAATGGGAGGAAGAGCACACCCTGAGAGGCACACATAGAAGGGCAGCCTTGGGGCAGGCAGCAGGAGTCTCCTTGTAGCACTTTTGTACCAAAGAGCCCCACCCGTCCATTAGAACAGCACTATCCTTCCCTGCTATCGCTAGCCAGAACCGGCTCCTGAGTACTGTGCCCGGAGAGAGTCATTATTCCTTCTCAGGGGAGCTGACAGGACTGTCAGGCCCCTGGGCATGTGAGGGGAGGGAGTGGACTCTATGCTCCCAGAAGAGATGGGGCCTCAGGCAGAAGGGGTTGGGTGGGGCAGTCATCTCTTCACGCTGCCCGGACCATGCAGCGTGGGCTTTGGTGATAATTCTCTGGCTGCTGCCACCATGGACCCTTTAGAATCACCGGGCCCTGGGAAAACTCCCCCTTTTACCCGAACCCCACAATCAGCAGGCCTGCTCCTTCTCAGTTATTCTATAACTTCATTATCATGGTGGAAACTGCTTTGTACTGTGCTCCTGCTTCCTAAACTACATCCCATGCCAAGTTATTTTTTCCAGTTTAAACAAGGAAATCAATCACTTTACTATTAAGTAATTGTTTTTCTACTTCAAATTAAAGAAAAATAAAAGCAAGCATGGAATAATTTCAAAATTAAATCCTTTATCTGGTAATTGTGGTTCTTTTTATGCTTAGGTATCACTAAATATTTCAACAGCTAAAAAGCAACTCTCTGATAAATACATTTTGCAATTCTTATTCATTTGGTCAAAGGAGTTGTAAACAGGAGAACAGACTTTTCTGGAAGGGGCATCTAATGCTAGACACAGACTAAAACTCTAAGTAAAAAATGGCTAGAATGTGAATGTAATTTCACCAGGCAGGTTTTCGTGAGCTTTACAAGTTCATATGTCTGAAGGAATTTGCAAATGTGATTTTAGTGCCTATGAAAGGAGCAGAATTTGAAATCAAAGCCTTTCGTCCATTCATGAAAGGGGTAAAGCAAATCAATGTGAGTTTCCATCCGTTTTCCCACCAATGTCCCCAAACCCCGCCCTGGTGGGAATAGTTAATTTTTTCCACCCTGTTAGTCTTTCTGCTGGGACTGCCCCAAAGGGGATTGTTTAGACCCAAATCTTGCAATGAACGTCACATTGGCACAGGGCCCTCCCCTCTTTTTGATCTCAGTGCATCAATCATTATAGTGATGTGGACCTCAACTCTCTAAAAGCCACTGCACTCATTTCACGTAGGCTGGGGAATCACCATGAATATGGACCAATATTTGGTTACTACCTTCATAGGTGACAGTATATGGTAATTTTACTCCTGTAGATCTGAATATCTAGGGGAGCCTGGAGCCACAGGAACCAAAGAAAATTTATTTTCACAGGGGTTCTGTAGCCTCACACAAGGCTTCAGACAAGATATTTTAACTCTACCATTTAAAGGATGGAAAACCCCCCCCAGCAGTATTAAAATAAAATTAAAATATGCCAATTCAAGGAACAGTGGTCAGTATTTTCCTGCCATTTTTTTAAGACAGAAATGTTAATTGGAAACCCGACTTACTTTAAAATCTCTTTGTTTCTCAAATACAGCAATGATAGGCTTGTTAACTTCAGCAATCAGTTCGTATCTTTCAGACTTCCACAGGTTATCAACACATAACTCCAGCTGCTCCACAAGGATATTCTGTAATCCAACAAATAAAAATCCCATGGTGACTTGCTTGCTTATTTGGATTGCATTTGGTAATTATGATCACATCAACGGTATATATGCATTGTTTTATGTCTATAAGATATCTTCTATATAGTAGATTAGCATATAATCAAAAGAAAGTTAGTAAGAAAATGGTGCAAATTATTTGGTAATCTGCTACTGTCTCTCCGGTAAGACTAAGTACCACTTAACAGGTTCAAAATACCAAAATAAGAAATTCCCAAATCCTCAGAATCTACCAGCTCTCATATATCTGCAGCCATACTACCTCATGCTGTGCTTCTGCCATAGGAGAAGTAATGCCAGACTGGTTCAGTCAGTGCTTGGGCCTTTGAAGAACAAATAGAAAATGATACTACCCACTGGATCACTAGTATGCTTCTATCAGAGCCATTAGCAAGCCAATGGATGAGCTATAAAATATTTTTGCACAAAAAAAACCCTTAAAGCACGTTTTGGGAGAAGCAGGAGGATGATTTAATCTGAGTTTCCTCCCCATATTTCAATTCTGGTACTTTACAAATATTCAAGCTAAATTCAACCTTTCATTTAAATTGGATGCTCTTGTGACTTTATTGTGTGTTGTTAAATAGTTGCCATATTTAAGATGAAAGGGGTCTTGCATGGGGCAAGATGATCCTCTTAACATAGTTTATCACATTTATAATGTAGGAGTTGTTGTTACCCTCCAGAAATATATGCATATCTTTTAGCAAACACTACATTTTGGCTTTGGAATAGAACTAAAGGTAAGTTCTATTCCTTCACCAATAATAGCCATTACAAATAATTCAGATCCTTCAATCAAATCACAAACCAGAGACTTTTAATGATTGAGAGAGCTATGGAATACATACATTTGGACACTTATTCAATAAAGAAACTTTTCTGACTTATTTAGTAATCAAATCTATCTTTGACTGTCCCACTCCCTGTGATACCAGTGCTTTTAAGTTAGGCATTAAAATTCTCAACTTTCTAGTTGTTTCATACTGAAAGTTAATTTTAATAGAAGTAATGGCATCAGGTGACTTAGGAAACAAAAGTGATAGTTAATTTATACCAAGCTTTACAGAAAACTGTCTAAAAAAGAAGTCCATAAAGAGAAAGGACTTAGATAAACAAATTACCACAAATGAATGAGGTGTGAGCTCAAAAAGAGCATCAGCAACTTTGTAGCACCCCCCATGTTTTTTCTGTTTCAATGGTGCTTCACACCAGCTGAAAAAATTGTGGTGAAAGAGATTTTATGTATGTATAGTGGGCATGCCCAGTCATCAGAGAGTATTGGATGCAATTTGTCACTACTATACCAAATTGTTGGATATTTATTGCCAAATAATCCTTCAATATTCTTCCCGGGAATTTTGGGAGCAAATGGTCACACAAAAGGAAATGAAGAATTAATCTGTCATCTGCTGGTACAATAGAACTTCCAATAAACATCAGAAATACAAACTGACCAGTCAACCACACACCCTATTTGGAACTGGAAGTATGCAATCAGGTAGCAGCAGAGATACAGAAACGAAACAAAACAAATTACAAATTTAGCACTGTACTGTGTTAAACACAAATGACTGAAAAATAAAGGGAAAAAAGCATTTTAATCCTGCACAGTAAAGTTTCAAAGCTGTATTCAATCAATATTCAGTTGTAAACATTTGAAAGAACAACCGTAACGTTTTGTTCACAGTTATGAACATTTTAGAATTACAAACAACCTCTAGTCCCAAGAGGTTCATAACTCTGAGATTCTGCTGTAGTTGCTTGGCTCCTAGTAGCCTGTCATTGGAAAAAGAAAAACAGTCTAACCATAGAGCAATGGTTCCAAAATATGGGAGGTGCTTGCTCTAGAAAAATTAACACACCAATTACATACCTACCAATACAGACAGAGAACAAATAGACACTTAGATATTTGGATACTAATTCAATACTCATTCAATACTCAAAGTACATTTATCTAATCCGCCCCCCCCCCCCCCAACACACACAAACACATCAGCACACCTTTCCAATTGTTTACTATATATTAACATTTGATAGACATTCCTGGTCTGTAAAATTTGTACATAGAAATTTCACTCAATTCAATAAAATCACAAGAAATTACATGTCATAGGTGTGGTAATTGTGCTCGGTAACATGGTAACGTTCTGTTAAATAGAGAGATCTGGTTACTATATTCCTCTACATGATGTCTCTTTAAACCAAATCTCTCTTTGCTTCTATTATGCTTCTGATAGGTACATGACAAGGAATTGTGAACTGGTTAATGCTTCCTAAATAACACTAATCTGTAAAGAATACAGAACACTAATCTGTAAATGCTACCACTACTAACCTCATTATATGGAGTATCTTGCATTCCAGAATCTTCTTTCATAGCTCCTTCTTCTTTAATGTTTGGGGTAATATTTAGAAAAGCTGGCCATCCCATGGAAAATAAGCCTTGAAGTACAAGCCACAACAATGCTAATTAACACTATAACCATAAATTGCTAAAAGCTATAGGATGTTAAAGAACAGTCGATTTTATTTGGCTAGGATTATTACTTTTTTTTTTTTAACAATCCAAGTGATGAGTGGCACAAATGGAACTGACACATTATCATAAGTACCCTCTATGGCCACACATTCACTTGTTTAGGCAGATACCCAATATGTATTCAGAGTGCAATATTAGAGAAATCTACTCCTGTCCTCTTCGTGTCACTACTCCACTTGTGTTCTGTCACTTTGGCAACCCACATAAAACTACACATACAAGACAGTATTCTATGGTAATGGTACATCAGTATGATTACAGGCTAGAGTCTACCACCCTTATTCACATTGAATGGTACAATCAGCCCTTATCCTGCATACATAAATATTTATCTTCACACACTGTGTGTAGTCCTTCTGAGGTCAATGAGACCACTCATAGAGCACAAAATTAAGTGTGTAAGTAGTTCAGTGGTTTTCAGTTAGACTACATACAAAATACTGTATTGCTTACCACAGGTAAGTTTGGCAGAATCAGCCACTTAGGGTAGCTACACTACAGAGACAATCGAATCTACCGCTGTCGATCTTCCAGGGTTTGAATTAGCGGGTCTAGTGAAGACCGGCTAATCCGAACTGAGATGGGTGCTCTGCTTGATGCTTGTAGCCCTGCTTCCACAAGGAGTAAAGGTAGTCAAAGGGAGATTGTTCTCCCTTCAACTTCCTGCAGTGTGGACAGTGCCAAAAGTCAAGTTAAGGTACTTCGACTTCAGTTATGCAATTAACGTAGCTGAAGTTACATATCTTAATTCGACCTTGTCCCGTAGTGTAGACATATTCTTAGGGATTTTTAAAAGGAAAATCTGCCAGAGAAGGTGATGTTAATCACCTTTCAGAACCACATGATGTTTAATTTAACATTAGAAAAAAGTGAAGGATAGTAATCTATTAAATTTAGAATTAAATAGGCTATATCACTGTGCATCTGTACACAGCAACACACACCACAAAGAGGTTGCAATTACTATTTGTTTTGACTTATTTAACATTCTTCTATCTCTGAATTTTGATATTACCATTAAACTTTATACATATGACTTTCCCATCACCCTACCCTGCTTGGCAAAAAGCGTACTTTTTCACTTCTTTAATACATTTCTTGTCTCTCTCCACTCATCTCAAGCTTGGTACAAATGAACGTTTTACTTGTTTTAAAAATTAATGCTTCCTTCTTTTAATAGTTTCTAACCTCAGTTGATGCATGTTTTGGGTTTTCTATGTTAATGTGAAAAGAAAAGATATTATTGTTGACTCTGATAATGGTTCTGCAAATGATTGGAAAGTTGAATATATTAATTTGAACATCATTTCTGAGAGAAGCAGCATTATAGTAACTGCAACAATACTTCTTTTTTTATTCTGTATTTCCCCCCTGAAATGAGGTAATTACATGTAGCCATAATGTAATGGCTGGAAGAGTCACCTAGTTACAGATTAGGATCTAAAAGTCCTTACAAAATCAAGGAATTTTATCCAAAATATAATCGTATTTTTTTCTGCATAGGCATTTCACTATCGCCCCAAATAAATGAATTATAAAAGTGATTGATCATAAAACCTGATTGATCATAAATTAAGAAAAGAAAAGAAAAGAAAAGAAAAGAAAAGAAAAGAAAAGAAAAGAAAAGAAAAGAAAAGAAAAGAAAAGAAAAGAAAAGAAAAGAAAAGAAAAGAAAAGAGGGCTAAAACCCATTCATACAAACTGTGGTGTCTCTCTTGCAAGACTTGGCCCTATTCGACTTGAAGTGGCAGACAGAGGCATGCACCATCTTGCAAGAGATACTTTTGGACCTTACAGAAATTGGGCCTTCAATGTTTTATCATATGATAAGGAAGAAAAAAATGGTCTCCAATTAAAAAGCTGTCCATAATATGCTATGTATAATATCACAATCTGGATGTTAATTTTTTTCTGATTGTACAATCAAGGTCTTGTTTTTACTTCTGTTAGTGGGCATTGATGATATATAATAATACTGTCCTTTTTAAGCGGTTTTTGCCATGTTGAAATAAAAATTACAAGATCTTATTATGACATTATTTCTCTGCAAAACACCCACTGACTAAAGTAGGAGTTTCATCATGAATGGATCAGTAGCAGAATGGCTTATTGTTGGCAATTATTGGAACTAGTGACATACAGTACAAGTCATCAAGATAATTTAATAGTTGAATCAAAACAAGCATCAGAAAAGCCTCACATAATATTTCCTAGTATTAATTGCTATTAAAATATAATCATGCAACACCCTTTTCCCTTTGAGAATATCTTCTTTCACTAGATCAGTTTAAAGCAGTAACTTGATATCCTAAATGATGTTATTTAACCCATAAACAGGCATGGTTAGAACACTCACTTCCTCCAGTGTGAGTAGTTAGTAACAGATTACTATCAGAAACTTGAGCATCCTCCAGGAACATACGTGAGGTACAAATCTTTTCCATTTTCCAGTAACCTATGGTAGTGTAAGATGATATTAGTATAGTGCTATTGGTATGTGTTAATAACATGCATATTTAATAATGATACACTAACAAATGAAGCATTCTCTTCTAGCACTATAAAACTAAACATCCAACTAATCTCTTATATATTTTATTATGCTGTCACAATGAACATTTACTAGGTTTATATTTTAAGCCTGTATGAAGGGTACAAGCGGCAGGATAACTTGAAAAACAAACAAACAAATGTGATTGGAATGAAGTAAATCAGTTGCAAAATGTGGTGAATTGTGTAATTCTTTACATTAATTATTGTACTTGAATATATTTAACTTACCCTTTCTTTTCAGGTATTCTGCAATAAGGGCAGCTATATGGATATAGCACATAGCAGCCTGAAACCAAAGGCCATGTAAATATATTAGAATAGCATTCCATATCTCACATTTTTAGTTTGTTGAGGATCAGAAACCCTCTTCGTTGTCAAAACACGATTTGGAAAGGGGGAAACAAACAGTTTGACAATTTGGAGACAGAATACATCAAATACTAAAGTCCCCACTTGGGCAAAACTATCATTGGTTTTAAATAGGAGTTTTACCTATATAGGTATTGAGCAAGAATTAAAAAAGAACATCAAGATCTAACTCATAGAAATTACATAATTATTTTTTAAACAAGATATTATTGGGCTAAGTTTTTTGGGGGGTGGGTCCAAATAATCAATTTCTTACAAATTACATTTTTGCCAAAATTATGCCACAACCTAGATCATCTTCTGTGCTGAAAAAACAAACAACTAATCAACCAACCCAGAAGGGAATGGAAATCCCCATATTCTTGTCTTCTTTAGGAGATTACATTGTTTTTAAACAAAACGTTAACAGCCAAATTAGCTAACAAGATGCTGACAATGACTTTGTGGTCACTGTAGACAAAAATTACAGCTGGTCATGATTAATTGCTGCTATGTAGTCTGTAACATATAGCATGTTCAGACATTCTTCAACCTAGTCCATATATTTTAGTTACGCGAGGAACACGACATGTTTTGCTTAGCTAATAATCATCACAATTAATAATACCAAACTCTTCTAGAGTGCTTTTTCATCTGTAGATCTTAATCTAAATACAGACTTATTTTTTGGTCTTATGTAAATTACCTCTGATAAATCTCCATTCCTAGCATGAATCTTGGCCATGCTCTCAAGCCAAGTCCTTCGTAATTCAGGTGTACTGGCATATGAGTTTGCTAGACTGTACTGCAGGTCTACAAGCATCTCTGGGTCTTTCTCATGTTCCTTCATCTGAGCTGTGGCCATTAAAACTGTCCTGATGCGTTTGGTCAGGTCTTTCACCTCTGCTGGAAAATGACTGTTCTTTGGAAAAGATAAGCAGTGAATAATTGAAAAGGCTACAAAGGCACACTTTTATCATGTTAAACTATAGTATCCCCCCTGGGTGGGCCTGAAGTTAATGAACAGACTCCTATTTAGGCCAGGCTCGGAGTCCCATTATAATTTACATATTTCACATAGTTCTCTGACATTTATTTACTGATGTGTCACAAAATCCATTTGAAACCCTAGTCCATATTCTGAGTTCAGTTACACCACTGAAGTAACTCCACTGAAATCAATGGACTCACATCGGTACAACAGTTTCTAAAGGGTTACTAATTTACTGCGAAGTATGGATATACTTACTGATGCAAGTAATACCTTACTCCATTGGTAGCCCCACTAACATCAATGGCAGAAGGAAGTATTCAGTGTAAGAAATGGTATCTCTGTCTTGCACCGTAAGCATTTCAAACTAAACAAGATTAAAATCTGGTTGTCCTATTGGCCAGATCATAGATTGTTCCTTAACAAAATATTTATGTCAGTTCTGCTGTTTGTATTTTTGATATGGAGAGGGATGTGGAGTTTAATTTGTTTGTTTTTAGTTTTTTACATAGGCATACACAAAACAAAAACTTTCTTTTCTTTTCTTTTGACTGGCAGGGCTGAGAATGTTACAAAATCAGAATACACAGATACAAAATTAGTAAATTAAAGAATTTCCAAACTGCCCTTTAATAAAATAGTAATAATAATAAAAAAAATACAGGAGATACTCCTATGTTACTTGCACTTTACATGAGGGTAATTATTGACTTCAATTGACTTTACTTTCCCTCTCCTATTTATTTCGAGTTTTCATATCCCCTACTCATACTCCGGTCATCTGAAGAAGTGGGCTGTGCCCACGAAATCTCATGATACCATCTACATGTTTTGTTAGGCTATAAAGTGCTACCAGACTATTTGTTGTTTTTGACTTTATCCTGATATACACCAGTGCTAGCGAAAGGCAAGTAAGCCCCATAAGTATAAAGAAAGTTGAAAATGTTTCTTGAAAAGCATTTGAAAAGAGCTTCTAAAATATACAAGTTGTGATTTTAAATTGTGATTAATATATTTAGCAGACTGGGGTCTAAACAGTTATTAAAATAATACTTATTATGAGTTAAGTCCAAATTGTTCACAAACCAATCTACATCTTCTATTTATGTGTTTATTATTCATAAGTATTTGCTCAATAGCTTGAAAGAATACTTTATAGCCTAAGTAACATTTGTAAATATTAATTTCACTGACATGTTATTCATTGTGTTTTATCAGTCATACCACATAATTTTGGCTCCCTGAGTGGATGAGTAAAACATTTTCCAAAGGAGAACAGCAAGTAGTGAATAACAAGTAATAAGTTCAGATGAATAAACTTTCATGCTATATTTATTAAAATTTTGAGATTCACGAACATTTACCTCACAATAGCTTGAATACTTGAAAAAATAATAATATGAACCATGAATCACTATAAAAATTAAGTCAATACTTTTATCATGAAGGCATTTGTGAATCAGTTCTTCCTATTATTCAATCATATAACACGTAATAGACATAATACATTTCTTACTTTCATCTGTTTGTCTCCATTAGCGAAATTATTTATAATTGCAAGTGAATGCTGAAACCGAGATCCACCAATCCCTGCATCTGCAATCAACTGGCTTACAGCTTTGATGAGCTTTAGGTGGAGAGGAAAAACAACAATGTATAGTTACTTAAGGAAAAGCAAAGTTTGGACATAGTTTTAATTTCCTGCTTGAAAAAAAATCAGCAAGAGTTGGAAGACAAAAAGGGCTCTCCACAAATACTTTATAAGACAAAATATAAGCAAATATATAAATATATGCATAAGGGTATGTCTACACTTGCTCCCTAATCTTTGAACGAGGAGTAACAGTTAATCTGAGGGTAGGGGTTTCTTTCGGAATACTGCATCTACACGCGGCGCGTTAATTCGGACTAGTGGATTTTTAAAATGGCGACCGGATGCGAATATGCTAATCAAGCGCGGGATATTTAAATCCCGCGCTTCATTAGGAACTTCGGTATGCTACATTTGCATCCCTAGTTCGGACTAGGGAGCAAGTGTAGACATACCCTAACGGATTATCTTCTATATGTTTATAATTGTTTACATTGTAAAATGTTAGAGTCTGTCTGATCTGATCACTATAGTATTTCAGTTTTATGTCCTTGTATCTATACTGATTGAATCACACAGCTGTAAAACTGAAGAGGTGAGTTAAACCCACACTAGGTATGATCATGTTTGCAGATTGGGTTAGATATGCTCCAGCTGCTATACGCTGTGTCTGTGATGCAAAGAAGCCATAAACCTGACTTAACTGGCTGTTTTGAATCACCACAATCAACAAACTGGTGAATATGCTCCAATGTTTTTAGACATACCAGAAAAAATTAGAATTAGAGGAATCATGATTTGTATAATTCAAAGAGTCATTTCAGTGGAATTATTTTAGACAGCCCATGCATATAGTGTTTAAAGTACATCTTTGACCTCACTCACCTGTAGATGGGACCTGACTATTGACTTCTGCTTGTTAAATTCAAAGTTCTTTCTCATGAAAAAATAAAGAAGAGCAGATGCCTCTGTCTGAGTTGATCGTGACCTATGGTTACAACATTTCAGGATTTCATAGCAGAACGATCCACACATCTCTGCTTGCCCTTGAAAAAACGCTGAAGGAAACTATAGGGGAAAAAATGTCAAAATGTTTAGCACTTCTCCCATTGCTTTCTAAATTTGTTCTGAGGTAACATATTCTTTATGAAGCTTACATTAAAAACAAACCTTTGTCTAGCTCTCATATACACCAGTGTCCACCAGAAACATTTGCAACAAGCTAAGCATTCTTTTGTGTGTAAAGAGTAAGTGAAAACGGTGTGTGAAAATTGCACAAAAATCTTTTTGTGTACAAATCATCAATCAAATTGACCTTCCAAATTTGTATTTAATGTACAAATATCAGCATGTGCACTGAAAGCATAATGAAGTGCAGCAGTTGCAATAAAAATAGCGTAGTTAAACAAGGGAAGTGGGTGGAATTCAGACAGCATTCTAAAAGCTGACCAGAGGAAAAAATGGGTTTGAATAGCACTGATTACTAGAGCTGGGGAAATAATGATTTTTTGATTTACTAGCAGTCTTGAAAGGTTGAAAAAAAACTCATTTTGATTGGGCTGAAAATTTTTTTCAAATATTTGGCAAATCCAAAAGTTTTAAAAAATGTTTTTGATTCAATTAAATGTTTCAGTTGACCTGAAATAAAATATTTTAATTTGAGCATTTTAAAATGCGTTTGGATTTATTTAAACATAACATTCAAAAACAGAAAATTGCTTCAAACCCAAAATGGAAACATTCTTATTTTGGGGAAGGATATGGAGAGAGTGTTAGGTTATTTTCTAAACAAACACTTTGGTGAAATTGGCATGAATTTGTAAAACATCTCACTGTTGCCAGATCTGATATTTTTGCCAAAAAACATTTTGCTGAAAAATTTTGCTTTTTTCTAATGATTACTATGCCTGTGGCCAACAGTCTGAACAGCATTAGAAGGCAGAAAGCATAGGATGTAAAGGACCAAGTGCCTCTGTTTGCTGGAAGCTACTGATCATAGGATAGACAGTAGAAAACAGAAGGAATGAGGAGGGAGAAGATAAGCATTTTGGGTGCAGATCTAGATGGATATAAGAGATTATTATCCTCACAGGAGCCACTACTGAGATCAATATGGCTACATCTGTTTGGAGAAAGAACACAATCCCTGCAGGCAATGGAATGGATGGATCAGATGATGTTAGGTATTTCCTCTCCTGCCACTGTACATGCTCCTCTGGCTCCTGGCAGTCTGGTGTGTAATTTAGAGCAGGCATTGGCTGGTTTGTCGTATGCTTCCTTTGGCCTTTGAGCTATGTTGCTGGAAGAGGCATGGTCATTTATTTTTCAATTTGCAACCATTTTGGAAGACCAGCATGTAGCTTAATCTTTTCCCCTTCTCTGTGTTACATGTACGGGATTAGACAATCAAATCCATTTTGCTTAATGTTACAAAATTATAGTGGCATTTCTTCCACTTCTCCTCAGCCATCACTATAATGCATCTGCCAAATCCTTATTGTTTTCTAAAAGGGCTTTATCTCTAGCTCTGATTTTGTAGCTTTCAAACCTGATTCCCAGGCATAGTGAAATAGTTCGGTGTCTAAGTATTAGAAAATGCTTCCATAATTACTTGCACTACAAAACTGCATGTAGTAAATCAAAGGGTCTTTTTCAACACTGATCCCTAAATACCAATGAAATGAAGAGACATAAAGCACCTTAGAGTGTGAAATCCTCCACAAAGTTGGATTTGTTAGTGTCCTGCCAACCTTATGCAATAGCTTTCAGATGGAATAAAAGTATAGTTACCTTGCTCACAAACAACCGCAGGGCGGCAAAGACATGCTTGAGGGCTATTGCCGACTGGTTGACTTGCAAAAAGAGCAGGTAGGTATCAAAAACCTTTTTCATCAATGGATTTTGGCAGTCAGATTGCTGCAGTTGTCTCTGAAAAGTCAACACACAAACCAGATGGTCACATTTAAAAAATACGGGAACAGAAAATGATTCCTTTTGCTTTTCTCACCAACTCCTAATGTGTCCAAATGTGGTGGTATCTTTAACATCATCCCTACAAGTGTTTAGGGACTATCAGCGATATAAGGCAGTACCCATGGGCTACAGGCTCCTCAGACCTACAGCAATAAGGGACCATTGTATTACACTGTTTGTTCTGCCTACTCATTAATACTAACTGCTCAATATATCACTTAGGACAGGGAAATGGGACTCATGATAACTGTACTATTGATGGCTGCCATTTTCTATCTGTGTGACCTTGGGTAAGTGTATTAGGCCGATATTTTCTAACTTAAGTGCCTACAATTAGCCACTTTGTCTATGTTGCAAGAATGGCTTGATTACTGGCCTGATTTTAAGAGGTACCTAGCATCCACATTTCCCACGGTCTTCAGCAAAAATGTCTCTAGGTCTCAATTTCTCCATTTAAAAAAATGTGGATAATACAAACCTTTGTAAAGGTACTGCGATTCTTTAATAGGTTTATAGGAGATCAAAGCATT
This sequence comes from Pelodiscus sinensis, assembly GCF_052426305.1. Lineage (NCBI taxonomy): Eukaryota > Metazoa > Chordata > Testudines > Trionychidae > Pelodiscus > Pelodiscus sinensis. The sequence goes on along the minus strand of NC_143061.1, from coordinate 39,007,859 downwards.
ACTTTTATTACACCATAGCAAGTGACACTGTTTTCATGGATCATCCCTTTAACTAGCTCTTCTGCACAGACAGGACTTGTTAGGTCAGTATCTCCACCTCCAAACCCATCTATAATGGCATAATTTGGCATTACATTGGGGATTTTTTGTAACATGCTCATATTTTGAAACTCATTAATTTTTTTTTCTTTTTTGCTCAAGCCTATGACACCATTTCAAGCAGAATTTTCAGTCAAATAACATTACCTGGTAGTTCTCAGTGAAAAGACACAGTAGGTCCAGAATGGTCAGGCAAACCTCTGTGGCAATATTTGCCTCTGTGTCTGCATAATGTACAATGTCTGTTTCATTGGAACTGCCTATAGCAAAAGAAGTGGCAAGAGAACAACAAGTGAATAACAGGATAAACAATCCCCCAGCCAGATACAGAACTGCTTCTAAAGTCCATATTCATTTCAAAACGTGCATTTAAGCTAACCATGGGAAGAGGGTTGTTTGCTTCAATTTTGGTAGTGTTGTAATAGCTTTTCAACGTTTTCAATAAGTAACAGTTAGCATGGATTTGTGAAGAACAAATCATGTCAAATACAATGTAGATGGGGCTACTATATGGTGGGTACATCACTGGTTGGATAACCATTCTCAGCAAGCAGTTATGAATGGTTCACAATCATGCTGGAAGGGCATAATAAGTGAGGTTCTGCAGAGATCAGTTTTGGGACCAGTACTGTTCAATATCTTCATCAATGATTTAGATAATGGCATAAAGAATACTCTTATAAAGTTTGCAGATGATACCAAGCTGAGAGGGGGGTGTAAGTTCTTTGGAGGATAGCATCATAGTTCAAAATGATCTGGGGGAAACTAGAGAAATGGTCTGAGATAAATAGGATGAAATTCAACAAGAACAAATGCAAAGTGCTCCACTTAGGGAGGAACAATCAGTTTCACACATACAAAATAGGAAGTGACTGTTTACAAAGAAGTACTGCAGAAAAGCATCTAGGGGTCAGAGTGAGCCACAAGCGAAATTTGTATCAACAGAGTGACACTGTCGCAAAAAAATAAAACATCATTCTGGGATGCATTAACAGAAGTGTTGTGAGCAAGACATGAGAAGTAATTCTTCTGCTCTACTCTGCAGTGATTAGGCCCCATCTGGAGTATTGTGTCCAGTTCTGGGCGCCACATTCGAGGAAAGATGTGGAAAAGCTGGAGAAGGTCCAGAGAAGAGCAACAAAAATGATTAAAGGTCTAGGAAACATGACCTATGAGGAAAGACTGAAAGAACTGGGTTTGCAATAGAGAAGACTGAAAAGGAACATGGTAGCAGTTTTTAAGTACCTAAAAAGGTGTTAAAAGGAAGAAAAATTATTCTCTTTAATGTCTGATGACATGACAAGAAGCAATGGGCTTAAATTGCAGCAAGGGAGGTTTAGGTTGGACTTTAGGAAAAACTTCCTGTCAGTGTGGTTAAACAGTGTCTAGGGAGGCTGTGGCTTCTCCATCTTTGAAGATATTTAAGAGCAGGTTAGATAAACATCTATGAGGAATTATCTAGATGGTGCCTAGTCCTGCCATGAGGGCAGGGGCCTAGACTTGATGACATCGTGAGGTCTCTCCCAGTTTTAGTATTCTCTGATTCTATAACTTTGGAGAATATTGATTCCTTGTTTTCTTTTTTCATCACAGATTATATTCTGCTTGACAAGAGATTTGAAAAATGATTTATATTCTATCATCCCATCTCCTTCAGAAAAAAATTATGTGCAATAAACAAATGTATACTTGACATTTCCTCTCACATAGTCTGCCATTAGTTACATATCCTTTTTGGGTCCATCTATCTGTATTCTATAGGACTGTTAAGGGCTAATTTGTAGGTGTGTGTGTAGAGGGCCTTAAACCACTAGTGATTACACATGACTGGATGCACTCCACCGGTAAAGGACAAGGTCATGTGGTTTGACTTCTGAGTACATGGGGAAAATGAAACTCTTATGGGACACTGTCCGCATCTATTTAGGATATCTTAACTCACTGGTGGAACTAAAACTCCACCTCACCCTGCAGGGAGTATAAACACTGCCATTCTGGCTGCCCATTACACAAAACTATGGTCATGGTGGCAACTGGAGAAGAAAGACTCTAAGGGTGTGTCTAGACTACCGAGTTTTGTCGACAAAAGTGGACTTTTGTCGACAAAACTACACCAGCGTCTACACTACCGCTGACAGAACTCAGCAGTTTTGTCGACGCTGGTATACCTCATTTTACGAGGCATAACACCTTCTGTCGACAGAACTCTGTCGACAGAAGGTGTTATTGCCTGTAACACTGCGTCCAGACTACGGAGTTCTGTCGACAAAGCAGCTTGCAGTGTCTGGACGCTCTTTGTCGACGGAAGTTTAGACGTACCCTAAGTCTTTTACCTCACTTAGCGATGCAATGGCTGCAAAAATCTGGCACTATTTGTTCAACATGTATTAGCACATGCTTGTCTTGTCTGTAAATGGTATAATTCTAGAACAATAGTTTAATGCTACAATTCACTCCAGTGAGTTGCAATGCTGAGGGTGAAAGGACATTATTTTTAAAGCATTTTAAAGCGTCTACTGCAAGAGGTCACATTGCTGTATTCTCTGACACAAAACATCATTCTTATTGTTAAACAGAGACATGTGTATGTATGTTTTAAGGATACCTATTATTTTTAAATATCCAATATACATTGCATCTTAATGAGGACACAAAACATTGCCTCTTCATTTTATTAAAAAGATAAATGTCCATGTAATTTAAGGAATCTATTTTCATAAAATCTGTTTCGCACAGATTAAAGCATGTGGAAATGAAAAGACGATGACAATTTTCAGCCATCACAGCTACAATGTATTTTGAAGAACTTCATCTGTCATGATTAAAGACGTTTGAAAAATTCAGAACTTCGAAAATTTTTCAATGGAAAGGACAATTTTTTCCAGAAAATATTTGCAAATAGAGACCCCACTATTTACCAGCTCTAGCACATATCTTATTTCAACTTTGCACACTTGATTGTGCAATACTCCAGCGACAGGTTCTCAGCTGGTGCAAATTACCAAGGAACTCAAAGAGCTAGGAAAAATCGTAGGTGGTCTAAGTTCACTAAAGTCCATAGGAACTCAAGATGCTAATTTCATTTTCTAAATATGGGTTTCGGTACCTATCTTCAGGTTCTGATGCTTGAAAGTCTTGGGGGATTATTGCTTTATAGGTCTGTAGTCCAGGTATTAATATTCATACAAGTACAATTTCAGCCCTTGGGACCTGATGCACAGCTCATTGTAATTAATTTAAAGATGTTCATTGACATCAATGGGCTTTGGATCAGATTCTTAGACATTATGGTGATGGGATCTATAGAGAAAGCTAAGACAGAGAGACAGTCAGAATAGTAGATTCATTTCCTTCATACTCACTTGCCATGCTGCTGTCTATCATTTGTAAGAGTTTGGGGTTGGAAAATGCATTTTTGCCACGGATTATTGGTAGCGTTTGAGATCTGTGATGTTTGTGGCCATCATGACTGGAAGTAGAAAGCATCCTGAAATTGAGAGAGCACCATTTTTTATTTAAACGGACATGTCTCTATGTTTTTTTTCAATGTCTATCAGGATTATCTTCAGTATTTCTCAGTGACCATAAGGGAGGCCAACCAAGGCAAAATATTTCCAGATAATACAGCTGAAGAATTAAGTCAGCAAGATATATATAACTCAAGCAGATGTTCTATGACTTCTTCAGCTCACATGAGACATAACATTTGCTTACTCCTAGGAGAAGCATTGGTTTTAACAGATGACCAATGTCTCCCCAACAGCCCTTAGGGAAGAGGAACTAAGTTGAGTTCTATTGGTTTAGAATGCAGAGAAATATTAAGATCACAAAGTATTAAACACAATTAATAAAAAATAGGGATTGATGATTTTAGAATCGACAGTGATAATAGAAAAGATCAAGTCTTTTGATGCTAATTGATACAATGAAATATTACACTAAACAGAAGACATTTAAAACTAATGGCACCACATTTAGGAACATACATTCAGATGTAGGTTCCAACATGAAAATGATTTTATTTTCAAAAGTACTGGGAATCTGCATCCACTGCTGAATTCAGTGAGCTGACAACATATCTGAAAATCAGGCCTCTTTTATTTAGCTGACTAAATATGGATTTAGAGACCTAACTTTAAGGACACAGGTTTGAAAATTTTGTCTAGTATTCTTGTCCCTGCACATGTTTTTTGCACACAAATCTAGAATCTGCATAAAATTTGACCTATAGTTAGCACCTGATCAATCCCTCAGAAGGAGAGGTTACTCCCAACCTTTCCCTTCTCTGCAGGTTCCTAATCCCATGCTCTATCACGGAATGGGAACAGGATTTTTTCACTGAAAATTATAAGTTTCCAGACAACCAAAACACTCAGAATAACTGCCAAAAACCATCCAAGCAGAGATCTAATGCTTCTACATTGACTCCTCACAGTTTCCATTTCAACGTGATCCTGAAGGAGATCTTGCTTTACTAGACTTTAAGGCCAGAAGATACCATTGTGACACTCTGCTATCCTACATCTCCCTACAGGCCAGGAAAATTTGCCAGCATCAACCCCATAGCTTCTGGCTGAGCTAGAGCATGTTTAGAAAGGCAACCAATCTTGATTTAAGGGCTTCAACTGACTGACAATCTACCACACTTGAGCTGTTCCAATATTACCCTCCCAGTGAAAAATATGGTCCTTTAAGCTCCCTAATGACTCAAGCCTCTTCTCAGAGGAAACTGGGTGTATGGTGTATGATGAGGTCACCAGCGTTTATTATGCAATGATCTATCATAGCAGCATTTCCCAAAATGTGGTCTGCAGTCCAGTACCAGTCCTTAGAAAAAAAATACCGGTCCTTAGAAAAATTATCGTTCATGATCCTATTAATTTGTGTGACAGCGTAGCAGCACCCCACACTGCCGAGTGCAGTGGTGTGGCCCTCTTGGGAGAAAGCCCGCTACCGCAGCATTTCTGCCTGGCATGCTCCCAGGCAGCGGGGCTAGATCTGGTGGGTGTTAGGATCCAGGGAGAAGGCCGGATGCCGTGTGTACCGACACAGAACACCCAGTGCCAGACGCAGCCGGGGAAGCCAGCACCAGCCAATAAAGCGGCTGGGATTGGGCCTGTGGGGGGTGGGCAGAACAACCCACTGGACAGGTAGGGCCAGCGGCACAATTTATTTGCATATTCATCATTTGCTTAATGAATATGCAAAAATGCAAATAAACGTTACCGGTCCTCCAAAAAGCTTGTGAATGGGTTTACTGGTCCCCAGTATCAAAAAGATTGGGAACCGCTGTACCATAGGATTGCGAGCAAAGAAAGCAGGATGCCACAGATAGTGACTCCACTCTAACACCATCAGCTCCTCACCTGCTCTCCCAAAGAATGGAGTCTCCTCTCTGCCAAATACACACAGGCAAAATACGAACTTTGCACTCACCTTTCCCCACCAGGAGTAACCAAGGAAAGAAAGGCCCTTCTACATGTGTACGTATAAAAGCAACAGTTTCAACCATAAATTGAGCATTTATATCTAATTTCTTCTAAACTAAAGAAGTCTCTGATGTGTTGGTAATTATTTGATTATATTAAACTTATTCTTAGACTTTCAAAAGAGCCCAGCTCCCTGTCAGCGCCCAGACTTTTGCTATCCAACATGCTGCAAATCCAGTTCTAAGTGTCAGAACTGCTGAGTGAAAATCTGATTCAACTGTTGAACACTTGAAAAATCTTACTCTATTTTGAAAATCTGTTTCTACATGGAAATAGATTGTTTGTCAGTGAATGTAAGTTAACCTTCAAAAGCAGAGTGCAAGTCAGAAGGGACATTAAAAAGTAACAATATTTAATTTCTCACTTAACTTATCTCTCTGCCATTCCTCAATTTTTTTTTATTTATTTTTTTAATAGCCAGAAGAGCTAAATGCTGCTTTGGGAGGATGCAGACTGTAGTCATCAGTGGAAACAGCTGCAGTGTGCCTCGTTTGTGGTGGTTTTCTAATTCTGTACCACCATGCTGTTTCTCCTATAAATGTGCTGCAAAACAATGGCCACTTCATGCTTTAATTCAAAGGCACTTTGCCAATTCCAGCTGTGAAAATGAGATCAGTGCTTATTCTGGAGGGGGGTAGGAGGAAGGAATGTTTCCTTTTCTTCATGTTTCATTTCTCCCATCCATATACCATGATACAGGCTTATTAGGTTTGAATCAGCTGCACATAAATAAACAGACGTATCTGAAAAGCACAGAGGGGAGTGAACAGAGCTTCTCTTAGCCTGCTCTTTGACAAAGCCTACAAACCACATAAATCAGAAATTCACTCTCCTAGCGCAGCTGCTCCTAGGGCTGCTACCTCAGGCCATTCAGCCCACACTCTTGATCTTCTTTATCTAGAAAGATGTTCCCATTTCCTTGATGTTCAGCTGAGGCAATAAGACACCTGTCTCAAACACTCAATAGAGCCAACTCCAATCTTTCCCCAGATGTTTTAGGATGTAAATGAGATTCAGACATTGCTTAGATCTAATTTGTTCTGGATTTGGCTTAAGATGTTAAAAACATATTAATTACCATTGCGGCAACAGACCAGATGTTTGACAAGATGAGTTAGACCCTTTAAGAGTTCCATTATTCTGGGTGGCCTGAGCAAATTTAAATGCAGCAGCAATTTTCCTGTTAAGAGAAAATAAACATTAACTGTATTATGGTACGTGCCACTGATCAGGTCATGTCAGTGAAAAAACACGAATGTATCTGGCAAAACATGATACAAAGTATGAATTGGTTAATACAGCAACTCTTCATTTTGCTCCTGAACATATGACAGACAGAAATGCTCATTGTTATAGCATGAAATGAAAAATAAAGCATCATAACAGGGTGAAACAGAAGTGCACGTTTCATGCTTGGCAGCTGGAAAAATGACCTCATGCTCATCAGTGTTATGGATAAAGAAAACTATGAGGACTAAGGGAATCTCGGTTTCTAATGTTTTTAAAGCGTGCATCAATACACGATAGCGCCATTCTCTCACAGGTCTATGGTGACAAATAGAGGGATCTGTACACTGTGATAGAACACGGCGCAGTAACAGTTATATTATCACAAGTAATCCATCTGTTTGCCTAAGAAAATGGCGATAGTACTTGAACTCCAAACATTCATAGGTTTAAAAAGCTGTGTAGGTCCGCTACCATACTTCACAAAGACACTTTCAGAATGAAATGGATGGATATGGATGACTTTTATCTAAGGATTAACCCCCTCAGTAATACTTAAAATAACTATGTAATTTATATTGTATAAGTAAAAAATAATTACCTGATTATGTTTCGTTTTCCTATATATCTGAAATTTTGCAGGCAAACCCTGAAAAATCATGAAGTGCATTTTGTAATGATTCTGTTTAGTGCAGACACATGCTATTTTTGCAAAAAGTCTGAGTCTTGATCTTTTTAAGATCTCCCATGATAAACCCACCACTTAGCAAATGGTCCAAGACCTAGCAGCTCCCAGAATTGGGGATGTAGAAGGGGAGGTTACCACTTCCACTCTATTATTCCCCATCTCATTTCCCTTGACCTGGAATTTCTGCATGGTCAGGAGAGAACCATGGGGATGTCTGCAGGAGGACAGTTTTTCCAGCAACTTTATGGAACTTTTGTGACAAAGTAAATGCTAACCCAGTCAGTTTCATCTTACCCGTCTTTTACAGCTGAGCTGCTTAGGAGGTTCTGGTTTCAGTTACAGACAGGGAAACTCTAGGAGTTGAGCTTTAAAGGAGCCAGAGAAATTAGGTCAAGGCTAGGAGTGCATGGAAGGTGGATAGCTCTGGAATCCATTGATTCTTCAAAGATCTGGTTTGGGGAGACAAAGTCCTTCCTCTTCCCATGAGAAAGAGGAGACGCAGAGAATCTCAACCCCAAATGGGAGAATTCATACACAATTCTGTGAGGAAAACCCCAAAGAGTTTCCTAACTTCTGCCTAGAAATTGCCAACATAAGGAATGCTATGGCCTTTAATCATCAGCATGCCTGAATTTTACCCAGATAAAAAAAATACTATTACTTACAGCAGCTGCTAGAGAACAATATTATTTAACAAGCCAGCAAGCAAACCTGAAAGTGAACTTACTCTAAAAGGTTGAAAAAGTCAGCTATCTCTGTGAATGGAGCTCTTTGCCAGTAGGAAATCAGCGTATCTGGGAACAGACATCAAAATGTAGGAATTTAGCAACCATTGGAAACTGAGAGCTTTATCCAAAGCTCACTTAAGACACTGAGAAGTTTTCCTTTGACTTTAGATTAAGTTAACACTGTACGCTTTTTTCGCTGCATGTAGAGTATGTACCCCAGTAGCCACCCAGCACAGGTTTAATAGTTGGTAATGGTACAGCTTAGGCAAGCAGAATATAGACACACCGGAAGGTGGGCATATATACCCAAGTATATACCCTACATGGCTCTCCAGTCACCCATGCTGTGCCTTCCCATCTATGTTGCAATTTGTATTCTTGTAGTTTCTCGCTATGCAGGAAAAGACTCCAATAGCGGGGAAAAGCTCTGGCAGGGGAGAAGTGGGGAAAGGCTCCTGCCATAGGGAAGAACAGCTCCCTGCTGTTGCAGCCTTTTCCCACTGCAAGGGAAGACTCTGGAAGTTGGGAACATAGGCACAGGAACTAGAGGTGTGGGGTGGGAGTGGAGTGCTGCAGCGCCCCCCCGGTTTTATGCGATGCCCTGTCTACTTGCCCATGCCCAGGGCTCCACCCCAACCGCACACACCACTCCCCGGCTGCTAGCCCCTTGCTCAGTGCCCTACACCTGGCCCCAAGCCCCACTTCTGGGGCTCTGCTCCTGGTCTGCACATGGGGTCTTAGCTGCCAGCCCCATGCTCTTGGCCCACTCCCAGCTGTAGCCCTGCTCTGGAGGTAGGGGAGAGCAGACAGGAGACTGGGGGGCCCTTGCCAGAGTCTTCAATGCTGAAGTGAAAGGCTTCGGTAGAAGGGAGCTGCTGAAGCCTTTCCCTGATGGCTCACTCTGGCCAGAGCCTTTCACTGATACACATAGCTGTGCACCATAGCGTGGACACGGTGTTGCACACGTACCGCTGAGAGCAGTGTGCAGTGCAGCCGTAACACTAAGCTCTAAGGACGTTATAACATTACAAGTAAAAAAATGCTTTCTGGGGATTTTTTTTTTTTTACCTTCCGAAATTGTTTTCATAATGTGAAGGAAACACATAAGAAGGCTTCTAGTTTCAGCCTGATCTAACTTGTCAAAGCGGAGAGCTGATCCGATCAAAGACAAAGGCCTCACAATCTGTGGAAATGGAAACCAACTGGCTTACTGAGTACCAAGATAGTGTTTTTAACTCTAAGAATTGTTTTCAATTGTTTGCGCATGTACCTTTTCACAGGCCTCCGTTCTCTCACTGGTTTTTTCATTGGTACTTGGGTTAGAGTCAAGACTTGCTATGGAAGCTCTGGAGTCAGCATGGTTTGCTGCAGAGATAGCTATTGATGAAAAGGCTGTAAACAAAAGTCACGGCAAACATGCTAAAATAATGTATATGGGTACAAAAAACTAATAGTAATAATGGAAAACCAAAAATACATTGAATGTTAGCTGGATACTAGTGCTTTGAACTATCAATCACTGTTACGAATCTACTGATGATTACATTTGGTACTGAAAACATGCAAGAAGATGAAATAAAATGATAGTTTGCTGTTATTCACGGCATTACTTTTTATGAGGGCTTGATCCAAAGCTCGCTGACGTCAGTGGAAAGACACTCTGATTTCAGTGGGCTTTGAAGTGGGCCTTACATGAAGTAAACAATGTTAATTGTGTTTCTTCCCCTCTATTATATTTTGAAAAAATAAAAATGATTTCTTTATTACAAATTCATACCTGCAACATGGCATGTAATGGCTTCTTCGGAGCATGACTTTTTGATGTGCCTGGCATACATGTGAAAAAAGTGGCAACTCCCCCTTCATGAGATTTTAGAATGACAGGAAAATGGGGCAATCGCAAGACCACATTCATGCACAGGGATGAATAAAAGGCTAAAGGCAAGGTTGGCATCTTCATCCGAGGCAATATGATAAAGGAAATCAATGAAAGTAGGGTAGCTTTAGAAGAGAAATAAAATGGATCCAAAAATATAGAAAGGAGGAAAAACACAGCATTGCTTATTTTCTAGTATATAACACAAATGGGTGAATGATACTATTATCCATGCGATAGGCTTTTCAGCAGGAAGCACAATGGGGGTGAAATACACAGACATCTCTGTGTGCATTACCAGCACTCCTTAAGTACCTGCTATAGAGTTCAGGACATCTTTGGAGAAAGACGTATCCACAGAGTTTGCATGTTTCATTGTTGTTTGACTCTGAAATCCTCCTGCAGTGCTCAAGTCATCCCTAGATCCCTGCATTTCAAAGTGGGCAGAAATAAAAATTCAGCTACAGAATATCACTTTTTTCCAAACTTACACTCGGTCTGTTCATTAATTTTATAATTACAGTATATCTGATGTGACTGCTGAGAGATTGGGCTTAAAAACCTACTTTCAGCTCTTCAGATAAGGCAGCCAGAAGAGTTCAAGGTTTACCATCATACAGTGGGTAACAATGTAAAATATGAAACCCTCTCATAAGCAGAGCTGAATATGAGAGATCAAGTCTAAAAGTGTGATTTCTTCTTAAACCAATTACCTACATGTCAGAAAAAAAGGGTATTTTAATATGACTAGTAATTATCTAGCAAAGCAGGTTGGCTTGCAGAAAACTGTGGAGGGCAATAGCATCTTGCTCTGTTTTTGGAGACTGAATATGGTCATATAAATAACATATCTAATCTCCTTAATAGCAGAGGCAAACCACAAATGCATTCTTAAAAACAATACTCCGACCAGGTGATTTATAGAGTAGTGCTGAGCCAGATTTTGATCTCTGCCACACAGGTGTAAATTCTACTCTATTGAAGCCAAGAAAGTAACTCCAGATTTCTACCAGAGAACTGAGATCAGTATCTGGTCCATTGTGATTAACCTGAGAAGCTGCAGCCCCATGCTGAATAGAGATTGACTAAGAGCATGTCTTCACTACCTCTGGATCGACAGACAGCAGGGGTCAATTTATTGTGTCTACATATGATAAATCAACAGCTGAGCACTCTCCCATCAACTATGGTACTCCACCAAAATGAGAACAGTAATTGTAGTCAATGGGAAAGTGACAACTGCCGATTTACTGTTCTGAAGATACCAGGGTAAGCAGGTCTAAGTACATTCACTTCAGCTATGTTACTAAAGTAGCTGAAGTTGTGTAACTTAGGTCAATGGCCCACAGCGATATAGACAAAGGAAAGGTTAAAGAAAGCACCTGTCAGACTTCTCTCGGAACTTTCCTACTGCACTTTTTTTAGCGTGCATCCCACAGAATATATCTTAAACCTTCATGGTCAAAGTCCTCATCTTGCTCACATTTATGCATGTGCTTAAATTTATGCATGAGGCTGTTCCCATTGGCACCAAATGGAATACTCTTGTGCATAGAGTTAAGCACATGCACAAGTGTCTGTAGCAGCAGAACTGAAGGTTGTACTGAAGTACCAGAGATTTCCTACCATGTCCTCTTCTTCTCAGGAGCAAGAACAGCCTCATCACTAGGGCCACCTACAGCAAAACCACCACTGCTCTTTGTGAACCTGAACTTGTGGGTGTTGTTTGCAAAGCTGCCACTTACAGCAATCTCAGCATGAAACTCAAACCTTTCTTCCTTCCCACTCTCACCTCTCCCTTCCCCATAATTCTCATGATATGCCTGCTCCCTTTTTTATTGTGTTTCTGGAACCCTAATCTGAAAATATTCAGTCCCTTTTATTGTTGTGGATGGCCTCCCCTTTTGTTAATGCTAGAGAAAGTAACAGATATCAACACTACAATTATCCATATGAAAATTCTGAAAAATTGCATTAAGTTACCTGATTGGATGTATTTATATTGAAAATAAACATATCCTTCATATAAATCCTTGGCATATTGTCCAAAAGCATGCCATACAGGGGCATGTACAGATTTGCTATTTGAGCCTGTTTATCCTGGGGGAGGGAGGAATGAAAGAAACAAAACATTTTAAATTGGGGAGTGAGTAATCTTCAAATGTATTGCACTGTATGAAAATATCAGTGGAAAGAATAACTCACTTACCTGGCCTGCATATCGATCATCAAATGAATGTTTTGCCATTAGGTTTTTAAGCACAGCCAAAGCCAAGTGCCTAATATCCTGGTCTTCTTGCAGGGCAAAGCCAACCTCCCGAAGCAGTAACCCAATTAAAAAATGTTTATGGCAAAATTCATTGGTCAGGGTGTATTCTGGAATCTCTGTATCAAAACAGAAAATGATCTCATTTTGTTCTTAACGGAATGATGTTAATCTACAGTCCAGAAATAAAACTTTTGACAAAAATTCTCCAGGTGGGCCTATTTCATTGTTCCACATTGGAGTGTAAAGTAATGCACATCGGGAAATTAACCCCAACTATAGGTACAGTATGATGGGGGCTAATTTGGCTACGACAAATCAGGAAAGAGATCTTGGAGTTATCGTGGACAGTTCTCTGAAAACTTCCACACAGTGTGCAGCGGCGGTCAAAAAGGCAAATAGGATGCTAGGAATTATTAAGAACGGGATAGAAAATAAGACCCAGAATATCTTACTGCCCCTGAATAAAACTATGGTACGCCCACATCTTGAATACTGTGTACAGATGTGGTATCCTCACCTCAAAAAAGATATTTTGGGCTTGGAAAGGGTTCAGAAAAGGGCAACTAAAATGATTAGGGGTTTGGAACGGGTCCCATATGAGGAGAGGTTAAAGAGACTGGGACTTTTCAGTTTAGAAAAGAGGAGGCTGAAGGGGGATATGATAGAGGTCTATAAAATCATGAGTGGTGTGGGGAGAGCGGATAAAGAAAAGTTCTTCATTAGTTCCCTAAATAGAAGAACTAGAGGACACCAAATGAAATTAATGGGTAGCAGGTTTAAAACTAATAAAAGAAAGTTCTTCTTCATACAGCGTGTAGTCAACCTGTGGAACTCCTTGCCAGAGGAGGCTGTGAAGGCTAGGACTATAATAGAGTTTAAAGAGAAGCTAGATAATTTCATGGAGGTTAGGTCCATAAAAGGCTATTAGCCAGGGGATAAAATGGTGTCCTTGGCCTCTGTTTGTCAGAGGCTGGAGAGGGATGGCAGGAGACAAATCGCTTGATCATTGTCTTCGGTCCACCTTCTCTGGGGCACCTGGTGCTAGCCACTGTCGGCAGACAGGATACTGGGATAGATGGACCTTTGGTCTGACCCAGTACGGCCGTTCTTATGTTATGTTCTTATGAGCGACCCATCTAACCACACACCTGGGATATACAGGGTTTCACAGAAGGCTAAATCCATCTTAGCTCATGTGCGAGTTTCAGAGACTTCAAATTAACAAATATCAACAACAAATACTTCTTAAGCTTATGGAGTTTGTATAATTTATAAATGAATGATGATCTATACCTACTGTTCTTCCCACCTGAGGGTCTCAGAGTGATTTACAAACACCAAATAAGTCTTCAAACACCTTTTAAGGCACAGCATCAGTATTATGCCCATATTATAACTGAAGATACTGAGACACAGATATCCAAACATCTTATTGTCAGACAATTTAAACGACTCCTCCAAGGTAACACCACAATTAGTGATAGAGCTGGGAAAAATCAAAACTCCTCACGCTGTTTTCTCTGTTCCCTGCTAACACTCCATATGTAATGCTGTAAGGCTATGTCTACACTATAGCATTATTTCGGGATACCAGAGGTATCCGGAAATACCTACCCCATGTCTCAATAGCAAGCCTGTTATTTTGAAATATAACGGGCTTACTATTCTGATGTTCCTGTAAACCTCATTCCACAAGGAGTAAGGAACATTTCAGAACAGTGGGTTATTTTGAAATTTGGTACTCTGTAGACAGTGCCAAATTACAAAATAAGCTATTTTGAAATAAGATTGAAATGAGACACAATTTGCATAGCACAAATTGTGTATCTTATTTCAACCTATGGTGTAGTGTAGATGCACACTAAGAAATTAGGCTCTTACCTGATGCATGATATTCCTGCGTTGATTCTGAAGGTGTCACAGGATCTTGATTTATCATCATAAAAAACAAACAAACAAACAAACAAAAGCAGGATTCATGCATTTTTACTAAATCAAATTAATGATCTTATGATGTGGGAAAAGTATATTTATTCCCCCTCCCTTGTTGCTTAATCCTAAAGTCATCAAATTCAACAGAAAGGTTACTATTGGCTTCAGTGTGCTTTAGATTAAGTTCTTGGATAATTGTCTGTTTTGTTTATAATGGATGCATGATAAACAAGGGGTTTTTAATTCAATTTGACATAGTAGAATAGGTAACCATGAGATCCATTTCAGGTTTTTTTAAGAGAGTCGTCTCTATGTAGGCAGACATTTTAACATTTGTCAAGTCACCCTAGCCAAGAGATTTAGATAGCAAATTCTCACAGAATAATTTAGAAACGTGAAATCATGGTGTTTGATCCACAAGATATACACTGGAAAAAGTGACTTTGACTGAAGGCAGTTCAACCAAATGTGACTGAAATAGCACTCCCCTCCGACTAAAATATTAATACACTAACACACGATAATAAGGAATAATTAATACTTTTCATTTCTGTCAAGCCTGTTATGTGAAAATCTGTTTACCAGATTTTTCATCACAGCTCAGTGAGGAAAGTACAGCATCATCCTTTTGCTGATGAGGAAACTAACACACGCAAGGAAACAGGCACACGCTCAGGGAGGTACTACACTCATGCTCAGCACCTTGCAGGATTCAATTCTAAGTGACTTGCCTTCGGGCAAACAAGAGAACTGGGAATTGAGCCTGGGGTGAAATCCAGGTTTTACTAAAGTCAACAGCAAAACCTCTCAATCATGCAGTTTAATCACAAAACCATGCTAAAGAAGCTGCTCCTCCCACTGTAAAGAAAGATGAGGAGCATGTTCCTCTCTTAGGGTATGTCTACACTGCACCCTAGTTCGAACTAGGGTGGCTAATGTAGGCATTCGAAGTTGCAAATGAAGCCCGGGATTTAAATATCCCGGGCTTCATTTGCATCTTGCCGGGTGCCGCCATTTTTAAATCCCCCTTAGTGCGGACTCCTTAGCGGAGTCCGCACTAAGGGGGATTTAAAAATGGTGGCGCCCGGCAAGATGCAAATGAAGCCCGGGATATTTAAATCCTGGGCTTCATTTGCAACTTCGAATGCCTACATTAGCCACCCTAGTTCAAACTAGGGTGGCAGTGTAGACATACCCTTACTCTTTTTTTGCAGAAATGGCTAAGGAAGTGTAAAAGACAGAAATTAGACTGTGCATTATAAAATGGCTCATGCTTGTCTGTGTACATGTCTACACAAGAGTTTGGTAAAGGGGAAAAGGTGTAGTGGTATCAGCCACAAGTAGGAGGCCACACTCACACCATACACACCAAGTTTAGCTTTGGTGGTTAAGTACCTATTGGTAGTGAAACCTACGGGTCAGAACGATAGGTGGTTGGAGATTTACTTCTTTCCATGGATAATTAGCTCACAGATACTAACAACACAATGGCATGACTGGACATTCACCAGATGAACAGGAGCAAAAGAGCCTTTCACCTCCTCAAATAACTGCTTGTTGAACCTCCCCAAATGAAGAGGATACAGCTTCCATCACCTTCACAGCTTTAACTCCCTTCCTTTCTGCTGCACATCCTCTCAAACCTCTTCCAAGTTTCAGTTCTTGCAGTTCCATCTCTCAACCCAGTTTCAGTTTTATTACTGCGCTCTCAGCAAGCACCCTCCAGGTGACTAAACCAAAATTTCGATTAAATGACCCACTTTAGAACTGAATGTGTGTGCATGTTTGGAATGAAAAGAACTAAAGATCAGGAGAAGAGTTCAATGTAGCTTGAAAGCTTGTCTCTTTCACCAACAGCAGATAGTCCAGAAAAGATATCACCTGACTCTCCTTGTCTCATAAATAATCAGACATTTAAATTGGGAGATCTGTATATCATCCTTTGTTAACTATCCATGTCTCTACTATCATATTTAATGTCTAGACTTTATTTTTGGAGAGTTTACAGTATTACCCATGCAACTGGCCTGTGAAACATGTGACAACCAATAGATTTCACAATCTTTAACTACAGGTGGTTGGAGATTTACTCCTTTCCATGGCTAATTAGCTCACAGATACTAATGACACAATGGAAAGTGAGTTATTACCTGGAATGTTTGCAGATCGTATGGGCAGGCACAGAGGAATAAAGTGCTCATGGTGGCAAACTTCTTGAAGAAAGTCAAATTTGTACTGATATAAAATCTGAAACACCACAATATTAAATAACTGGTGTGGACTTTAATGACAACAAGACACAAAATAAAAATTACATTAATATTTATCTTTACCTCAAAATCATATCGTATCAGCCACTGAAAATTAATGGTGCATTATGTAACACTACAGGGCAAAATATGATAAAACACTTGGTTCCCCCTTTCCCAAATGTTATTAGAGGCATTTATCATAACAAAGCTTGCTTTTTTTTGGGTGGATTCCTGTAATTTGATTTCACACTTATCCCATGTAACTTTAACTAAACAACGTATTTAAAGCAGCTGTCACTTTAAAACCACACACTGGCTCCCTTGGAGGGCATATTCTGTTACTTAAACTCTTAGAGGTATAAAGTATCACCTCTATTTCACATTCTTCAGGACTGCAGTAATCATTTCAATAGTCTGTATCATTCACTGACCTAGCACTGTGTACTTACTAAAAATGTACAGGAATTGTATATATTTTCCTTTCCTAACCTTATAACAATGTTTATACAAAGAGAACTATAAAAACTATAACAAAGTGGAAAAATTCCCATCTTGCTGTGTGTGTGCATATTTATCATCGCAGTTTACTAAGAATGAATTCTGTTTAGCAACAGTATTTTGCCTTCCTATATCAGTCGCCTATTCAAAAGCTCCAAGTGCTTTGCAACCATTAATGAATTAAGCTTTTCCGTTCTGATATGAAATAACTATCCCTATTTTACAGATGGGAAACTATCTTGATTGAGGTATTTAGATTCATTTCCTCTTTCCAGAACAGTGTTCTAAGGGATAGCCATGTGAGTCTGAATGTGCATAAACAACAAGAAGTCCTGTAGTACCTTATAGACTAACAGATTTATTGGAGCAGAAGCTTTTGTGGGCAAAGACCCACTTCGTCAGATGCATCTATAAGGTGCCACAGGACTTCTCGTTGTTCATAAGAAACGGTCGCCCAGGATGCAGTAAGCTGATATACCACGTGAAACACTTGTCCCAGTATCTACACGTGTCTGTAAAGGTACAAACATTGGCCCTTCTTAAAGGATGTGAAGGGTCCATGTCACAAGATTTGTCTTTTCATCTCTGCTAGACAGTAGAGCTAAGATGCCACAAGTATAGAAAAGTGTCTAGACCAAAAAGTTTGGAAACTTTGTGGCTCATCAGAACTTTTCAGAACCTGCTGAGTAGAGCTGGTAAGGAAACTTCTATTGAAGTGATTATTTCTCCATGATGCACTGTAGTCATGGTCTGTCAGCCACAGAACTAGGCTGATAAAAGAGAATGGGGGCATAAAACAGCTGAACTAGCACTCCAGCGAGGCATCACGCAGCTCAGGGGAACACAAAGAAATGTTAAAATGAAATGTTACAATATTTCTGAATCCATTTAAAAAAAAATATTTTGGCTTTTTCACTTAATTCAGGATAAAACAAACATCGAAATGCTTAAAATTCCTGTGGGTAGTTTTCAGTGAATCAGCTCTACCATCAAGTTTCAATGACACAGAAAATAAGTTTAGTTGGTGCAAAGTTATGTATTGATACAACCATATATACTATTTCTTCAAATGGTTCAACTTTCTAAGGCTACGACTACACTGTAGCCTTCTTTTGGAAAAGCTTGTGCAAATGAAGCACGGTGTGAAATATCGGCGTGCGTCATTTGCATAATTAATTAGCAGCCATTTTTGCACAAGAGTCTTTTGTGCAAAAAGGAGCTGTGTAGATGGCTCCTTTTTGCGCAAAACCCCCCTCCTGCACAAGAGCCGTTCTTCCTGAAAAAATGAGGAAGAAATGCTCTTGTGCAAGAGGGGTTTTTGCGCAAAAAAGGAGCCATCTACACAGCTCCTTTTTGTGCAAAAGCCCTTTGAGCAAAAGCGGCTGCTAATTAATTATGCTTTTCTGGAAGAAGGCTACAGTGTAGCTGTAGCCCTAAAGGGGAGACTGGGATCAGTAAAAAACATGTGTAAAGAAGCAGTTAAAAACCAAAACATACAGGCCAATGAAGCGTAACCTTCAAAAGTGAATAACTGGCTCTGTTTTTTGCTCTCTAGTTACAAAGGCAGACAAGCCAAGCCACTGAGGATATTTTGGTATTTCCTCAAAGTCATAAGAATCTTTATAACTCATTTTATGCATATTCTTTTTCATTGGCCTCAAGTCTGTTACTTTGGCACATCTGCCTTGGCTCCCCATTGACTCCACTTTCAAATATTCTCTGTCAGACTGTTTGGAAAGGAAGCTAATCTGTGGATATACTTTTATCTTTGAGGATGTGCTAATTTCTGCTATACAGAATGACCAATCTAAGATAATGAACTGTTCTGTTAGCCATTAACTGGATGTTTTAATTAAACATCTGGTTTTTTCTGCTGAAGGCAGTTAGGACTGAAACATGTGGAAACAATTTTCAGCTTATATAGAATTCTTTGCAGATTTATGATCTTCATGTATAGCACAATAACTAAGGGCCTGATTCTGCAGCTGTTTCTCTGATTATGTGAGCGATCTGCATACAGCTTGAAGTACAGTTAAAAAAATTGTGGCTACTTTCACAATGAAAGGTGACAAGTTTGATTCTTTATAATTCATGAGGTTATACTATTCATATAGAACACTAATAAATAGCTGTGAAAAAAATTCATGAATCCAAAAATTTCACTCACTTTTCCTAGAATGACTATTCATTCAAAAATGTGTTCCATGAGTACACTATTATTAGTATTTGCTACTTCCCATATATATTTATCTGATCCAGTTATACAGCAGAAACAAAACCATGTGTGCACTAATCACAATACATAAATAATGAAGAGTATACCAGGCTAGTATGTGAATGAGCCATCCATATTTTGAAAATTAACGATCACGCTATTTCAGTATTTACAAATATATTACAGGAAAATGATCACACAAATAATTTGTTAACCTATATTAGGCTGGCGTCCTGATCGTGGAATGAACTACACATGGGTTGACCTCTATGCATCTACAGATCTCCATCGAGTTCTGTATGGACACAGGAGTCCAGCTGTGTGAAGCTCCTTGCAGGAACAGGACCTAAATTCGTAACACATTATTTATAGTAAATAATGCGATCAGTAATACTTCTGAGCATGGAGTAACTGCAGAATGGATCCTAAGTAGTTTCATCTTGAAAATACTCTGCTACCAAGTCACTTTTAAAAAAGATTACTCATACCTTGTGATCCCCGGGGCTGAACATGTTTACATAGTTGTTGACCAACTTCAATACAAATCCACGATCCATAAATGTAAAACAGTGCTAAGGAAAAAAATAGAATATTCATAATTCTGTATTTACTCCAGTAGCTCAGGGCCAGATTTACCAGTCCAATCTGCCCGCACTGTTCCTTTCCAAGGATGTGCCAGTATAGACCCTTTGTAACAAAGTTAGACCTGACAGCTATATGAGAGTGGTGGAAAGAGGCACATCAGTCTGAGAATGGTGAAGGCCCTTTAATATATGAACTGAGAAGAGGCTACCTCAGCTTAATTAGAGACACCTGATTCCATTTAAAGACTGCTGGGGACCTGCTCCTGTTAAGAGAGTGGGAGGATGGAGGAGAAACCAACTGTGTCAGAGTGAGGGGGCAGCAGGCAGAAAAGGATTTTCCTAGGTAGAGGGCTGCTTCCTCCCATGGGCGAATTCCTGAATTTGCTTCTGTTTGGGGAAGGGCTGGTGAGCAGAAGACAGTCATAGCAAGTCAGTGCTCTGGTGGGAGCAAAGGAATATATGTGTTCTGGAGGGTTTTGGTTGAGAGACCTACCCTGTGAATACAGTAAATAAAACAGAGCAAAGAATTGAAAGCCTCCAAAGCAGGACTGATTTACTCTATCCTCCCAGGGGGACAAATGTGTAGGCTGACACAATGAAAGAGGAGCCTTGCCACATCTTTTTGTGGGATAGATATGTCCGAGTGAGGCTTTTTTTTAGCAGATTTATATGCAGCCATTGGACTCCCACAGAGCCAGTTGCTCACCTAATAGCAGAGAAACAATTATGCCATAAATCAGTGCTGATTCTGCATCTTCAGCCATCATTTGTTTTGATTGCTCTTAGACTATCTCAGACTAGAGGCTGAATATTCCTTACCCTGCATTGACTATGATTCAATAAACGCATGTGCTGTAAGGACTAAACATCTCACCTTAAGAAATCTAGCAATACTGTGGTTTGCATTTTTTGTTTCTTCAGAAGCATCTTTGTGTTTCCAAATAACATGGTCAGATAAGACCATTACCAGTGTGTCTAGTTCCGTCTGGAATGATTCTGGAAATCTCTGTGTTCGAGGAATCTAAGAAAAGCCCAGATCATTACTTCAAAGTACTTTACATGGTTAAATGTATTTATGTAGAAATTAATCTTAAATTTAGTTTATTACATAGTAATGTATATTCTTACCTGTGTTCTGTTTGTATCAACCAAGTATTGTGCCACTGATTTTAAGATAATTGCAAAGAAGAACCAGGAATGCTGTAAAATATTATGGAGAATGTCACGTGATAATATCAGTGCTGAAAAAGAGATTATTTTGGCAGAGAAGGTGGATGAGGCAATATCTTTTATTAGACAAGCAGAGGCCTTGTCTTACTAATACCCTGGGGCCAGAATGGCTGCAACGACTTTGCATAGATAATTCTCTTTAGAGGAATCGTCTGTAGTTCTCAGCAGTGTGCACTGACAATCTACACCATAGAAAAATTAGGCTTGCCATTTAACCATGACAGTATTTAAATCTCTTGGGACTTATCAGCAACTTTAACTTCTTTTTGACTTCATTTGGAAATTGAAGCTGCATAGCACCTTGCTGAATCTGGTACTTGGCAATTGTGACTTTCCCTTTATTAAGAAGGCAGGAGTGAACAATTACATCTTTTAATCTGTATCACGTTTTAGTAAAATCTCTTAATCTCTAGCACATTTTAGTAAAAATATATTTACCTATTAAAAAATGAAGAGTTTACATGGATAATTCATTTAGCAGCGTTGTCCCATGTGTATATACCAAGAATGACTTTGACATTATAACAGCCATTTAATTTCTTGCATATAAAGCACATTATGAGCCAGATTGGCTCCACCTTTTCCAGGTCACTTCAGCCAGTATGAGCTGGGGACTGTCTGGATCAGGACAATTGAGAATCCCCTTGGCATGGGGAAGTTCACAGCTGGAGTAAATCTGAATACTTAGTTCTTATGAGTTCCCTTCCAGTCCTTGAGTGGAGGATATGGCAGAGGTTTGGATGTGTTTGTGGCCAGAGGGCTATCCCACTTATTGGTTAATTTAAAAAAATAGGCAGCTCTTCATGCTTATCAGAATAATGATCTTTTACATTTTGCAGATTACAAATCAATAGTAATTTAATTAAAATCATATTATTTGAATATAGATTCTATTTATAAATATGTATCTCAGCTGTGTTTCCCAGATAATATTTTGTGAAGTTAAAAAAAAATCACCCTTAACATTCTGCTTCTCACTGTATTGTGTAAGAATCATATTTTTCACCATGGCTGTACAATAAGAGAAAGGAAATCCAGAAGGAGGAATTACACAATGTAAAATCACCATGTACTAGGCATTGGCTTATGTTGAGAATTCACAATATTACAACAAGAAAGCTTGATAAATCTGAAGGATTATTACAGGCAAAGTGCACGGAGAAAGAGAGAGAAGGAAGCTGAAGCAGAAATTGTGATAATATTGAAATGCTTTATTCACCTTTAAAACATGTTTCACTGTTACTTGATCATTTGATTTCAAAAGGCCAGTCACATTCGTAGCAAGCTCCTCATGAACAGTCCTTTCTTCACATGACTTGGTCTTGAACACATACTGAAGAAAAAATCAACAATAGTAATGTAAAAACTTATAGAATCCCAGCAAGAGTTGGTGGTGCATAAGCAACACATCTTCTAAGAAGAGCAGTAGTGCTGATCTTTGCCTGCCAAAATATCTTGACAGAAAAAAAAAAGAAGCAATATAAAGCCTAGTTTACTGAATAACAATGGGTATGTCTACACTGCAGAGCTTTTCCGGAAAAACAGCCATTTTTCTGGAAAAACTACTCTTATGTCCACACTGCTATTGTGTTCTTTCGACAGAAAGTCGAAAAAACTGAAGGGCTTCCGACAGGGGTAAACCTCTTTCTACGAAGAAGCCACCTTTTTTTGAAAAAGTTTTTTCAGAAAAAGGCATGTGTGGATGCAGAAGAAGTAGTTTTTTCGAAAGAAGAGGCCTCCAGGAAAAAGCACGGGTGCCCTGGTGGCCACTCCATCCACAGTAATCACAACTGAAATGTGAGGTAGCATACAATCAATGTGGACACTATCTTTCAAAAAAGCACGTCGCTTTTTCGTTGTGCTTTGCTGTGTAGGCGCGCTCTTTCTAAAAAAGTTTTTTCGGAAGATCTCTTCCAAAAAAGGTTCTTCCGAAAGAAGCTTTCAGTCTAGACATAGGCAACGATACATAACCTTCTCCTATTGAATATGAATTTTAAGCAGTACTCCCCACTACTTTCAATTTGATTTGAATAAAAGGGAATTCCTGCTTAAAAACCACTGGCATGATATAGATTATCTTTTTCATTAGTGCGCCACACATCAGAACCTGATTCTTTTGAACTGCCTTTCACGCCACTTCAGCAGAAAAGGAAGAACAATATACATGTAGGGGAAGAAAGGAGGGTTTTCACCCACCTAATCAAGCTCATATTTGCCTTGTTCCTTTCTTCCAATGGCAACAGCTTACTTGGTAGCAACTCTTCATCCTGAAAGGGGTAGAGCACCCACTAGAATGGACAGAAGCCCTTTACATGCGTAAAAATTTATGCGGAGCCCCAGCGGTCCACTGATTGTATGTGTTGTACTCCTGCGGAGCCCCAGCGGTCCACTGATTGTATGTGTTCTATCTATCGATGTTTCCAGTTTGTCAATCTCATTGAGCCCCTGGAGATGTCTCGTGGAGCCCTGGGGCTCTGTGGAGCACAGTTTGAGAAACACTGTTCTATGAGAAAGAGAGCGAGTGAGCAAGGGAGCACAGTCTGCCCTAAAATAGCCAAGAGCCTGGCACTCATAATAGCATCTGTGGGACCTAGATTTAAGCTCTTGAGTCTTCCAATCATAGGTGAGTGCCCTCGCCACCAGGTTATTGGCTATTTTGGCTCTTGCTGACAAGGAATTCTATCCTGCACGTGTGAAATGTTTCTCAACGAACCTGTCATTGGAGAAGGCACAGTACCGGAAAAAGTTTAATTTTCAACATAAAACTCTTTCATTGAAAAATTACTGACCAGTGCTGCTCAAGAGAGACAATTTTTTCCCAATGGACTTCAAACTAGTATCAGAACACCTCACAATCTGGAATGCTTTTCTCCTCTCAACACCCCTGTGAGATAGCACTACCCCACCTCCTTTTTAAAAACAGATAAAACTGAAGGCAAGAAAGTGCTATGGATAAGATTTTCAAAGATATTTTGGTCCCTAATAGAATTTTCAAACGTGCCTGAGCATGTTACATGCCTAACACCCATTGAAATCAATGATTAGGCACATTTGAAAATCCCACTGAGATCTGCATCTTTAGGCATAGAAACACTTTTGAAAATCTGGCCCTACATGACTTGCCCAAGGTCACACAGGAAGGTTGAAGCACAGCAGGGACTTGAATCCTCTCTACTCAGAGTTAGGTTAGAATAATGAGGTACCACAACATGTTTAAGATTCTGTTACTGAGCTGAAGTGTGCAATGAAAAGTGAGGATTTGTCCATATACTGCAGCATGCTCGTGGCAGCATGTGATGCAGCAGCTGTTATTTGCATATGCATCAACTCATTTTAAGTGCTGCTGAAATATAACGTATCAGAGGGGTAGCCGTGTTAGTCTGGATCTGCAAGAGTGACAAGGAGTCCTGTGGCACCTTATAGACCAATACATCTGGTAGTCTATAAGGTACCACATGACTTCTTGTTGCTGAAATATAAAGTGGCTGAACCCTTCTTTGGCTTTTCACTATTACATTGTCAGAATGCTGAGCAGTACAATATTTCAGTCCACTGTGTTTTTAGACTATTCAAATACACTCACCTGAAAGTTACACAGAATTGTATTCTACTCTCAGTTATATCACTGCAAGTTCAAATATTTGCATTAGACTCAGAGAAACTTTGGATTTACATCACTGTAACTGATATCAGAATGTGGGTCATGGAATATTAAAAAATATCCTTTTAAAGGATATAAAGTACATAAAAATGAAGTATGAAGATATTTTGCATGTTGTAGAAGTTAGTCCAGCAACATTTAGCTTCACTGGGCTTGAAAGAGTCTTTGATTTCTTTCTTAGTAGAACTTGTCTCATATTTCATTATTCTGTTCATAAAGATCTGAGAGCTTCAGTTAATGGTGTGCATATCTCTTTTGATTTCACTGGCCCTGAAGGGCAGTTTTTTATCTTTTATGTTGCATAAATTTCATTCAATAGATTATAGTTATTATTAGACTTTGTGAAAGCCTCCCTTGTTTCAGGATAATTCAGCATGTCATTCACAGATTTATAAATCCATATATATGTCACTTATAACTTATTTTCATAACTTTTGAAAAGGTGAGACTTTCTTTTTTTAATATCTGACATGTTCTATATCTGTTTGAGCATCACTGACATGAGTGGACAAAAAGAAAACTTCTATGCATGGAGAAGTGAGAGCAAAGAATTACTAATTTTCTTTTTTCTCTTCTGACAAGTTTTAAATACTATAGATTCTCCTTTGTTCATTCTGAGATGAATGACTAAATGTAGTAGGTAAAAAATAAGATATATGAAATCATTGCAGAATGATTGATATCTCTGCAGGTGATTCAACTATACTGTCAAATGCTTGATTAATCTAGTAAAATATGGGTATACATTTTCCAAAATCTGAGGATGAGTTTTTACTTACAAAATACATTCCATTATTAAGCACCTCATGTTAGGTTGTTATTTCAATAAACTATTCCCTCTGTAAGTGTCTGCAAGCACACTTAAATTGCAGCCCTTGGCATGTGCTGTGAGTACCATTGTGGCCTTTGGGGCTTCCAAAGTTGAGTAACCCTGGTCTAGATGTACACTAAATGAATATAGACATAAGCCATCTTTCCCCAAACAAGAATTAGATGGAAGAAACTGATCAAGCAGTGCATAATTACAAAAATGTGCAAGGATCCATGCCAGAAAATAAAGTATTTCACATCACAGAACCAGGTACAAATATATAATTACTTGGAGAGAAAAAAATATATCCTGAGAAAACTTTAGAAGGCTAAGAATATATAATAGAAGAAACATACAGCAATCTGCAAACACAAAAGCTTTCAGAAACACCTCTTCAGTAAAAATTATCGCTAAGCATCACTTGACCATTTGTAATGTGTTAACTGCTATTGGAGAAATGCCTTGTATATATACAATGCACATAGCTAGTCAATATGATAAAACTATCTAATGTGAATGATGCAAAATACATCCTTGAACTTTACATAAATCTATCAAACCTAGATTCTTATATGGCCCCCTACCATTATATGTGAGCACATCACAGGCTTTAAAGTATGCATCCTATAAACACTGCTGTGTGCATCTCTGTTAGCCTCAATTCCCCTCTATAAGAATGGAGTTAAGTGATTGCCCAATGTTAAACAGGCAGTCTGTGGCAGAGCAGGGAATGAAAACTGGGTCTCCCAAGTCCATGCTAGTGCCCTAATCACTGCACCATCTAAAGAGGCAGAAGGCAGATGTTCAAATACTGGAAAAACTACTAGAAAGGAAGAAAGAGAAAGCAGAAATAATGTGCAGCATACAGCAGACGATCAAAGGTCAATTGGATATTTCATACCTTTACATAAGAATGGACACAGTATTCTAGTTGCTCTTCATGGCACTTGGCAACAATGTCAGTAAGAACCCTAGAGAAGAAAGGTAATAAGCAATCTTTCAGCATGAAGCAGAAAATACATCTTTACACACATTACATTTTATCACACTGTTGTACAGATTCAAAACTATCCATTATGTGTCTGATCCATGCAATTAATAGTCTGTGCCCATGTGGAACTCATTGACTTCATGGGCACTTTATCTTGGTACAGAACCCTGCTTGTATGGGGCACAATGGTAAATCAGGGCCTTATTCTAAAAAGTTACTGCTATTCTAACGAAATACACCCAGTTAAAACAATGTTAACAGTTGTGATGTTGGTGTTAAATGAGCCTACAAATCACTGGAGGACACTTCAACATTTATATGGATCTGGGAATATTATGAAGAAGTTACAAGGAAGGGAATTAGAGAGAGTGTAAATGAAGTTGGGAATCAAAGTCTATTGAAAGCTATTGTGTCAGAATTTCTATCCTAACCTTTCAGGGCTTAGAAGTCTGGCAAAGGGACACTTAGAAGGGAAGGGTTCTGCGGTGGGGTGTACAAACCCCACACAAGGCCAGAAGGGGTTAAAGAGCAACTTTGGCTCGGGCAACTCAGCTCCATGCCAACTTTGTAGATGAGCCTTAAAGGGAAAAGAGCCCAGCCTGGGGTGGTAGACAGACCTCACCCTCAGGAGCCAGGAAGGAACGTAGCAGAGAGCCAAGCTAGCTTTAGTTGCTTGTGCACACAAAACTGTAGGGCAGGAGACTGGATGATCTGGGTATGACAGAGAAGATGTTGCTGCTTTTTGCTTCTGTTAAGCTAGTTTCCTTTCCTTTCTTGCCTTGAGAACTAGGAGCAGCACCCTGGAGCAGAAGCCCCCCTCCTCACACTATGAACTCCCAAGGGAAAGGGGGGCTAATGTGGCGAGTAGTCTGTGGAAGAAGCAAGAGATCTGACCATATGCTGTAAGGATCCCTGGGTTAAAACACAGAATAGAGGGAGGGACCGGATTAATCTACAACCTCACTGAGAAAATTAGCAGAAAGACCCCAAACACTAGAGGCCAGAATGACTACTGGGTTTGGAGCAGGTCCAGTGTGAGGTCCTGGACTAATGGGTGAAAAATCTTGTTTTACCCCAAAAAGGGTCAGAGTAAAGATAACGGAGCCAGAGGGCCGGGTCACAAGGCAAAAGGAACCACTGGTGAAGCTGGATGACAGGACTACAGAGCAAAAGCCTTGCACAGGCAGCACACTGACTGGTAAGTCACTTTGCCAGAGGCACCCTCTCTGTATGCAGTTAAACCTGCACCAGTGACCATGTTTTTTTGAGAGCTCCCTCTTTTTAACATATCACCCCATGAAATTCACAAAGGTACTGAACATAAGTCTGCTCCATCTTTATTAGAACATGTCTCCTGTTAGGTACCTCCTCCCCCCGATTCTTTGAGCACTTCAGGCAAGATACATTCTATTTATTCTGCAAAATGTAAAAATAAATAGCCAATGTTTATATGGCAAGAATGAAAACAAAATTAGTGCAGCAGCTCTCAAATGTTAAGACCTAGTGGACCATATTCCAAACTTAAAATTATTTGGTGTATATGTTAATTAGTATTCCTATCATGGATTCTTAATTATATGTTAATTAGTATTACTATCATGGAGGATATGAGATAGGTCTATAAAATCATGACTGGTGTGAAAAAAGTAAATAAGGAAAAGTTATTTACTTATTCTCACAATATAAGAACTAGGGGTCACCAAAGGAAATTAACTGGCAGCAGGTTTAAAACAAACAAAAGGAAGTTTTTCTTCACTCAGCACACAGTCAGTCTCTGGAACTTCTTGCCAGACAATGTGGCAGAGGCTAGGACTTTAACAGGGTTCAAAAAAGAGCTAGATAGATTCACAGAGGTTAGGTCCATCAATGGCTATTAGCCAGGAGGATAGGAATGGTATCCCTAGCCTCTGTTTGTCTGGAAAATATGTGACAGAAGAGGGATCACATGAGGATTACCTGTTGTGGTCCCTCCCTCTGGGGCATCTGGTATTGGCCACTGTTGGCAGACAGGATACTGAGCTAGATAGACCGTTGGTCTGACCCAGTATGATCATTCTTAAGTTCTTATTCTGATAAACCAATCCATGCACCACAGTGTTTACAACTACTGATCTAGTTTTTTAGATGTTTTCCGTGTACTCCTGCAATAGGATCCAAAAAAAAAGCCGCTATTTTTTACATTGTTTTGCAAACCATTTCTCATTGTAATTAGTACTCCTTGGAAAATAAATAATTGAGCAAATTATTTGCTAAGATTCTAGTCATTCAGTCCTTACTCATCTGATATCAACCTGAATTTTGGCAGAATAATGACTACATTATTGGATCCCCAGGAAAATCAGTAATCAAGACAAAAGTACAAAGAAAATATTTTTTTCACAATTATGAACAGTTTTGAGTTTTTTTCTATAGTTTTTAACTTGTTCAACCCCAGGTATTTCAAGTTATTCAAAACAAAATACAATGTGTGTACATGTACAGCGATCAAACAATGAAAGACATGCACAGAATTTTGCTAGTTCACAGCTGTGCACATTGCTATTGACATCAGCAATGTTGTTACAGAGCCAGTACCCAGATAATCACTGAAAAGTCATTTTCTACCAGGTGGGTGGATAGCCAAGTATTTAAGCATAAAAAAGGCTGTCCTTCCAGTCTCTAGACCAACTTTATTACTGCCTCATTTTCCAGGTACCCCAATTTATACTAACTCTGGAAAAACCATCTATTCCCCAGTTGGCATTGGAGTTAATTAATTAGGTGGTTGGGATCATAGGAGAAGGTTTGATATCCTCCTTTTGGAGACTGAGTATATCACCACTGGGATAAGCTCAGCCTTTGCCAGCCAGGGAAATTGCACTGCTAAATTAATTCCAGACATAATTTCCTATTCGTGGAAATTCAGGACCTGAAAACCTTTGAAGTGTTGAGCATTGTAAACGCCTATTAAAGTTAACTCAAGGAATCCAGCATCAGGAACCTGAAGTCTTACAATAAATCTCCCTTCAACAGTTAAGCAGGGCAAACCAGTTTCAGTAAATATATAAAGTATATTAACAGCACTTAGAAACACAATGGGACTGCTGAGGATTAAGTTGTGTTTGTCTTCTGGTTACTCCCCAGGCATTAATTGCTGGGGAAAGGCCAACAGAGAGAAGTCTATGGAGTACAACGTCCTTTTCAGCGCATCTGCTGGAAATTACCTCATTCTCTTTTTCTGTTTTCAGGGTTAAGAGTAGCAATAAATATTTTATTTTAAATAAATAAATAAATATTTTAGTTGGACTTTCCTGGAGGTTACAGACCCCTTGGTGAGTCACTCCCGCTGACTTTTATTTCCTTGGATAATGCCTTCCCTGTTGTTCACTGTTAATGCTTAAATATTTTCATTACAAACTGTCCAAAATGTGGTAACCTGACTCACCTAATTATAAACTTAATCCTACAAGGCACTGACCTCTTTCTTTGAGGTGCTCAGCAGCCTCAACGCAGAAGGAAGTGAGAGGGAATTAAGGACACTAAGCACCATTCCAGGAAGTGCTCAACACCTCAGGAAATTTTCTAGCAAAGCTCCTTGTTACTAGTTGGCAGACAAGTGATTTGAACAGTAGCAAAAACAATGTCTGCATAGGAAAAACAATTTTATGGCTCATGTCAATTGTGATATCATAGCCTACATTTAGTTACCTGACTGACTTACAAAGTTCTTTGTTACATTTAGGAGTCAGATATTTTTGGGATAAAGAGCTCATCTTCTATTAAAATCTAAATAGCATATTCAGCCATGGTTCATAACTGAAATCAAATCAAAAGTCACACTATGGAAGGGGGTCAGCAACCCTTTCAACCAAAGAGCAAAAGTACATCAAAATTCAGTATAAGAATGAGTCAACAAAGAGTCAGTATAAGAATGCCCATTTGCATGAATGAAAATATACATGTACTATCACTGACAATTGATTAATATTGATTAATTATAATTATATTATCATTATATGAATAATTAATTAATTAATTATTCTTAATAATAGCATAAACAAAGCATTGCACTTAACTTTATTTAATGGGACTTCTGTGCTAGCATCTTTTTGCACATTTCTTTGAAGTTTACACCACAATTGGTCAAATTCAGCTTCAAACATGCATTCAGGCTATCTGCTCTCAATCTTGAGTGCAAATTACCTTTGAAGTGATTCAAATGAGAGAAAGTCTGCTCACACATATAAGTACAGGCCGTCCCCGGGTTACATACAAGATAGGGACTGTAGGTTTGTTCTTAAGTTGAATTTGTATGTAAGTCGGAACTGGTACATATTGTAGGGGAAACTCTAGCCAAACATTTCTCCAGAGCTCAGTTTTATTCTCCCACACCTCACTTCCCTCAGTCCTTTATTCTCAAGCTGAGGTGTCTACTGAGAAAAGCCACTCCACGTCTCCCTGATCTGCTGGGGGGGGGGGGGGGGGGCGCTAGCTTCGTGTCTCCCTGATCTGCTGGGGGGAAGCAGCTAGTGCGGGGTTGCCTCACCCCGTTTGTAAGTAGGGATCCGATGTAAGTCGGATCCATGTAACCCGGGGACTGCCTGTAGTGCCAAACATTGAAAGCAAGGCCAAGCTGACATTCCGATGGTGGTGTATGAGACAGGTGTCCTATGCGACAGGAAGTTTTTTCCAAGTTTGCAGAATCAGATTATCATTATCAGCATGCTCCATTTGCGCAGTTTTGCCAATTCTGCACATTGTCGAGCAAGACATTCCAAATCAGAATTCAGCTTGACAATTTTTTCCACCTAGATAGCCGAATCCTTGAAATCTGCTATTTCCTTTTCCAAATCACTGACTGAGATATCTGGAATGATTGTCGTTCTTTAACGGATGCTTTATGTAGACGAATTATAAACTTGGACAAAGCACGGTGTTAGCAAAAGTCATAAAATGAAACTCTGAATGCCATCAGGAGCTCAGAAACAAACCCAGCAAGATGCTTTAAATCAAGGCTGTTACTTGGATTCCCTCTCTGATATGAATCACAAAACATTTGTAATCTTTTAAAAAGTGCCAGTCTGCCCTCCTCTGTATCTGATGAAGAGTGTCAATTTTGACTTAAATCCATATACTTCCTGCTGCAGAGTCAGGACTGTTTTTCCTTGTGCTTGTAGATTAAGGTTCAACTCATTCAATTGACCAGTAATACAGATGAGATAGTAAAACTTGAGCAACCAGTCACAGTCTGAAAGCTCAGACTTTTTGACACGCTTCATATCCAAAAATGACTTAATCTTGTTAATGCTGGCAGCAAAATGAGATGAAACTTTGCCACAAGATAACTAGTGAGCAGTGACTGAAATTGACGGTGATTAAGGGCTCTGGCAAGAATCTAATTGACAATGTGAACAACCAGTTCCGTTACATTTCCGAGTTCAGTTCTACAAGATTGCGCACAAAGTGCCTCCTGACGCACAATGCAATGAAAGTTCAAAAGTGGGTGATTCAGCTTTTCCGACAAGAATAAGGAATCCCTTGTATTTGCTGACCATGCTAGGTGCACCGTTCTTATACACCGATGCAAGATTATCCATCTGTCTTTCTTTCTCATTTACAAAGTTCATCACAGTTTTAAAAATGTCTTTGCCCCTTCTTCAATTTCTCATTAGTAATAGCTCAATCATTTCTTTGTGCACAGCATTTCCACAAATATATCATCCCGGAATACACAACTTATTAATGTCACATATGTCAGTTGTTTTGTCCAAAACAAACAAAAATAAGTAGCAGCACTCAAATTTTGCATTTGTTCCTTGTCAATTTGATGGGCCTTTTCACAGCTCTGTCATGAACTATTTTTGCTGATAATGTCATGTCTTGAATTTTCTGTACGATTTTGTCCTTGTTGTGAAACTCACCATGACCAATTTTTAGCATGTCTCTTTTCAAGTAATCCCCATCAGTGAAAGGCTTTTCCTCTCCAATAATGCTGTATGAGCCTGCAAAACTTGCAGAGTTTAAGCTCCTACCTTTTTTTGACCATGACAATTGCCTATTTTGCCCAATGTTCATTTTTTGCCGCAGCTCCTTGCAGGCTTTTTTTCACACTCCTCCCTCAGGGTATTTTGTAGAAAATGCTGCATGTTTTGTCATGAAATACCACTCTAAATTCATTTTTTTGGTAGGAGGACAGTCTCATTCTACAAATGAGACAGTGAGGAGATCCAGACCTAGCCACAAATGCATATAAGTCTGTCCATTCCTTTTGAAAATTTCAGTACTCATCATCTCCCTTTCTCTTCACCATTGTTACTATTAGAGGGCCACAGAGTTCACCATCACATATGATGATGGAAAGATTTCTCGACCAATCAAATAAAAAGAAAATATGCATGACCACCAATGAGTGGAGAGGCTGGATGGTTGTGAAAATGAATAGTTAAAGGTGAATAGAGAAAAAAAGAGAATCTTGACATGTATAATTATGCCTTTTTAAATATTTGAATTAACTTTTCATTTTAATTTTAAAAGTTGTCTGTATTTTAGGAACAACAAAAGAGCCATATTTGGTTCTATACTGAGAGCCATATTTAGCCCTAGAGCCATCGGTTGCAGACCCCTGCACAATGGGATGTATTTGCCCCTAATATATATAACAATTTTTTGAATACCTTGTTACTGCAGTGGTAACCTCATCCATGTCGTTTTGTACCAGAACCCAAAAGAGTTGATTCAGGATCACAGGAAGAAAATTCATAATTACATGAATCTTCTCAATTTTCAGCAAATTCTGTATGAAACACAAAGCAGAATAAAGATGGATTTCAAACATAAACCACAGACCACTAGGGCCTGATTTCCACTCCATCACACTGGTTTTACCATCTGGTAATTGCAGCGAGGTGGAATTAAACCAGTGTAAGATAGTGGAGAATCTTGCCCCATGTTTGCTCATATGTAGCAATTTTGAAGGACTGAAGTTTTTACTTTTAAACCTGTGCCCCTACAATTTTGAGAAAACATTATTCCTGGGCTGAGACCTCATATGCTGTGTGTTTCATTTTAAATAAAATTATGAGCAGGTCAAAAATCATACTGATTAAAAACTCTCTAGACAGAATGGACAGTGACGCCCCATTATCCTACATGATTGAGCTAGAGTTATTCATTAAAATAATATTGTTATGGATTTAATTCTCTGATTTTCTTCAAATGAATTTCTGATTTACATATAGAAACCGAAATTTGGGGAAATTATTTTCCTGATTATTGTTTGTTCATGAACTGTGCACTTGGAAAATCTGTTATCTATTTATGTTGTGTGATTGGCTACCTAATTCATGTGATTTTATTTCTGTTTCCTGATTGGATGATTGAAATATAACAAAAAGGCATGCAAAAAGTAGCAAGTATTGAACAATGCACTTCTAGCATGCTTTTCTGGGTGTGTAATCACTCATGCTAAAAATCAGGCACCTTTTGGGTATTCACAAACATTTTCCCAAATACCTAGTCAACAGCTGAATACACATGAATAATAAATACATCATAGAAGAAATGGAACCTAATGATTTTATTCATGAAAATAGTCACAATATTAAATTCAACCAGGACTTATTATTACTACATTTAAAACAACAAAAACAAAAGCAACAAAATAAATATCTCACTTTCATTCACACATATTACAAAATGACATCTTTAAATAGTTGCCCAGTGAAATGTCACGATTATTGGTAAGATACAGCAAAATTATCTTTCACTGAGCAGCTTAATAAAATCAGTTTAATTGTGAAAATAAAGTAATGAGGGGAAAATGCCTTTCATGTTAGTCTCTTAACCTAGAAACTGCTATTAGATTCAGATGATCTCTAAGAAAGTATAATGTTTTGTAAATTGCCCTTCAGTATTCTAGCTCCTTCTTACTCTGCTCCAAAATATGTATTTTAAGGTGAGCCCATGTGATTTTCTCACTGCCCAATGGATTCAGAATTCATTGTAGGAGTGGGCATCCATGTAAGAATGCAAAAAGGAATAAGATCCCCCTATGAGGGTTCTCTGTATCCTTGGGCCGGTATGCAGAGTTATAGGGTACTGGATGCCAATTTCTTAACTTCCTCTCTTCTGCAAAAAAAGAAGGGGAAAAAGTAGGCCTGGAGCAAGAGGGGAACAGCAAGATAACTGTGGCTCCTCAAGCTCTAATTCCTTCTCTGCAACACTCTCTGGTGCAGCATGGCAGCAGGCTCTACCTTATGATGACCTATGTCCTTGGGACACAGTCTAGCTCATGGCAGTTTAGAGTCATAAACAGGTTCACTTGGGAGAAAAATTCAAAAAGAGCTAGAATTTAGTAGGGATGTTAAACAGCATATAACTGAATAGTTGTGTAACTATTCAATAGTCCCCAGAGGCAGGCTGACAACCAGTGAGCTCCCAGCCCCACTCCCTGTGTCATGCTGTGCTGCTGCCTCTCTATGAAGACCGGCTTCCACCTGATGCCCTGTGCTGCTGCCTCTGATATAGAGGCAGCAGTGTGGGGTAGCAGCAGCCCCTGTTTGTGGGGGATCCGAGTTCCACGGATGAAAGGCTGCTTCACAGCAGTGTCCCCTGTCCCTCTCTACTCCCCTCTTTCCCCCTGTGCCCAGACTTATCAGTTAATCGTGTAGTTGTCTACACATTGACATCCCTAGAATTTAGCCCTTACAATGCATTTATTTACATCAGCTCGTAACACATTTATAGTTATTTTACCTTGCATGACATGATAAAGTCTGAGGTAGGAGGCTGGGAGAGATCCATTTCTCTTTTTTGGCACTGCTGGAAAAAGATATTCAGATATGGATCCTAAAATGAAAAACATACGCTAAAGTTAATGTCTATTTTAGCATGGACTGCAATTCAAATATTTGCTAACAATCTCAATGAATTGGTCATGCTGGATAAAATCCAGGAACTTTACACTGCACCATACAGCATTGCAGAATAATAGAAATCAGATGTGGAAAAGGCCAGCAGGGATTTGACTACAATAGTCCATCCACTTACCAGCAGAGTGCCTTTGCTAATGCTTTGTCCAGTCTTGTTTTCAGTGTCCAAAGCAATGGGGTTTTCCCATGATCCAACATATCTCGACATCAGGATGTTTTAAAATTTCTAGTTACATCTGTCTGTACCATCCTAAATAATACTCCTTTTTCCTTAAAAGGGGTATTTACTTCTTTATTTTCTCACTCCTCAGCCCTCCTACATTGAGATGATCTTTAATGTTAGACAGATTCATAAAAGATCCAAGATATATTGTATTAAGATAATTTGTCAGGCTTTTCCTAGCACTCATTTTTGATGGACAGATAAGGGCATCTGAGAGAAAATGCAAACTCACCTGAGTATTTACAGTTGATACAACAAATGAAGACACTTTGAAAAGCAGCTTCCCACCATCTACCCACTTAATGTCACTTCCACTCTGCAGGAAAAAAAATATTGTTCTCTTATTTCCTCATTTACTAACACCACAAAAGTATACACGTGTCAGCATCATTCAGTTCTGCATCACTTTTTGTTGCAGAGCTTTGTGAATGTGCAAGTCCCTCAGGGCTGGATAGTAAATTATTTGAAATATTCAGTTCTCAGTTACTGCAGAGGCAGTCACAATGGGAGTTTCCACACTATCCTGTCACTGCCACAAAGCACTGGATTAGATCCACAGACCTATTTAGCTCTTCTGCATTACTCAGTTTGTACAACTGCAGAGGAAACTGCCCAGAAACTCTCCTGTGGATTTTTAACTGGGCACAGCTCAAGGACTAGTAGGGAATACTGGAAGCAATGACAAAGATCAGGGGAGTTTTGCTAGTCAGATTGGGTAGGGAACCCCAGCTGAAAGTGTATAAAACCCACTCTCCACACTATGTTGCTTCCAACAGTTGTGAAGATTTCATAGTTTACCCATTTAGTGCCAGTTAGGTAGGGTAATTTCTTTTCCCAGCACTGCACCAGAAAAGACATAATTTGTCCTGATTCTGTTGGTATACATATCAGCTTAAAATCTGAATGATATCCATATGAATACTCTAAACAGCATGGTCCAGTTCATGATTCATACAATGGCTCCTTAACATTGCCAGCATGGCATAAATGAGAACCTGGCCCTACCATTTTAATAACACATACTTCAATTTCTCTCGTTCCTTCTGAATAATATAAAAATATTTCTTAATACCTTTCCACTTGCAGGATCTTGAAGGCTTAAGTAACTGGGAGGCAAACTGGTTGCCACTGGAATGTTATGTTCTTGAGAAGCTAACTGGGCATCTTTCAGTAAAGGAAGCCAAGCATATCCAACTGCACACAAGAGCAAACCAATACAACATTTTTTAGTATAAGATCTTCAGTTCACAGGATTACAGTGTACAAAAGCAACAAACAGAAACTGTGAAATCCTTAAACCTCAGATGAACAAATATCACTATAAATATAATGCAGACAAACATTAGCAAGGAATTATTTGAAAGTAATTCTACTGCAGGTACCTGGTGTTTCCAGAGCCTCTTTCTTTTTGGCATTAGCTTTTGCATTTATGTCACAGGTGACATGATAAAATGAAAACAGAATGTGGTGTTTCTTATGGAGTTGAGTGGGGAGCTCAATTTTCACCTGAAATGTAAAAGGTTACACCTCTCTTTAGTTTAAAGGGAATCAACCAGGACTAAGAGATGGACTCTAAAGGAGAAATTCCTCTTTCTATATATCTCTAATTAAAGCTGCCCTTTTGACCGGCAACTGTGTTGCTCTTTTTACAGGTGTAACAGCTAGTCTTTTAAGGAAATCATTGAGAGGTACCATTTATTACGCTCACTGGTTTTTCTTCCCTTGCCTTTGAATTTGTGTATCTAATGAAATAACACAGAACTGAAAATTCAAGAACCCTGCTCAAACAGGCTGCTTAGAACTAGTCATCTCCTCTCCAGGAGACCCTATTCAGAAGACACCATTCTTTCTTTCTCTATCATTCCTCCTTTAGTAGAAGAGTGAGTCAGCCTGGATACCCTTTAAATTAAAAATATTAATGATACTTCATCATAAGTGATTTTATGACAAAGACTGAAGGTGAACAAGGGTTGATGTAAAAATAAAAACTTTTATTTATGATCTCAAATGAGTCATAAATCCCATAGGTCCCAATAAGAAAAAGTAGTCTATTGTTCACTTATCTGCACAAACGCAAGGTGGGCTATTATTAATCTATTGAAACACATGGGAACAATACACTGAGAAATGTTACTGTGGCAACAAATGGATAAGACCCCTTATGCACCGTAGTTATGAAGTAACGATGTACCTAACTAATCTAGAGTTAGAAATTGGGTTGGGACTTATTTCTGATATAATTATCAGGTTAAGGGTGAAAATAGCATATATTATAAACATATCAATGAAATGAGCATTTAAACATGAAACATAAACAATTTCTTTAGATGCTACACTAGGTTAACAATGAGTAGTCCTGTGGCACCTTAGAGACTAACAAAAATATATAGTATCATGAGCTTTCGTGGGTAAAACCCACTTCATCAGTGAGTGGGGGGGGGGAAGGTTCTTTTAGATATTGCACTATATTTGTTGCTTGTCAGGGTCAATACTGTGTGGCAGGATCACCAAAATCAATTTTTGTTAGATGGTGAAGTCTGAACTCAATATGTTATAGTCATGCTGGAAAAAAACTCACCAGAACACAGAGGGCTTGCATAAGGCCCTCTGCACCAATTGGGGTCAGATTTTCAGATGTGCTAAGCACCTTCAACTCCAGCCTCTGTAAATCAAGATCTCTTAAATATCCATGGAACTTAAATGGATACTTTGTATTTTGGAGAATTCCACCCATTGAGCCTGACCTGTGCTCTTCACTCAGGCTAAGTTTCCATTGAAATGAAAGGAAAGTTTTGCCAATGAAGAACACAGGACCAACCCTGCTGTCTGCAGTACTACTAATATTAGTATACTCTGAAAACAAAAGTGCAAAGTCTAGAAAAGCAATGATCTTTTGTTAGTGTGCTGTCAAAAACACTAATACTACAAGGCTCTGGAGCACTCTGAATTGTTTAGGGTGAAATTTCACCTGCAGAAAACCCAAGGAACCGAACTTTATGCTGGTGAAGTGTACATCTGCATGCAAAGGAGCTAATGTAGCTATTACTATACCCCACAAACTGAAGGCCAGTTTGCAGGCTTCGTTATATTCCCCAAAGGTGTGGCTAACTTGCAGAAGCCACAGTCCCTTACTGCATGGTGAAGCTGTGTGGTGTTTAAATGGTATGGAGGGACTTAAGCTGGATCTGGGCACCATGCATGAATTTCACCTCTAAAGAATAGTACAATGAAAACATTAAATGGAACTAAAGTTGGAGGTTGGCTTTTGATTCAGGCAAACACATTAGAGAGCAGGGCTGATCATTATTAAGTATGTACACAAAAGAGTTTACAAAAAGACTGGCCATTATGATATGTTAAGAGAAACGGTGAGATTTTATTTCATGCTCTGTGTGTTTCAATGAGTAAAAATCTTGCTATCCAATGAAACTCATACTCACCTATATACGTGAACAGTTATAGCAGGACAGGTAATTTTTTAAAAACATTTCTGTGCCTTTAATTAACACGTATTGTCAGAGTAATAGTTGTCTAGTCAGTGAGGAATGAACTGACCTCATCATAGAAATCAGGATTCTGGGAATGATGTAGCACTGCTGTGTAGGCTGCTGTTGTAAATAATGGTCCGCCAGGCTTCCCATAAATACACTGTTAAAATATTACACTTCAGTTCAGTTGTCAAAGCTTGCAGATAATACTAATATAGACATAGCTCAAAAAAGATTTACAAGAGTGTCTTTTCTTTATATAAACTGTTCCTGCACAATGCAACACCAATGATTTACTGGGGCCTCTAGGCACAACGACAATAACAAGAATTTCCTACATTTGCAGAATAAGGGAACTTAATAGGCCCTTTATATTTCTAGTTTCTATTATTCTTGATTAGCTTATTTTATGTGTGAGGAAATGGAGGTGCAAAGATATTAAGTGGATGGCTTACGGTCAAAAGTGAAGCTGCGAAAAAAGCCAGGTTCTCTATTCATTGAACAACTCTGTATAAGTTGGGAAATCTAACTCTGATAATCTTAGTTTCTTAATACTATTTTAATGCATGACATATCTACATGGACAATCGACACATCTGGCAGTTCATTAAGTGAGCCAGCCAGATGTGCTGACCACCAGCTTGGTTTATATGCTGAAGAATAAACTGGGGATCTCCACAGTGAAAAGCCAGAGCTGCTACAGGTTGAGCTAACAAGCCAAGGTTTTGTTGCCGGAAGCTGAACCAACTAATTTCCTCTGTGTCATCTTATAGACTAACAGATTTATTGGAAAAGCTTTCGTGCATCTGACAAAGTGGGTCTCTGCCTACGAAAGCTTCTGCTCCAATAAATCTGTTAGGGTACGTCTACACTAGTCCCCTAGTTCAAACTAGGGAGGCTAATGAGGGCGACCAAAATTGCAAATGAAGCACAGGATTTAAATATCTCATGCTTCATTAACATGTTCCCGGGAGGTCGCCATTTTGGAAACTGACTAGCCTGGAATAACTGCCCACGTCTACACGCGGCAGTGAAATGGGAGTTCGAAGTAAACCCCTAACTAGAATTAGCAGTTACTCTTCGTGGAATGAGGTTTAACAGCTAATTCGAGTTAAGGGATTTACTTCAAACTCCCATTTCACTGCCGCGTGTAGATGCAAGCAGTTATTCCAGGCTAGTCAGTTTCCAAAAATGGCAACCGCCCGGGAACAGGCTAATGAAACGCGGGATATTTAAATCCCGTGCTTCATTTGCAATTTTGGTTGCCCTCATTAGCCTCCCTAGTTCGAACTAGGGGGCTAGTGTAGACTCACTCTTCGGGCTCGTCTACACTGGCCCCTTTTCCGGAAGGGGCATGTAAATTTCACCTATCGTAGTAGGGAAATCCGCGGGGTATTTAAATATCCCCCGCGGCATTTAAATAAAAATGTCCGCCGCTTTTTTCCGGCTTTTAAAAAAGCCGGAAAAGAGCGTCTACACTGGCCCCGATCCTCCGGAAAAAGCGCCCTTTTCCGGAGGCTCTTATTCTTACTTTGAATAAGGCCTCAGCTGGAGTACTGTGTCCAGTTCTGGGCGCCACATTTCAAGAAAGATGTGGAGAAATTGGAAAGGGTACAGAGAAGAGCGACAAGAATGATTAAAGGCTTAGAGAACATGACCTATGAAGCCAGGCTTCATGAACTGGGCTTGTTTAGTTTGGAAAAAAGAAGATTAAGGGGGGACATGATAGCGGTTTTCAAATATCTAAAAGGGTATCACAAGGAGGAAGGAGAAAATTTGTTCCTCTTGGTTTCTGAGGACAGGACAAGGAGTAATGGGCTTAAAGTGCAGCAAGGGAGGTTTAGATTGGACATTAGGAAAAAATTCCTAACTGTCAGGGTGGTCAAATATTGGAATAAATTGCCAAGGGAGGTGGTGGAATCTCCCTCTCTGGAGATATTTAAGAACAGGTTAGATAGACATCTGTCAGGGATGGTGTAGACTGAGCGTGGTCCTGCCTTGAGGGCGGGGGGCTGGACTCGATGACCTCTCGAGGTCCCTTCCAGTCCTATTATTCTATGTTTTCTATGTTTTTCTATGTTAATCTACTATGTGTAGGGGAAAATGTTCAGTGGTAGTTATGCTCCTTTGTCACTTAAGCTACTTTTGCTTTTGAAAATCCCACCTTTTATTTTTAAGTAGTTCATCATCATCATGTTAAATAAGGCCTGAACTTTCAGACTAAGACTTAATAAATATCTACACTCTAATTTTCATAGGACATATGCAAAAGTGTGCATTCTTTACTGTGGCATGTAAATTCCCCCAGTTTGTTGCTGCGAGTTGGAATGATAGCATGCACATAACCTTACTGTTCAGAGATCTGTATGCCAAAGTCATGTGTGCACTTGCTTTACAATGTGGACCCTAAATATCAGTTTAGGAACTTCGACATTTAAGAGCTATTTAAGGATGTATATATTGAGATTGCCAAGATATTCTAATGATTCAGACAGGTATTCTTTTACAACTAATGGAAGTGATGTAAATGAACAAATCTCCACAACGGCTTGGAAAATCTTCAATCCAAGGACTTGATCCAAAGTCTATTGAAGAGAATGAAGAAGCTCCCATTCTTTTCCATAGGCTTTAGATCAGACTTCAAATCAGATCCTTAGCTGGTGTAAATCAACATGGTGCCATTGAAGTCAATGAAGCAAAAGTGATTTAAGCTAGCTGAGGACTGGTGCTGGGTGTATAAAACATTTTGGAGCTGAAATGCAGACTTCAGTACACGGCTTAATCAGCCACATTTGAAAACTCAGGTTTGTGCTGTGGGTGTGTATGCTTGTGTCTGCCTTGGATTGTAAGCTCTTTACATCCATACAGAGCTGCACACACTGGGGTTCTGGCCCATGATCGGGGCTCCAATTGCTAAGATGATACAAATAATAAATAACAACAGTAGTATCAGTACCTTATATGGTCTATACTGAAACACTTCATTGTTTTTCTAAGGCTGTTTCCAGGTATAGGATAGGCACAGCTTGACATTTTAAATCAAAACATTCTGCATGGTGGTGCCATTTCTTGGAAATAGCCATGTTTTGCAAGCTTTCCTTTTGCCTAATCACTGAACTAGCACTGCAGGGTTGACACTTCCAGCTGATACAGTTAATAACTGCTATTAAAAACATTGTTATGGAGACTTAAAAGACTATATTGCAATATTCACACTTTAAATGTCCCTGATTAGAATACTCTCAATTACTGGGTTTCATATGAAACCTCTTTTGATACATTGTTCTGCAAATGTGCTTTGTTTTTGCTCACCTTCATTGGCTTGGCTCCTTCTTCATCTGAACTTTTAAATTCAATACACACTGTAATGTTCCGCGCCTGCAACAGTGATTCATTGAAAGTTTAAGTAGAAATCATTAAACCATGAAAACACATAGAAATTAAGATATGCAAAATATAACAAAATCATATATATAGTAGCCCAATGTCTGAGAGTCTGTAACGCTGAAATGCTGGCTGTTCCCTCTGGGGGACGCTGTTGCCTGAAATGCTGGCTGTTCCCTCTGGGCGGCGCTGTTGCTGAAATGCTGGCTGTTCCCTCTGGGTGGCCCATGCTGCATGGGGAGTCCTGGGCCCAAACGGCCGCTTGCGCTGCTTGCTACCCTGCGGCGGCCTGGCTGACCGGCGCAGAAGTCAGCCGAATGCCACAGTGGGAGGCGAAGGGGGG
Organism: Pelodiscus sinensis; assembly: GCF_052426305.1. Taxonomy (NCBI): domain Eukaryota; kingdom Metazoa; phylum Chordata; order Testudines; family Trionychidae; genus Pelodiscus; species Pelodiscus sinensis. The sequence goes on along the minus strand of NC_143061.1, from coordinate 38,964,962 downwards.
AGGGCGGTGACGTGCGGCGTGAGAGCAGCTCCAGGCCCCACCCCCTGGCCGTGAATGTCATTGCCCCGCCCCCCTTTGCCTCCTGCCGTGTCGCTTGGCTGACTTCTGTGCCACTCAGCAGGGCCACCGCAGGGGAGCCCAAACAGCTGCTTGCTCCGTTTGGGCTCCGCGGTCCCCCAGGTGAGAGGCAGGAGGGAGAGGAGAAGAGAAAGAGAGAGACAGAGAGAGAGGCAGGAGGCAGAGGAGAGCTGGGGGGCAGTTGAGGCAGTAGAAGGAGGAGAGAGAGAGAGAGAGATGGAGAGAGAAATCGGAGGCTCAGGAGAGAAGACCGACATGCAGGAGAGACCTGAAAATCCCACCTTATGACAGGCTAATTGGCTAGCATAACAAGATTCTGCTTAAAATCTGGAGAACACTATGGATGATGAGCCACATCATAAATATGTGTAGCTCCCCCCAAATTATTGGAAATAAACACATAAAAAGAATAACATGAAGGCACTAAATTAGGCTTCAAATGCATTATGCAAAAGCAGAACATAAAGGGACCAGTATTTAGCCTTGTCTTGACTTGAATTCATATTCAATTAGTAAGAATATGCACAGAGCTCTCAAGGTTCATTTCAGAGAGGATCAACTGTATACATATATATGTTAAAATATATTTCCTAGAATATTGCCAGACAGCAATTACTATACTACATTTTCTTTGAGCTGCCTTTATAGCATAAAAGGGTCCTTTAATATCTGTATGTAAAATCACTTCCAGGAAATTCTTATTGTGCTTAAAAGTTCCATACAGAATCAAATAGACAGCAAGTTAGTTCAGTAATTTAGAATCTTATTCTGCCATCTTTAGCTATGATAAGTAGTCCCACTCATTGCAGTGAGAGCACTCATGGATTAAGGGATTACTTAAGATGGCTAAGAGAGGCAAAATCAGACCCTTAAACGGTTGCTTACTTTACCTTGCTGAAGCATTTTTGGCTATCATACTTGAGATGTTTTGGGTAGATGTATACTTGGTTCTTATATACTCTATAAGGCCGGGAATATTTTGTGGATACTTGTACAAATTCCTCCACTTCAACTGTAGGTTGATGCTCCTCTATATTATAAAATGGCTTGATTGGGATAAAAGATGATGTCACGCAATCTTTAAAACAAACAAATAAATAAATAAATAAATAAATCAGAAAATGAAATTGTCATTTTACAAATACACTAATAAAAAGTACTTAGGGTGTAATATCCAATACCTAGAAACAAAGGGCCAGTTTGTATCCCCATTTAAAGTAGTATTAATTGGTTTATTTGTACTGACTTATTTGTATTGATTTACATTTAAGTTAAATATTGTAGCACTAAATAAATATAGTGCCTTTAAATAAACATTATCCAAGACAAAGCATACTAGTGTCGTTCCAACCCTTATAATTTCAGCAATGTTACAGCTCTAAGTATAAGACAGATTGTTCTACTTGAGTTGACAGCTCTATTTAGCACATTTTCTCATTTACTTTTTAAGTTCATCAGCTATCTAAGTGGCAGCCAACAAAATCAAGAGATAAGTTACCTAGAATTAGATTTACTACTTCAGAGAATCACAGTATCTGAATTCAGTTCAAGAGATTGCTGATGAACATAATTATCCTTTCCTCCAAAGGGCAGAGTAACTCATCATCGATGCCATAAAAGCACAGACTGATATTCCAATGCATGCTACTAAATCAGTGGAAAATTTGATTTCAGTAAGGAAATAGCCTGGCTGTCTGAACTATATGAAGAGGTCAGACACTGACTTCTATTCCAAAGAAAAGCAACCTGAAGCTCAGCCCTGCAAACTCTAGAACCAATCAAGGGGTAGTTAGATCATACAAACAAGCTCTCCCTGCCTCTTTTATATTCTAATTCTCCCTCTTGCTCCTTTCATAACTTCCACAATCAGAAGTCATGCCACTTTCAGGCTGGGATAAATTCATAGGACTACTGAGAAAGGGCAAGATGTGGAGACTGTGCTCAATTACAAGACAGTATTTTCTTTTAACAAACGCTTTCAGTCTTCCCTCCAGCCAATTTCTCAACTAAAACAAGGCCATGCCTGGTCTCAGGCATTTTCAGCCATAGCTGTGAGATATATTCCAGAAATAAGCTGGAAAGAGCCTTTTTCCTTTATCTCCCAGTCAATATTAATGGTGAATAGCTGAATTACGTTTCCTAAGTATTGATCAGCCAATATGGGCCAATGGCTATTATAAAAGGTTCTTTATCTGATTTATTCTCATTAGTGCCACAAAGCTGGTCACTTTTGCTGACCTCAAGAATCTATCCATCAGCCAATGAAAAATTCGATAGTCACACACAGCCATCAAAGAGATGTTTTCCAAATAATGAACATTCCATCATCCTGGAAGAGTTTGATCCCAGGTTAGGATGTCTTGGCCCGCATAGTAGAGACTAGTATTCTTTCCATGAGCGCTTGTTCTTGACAGACTATAGAAAGTCTGCTCTGGAGAAGGGGATGCAGTATTCTCTCCTGCTGCCAAGTGATGAGCCCACTAGAGGCAGCAATCGATATATTTCTGATTGAAACAAGCCATATATATGATAGGAATGAAAGGCCTTAAGAGGATGATAGGATATTGCCTCAACATATTCAGAGAATCTAGGCAGAGGTTTGTGGAAAAATTTAAAATTGTCTAACAAAACTATGAGATGAACATTTTTTAAAGGTTTTGGAAAAAAAAGTCCAGCCCTAGAATGAAACTTGTCTCCATGGTGAATACCTACAGCATTGTTATACCAGCTGCAGTCTCTGTTTTGTTCTCCTAAAGAGACAGGTAATACTGGGTTCCAACACGGAAAACTCTTCAGGGCAAAAGGGAACAAACCTAACAGATTCCTGAGGACTCTTTATTCCAGCTCATTCCCTGAATGCAAATGTTTCTAGCAGCTCACGGAATATGGTGACATAGACCCATATATTTCCCTATTGTGTCTAATTAACCAAGTAGAAAGGAAGAAAATAATGCACAAAAGCTGCAGCTTTTAAAGAGCAATGGCTCAGGCACATCCTATCCCACTGTTAGCATCCCTTAGGAACCAAGGCTCCAGTCAGCATATGAAATCTTTTTCAATGCAGACAGCGCAACAGACACACACCCTACTAGCTTTTGGCCAGGTTGCTATTAACTACCAAGCTACTAGTTACTCTCTGTGACTCTACTGTGTGGAGCCTCAGAGCTCTGTTTTTTTAAATGTGGATTTCATGAGATAAAAAAGGGCTTACTCCAATTACAGCAGATGTTACTTGCTTTCCTATGGACCCTCTGGCCCTGCTCTCTTTCTGTGAGTTGCCAGGCAGATGCATGGATATTTTGCAGAAGGGAAACCTGTGGCTGAATAGCATAGGGGGAAGGACTCACGTAGCTCCCAACACTCCCTGTAGGACTTACTCGTGTATGTCTCCTTTGCATCAGTGAGCAGAGGAGCCAAGGGTTTTATATCAGCTTAAACACTGACAAACAACTTCTCCTAATATTCAATATATCAGGCACTTGCTGGACATACTGTAAATCAAGCAGTATTAAAACAGACATTCCATTTCTGGTGTCTAATGCAAACTGATGATAATTCTCATCAGGGTACTGGCAGTTCCTAGAGAGACAGTCTTATTGGGAATTTCTTAAAGAGATTGCTGACCAACTCTCTTCATGTTAACTTTCCTTAGCAATACAAGCTTTTAGCCATGGCTAAGAATAATTCAATGTTTCACCAAAAAGGTGTTAAACACAGATGGCTGCTTTAGGGACTAATTCAAGTCCACTGAAGTAAAGAGGTGTCTTTAAATTGATTGCAGTGAGTTTTAGATTGGGCCTTTAAAGAAAAGCAAATTTTCTGATGCCAAAGGACTGTTATTAATAGCTCAGGGTGGGATTTCCAATGGAGCCAAGGGGAGTTAGGCAGCCAGCTTTCAGTGACTTTTAATAAATTCCATAGGCACTGATGCCAGGGTGCTGTTCAGTGGTGCTAATGATCAGTTTTTTATTGGTTAGGGGAAGCATTTAGGGGAGGGCAAAGAGCAGTGAGCAGACAGGAGCCTTGGGGGAGGAGTTGGAGTGGGGATGGGAAGAGGCAGAGGAAAAATAAAAGTCAGGACCTGTAACTTCCACATGCCCCTTTGAAAAGCCCATTGTAAAATATGATTAAGGAGGTAGGCAAAAACATATTGAACAAATCTGTGTGAAACAGGGCTGTTTTGCACACAAAAATGCAGCAAACAAAAATGAGGACCTTTCCCTTTCTTTTATTTAGAAAAAACTTTGATGTTTTGTGAAGTTATTTTGTAGTTAAACTTTATGTAAAAATGTATTAAAACTGACAATATATAAATGGCTAAATCTGAATTAAAACACATATAATTGAGAGAAGCGCTTTAAGAATCTTATCTCCCCACTTGGTTGCCATGATTATGCCTGAGCTAGTCTAGTGTTCTAGTGACTGTATCATAACAGAATGACTGACTGTTAATTTCATTCCTCACTATAAATGGTGAATATTTTTAATACATTATTTTCACTGAATTGCATTTTTTCAGGGTCTGAAATTATTAGTCAAATTCATGTTGAATTTGGTGAATAGTTTCAGTTGGTAAAACAAAATCAAAACAGTTGAACCTTTTATTTCAACTTTTTTATTTGATTTTGATTTTAAATTTGACCTTAAAAAGGGATGGGGAGGAGGTTAAAAAAAAAAAAAAACCCTGAATATCACTGAAACAAAAACACAGAAAAAAATGAAATCAACCAAAACATTTTGAAACAAAAAAAAATGTTTTTCGGTTGACTTAATAACATTTGGATTGATTCAATTTTATATATTCTTTTAATTGTAATATGATAAAAAAATTTGGTTCCAATAAAACTATTGTTTTGAAGAATTTTTGGTTCAGCTCCTTTCCCCCTTCCCAAACCATGAAAAAACACTATTTCCTCAGGTCTGTTCCTCACTTTTGTGGCAACGTTGCCATTATAGCAAGTCCTTTATAAGACTCAGACTTAACCAGTTCCTGAATTAACATTTCTCTGAGTTTGCTGAGCACCCTCAACTCCCAATGGTAGGTACTGAGCTTTTTGCATGACTGGACCATAGAGAGAGGTAACCCATGTAGTAGAAAAAGAACAAGTGAAATAAATTTGGGTTGGGAGACTTTGGCATTACTATAATAATAATACTTCGTACAGGGGCTGATCTAAAACTCACAAAAGTCAAATAGAGTCTTTCAATTTACTTCAGTACCAGTCAGAGGCACAGGCTGTGACTCATCAAATGAACACAGCACATGCTCTTCCTACAATTCAAAATAGGCATAGAAAAAAAAGAGAACAATTCAATATGCACTGGTTAAAATAATATCAACCCCCTCCCCCCAAATAATTAAAAAAGTCAAAATTACATTTTTTGTTCTTTCTTATCTTGCAGAACTGTGACAAAGCAATAATTAATTTTAAAGGCCTACATTAAATGCTGTAAATGTTGAATATTTATAAAATGGACTCATACTTGGATGTTCCAAAGGGAAATAATCTACTACAATGTCCAGGTTGCCAGGTATGGTCTGTATTTTGCTAATCTTCTCTGCTCTGCAATGACAAAAAATGAAAACATTTTAGGATGCTGATGAAGAGAATGCAAGAGAGGATGTAATTTCTGATTTAAGAAAGCAATATGAAATGAAATATGACCAGTCATTTAAATAATGAAATAAAGGTAAAATGTATTTAATAGGGCTATCAAACTGTGTAAGGAAAACAAGTGTGTTATCTTCCCAAACAAATTAAAAGGGGTTAATAGATATGAAATCAAAATAATACTTTGATTAATAGAAAATCTTGCTTCCAACTAATTCCTATTTGGAAAATCATTTTATATGCTCCCACAAAGCCCTCGGCCCATGTTCTCCCTACCGTCTCCTCAGCCAAGGGTGACTGGACTCCAGCAGATCCAAACCAAGGGGTGCAGAAGTGAGAAGTGTTGCTTCATTCCTGCTTTCTCTGTGGAAGTACTTCCTTGGGGATTTTGTGGGGAGAGGGATTCATGGGAAAGGAAGGAGTCATATGGAAGAGAGTCATGAAGGTCCCAAGGACTTTTGCATGTGAATTAGTGAAGACCTCATCAGCATTAACTTATTGCTTTTCAATTTGCTTACTGCTGTACAATTTGAAACCCACCCCCTCTTTTATAGGAATACTGGGAGCACTCACTTATGGGGAGGTTAAGGCACAATGGCTCCTGCAACAGCCACATTGAGAACTCTTGCTCTTCTCTAAAAAAGAAGACGCTTCAGACAAACTGACTAACTCACCTATGGCCAACTCTTGAAATTATTGCCCTAGACTTGTAACATGAGGATTAAGGGCCTGATCCAAAGCCCACTGAAGACAATGGGAGTCCTTCCATTGATTTTAATCAGTGTTGGATGAGGTCCTAGCAGAATTTCATAAAACATAATAGTGATATTTTGTCAAATTAATGTGGTTATGGTTGGGTTTTTTGGGATATGAGAACATAAGGAGATATTCTGGGTCTGATTCTCTTGTCGCACTGGTGCAACTACATCAACTTCAGTGGAATTAATATTGATTTACACTTGTGTGAGACGGGAACCAGCCAAATCACCATTTCATAATTCACATACTGCCAAATGTTTGAGAAATATAGATGATTCCAATGCCCACTATACAGGTTGCTACAACATTCCCAATTATAAACAATAGAGTGGAATGTGAGAACCATTAAAGGATTATTTTCATTTATATTTCTTTTTCTTACTTGTTCCTCCACGTCTACCACACCTAATGGACATTAATTTCACGAATCACATTCTTTTAGTTGTAATAATGTGTATTAATGTCAAATGCCTTTCCAATGATCCTGGAAACTTCAGCCAAAACAACTCTTTAGCAGATAATGGACTATTTTGAAAAACATGCATGTATATGGCTATTTAGGCACCTTCATCAAAATGAACAAGGATACTAAAGAAAAGTATTCCGTATAGTATTATAATCTTAAACCTCTCACAAGATGACCAGAGACTCATTTCTTACCTTCTGTATTCTGCTATTAACTTAATTAAATCTTCAGTAGAAATCTTGTTACTTTCTTGCCTGAACAAAGGTGAAAATCGAGAGTCTCTGTCAACATTTCCCTGATTATCCTTAAACACTGGCCTATAAAGAGAGAAAACAACATATATTGGATTATAGTCAGGCATTCTTAGTCATATTAATTGAAAATTTTCAGGTCACATATAGTTGTTTATCGCTTATGACATAAAATGAATTTCTGTGCAAAAGTCAAAGAGAACAGATAGTTAAAAATTTCTCTCTATGGAATACAAGGCAAATATGCAATTCTTAGTTCCTGTTAGGGGATATAGTTGAAATCATACTTGGGTGACCCAAAGGGATACAATTTATTCACATATGTAGGCCACAGTCTTACAAAGACTTCATACACTACACACTGACATTTAATTTAATGCAACAGTTCTACTGACTTCAAGAGGATTACTCCAGTGTACAACGTTCCAGATGCAGTTTTAAGGCCAGAAGGGACCATTCTGATAATCTAGTCTGATTACATGCATAAGATAGACCACAAAATTTCATCATATCACACATATATCAAATCTATTATTTCTGGCTAACCTAGTGCATATCTTGTAGAAAGACATCCAAGACTTATTCAAGAGACAGAGAATTCATCACACCTCTAGATAAATAGTTTCAGTGGTTAATTACCCCTTACTGTGAAAACAAACAAGCAAACTAAGCAACCTAAACCCAAACCAACCAACCAATAAAAAGGCACACTGCACCTTATTTTAACTCTGAATTTGTAAAGTTTCCGCTCCTATCCATTGGATTTACTTGTGATAAAACAGGTACATCTATAAGTCTTTGCAGGATTGGGGATTTAAAATGTAAACTCTTTGGGGCAGGGATCTAGAGCCAGATTTTCCAGACCAGTATATCTGCTTTTTACCTTTCCACAAGGGTAGAGTTACACTGGTGTAACTTGTCTCAATACATGTTTGAACAATGACAACTACACTTTTGGTTAAATAAATCATAAATTATAAATCACAATTATAAAATGTTAGCCAGAAGCAGTGTAGATTAAATGGAAAAAGAGGATATCATATCATAATTAAGAATAACACAGATCAACTTTTGATCATACAGGAAATCATTCTCAGAACATTCCACTTCTGGTCACTCTCACTTTCAGGATTTAATTAAGACATTTCAGTGCCCTTTGAATTGCCCAAGGGTTTAAACACTCTGGCTGGACTGCATACTGTTACAACTGCCCAACGAAAGAACACTGAATTCAACTGCAGCATGAAAAACAATTGCTTAAGAAAAATAAAATGTTTTTAATACAAAGTGTGACTCCACATATCGAGTATTTCTTCCCTAAATTACCTCTCTATTCTGCTGTCACTGAAAACAGAATTGATGTCAGCATGAAATACTGCCAGATACCAAATAACCAAGTAAATCTTGGGCTGATTCTACTGATAAGGACAAATGTACAATATCCTAACTCATTCAACTGAGATGGAAGGACCAACATTAAAAGGGAAGCAACCCACATTTCAGCCGTAGATCTCCAGTTGAGATGAACAAAATATCCAATAAATAGCTATCATTACGCTACTGGAATTTGTGGTGTGACAGCAGAGTCACTGTAGAATGGGGAAGATTCCTTTCTCTCTGTTCCCCATATATTCAGTTATGCTAGCAAGTTGGACTCTGGATTTGGGCCTAAAAACATACCATGCAAGCTAGAATAGTGAGGTAGGGAGATGTCACAGCAAACATACTGCTGGACTTTGGTGTAGATTTTTAAAAAAGGTATGTAAGTAATGCACACAAAATATAATTATATCAATGCAAATAGATAACTGATGTAGAATTAGATGCTGCGCCTTTAAGAATTGAGCTTCCTAAAAAAGTCTCAGGGCATTAAGAAGGTCTTGTTATGAACAGGCAGTTGTAACCAACCACAGAATAAACCAAATTACTTGCAAGCCCTATGTGATCACTGAACACTGCAGCTGCATGAAAACTATGAACATGAGTGAAAAAACCAGGCAATTATGTATGCTGATAGCTTTTATGTAAGTAATCACCTGGTTGCAATAAACTATCTTTACATTCATTAGTCAGTTTCGCTACTACAGGCAGTCCCGGGTTACGTACAAGATAGGGACTGTAGGTTTGTTCTTAAGTTGAATCTGTATGTAAGTCGGAACTGGCGTCCAGATTCAGCCACTGAATCGGGACGCCAGTTCCGACTTACATACAGATTCAACTTAAGAACCCCAGGCATCCCCAAGTCAGCTGCTGCTGAAACTGATCAGCGGCTGATTCCAGGAAGCCCGGGGCAGGAGCTTCCTGTAGTCAGCCGCTGGTCAGTTTCAGCAGCGGCTGACTTGGGGATGCCTGGGGCAGAGCAGCTGGGGTGCTGCTGGGTTGGTCCAGTAGCACCGAGGAGCGGTGCTGAGGGAACAACCGGCAGCGCCCCACCTGCTCTACCACAGGCCCGGGGCTTTGCTCCACATCTCCCTGGTCTGCTGGGGGGGGGGGCACACTAGCTGCATCCCCCCCCCAGCAGACCAGGGAGACGCTGAGCAAAGCGGTGGAGGATGCGGGCGGGACCACGGCACTGATCTGGAAGCGCCGTGGTCCCGCCCGGGTCCTCCGCGGCTTTGTTCAGCGTCTCCCTGGTCTCCAGACCAGGGAGACGCTGAGCAAAGCGGTGGAGGACCCGGGTGGGACCACGGCGCTGATCTGGCTCCTCTCCCCCTCCCCCCCCCAGCAGACCAGGGAGACGCAGAGCAGCTTTTCTCGCCCCGGAGGACGCGGGCGGCGGGACCGGGCGTCCCGCCGCTCCCGTCGTCCGGGGCGAGAAAATCCCCGTTCATAACTGCGGATCCGACTTAAGTCGGATCCGCGTAACTCAGGGACTGCCTGTACACATATTTTTAGTGTGCAGTTAGAAAATGTGGTCTCCCTTATGCACATGTATGTTAACATGGGGCTTATGTATATATATCAAGAAGAGAATTATGTATCTTTTTGCTTGCAGATCATATTGGTAAAGGTCGGACCTGAGTGGTCCTGAAGAAAGGCTTTGCTGGACCAGGGAAGGTCAAGCCTTGGGATCTCCCGGGACTCCATTCCTGGCCACCAGCCCGGCCAGTGTGCTGCCCCAGCCGCTAGCAGGGCTCCACTCCTGGCTGCTTTCCTGTTCTGATTTGTGGGACTCCCTTCCCCCAGCTGCTGGTTTCACTGCCCACAGCTGGCAGTGGCTCCCTTACTCCAGCCACAGGGTCTCCTTGCCCCAGGACAGCAGCGGCTCTGAGCTCCAAGCCGGCATGGGCTCCATGTACCCAGCTGTAGGGGCTTTCCTACTCCTAGCTGGTGGTGTCCCTGTGCCCCGGTTCTGGCCAGCAGCAGATCCACACCCCCAACTATCAAGGGCTTTGTGTCCCTGGCCAGCAGCAGCTCCACACTTCTGGCCGCCAGGGGCTCTGCTCTCAGTTGGCAGAGATCCCCATCCAGTCCTGCTTTGGCTGCCGGCCGCTGGTTGGGTTTCCTGCCCCCAGTACACTGGCCCTCCAGGCTGCCTACTTGGGTGAGCTCCCAACCTCTGTGGTTGGGGCTCTCTGGACCACAAATGTTGCTGGAACAGAGAGTTCTGGACCACAGAGGTTCAACCTGTATCTCAGTTGTTAGATAAAAGCTGAAGAATTGTGTTTGGAGCAAGCATTATGTGTACTGCAACTGCAGTAACTAAGTAACTTCGGTCTTAATTTTTGCTGATGGATTTATTTGATAAAGCACACTTGCGTGTGAGCGAGTCCCTGACCACAGAAAGTAATCTAAAAGTATTTCAGAATGACAGCTGTCATTCAACAAAACTTGAGTTAATTCAATGCAAGGAATGGATCACAAAATTCTCATATCTGTAAAAGAGTCAGCATAGTTTCATTAGCTTCAGAGGCACTATGCTAGTTTACACCAGCTAAAATCTTGCAAGCTCTGAAGAGATTTACACTTTTAGGATCTCATTTAAGAATTCTGTGAAGACTGAAGGGCTGTGTCTAGACTGGCAAGTTTTTCCGCAAAATCATCTGCTTTTGTGGAAAAACTTGCCAGCTGTCTACACTGGCCACTTGAATTTCCGCAAAAGCACTGACGATCTCATGTAAGATCATCAGTGCTTTTGCGGAAATACTATGCTGCTCCCATTCGGGCAAAAGTATTTTTCCGAAAAACTTTTGTGCAAAAGGGCCAGTGTAGACAGCACAGTACTGTTTTCCGCATAAAAGCCCCGATCGCGAAAATGGCGATCGGGGCTTTTTTGTGGAAAACCGCGTCTAGATTGGCCACGGACGCTTTTCCGCAAAAAGTGCTTTTGTGGAAAAGCATCCTGCCAATCTAGACGTGCTTTTCCGAAAATGCTTTTAACAGAAAACTTTTCTGTTAAAAGCATTTTCGGAAAATCAAGCCAGTGTAGACGTAGCCAAGGGGTTGAAGGTATGAAGGGGTTGTAAAAATTAATATGGGTGAGTGAGCAAAGTTTCCCCACATCTACTAAATGGAGACCAGACATGCATCTGCAAATTTTGGCAGCTTTGGTATTAATATGAGAATGAACGGTTGACGTGTCACATTGTAATTCTAAAGTAAAGTACAACTACAGTCACCTGCAAGAATCTACAGTGCACCAAATGACACCAACTCTGGAAAGAAATTATGGTGCAAGTCTGAGTCAGCAACCTGAAGGGCGCATAGCATTCTATTATTACATAAAGTAATCAGAATTCCAACGGCATGAATGACACATATGCCATTGTCGTATGGCTGAGTGAATGAATATGTAAAACTCACACTGTGGCCATCTGTAACTGTTTTAAATTATAGTAACTCAAAAGGGAAAATTTCCATGATAAAATGGGAACACAGTTAATACCAGAAAATAAATAAGCGGAAAATATATTTTCAACCCAAGATTTTTGCAATTTATCATAGTCAACAGTTTTAGTTTAGTGTGATGTATCTTTTAGAAATATCTATTTTCAAGCTACAAAATTAGAAATAGATTTTGCAAGATCAAATTCTTTGTTATATCAGTGTTTGTTAGAGCTCTTTGCTCTTATATCACTGTGAGGTGAGAGTATGGCAATAGATTTACACTGGCATAAATAAGAACAGACTTTGACCTACTGATCCAAATTCATCCTTGGCATAACATCAGTGCTGTCAATGTGTTTATGAACGGAATGAATGTAGGCTAATATGTTTCTGCTACATTGTGTCATCTGTCATGCTCTCATTAATGATGGAAAAGTTTAAGAAGAACCAATAATTGGACCACAGAACATTTCACAGTGGAAAAGAAGTCTGTAGTATCAAGATTACCCAGTGAGATGGCCAAAGAATGGTCATTCCTAGAGCAGACCAAGAGTTGAAACAGTATTGTGATTCTTCATTGATAAAAACACTCAGTGAGGACAGGCTGAAGATGACTCGGGTCCAGATCCTTAAAGGTACTTTGGTGCCCAGCTGCCTCTTTAAACACCTCACTCCAACATGTAGACACCACTGGTATTTTGAAAGCAACTTTCAGATGCTATCAAAGCCCCATATGCACCTATATTTCCTCTCCTTCGCCACCTCAATCCCCCAGGTCAGCATTTGGAAAACCACTTAAGTGCTGATGTGGCCAACAGCTAATGAGCAGCTTGGTACCCTAATACCAGTCAAAATAGGATTTTCAAACGAAACTGGGAAACACCTATCTCATTTGTGGAGTCTGTCCCTTTGGGTGTGCTCTGAGCATGTCTAACACCAGGGAGCTGCCAGCCCTCAACTCCCATCAGGAGGGCCAGAGGCAGCCAATGGGGAGGCAGCAGACTGCCTGATCAAAAGACATATGGGGAGCACAAGGAAACACAGAGTGAGCACAAGAGAGACAGTGAGCATTAGCAGCACATTGCTAGGGCATAGGCTACCTAAGGGTACGTCTAAACTACATGCCTCCGTCGACGGAGGCATGTAGATTTGTGTATTCGAAAAAGGGAAATAAAGCCGTGATTAAAATAATCGCCGCTTCATTTAAATTTACATGGCTGCCGCGCTGAGCCGACAAACAGCTGATCAGCTGTTTGTCGGCTCAGCGCGCTAGTCTGGACGCTCCCCTGCCGACATCAAAGCCCTTTGTCGGCAGCCCCGGTAAACCTCATCCCACGAGGAATAACAGGGCTGCCGACAAAGGGCTTTGATGTCGGCAGAGGAGTGTCCAGACTAGCGCGCTGAGCCGACAAACAGCTGATCAGCGCGGCAGCCATGTGAATTTAAATGAAGCGGCGATTATTTAAATCGTCGCTTCATTTCCCTTTGCCTATCTGTCTAATCTACATGCCTCCGTCAACGGAGGTATGTAGTCTAGACACAGCCTAAGTGACTGGCCTGGATTAGATGCCTAATTCCAGGGAAGAGTTTGTGTCAGAGGATCCTGGGGCACTAAAGCCCCTCTCCTCAGCATTTCTCCCCTTGCTAGTTTAGGAGTCTCTCCTCTCAGCTGATCGGCTTCTGAAAATCCCTTCTCAAAGCACTTAGCCCAGCACCCAGACTGGAGCTGGACTTGCTAACTAGCAACCTGATCCAGAAAAGGATCAAGAGACGTCACACCCCACTTGGCTGGATGGGAGTGAGGGATTAGGGATGCTAATGAAGGGCTGACGAAGGGCTTCACATGTCTGTTAGGCTCCGGCCCACAACGGGGTTACTGCAGAGTAGTGCTGCTCTGGTGGGAGTTCTTGACCAAGGCACCAGGCAACCCAAACTACCCAATGCACTGGAGCAATGCAGCCAGTGCCCATGTTCCCCTCTGTGACCAGGCAGCTCAGTCTCTCCCTCTCCCTGTGCCTTCAATGAGTAGTCCCCTTGCAAAGGAGTCCTGGGGGGAAAGGGATGAAAGACTTCCTTATACTGGTAAATACGTGAGACACTGTTGAGAAGGGATGGCTGAGCTGATGGATGGATACAGAGAAAAGAAGGCTTCTTGCATCTGCCCCCACCTTGTGCATTAGGGACCAACCACAAACTAAAATGGTTAACCAACATGCAATCAAACTCTTTACAGCTGTGCAATAGTTGCAGGGCATACCACAAAGTGGCACAGCAGCAGGAATGAGGTAGGCAGGAGAGAGTTAATAAAAAACCAACTAGGTTTGGCTTATAGGCTGCATTCAACTCCATTGTGCCTTTCCTTCTATGCCAAAACTGTTCTGCCAAACCATACGACAAATAGTCATGTAATTTTGATGAATGGTCCTTTAGCAGCTGTATGAAGCTGATAAATATTGATGAGCATCCTTGAACTGGGTACAGTCCAGCAGAACAAATCATCTTCATTTTCTTGACCAAGTAAACCCCTCTCCTTACTTTATTAGGGTATGTCTACACTACAGCACTAATTCGAACTAACTTAATTCGAATTACTTAATTCGAACTAAGCTAATTCGAACTAACGCATCTAGAACTAAAAACTAGTTCGAATTAGCGTTTTGCTAATTCGAACTAGTATGTCCACATTGAGTGGTCCCTGAACCGAGGTTAAGGATGGCCGGAAGCAGTGCCGGCAGGGCATCAGATTAGGACTTAGAGCGTGGCACTGCTGTCTCAGGCTAGCCGAGGGCTGTGCTTAAAGGGACCCGACCCCCACCCCAGACAGACAGTTCTCAGGGGTTCCCCGCTTGCAAACCAGTCCTGGCTTGGAGTGCCCTGAATGCCCACACTTGGAACATCACAGCACTCGGCCATCAGCCCAGCTGCACTTACTGCAGGCTGCCATCCGGGGAGGGGGTCAAAAATAGAAACTCTCTTTATTGAACAAAACTCGGGGAGACTGGGAAAAGGAGGTGGGAGAGGGGAAGACAGAGGGTGGGAGAGGGGAGGGCAACTAAAATGATCAGGGGTTTGGAAATAGGTCCAATATGAAGAGAGGCTAAAGAGACTGGGACTTTTCAGTTTAGAAAAGAGGAGACCGAGGGGGGATATGATAGAGGTCTATAAAAGCATGAGTGGGGTGGAGAGGGTGCATAAAGAAAAGTTCTTCATTAGTTCCCATAATAGAAGGACTAGAGGACGCCAAATGAAATGAACGGGTAGCAGGCTTCAAACTAATAACAGAAAGTTCTTCTTCACAAAGCAAATAGTAAACCCGTGGAACTCCTTGCTGCAGGAGGCTGTGAAGGCTAGAACTAGAACAGAGTTTAAAGAGAAATTAGATAAATTCATGGAGGCTGGGTCCATGGAGTGGTATTAGCCAGGGGATAGAAATGGTGTCCCTGGCCTCTGTTTTGGAAGGCTGAAGATGGATGGCACGAGACAAATGGCTTGGTCATTGTCTTCGGTCCATCCCCTCCGGAGTAGCTGGTGTTGGCCGCTGTCGGCAGACAGGCTACTGGGCTAGATGGACCTTTGGTCTGACCCAGTACGGCCATTCTAAGCTCAGGGCTCAGGGTTGGGGGGTCTCACTGGACCACCTTGATTTTCATGCAAACCTACTCCTGGGTGGCCAGGCTGGCAGCTATCCTACCCTAGACGGCCACTTTCCTGTGCCTAGTGCGGAGGTCGTGGATGAGGTCCACAATGTCCGCACTAGACCAGGCGGACGCCTGCCTCTTGCGGCCCTGGGCAGGCTCCTGGGAGCCACCAGCCTGGTCCCGGGAAGAGGCGGAGGGCTGGGTGGCAGCGGGTGGCTGGCTCATGCCGTGCCAGATGCAGGGTCTGCTGGCTGGGTTCTGACAGGCTTGCACCTGGCACAAGCACCGTAGCCAGACCGTGCCCCTTTAAGGGCTCTGGGGCCGGGAGGGGGGCAGAAGAGTTTCCCTGGTGCTGCCCAGAGTGGCCACCAGGGAAAGCTGGGGAGGGCTAGCCTCCCACTAGTTCGAATTAAGTGGCTACACAGCCCTTAATTCGAACTAGTTAATTCGAACTAGGCGTTAGTCTTCGTAGAATGAGGTTTACCTAGTTCGAATTAAGTTCGAACTAGTGGTTTGTATGTGTAGCGCCTATGAAAGTTAATTCGAACTAATGTCTGTTAGTTCGAATTAACTTTGTAGTGTAGACATACCCTTAGATATCAACCAAACTATCTGCCAACAAAATATAAACAAGTGCTTCTAAAAGCTCTGCTTTTACGCATAGTCAACCTCTGGAACTCCTTGCCAGAGAATGTGGTAAAGGCTAGGACTTTAACAAGGTTCAAAAAAGAGCTAGATAGAATCATGGAGGTTAGGTCCATCCATGGCTATTAGCCAGGATGGGTAGGAATGGAGTGCCGCCAGGTTGGTCCCGTAGCGCTGCCCCTCGGGTCTGCGGGACCAACCTGGCAGCACCCCAGCTGTCCCCGATTCAGCCGCTGCTGAAACTGACCAGCGGCTGACTCCAGGAAGCCCAAGGCAGAGCTGCTCTGCCTCGCTTCCTGGAATCAGCCCCTGATCAGTTTCAGCAGCAGCTGACTTGGGGACACCTGGGACAGAGTAGCTGGGGTGCTGCCGGGTTGGTCTCACAGCACCAAGGGTCAGCGCTACCGGACCAACCCGGCAGCACTCCAAATGCTCTGCTGCAGGCGTCCCCAATTCAGCAGCTGCTGAAACTGACCAGCAGCGGCTGAATCAGGGACGCCTGGGGAAGAGCCAGACTATTGGAAGGGGGGCTATGAGGAATCTGGGGTGGCATCCTCCCCACCCCACCACAGACCCCTCATAGCCCCCCCTTCCGATAGTCCGGCATATCTGATAATCCGGCACCCCCTGGGTCCTAAAGGTGCCAGATTATCAGAAGTTTACTGTATATTTAAAAGGCTGAAGTGCAGCAGGAGGGACCCAGCGCAAGCTGGGTATCAGGTGTCCCAACTTGCACTGAGTCCCTCCTCCTGCACATTAGACTTTTTAAGTGTATTAAGGGCTGACAGGTTCTTAATACATTTAAAAGGAAGAGCTGCAGCAGGGTTAGCTCCTGGATCAGGAGCTAACCGTGTTGCAGCTCCCCTGCTTATCGATTAATCGACTAGTCCAGGGGTGGGCAAGAATTTTTGGAGAAGGGGCCACACCTTGACTTTGGAAAGTGGTCAAGGGCCACACTTTTCTTTGGAGGGAGTGCGGGATCTAGGATGGAGGTTGGGTGAAGCAGAGTGCACGGGGTAAGGGACTGGCATGCAGGAGACAGTGTGGGGTCTGAGAGGCAGTTTGGGTGAAGAAGGGTGTTGTGACATGGGTCAGGGGATTGGAGTGTAGGGTCAGGGAATATGGGTGCAAGAGAGGATTCTGGCCTGCGGGAGGGGTTCTGGGATGGGGTGCAAAGTCTGAGAGGGAATTGTGACGAGGGAGACAGGAGAAAGGGGGTGAAGACTGCAGAGGGTTTGGATGGTGACTTGGGGGAGGGAGAGGCAGGGATGCCAGAGGCAGGCTTTGGCTGGAAGGTGCTTACCTAAGAATCTCCCAGCCAGCAGCCCTGCAGCACTCCCAAGGTAGGCTGTGTGTTGCAGCACTCCTGCCTGCTGCAGCCCCAGACTGCTTAAAACTACAGGCTGTTCCTTCCACGTGGCTCTCAGCTCCAGGAGGGGGAAGAAGTTTGTTGTGCTCCCATTGCCCAGGCTAATCTCTCAGCTCCTATTGGCTGGTTGTTTCCATCCAATAGGAACCGAGAGATTGGCTGGAATCAGTTCCTATTGGCTGGTTGTTTCCAGCCAATAGGAGCTGAGGATTGGGCTGGGGGCGGGGAGATCACACAAAGCCTACAACTCTCTGCAGAGCAGAGAGCCACATGGACCATGCTTTAAACTGCAGCAGCTGAGGGTCCTGGCAGGGTGGTTCGCGGGCTAGATCCGGTGGCTAGGCAGACCAGATCTGGCCCCCAAGCCGTATTTTGCCCAGTCCTAGTCTAATCGATAAAAAATCCATTGACTGGTCGATTAGCTAGTTAAACTAAATTTAACATCCCTAATCTGTAGAACTGTGTGTATGAATAGGTGTATATATGTGTGGTGGAGAATTTTAGTAGCTAGGGACAGAAAATGCATTCTGCATGCACAATAAGCACAGCATATTGCCTTATCCTCCTAACAAGATTCTGCTAATTCTATTTCTCTAAGTGTAACACTGAAACACAACAGCAGGAGGGGAACAACAGAAGACAAGTGCTTCTACCTCTAGCAGATCTTATTCTTTTGACCAGAAGTCCACTTAGTACAAACACAGTGGGGAGTACTGGTTGAGATGCTACTGGATCCCACTGAGCAATAAATTGAGAAGTAGGACAAAATTGAGGAAGAAAGAGCAAAATAGAAAAGAAGGGGAAAAGGAATCAAAGGGAAATAGAGACAGATGGGAGGAAAACAATACAAGAAGGGAGAAAACGAAGGCAGAATTAAGGGATCCAGGTATCATAAGGTGACTGGCCCCTTTTAGGAGAGATATGGCCCCAGTGCATGGCAAGGCCTAGAAAGAGACTGAGAATGGTACCCCCAGGAAGTTGGCATAAGGGCTGAGAGCTGTAACCCAGAGACAGAAAGACTCTCAAAGCTCCAAAAGCATCTGGAAACAGAGCCATGAGGATGGGCTGAAAAGAAGGCTTTGAAGGACAAAAGAACATTTCAGCTAGACTTTTACTACTCCAGCAGGGGTTAAGTTTGGTTTGTGACTTGGCTGAAGGCTAAGTGATATCTCTAGCACAGTGACGTCTCACGCATATTGGAGAAGAAAATAGGTAGGGAACATCTGCCACGCAACATCTGCCAGCAAAAGGTGTCACACGATAAGCACCCTCCTATGACTTTTGGGAAAAGGAGAAGCCACTACAGAAAACAGGGGAAAGTCCCAAAGGAATGATAGGGGAGTGAGAGAGTGTAGAATGAGCTGGTATACTATGGAAAAAAATGGACTGGAAACAACCAGGAGAAGAGGTTGACGTCAGAGGGGCAGGGTTACAAGAGAGGGGACACAAGAATAAATACGAATAAATAAGATATAAGAATAAATAAGAATAATAACTGCAAACATAAAATAAATAAACCTCCATCTTTCTAATGTCTACTGAGAATGCTAATGATACAAAGACTTCCGGGGCATTCTCCCCTTCCACCACTACCAAGAAGAGTTATTGACTCGAGTCCCATGACTTGAACTTGAGTCCGACTTAAGTCGCCTAGGTGACTCGACTTGAGACTCGACTCAGATTCATTATTTGTGACTTGAGACTTGACTTGAGACTTGCTAATTTTGTTAAATCGACTTAATGAAAAAATTGTCCAAAAACGCCGATATTGATGGCTTGTACAAAAGTGACTTGACATTTTTTAAATTAAGACTTGAGATTAGACTTGGGACTTGACTCGAAAGTGACTTTAGGGACTCGAGAGTCAACTTGAGACTTGAACTGTAGTGACTTGAGACTTGACTTGGACTTGACAATGACGACTTGAAGACAACACTGCTACCAAGACATAGGCACTGGTGCCACAGGAAGCTTGTCCAACCCCAAGATCTTCGGCTAAGGTTTCTCAAAACTTGACAGATGTAATATAGGGTCAGAGTTCCAATATTAGATACCTAGTCCATATATAAGCTCTGTATTTAGGCTCTGGTAGCAGATATTCAGTTCCCATTTCAGAGAAGACTAAGCTTTGAAAAGTCTCCTAAAAGAATTTTAGCTTTCAAACCTCTCTAAGAAATGTAGTGCAAAATTTCTTAGACGGGGTATGTTCCTGCATTATTGTCAGATATTGACATTGTTCTTGATGCTTTCTAACACATGCATGAATTAAAGATGCCACCACACTAATCTTTAATGGAAAGGTAACTGTAATTCATTTATGTTAAGAAAGAGAAATGGAACAAAACGGAACTGATTAAAGCCACCAAGATCTGCCAGGGTCACTGATAAAGTAGAAATTAGTTTGAAGCTGCAAATGTGGCTCATAATAAAAATACATGAATCCAAGAGCAGGATGAGCTGTAAGATGTTGTTAAAAACTGTTATATGCAAATAATCAATATACATACCTCACTGACCAAGCAAATGGCATACGGTATTTCCCCAGCTTGCTGCAGAACTGTTTGGTGGATTTTAACACTTTTTGTGCACACTAGGTAAAAAGAAATAAATACCATTGGTACCATCAATATTGTCATTATGGTTTTTGTTCTTTGAAAAAAGGCTTATTTCAAGCTGAAACAAAGAAGCACTCTGTGTACCAGAAATACACTTTAGGTGGCGTTTATATGAAGGGTTCACAAAATCAGAGCGGTGGAACACAGGTTCACTAGGAAACAATTGCACTGTGCTGGAGGTTTGCAAGGGATTGTGCTGACCATTGGAGAGGTGAGAACAGAGTAACTAGGGGTGCCCTACTTGAGTACATCCTCTCATCAACCTCTGTTGGGGGATAACTATGGAGCTCCAGAAGAAATGCAGCCTTTCCTTCCCTCACAGGAGAACAGCAGCAATGGAAATACCATATATTCTTCGTGCAAATTATTCCCTTTCATGCTACCACGGCTCTCGTTTAAATTAACTAAATGGAGGGACTGATATTCTGGTGTCAAGGCTGGGATATCATAGTATATCCAGCAGATGTTAAACTTGGATTCTGACTTTCCTTACAATTTACGCAACCCTATTAAAATCAATGGGGTTTCATGGGGCCTAAGTCAAGGCAGAATTTGACCTTTAGTGTACTGCCTATTAAGTATTTTGAATGGTGCATGCAAATCCAAATAGCAGATCAACAATAGAGTTTGAAATGGTACAGGCAGGCCAATAGAGGAAACATTTTTTGCTGAAATAGTTAAAAGAATAGGTATGTGTCAGGGAAATGTGTATAATAGTGGGTGCCTCTAGGTGTTTTCAATTTCAATATCGCTCTCCCAGTTGACTGAAATTAAATTTTTGGAAGCCTCTGATGAGGGGAGCTCAAAACTGCCGAGGCACTCTGCTGGATATACTATGTTCTAATCAGTATGGAGAGACTTGGTATCAGAATGGGTAAATATCTCTTTGGAACACAGAGAGCCCTTCTGTTTAGAAGATTGGTGACTGCAGAGCTGGTGTGAATTTGTGTACCCCTGCTAAATATCACACCTCTCAAATACAGTGCAGACGTACTTATAAAGAAGCCTCTCCACTCGTGCACTGTGGAAGTAGATTGTATGCCTGCAGGACTGGACCGAGCCCTTTTGGCGCCCTGGGCCCGGGCGTGAGGCGCCACCCCCGGGTGCAGGGTGCATGTGCAGGCCTGCCTATGGGGTGCGGGCCCGCCCCCCCCCCCAGGGTGCGCGGGCCCTCCGCCAGGGTGCACGGCGCATGTACGTGCCGGCCACGGTCTCTGGTGTGCAGCCCGTAGCCTGTCCCCGGGGCGCACAGCGCATGCACTGCCCAGCCCAGCCAGCGCTGCTAGCGCACACGCCGGGCCGTGCATGGTCCCGCAGCCGTAAGGGCAAAGGAGCTGCTGTCCGGCGCCGCAGGGCCAGTGCTGCGGGAGCCGGGCGTGCGGCTCCTGATGGCAGCTGTAAGGGACGCCATGCGCCCCTTACAGCTGCCATCAGGCGTCCCCTGTGGGTTGGCGCCCTGGGCAGCTGCCCGCCTCGCCCATGCCTCCATCCAGCCCTGTATGCCTGTCTACTTGAAAAAAACAAGGAGTTTATGGCACCTTAGAGGCTTACAGATTTTTTAGGATATAAGCTTTCATGGGAAAAACCTACATCAGATGAGTTGAGTGGAAGTTACAGTCAGATTCTGATGAAGCGGGTTTTTCCCACGAAAGTTTGTGGTTACAGTCAGCTTCTGATAAAGTGGGTTTTTCCCATGAAAGCTTGTGCCCTAATAAATCTGTTAATCTATTTTGAAATAACAAGTGGAGCATCCACACTACCAAGCCTGTTATTTTGAAATAATAATGCGTACTTTCCATGAGAAACAACGCTTATTTCAAAATAGTTATTTCAAATAGCAGTAGTGTGGACGCTCCACTGCTGCTACTTCAAAATAATTACTCCCCAGAGTTATTCAGAGTAATTTCTCCTCAGTGCTTCCTGGGGCTCTAAGTTGAGGTGGCACGTCCACAGTAAGGGAGCCTGCCTCGGGCTAATTTCAAGGCTTCCCTGTAGTGTGGATATGCTATTTCAAAATAGTTATTTCAGGAGTAATTATTTTGAAATAAGTTATTTTGAAATAGGTTCCTTGTGTAGACATGCCCTAAGGTGCCACAGGACTCCTTGTTGTTTTTGCAGATACAGATTAATACTGCTGCCCTCTGAGATTATCTACTTGAGACTGCAGAGGGAGGTTAGCTAAGATCCAGCACCCCAAAATCACTTTATAATGGAAAGTCATTATTTTAGCCTATTGAAGCACTAGCAATGTAGTCATGCTGCCTGGGAGCATGTAAATGGCTGGACCTAAACACCTACCTAATTCTTCAAAGGGCAATTACTTATGCTTTGTATGGGGGTAGAGGTGGTGAATTTCACTGTGCTAGAATACCACCAGCACAAGCAGTGCACCACAAGTTCCAATCACACCGAATTTCATCTGGAACATGTTTATTAACCCTGTTCTATTGCCAAATGCCCTGATGCAAACTAGATCTACTATATAGTTTATTCCTGTGTTAAATGTTTAAGGGCTTCACCCCACTTCCACTGAAGTCAATAGGAATATTGCTACTGACTTCAACAGGAAAGGGCCCTAAGAGAGCTTATACAATCAAGCATCCACAAACTCACAAATAGAGCTTGCAGTGTTTGTCACCCACAGGAGGACATTTGTTCTAAGAATCAAAGAGGCAATTTATTTTTATATTGCATTACCTTATTAGAGTCTGGATTCTTAATGTAAGGTTCAGCACTGCTGGCAATATTTCCCATGAGCACCTTTTCTATTCTTGCCACCAAAACAATTTCAGAATGGGGGTTACTTATGGAGAAAAGAGCCTATAAATAAGAGAAAGAATAGTTAATAAGCAAAGAACAATTCTGTAACAAGTGGAAACATTGTCAACACTCCCCAGTTGGTTGAAAAGAGCTTCCTGTTTGAGTCTAAGTGAACCTAGAGGGATGTTGAATCTTTCACCTTCTCCTAGTCCACTCAGTGGGGATGCTACACTTACAGATTCAATAGGACTTCACTTCCTTAGGCCTACTTAGGTTTATTTGTTTGGATTCACAGGACCAAATTCAGAGGTAATGTGTAAATATTAGTTCTTTTACACAACCTGAGACTCTTTATAATGAGTTAGTCTCTCTTAGAGTTACTCAGATATATAGTCTCATAATTCAAAGCAACCACAGAGTCACATCACAATGAACAGAGGAGTCACTAGTCAGGAATCTTCCTTCTCATTTTGCTGTCTTCACATAGAAGTGATCCAGTCAATCACACTGTCAAACTAATTTGATGTAGGCATCCTTTTCATCTGGCACTTATTACTGCAAAATTTATCTTGGCTATATATCCCACAATTCAAGTTTTCTTTGTCTGATCATCTTGATGATATCCGGTATCACTCCAGTTATTAAATAAATTTGGGCAATTACGTGTTCATTAGTCATGTGTGAGGTATAATTAATGCGCCGCATTTTCCTGTTGTAGTACAATTCCCAAGTAGAAAGGCTCTTTCTATCCTGTTTCCTTAGCATCTATGTCTCACATGCATATAGAAGGACTGCAATCATTTTATTTTACACTTCATGGGAAGACCTTTGTTTCTCAGATTTGACACTGCATGTCACTAGGGCAGTAGGAGTGACTCCAATTTTGTCAGACCTCTTAAGTGTTATTTAGCATCCTTTGCGGTCAAGCTACCCAGGTATCTGAAGTACTCTACACACTCCAATGCCTCCTCAGATTTGGATAGAAATAGCTTAGTCTTTTCAAAAGATGAAGAGACAATGTCACCATTGTCTTTGTCTTTTCATATGATATCTATGAACCTACCACCTCTGTGTCCATCTCTATTCTTTCTAGCGATTTTTGCACCTCTTCTTCTGACAATCAGTAAGGTCATCAGCAAAGCACAAATGACTAATTTTTCATCCATAAATCGGTACACCATCCTGTGGGTTTCCATCAGTGGCTATTAAAATTTCTACTAGATACCCATTGAAAAGGGTTGATTACAGCGTGCAGCCTTGTATGATACCTGTTCTCAAGTCACTAAGTGGACGTAAGCAGCACTAAAGAAGTCTATCTGAATTTAAGGGGAAGTCTAATTTATGCCTCACTTTTAAATTTATTTGGAATCCCAGGAATGGCTCATATTGACTGATTATCTATTTTGCTATATGTAGACATATGTTTGATGAGAATATTCAATATCACACCAGAGTTACATATTTTTAGTATGAAAAAATCTGATTATTTGCATTTTTATCATGATTCTTCTTTTTGCTCTACATACAGATGAATCTGCATTTCTGGATTCTAATTAGCTGAGTTGGTAGAAAATTTTCAACCAAAAACCTGGTTAAAATTGGAATTATACCTAGGGAAACTCCAATTTTGAAGAAGATTTCTGATTCTCTGATTTGAACAATGTGAAATAAACAATGTAGTTTCAAATCAATATTAAAATGAAATGGCATGTTTTGTTTCATTTTTATTTAAAATATTTGATTTGTTTTAGTTTGGGAAATAAATCTATTTTCAGCTTTTGGATTCCAACTGGAAAACAGTAAGCAAGTTTAAATATTGATGCTTTCCCAATTTTCTCACACTTCTTTACCTTCACCCCCATGTCCAATTGGATAAAGAAGGAGAGAGTTAATAAAAAGTATGAGAGAGGATAAAAAATAATTAACTTAAAAGCAAACAAAATTTCCAGAAATAAAAATGTAATAAAATGATATTTTAAGTTGAAACAAAATGAAAAATGTTGCATCACTTTCACTTTTCAAAACATAATGAAAGTTTTCATTTTGAAATGCTGATTTGGTATGAAATAATATTAACATTCTTCCTTCCTGTCATTTGAAAATTCCTTTAGAAAACACAACATGTTCTGGTTGAAAAATTTTGAAAGGAGATTTTTCTTTCAGAATTTTTTTATGGCAAAAATTTGAGTTTCTGACTATCTCTACTACATACACTACTGTTGCAGCCTTATAATATCTCAGGTAATCAGGAAACTTTCTTTCCATTAAAAATTATGTCTAATTAGATACCACAGATGCCTATTTAAAAAAAGTATCACAACCATACAGTTACTCATTAGTATAAAATTAATATATGAATGTAACAGTATCTACTACTGACATTATAATGAAATTCTAGAAGCAGAATGTGATACTTCATGTAGGAATCAGACCAGACTACGAAGTCTTACATTCTCCTTTTGCAAAGTGATGAATTACAGAACCTGCAGAAGAGATGGTCCCATTACTAGACAACCTGAGGACCCACTTTAGGAAAACATCCCCTTTCAGGAAATCTCCCAATGATGTACTTAAGTGCTTTCCTGCATCAAAGGCTAGAAACAGATCTTATATAAATTAATAACTTGGAAAAGAAAGTAGGTATGGATAGTAAATGGAGACTGTGTCATAACTTAGAGAGTAATGCAAACATCTATATGTGATTTTATATTGTGATTTTGTTAGGCTGGTTTGGGAGAGGTCAATGATTGAGTCAAAAAATTATCATAAAAATTGCTGCACACATCATGGGCTTCTCTAGATAACAGATACTGACAGTTTCAAAGGAGCTATTAGAACCCAGTTTAGGATATGTACAGTGCACATGAAACACAAATAGGATCACAAAATCATAGGGCTGGAAGAGACCTCAGGAGGTCATTGTGTCCAGCCCCCTGCCCAAAGCAGGACCAACCCTAACTAAATCATCCCAGCCAAGGCTTTGTCAAGCCAAGACTTAAAAACCTCTAGGGATGGAGTTTCTACTACCTCCCTAGGTAACCCATTCCAGTGCTTCATCACCCTCCTAGGCTATGTCTAGACTGCAGGCTTCTTTCGAAAGAGGCTCTTTCGAAAGCATCTTTCGAAAGAGCCTCTTTCGAAAGATCGCGTCTAGACTGCAGGCGGATCTTTCGAAAGAGAAATCCGCTTTTTCGAAAGAGAGCACCCAGCGAGTCTGGATGCTCTCTTTCGAGGAAGCCCTATTTACATTGAAGAACGCCTTCTTTCGAAAGAGGAACTTTCGAAAGAAGGCGTTCTTCCTCATGAAACGAGGTTTACCGCCATCGAAAGAAAAGCCGCGTTCTTTCGAAATTATTTCGAAAGAACGCGGCTTGAGTCTGGACGCAGGGGAAGTTTTTTCGGGGAAAGACTACTTTTCCCGAAAAAACCCCTGAGTCTGGACACAGCCCTAGTGAAATAGTTTTTCCTAATATCCAACCTAGACCTCGCCCACTGTAACTTGAAACCATTGCTCCTTGTTCTTCCATCTGTCACTACTGAGAACAGCCTCTCTCCATCCTCTTTGGAATCTCTCTTCAGGAAGTTGAAAACTGCTATCAAATCCGCCCTGATTCTTCTCTTCTGTAGACTAAATAAGCCCAAATCCCTCAGCCTCTCTTCATAGGTCAAGTGCTCCAGCCCCCTAATCATTTTGGGTGACCTCTACTGGATGCTCTCCAATGCGTCCACATCCTTTCTGTAGTAGGGGGTCCAAAATACCACTAGTGGTATGAACTGCTCTTTTTTAAACCTCTGTGATACACATCAAACAGCAAGTACCTGTTTAGGATATTTCAACCATGTCTCTGGAAATCCCTTGACCACTGGCTCTTCTGCCTCACTTGTGTCCATAGTTTCATTATTGCCATTCTCCAATGAAGACGAGGAACCTAAAACCATCTCTGTAACAAGTGTGTGGTTCAAATCCACGTGAAAATCAGCAGAGATTTTCCTGTTGTCCCTGATATCAAACAGAGCCATGCTCACAAAAAAAGGCTCAATCTAAAGATAAAAATCAGAAACAGCACGATTAAAATATAATACCACCAGAAGGCAAGAGGCTTAAAACCTAACAGTTCTATATCCCATGTGCCGGAATATGCAGATTCACCAGAGGATGTAGGGTTCTAGAAATTTCTTCCGGGCTTGTATCATTATGCAGGTGTTGTACATGTTCTTAGTCTTTGAAATCCAGGGTTGCAGACAGTCTGCAACTCTAGCTCTGCCAGCTAGGCTAGACTACCCAGAATAGGCTGGGAGAGGTAGGGCATACTGGTATCTCTGCCTGCATCTCTAGCTAGCTAGCAGGATTGCTGGAGTCACACAGGGCAAAGCAAACACAGCACCGTTTTAGGAGGCTGTTGCAGCATTCATTCTCTCCCTACAATCTACGAGGCAGTCTGCCTATCAAGAACAATCTTTCCATGAACTCCTGCTGGGGTGCTGTGCCTCCACACCTTCCTATATGTGGCTAATGGCTGCACTGCTATGATCTCGCCCTTTATAGCAGCCCTTTACAAATATGCATGCAGTTACAACAACTAAGAACTTTGATGACACAACATTGCAATTTTCTCACTAGTTGCACAATATTTGGTGTTTTTCTGAAAGCCCCAGCTCTCAGAATTCAGTGATTAGACAAACATTTGAGATTTCTTTTTTTTTTAGTGTCTAGCCATCATGATTGCAGAGGAAAGCATGAAAACACAAACTTTGTGGTTCAAAAAAAACCCCCCAAAACAAAAAAACGAACAAAAAAACCCAACGCAAATAAAAACACCAAACAGTTATCTTATTGGATTTTAAACAAGTATCATGAGGTTGGGGGACTGATTTCTGAAAACTTGGGATTCCCAGTACAACTGGCATATAAATCAGCAGTGCGAAGAGAACTATGCAGACTAACAAGTAGCGCCCTCCAGGACTAGAAATGTCTAGTGGATACTCAGAGATAGACATCAGGATCCATAGATCTGCAGGGCTCTACTCCCAAGAGCCACTGCAGCCAATGGAGAAGAGTATGGTCCTACCATGCCCAGAAGCCAGCAGCTCCTCATGGCAGTATGGCTGCACAGCATCAAGCAGGGCTTTAGGATCCCAGACAGGTAATGCCACAGCTGGGGGCGGGGCAGAGGATGGTGCAGCCATGCTGTCAGGAGGAGCTGCCAGTGTGGGGCGCTGGCACCTGTGCACGTTGGGACCACACTCCTGGATGCAGAAGCTCTTGGGTGTAGAGCCCCGCAGACCCAAATGCTGCCGAGTGAGATTTTTAGGCAAGCGGGTGTGCTTTGTCACCAGAATGAGTGTTATGATTTTGTTTCCAATATCCGTACTCACTATCTCCTGACCCTCTAGTCATTGTTACTGAACTTACTCTTGGTTGTACTATATGTCAGTGCTGTGTTGTAAGGCAAAGTTTGGGCCTGGGCTGATTCTTACAAGCTGGTGTGTAGGCTGCTCCTTTGGGAACTGCAGTGAGTGTTCAGTGGGGAAGGGGGAGGATTCTGTGGGAAGTGCTTGCAGAGAGCTTTGGGGTTGCTGCTGTATGTTGTTCACTGAGCCTTCACAGAAGCAGCAAGGCCTGAGGAGCTCTGGAATGTATTGCTTGTACTAGGAGAAGCAGTCAGTGTCAGGGAGCTGAATCACAGCAAACACAAACTAACACTATGGGCTCACAGCGGTGAAGCACCTCACAACTCTAGGTCTCCTTGGGGAGCATCACAGCACCATCTCCTTTGTCTAACTCATGTTGCTTCTTATAAATCTAAGGCCAGATTCACTGTCAGATTCAAGCTATTTTGCACTCTCTGGTGAAGCAGATCAGCCATGATTCCAGCCTAATCATCCTATTCTGACAAGTCTACAGCTGCTTTGCAGGGCTAGATGGCACAGGAGAACATGCCCTTAATGGATGCAGGATGCATTAGCAGATAATCTATTCTATGTTTCCATAGCTCTGGACTGAATTACTGCATTCCTTGTGACAACCATCATTACTTTCCTGCTGCTTCATTTTGCTATAAAACTACTGACCACCTTAAGCTCATTATGCACCTGCTGAGAAAGTTATCTGCAAATGAAAACCCAATGTCCCATATGTAATGCATGGAAGCCAAATTGACAGCACATGTATTTGATACAATACTTGGAATTCTCTCACTTGAAGCAGGAGTTAACAATATCCAGGGGTTGTGCATTTATGCCTTACAATTTATTTTTTTTACAAGTAAGTAAGAGAGAGAGGGAGGAGTATATTATAGATTAACTTTTGTGCCTAACATTGATTTTGAGTTCATGGATTTATAGACTGTAAGCACTTAGTTCAATAAAATGAAAGTTTGTCTAGTTTCAGTTAGTTTGTATTCAGATCCAGTGCTATTTTCTACCTGAATGCAGTAATAATCCTCTATCATCACAATGGATCTGCACATCTCCTAAAGTCAGAGTGAACTACTGCATTATGGTACCACTTTGTACAATGGAGGAGGCACATTAGCATTACAAAATGCCGTGCTTTATCTGATGGACTGTGGTCCACTCTATTTTGACACCAATTTGTCATATGCTTCTAGGATCTGATCCAAGGCCCATGGAAGTCAATGGGAGACTTGATGCCAATGGGCTTCAGATGAGGGCCATAATGCAGAGTGAAGTAAAAGCTGAACTATATCCTGACAGATTGCTTCTATTGCATTTAGATTCACAAAGAATCAATACCTGCAAAATATTCTATTGCTACACTCAACATATTTATTACCTGCAGAACTCCCTAAGGACATGATTCAAGATTAATGTATGTAGACAGAGAGAGGAACGAGCCTGTTTGGAATATGGAAGAAGGAACTTTCACCACACCTCCTAACTGCAGGAGTAATTCAGCCTTAAAGGATTCCCATCCTTGAGAAAAGGAAACACGCACATGCAGAGATAGATACAGAGCTTACATTGGTTACAGGATCATTTTCATTCTCAGTCACACAAGCCTGAAGATTCAAATTGAGGGATTTACAAGTTATCATGATCCTCTTTGCATCCTTCTCCTCAAATGGCTTGATCAATGAATCTGTTCTTGCACACTCCTTTTTCTGAAGATTTGAGGCCTAGAATAAACAATTTTGGTTGTTTATTTATGTGTAATATACACAAAGAAATTCAATGTTATAAATTAGATTTCTATCTGCACCATCTGCCACTGTGATATCTGAACACATTAAAGCTCTATCTTCACATAATCTTGAAGGAAAGACAGTGTTATTACCCCCAATTTACAGATTGAGATCTTAGGTTTCCTAAGGTCACATTAGGTATGAGTGGCAGAGCTGAGAATTGAATTTACATCCCCTGAATTCCAGGCTAGCACCTTGAGTATCAATTTCTTATTTGAAAAATGGAGTTCAATTTGAATGGTTTATTTCCCTATTTAGATTAATGTAGCCAGAACACTAGAGACTGCAACTCCAAAGACACCTGTATAGTAGAGTTCAGATCTCTAGACTGTTGCAGAATAAATATATTTTGATATTACCATATATTCCCACTGACTTGTATTGACCTCAACTTCAGATCAATTTTTGTTTCTCTACAACATAAAAGTGATTATTGGTTCCAATCCTGTTCCCCATGAAATCACTGAATTCTGAAATGTAATGTCTATTAAGCTGGAAAAGATGTTAAGATAAATTAAAACCAACTTGAACATTTTCAAATCCCTACTTAATCTACTTCAAAAATAATAAATAGTCCTGAGGCACCTTAGAGACTAACACTATCTATCTATCTATCTATCTATCTATCTATCTATCTATCTATCTATCTATCTATCTATCTATCTATCTATCTATCTATCTATCTATCTATCTATCTATCTATCTATCTAAACACAGAAAGAGAGAGAGAGAGGGGGCGGGGGAGAACAGAGTAGAGTATCATGAGCTTTCGTGGGCAAAACCCACGTGGGCAGATGATGAAGTGGGTTTTGCCCATGAAAGCTTATGCTCCTACACTTCAGTTAGTCTATAAGGTGCCACAGGACTCTTCGTCGCTTATACATATAATTGTTAGTCTCTAAGGTGCAACAGGACTACTTGTTGTTTTTAAAGTTACAAACTAACATGGCTAACCTTCTGAGACTTTTAAGCTACTTTAGTAGTTTCAGTGAACTTCTCTGTATTGCTTATCTTTTCTACATGTACCTTTGCAGTAAAAGCCAAAGTAGGGAATAACCATGAAAAATGCTATTCTTGTAGAATTTCCAACCCATGAGGAAGTACCAGGAATCTTCAGATAGTCTGTTCTTGTGAGATTTTTAGTTCAGTTTGGGAGATTAAGGAAGTTGAGACAATTCAGAGAAGGAACTAAACTTTGGCCTTCTTATCCCTGCTGAACCAAACATTAGTCTCAGAGCAGTTTGTTTTGCCACTGACTTCAAGTGGAAGCAAAACTGAAGATGCAACATTCTAAATAGTGTTCAGCATGGATATGGAATTATGTTGTATAAACAAATATCCAACCTCACTACTGACCTCTAAACAACCCTTGTGTTTTTTGGTACCCAAGTAAATTTGGGCTTCTCTCTTCTGAATACCATTAGAAACTAAACCAGTATTCTTACTTACAGTTATATCAGGATCCAGGGAGAACAGGTTTAGTCGTTCCATATTTCGAGACACTTTCACTGTTTCTTCTGTTTCTGTGATGTACTGTAGTGATAGTTAATAAGTTAGTCTTTTGAATACAGACATTAGTCCAGATACAGTTGGTATACCTTACAAAAATGACTGATGCTTCATTTATAACAACAAAAACTTATTATTTTATAATAGCTATCATGTGAGAAGCCCAAAGTGCCTTAAAATTTAATTAACATCCGTGCAAGGTAAATGCATTTTATCTCAGTTGTATAGATAGGTAAACTAAAGAAAGATATGGAGAGTAGGGATGTAAGTGACTAGTCGACTATCAGACAAGCAAAAGCTTATTGGATAGTGGACTACTTCCTCGACTAGTCGCTTCCCCCCCCCTTGCTGCCTCTATCAGGAGCTGGTGCTGGGGGGAGCTGGCTTAAAAGCTGGTTCCCCCAGCACCGTATCCGCAGGGGACAGAGGAGGCAGGGGGATAGCGGGGACCAGGTGCGAGCTGGGAATCAGCTGATTCCCGGTTCACACCCAGTCCCAGATGCTGTGCCTCTGCTTTTTAAGTGTACTAAGAGCCTGATGATAGGCTCTTAATAAATTTAAAAGGCAGAGCTGCAGTGGGGTTAGCTCCCGGTTGCAGCTCTCCCGCTTATCGACTAATCGACTAGTCAATGGAAAGTCCATCGACTACTCGACTAGTTGATTAAACAAAATTTAACATCCCTAATGGAGAGGTTAAGTAGCTTGCCCAAGCAATACAGCGATGGGCAGGAATAGAACCTAACTTCTAACAATCAGTAACATTTGGGCCGAATTTAGTCCTTACTTGTATCATAGTATCATTCACTCTAGATAAAATTTGTCATGGGTGATATGCTGTAGATATTAGAACATAAGCCAGTTGTACTCATTTAAAATAGATTAAAAAATTTTTATCATAGCTTTTAGCTATTTATCGGAAATAACCAGAAAGTAGCTGCCATTCATTTTCTGTGTTTGATTTTAAATTAGCTTATCTTGATGGAGAGGTCTATGCCACAGACTCCGAGAAAAAACAAACGTCTTTCTCTCCAGCTCTACCAGCAACTTTCAGTGACATTAGATAGGGTAACCAGCAGTGCACAGACAAGCTTTGCAGGCAATATAAGAAATCTTGCTTCCTTGAGGGCAAAGTCTCCCAAAATGCAGAGATGCTGAATAGAGAAGACCATGAATACTTCTTGAATAAATTAACTTCAAAGAAGCAAAGTGGGAGGATATGGCCCATACACTCTTAGCAGTACTTACAGTTGAAAGCTACTCTGCTTCTAATAAAGCTCCCAAGAGCTTTTCTAATAGGAAATAACAAAACCACTTCCTCTTTTGCTTTGTCATAGCCTTAAAACACAAAATGACATGTGCTGGATTTTTAAACCTCTCTTTATGTTAGTAATCATCTTACAAAGTGCTTAGTACATGTGACCAATGCAGTACTTTACTGCAGGACAGGTAGTAAATTACCACGTTTATTACTTTTGCAAAGTCTGGATGCAAGGTGTTCTCCGAAGAATCAGTCTCTTCCTGTGGGCCATCATAATTCTCCAAAACTTCTGCGGAATCTTAAAACAGAAAACCATTTCTGAGAATGACTGTCAGATTTTTATCACCCGAGCAATTAACCTCTAACTTTTAAAATCCATTTTACATACTATTTATTTGTATTGCATGTTTTGTCGCTTTTAGCACTAGGGAACTATCATTATAGACACATTCTATAACTGTTTAACAGAGTGAAAGCTCATGATACCATCTACATGTTTTGTTAGTCTTTAAGGTGCTGCAAGACTATTAGTTGTTTTTTAAGTTTTTCCAGTTACAGACTAATTTGCCTACCCCTCTGAGGCTTTTGGGCTAATCACTGTGACCCTTGACCTTCCCAAGCCCATATTTCACTATTGTTTGTTATTGCTTCTCATTTTGCCCTAACTAAAAGTAGATGTTATTCTTTACAGGGCAAAGGTCACATCTGTAATTTGTTTTGTTAAGTACGAAGCACATTTAAGAGCACTGCATACACAGTAAATAATAATGACCCTTATGAAGGGGGCTTTTCACTTCTCTCCATCCTTCTAGAAGCAGCATAGGGAACTTACTCAAATCTTATGAGCCAGATCCTCAGTTTATATAAACTGGTGTAGCTGCGATGATGTATTTACACTAACTGGGGACCAAGGCCCAAGGCTTCAAAAACTCCAACAGCATGACTGCTGTGGACCAATAAACCCAGAGTTGTGGAGCTGTAGAGCAATCCTTCTATGTAGCTCTGCAATTCTCCAATTCTAGAACACCCTTTTTAAAAAATGGTTTCCCCTAGCTATTTAGCCAGTTGGGATGCAGATAATATGAGTTGCTACCAGAGCTGGTTGAAAGTTGTAAATTAAATTCAGTGAGAAATTCCAAAAACGTTCAAAAATAAAGGTGTTGTTCAGGAACAAAAAATAGAATTTTCAGCATTTCCTATTAAATGGAAATTCTGAGAAAAAATGCTTTGAAATAACCAAAACTTCTGGAAGCCCAAGCGCCAAAACTCCTGGCTCAGCCAAGGCTCCCAGCTTCACTGCAAGAAGCTGGGAAGCCCTGAAACTTTCCAGGGCTTACATGGTCCTCTACCCCTGTCTTCCAGAGCTCCCAGTTCCTGGCTGCACTGCAGGGAGCATGGAGTCCATGACTCCGAAGCAGTCTGTATGGTGTGCTCCCCCAGAAGTCCTAGGTTCACACTTCTGACTGGCTGTCCATCAGGTAGGCTCCAAGAAGTGGGACAGTGAACTTTCCTGTGTTAGAAGATACGTCACGATCAACACACATGCAGGGAACATATTAATGTAGACAAATTGGTATTTTCCAGTGGAAAAATGTTCCATCATAAAATATCCTCCCAGTGCTATTTATTACAGCCCTCAGCTACTGATCTGTGGCTTTTTAGCTACAGCTGTAGCAGTTCATGCTTTTAGGTTCCTGGTTCAATCCTTGGTATACCAATAAGGAGGGTGGTTATCACATAAGTGGAGATAACTGAAATTTGAACCGATGGCCTCCGACATTTGGGACAAGGTTTCTTTGAGCTTTGTAACCTAAAAGCCTCATCATACCTCTCTCTTTGCACCCAATACACAGAGCATGTTAGCTGTTACCCACTCAGTACTAGAGCTTCAGGGGGTAGCCGAGTTAGTCTGTAACTGGAAAAACTTTAAAAACAATGCATAGTTTTGCAGCACCTTAGAGACTAACAAAACATATGGATGGTATCACGAGCTTTTGTGGGCACAATCCACTTCGCCCACCTCCCCTCCCCCCGCATTCCATATTTATTTCGAAACTGGACCTTTAATAACTCCATTCATTTGAAGAAGTGGGTTGTGCCCACAAAAGCTCATGATACCGTTTACATGTTTTGTTAGTCTCTAAGGCGCTGCACAATTATTAGTTGTTTTTTAAGTTTTTTCTAGCACTAGAGGTTTAGCTTGTGCTTTTAAGTCTGAAAGTCCCTGGGATGTTTGCCAAGAGAGTGTTGTCATTTAGTGACAGGACATTATCACACATTATTCATTTACAAGGGCTACAAATAAAATGTTAGCATATTAATTCAGTAAGCCTCCATCAAAATGGAAACTTATAATAGCCTGGATTTTGAATGTCTTCCGTGAGTAAATAATAAAAATAAAAACAGAAAACAAGACTGACTCACCTCTATAGACTTAAATTCCTTAAAACTTTCAGACTAGATCAGGATAATAAGTCACAAAGTATATACACACACTCGTATTAAATGGAAGACTGATAAGCAAGACACAATTTGCACAGAAGTACATATTAAAGGCAGTCAATGACTGCTTTACTGGGAGCTGCCCCACTTAAACTTCACATAAACTCTTTGAAAATTACCTTCAAGAGTTAACTGATACTCTCAGTGAATGTAAAAGCTTTGGAGCCATTCTGTCAAAATCGATAAAGCTGTAGGTACAGAATCCATCAAAGTTGCTGGCAGCTAAAAAATCTGATACCAAAAGCTGAAGCTGCTTTTTTGTTTTTTGGGGTTTTTTTTTTTGTATTCAGCACAAAAGCAACACAAATACATTCACTCTTACCCAGTTTCATATCTGTGAGATCTGTGCTTTTCCTCTCCTGAATGGTCCCTTCTGGATTAATTTGCAGGATTTTGTTGAGAGTGGAAATCCAGTCATCCATGTCCTGCTCATTTTCAGCTGCCAGCACAAAGTATGTCAGGTCATTCATTTTCAGCTCAAAAGCATGTTTCCTAAGTCTGTTATTCTGTAGTATCAAAAAGAGGGGGAAAAAAGAGACAAGAAAAATGAAAACAGGGACTATTTGTAAAAGTCATTGGAAAATAAACACATACAGTGGTGGGGCTTTTATATGGCAAATCACCTTAGAACTAATCCTCAAGGAAATTTAGTGGCATTAAAAAAATGACAAATTTTAGGATATTAATGTTCATGAAACATTGTCTTCACTTACCTGGCAACTGAAGTCCTCTGTTTAGTTACAAAACTCCTATACCAAAGGCAGGGTAGCTTTTCTACATGATTTCTGCCAGTCCTTGTCTACAGTATCTCACACATGAGTTGTAACTTATGTGATAAAGAGTTAAAGCTCTCTGAAGACAAAAGCACTATACACGTGTTAAGCATTATGTTTCAGTGCTGTCTGGAGAGACCACCTCTAGCTGAATTCTTTCATACCCATTCAGTCATCCGACATTCTCTTGAGACTGCTGAAAGGGCACCAATTAGTATAAAATGCAGTTTCTGTGATGTGCCCACTAGGAACTGGACTGGCTCTACCAAACTCATTCTATCAAACAACCCTCACATGGTACGAGTATTCAGTCACTATCAACTTGGGCTGTAAGTGACCCCAAAGTCACTTATAAATCCCTTGTTTCATGCAGTCTCCCATTTCAATGTATTTACAAATGCTACCAACTGAGCAAAGCTGCTGACTAGTTCCAGAGCAACTAATGAAGCTAAAAAAGTGACCAGCCCCCTTATCGCCCCCATCTGCTGTATTGTTGTGTTCCATCGATAGTCCACTAAAACTTTAGAGGCTTGAGTTGGTTCTCCTCACAGACACCAAACATTCTTTTTCTGGTGTTCCTAGTATTTCCCTAACTTCAACACAAATTGAAAATTAGGTTATTTTAAAAACATTTTCACTTTTTTTGGTGATGGGGGGGGGGGGGAACATGATCTCTGAAGACCTCTAATTTATCACTCACCTCTCTCAGAACATTGGAAACAAGGTCATTGGATCTTTCTATTTCTGCTCTTTTCATTGACTCACTATTTTCCCTATACTTTTCCATTCTTCTCACACACTAATATGGTAGAGTCCTCACACTATATAATCTTAAGGCAATGGAGGCTAACACCCCTCCCTATAGTAGATAGATCACTGTCTGGACAGTACTTCAACCAGTCCTACAGGCCTTGAAAGTAGGAATAAGGGATCCTCCGGAAAAGGGCTTATATTCCGGAGAATCGCGTCTACACTGGCGCTTTTCTCTGGCAAAAACCCCAATCCGGAAAAAAGCGGCAGCCATGTAAATGCAAATGCCTCGGGGGATATTTAAATCCCCCGCGGATTTGCAATTCCGAAGTGTCTCATTATCATCCCTTTTCCGGAAAGGGATGCCAATGTAGACACAGCCCTCATGAATATGTAATACAATGCTGAGAATAGAAAAGCACTACAGGAAAAATCTAGAACACCGACTTAATTTAATCCAAGCAACATTATTGCGAAAAACTGTATCAAACAAAATATGAATGATTAATCTCTAGAAGGCTACTGATCTACATGCCAACTCCATTGTATTTCTTATAAAGTTCTTTTTTTAAATGTCAATACATAATATCCAAAGACTTTGTCTTCCAAGAACAAGCTTTCACAGAAAGAACACTTTACTTTAATCTCTGCTCAAATAACATGTCTCCTCCTCTGAATCCCCGGTTAAAGTGCAAGGAAAATTCCAGTTTAAAAAAACTGCATAAGTGAGGCCAGTTGTTAATCTAATATAGGCAGTAAATTGTATGATTCCTTTTCATTCTTCCTTGTTAAAATAAACATTGATTACAGAACAATAAGCATTAGGTAGCCTTTAAACTAGATTTTCCCCCCAATAGTAATTTTTCCTCCAACTGTTTAAGAAAATGCCAAGATTCTATGGAAAAAATTAAGTATAGTCTCTGCCCATTTTTCTACACATCTCCAGGACAATTTTCATAATTTGAGGCTGAGGCTGGAACAGAAATCAACCAACAAATCTCTCCAGAAGAATGGAGGAACTGACCACTGTGAACAATACATATATGTCTTCATAGAAAGAAGACAGTGGGAAATTCTGATGGGATATTACCCCCTTCCACATTTTGAAATAGCTTCTTGAAAAATGTTAGATGGCTGCTGATCAGCACATTACAGTCATTCTAAGAAAAGAAAAGTGAATGGAAATTTTAACAAAATGTGAGAAACTACCATACATGACTGCAGCTACATCTTTCTTAAATTAAAGTAGAAAAAATCAATTACCAATGTAATTGCAACCAGAGTTAGAAATGTTCTATATCATCATGATGCACTTGCAGTAGATATTGCATCAGGTCAAGTTATGAGAATGATAATTATTTAGTTAATAGCCTAGTGAAATTGAATTAAGTTACACAATTCTCTAATGCCAATACAGTACATTTCTCTCTTCACATTTATCAAAATAGCGAGCCTTAATGTGATACTCTTATGACTTCAGTTTTAACACTCTTCTAGCAAACTTGCTTAAACTCCAAAGATGTCTCATCTCAGGATGGCCCTAGTTCATAATAAAGCATTTATAACCATTTACTGTAGCTGTTGAAACTCACTAATTTGTTTTCAACATTCCAGAAAGATGTCATTAACAAAAATTAAGTCATGGTTTTATCCAGCTGACCTTAAAGTGACATGGAAGAACCCAACAGTTTTCATCATTGTGTTAGTGCTCACTGACCATTTTGAGTCTGAGGTTTTAGTCTTTTTTCAGTTAATAGTCTTAATTAAATCTCATGATTATGTCACGCTAGCTCTCCAGCTCTATATATCATAGTTATTTCCCATGGCATACAGTAAGTCTTCTCTTGATTGTTTGCTAAGAGAACTCTAAAGTCAATCTTTTAAAATTCACTGTTCTTGAGATTTTTGTTGTTGTAGGTTACCTCTGAAATGGACCTGGAAAAGAGACATGTTCTGGGTTTTGGGTGTGGCCTTAGTCCAAAACCATTTTGGTGGTATGGACACCAGGGGCTGATTCTGAAGTTCTGACTGAGGTATGTCTCTAAGGCACATACACACTCACAGCAAACTGGAACAAAGCTTTCCTTCTCGAGGCTTATGAGAACTTGGCAAATGCATGCCACCAATGGGGCAGCACAAATTCACAAGCACAGATGAAGAACATAAAACATCAGCTAACAAGTCGGTAACTGACAGTAACTAAACAATCCTGAATCCACCCTCTGTCTATACATATCTTCACAAGAAAACATCAGTAAGATTCCTGATATATCTTGATCTTTGAGATAAAAATCCATGCTATAGACAGCATATTGGGCCCCTTGTATTTCTTAAAAAAAGCTTCTATTTTAATCCTTTTAGAAACAGCAGGTGAAAAGCTTTACTTTATTACTGTAATCTATATGAAAGTCACTGGTTTTAGCCTTTGGTATGTTAAAATATCAGTATTCTTTGTAATCTTTCATTTTCCTCTAGCAATTTTCTTGTCCTCCAAGGAATTTTTTGTACTTTCCCACAGATGTATTCAGTGGCTCAGTCTTCAAAGACAAATAGCGAAATCATTTTGCCCACACACCGTTGGTAATAAAAGCAAGCTTTACATGACTGTAAGAACTGCTAAAGAATGCAACAACTGTGGAGATGTGTGATTTGTATGTGCACTGCTGAACACTTACTTGGCATGAGCACTGACAAATTTAGCAATTCAGTATTGTATATTCGATACTCTTGGCCACAGCAGAGATGAACTAGCTTGATCTTGAGTAGCAGTTTTTTTCTCACTCAGAAGGGACATAAAGGTAGTTTGAACCATTATGTATGTGCCCCAAAGGTTCTCATGGAGGAAACTATTCTTTCTTCCTCCTTGCTCATCATATATGTGTCGGTGTTGTGGGGGTTAGGGGTGGATGGGAGATATGGTGATAATGACCGCAATGCCTCAGATGGTACTCTGGTTTGCATCACTATCTCATCATACCTGGATGGTGCAGATGACTGTTTCTGCTCTGTGTCTACTTGACATTTGGGTTTATAGGAGACCCAGCTAACAAACTCAGACTTGACTGGAATAATTTGCCTGCCTTCTGATATTCAGGTAGCAGCACTTGTGTTTGGCCTGGAGCCTAGAGATTTGCAGCCCTACTTAGAGGCTGCAATACATTTAAGGCTTCATGCCTTGTTTTATTTTATTTATAATTATAGGTGCTTTATATTTCTTTCTGGAATAGGGTGAGTCAGTCTTGACTCCCTCATTAGAACAGAAATCCACTTTGCAACCTATTGCCCAAGCCTTTACATAGATAAAGTGTACAAGGATTCCTATATTCCCAATCAGGGACTATTCTGTTAGGGTACATCTACACTAGCCCCCTAGTTCAAACTAGGGAGGCTAATGAAGGCAACCAAAATTGCAAATGAAGTACGGGATTTAAATATCCCGCGCTTCATTAGCATGTTCCCGGGTGGTCGCCATTTTGGAAACTGACTAGCCCGGAATAACTGCCCACATCTACACACAGCAGTGAAACGGGAGCTCGAAGTAAACCCCTAACTCAAATTAGCTGTTACTCCTCGTGGAATGAGGTTTAACAGCTAATTCGAGTTAAGAGGTTTACTTCGAACTCCCGTTTCACTGCCGCGTGTAGACATGGGCAGTTATTCCGGGCTAGTCAGTTTCCAAAATGGCAACTGCCCGGGAACATGCTAATGAAGCGCGGGATATTTAAATATCTCACGCTTCATTTGCAACTTTGGTCGCACTCATTCGCCTCCCTGGTTTGAACTACGAGGCTAGTGTAGACGTACCCTCAGACCCATATTCCCCTCCATGCCACTGGATTCACACAATGACAGATTTCATTAGGTCGCTACATGTCTGCCCCTATACGGCCAGGTGCGAGGCTGGTACAGAGATCCAGTCTGCACTGCACAGGGAAAATGGGAAGCCACGTGTACTGCTAGTGTAACGAGCACTCATTTGACATCATGGTACATTCCACCCACTTCAAAGGACCTCTATCAAAACAACCCACCCTTCCAACCACAAACAGCTACAGGTGGCCAAACCTCTCAGTGAGTCAGCTGGAGAGGTTTGTTTCAGATGAGCTCCAAACTGAAGCTGTACAAGGCTCTACCCCAACAGCTGAGCTGTCTTGAAATGTATATGCCAAGCTCACATCTCTCTCCATAGCAGCATGATGTGCTAGATCATGGGTAGGCAATAATCAGACTGTGGGTCGGTCCGTGGCAAACAACAAACTGTGGCCAATCTGCGGGTAAATAAAGCATCTAGTGGACCACAGCCAGCTCCAGGCCGCTCAAAACCCACCCTTGACCTAGATCAACCTGAGCAGTCTCTTATCAGAAACTACTACTTGATAAGGAACAGTAGTCAGACTGAAACACAGAAAACAGTAGTTGGTGAAAATGTGGATTTTAAAGATTTTATGTTCAGAAATACAGCCACTATTTTCAATGCTAATCTTTCCAAGATATCTTTCTAAGACTAAGGCAGGTTTTAGAATGCCTGCCCTCTTTAAGATGCTTCATTATCTCAGTATATATCATAATGTTAATCACCAGTCCTTCATCTGCATCTGCATCTGCATAGGCTAAACCTCATGTTCATATGGAATTCACAGCAGTCAATGGGATTCTGCATGTATGTAAATCTCTTCCCACATATATTCTACTGCAGCACCAGAGCTATTTAGTTATTTTATATTAATATGTATCAATGTCTGGTTCTATTGGCTCTATTTCTGTCCTTATATTGGCATAAATAGTAACTCTATGAAACCAATGGAGTTAAAAATGAAAATGACACCAGTATCAGACTTATACACATGTTCTCATATCTGAAGTGCATAATAATTATTTGTTTTGTTCTTTATATTCAAAACCTTAAAGAGAACATGTAATTAATTATATAAAACCAGATCCATCAGAGTTTCTCACAAAAGACAACAGAGTTTACAACCAATTACATAAGACAAGGATCAGACCCATAACATCATTCCAAAGTACTAGAATGAAATGAAATGTAATGTGTCTTACCTGCACAACTCCCGTACAGGAATCCAAAAAAATACACCCCTTTGGTTCCTTTGATATTTTCTCGTCTTTGTAAAAATTCATAATGTATGAGTTATCCGACAACTGCGTCAGCTGGAAGTAGCGCTTTTTGAATGACTACAGTGAAAACAAAATCACAATTGCTGTACTGCAAATTGTTTTCATAGATATTTTATTCAAAGGGTTTAAATAATATACCATTGCTAACTGCATTTCAACTGCGTTACTCTGCAGACAATAGTATCATCCATTTTACTATCATTTAATGCAATATAAAGAAACCTAATTTGAGATGAAAAGAACTACATGACAATTGAATACATCAGCACCCCTGCTGGAGTTGGCGGGAGAGGAAAGTTTGGGGGATTAAAGTGAAAAGAACAAAGAAAAAATAAGATGTTCCCTTACCCGAACAGTAATGCTATTGTTTACAGTGCTATTAAAATTCCCTTTATAAAGCCAGCCAGACTTGAAAACTCCTGTTCCAAATCCTCCACCGCCACCCTTTGAAGATGAGTGGGACGTGGTATCCTGTATAAAATACATCATTAATGTTGTATTGACATGCTTTTGTGAGTTTAAGACCAAAGGGAATGATGCATTTGAATACCTGCTTTCTCTTAAAAAATACAATTTTCACATTCCTTTCAAAACTACTCTTTATTAATTCTCCTGCTTGGCACACAATGACATAAGTGATAAAGCTGTTTCATTACATCCAGAGTTAACTAATATATGAAACATTCCACAGAAGATAACGAGACTCTCTTATCATTACATATTTGATGTTAAATGAATACATAATTCAGTACTGGAGGAAAAATCAATATACTTACTTCATCTTTATCAGCATCTTCATGATCAATTTCAAAGGAATGTGAAGGCAGTTTCTCTGGTCTATATTCCTTTCTAGGTCAGGAAAAATGTTTATTAGTTTTCAGCCTCATAAATGGAAGAGAGTATTATTTTTAATGTGACTGCTATTTTGAAGATGCTAACCTTTCAGGAAACTTTCAGAATTATCTAATACTGGACTGCTGTGAGCTTCTGTAAAACATGCCATTTGAAAGTGCAGCACTTTTTATTCCTATTTGAAATCCCTCTGGTCTTCATAACCGGAAAGAACAGTCAGAAATCCCAAATTATCAAGGATTTTGGATTTCTCTGCCCCCAAAAGAACTTTCCAGATAGAGCTGGTGAAAAGAGGGGATCAATTGCTTCACTACCATTTTTGTGGCAACAATTATTCTTCTTTCATCTGAAAATTTCAGTATTTGATTTTTACACTATCTAATCTCCCATCATTTCCCATCAAACATTGTGACGTCTCCATGTCCAAAGTTACACTGATGTTTCATGTATCTACCTTTACAATGTGGAAGGTGTTCAGACATTCTATTGGTGAGTGCTACAAAATAATTCAGTCCTAAGCAGTCTGGTCCTCGTCAAGCTAATCACTTAAGTATGCACTTAATTCTATGCACACAAATAATCCCACTGACAGCCAAGTCACTCAGCACCTTTCAGTATCAAGCCCTACAGAACAGTCAGCCAGCCACACAATACAATTTGGTGGATGTTTTTAATAGAAAATAAAAGTAATTTGAATGTTTGCTGCCACCAAATAGACAAATTTAAATTGTTTTAAACTTGTTCAAAGTTAAAGGCAAGTTCTTTGGAAACCACTTTGAATATTAAGTGGCAAGCTATTAAACTGATCACATCAGGCCCCATTACTAATATAAAGAAAATATATTTACAGAATCCACACTATTCCTCAGCCATTTAAAAACACAAAATATTAAGGAACTTGAAACAGACTTAAAAAAAAGAAACAACAATAATAAAAATATTAAAGAACCAAAATCAAATAAAAGTTCAGGAATAACATATCCATTAGTTATTTCTTTCCCTAAGGTCCTCATCCCGGGCTAACGTTAGCCCAAGCATATATCCGATATCCCTGGGTCGCATAACGTCAAAGACTTTTTGCAATAATTGCAGTTCATTTTTAAGCATGAAGGAAAATAAAAGGGCATATGTCCTTTCTTGCTTCTTTATCTACTATATATTTGAGAGTTTGTCTGTCTGTGAGTGAACAAATCTATCTGTCCATTTGTTCAAGAACTTCTTCTAAACGCTTCAGAGGGGTAGTCTGTAAGGGTACGTCTACACTTGCTCCCTAGTTAGAACTAGGGATGCAAATGTAGGCGACCGAAATTGCTAATGAAGCGGGGATTTAAATATCCCACACTTCATTAGCATGATCTCGCCAGCATGTTACTCCACTCAACAGCTGTTTCAAAAGTGAAAGTGCGCGCTGGTACGCGTTAGTTCAATCCAAACCCCTTGGTTTGTGTGGAATGGCTGTCTTGTGTGGACAGACTTGTCTTGTGTGGAAAGGCTTATTATAAAAGAAGTGGTAACATCATAATAACCAAGAGAGTGAAAGTGGAGCAACTGAAACAGTCAGAGTGTTCTTTTTCAGACTTTTTAAAACGCTTTGATTTCAGGGGGTTTTTCCACACCTATGTGACTTCATTGACTAAATAACACTTTGAATAAAAGATTC
This sequence comes from Pelodiscus sinensis, assembly GCF_052426305.1. Classification (NCBI taxonomy): domain Eukaryota; kingdom Metazoa; phylum Chordata; order Testudines; family Trionychidae; genus Pelodiscus; species Pelodiscus sinensis. The sequence goes on along the minus strand of NC_143061.1, from coordinate 38,920,300 downwards.
TAAATTAAAGATGAAACACCTGTCAGATAAGAGGCTAGTATTCTGAGCAGACACCCCAGAGAACTCCTGGAGGTTAGCCATTATAATCAGGGAAGACCAGATTCAAGATTCCTAATGTTGCTAGAATAACAATCCCGCTCTAAAAATAAAATAAGCAATGTTTTAAAGCTTTTCTACTTATACAGCTAGATGCAGGGAGGGGGAAAGCAGAAGTCTATTTTTTTAAATGCTTTTTTAAGAAATAGTCTCAGTACCTTACCAAACAATCCCTCTCTTGCTCACAGGAGTTCTGAGTTTCTATGCTACTCAGTACTGAAAATTTACTTTTAAATGTTCATAGAGAAATATGGATACCCAAAACGACTGAAGAGCTTCCTCAAATGCAAAGGGTTAGCAAGATTCAGACACTTTGGGTACATCTAGACTACAGGCTTTTGTCGACAGAGGCTTTGTCAACAGATACTGTTGACAAAGCTTCTGTCGACAAAGAGCATCTAGACTACGTCCAGTTCTGTCGACAAAGCAAGCCGTTTTGTCGACATGAGAGTGTAGACGCAAAGGACGGTGTAGATGCAATAATGCCTTCTGTCAATAGAACTCTGTCAACAAAAGGCGTTATTCCTCATAGAATGAACTGCCGAGTTCTGTCGACGTTATGTCGACAGAACTCGGCGGTAGTGTAGATGCAGGTATAGTTTTGTCGACAAAAGTCCACTTTTGTCAACAAAACCCTGTAGTCTAGACACACCCTTTGGTTCTAGCTAAAGCATTTTTACTTTAGAATTTGTTGTACTAGTAAGACAGGTTATTTGCTTATTGAACTAAGTAACAGTTACTTGTTTTTTTTTCCTTTGAGAAAGACCTGAGAGACCAATAAGATTCCTGTTCTGTTACATCTTTAGAAACAATTCTTAAACCTCTGCCCAACTCCTACAGTGCCACAGCTGAGTGAGTATGTCTCATTAGGCAAGGGGTGTATGAGCAGTCATGGCCTTGCTTGTCATTCCAGAGCAGGGAGTACAAAGAGCGGTAGTAACTGCTGCCATGTGTGAACTTCCCCCAGCTCTTCAGGAGGCATTATGAATGCTCCTGACTATTCAGGCTAGCCCTCAGTGGTTGCAAGGGCTATGCCAGGCTAGCGCCATCTAATTCAAAGAAGGTGGGGCCCTGCTCCCCTCTGCATCAGCTCAGCATGTGCTGAGCACTTCTAAAGAACTTCTTGAGCTCTCCTAACAACTATAGATCAATGCCTGCTAAGTTAACCAGGAGTCCTCTAGATACTCCCTCAATGGCTAGTCCTGAATGCCCATCTACTCAATGCTGTCTGACTCACACTCCTCACCAAAAGTCACTTGTCCTAGCTTGATGTGAAACCCTTTTTTTGAACACTTCAGGATCAGTAGAAAGAACATCATGGGTCAGGGAGGTGACGTCTTTTCTATCCTGCACCAACTCCACGTACTCCACCTAAATAGCCATATAAAGATACAGAATCTCAAGTAGTTATGACTCAAGTACTTAACAGGAAAGTTAGGGGGGTTGCTTAGCAAATGAAGAAGAGAAACCTATTAATGAGTCAAAGCCTGATCTTATTGAATACAATGCCACAACCGAGGCTCAGAGTCAGTAACATTTCCTCTGTGCTCACTAAGAAAGAAGCATAACAGAGCAGAATATACATAGTCGTGCAAAAACAGGTAGTGAGGGAACAGATACCAAAGCAGTGTACTGTTTAGCTGGTGGAAAGGCCTACAGAAAGCCCCAAAAAAGGAACATATCCAGAAGAAAATTAGTGTTTTGTGTAATATCACTTCATGCACAGAAGGCTGAATCAATTCCCCGTGTAGCATACTGAGTTCTGTAGAGCTTCGCCAGGGATGAATTTGGCCTCAAGTGTCTACTTCAAGCAACATATCACCAAACTGTTACCACTTCCCAGTAGAAAGTGCCATTTTCAGAACAGGGAAGTTTTCACCCTGCTGAAAAGTGCTTCCCTATGCAGCTATCAATCTATATGCTGCATTAGTGTGTGACATGACACCAATTCCTCTGAGGGAAGTGAGGACCTCATAAAAGAACCATGGTAGACATAGGGCCATCTCTAGGGAGGTGGGGCACCTGGGACAACCCACCCCTCCATCCCATATCTTGCCCTACCCCAGTTCCACCCCTTGCTCCACTACCACTCTACTCTGTCCCCTAAGCTCAAAACTCCACCCCTACTCCCAAACCCTTGCCTCTGTTCCACCCCACCCCATTTCCTTCTCCCTCTGCTCCACCCCACCTTGCCTCTTCTGGACCTTGCTCCATCCCTGCCCCCACGCTGACCCTTCTCCTGAACTCTCTCCTGGCCTCTTCTCATCCCTGCTCTGCTCCCACCACATCCCCACTGTGCTCCTTCCCCAAAGCCCCAAACTCCTCCTCTCCCAACCAATGCTGTGAATCCTCAAGGTGGGGCAGAGGGGAGCTGGTGGCACTGCCATCGGCCCCCATGCTGCCCAGACCCCACATCCCCTTGAAGCACAGGGCCCCCCAAAGCACAAGGTCTGGGGCAACTGCCCCAAACCATCCAATGGACGGGATAACTCTGTATAGGGGATAACTTTGATTTGAGTGATCCTGAGCTAATTTGGTTTAAACTAAATGGGAGGCTAGACAAAAATAAATCTAGAAGGAGGATCCTTAATTTCAAATGAGATAACTTAAAAAATGTTAGGGAATTAGCGACACAAATGGATTGGATTAAAGAATACAAGGATCTGAAAGTAGAGGAAGCCTGGAATTACTTAAATCAAAGTTACAGAAATGATCTGAAGTGTGCATCCCAAGCTAGGGATGTTAGTGACTAGGGATGTTGAGTCACTACTCAGCTAGTCACTCCCTTCCTCCTCCTCCCCGCACCTTTGCTGCCTCTAATAGAGTCAGCAAGGGGGGAAGAGTAGGAGCCGATGATGGAGTGAGCCGGCTTAAAAGCCGGTTCTCCCCCAGCACCGTCTCTACAGAGGGGCAAGGTAGGAAGAGGCACAGTGGGGAGGGGGACCGGATGCCTGGTTCCCCGCTGCGTCTCTGCTTTTTAAATAGAGTAAGAGCCGGGCAGCTCTTACTCCATTTAAAAGGCAGAGCCATAGTGGGATTAGCTCCCGGAGCGGGGGAGCTAAACCTGCTGTGGCTTTGCAATTTCCCCTTTTATTGACTAATCGAGTAGTTGGTGGAAATTCCATCGACTACTCGATTAGCTGATTAAATGCAATTTAACATCCCTATCCCAAGCAAGGGGGAGAAAAACCCATAGGGAAGTGTTGCAGATCAGCCTGGATGAGCATTTCAAACAGGTAAGTAAGAGAAAGCAGAAATCCTACATAGAAGGGAAAATGGGATGAATCAGTGACGAAAGCAATAATAAGAGAATCTGTAGCCATGCAAATAAGAAAACAAGTGAAAAAGTGAGGAAACACTGAGGAAAAGATGGAGATTAAAGATAAATCTAGGCATGGCCCAACATCTAAACAAATACTTTGCCTCAGTTTTTAATAAAGATAATTAGGGGCTCAGGAGTAGTGGCAGAGCAGGTAATGGACATGAGAAACAGAAATACCAAATCCAAGGTAGAAGCCCAACTCAAACATAAAAGGCTTGGATAATCTTCAGCCAAGAATATTAAAGGAAGTGGCACATTAAATTGCAAACCCAACAGAAAGGATTTTAATTAATCTATAAATTTGTTTGGAGAATTACTGAAATGGTGCTTATTTTTAAGAAAGGGGGGAATCAATTATACTACAGGCCTATTAGTTTGACCTCAATTGTATGCAAGAACTTGGAACAAATCTTGAATGAGAAAGGAGTTAAGGAAATGAAGGTAAATACTAATTGACATAAAATACAGCAAAAGGATTTACAAAAGGTAGATTGCACATGACTGACCTTTTTCTTTGAGAACATAACTGATTTTTTAGACATAAGATCGAATCTGCCTGGAATTCAGTAAAATATTTGCTACAGTTCCACCCTGAAAATCATGTGTTAAAGTGGAGAAGATGCAGAAGATGGGAATTGAAAGGTGGACAAGGAACTGGTTAAAAAGGGAGACTGCAATGATCATAATGAAAGATGAACTGTCAGGCTGGAAGGAAGTTACCAGTGGAGTTCATCGGGGACTAGTCTTAAGACCAATATTATTTAATATATTCATTAATTAACTTAGCACAAAAAGTCAGAATGTGCTAATAAAATCTGCAAATGACACAATGTTGTGAAGTACTGACAATAAAGAGGATTACCAGAATATCATACAAGAAAATCTGGATGATCTTGAAAGGGGGAGTAATAGAAATGGGATGAAATTTAATAGTACAACATCCTGCACTCAGGAACTAACAACAAAAATTGTTGCTATAAGCTAGAGACATATCAGTTGGAAGTGACAGAGCAAGAGAAAGACCTGATTGTATTGGTCAATCACAAGGTGACTTTGTGGCTCCACTGTTACATGTCCCTAAAAAAGGCTAATGCAATCTTCAGGTGTATCAGGCAAGGTATTTCCAGGAGAGACAGGGAAGTGTTAGTACCATTGTATATTCCTGAGGGAATTCTGTGGCAAAAAAATAAAAATTTTGTGAACAAAATTTTAAAATTCTGCAAAATTCGACAAATGTTGTCCATAAATACACATTGAAGCTCCAGGAGAGGCCACTAGCTACGTGGAGGTGGGAGATGCAGCCCACTTGCCACTGTTACAAGTAAGTATCTCCCAATGGCTGGAGATGGGATACTAGGATGGGGAGGGCTCTGAGGCTATGTTTATACTGAAGGCTTCTTGGGCAAGAAGCTTTTTGCGGAAGAGATCTTCTGCAAAAACTTCTTGCTCAAGAGAGCGTCCACACTTCCAAAGCGCATCAAAAAAGCAATGTGCTTTTGCACAAGAGAGCATCCAGACTGCATGGAGGCTTTCTTGAAAGAAAGCTCTGATTGCTCACCACAGAATGGCCACCAGGGCACCTGTGTTTTTTCTTCTTTCCTGTTTTTGCTCCAAAAAAACCCTCTTGCCTGTCCACACACACCTTTTTGCACAAGAACCCTTGCGCAAAAAGGAGTTATTTCTCGAAGAAGGAGGAATACCTACGCCGGAAAAACCCCTCTCTTCTTTCATTTTACTTATGCAAACATATGCTTGAGGTGTGCATGCTCTGAGAGGTTTTGCGCAAAAATGACTGGTTTTGTAAAAAAAAACTCTGTAGTGTAGACCTAGCCTGAATTACTATAGAGAATTTGTTTCTTGGACATCTGGCTCATGAGTCTTGGCGATATGCTCAGGGTCCAAATGGCCTCCAAATCTGCTGTCTGGAAAGAATTTTCCCCATGTGAGACTGGCAGAGACGTTGGGTATTTTGGGGCCTTCCTATCTAGCATATGCCACAATCATGATTTGGAGACTTGAATAATTCAACCAGAAGTTATGGATGTATTACAAGAGTGTATGGACAAATTTCTGTGGCTTGCAGTGAATAGGAGGTCTGACTATATAATTACAATGTTCTCTTCTGGCCTTAAAGTTGAATCTAAGAGAACCGACGGATTCCTCTTTAGACATGATAGTACAAATGCTCAGTGCTATGTGATGAGTGCTCTATGTAAAATGCTCTAAACTATGGCTAATGGACAAGGGCGTCATTTCAGAAGAACCCGGGGGTGGGACAGCAGCTGTTCATACCAGGATGCTGCTTGCTTTTCTTCCCATTCCCCATACTATCAGGGAGCGAAAGCAAAACGCATGGCTTGTGTGCAAGCCTCTCACTCCTGACTGGTGAGGGGAGGAGCAGAGGAGTAATTCACAAAATCTGTGTAGTTTCCCCTCGCTCCCTGATAGTCAGGGGAACAGGAAAAAGAGCAAGCAGCATACTGGTATGCACAGCTGCTGCCCCCCACCCTGCTCTCCTGAAATGGCATCCTTGCTCAGCTTACAGGGAACTCTGCTTGAAGACATTCTTATTTTTAACACAGAGGTGCAGCCTACAATGGTCACAGTATCTGATGCTCTATCTAAGCATCACAATAAAAGGAGGCTATTTGCAACTGGCTTCATTCAAGGCAAATCAGGTTCACTCTCTTGTCCAAATGCCAGTGCAGCTATCAGTTTGGCAATGTTTGGATAGACCTGGTGTAAAGTTTCTTTAGAGATTCAAGAGAATGTACACTGGAAGGTCTCAGTCATACTCTGTTATATAAGCAAAATGTGCAGGTTTTGACAATAACCCATTATGTGGAAACAAGACCCCATAATATCCCAGGTGGATGTGAAAAGTAGAGAACTGCTGACAGCAGTGAAAATGGACTAACACAACCTCCGTGGAAGACAGTGTACATACGGAGTACAAATTACTTTCATGCAAAATACTACAAACTCCATGTCAGAAACAGTTTCAACTTGTTGAATATTTCATAAGAGGGACAGTACTTGTAAACCTGGACTGAAAAATACTGCGTTTTCAATTTCCTCTCCTGCACACACAGACCATCATTTTAAAATATAAGCTGTCCTGCAGAGCAAAAAGTTAGCTAAACACAACAGCATCTAAGAACGGTGTCACTGTTTTTCTTTGCCTCTAGGATTAACACACTCTCTGTCCATAGTAAGATTCATAAACAAGAGAGGAATTGTAGATAGAAAGGAAGGCTTATAGTACATGCTCTGTGTGCAGAGCATCTGAAGAAAACTGTAAACGGAGATCTTAAGACTGCTCCAAGAATAGATTCAGCTTGTACCATCTCTCATCCTTAATCCAATCAGCATCCAGAGAATCAATTCCTGCAGTTGGCTATTCCTTGCTCTTGTTGCAATCCTTTTTACAAGAATGCAGAATCACAATTTTAATGCCTCGAATTCTGAGGAAGATGGAGTTAATGTTCATTTCTGTGTTCTGTAATTTCATTTGCTGCTCACTATTGATCTCTATTTTAAAGCATATGCTTCTTGTTGGGAAAATGTGGTATTAGGAACAACCGCACTTGTACACAGGCCCATACTCAGGGGCGTGTATGTGAAGGGGGGGAACTCATCCCCTCATAATCCGATTCCGGCCGGACTGGGGAAGGCTGGGATGGTGTGTTGCGTGAGCCTCCCTCCCCTATGCTCTTGCTTGCTAGGGGAAGGCTAGGGCTGGTAACCCTCTCTCCCCCAGGAGCAAGCCGGAGGCGGGGCTGGGCCACCATGGCAGGAGCAGGGCAGCCACCGGCCCCTCCCATGGCTCTGGCTGACTGCTGCAGCCATGGCCCGGCCAGACAGGGGCTGATTTTGCCCCAGCTCTCCCAGGCAGCCAGGAACTTTTTGGAATATAGTTTTTCACTTACAATATTACAGCAAGATACCAGAAGGTAATTTCTATAAAACCTTTATTACTGCATAAACTTTTAGTATGTTATAACTTTTAGTGTGTTATAACAAAATCATTTTACCAATGACTGTTTCTACTCAAATTTTTCATTATGCGCACACATTGCATGACTAATTTGAACTCCTTTGTATTTAAAAAAATTGCAGTCCATATTTACAAAAAAAACACCCCCTCCATAGAAATCTCTGCATATGGGCCTGTATAGTACCTAGAAAATGGCACAAAGACTTTCATTTCTCTTCCTTGAAGCCAAGGAATATCATCATCTACTAACTTCCACAACTTTTACATGCTTTTACTTCACTGACTTCAAGAAAACTGACTCCTGATTTCCATTAGTGTAACTAAGAAGAGACTCATGCCTAATGGCTGCAGAATGCTTTATGAGGATGGTTATAATGAAACCATGACCAAGTCCTACCATACGTTTATTTTGTAACCTACATCCCATGGAAATGTTCATTATTCACACAACAGCCAATTGCTGTAAAAGCTGAAGACCTTGAGAAACATGTGCACATACACTCTTGCATTATTCGTCACAGGCCAGATTCTAAATTCATTTATTTTGGTGTAAATCCAGAGTAACTAAACAATCTACTCCAATTTTATATCACCATAACTGACAGGAGAATTAGGCATGGGTAAAACAGTGATCACATTTATTCTTTTGAATAACAATGAAAAGCAGGCTAGTCTGTACCAATCAGTATTTTGCATATACAAATCATAATAAAGAATAGTAATTTAATTGAATATAGATTAAAAGAGTTTAGTAGATATAACTGAAGCTGTTTGCAGAGCCTTGGCCACTGTGATCCTAAATCCTTGCCTCTGCTTTTTTTTTTGTTTGTTAAATGTGGCTCAGTCTGTTTATTACAAAACAACCACATTTAGGAAGGAGGAAAGTGGAAAATTGACGTGACTCAGGGAAACAGAACCGAACTGGAAAAAGAAAATGCAGAACTTGTGAAGTTCTTACTGTGGTAAGTGTCGAAAATCTCCCGAATACTTTTCATATTTGTAGTTCACAACGTGCCACTGAGAATTGTAATATTTACAAGCCTAAAAAGAAAGGAAAAAAATAGATTATTTCAACTTATTCATATTCAGAAAAGGCTACAGGACAACTCCAGCAGTCTTTCTTTCTAGAGACACACATTTTCTCTTGTTTCATTGCTATTCTTAAAGGAAAATCAATTTCACATTTCTTATCGTATTAGAGCACTATTTCCCATTTAAATCAAAGGTGACTTTTTAAAAATGACTCATGTGTGTGGAAGCAACCTAAAGTAGATAACTGACTTCATCTTCCTGGAAGTATTTATTAAATTATTACTATAAAACCTTGATAGATTGGTACTTTATGACCCTGACTATCTGCACTTCCATAAATTATAAATCTTCCTTTGTGCCTTACTTCATTACCTATCTTCCACAATAACTAGATTTATCCTACTACTTAACTTAAATTCTCTCTGCTACAGCTTAGGCCCATTATTTTTTGTTCTGCCCTCCAGGACTGATCCTTATCATCTTTATAACATCCTGTAATGTATTTCTGGACAGTTATGTCTCACTTGAGTTGTATTTTTTCACACTGAATTTCCCCAGTTCTCTTAACTTCCCCTCATAATTCTTATTTTTCAAACCTTTTGTCAGTTTTGTAGCTCTCTTCTGAACTCTCTTTAATATGTTCATGTCTCTTTTGAAACGTGGTGCCCAAAGCTGAATGCAAGTTGTACTTGAGGTCTATTCTGTAGAATAGAATTACGGTATCGCTCATTTTTGTAGAAATTATTAATGTGGTAACTATGGCATGATGTCCTTAGTTGAACAATATAACATTGTTGAGGCATATTTAATGTATGACCTATTATCATGTTACTCATTTTAACAAAGATTCAAATTGCCAAGCAAAAAAATATTGGTGGAGAGGAACAAGAAATGTGTATGTTTACAGGTAGCCTATAACATTGCAACAAGGAGAATGGAGCAGATTATATCATAGATTTCTGGAAACTGTGGTTATAAATCACACTGTGGAAATTAATACCAGTTGAACCTCTGTCATCCAGGATTCTCTGGTCCAGCAGGACCATAGATGTCGCTGGACCAGAGAGCCCCAGCCACAAAGGTCGCCAGCAGCTGGGAGCTCAGCTAGGCAGGCAGCATGGAGGGCTAGCTAGCGGCCAGCATCTGGAGCAGTGCTGGGCTGGAAGTCCCGCCAGCTGAGAGCATAGCCCCTGCTGGATGGTGTTGCGGAGCTGCCGCCATCCGGGTACACAGAGCCCCTACTGACTGGGGGCATGGATCTGCTGTCGCCTGGGGGCAGGGAAGACCCTGCAGCTGGAGGCATGGAGCCCGTGCAGCTTGGGAGCACAGAGCCGCTGCTGGCTGAAGGCAGGGAGATGCACGGACCAGAGCGGGGTAGCAGCCAGGAGTGGAGCCCCGAAAATGGCTGGGGGCAGCAGACTGGCCGGAGGGGAACCTCAGAAGAGCCAGAGGCTTGACCTCCTCTGGTCTGGCAAACTCCCTCCTTAGGGGCCACTCAAGTCCTGAGGATGCCGGACTAGGAAGGTGCAACCTGTAATTGTATAGGTATGTTAAAAATTACTCCACTATTCTGTCATTATGAGCATGCTAAGTACTTTAGTCAATTCATTAGAGTTAAATGGTATGTTAATGGACTCATGCTACAGGCTCCTTGACCACAAAACTAGTTCCTCTTCTGCAGTTACTAGTGTCTGCAGATAAAATAGCCATGGCATTTATGGTTTTTAATCACAGAAAAAAGATTTCAGCCACTCTATAACTCAGAACCAGATCCCGCTAAGAATCTTTACCGACTAAACTTTCTAATTATGTCTGTTTATCTGGTTATCTTCCTGCTCTCCTTATTCTGATCCGTCTGTCAAGCTCAACAGGATTACTCACATGCATAAAGCTAAACAGTAGTGTTTTCAGGACCAGGCACCTAGAGTTGACCTTTGGGGCTCAGAAAGCCCAGTTCTAATAGTCCTCTCTTTTGGAAGCCGTAAGGAGAACTGGACCTATTTATGGAGGAGATACTGATAGGTTATGACCGCCACAATTATAGGATCCAATATGGATGTGAATGAGTAGTTGAGCAGACAATTAACCGATAAGCCTAGGCTTCTTGACTACTTGACACCAAGGGGGGGTAGGAATTAGGAGCTGGGGCTGGAGCAGCCTCTGTCCAATGCCAGCCAGGGCCACCATGGGCAGAGGCTGCTTTGTGAGAGCCTACCCCACCTCTCCCCCACAGCAGCCTCTGTCCATGGGGAGCTTTGACCTCCCTCTCCCCAGACAGGGGCTGCTGCTGCCTCTGATACAGAGGCAGCAGCATGGGGCGGCAGGCAACCTGTCCATGACGGGAACTAGTTTTAAACTGGCTCCCACCTGGCACCCCACGCTGTTGTTTCTGATAAAGAGGCAGCAGCACAGGGTGGCAGAGGGCTCCCCGGGTATGGGGCCAGAGTGCACTGGCTGCCAGCCCCACTTCCGGCTACTACAGAAAAGTTGAATAACCGCTAAGAATTCATGCAGTTTGTCGACTATTCTATTACCCGCTTTTAACATCCCTAGTATCCAAGTACCCTCCAAGAATTTAAAAAGACAAACACTGGGCTGTCATTTGCATTACGAGACTCTGTGAATGTGGAGGGGTGGCACAGTGGGATTAATACTGGCAGCCGACATAATGAGACTTGGGCCTTGTCCTCTGTGCACACTCCTTCAGGAGCAGCAGCAGTGGTCCTCTTAGGTGGGACACGAGAAAACATGGGGAGAAGAGGAAAGGGAAACTGGCCTACACTCTTAACTGCAGCAACTGACAGTTGGGGGAAAGGACACATATCAGGGCAGGGAGATAAAAGGAAAGGAAACAGTAGAAGATGGAGAGAGATTTCTGAGTGGGACAAGGGAGGAAAATGGATCTCATGGAAAACCGAGGGATGAGAGGAGAGAGAATAGACTAAGAGAGAGATCACAGAGGCTAGAGAACAGAGAACTGAGAATGCCAGGAGTAAAAGCTTGACAAAATGAAATGAGGAGAACATGGACATTAAAAAGACAGGACAGAATAGGTCTGTGAGACTAAACCCCATTCCAAGGAATGTTCCCGCCTGGCCTCTCCACAGCCTGCCCTCGCTCTATGGTGGTATCACACTCTGTGGGAAAGGAGCAGTCAGGATTTGGCCATTAATATGGAAAATGCTGTCAGCCTTCTGGGGTGAGGTCTGATGATCTTCCAAATTGTGGGTGGTTTTTTCAAAATGGCTCAGCCTTGGCCTAATGCTACTCGCACTGAAGTCGATAAAACTTCTTTGAAGATGTGACCACAAATTAAAAAAAAAAAAAAAACACAAGCCAGGGACAGGATAATTTAAAATTACTTTTTTTCCCCAATCTCTTTTTGATTTTACAGTATATAAAACAAAATAACAAGGAAACAGCTACAAATTCATACACTCTCCCCTCCCACATAAACGCTGAATGAAATACATTAACATATATGTCCTCCCAATCACTACAGTAATAGGTTCATTCTGAACGTATGGGGTGAAATTCTATTCTGATTTATATCCCACTGACTTTAATGGTGCTGCATGAAAATGAGGAACAAAAATATCACCAGATCAGACAGGCAGATAGGATCATAAATTATGGTTTAAAAGATAAACAGCTGGACTAATGCAATTATTGACATTAAATGGAAGTGGAGGACACTCAGCACCTTGCAGGATCACTGCCCATCTTAATGTGGCACATTGATGTAAATGGGGAATTTAACAATGGACTCCAATGACAGCAAAATTGAGGCCTTTCTGCAGATTCATAGGTGGACAGAAACAATCGCACCTTTGTATTTCTTTTGTGGTTTAAGTTTTAGTTAAGTCAGTCTGGTGGCTATCTGAGACATAGTAAGTGAATATTTACAATATATATACTGTATTACATGAGCCAGTGAAAAAAATCATTCCGTGAATTGGATCAGAATGAGGAGAACATGGACATTAAAAAGACAGGACAGAATAGGTCTGTGAGACTAAATTCACACTTCATACACTGTCTATTTGACACACAAAAAGAAACTGATTCCTTTAAAGAAAGAGCTGATTTTTCCTGTCCTACTTTCATTACTGATTAGAATACTTAAAAATGCAATCAATTCATGTACAATGGACTCAACACAGGACATTATTTGTTAACATTATAGGCTCCTTACGATGTGTCTAAAAATAGCTATGAATAATATATAGAGCAGGCCACAATGTTTTAACTTAGTAAAAATAAAGGTTTCTTGTGCTTCTTGAAGAAGAGAGTAATCAAAATCATAAAATGAAGGAACAAGAAGCACATTCAAGTAACACTCAGAGAAATCAGAGGCAAATAGAAATCAGAGGCAAATACATTTAAAGGAATAGCCTTATCTCTAGCTAGCATGTTGTGCTTAGGAACTGCAGTCTGTCATACACTTGAGCGGGCTGAACATTTTCCAACCATTTTTTTCACCAGAAAATACTGAAACAGAACTGAAACATCTGTATTGATTGCATCAACATCTTCTATGGGAAATTAATTAACTATGGAGGGAAACGCATTAGATCAGAAGGCTGGAGCCCTATTAGAGGATAAGCTTGGGCAAAATTCAGTTGCCCCCCTAACTCTGATGGGGTATGTCTACACTGCAAAGTTAATTCAAAATAACAGCCGTTGTTTCAAATTAACTTTAATAGCGTCTATACATGCAAACTGCTATTTCGAAATTAATTCGAAATAGCAGAGTGCTTAATTTGAATTTGGTGAACCTCATTCTATGAGGAGTAATGCCAAATTCAAAATAGCTATTTTGAATTAAGTGCTGTGTGGACACTTAATTCGAAATAGGGGGCCTCCAACCCTTCCCAGGGAGCCCTGATGGCCACTCTGGGCACAACCAGGAAAATGGACTCTTCTCTCCCCCAGCCCCAGAGCCATTAAAGGAGTAGACTCTGGCCACGGTGCCTGTGCCAGCTCCAAGCCTGCCAGCCCAGAGCCAGCCGTGGCCACCGGGGCCCCTGACCCAGTGGCCCCAAAACATGAGCCAGCAAGCCACTGGCAGTCAGCCCTCCCCCGCTCCCTAGGAGCAGTCTGACAACTCCCAGGAGCCTGACAGGGGTTGGAGAAGGCGGGTGTCTTCCTGGTCCAGGTGGGCGCCTTCCTGGTGAAGATCATGGACCTTATTCAGGTTTGGGGGAGGATGCCCCCAACGTCCATGATTTCCACACTAGACGGAGGAATGCGGCCGTCTATGGCAGGATAGCTGCCAACCTGTCCACCAAAGGCCACATACGAACCCAGGAGCAGGTTTGCATGAAAATCAAGTTTGTCTGGCAAGACCCCCAACCCTGGGCCCTGAGCTTCCCCTCCCCCTTCTTTCCCTTGCTTCCCCCTTCCAGCTCCCTCCTCTCAGGTTTCCCCTTCCTCTCCCCCACCCTCTTTCTTCCCCTTTCCCACCTCCTTTTCCAAATCTCCCCAGAGGTTCATCCCCCCAGTTTTGTTCAATAAACCCAGTTTCTATTTTTGAACATACATGTCTTTTGTTTGACATCAGAAAGGGAAGCTAGAGAGGGGTAAGAAGGGCTGGCCTGAGCCCTTTTGGCACCCTGGGCCCAGGCGTGCGGCATGGCCCCATGGCGCACAGCACATGCGAGCACCGGCCACGGCCGCTGGCACGCAGCCTGGGGCCCGCACGCAGCCTGGGGCCCACCCCCAGGGTGCTCAGCACATGCGCGGGCTGGTCACGGCCGTTGGTGCACAGCCCGGGGCCTGCCCCTGGGATGCACAGCACATGCGCTGCCCAGCCTGGCCCGGCCAGCGCTGCTGGAGTGCACGCCGGGCCGTGCAGGGCCCCGCAGCCATGGTGGGGAAGGGCACTGCTGGCCAACGCTGCGCGCCTCTTACAGCTGCTATCAGGCGCCCCTCATCGATTGGCACCCTGAGCAGCTGCCTGGCTCGCCCATGCCTCCGTCCGGCCTGGGGGTAAATGGAAGGACGTGAGGGAGGAATGGGGCATGAGCCCCGGTGGGGAGGACCGGAGTGGCTCTGAGGGCTCCTTGGGGTGGACGCTCTTCCTAAGGGCCTCCTGGATCCTGACAGCCCCCCGATGAACCAGCAAGTGCAGCCGGGCTGATAGCAACGACCCCATGAGACGCACTGGCATGCCCAGGGGCAGCTCTGGCTCCATGTGGCCGAGTGCTGTGGTTTCCCGAGTGCAGGCACTCAGGGCACTCCAAGCCAGGACTGCTTTGCTGTCCCTCATCGAGGTAGACAAGCAAGTGGGGAACCCTGAGAACTGTCTGTCTGGGGTGAGGGTAGGCCCCTTTAAGCACGGAGCTCAGTTAGCCTCAGGCAGCAGCCCCACACACTAAGTCCTAACCTGATGCCCTGACGACACTGGTTCTGGCCAGCCTTAACTTTGGTTCAGGGTCCACTCAGTGTGGACGCACTATTTCGCAATAGCAAAATACTATTTCGAAATAGGTTTTGTGTGTAGATGCGTTAATTCGAATTAGCTTAATTCGAATTAACTATTTCAAATTAAGTTAACTCGAATTAATGCTGTAGTGTAGATGTACCAATGGAGAGTCATTACCAAGGGATGGATAGCCCTAGTAGGGTGCAAAGAAGATTAGTTATGGGACAGGTAAGGCTTGGCACTTATTTGCATCAGTTCTTTTGTTCTATCCACCCATTGTCATACCTGCAGATTTTGATGATTTTTTTCCCTTTGCTTTCCCATCCACTGGCCAACCTTTCCCTGCAAAAACTCAGCACCTTCAGCTTCTCAGTGTTTGTTTTTGTGGGGACAGTGTGATGGCTGCCACACTGAAAGGGGCACTTCATAGGGCAGCCATGTTATAGGTTTGCTCTGCAATGCAAATTACTATTTTGAAAAAAAAAGAAAAAGAAAATGAAATAAGAGAAGCAGAACTGAATAGAGTACCTGGAAACCCCTTGAAAATGGCCAGTTCCCCTTTCTTCACAGTTTACATTCTCATTAAGATCTCTGCAAGCTTGAAGAAGTCACTTATCTAATCATTTTATGCTACTACTACTACTACTAATATGGAATTATATAGAAGTGTGCATAGAACGGTTATGTCACTTCATCCACCACTTGAAATCTAGTGCCTCTGAGGTGAAAAGCAGCAGCTATTAAACAGTGAAGGGCAACACTACAGAAAGAGTTTTAAAACAGGAAGCAAAAAACATCATAAATAAGTGAAACCACACAGGGATATTGGAAGGCAAAATTTACTAGAATTACCAATTCTGGAATTTAGCCAGCACCTTGAATTAATCCCCCTAAGTCATATGAAAAGCATGAGACTACTTCTATTGGCCACAAGCTTTTGGGAGGGCCTTTGTTTTACAACTTTTGAACCTGTTCCAATTTCATACACCTCATATAATAAAATTTAGTGATTGAGATTCCTAGATTTTACCAGCCCTAAAGATTAAAATATGCAATTAATTCACTGTTTACTTCTCCAGGTAATGTAAATGCAGGTTCTGTCTAAGACAGCCTGCATGCACTTGTACCTCACTCCTTTAAAGCACTGAAGACATATAGCTTTTGAAAGTCTTCAGCATGGCTAATAAAGACTTTGGTTTATTTTAGATGGTGTCTCTGACCAACTTCAGTTTCTATTTTAATGTAACTTTGAAATGTAAAAGAATGAAAGTATGTGAAGTGTGTATAAAAAAAACTTAAGTAACTGACTGCACCTACCAAGAACGCCTTTCAATAATTAGGAAGAGAGTGGTTGTAAACTGCAACTTCTTTAGAGTTAAGCTTAATACAGCTTTTGGTTTAATAACCAACATTTACAAGTCTTAGGGTATGAGTACACTGCATGGCTATTTCGGGATACTGGAGGTATCCCCTGTCAACACATGCCACCTGTTATTTTGAAATATTTTTCAAAATAATGGGTGTGCTATTTCGCTATCCCAGTAAACTTCGTTTCACATGAGATAAGGGATGGCTCAAAATAGCACATTATTTTAAAATCTGATGCTGTGTAGACATGCCAAATTTCAAAATAAGCTATTTTGAAATAGATTCGAGATACGATACGCAATTTGCATAGTGCAAGTATCTTATTTCAAGTTTAGGGCGCTATGTAGACGCACCCTTCAAGAGATATGGTACTGTAGCGTGAATACAGAACCCCTCTAGGGTGAATGACTTGGGAACTAAAGAATAACTGATTACAGTAGACTTCCGATAATCCAGAACCTATGGGACCTAGATGCTGCCGGATTATCAAATATGCCGGACTATCAGGAGGTACTATAAGATGCTTATATATATACTGTATACATTATATACTGTATATAAAGTGTTCTTAACCCTTTTTATTATACATCAGGGCTACGTCTACATTGGCATCCCTTTCCGGAAAAGGGATGCTAATGTGACGAGTCGGAATTGCAAATCCGCGGGGATTTAAATATCCCCCGCGGCATTTGCATTTACATGGCTGCCGCTTTTTTCCGGCTTGGGGATAAGCCGGAGAAAAGCAACAGTCTAGACGCGATTCTCCGGAAAATAGGAATAAGATTCTCCTTGAAAGTAGGAATAAGAAATCCTCCGGAAAAGGGCTTATTTTCCGGAGAATCGCGTCTAGACTGGCGCTTTTCTCCGGCTTATCCCCAAGCCGGAAAAAAGCGGCTGCCATGTAAATGCAAATGCCGCGGGGGATATTTAAATCCCCCGCGGATTTGCAATTCCGAAGTGTCTAATCTGCATCCCTTTTCCGGAAAAGGGGTACAGTGTAGATACAGCCAAGGTATACTGTAATATTTTAGTTTTTTTAAGCCCTTTTTACCCTTTTTGCTCAGTTCAGCTGCTGCCGCTGTTAACTCGTGACTCATTTTTTGCTGAAGCTCACTTACTCACTAGGCTTTTGCCATTGTGATGCCGGACTATCAGGAGTGCCGGACTATTGGATGCTGGACTATTGGTGTTTTACTGTATTACTTGTTGGTGTTTTTAGGAAGCCTAAACTAAAAAGGAATATACATTAAAGAATCTTACTATAGTGGGTACGTTGAAACAAACCACATATATCTACTAAATTAAATGTCAATGTTAAAGATATAATAATTATTATTACTTCACTTTGATATATTGCTTTTCATCTGAAAGGATCCCCAAGTACTTTAAAGAGGATTTTTATGAATTGTAAGGATAAAATGTAGCCATTTCTAAGGTGGAAGAAGAAAGCTATTCTGACCCAACAACTCTACAAAACACATTTGCCCTGTATCACACAGAAATAGTTACGTCTGTGTGGAGTGTAAAATGTTGCCATTCTGAAATGGAAGCCTTCTGCACATTCACTGAAGTGTAATGGTACGTCTACACAGCGGTGCTATTTTGGCATAACGTCCGTTATCCCGAAAAGCATTCTGGCCATCTTAAAAGCAAGAAATACATTTAAAATAAAGGGTTTGTTATTTTGCCATCCTGTAAACCTTGCTGCACAAGGATTAAGGGACTCGTTGGAATAGTACTCTATTTCTAAATTAGTGCCAAATTTTGAAATAGGCTATCTTGAAATAAGCTACACAATTTGCCTAACTCAAATTGCATATCTCATTTCGAGCTATGTGCTACTGTATGGACATACCCTAAAAGACTCACAGGGTGCATAACAAAAGAGAATTGAACCCTTTAGGTTTGTTTTTGGAGAAGAAGTAGCACTTGTACTCTGGTGATATTGTTAAACTTTGATTTGTTTACTCAAAAATCTTGTATTCAAATACATTGGTTAGATTTTGCAGCTGTCACATGCAAGGTGTTAACAGATGCTGTATCCCTTTAATACCTGGTTTCCAGTTCCTTATTAATCTTGTTTGTCACAGTCTGTAAAGGAACAACTGGACAACAAACTGCACTGGGAAGAAGCTAAGGGCAACTCTTAATGGTAAAGATGCGGTGAAATGCTAGCAGGAGCTGCAGGTATTCTGGCTAAACCAAAGCCCATAGAAGATGTTTTTCTATTGATTTGGGTCAGGCCCATAGAGTAGAAGGAAAGCAGCACACTTCTCTGGAAATGTTGGGGAAGTACAGAGTAGAACAGCCTTCACTACATGCATTTAAAAGGTGCAACATGTGCTCCTTCCACTTTGGTAAGACCTGGATGCAGCCAGAGCCCAGCTCCTGTATTGGGGAGTTCAACGTGTCTGGCCAAAGATCTTCTTGGACACTAGGTTCTGATCCAAAGGCCTCAGAAGTACATAGGAGTCTTTTCATTGGCTTCAGTGGGCAAAGGAACAGACCCACAATTCACAAGGACTGGGAGTGCTGCTACTTATTGCAACCCACTTCCTCACCAACCTGCATTATCTTCCTTCCTCCCCTGCACATCCTTCAGAACCAGCCACCACCTGGCCCTTATCACACCCTGCCCAAAATATATATAGTGATAGCTATCATTTTTAGAGAGAGTATTGTTCTCATAATTGTTTGTAAAAGAAGCTGGAAGACTGAAACTGACAGTGACTCTCTGATTGTTCCCTTTCCCTTTTAGATGCACACACCAGCTTGCAACAGTGGGTAGGGTACATTACAGTTATATACCACAGGAAGTTTTGGTACCCAGAATTTTATCACTAATTGTAACACACACAATCCCATAATCCTTTATATTGCCAGTGCAAAAATAGTGAGGACCACTAATCTATCTGCATAGTCCAGAAGTCAGGACTGTACGAGGTTACACTGAGAATCTTTCCTTTTAAATGGATGCTTACATTCAACAAAGTAATGGGACCAATTCATCTTTGTGTGTTGGGATCAGTCAGATCCCTGCCAGCACTGAAAGGAAAATATAGATGACTAATTGTACCATATAGAAAGATGAAATTACAGGGTTTTATTTGGATATTTTAGCCCCTGGCCACTAAGCCATGGCTGGGGCAGCGAGGAAGGATAATTGAATACTGAAGAATATGAAAGAATATTTAGACAACAAAACTGGGACCACAATTCAGTGCCTTTAGGGGTGTTTTAGACAAATGGAACCCAAGACCTTATTTTTCTTTGGCTTATAAAGTTTCTGGGATCTTCATAAATCTGGGTATCCAATTTAATTTTTCAACCTGCTGTCAGCCTTGAAAGAATAAACCATTCTTTTGATATCCCTTTGCCATAAGAAAAAAAAATCTCCTAAGAGCAATGAGAAGATGAGTAGTGTGGGCTCATTCCATTATCATTAAGCTTAGATCCAGCTTCCGAAAGAAAGGGGACTCACCCACAAATCAGTCCTGTGGCCCTTCATTTGTAATACTACATCTGGTGACATTTTGTTAGAATGAGAAGGGAATATCTATACCCTATATCTTCATTTCCAAGAATACCCTGGCTCCAAAGGACCTTAGTGTTATGTTTATGCAGAGTAAGGAGACGATTGAATATTAAAAACTGTTTCCAGCTAGGGAATCTAATTTACTTCATATATTTTTGTCTTGGAAGCGTGAAGTGGAACACATGTATTTCTATTTTAAAATTTAGTTTAAGGGCTTTAGCCTACCACTGTTCCATGTACAGCACTCCCACTGTAATCCTAAATTTCTAGTGCTAGTTTTTTCCCCATTGTTCTACTACTCTCTCTTATTCTTGGCTCTCTCAGAGAAGGCTTAGGGGTTTGCCAGTTTTTCATTAGCACCTCCTTGGAGCATTCAGCAGTAATAATTCCCAGATATTGTGCACTCCATTCCATTTTTAGACTCCTTTTTCCAAGCACAGCAATGGAAAAAGTGCTGGTTTACAATTTGTAGAGCCCTGAACTACAGAACAAAAAGACACCACCCGAATGAAAAGTAAAAAAGGGAAATAATGACATGACTTGCCTCCTTCTCCAGCCCGATTGTCAGAATTGGAAAGGTGGTAGGAAGAGACAGAGTTTGAGCTGGCAGTGAGTTTCTAGCCAGACAGATGGAGAAAGAAACAGGGCCAGCTTGTAAAGTGCTATGCTGCACAGGAATCTGTAGGCCAAAATTTCAGCCTGGGCTTCTGTCTACTTTTTTGTGTGGAGCTAAGTTTTCCTTCTGAAGTGTCTCACTCCTCTGAGTGGAAAAAACAGGGTACACACATGCATTTTAGGGGCTATGGTTATTTGTGCATGCAAATAAAAACCATTGCATGTAATATGGAAGCAGGCTGAAGTGTGGTTTCATATATGTATATTTTTAATACAAATGTAAGGTCACATTCTGCCTTCTTATGCACACCCTCGAAAAGGTGCAGGGAGCAGTCCACCCCTTGAGCTCCTGTGCAATAGCAGCCAGAATCTCTCTAAGGCAACGTTTCTCAAAGTGGGCTGCGGGCTAACAGGCCACTCTGGTTTGTTTATTGGCTAGAAACAGTGAATCAGAGCCAACAGGAGCTGGGATGCTCTGTGGCAATGGAGCCTTTAGATAAATAAACCGGAGCATCCCATTAGCAGCCTTCCCAAAGTTTGAGAAATGCTGTTCTAAGGCAAGCTGCAGGGGGGTCATAAAATCACCAGCAGTTCTTGAAACCATGCATCTCTCCTGCTCTGCAGCCTGGGAACAACTCTGTTCCTGCTTGCATTGCTCAAGTACCTGGGAAGCATTCTGCTTGCCTGTGTGCCATACAGGTGCAATGCCTCCAGCCACTGACAATAGCACAGAATTCTTCCTCCTCGCCCCTAATCTAGGCCTCATCCACAATACAAGCCTCAAAATAAAATAAAGATATAACAAGGTGTCACTAGTGTTAAGAATTCCAAAATGTTCTGCAAAACATCTAACTTTAATGAAAGGAACAACACTCCCCAGGTCTTGCTGGCACTAGAGTTCAGTGTTCATGTTCAGAAATTTGTCTAATAGAAAAGGATCATCTACGCAGGACTAAAACAATGACATCTGAAAGTTAAGCACAATACAATTGCAAGTTTCTAGATGCAAATCAGAACACCCCACAATATCATACTACAGGATGAACCTCTCCAGTCCGGCACTCTCAGGACCGGAGCAGTGCTGAACCAGAGAATTTGCCAGACCATGGAGGTCAATATTTTCTAGCAGCATTACCAACACTTCCACAGCTTCCTGGGCTTATAGAAGACATTTAGGGGTAAACTAGAGCTAAATAACAGAACAGAACACTGAGAGCCAGGACTGGTGGCTGTAAATAAACTATGGGATGGAGAGAAACTTGGCCAGACCCATGATAAGTGGACATCTAGCTAACTAAACATGCCGGACCATGAATGTTTCCGGACTAGAGAGGCTCAACCTGTAGTTAAAAAATATGATTAAAACAAAAGAGAAATAAACATTAAACTAATTAAACACAACAAAAAAGGTGATCTTTGTAAAGGATTTCTTTATAATCAAGAAGTAGAGATGCTGGATATTTACCTCTTTAACAAATAAATTTTCTGCTTTTTGTTCTGCGTCTTCAGGTACTGATGAGTATAGAGTTCTTATTTCCCATGCAATTGTATCTGTCTGACAAGAAATAAAAACAAAATATTTAGCCAGATCAACAAACAATTAAAAACACTAGAAAGAATTAAAGGTGAGAATTCCTTCGTACAACATCTGAGCCAAGCTCATTTACAAAACTTTACATGACAATTTGGCTCAGAACAAAGCCCTGAATGCATAATCAAAAAAAAAAAAAAAAAAAAAAAGAGTTTCTTGCTTGCATTTAACTTGTAGTATGCAGCTTCCCCTTCTCTGTTTTCCATGTGAGCAATTCTGAAACAGTTACTTGCATCATACAGCCAGGTGCAAAATTAATGGGATTCCCCAAACTTTTTCTCGTCTCGTTTGGATGGTTCATCAGGGGACATGGCAAACAATTTCTTTCCATTTCTACTCCCATCAGTATCCAGATTGAGCTCCTTGTGAACAGTTGTGGTGATATATTTGTCCATTGTTTTTACTCTATTATGTCCAGTTGTGCTTAGTACAAATTAATCTTCAGATTCCCCAACTTGGTATCACCTAGGAGCTTTTCACTATTATTATCAAAGAACACTGTCTTCTTACTTTCAGCCTATGTACAGTGAAGACTTGCATACGCTTTCATGAGCATTAAAGAAATGAAAAGAGGATAAACAGTGGTGCTCAGGATGTTACAGTTTTGGGAGGGTCTATTTTATGACAATGAAGATCCCGTCAATGTTTTATGGTTGCATAACAGGGCAGCCTCCTAAGAAGCTTGGACTGCATATAAAAGGCTGGAATATTGGAAATCAAAAAACTGCATGCTTTCAACTACAAGCGTTACCAGTTACACCTCTAAGTGGGCTTGACCCAATCTCCTGATAAACATTCTCTAACGCAAAAGAGTGCAACCTGTGAATTATCACAGAACTGAGCTATGAAGTTCTTGTTCAACAATTTAATTCTGTTTTTTAAAGCTCTACAGAACTTCCCTTCTGAGAATTAGCTGTGTTTAGACCACTAGCTACAAACTGTTTTCCCACAAGAGCACTTCCTGTTCTGAGTATAACCTCTTTTGTTGATGGCTGTAATATTTCAATAGTTTTAAAAGACTGATCTGTTACTACATTTGATCACAGCACAAATGCTTTATTTATAACAATTATGTTATAAGGTCTGGATTTACAGAATTATACATTTGTTAATGCAAGGCAAATACCTGACTCTGCATGCAATTAAAGTTTTTAGGTGTGTATATTAGGAACCCAATCTAATACCCATTGAAGTCAATGAGAATCTTTCTATTAACTCCAAAGGGCATTAGATCAGATCCTGCTTCACTACTGCACGTTATTTTTTCATATGCAATTACATTCAGAGTTCTGAAATTATGGCCTAACCACAAAGTCAAAAGCGCACTTAATGACTTGTAAATTATCCTTGGAGTATACATGCAAATATAATGCTCCAGCTTCTAATGATGATTTTGTGAAACATTTGGAGTGGATGAATTAATATACATAGCTGTCAAACTCAGATGTGTGGTTAGTAAAGAAGAGTAATTAATCTCTCTTTCTAGATTGAGGTTGAATGTATGACTGCCTGAGTTCCAACCACCTGTACTTTCAACCATTTTTGTAAGTGCAGAAGGGACCAGAAACCCCCAACTTACGTCCTCAGCCCACATTTACGATGGCGCACAGCACCTATCATAAATGAGGGTTCAAGTTACAATGCCCCCAACTTGTGATGCTTCCCGCTGAACCAATTATGTCGCAAGTCAGGGGCCTCCTGTATTTCAATAGGAAAAAACAAATGACAATATTGCTGCTCATTAATACAATAATTGACAAGGAGTCACAGTTTCAAAAATGAATTAGATGTCTAAATCCCACTAATTTTTGATGAAGTTTAAGTTTCTAAGTTCCATTTTCAAAGATGACTTAGGTGCTTTTACCTTATATTTGTCTTCTTTATTTATACGTTTGTTTTACTCTGAATGAAAGAAACTAGAAATAGAGCTTTCAGGCTGATGCACCACAAACTGTCAGAACTGATTCTAATTGGTCAGAAAACAAAGACCTTACAAAGCACACTGACTGGCTGTGTCTACATTGGCACCCTTTTCCGGAAAAGGGATGCTAATGAGACCAGTCGGAATTGCAAATGCCGCGGGGGATTTAAATATCCCCCGCGGTATTTGCATGAACATGGCTGCCGCTTTTTTCCGGCTCGGGGCTTTGCCGGAGAAAAGCGCCAGTCTAGACTGGATCTTTCGGAAAATTAAGCCTTTTCCAGAAGATCCCTTATTCCTCTTAAAATCAGGAATAAGGGATCTTCCGGAAAAGGCTTTATTTCCGGAAAAGGGTGCCAATGTAGACACAGCCACTGTGTTCACACATATCAGAGCCCAGACTCAAATACACGACAGAAAAGCAGCTCAACCTTGTTCTCCTTTAAGTAACGAGATTTACCATACATTTTAGGGAAAGCAGGATAGCATTAGGCCATGAATTTTTTTTAATAAAAAGGAAAAGATGGAACTTCAGTGAACCCACAGATTACAGCACATGATCTTTGGTATAAATAAGACTTTTTATGTGGACCGAATTCTGTTCTTGGGTATGTTTCCACCAATTCCACTGAGCATACATATTAAAGGGAAAGAATGAGAGATGCAATCTAAAACATTGTAATGGGAAGATTCAGTATGTGTTTACACAGCGCTTGCCATACCAATCTAATCTACTGGTGTAATTCTATCGTAGTCAGTGGAGTTATGCCAGCAGTGAATTTTGTTCATAGACATTCTGTAAGAAGGAGCTTTCATACTAATTCCAGGACATTAGCTTCCGTTGCCTTTTCTTCTCTCCATGCAAAACATCACTAACTTCATTTTAAAATAACTATGAAGCTAACAGTAACTTAACAGTAACTATCAGTTCTGTATGAGTACACATTGCTGCACTCTAAGTACAATCTAAGTTCGTGTATGTTCTCTGCACATTTGCAAAACTATCACATTATTTTCCTTCAAAAACTGCCTTAAAATTCTTCTTTCCCATGACGCCTTCAAAAAGCTTGAGAACTGTTATGCTAATGTGCTGATCCCATTGCCTATCATGCTGTCCGATTCCGTCTCATTGTTTTCATACGCTTCCCTATCAGTTACCATATATTGTCTCTTGGTTTGTACTGAGATTGTAAGCTTTTTAGGGCAGGGATTGTCTTTTTGCTCTGTGTACAGCAGCTAACGCAGTTTCAGTGTGACAAGGGCTCCTAAGCAGTAATATAACAATAAATGACAACAAGTATTAGACTTGCATCACTCTATTTGGAATAGGCTATGTTAATGTGCACTAAGGCATTTTTAGTGGATGGCAGCACGGTCCACCCAGGCCAGTTAATATAATGTTTGTGCATATGAGAGAGAATTCACTCCCCCCACTGATGCTGCCTACTACGCAGTTTAGGCTAGCCCTATGTATGACTCCATTACCCAGGTTCAAATTAGATACACAAGATGACTGTAGTTCATTTGGGAGAACTATTATAGTTCATTATTATTTTAATGACAGAATTCACAAAAATAATTTTTAAAAAGAGGAACATACATTTTTACTTCTTGTTGGGGCCAGTATCTCTTACACGCTTTATGAGATCAATGTACCTATGAAATCTAGCCAAATACCTTTTATGATTTTTAATGACCTCGTGAGGTCTCTTCCAACCCTATGATTCTAGGATTCTAAATTTTGCTTTCATGGAATCAAGGTGAAGGCAATGAGGACTCAATCCTGCAGCTCCACTTAGCGGAGGTTCAGGGTTTATATGCTTCATGGAAGAGGAGTGAGCTCAGGAAGGACTTGAGAGGAGAGGAGTGGTACGGTGGACCAGCTCACGGGTGGTGGTGGAGGTGACCAGACATAAAGGACCATGTGGAAAGAAGCGCGGAGAAGTGGTTGGAAGAAAGAAATGAAAGGCATAAAGGCTGGTAAGTGAAAGTGATCAAGCTGGAGGGCCAAAAATAAATCAGTTCAGAGAAGCAAGCAATACCTAAAGTGTGCATTGCTTTTGTGATGAGGACACGGGGCTTGGATGTGATGTAGAAGATGGTGAGAAGGAGGGATCTGTTGGGAGACTTTTTTAGTCAAAAGAGCATGCCTCTTAGATAATTTGAACAGCAGCAACATGTGCAAATCAGAGAGTAGAAGATGAGAAGCTGGGGGTTAAAGTGTTTGCAAAGGAAGATGGCCAGGACCTAGAGAAGACTTTTACCAGGTGAATGGAGCAGAATGGACCATTTTGGAGATGTTACAATGTCACTAATGGCACTGACACAGTTTACACTGCTATTGTAGGCATTTCCTCTGCATGCACAGCACAGCACAGCACAATGTGCAGTTACCAACTTTCATCCCAGGTCAGGTGATGAGCAAAGCCCAAAGTGGAAAAAGTGACATGCTTTGCTCACAGGGGAAATACAGGCTATAGGAAATATAGCAATGGCTAGCAGGTGATTCATTTTAAGAGACATCAGAAGATCCAGAACCTATATGAGTCGTCATTTGTAATGACGCTGTAGCACAAGGGCAAAAATATGGCTCCCTTTGCCTCTGTAGCCAGAGGACAGCTGGGCACAGGTTTTCCTCCTTGGGGCTGCAGCATATCACAGCCATCCTTCTCCTCCCTGGACACCTGCCCAACTGAGCTAAGGGCCCTTTCTTTTATACTCCTGGTCCCTCTGTGGTACTTCTAGTGAGGGAGGAGGGGCGGGTATGGCTCTACCCACCAAAGGGAGTATAGTGCCACTGCATGCCAGGGCAGCTGACTCCCCATCCTTCACCAGAAGGCCTTTGCTCCAGGAAAGACCTGGAGTGACTGCTGCTCCCTGGATTGCCTGCTGGTTGCACAAACCTCTTTGAATCCCTAGACTGTATGAGCATTCTCCGTAACCTGCTTCCAATTGCCCTACACTGGCAAGGCCCTCCCCCTTACCTGCTCCACTAGGCTGTATGTGTTTGCTGGCTGCCTGCGTCCAAGCCAGGGTTAAAGCCTGCTCTCTGCTCAGTCCCACCCACAGCCAGTTATTTGTTGTCGGCCCTACTGTGGGGCTGCAAACTAAGGTTCCCACTGGGCCTTGCCCACCTCAGGCCTAGAACTCTAGATTACTGATGTCTTGGCCCCACTGTGGTGACCCAAGGCTGTTGCCAAAACTCCTGAGACAACACAACAGAGCAGCCTCTGTGGAGAGCAAGGGGGCACTATAAGGGGCTATTGCAGTGCAGGGAAGAATAGAATTAAAAACAGATACTCTTTAGTTAAAAATATGGATTCTTTTCAGTCTACTAAGGAGGCTCGCCTGCCATTGTCCTGGAGACGTAGGTACCACTCCT
The DNA here is from genome assembly GCF_052426305.1 of Pelodiscus sinensis. Lineage (NCBI taxonomy): Eukaryota > Metazoa > Chordata > Testudines > Trionychidae > Pelodiscus > Pelodiscus sinensis. The sequence goes on along the minus strand of NC_143061.1, from coordinate 38,893,014 downwards.
GCAGCTGATTTAGACTGAAATTAGGGGAAACAAAATACGAAGGGAAGGCCCTGATTTGCTGTAGTGATTCAAACCACTGCTCCCTCTTCTGCAACCCAACTGTTCTAGTGCCAAACAGAAGCTATTAGCAGGATGGTCAAGACAGATATGGTGTTTTCGGTCTCTAATATCTGCAAAGTAATGTATCTGATATAAGAAAGGTTGGACTATGGTTGGACTATGGTTGAATGCCTGGAACCTGATGCTTATTTCACTTAGAGGGTTGAATTTTGTAACTTTAACTGAGTTTCTCCTGATCTTTTGCAGATATAAGTGAGAAGAAAATGGAGTGTGAAAACAGAATAGTCTTGACCAGCTTAAAAAAAGGAATACATTTTGCACAGCAGAAGCTCACAACTGCATAAAAACAATGCAGGAAGTAATAATAAAATGGGACATGCATTCTGCATTGTTCAGCTGTTTCCTGATCCTGTTAAAAACTCCAGCATATTAACCCCATCAACAGGAGGAAGATAAATATGTCCATTTAGAAAAAACAAACAAGTAAATAACTTAGATCGGGGCTACTCAACATTAGGAATTCCGGGGGCCACAATCATACTCACAGCACATGCCACAACTTTAGTGTGTGGTTGCATGTACAGGCAAATATATATGCAAATAGCATTTTTCACACTGATGGGCATGAATACAAAGATTAAGGCAAGACTACACAACACGCAGGACCCATTTAAGTCACTTCTGCTGATATTAATAATATGCAATAGTTGCCCTATTTCCACCCATATGACAGCACTTTTAATGAGCAATGACAGTTCAGGAATTTAACTACGAAAATGCATATCAGCAGAAGACTATTATGGAGCATGTTCCCAGTGGAGACCATGTTCAAAGGATCCCACCCGCGGGCCACGGGTTGAGCCCTGCGTAAACCCAAACTGTACCGCAGGCTGCAAACAAACAGGCCGTGGGCTGCATGCGGCCCATGGGCCACGTGTTGAGTAGCACTGACTTAGATTATGAAGGACAGTGACAGCGCTGTGAGATGGCAGGAACCTCTTATGCCAGGAACCTCCTGGCTTAAATTTTTGTCACAAAACTGCCATGTTTGATCTCTACTTGAAGGCTAACAGCAGTGTTCTTTGATTAATTGGGACAGAGTAACTGACAGATTCCTAAGTAAATTATGATTTATTATTTGGATAATGATAGCATTAGAGAATCAGTGCCTATCATGTTGGACACTGTACAAGACACTATATATCTCATTGGCTCTTGATATATATAAATGACCAGCATTTAGGTTTTGCACTGTGCCTACTCTTGGAGAGCATGGGGTGTGCACCCATGAAAGAAAAGGGAGTAAAAAGTGACCCTAAAATAAAAGATATATGGACCAGTTAGGAGCCCCTTCTGTGACATATGAGCTTCCTGCCACATCTAGAAAGATTATAAACTGTTAAGAAAACACATTTCATTGTACTTACTGAAAAGTCTTCATCAGGGAACAATATGAGATCTTTTAGAGGGTCATCCCCAATATTTTTTTCAATCTCTGTGATGACAGTTTCATAATCCAAAGGCTCCAAAAGTTTGGGTTTCTCCTGCTGTGCAATAAGAAAGCACAATATCATGTCTTGACTCATATTCACCATGCATTCATAAAATGAACTGTGTCTCCTTTTGCAATACCGTTTGGACGCCAAAGTATTATGTTTAGATACAGCACACGACCACTGAACTGAGAATATCCACAGCCGTACAGTATAAGTGACCCAGCCATCCCTTCATAATGTTCATTTTTAACCTGATAACCAAGATGACCTCATCACATTACCCCGTGGAATCATGATAATCCACTAATTATACTCAGAAACTGTCTTTATTTTAATATAAACCATTTGAACTGAATATGGACAATACTGTTTTCAGCTGCAGAATGAATGACCTATTTTAATTTCAATTGTTTCCATTAGCTGAATGCTGATTCACTCTCTTACTCTCCTGTGCTTTGCCACTTCTTAAATACTGCTCAGTTGCTAGCAATAAAAGTACTGCACTGTTTTACTTGGCAGTGATCTAGTTCCTCTGTCAGGATAAACTATTTGGCACTCAGCCTCATAGTTTCTCCAGTCAGCAACTGGATTATTCCCTTGTAAACCACCATAATAGCGTTATTATTGCCCAACGGTGGGGTTGGTATAGAAAAATTCTCAGTGGAAACAGCCAAAGAGGTGAATTCATAGTACAAAAATAGAGATGGAAGAGTTCACACACTGTGCAAGAAAGCACACCTTAAAAAAAAATTCACGTATCAGAGTGCAAGAAACTATCTGTCTTATTCTAATAATCTTTTTGTATGTATCCAAAAGACTAAGGGGAAGAGGAGAAAAGAAAATCACAGAGAGGAAGAGATAGTAAGGAGGAGTGAGAGAAAAGGACCTACTAGAAGATAGCACAGAAGCATGTAGTTTGCTCAAAGAAAGTTCATGCAACAAAGTGGTTGCCATTAAAATGTTGCCATTTATTCAGTTATCACACTATGCTATCTGAGGTACTGCAGTGTTTTCTTGTTTTCAGATCAGAATGTAATCAGGGAGGTCTCATAAAGGGACCCATCAAACATGTTTCTCCAACACAGCATTTATCACTTTGCGTCTATGGGTTTCTCTCTGTTCTTTGAACCTGCGTACCAGTCACAAAAAACAGGACTATGTAGCACTTTAAAGACTAACAAGATGGTTTATTACGTGATGAGCTTTCGTGGGCCAGACCCACTTCCTCAGATCAAATAGTGGAAGAAAATTGGCACAACCATATATACCAAAGCATACAATTTAAAAAAAAATGAACACATATGAAAAGGACAAATCAAATTTCAGAACAGAAGGGCAGTGGGAGGCGGCGGCGGTAAATGTCTGTGAGTTAATGATATTAGAGGTGATAATTGGGGAAGCTATCTTTGTAATGGGTAAGATAATTAATGTCTTTGTTTAAGCTTAGGTGTAAAGTGTCGAATTTAAGCATGAATGACAGTTCAGAGGATTCTCTTTCAAGTGTAGTCTTAAAAGATTATCCCAGAAGTTCTTCCTCAGCTCCCAGCTGCACCTCCCCCACCCCCATTTGTTAAATTAGATTCTTCACCTGCTTCCAGAAATATCCCCAGAAAACTCAACTATATAACAATAGCACACTGTACCAAAGCCACCACAACACTCGGATCTCTTTGTACCCTCGCAGAGAACTAAATTATTGAATGGTTGGTAGTGGAAACCCAAAGTTAGTTGAATTTTCACTTTTTTGTTGCTGTTCAGGTAGTTGTCTATGAACCGTAATGCCCACTGGCTTTGGAAGGAAAGAGCTATCTGTAGCAACAGCATTCAGCGTTCACCAGGCAAGAGCAGCATCTGCTTCTGCTAAATCTTTTTCTCTCTCAGCATTTGATGTAGCCCAAGAAAAGAGATCCTTGAATGTTGTTGCAGCTGGGACCCTAAGGCATTTTATAAGGAAAGAATACAAGACTTTATCTACTTTGGCAAAGGGATATGATTTTTTTTTTTTTACCTTTTTTCAAAATTGCCAGGCCACTCATGAGAAATCTGAATGCAATAAGTGCTTTATTAATTATTTGGATTTGGCTCCAATGTCACATCCAAATTATGCTAAACTCTCTCTTCAATGGGCTAGGGCAGGAGTAAAATCTTGGTAGGTAAATTTCCTGATGGAGATGAAAGGAAGACTGTCATGGGAATAAACCCTAGTACAGGTCTGTGAACTGCTTTACAGGAAAGGGAAACTATCTTTAACTCCCCTGGCCAAAGGCTCTTTTAAGCCATGTGGCCCAAGACATGGAGTCTAAGTGAAAATTGGTTTTAGGCTATGCAGGGGGAAATGCAGGGGGAAAGTTTTATAACTAAATTTAGAGTCCATGGAAGGACTAGAAATGTTAATTTTAGGTAAGACATTTGACAAGGCATAGCACTTCAGTGTCAAGCTGTTCATTTTCCTTTGGACTGTCGCAAAGGCAGAAATTTAGCCCTGGAGTGTATTACCTGGCAACACAAAACCCGCCTCTGTTAAAAGAACTCCAAGATCCAAGTGATATTAGCTGCCTTGGTGTGATGTTTCTGTCTGAACACATCAGTCATGCACATTGAGGCTTTGGAAGTGGCTGGACAGAGAATTGGCTGGCAGAGGTAGTACAGATGCACAGGGAGAAAAAGCAAATGACCTGTGCAGCTGTAGTACCTCTGCCAGCTAATTCTCTGTCCAGTCACTAATCTCTCCTCTCCTGGCAAAGCAAAGCACGTAACTTTCTCTTAGATGCTTTCAACTAGTGCTCTGTAAGGTTGTGATTCACCCACTGACATCAACAAGTCACATTGTATATCAAGCCCCAAATCTCTTCTGATGCCATAGCTTCTCACACCCAAACATCAACAACTAATTTTAAAATATCTCTTTGTCAGATGGCTTGTTGATCACATCCTGGCATCAGCCACAGCAGCAAACCTGGCTCCCACTGCCATCTCACCACTGATAGCTGTCTGAGAGCTCTTTCAGGTTATGCTAGCTCACCTCCACATCCGTAGTAACAACCCCGCGTATTCAACAATCACACGTCACCCTCTCCTAAATTTGGACTTATTTATGTGTTATTTTAAAATCTGTTCTTCTTTTAGGACATTCATGATAAGAGTTGGCAACAATGGCTCTTCACCACAGTGTGCAGAGTTATTTTGTAAGTTACAATTCATGAAACTATAGGGACAAATTTTCCAATATTTAAATCACTGAGAAAGAGCCAGTATACAGCTGGGTGATTATGCATAAGTGCTGGGTTGGAGGTTTTCTGGCACAGAGTTTTCAATTTTTATCATACACACCTCCATCCCCCTTTTTTAAAAACTGATTTAAGACATCCAAAATATAAAGAAGGTTTAATCAATAGTGATGACTAAAAAACGATAGCCAAAGTAAAAATGCCATCTGAATTATGATGGAGAAAAGTCTGAAGCACATATTATTTTTAAACTATATGCTTTTGCCTAAATCGTTAAATGAATAGCCAACAGGCTTTTCTATGCTATCAATGAACTGAGATGAGCAAGGTAATTCCACAGATGTCTGAGCAGTCTCACAAACCTTACTGTGCTTTGCAATACTCCCCAGTTCTCTATCCAGCTAGAAAGCACTCTGACTTTGGGAAGCTACAGAGCATCTAGAAATCCCTGTGAGTTTAGAGACGGATTATGATGTCCCTTAAAAGTGGAGACTCGAACTCACAGAGATTACACACTGGAGCTACTCTGCAGCTTGAGGAGAGGAATGGAAATGCCATATTGGTCCTTCCTTCCTCCTCAGAAATGGAAAAGTGTTCAGACTAAAAGACCTTCTCATGATAGAATCCTTAAGCACCTTCATAATCATTGTTCCAAATTGCACCTCTCTTTGCTCTGACAGCCATTATTTCAAATTAACTTTAATAGCGTCTATACATGCAAACAGCTATTTCAAAATTAATTCGAAACAGTGGAGAGCTTAATTCGAATTTGGTAAACCTCATTCTATGAGGAGTAACGCCAAATTCGAAATAGCTATTTCAAATTAAGTGCTGTGTAGACACTTAATTTGAAATAGGGGGCCTCCAGCCCTTCCCAGGGAGCCCTGGTGGCCACTCTGGGCACAACCAGGAAAATTTACTCTCCTCTCTCCCAGCCCCAGAGCCATTAAAGGGGTAGACCCTGGCCATAGTGCCTGTGCCAGCTCCAAGCCTGCCAGCCCAGAGCCAGCAAAGGCCACCAGGGCCCCTGACCCAGGGGCCCCAAAACATGAACCAGCAAGCCACTGGCAACCAGCCCTCCACCGCTCCCCAGGAGCAGTCTGACAGCTCCCAGGAGCCTTACAGGGGCTGAAGAAGGCAGGCACCTTCCTGGTCCAGGGTAGAGATCATGGACCTTATTCAGGTTTGGGGAGGATGCCCCCAGCATCCATGATCTCTGCACTAGACAGAGGAATGCAGCGGTCTATGGCAGGATAGCTGCCAGCAGGCCACCAAAGGCCACATGCAAACCCATGGGGCAGCTCTGGCTCCATGTGGCCGAGTGTTGTGGTTTCCCGAGTACAGGCACTCAGGGCACTCCAAGACAGGACTGCTTTGCTGTCCCTCATCGAGGTAAACAAGCAAGTGGGGAAACCTGAGAACTGTCTGTCCGGGGTAGGGGTAGGGTCACTTTAAGCACAGAGCTCAGTTAGCCTCAGGGAGCAGCCCCACACACTAAGTCCTAGCCTGATGCCCTGCTGGCACTGGTTCCGGCCAGCCTTAATTTCGGTTCAGGGTCCACTCAGTGTGGACACGCTATTTCAAAATAGCAAAATGCTATTTCGAAATAGGTTTTATGTGTAGATGCGTTAATTTGAATTAGCTTAATTTGAATTAACTATTTCGAATTAAGTTAACTCGAATTAACGCTGTAGTGTAGACATACCCACAGAGATTAAGGCATTTAGATGATATAAAGATGGGTGTTATAGAAAATCCTAAAGAATAAAGTAGGGGAGAGATTTCAACAGTTCTTCTTCAACAGAGAGCAATATAGGCAGAGGATCTTTAAGAGAAATCAGGAGAGCTCTTCAGATGAAATCGTAAGGGATAATTCATTCACATCTTTTGGTATCAGGGCAGCAACATGACATTTCAAACCACCAATATGAAGTATAACTACACCACAATTTCATGATGTAGAGTCACCATACAACAGCATGATATACTGTCACAAGGCAGCATACCATGTTGCCTTCACAATATGGCATGATATTCCATCATAGTATTATCACTTCATAGGACAGAGAAAATGAAAACTCTGTTGTCCTTCATTCAGTTTTTACCTTTTTTCCCCTTAATTTCTGTTTTTTAATTTTCATGTCGGCTTTTTTATTACGATTTTTGAATATATAATGTTAGCAGGAATGGGCAAAAACTAGAGAACTACATTAATTATTCTTTGATTTCCAGGCTTTAATCCAAAGCTCTCTGATGAATGTAGTTAGACTCAACAACGTCCACTGCTGTTTTCAATTACTGCTAGCAAACTATTCAGTGAAACACTTAAAAGTTTATGTTGATGTTTCCCCATCAATACACACTGCAATGAGCAGGCACAAATGTTATCTTTCTTTCTCTAACATGAAATTACACATTGGCTGTGTCTACATTGGCCCCTATTCCGTAATAGGGATGCAAATGTAGCACTTTGGAATAGGCAAATCCACGGGGGATTTAAATATCCCCCGCGGCATTTGTATTAACATGGCTGCCGCTTTTTTCCGGCTTGTAGATAAGCCGGAGAAAAGTGCCAGTCTGGACGCGATCCTCCGGAAAATAAGCTCTTGAAAGTAGGAATAAGAGATCCTCCATAAAAGAGCTTATTTTCCGGAGGATTGCGTCCAGACTGGCGCTTTTCTCCGGCTTATCTACAAGCTGGAAAAAAGCGGCAGCCATGTTAATGCAAATGCCGCGGGGGATATTTAAATCCCCCGCGGATTTGCCTATTCCAAAGTGCTACATTTGCATCCTTATTACGGAATAGGGGCCAATGTAGACACAGCCCAAGAGTGTATAAAACATACAGCACTGTACTTTGAGGATGACATACAGCATATGCTATTTATAATGGCAAAGAAACCCTGTTAGTATTTCTTATGATGCATAATAATCCATCCTTTTTCAACACATTGGTTTATTCCTCTCTTTTACTCTACCTGCTTTAGAGATAATTATGTCCATTGTAAGATCCTGACAACAAGCATCAGTGTGTAATAAGCTCATGAAATCCTTTTGTATTGATCCCTGCACCTTGAAATATTGAGATGTTTCTATTCTCTTGAATGTTAAAACTGTGCAATGTAAATAGCAACTCTATCCTCTATATCAGTGGTTCTCAACTAGAGGTATTTGTGCCCATGGAGATACAAAGAGGTCTTCCAGGGGCTCATCAGCTCATGTAGGGTATGTCTACACTACAAAGTTAATTCGAACTAACGTCCGTTAGTTCGAATTAACTTTGATAGGCGCTACACTAGTGCTCCGCTAGTTCGAACTTAATTCGAACTAGTGGAGCGCTTAGTTCGAACTAGGTAAACCTCATTGTACGAGGACTAAGCCTAGTTCGAACTTACTAGTTCGAATTAAGGGCTGTGTAGCCCCTTAATTCGAATTAGTGGGAGGCTAGCCCTCCCCAGCTTTCCCTGGTAGCCACTCTGGCCAACACCAGGGAAACTCTATTGCCCCCCTCCCGGCCCCGGACCCCTTAAAGGGGCACGGGCTGGTTACGGTGCCCGTGCCAGGTGCAAGCCTGCCAGCACCCAGCCAGCAGACCCTGCACCTGGCACGGCTCGAGCCAGCCACCCGATGCCCCCCAGCTCTCCCACTCTTCCCGGGACCAGGCTGGCGGCTCCCGGGAGCTTGCCCAGGACCGCAAGAGGCGGGCACCCGCCTGGTCCAGTGCAGACATCGTGGACCTCGTCCACGACCTCTGCACTAGGCACAGGAAAGCGGCCGTCTAGGGCAGGAGAGCTGCCAGCCTGGCCACCCAGGAGCAGGTTTGCATGAAAATCAAGGTGGTCCACTGAGACCCCCGACCCTGAGCCCTGAGCTTAGAATGGCCGTACTGGGTCAGACCAAAGGTCCATCTAGCCCAGTAGCCTGTCTGCCGACAGCGGCCAACCCTAGGGACCCTGGAGGGGATGGACCAAAGACAGTGACCAAGCCATTTGTCTCATGCCATCCCTCTCCAGCCTTCCACAAACTTTAGGCAGGAACACCACTCCTACCCCCGGCTAATACCACTCCATGGACCCAACCTCCATGAATTGATCTCACTTCTCTTTAAACGCTGTTCTAGTTCTAGCCTTCTCAGCCTCCTACAGCAAGGAGTTCCACAGGTTGACTATTTGCTTTGTGAAGAAGAACTTTCTGTTATTAGTTTGAAGCCTGCTACCCATTTCCTTTGGTGTCCTCTAGTCCTTCTATTATGGGAACTAATGAAGAACTTTTCTGTATGCACCCTCTCCACCCCACTCGTGCTTTTATAGACCTCTATCATATCCCCCCTCCATCTCCTCTTTTCTAAGCTGGAAAGTCCCAGTCTCTTTAGCCTCTCTTCATATGGGACCTGTTCCAAACCCCTCATCATTGTAGTTGCCCTCCCCTCTCCCACCTCCTTTTCCCAGTCTCCCCCAGTTTTGTTCAATAAAGAGAGATTCTATTTTTGAACACAATTGTCCTTTATTTTGTACATCAGGAAGGGGGGCTAGGGAGGGGTAAGTGGAAGGAGGTGAGGGAGGAATGGGGTACGAGCCCCCGATGGGGAGGACTGGGCTGGCTCTGCGGGCTTCTGGGGGTAGAACCTCTCCTGCAGCCCCCCAATTGCCCCCTCTCCCCAGATGGCAGCCTGCAGCAAGTGCAGCGGGTCTGATGGTCGAGTGCTGTGATGTGCCCAGTGTGGGTACTCCAGGCAATCCAAGCCAGGACTGCTTTGCAAGCGGGGCACCCCTGAGAACTGTCTGTCTGGGGTGGGGGTCGGGTCCCTTTAAGCGCAGCCCTCGGCTAGCCTGAGACAGCAGCTCCACGCTCTAAGTCCTCCTCTGATGCCCTGCCGGCACTGCTTCCGGCCATCCTTAACCCCGGTTCAGGGTCCACTCTGTGTGGACATGCTAGTTCGAATTAGCAAAACGCTAATTCGAACTAGCTTTTTACTCTGGGATGCGTTAGTTCGAATTAGCTTAGTTCAAATTAACTAATTCGAACTAAATTAGTTCGAATTAGTGCTGTAGTGTAGACATACCCGTAGATATTTGCATAGTTTGACAACAAACCACATAAAAACATTAGGAAAGTCAGGACACACTAAAATTTGGTACAGTGACTTATTTTTCTACCGTTGGTATTTTGTTGTACCCAATGGCAACCATATGAGTCAGGTGTTTGGCAGAATCAAGAGTCATCAATGTGCCGTTCAATTTAAAGCTTTATTCGATGTGCACAAAGGGAGAGCACCCCAGTACAAAACCAGCCAGGCTTTCTCAGAGGTGCAGGTCCCCTCCTCAGTATTTTATAGCCTAGAGTGGTTGCTCTACACAAACCTTTGTCCAGTCTCGTCTCATTCTTTACACTCATTCTTTACGATCATGTTTAACATTCCCATAGATAAACCTGTTTACCACAAACCTGTGACCTTATAGATAAACATGTTCCTTGACCCTCCATCTCCCGAGCTCACCCTCCCCTCGGACACTCTCCGAGAACAAAGAGAAGATGTTCTAGAAACTGATTAACTACTGGGGGGAGGGAGGGAGCTCAGCAGGTTTCTCTGCACGTATGTACCTGCTAAATTATCCTTTGCATAAAATACATACATTCCTAAGCATAGGCACAATATACAATACGCTTCGCTACTCTATATACTGCACATTGAAATACAATAGTTATATTCCAATTGGTTTATTTTATCATTACATGATAAACACGAGAAAGTAAGCAATTTTTGCAGTAAGAGTCCTGTGACACTTTTTGTATTTTAAGTAGTTTTTAAGGGAAGTGCAACTTGGGGGGTATGCAAGGCAAATCAGACTCCTGAAAGGGACACAGGAGTCTAGAAAGGTTGAGAGACACTGCTCTGTATCATCAATAGCTAAGGTTTGGCAAAACTTTGCACTGACGCATTTTGCATTTGTGATGGGAAGTCCTGGCTGCTTTAGTTAGCAGTACTGTATATCATTAGAGGAAGGGGACTCACTGCTCAAGTTTTCCTGTCACGGGCAGACAGAATCTTGTTGTTAGGATGTTAGGATTAGTATGTTTCACTCCCCACCACTGCTGGCAGAAAGATATCTAGTGCAGCAGGGTTGATTTACAGCTTTAACCACCAAACGATTGTCTCTCCTGAATTTAACTTGTCTGTTTCTTTTGGAAATGGACCAATTAGACAATCTTGCCGCCAAGATTGTATTACTTGGGATTGGATTTTTACGGTGCTTTTTATATTCTCTATCTCAAATGAGAAATGAATTATATTAGCTTTGCTGGAGTAATTATGTGAACATAAAAGAGACTCACCAGCAGCCTACTTATTATAATAACTACTTACGGCAGCACCTTTTACTATCCAGCGAAAGCATATTGTTGAGCACAATAGAGTCTACCAAACACTTTCTGAATAGTGTTGAGAGATCTACAGTGTGCACCTGAGCCAATAGCAGCAATAGATAATCTCCATTTAATTTCACATCTGTAAACTATCCCAAAACTTTTCCACTGCTGATATACTGCTGCATCCACATTGAGCAAAATCCTTCCTCTCACAATAAGCTCTAAACCAATAATTTTCTCTTCCAGATGGAATGGTATTACCTTCTCAGACATAATGACCCCAAGTATCTACATAATTGATTTTACAGACGCAAATATGGTGCATGACTGACTATGGCTTAGCTAAGGCTATGGGAACACTACGTGTTGATTCTGGTACCTAATTCTTAATAATTGTGGAAGAAAATGATTTATAAACCATCTTTTTGAAGAACCTTTTCTTGGAATGCTAGAGTAATGATGTCAGTCAGACTCCTAGTCTCTTGAGAGTCCTTGCAGGCAATATCCTAATCTAAAAGCCAAGTTAAATCCCAACTTCTAGTACTAACCAAAATATACTAGAAAATATTAGCATTTTATCATATCATTTTAACTGTCATATTATTATTTTGATAGACACTATTTAATTCATCCAAAAGCAATAGACCTTTGTCTACACTGCAGGCTTTTTGTGCAAGAAGCTTTTTACAGAAGAGATCTTCCACAAAAACTTCTTGTGCAAAAGCACAACCACACTACAAAAGCACATCGCAAAAGTGATGCACTTTTGCGCAAGATAGTGTCCAGACTGCATGGACGCTCTCTGAAAAGAAAGCTCTGATTGCTATTCACAGAATAGCCACCAGACCACCTGTGCTTTTTTTTTTTGATTGGCTCTTTTTGCGCAAAACCCCCCTCTTGCCTGTCCACACATACCTTTTTGCACCAGAACTCTGGCACAAAAAGGAATTATTCCTCAGAGAAAGAGGATTACCTACACCACAAAAACCCTTCTGTTCTTTTGATTTACCATAAATTTTCTTGTGCAAAAATGTGCGTGAGGTGTGGACACTTTGCGGGTTTTTGTGCAAAAATGGCCATTTTTGTGCAAAAACCCTGAAGTGTAGACGTAGCCTTTTAGAGGCTTCATGCAGGAAAGGCAGAAAATCACCTCAAGTATATGTGACAAAGATGTAGAGGGTAAACAGTTCAAACAGGAGGAAGCTGGAATATGCTCCTGATTCCAGGTAGACCCTGTCTCCTCATGAAAAGTACCATGAGATTTTTTTGATAATTAACAGAGCCAGGACGTTAATTTTACATTCCATCCAAAATGTAGTGTCTAAAAAATAGTTCACCCTAACACCCATGCTGAAATATTGAAACACTCCTTACTCTCAGGAAAAAGGGCCATTTAGAGAAACATTACTCCCTCACTCACTGTGCTTTTTCCTTCATCTCCAGCCAAGTACTGATCTTATAAGAGTTAATGAAATCCCTGCCCTGGGTAACACTTTTGGATCTCAAGTAGTGGGAGAAAAAGCCAATTTCCATGAAGGCTATTTAGGGGTGAGGAGGGAAGAGGAAGTCCATATATAGAATTGTATTATGTTCCCTCTCATTCTTTATATACTGGGTCTATAATCATCCTTGTGATCCTTCAGTCTGCTGCACAGCCATATAGTGCAAACATCTATAGTTAGCAAACCCTTTAGCATTACATATTGTGAATCTTGTTCAGGGCATGGTTCATAGTGGATAAGTTCAATTCTAGAGAGAGTACAGGAAACATAAATAAAGTCTTGTGGGTGGTAAAGAGTGTGAAAAAAATATCTGTCTGCCTTAGGACTTGGGCCTTCATCCTCTATACATGCAAAAAACCTATTAAAGTCAATGGAAAATTTGTCTGAGCTAATTAAAAGCATTATGAAAATGAAGCTTTGGAGGAGCTGGATTGTAACTGCTCATTGCTGTAATTACTGTAGTTCTGTGGATTCAAACCAATGTTACTCTGCTGTGTTGATGAAAGTTGACATAATGAACTTCAGAGAAATAGATACTTGAGAAAGTAGAAATACACTATCTGGACAAGCATACCCTAAGTTCAGGCCATTTTGGTTTTGAAAAGTGTGTGTCGTCCTTCTGCAGCTTTCAGGGATTTCTGTGACACATAAAACCACTGTTCTTTAGCAGTTAACACAATGGAAGCTTCAACCTGTGTTTAACTTATAGTAAGACAGTGAAATCCTGCTTTGGTCCTTAAAATTACATGCATGCCCAAGTGCATTCCTGCATCAGAGAGATGTATATCCCATATGGCTAGCACTTGGCCTGAATCCTATCTGTAATTCTACCTAATGTCTACAATTCGGTAGAATTTCAGATAAGGTTTGGAAGAATATTCATTAGAACAAGAAAATTAATTGTTTGTCCCCACTTTACACAGTAGGCAGAAATTTAGCTCTAATCACTTTGGGGGAAAGGATAAATATATCCCATACAACAAACCAATTACTGGAATCCATACCATACAAGTAGCATTGTGATCCCATAATTTATTGGTGACATTTTAATTTAATTCTTTTAAAATGTAGATTTTTTTATTTCTTCAATTTAAAATACTGCTAGCATGTTTCTGGAGTGTAAGTATTTCACAGGCCTTGACTAAATTCTTTTTCATAGGTAATTTAGGCAGAAAAAAAATCTAGTCAATATCTTAATCTTGTCAATATTTACATAACACTTCCCTTGGCTCCAAACAGCTGCTCCATTTGTTCTCCCTTTATAGGACACTAATCAGAATAGAGTATAACAACACTGACAAAATGTTTTCTTTTAAAGCCATCATGTTTATATCGACCTCAAAGCAATTATGAAGAGATGGCAGAATTACAGGATGAAATTTGCTTCACCTTAGTAAAGTCTGAACAATTAGGGTGTATGTAGGGAACCGGTGGAAGATTTAGGAGGGGGATATCAACCCCCTGGCCTGTGTCAGAGCACTGGGCTAGAGCAGATCTACCTCAGAGAGCTACTTCTCTGCCTTCCCAGGGGCACTCTGCACTATCCCTAATTATGTTATTGTGTAAAGGGCTGGTGAAATTCAAACTTATGTGGAACTACTGTTTCACACACAGGTGTGGAAGAGACAATGGTCCACTGGGCCTGCTGGCAAGCTGGGGTAGTAAATTCTATCAGGAGTTTCTGCACAAAGCTTGTTTAAAGAGGCATTTTGGAGGTAGTGTAAATTTCACATGTAATACTTGGAGAATTCACATTAATGATATGTGCAAAAGTTTAAGAATGGCTGTCTTGGAACAAAAACTTTGCTGAGTTATAAGTAGACATGGCCAACTAATACCCCTACAAGGATTTTAAGTAGCCGAGTTCCATAAGTGGGATTACAGCTGAAGAGCAAATTTCTCTTATTTGCATTCAATCAGACGCACAAAACAACTACAGCATAGCCACCTAAATGGATTTAAAGCAGCAGGCCCCACCTTTTTAGTTTAATATTAATGGCACAGGTTTGCCATAGGGATGTAACTGGTTAACTAGTAAGGATTACCAGTAACTGGTTAGCCTGTGGCCTTGCTGGGCTAGACAGCTCCCTTTCCCTGATGTGAGTGGGAGGCTCCTCCAGTCTGGCCAGGCCCACCGTGCTGTGTCATGGGCTGGAGGTACTCTAGACCATCCAGGTCCGCTCCAGCTTGGATGGACTGGAGCAGCTTCCTACCCACAGCATGGCACAGTGGACCCAGTCGGAGCATCTCCTGCCTGTGACCAGTGGGCCCCGCCCAAACAGCCGCAGGCCCAGCCAGACCCACTGCGCCTCAGGTAAGGGACCTCTCCAGCACACCTGGGATCCTGGTGAGGTGGTTAACCAGTTAAACGTAAGTTACATGGGATTTTATATCCCTAGTTTGCTACCAGGCACTAGGCATGGGGTTGAATATCTGCATGTAATACAACAAGGAATGAGGGCCAGACCCCTTTACCCAAATCCCAACTTCTGATTTAGCTTCATCCTGCACCTGCCCTTCCCTGCATTGCCTGGAGAAATGAGGGTGGAAGTGAATACCTCATTATGTGAAGCCTTAAGACTTCTTTTCACTCTACAGTCTAACAGGGTTGATCAATACCTCCTGAGACTGTGAACAGGTTCACACCAGAAGCTGGACTTTTGACCTGTCCTGGACACCAGCCACAAGTTGCTAAAATATTTACTAACATATATGGTCCCTTTCTATTTTTTTTTATTATTTTACCCTGCTCTGGCAACTACACCACCTATTGGGGAAGGCAGGAAAAGCAATGAATGCCAAATAGCTCCCTAATTCTCCCCTCTTACCCCCAGAATTGGCCATGGATATTTTCCAACTTTGGGTTTTTTTGGGAGGGGACAGCAGGGAGAAAAGGGAGTGAGGGTTCTGGTGTAGGAGACCATGACTCACTCCAACCAGTCCAATCTAGCACAAATCCTCCACTAAAACAGGAAGTGGCATGTGCACTACAAATTGTAATATATAGCATTTTGACTAAGAAATGGCATGTTTGTGAATGTGTGTGACGCTGCCACTTGAAATATTTAAACATCAAGAATGAAGTCTCTAAAAATCATGAGAATTTTGTAAACAGATTCTTTTTATTTTGGAACTTTAGTCCAATAAGGGTTCTCTTTTCCTGTGTTCATCTGAAACAGGAAAGCTTGAAACTTCCTTTTTTTTGTATATATATTTTTTCTTAAATGAAAGCTCAGAGTCTTACAACACCAAATGAGTCCATAAATTGGAGCTTTAATAAACACACCAACTATGAGTTTCATGATAAAATCACAATATGTGACTACAGAATATCTTTTAGCATGGGTAGGTTTGAAATTTTCCTTTAGTTTTGATCTGGGACATTATAAAACTACTATATAATAGCCCTTTCAAATACTGTGCCATCTTATAAATCTCTGTAATCAAAAGCAAAAATACACATAGCACAAATTCTTACATCCAATCTATAGCTAAATCTACACTGTGAAGCTATTTCAGGATGCTTCTGGTATCCCCAAATAGCTATTCCACGTCTTCTGAGCAAGCCCATTATTTTGAAATATAATGGGCTCACTATTTTGATGTCCCTGTAAACCTCATTCCACGAGGAGTAAGGGACATTTTGGAATAGCGCTCTATTTCAAAATATGGCACTAAATTTCAAATTTCAAAATTAACTCAAAATAAGCTATGAAATTTGCATAGCTCAAATTGTATAGCTTATTTCAAGCTAGGGGTGCAGTGTAGACATTTAGCAATTATCTTTCAGAGATATTCGACTTGATTTGCTATGAAATATTTAACAATGTCATGGTCATACAAGGAAGATCTCCCTCCTCCTATCTATTCTGCAGTCAATTACAACATGGTCAATTAGACTGCATAAAAAGTAGTTATAGCTCAATACAAAAATATGTTTTTCTACATTCAGTCAAAGAATCATCTGTAAAAGTTATCACTGCCTATACAGATGTCTCAACAGCTGAGACGGATATACTGGGTTTGTTTCTGCCCTCATACTGATGTACATAAGAAGCACCTCTAGTGAAATTAATAGTTACATCATTTTAAACTAGAATAAAACCAGGCCAACTATAATGAACTCACCCAAAATCTACAGGAGCTTCAGTGGATAGCAGAGTTAGTCCGTTCCAAAAAAAACCAACAAATGATCTGGTAGCACTTTATAGACTAACGAAGCTCATGATAACATCTACATGTTTCGTTAGTCTATAAAGTGCTACCAGACCAAAATCTACAGGCATTCTAAATCATCCAGAGATAATTAAAGTATTTACAAAATAATTTCTCGTACATATTAGACAACCCTTTACAGCAAACACAGAGCCTGATCTGGTATACTGCTCCTGTGAGATGCTGAGCTCACTGCCCTCAGGGTAAGGAAAAGATACTCCACAGCTTGTATCCATAGCGTCTTGACACACTAAGGACATCTGCAGCTACTCTGGAAAAAGCAACTACTGATTGGCCACAAATATGCCCTTGGCACAAGCATTTGTGCACTCCAGTTAGGGAAATGTTGGGTGGAAAGACAGGCTGCAAACAGCAGAAGTAAATTTGAGGGAATCCACGTTTTGTTACTTGCCTAGGGGCTAAACAAACTATTGAGAAACACACTGGAGGAATAACATGCCACAGTGGTTCTATCTTAGTGTAACCTGAAGTTAAAAAGAACAGAGTGCAGAGCAAATGCCAGGCTTTGTGTGTGTGTGTGTGTGTGTGTGTGTGTGTGTATAAAAGGACATCTTAAATAAATACAGAAATTACAATAGCCAGTCACCTAAAGGAAAACGCAATAAGAATGTCTGATTGCAACCGATGTAAGGTACTGCTTCCGAATAACCCTCTAGTGCTCTGAGCCCCTTTCCCTTTCGAATGGCTGGAATCACGATACCAAGGATACTGTTTTTATCATCTTTGGAAATCACTATTTATACTTTCAAGGGCCAGATCTTCAGTTGATGTAGACCAGTGTGGCACCATTAAAAATCAAAAGAAAGAGACCAGTTTACACCAGCTAAGGATCTGGCTCCAAGTGTGAATAAGTATTAATAATTGTACTTACATCATTTTTTCCTTTCACTACCGGTATTACATTTTATCACTAGCAAGCTTGTCAGGCTGTTTTCCTTTAGGCCTGATGTTGCAAAGTGGCCATTACTCACGTTAGGATTTTCTGGATAAGGTCTAATGGCCTAATCTTAGGATTTTATTGATAAATCATGTAACAAAGTCCTGAACTTATCAAAGTCTTATTGGCTTCAATGGGGCCAAGATTAGGCCCTTACTATAAGGAAACAATGTACTACAAAACTTAATCTGTAAGCTATAAGAAATGCAGACTGACTACCAAAGGCTGACGGAAGGTATGAAGTTTTAGATTTACCTTTATATGCTGTCAGAACAAAACAAAATTACTGTTAGCAAAGGCAAAAAGGAATAGTGCATTCTAAATGCTTCAGTTTACAAATACTTCCAAAAGCCCACAAGTTTATAGCATATGCTGCAAAGACAGAGCTGTCATTTTTAAGGCTCTTGAGATGCTCTGGTTTTCAGGCACATACGGCCTGATCGCATACACAAATTTTGCCGCTAACAGGATCAGGCTCAAAGGACTAGAATTTCAAAGGACCTCAGCCTAAAGAAGTGCTCAACAGCACTCAGAGGCAATGTCTAGACTGCAGTGACCTATTGGGAAAAGGTACGCAAAATGCAATCTACACTGGCCCAAATTTTGGAAAAAAAAACCCTCTTCTGGAAGAGCCCTTCTTCCTCATGGAAGAAAAAAAAAGCGGAAGAGCAGACGTGTTCCCTGCATGTGGCAGAGCTTTTCTGGGATACCGGAGATATCCCAGAAAAATCCCATAGTGTAAACATAGTCAGAAGCTCCTGTTGTGCTCCTTTGAAAACCTGGCTAGTTATATTGGTTATTTAAATGGGAGCTGAGATCCTCTGAAAATTTGGATATATTTTTGAGTTAATTTAGAAGTCTGGCCCACGGTGTCTTCCATTGTCTGACAACGAGCTAGACCAACATGAACTGCATTTTAATGTTATTTTTTTCTTTTATCCTAACAGCTGATTCATGTCCATGTTATATCTTCTACATGGTAGACAAAGATGTATCGCTGCAAGCAAAAACAATACACTTGTCTCTGGGAACTGTGACTCCAAGTCTCAAGTCACTCTGTGTGGCCAAATTTTAACTTATCAATGATTTGGAGGTTTTAATTTTGAAGGAGGTTAGTTAAAATAAATTCACTTTTAAGTGTATTAACTTTAGATTTATTTTCTTACAATAACCAGAAAAAGGGGTCTCTGCTAATATAAGAAAAAATATATGATATATAACCCCAGACTTCCATACATTTTTCATAATAGCTAAGTGAGTAAAAGGACCAATTACCTCTAAAAATAATGCTGTAAACTCAAAGCACTTTACAAATGTCAGTAAGGTTTGACAGTTAGGGAAACTTACACACAAAGAGGTTAAGTGACTCATCCCATGTCCCACAGAGAATTAATGGCAGGGCCAGTAGTAAATGTCAAAGGTGAAATCCTTGCCCGATTGCAGTCCACGGCAAAACTCCCATTGACTTCAATGGGGCAGGATTTCTACCCAGGTCTTTTCATTCAGAGTCCAGCACTTTCTGCAGTAGTCCACACCGCTGTAAAAGGATATTGGGTTTTTTTCCCATTTCAAAAACACATTACAGGCACAAACTGTATAGAGTCAGATTGAGGTACCCTTACTCACAAAGTGCAGCACTTTACAAGGAGCTTCACTGACTTCAGTGGGTTATAAAATATTATTCTACATGAGTAAGAGTATCAGAACTTGCTTTATACATGTTCTTTGGTAGTCTCATAGGTTCTGCCATACATACAGTGATCTCAAGGCTTTCATTTCATTCAATCATTCCTCAATTCTTTTTCATTTGGAAGCACCGAGGAGTAGGACCAAATCCCACCCATGAGTAGGCTACCAATGAGGATCTACTCTGTGATTTTTAACCCAACTTGAAAAGCAGTGGACAAAAGAAAAAATATATAAATATACATACGCAACTTAATCTGTGAATTTCCCTTTGATTTATTCGCCTAACAGTCCTTCTCTTCCTCCATAGCTCACTGGGCTCCCTTTTGAAAACTTTCCCTCGAAAGCTCATTGTTTCAACAGGAATCAAGCAGCAAACAAATCACTCTTTAAAAACTGTGCTCCTTTAACCTCTTTTGCTTTAGCTGCTTCAGCAACCGAAAGAAGACTGTTCGAGGGGGAAGTGTGTCTAAAACTTAACACATGCTGTATCCACAGTAACAGAACAGAAAGGAAAAGAAAACCAGCAATAACTCATTGCTTCCTGTGAGTAATATTCTGCTATTGGGACGATAGTATCTCATTAAGCCATAAATAAAAGCTTAGTACCTTGTCATTACAGCAGATTGAAATAGGAAGCTGTAGAGAAATTATTACAACTAAATGTCTGTCTTTGCCTCCAACAAAACATTTACATCTTTTACCCAGGCCTCTCCCCACAAAACTCTTCACTGGTCTAAAAGTGAAGACATGGACAGGGGAGGAAGAGAGCACAATTTAAAGGTTCTGGTGTATGCTGCAGGACTCAGGGCAGGGCAAATAAACCCTGGTAGAAACATGAGCAGTAGAGAGGAACATGACCCTGCATGCTCCAACCATTACTGAGTTTTTCTGGTATGGATATATCTGCTGTTACATATGCATTTGCAATCTCAAGACAAGAATCTTTTTTGCTATCTACCACTACTCCTATTTTTAAGAACAGTTACTTTGGTTATCATTTTCAGATACCTCATGTGAAATAAGCTCTGCTTTTATTCGGTATCTGAATAATAGTTCCCCTTTCTCAACGATATGAGGAAGCAAAGCTCTGTAAGTGTCACTTCTTAGATAATGAACATCTACAGACATTTTTATAATATAATTGTACAAGTTATGTTATTGACATGTAAACTACATACAAGAAATCCCTGCTTTAGTATTTCCTCCACATTAATGTATAAAATATCTAAATAAAAAATTGATGTATAACATATCTAAATAAAAATATTTATCCCTAGAGAATGTAGTCTAAAGAAAGTGTTAATTCCCCTGTACTACACTGCTGGTGTTTGTCCATTTGGTGACATCTGACTTACTCTGCACTGATATTCTAAATGAACAGAATTTCTCTAATTATAGAGGTTCACTTATAAGAAGTCTAAAAGATTGCCTTTCTGTAACATGCATGCTGTGTTTTCCATAAAAGCATTATTAATCTAAGGCATTGGTGACCACAGGAAATATCACTAATGTATACAGTCCCATCATCTCCTCAGGTCACATTAGATCTACCTACTATACTGTACAGCCATCTCCCCTGAAGCTATCTACATCAATTAACTTGCAGTCTCCTTCATAGGCATTACTGTTACAAAACGGGTTTCGAGCCCACAGAGCTAACCATAGGAGTATTAATCCCAGAGTACAGGGATCCTCCAGTGATGTAAATCCAGTATAGCAACTACTAGACATCTCTGCTTCTGCTGCCACTATAGGGGATGTAGTTAGGAGTCTTTTACATTTTGGCAAGCCAAGGCTACTGTATCAGCAGCACATAGTCTTAGGCCTACAACTGTACCTTGAGAGCCAGGTTTTCCTTCCAATGTCTATCCAACCCTTTTCAACTTCTAAGTGTTTTTATGCATCTTTCAAAGTTTCTCCAATATTCCATATTTTACATAGTAAACCCTTGTGCAGTATTCCCATGCTAACTATGTGAGGTCTTGTCTTCTGATGGCCATTGGGGAGTATGCACTGCCACAGTAGTACTTATGAAGCTGTTATGTCAGTTGGGTTAACCAGCTTGTTTTTGTCTATTACATTTTACCACTTACAACACAATGAAACCTGAATAACAAACCACTCTTAATACTTACCTTCCTATCTTCAGAGACCACCCACCCAATGTCTTCCAAAGCATACTGAGCTTTTTTCTTTATCAGAAGACCATTTGTATTAAGCTACTGAATTGTGCTGATCTCCCCAATGATTGCTTAAAACAGGGTTCACCATACTCACATAAAGCAAAGAAGTGAAAGTCATTGCTCTCTGGCAGCAAGAGATGGAAAAGAGAGAAGTCCTTTGCCAAGACATGCAGACATTTCCAGTGGCTATCAATAGAGAACCACAATATTAACAGAGCTGGACTTCTTCCTTATTTTTTTTCAAACCACCGCTCTACTCTAGTTGATTCCTGACAACCTCCCATGACACAGTGAATGGAACTGCCAAGACAAAACGCCCTTGCCAGATATTAAATTTAATGCTAGAAACAGAAACTCTGCTGAGTTAACTTAATGCAGATATATCGACCATTTTCTCTAACATTTTATTGTACGAAAGGGCCATAAGGTTTCCTTGCCTCAAGCCTCTTTCACTGTTACCTGATTGCAGGAAAATAGGATGAACATTACTGATGAATGAACTTGAGAAGGGCAGGGCTGCTGATGTGTGTGGGGGGGAGGGGGAAGGAAGGGAACAAAGGGGGCAGTAGGCAACCTTGGTAGAGGCAGTGGCCAGAGGCCTAGGCCTTTTAAATTATTTCTGGAGCACTGGGTGGCACTGAAGAGCTGGCTGGGGAGACTAGTCCCTATCCCCTGACCTTTCTACCTGAGGCCTCTCTCTTTCAAAGGACGTGGAGTCACCTCCTCCACCCCTGGACCTGGTAAAGTCTATCCTCAGCCCTGGAAAAGCGACAGAATTGTTGGACCAAAATATCGGACCATGTTTTATGTAATGGACTTATGGACACAAATATGCATAATTCAAAGATGCTTGGGCCAAATTGCCTCATGTAACCTATCAATCTTAATCTCTTAATCTGCTGGGTCTGTATATCTTACTTCAGTGTATTTATCATTCTTGTGTGTAAAGTTAGATCAGGCCTGGGCAAAATATGGCCCATGGGTCAGATCCAGCCCGCTAAACCACCAGATCCAAACTGCGGAGGCAGCAGGGAGCCCCAGGCAGGATTCCCAGCTTTCCCCACACACCATGCAAAAATGTGGCTGCAGGGCTCCATTTCTGTTTTAAAACCGGAGGAGAGGAGGACGTTTTAGAAGCCGCCCTGCCCCCAGCCCATTCCCATTAGACGATTTCTGGCAGAAATCAGCCAATGAGAGCATCTTGTTAGAGTAATAGGCAGCTAAGAAGAACCACATCCCCTCTCCTGGGTTCAGTTATTCATGAAGCACATGGCCAGGCAGGCTGGCTTGCTGGGAAACATTTTAAGCTCTGCAGGCAGGCAGGTTAGTTTGGCAGCTGACAAGTAAGTCTCTTGGCCACAGACTACTTCTGGCACCGCAGCCCTTTCCTATCCCGACTCTCTGCCTCCCCCTCCCCCCCCCACTCAACATACCCAAACCCTCTGTGCTCCTCTTGCACCCATACCTCCTCCCAGATCTGGCACTCCGATCTCCTACCCCAGATCACAATCCCCTTCTACCCTAGGTCACATCCCAAACCCCTACACTCCAGTCCTCTGCCCTAGCTCACAACCGCCTCCTTCATCCCAACTCCCTCCCAGACCCCAGTCTCCCTCCTGCACCCCAGTCCCTTACCCCAAGCTCCCTTCTGCACCCAACCTCCATTCCAGACCCTGAATCTCCTCCATTAATATCATGGAAGACTGTGGCCTTCAACCACTTTCCAAAACCTTGGAGTGGCCCCCATCAAAAATTATTACCCACCCCTGAGTTAGATCATGGGGTATGGAACGGTTTATGGTTTATAAATGTTCAAATGAAAGTCATCGAGGGTGTTTCCAATGCTGGGATGCCTCAATGCCTGGGCGATAATATGTAAACAACCCCTTTTGTCCTTTAACTCTTAGCAATGATTAGTTGTAGGAAACCGTGTGACTTCCCTAACTGGTAGGGACTGGCCAGGTAACTTCCCACATAAAAGTGGAATCTATAAAACAATGGGAAGCTTAGGAGTGTCTTTGACTTTGGCTGGCCTGCCACACCCAAGAAAGTGAACCAGAGACCCCAGGGAGAGGAGATTTTCCTGGTCTTGAAGGGTTGGCTGGAAAAAGAACAACTTTAGGGTGGGTCTGTAATAAGTTTGTACTGAGGTTTTAGTGTTAGAATTAGCTAAGCGTTTTCTGTTATTTTAAGTTTGTAATCTACTTTGCTCTGCCTGTTCTCTCTTATAACCACTTAAATCCTACTGCTTGAACTTAACAAAATCACTTTATTTACTATCAAGCCCAGTGTAAATAATTGTTACGGGGGGGGGGGGGGGGATTCCTCCTTTCATTGTTAAATGGTGTACATTCCTCTTTTCATTGTTAAACAGGGCTCACCTAAATAACTCATTTGGAGAGTGGTATCCCAGGAAGCTGAGCCCAAAACTGCATTTTCCTTGGACCTGAGGTGGTTCAGTGTCTACTGCTCCTCAGGGGTGGGGGACGGGCAGTGATCTGACCTTTGTGCTTTGGCTGGGGGAGACCAGGGAGCTGGTCCAGCAGGACAGAGTGGTGAGAAGCCCCAGAGACCAGGAAGGCAAGTGACAGTGGCCTTGTCAGTACCCCAGGAAGCACCCCCAAGGGGTCTTCTGTGATCTCTCAGTGGCATCGAGTCACTGTCCTAAGTTGCAATGAGCATGGCGTTGTCCTTCTGCCTCTCAAAAAGGGAACTGTAACTGCAACAATGGCTGATACCATTAAAGAGCTGTTTAGTTTTAGTGATTTGCCTTCATCACCTCGTACTGTTTTAGTTCCCAAAGGAACTATGGTATCCCAACCCATGGAGTAGCATACTAAATCGCATAAACCATTTATATATTTAGTGTTCCAAAAGATACTGATGAGGGTCACAATATTTATCGTACACTCCCTACCCCTCCCGCAGCACACATTTTTAAAGGCCTGTCAGAGTCTGGTCTTCAGTTTAGCTTAGAAAAACATTCCAAAGGCAAAATGCAGATTTGAACTTTATCCAAATATCTAAAGTTTCTATACTGAAACTGGAGATCTAACAAGAAACTGGAGGATCTCTCCTGCCCTTCCGGATTGTGGACAGGCTGGAGATCCTGCTAGAGTGGCATTTCTCAAGGGATATTGTCACTTCTGCATCATAAAGTTAAATGATCTTCTATGAACCTCAACATAAATAAAAGGTGATTTTAGGTTCAAGTTGCTTCTTATTCTACTTACACCAACTTTTCTATCTTCACTGAAAACAAGTGATGTGACTCCCAATATTATTTATTATAACTTCAGGCTTTGAGTACTACATGCCTAGCAAAAGACACCATCTCTGTACTGAGAAGCCGACAGTCTGAATAATGAGAAATCAACAGAAAACATGTAGGAGGAGGTGGTACAACAAGCATGCAGTTGTGTTAACAAGTATATATAATTAGGACTGCTACGCTGGTGGCTGTAAAAAAAAATGAAATATGGATAAATCCCCTGAACTGCTTTAAACATCACAACCATAAAGTGGAATGTAAATATTATTATTTGTATTATGATCATCTCAGAGTAGCAAAGTGGTGTTACTAAGCCACAGTGGTTGGTTGGTTGGTTGGTTTTTAAACATACTGGATCAACACTCACCGCCAAGTGTTTCTACCACCTCCAGAAGTCGTGCCTGATAACTGAGGGCTGTTGCATCTGCCTGCCACATTTGGGTATCAGAGAACATTGAATATATCTGGTAGTTAGTTACTTCAGGGGTTGACTAGCATCTGCTCTGATGTCTTAGCTGAACACTTTCATCCAACATCAATGTTTTGAATCTAATACTATGGAATATTTGGATATCAATGTGATCGTTTATCTTGATCTTTTCTAGAAATGATTATGTATTCTCTTAGCTCTGTGGCCAGTTGTCATTTGATAGGCTTTCTCTTCAATGAAACTCCAGTTAAAAAAACATTCTTTGTTTCTCTTCACATCTTCATCTGATGTTGTTTGTTTCCCCCTCCAAAATCTATGAGCTACTTCATGTTATCATTGACTTCAGCGTGAATTCATGATGTGCACTAACGTATGCAGGTGTATCTGTATGCAGAAATAAGCCATCATGTAGTTTGCTGGCCGTTGTTTCATTAGCATTTTGATGGTGGCCCTTTAAAAATGTGAATATTAAGTGTTAAAGATCCACATCTTCTCTTAACAATTCTCAAATACAAAAATACTTTTTAAGGCTATTGGCTCAAATTATTAAACATACAGTTGATATACTAAACTTGACATCATATTGTTATCCCTAAAATGTATAATCTGTCTCTATTCTACAAAAAGGAATCATAATGTAACTTTATCTCTGGGTGACAATGCTGGCACTTTCAAAAATAAACTCCAGAGTCCTGAATTTCTTTAGACTCATTGGAAGTCACATGCAATGACAGGAACTCAGAGCAACTGACAGGAGAATGAAAACACTGTAGATTGCACAGTAGTTTTGTGCCAGAAGGATACTGACACACATAACGTAGAGCAATTTGAAAAACTTTCCCTGATTTGCGCTCCCATTTGGAGAGCTTTCACATGCATGCTCTGGACATGGACTTTTGAAAATGTGGGCCTCGTTTTATATGATTCATCACACACAGCCTTATCTAGCCAGTCTCCACAGCACAATAACACCTAGTACAATATCCAAAACCAAAATAAGACATCACACTTCTAAAATGCTGCCCCAGCCAAACAAATGAGGAAGGGCAATTTAAAAAAAATAAGGAAAGGAAAGAAAAGAAAAGAATGATAAGGGAATATAATAGATATTGGAATGAAATGTGCTAATTGACAAAGAGGCGATGACCAACTGACATGAATTCTAAAATCCATTCTCATTCTTAGGCCTTCTCATGCATACATCAGGCATGAGGCACCTGGGTGAGATATGTGAAAGGCTGCACTGCCACCACATGTGCAGCAGTGTTGTATGGATAGAAGAGTTCATTCTCTTCTATAGCAAAAACCAAATTAGCCTACTTAAGTCCCCCCTTTTACAGGATTATTCATCAAAAATCTGTTTGAATAGTAGTAATAACTACCTCTAAACGTAATAATAACACTAAATCAAAAAGAAAATGTTTTCTGCTCACTCTTCCATTGCTTATTTTGCCAAAGCCAAATAATCTATCTACTCAGCATATATATGTCCTAATGTTAATGGCTGCCAAGTGGCAGGGTAAAAAATAACAAGAAAAGAAAACAACAAAAAACCCCACAAAAAACTACACTATTTAAATTCTTGAGATTTAGAACCCAGACTGAAGGGACACAGGCTATAGCTTCCGTAAAATCAAGCCAACACTGAAATGGTCAAAATAGTCCAGAAATCTTATATTATTTCCTACATAAGAAGTATGAACTCATTGTCTCTCTCTTTTAAATGGCAGGATGTCCCAATCTGCTGCAATTCCAGCCTGAGCCACAAAAAATACAGAGCTAAATAGGAAAGGATTAGAGTCACGCCAAATGTTTAATTGATGTAGAGGACATAGAAGTAGCTGCAAACTCATTTGCCATCACACACAGCATGAGGGCGTGAATGGAGGAACCAGTAAGAAGAAGGATTAAAAAAACATATAAAAGATGTAGACCTGTGGGGAAGACAGGGAGACTTGTGAGGCTGACACTTAATGCTATCGCAGTCATTCCTCTGGCAATCTTCTGCAAGATGATCAGGGTTGCATACTTTATCCTGGTTGATGAAAGGGAGTCACAAGAGCTGAAGGCTGTGCTAGTATATCTCAGCAACAGAGAATGATAATCTTGATGATGTTTCTATTATCCCCAATAGTGCATAGGTTGAGTTAGCAGATAAGCTATATAAATATACACTGCTAATGCTGTTTATATTCATCTTTGCGTTCATTTTCAATTCATAAGCACATTGCTATTGTTCATCTGATCTGGAGTGTTCCAAGAGTGCAACACTGCTAAAAGTAGGTCATGCGACTAGACTGTCAGAATCACATCAAATATAATTTGTCATCCCTTCAGAGGTCTGTCAGAGAACAAACTAGGAAATTATTTACAATCAGTGTCAGAGACCACATACAGATTCCAAAGTCTAAATGCCAAACCTCCAGAAGGATATATTAAAAGTCATACATCAATCTGTCTTTGCCAAACACCACTGTTATCTTCCCCCTTAGGATGTTGAACACGTTAACAGCTCATTTGTGGCTCGTGAATGCACCAATGAGAACACTATGCTCTTCTTAGACAGGTAAAGCAAACATAACAGCAGGATAAGAAGCAACTACTGCAATATAAGAAGCACAGTACTTTCTATCCCAATCTTTTCTTTTTTGAGCTGCTCAAAATGTCACAAAAGCGTCACCCTTGGGGTGAAATATTCCAAATTCAGATGTTGGACTGAAAGTGTGTTTTTACTAAGCAAAAAACAGTTTTACCATTTTTGAGAACAAGAAAAGTGAAAAAACCCTGCTTCATTATTAAAAGAACACAACTTTTTTCAGAACTGCTCTGGGACTGAATGTTGGGTGTACAAAGCTGAGGTTTGCCAGGCAACTAGGCCATGTTCGTGCTGAGCACCCAGGCCCTGATCTAACCAACCACGTTAGCACGTGCCTACCCTTAAGCTTGTGAACAATCCAGGTGAAGAGTTAAACATGCTCATAATTCACTTGCTCCACAAATTTGTAAAACTAACTTTTACCACATGGAAGGCTGAGTTACTTTTACCACAGTAACTGTGACATTAGCACACTTTGGGTACGTCTAGACTACAAGCCTCTTTTGAAAGAACGTGTCTAGACTACAAGCAGATTTTTCGAAAAAGCGAGTCTAAACACTCTCTTTCAAAAATGCAGTTTGCATTTAATAGCGCCTTTTTTCAAAAGATTACTTTCGAAAAAAGGCGTTATTCCTCTTAAATGAGATTTACTGCGATCAGAAAAAATGCTGCGTTATTTCAATTTACTTTCAAAAGAATGCGGCTGCAGTCTAGACACAGGTGAAGTTTTTTCAAAAAAATGCCACTTTTTTTAAAAAAAAAAACCCTGTAGTCTAGACATACCCAAGGTGAGCTCTCTAAGGCAGTGTGACAATTTCCTTGAAACAAACAGCCATGAAAGGAAAACACAAGTCTCTATTATATCATCTGCCAGGGATCTGCTAATGTGTTTTTCCAGACAGTGGCTCCCGAGGTCACCAGCTCCAGCAATGTCAATCCATTTCTCCTCTTTTTAGGCTGACAGGGCACTGAGCTCAACTATTCTTTCCACTGTGCTTTTACCTTCACTTCCTGCTCCAGGTATTCATGCATACCATGTAGAACAAATATGTGAACGTTTCCTGTATTTCTGTGCACTGCGTGAAAGGCAAAGACACACCCTCTCATCAGCAATGGGGAAGTAGCAGTGTCATTAGCTATTAATGGGCTGCATTTGTCAGCCTTTTTGTGCATAGTTGGAGTCCATGGGACTCCATTTTCTTTATGGTTGAATCTTCCCCTCTGAGGGGAGGAGAAGAGGGAGACACTGGTATGTGTGTACATATGTACACACACACACACACACACGCACACACACACAGCCTTTTCATGGGAACTTCCCATTTGGGAGGCATGCTCACCTGTGCACGCACCACATGCAGATCTTAGAAGGCTAGTCAGAGATACCTGCTGCTCCTATTTCCCCTTCTCACTTTCATCTGAAGAAGTGGGTTATGCCCACAGAAGCTTATGATACCATCAACATTTTTGTAAGTCTCTAAGGGCATGTCTAGACTACATCCCTCTTTTGAGTGAAAATGAAGCGGGGACTTACATATCCCGTGCATCATTTGCATAATCATGTCACAGCGTTCTTTCGAAAAAGGGCATTTTGAAAGTGAAACCGCAGTCTAGACGCGGTTCTTTCAAAAAGAAAACCTTTTTTCGAAAGATCCCGTACTCCTCAGTCTTGCCTAAGGTGCTGCAAGACTATTTGTTGTTTGTTAAGCTTTTCCAGTTACAGACTAACATGGCTACCCCTCTGAAACCCTTCTCAGCATGTCATTTATAGCAGCCTTGCTGTTACATACCCCCTCACTATCAGCAGCATCTTAGACTGAAGTTGCAGCTATGTAGGTGAAGATACTGCTGATCTCATCAGCTGCAACTTCTGGGCAGATTTCCATATTGGAAAGGGGTACATAATATGTTCATCTGCTATACTTTTCCCATGATTCTCCTTTCATTTGCACTGGTACAAACCAGAAGTCGCTCCAATGAAGACCATTAAATTATCCTGGCATAAAACCAGTGAGAGAAGAGAAAAGAATTTGGCCTCTTGTCTCTTTTTTCACCACCACCATTACTCTCTCCCCAGCTCTTTGGACTAGTAGCCCTGTGGGGGGCAGGAAAGGGGAGGTACTGTACAGCAGTCCTGTCATTTGGTTCCAAGTTGGGGGTGGAGATTGAGTCTCTATTCCAGTGGTCTCCAACCTTTTTATACCCAAGATCTCTTTTTAAATGACAGACCAAGCCAAGATCTACCGCCCCGCCCCTTCCTTGAAGCCCTCTTCTCCTCCTCTCCATCACTGGCTATCCCCAATCCTTATACTGCTGCTTAAAAAAAACAAAATTCCCACCATTCCTCGCAGCTACTCACCTGTGCTGTTGCTCGGTGAGTAGCTGCTCCTCAAATGAGGAAATCTAATGTAAATGTACTGCGCAGGCGCGCAGTTCAGAGAGGGCTCAAGAGCTACTCTTAGCGCCTCTGAGATCTACCAGTAGAACGCGATCTACTGGTTGGTGACCAAGGTTCTATTCTGTCCAGCAGCACAGACCAAACACAGTATTTCATCAGCTTTGGCCCACAGGCCACCTGAGTAGGCTGCATCAAAACTGGGCTGCATCTTCCACCCTAAAAGAATAGAATTCTCTCATAACTTTCATACATCAGGAATCAGAGCAGTGAACACAAACCTTCCATTAGCTATTTAATCCTGCTGATTCATACGAAATCAAAATAAGCAATTACTTTAATTTCTTCTTTAGTTTACTCCATTGGGAAATCTTAAAAAAAACATTACTCTTGTTTTCACAGAGGAGGCTGGAGTCATGTCTTGATAACAAAACACAAATAATGATGAAGGGCCATAAGAGGCCATTAAATAATTTAATCATCTCTGTTTACTATTTCTAGACATGCTGCTGTCTGCAGTTTCTGGCTTCCTCTCCATGCTAGTTTGAGTGTAGTTCTAATATGCACCATTGATGTCTATTGTAAGTTACAAAAAGGATTGCTTTCCTCCATTTAGTTACTCAGAAAAGCTCAGCTCAGACACAACATCTGGTTTAGAGAGAAATTTCACATTTTTACCCAGTTTCCCAGCTGGAATGATTGAAGTAGAAGGAGGTCATACAATCTATTGATAGCTCCATCAGGATTAGCCCCTAAGATCCCCTTGACTACTTGTTCTTAACCATTAAACTGGTCTCTCTCCTTATAATGTAGGAGGCATATAAATCTGTGTTACTGTCAGTGCCTGACAGCTGCTGTTAAATATTGCATTCTGGTAGCCCCAGACATTTATGTGCATATCCTCTCAGCTCCTGGATATATTCTGAGAAGCTCAGTGGAAACAGACCACAAGTGACAATCTATCCTTTGGATACCCTGAAACGCCCAACTCATAAGGAGATTTTTGCATAAACATAAAAGGATTAGGAATTTCAAATGCAGATGTAGTAAAATAAAAAGTGAGTCTCTCACATGAGGAATGAATGAATGTGAAGTCCCAGTACTGAGATTTACATTAGTTTAGCTTAGTTTGCAGCAAGGGGAAAGGGATTCAACATAAAATGCTCCCTTAGCCCTTCTCTCTTAGGCTATGTCTACACTGCAGGCTTCTTGTACAAGAAGGTTTTTGCAGAAGAGCCCTTCCGCAAAAACTTCTTGCGCAAGAGCGCATCCACACCAGAAAAGCGCATCACAAAAGCGATGCGCTTTTGCGCTAGAGAGTGTCCAGACTGCATGGACGCACTTTCGAAAGAAAGATCTGATTGCTATTCACAGAATAGCCGCCAGAGCACCTGTGCTTTTTTCGATTGGCTCTATTTGCGCAAAAGCTCCCTTACCCATCCACACACAGCTTTTTGTGCAAGAAGTCTTGTGCAAAAAGGAGTTATTCCTCATAGAAAGAGGAATACCTACACCGCAAAAACCCCTCTGTTCTTTTGATTTACTGTAAATTTACTTGCGCAAAAACATGCACAATGAGGCATGGACGCTCTGTGGGTTTTTGGGCAAAAACCCTGTAGTGTAGACGTAGCCTTAGATTGTCTACATAGGTTTAAAGGCAGGGCTAGTGTATATAGCACTAGACTGGGAGTCAAGAGACCTGTGTTCTATTTTGGCGCTGCCACTGACTGGCTGTCTGACCCGGCACATGCCACTTCTTTGTGTGCTTAAACTGTAAGCTCTGAAAGGCAAGGACTCTCTCTTGCTATGTGCTTGTAACAATGCGTACCCCAACATGTCCTAGCTACCATGGTGGCCTGCAGGCATTACTGTAATACTACTAATCAAGTTTCAGACATCTGGATTTTTTAATAGCTCAGCAGATCTAGATGGGGGAGCATTTTATGGTTTGTTTGGGATAAGAAGCTGACAACTGAGAACCTTAAATTGGTTTTGGTGATAAATGGATGATTTTTCTCACTGATGAAGTAGTTATATTTATTTATGAACATGAAAAGAGGCTGGAGGGTACAGACAGGAACAGAGAAAATCCTGCATCCCAGAACTGGCCCTGGTTTTGTGGAGTCTTGTGTGAAGTAACATGCAGGTGCCCATAAGGTTTCACATGACCAGTGTTCACTCTAAGCTGCACCCCAGCACAGGTTCGCAGGCGATTAATCAGCCCCGCCCAATCAGAGGTTCAGGGAGCTGACTGACTTGGTGGGGCTGATTAATCACCTGTGAAGCTGTGCTGCTGCCCAGCTTAGAGGGAACACTGCTCATGACCCAGGATCTCCTGCCTTTAGGCTCTCAATACTCCTTCCCATCACTCCCCCCCCCCTTCCATATACACACACCCCATCAAGCCACATCCCAGCGAGAACTTCCTATGGGCCTAATCACTCATCCTTAGATGTAAGGAAGTGTCTAGACATAGGAAGAAAAACTAGTGAACATCCACTTCCTTGTTCATTTTCTTTGTATTATCAGTTTTCAGCTATAATGCAAAGGAGAGGGTACTTTTATCAACTTTGGGGTTTATATAAGCATTCCTGCTACACATTCCCTCCAGTTTGCACATGGAACTATGCACCTGTATCTGAGCTGATATTTCACTCCAGCTCCAAGAGGTAAGAGATTCATAGTTCAGTGCTGGTTATGTTAATACTGTGTGCTTTTATTTCTTATAGGAAGATCATTTGGTAGTATTGTTTCAAAGAGGTCCTCTATCATGGCATTAACAGTGAATGCACTATTCAGCTTAGTTTTGCTTTACAATTGAGATCATAAACATATTTTGCAAACTATGGGCCTGATCCTGTAAGCAGCATGTGAGTGGAGCCAATGAAATCTAGGTGAGAACAGGCAAGAGGATGCAGCAAAGTGCAATTATTTCAAAAGCTACATTGCATTCTGCATTAAGGTCTAGACAGTGGAATTTAGCCATAGAACACACTTCCACAGAGCCCTGCTGCCCCAAGGACAACTTAGGAACTAAACCTGCTCCTCTACTTCCCCCCACCCAAGCCTGCAGGGCACTGTGAGAGAGCGGAGGCACAGTAGTCCTTCCTCCATATCTTTCTGAGAGTGATTTGCTCAGTAGAGTGCATAAAGATGATCCTTTCCTCTTGAGCCTTTATCTTCCCACAGACCTATACTGGGGACAGGAAGAATCTAGCTCTACCAAGCTAGCTGGGTTATGTATCATGGAAATCCAATGAAACCATTCAACCAGTATTGCAATATGGGGCATCCCATAAACACAACAAAGAAGAGAGTATCGACTGCTCAGAAGCTAAGAAGTTAGCTTTTGATTGTCTACAAATATATCTTGCATCTACCCAGGAACAAAGTGCCAGCAAGGGATGTGAATGGATACTAAAAAAGAGCCTGCTGCAGTTCATTCTCAATCTCTCCTCAGCAGATAAAGTCTCAGTTTAAGATCAAATCTTTTTGCAAATATTCCTAGGAAATCTCCTTGTCTCTTAAATAAGCATCAAATAGTTTACAATATCACCAAGTCAGAATGTTTTTTCATATTTGCATAACTCCAAACTGCTTTCAATTTTGTTTTTAAAAAGGAAAATTGGCAAGTGATTGAATCATCCAACAGTTTTTGGCAGTTTGAAAATACTGTATAAAAATTCTCCTTGGGAGTTGGTGCAAACTGTTGTGTGCAAAATTTGTATGCAAATATTGGGGGATTTTTGTTGTTGTTTAATGAACAAACATTTAAAATATAATTTTTTAAATAAATTGCACTAAATGTGAACAGGATCACAAAAGCAAAGAGTGCTAACATGGCTCAGACATCAGCTTTATACTGTGAATTAGTGTCCCACACTACTTTTAATATGAATAATAATCTATTGCATAAGGATTGGAACTGAGCACTTGCTGCAAAGCAACTGTATTATTTCCAAATAAATTTTACTGTTTGCACCTTCTTGGTTCACTTGCTCATTAACATTCCCGTAGATAGTTTTCTGCCTGTATTAATGTTTGATGAATGAGTGGTCTACTTGTGAAAAGCCATGTTTAAGGCTGTTCACACATAGTTATGGGTATATTCATTAGCTATTCTCCTTGCCTTCTATTAATAAAGGTTCTGTCATAGTCAGTGGAAACAATGTCATGCGACTTAGGTTGCCAATTACACAATACAGATACAAAGAGTTAGCTATAAAGAGTTGACGGCATACCCAAAGCAAATAGTTCATCAACAATCTACTGTTTTATGTGTTTAATTAGCCATCCTGATGCAATTACCAAGCCAATGCAGCCAGATAAACACATCATGTCCAAAAAGCGAATTATGTAATACATAAGCAATATATCATTCACCATTTTCTGTCATACTAAAAAGTACAATTAAGAATCTGAAGATAATAAGCCAGATAACTGTTGGCAAAAAGATGTAGCAAATGTGTAAACTAGTTAGTCATAAAACTACATTGTAAGCATTGTTTCATTTGTGTCAGGAGGTGGGAATTGCAGCCTATAATGTCAGTGGTTTTCAATGTCTCATGAGATTGAATAATCTAATCTGAGATTTGCATGAGTTTTGGCAGTTATTGCAAATGTATGTGTCCTTGTAGGGAGCTACTTGAAATCCTCTTTTCTCTTCAAGCTGTAGGAACCAGCCTCTGTCATGGACTTTGATGCCCTGATGGAAACGATGGTGCCACCTGGTACGATCACTTGCCAAGATTTCCCTTTAGTCATGATCATAGTTGAAGGGTTCCAAGAAGATTCCAAAGAGTGTAGGGACAAGAATATATCCTTGTTTTACTCAAAGCTGTTTCATCTCAAAGCTGTCTATCAAACTTGACAATTGCTCTGATGTTGTTTTGGAATGAACTTATAAGACTTAACAGGGTAGGTGGTCATCATATCTTTCCTAGTATTACACATAGATCTGCACTGCTGACTGTATGAATGCTTTGGTTAGGCCCACAAAGGCAACATGAAATTGTTGGTTTTGATCTTTGCGCTTTTCTGGGAATTGACGCAGAGAAAATATCATGTCTATAACTCATCTTCCAGCCCTCAATTTGCACTTTGATTCAGGGTAGATGTGATTCACCAGCTATTGAGAGTGCACTATGACGATTTTTGCAACCGCTTTTTCTACTACACTTAGTATCAAGTTACCACTGGAGTTGTTGCAGTCACCTTTTTTTGTCTTTAATTTTATACAATGTGATGTTTGCATGAAGCATCTCTTATGGTACCTCACCCTCTTTCCATCATTTAAGTAGCAGCTGGTGATGATATGACAATAGGCTCTCTTTCCCACATTTGAAGACTTCCACCGACCATCTTTTCCAGGAGCCTTGCCACTTGATAGCCCTATCTAGCTCTTCTGCAGTGGGCTGCACATCTAGCTCTGGCATGACTTGTAGATTTAGTATTTGGTCCAATAATTCATTGGAGTTGTTTCTTTCTTGTGCATGTAGCTCTGAATAATCCTTAACTAAATGAGACAACTGCTTGCATTTATCTTTAATAATTTCACCACTATGCGATTTGTTGAGAATGTAACCTAGAGAGCTTTATTCAGAATGCCCTATGTGACTTTGAGGTTTCCTGTGTCTGAGGCTGTCTATCTCTTCGCAGAACTTGACCCAGTAATGATTTGCACAGCATCTGCTTGCTCACTGTACCTCAGTTTTTTCATGTTGAAGTCTCACTTTGGTGCTCCCTGTTGGTTTCTTGCTGTGTTACAAATAGGTTGTGTTCTTAATGCTGACAAGAAGAAACCATTTGATCCTGCTGTGAGGGCAGGGAACTGGATTTGACGATCTCTTGCAGTCCCTTCCAGTTCTAGGATTCATTTTTTTTCAAAACTAGACCTTTTATTGGTGGCCTCTTTTCCCAAAATATAGCTAAATCTGTTTCATGGATTGTTGTCCTCAAATCTTCCCAAAATTCCGCTGCCTTTTCTGGTAGTGATTTCCCATGCAGACTAAGTTCAAAAGCCTTCACTAACTCCTGGAATTTCCTCTGGTTTTCAATATTAGCATTGCTTTTGGGCTTACTCCTAGATTTCCTCCATGTATTTTCTTGGCTATTATTTTCAATTTGGTAACGATCAAGGAGTGGTCAGTGTTACAATCAGTAAGGTGTTCTGTACTAAGGTCTTTCTTCCTAATGATAGCAAGGTCTAACTGGTGACCATGGCTTGACCATGAATGTTGTCATAACACTTTGTGGTGATCTTTTCCTGTAAAATATGAATTGATAATGCACATTTAGGTTTGGGTGCAGAATTCGAGAAGTCATTGGCCATTTTCATTCATCTTGCCAGTACCAAAATGTGCTCGGCAATCTAGCCATGAGTTGCTATCTGCACCAACTCTTGCACTGAAGTCACCAAAGGAGGAAAAGTTGCTCAGGTGATGGCATTCTTTTGACAACTTCATGCAGAGTAAAAAACTGTATCCTTCTCCTCAGGGCTAGATTTAACTGTTGATGCATAGGCACTAAGGGTGTTCACAGAACTGATGGTTGTCTGAAATTTAAGATGATAACTCTGATGTTTCTAGATTTACTCATTTTTTTATAGCGAACCTACACCACGCAATTTCACTGTACCCTTTCACGTGCTTAAGATGCTTTTGTTCATCCCCTTTGGGTACCCACAACTCCCTCGAAACACCAGACCCCAACATATAGCACTTACTACTATAGAAATGGTACAACTTGTATTGGTCAAAAACCAGTGCTGAGTGGCAGCTAATTAGTCCCAAAACCTCAGGAAGTACTAAGGGCTTTGGGCTGGTGAATGTCTGAGAAGGGTAGTGGAATTCCTAGTGGACTAAATGGCATCAAATGGTGGGCAAGCAAAATCAGTGTTTTTGATAATGACATCCATACATGGTATACTGGGACTGATAACCAGTCTAAGAGTGGAGCCGTAAATGCAGGCAGATGGAAGATCTCTGCACTGGCAATTTCTGCAGTGAAGCTGGTTCCAAATGTATTAACTTAGCATTTCTCTGGTCCAAACTGGTGAAGTGGGAGATGCTGGCACATAGGCAAAGCAGTGTCTCCACATCAACTTCCCAGGCTACTGCAGCCACATCACATGGAGAGGACACTTTGTCCTTGCAAGCAACATGGACACAACACAGAAAGTGGCCATTAAGGGTTATAAGCTTTTGATTGATTGGCACAGAGGACAGTGCTAAGGGTCACCTTTGACAACTGGAGGAATCACTGCATTTTGGTCAGCCTACCACGAAGCCATCTACCCAGCCTGACTTGGGTGCTGACTTGCTATATTCTGTCAACCTCACTGAGTGTGTGGGGTTAAACCAAAAGTGGAAAGGCACACGGAAACCTTGCACTTGCCAAATATAAGAAATCAAGAACTTTCTGGCTTGGAAATTGGGATGTCAGGATAACATGTCTGGGATTGACAGATGATGATGACCTACAATACACAAGTAGCCTATGGAAGTCAGCTTTGATAGACCATGAGCTGTACAAACTCAATGTTGACAATCAGGAAACAAGACTTGCAGATCCTGGCTCTGTCAAATAGGCTACTACACCTTCCATTGGCAAGGTAAAAGCAGTGAAGGAATCTATATAAGGTGATGGTTATAACAACCAGCACACTTCTTTAGAAAATAATTGGAGTACAAATGGAAAAAATCATTACAATCAATTATTTAAATTGAGGCTTTTCACGTGGTGATTTAAATCATGATTTAAATTGCTAATTTAAAACACCATGATTTAAACAATGTACCGTGCAATCCATGAGCTGGAATATGTTCTTCCAAACAATTGTGAATATAAAATGCATTTGCAAATTTTAAAGTCTGCAGATATTCACAAACAAACAAAGCCAATGTCAGAACTGCTTTGCTAGGAAATATTTTTCCTATTGTCTGCTTAATTTAAAAAGCACTTGTTAAAATGTAGCTTGTTTAATGAACATTTCCTGTAGTATTCTTTGTCTTTAATTCTTAGGGTACGTCTAGACTGCAAACTTCTTTCAAAAGAAACTTTTTCGGAAGAGATCTTCCAAAAACATTTCTTACGGAAGAGAGCATCCACACAGCACAAGCACATCGAAAAAGCAATGTGCTTTTTCGGAAAGAAAGCGTCCATATTCATTGGATGCTCTCTTGCATAAAAAGCCACCCAGAACCACTTCAGCCAAGGCATTAGGTCAGCAGATGCTTCCGGGTGCTGTTGCCTAAGGCTATCTGAGGAGTATTCTTAAAGGGACCCCCCCAGACAGCCGTTTCTCAGATTCTGCTGCGTGCTTGCCTACCTGTACGAGGGACAGAAAAACTTCAGCAGTTCAGACTCTGGTTGCTCAGCTTTGTTGGATGCAACAGCATTTTTATTTTATTTTTTCTATGGAGCTGGAGCTGCCCCTGGGCATGCAATGGCCCCACACAGCTATGCTGCTGGTTCTGCAGCAGTTTGAGCAGACCATCTTAATGACCCTGCCCCAGTTCATATGTGAGTCCCTGGCTGCATCTAAACTGGCATGATTTTGCGCAAATACTTTTAACGGAAAAGTTTTTCAGTTATAAGTATTTGTGCAAGAGAGCGTCTATACTGGCATGTGCCTTTGTGCAAAAGATTTGCTTTTGTGCAAAAGCATCCGTGCCAGCGTACACGCTCTCTTGCGCAAGAAAGCTCCAATGGCCATCGGGCTTTCTTGCACAAGAAATTAATGTTGCCTATCTACACTGGCCTCTTGCGCAAGAATACTTGTGCAAGAGGGCTTATCCCTGAGTGGGAGCAACAGAGTATTTGCGCAAGAAGCACTGATTTTGTACATTACAACGTCAGTATTCTGGCGCAAATACTCATGGCCAGTGTAGACAGGCGGCAAGACTTTACACAAAAGCGGATGCCAGTGTCGATGCAGCCCCTCTGCCTGGATGTAGGAACAATGACCTTGCCCCCGCACTTCATGGTCAAGAGATGATTCTGGAGGCTGGACACCAGTTCCAACTGGTGGGACCAGCTGGTGATGGAGCAGTGGGACGACCAGCAGTGGCTCAACAATTTTGGTGCAGCTATGTATAATATGGGCAGTAGTGTGGTTCTGCCCAGGAGCAAGAGCTGCACTCCCTGACCCCTGTGTATCCGTGGCATAGCTCCTTGACCTTCCTCCTGACTTGGTCCAAGGTGTGGGGTGGTGTCCTCTCTGAGCCAGAGCCTTGGCCATAGATGTCGACATTTTGCCTCTGGGAGCGGAGATCCTGCATTGTTTCCTGATCCCCCCACAGCTCCAGGAGGGACAGGATCTCCACTCCAGACCAGGAGGACGCCCAGCATTTGGCGCCCCTGGGTGGGTCCTCGGAGCTCTGGTGCTGCTGCCTGTGTGGGCCAGGGTGGTCTCAGGGGGCTTGTGGCTGTGTCATGGGTCAGCAGGCATTTAGTAGTCAGAGCCGTGCAGTCAGGGTGCTGCTGCAAGGCCAGCTTCCTGCCACAAGGCTAGTCCATGGTGCCTGCATCTTTAAGAGCTGGCAGGAGACAGGAACTATAGAGCTGTGATTAGTGTGGATGAAGGGCACCTGTGTTTTTTCCTGGAGGCCTCTTCTTTCAATAAAAACCCTCCCTCTTCTGCATCCACACATGCCTTTTTCCAAAAGAGCTGTTTTGGAAAAGGTGGTCTTCCTTATAGAATGAGGTTTACCAATATCAGAAAAACCCCTGTGTTCTTTCAATTTTCTTTCAAAAGAATGCAATAGTAGCGTGGACGTAAGTGACTTTTTTCGGAAAAACTAACATTTTTCCAAAAAAACCCTGCAGTCTAGACACACCCTTGGGGATTGGCTAGTTAGATGGAACTTTACTTTTATTTACTGGCCAGTTCTAAAAGACAAGGGAAAGCCTGTAGCAGATGTTGTGCTGGGAATAGGTGAGAAGTTCTGAGATCCAGGTAGACAGTACCACTCCTGGTTGAACCTGTCTCCAGCTGCCTGCTTCTTCCACATCACTTACCCAGTTTTACCAGCTGGTGATAGAAGGCCCAGAGTAGCTTCAGCACCCCTGGTGGAGCAGGATTACAGAGCAAATCATAGAATTTTA
Source organism: Pelodiscus sinensis (assembly GCF_052426305.1). NCBI lineage: Eukaryota > Metazoa > Chordata > Testudines > Trionychidae > Pelodiscus > Pelodiscus sinensis. The sequence goes on along the minus strand of NC_143061.1, from coordinate 38,852,519 downwards.
GAACACTAGAACTGGAAGGAAACTTGAGAGTCCATTGAGTCCAGTCCTCTGCCCTCAGGGCAGGACCCAGTACTGTCTAGACCATCTCTGATAAATGTATGCTTAGAGATCAGCTGGGAAGTGACTGGAGAATAACAGGGGACTGAATGCTTTATGCTGGTGTCTGGTGTTTCTAGGGTGGATAAATAAAAGCTCCTTAAGCATGTGGAAGGGCGGAAAGGGTGAAAGGCAAGTAAAGAACTGGGATCTTAGCAGCATTGGAAATAAAGAATGAGGAGAGATGAGATGAGTTAGCTCTTGTTATCCTTCAGTTGTTAAGAGCTACTGAGCCCAATTCCATACTTAGGGTATGTCTACACTGCATGCACATTTCAAAATGAGCTGTTTCAGAAGAAATATTCTGAAATAGCATATTTTGAAATAGCACGTCTACATGACAGGGAAGCCTCAAAATTAGTCTGAGGCAGACTTCCCTAATGTGGACACGCTATCTCGATTTAGAGGAGTAACGGTAGTTCGAATTAGAAAGCCTAATTCGAACTACCTACTCCGTGCCGCGTGTAGCCGCGGGCACGGAGTCCGCACTAACGGGGATTTAAAAATGGCGGCGCCCGGCAAGATGCAAATGAAGCCCGGGATATTTAAATCCCGGACTTCATTTGCAACATTGAATGACTACATTAACCACCCTAGTTCGAACTAGGGTGGTAGTGTAGACATACCCCCAGGGTACAGGATATCCTCCGTGAGAAACTCCTTCTTTGCTGCTATCCCCTCTTCACACACTTGTAGAGCTTTGCAGCATCAGAAGTCATGACTTCGTGGACTGGCAAGTCAAGAGATGACTCTGAAGAGCAAATGGTTGAGTGCACCTAGGGAATTCAAGGAATCAGAAATGATGCTCCAGTCTAGTCGTTCAAACGGGCGTGTGAATGTATTTGTGTGTAAATGTGTTTCCAATGTGATGCTCTGGGAAGAACAGAGAAATAGGTAGTTACAAACGATCAAGTCAGGAAATCCTGAGTTTTGTTCCGATCTCTACAACCCTTTTTCTGTGTGACCTGGCACAGGTCACTTTACCATGCTGTCTCAATTTCCTCATCTATAAAATTGGGGTAATAGTACAATCCTTATCTCACAGGGACACTATGAAGAGTAAATTTGCCTGAAAAGCATTTCAGACCTGTGAAGTACTGTGTATGTTGTAAGTATTGTAAATTGCATAAGCCTACGGCCATACCACTAAATGTTGTTGTTTCTACAGGCTGCTGCTGCCACAAACTGTTCTTGGTTCCTTTAATCTTTGCCTCCATTGTACAACTTCATAATGCTTAATAATAGATAAGTTACTTCTCAGAAACAAGAAGCAGGCTCTTCTTTGTCCTGGGGGAAGATGCCTTGTTTATGTCATGCTAGCTTTCTGAGCACACATTTTACACTGCCACTAGAATTCGGTTGACAATTTCATAGATGTGCAAGCCAGACTAAAATCCAGTTCATTCTGTCATATTAGAACTGTCTCTGCAGGGCTAACAGGAGGAGAAAATAATAATAATAAAAAATGTGTCACTGAGGTCATGTTTCAGAGGCACCCTTTAATCAAAATAACAGTGCTTTGGAGAATGAAAATGCATCCCTACTTTGAAAAGTGACTGTAAAAATGGCTGATTCTTACCAAGCCAACCTCCTGCCTGCACTAATGCAGCAATTCTTACTGACTACATTGGCAAAAGAAGTCATATCAGTGATAGGCAGCCCATCAGGCCTGCAGGACATTTTGTTTTCTACTGGTATTGCTAAAGCAACACGCATGTGAACTGTAATGTATGCTGATTTCACACAACATTGACTGTGACAGCCATGCGCTCCCTCTGCAACTAATCAAAGCACTGCTATAGTTCAGAAAGCACATCCCACAAATTCTAGGTGTGGAAGCATAGTTAGTGAAACCATCAATCTAGTTTGCAACAATCTTTCAGCCTACTAAGATGAAGGACGGTGACTCATACGGCCCACTCACTAGCCTGGGTTGCCAACAGCTGCAGCAGAACCAACCCAGCTCAGAATGAGAAATGGATTCTATTCCTTCTCACACAGCATCGACAGAACTGTTTGTTAAGTGCCAACCAATTACTACTGTGCAAACCTCTTGAACTCAACAGGCTGAGAATTCATCACTGACCATATAGACCATTGTAACACAAAAAAAGTCTCTGAAAGACAATAATCAAGGAACCCCCAAAACAGTACTGTTGAAAAGTAACTTTCCAGAGAAGAAATACAGTGGACTTCTCCTACCCCAAAACTCTTCTTGGCTAAATTCTCATTGTATTAAATTGTCACAGAATATATCCTGGAGCCCCAGGCTTTGGGGCTTTTGCCCCAGGAGGCATGCCAGGGCTCCCAAAGGTTTGAAAATATATATCAAAGCCCTATTCCAGAGAGCTCCTGCTAAATTTAAGCCATGTCTATATCTAAAGCATAAAGGCAAATGCTAAGTAAGTTCACAAACCAAGATAAAGCTGGAAGTTTACCCCTAAATGAAATATATAAGAACATTTTATTTTCAGAGATGATTTTGATCTCTCAAGCCCTAGAGAATGTGGCTACTTCTCTCCTCAGGCATCACCTGGAGGTGGCATCTGGTCCAATTACTGGTCTAATAGCACCTGGACTACTGACCCTCAGTATAATGTACTTATCTCCTCTGTTTTGCTAAGCATTTACTTAACATCGAAGAATGCCAAGGAGTTCTTGAAATGATGTGTATGGATGGGCATTGGGGTGACTGTCTATTGATGGTAATTATTACAAGAGTACAGATACTGTATCCCTATAATACAAGTAAGCTGCAATTCAGAAAAGCTTATGCTCCAATAAAATTGTTAGTCTTTAAAGTTTTTATACAGACTCCTTGTTGTTTTTTGCTAAACAGACTAACATGGCTACCTATCTGAAAGCTGTCACAAATAAATACAACAGCACTTATCAGAAAAGACAAAGAGTAACCCCGGAGGCAAAATCCAACGTCTTTTAAATTATGTGCTTTAGAAGCAAAATTTCTTCCCAGTCATTACTTCTTCCTTTCTAAACACTTTACCTACCAATTGATTTACACAGTTATGAGTAACATCTGTGAACAGAGATGTGTTTACTCAAACTCATCTAAAGAAGAGGGTTTTACCTACAAAAGCTCATGATGCTATATAAATTTGTTAGCCTATAAGGTGTCACAGGACTATCCGTTGTTTTAAAAGTTACAAACGAGGTCACCCCTCTGAGACTTTATTCCCTTTTAGTCCTTTTTCTTTCAATCTCTTCCTTTTTCATTCCCATTCACCCCAGTCACCCAACACACACATACTATTTATGATAGTTTATATTCCGTGCTGATTGTTTTAAGCTCCCACCCACACTAACACAGGTTGATTTCACAGTGAACTGGAGTGAGGTAATCAATGGGATGCCCTCCTAAGATATATGAAATAATATGATGGCCTGCTAAGTGCTGAATCAATTCTCACAACTCCTGAGTGGCCACTGGATGTTCATTTCCTGTGGCTCCAGGATTCTGTGCAGGTTCAAAGACAAGGTCACATCCTCAGCCATCAGGCACTTCTCTTTGGTTTTCTTATCTTTTTTATACCATTTCCCAGATCTAAGTACCTTCTGGGAGATATCTAAGACAACGATTAATAATGCATCTCACCAAAGGCTAAGAAATCAGCAATTCAGACCAATATAAATTGAAAAAAAATCAGCCAACAAAGACATCAGACTGGTCTTCTGTAATGACTAGAATGCACAGATCTTCTGCTGTGGATGTGATGCCTACAACACTCACCTCAATAACTAGGCAGTGGGTAAAGAGTAGCCAGACAACACTACATTCATCTCACTGTTACCTTGTGTTTCCCTTGTCTGTTTGCTGTATTCACCTGCTGTTTCTCATCTTATACTGAAAAGGTTCGCTTTTTGGGGCACAGACCATGTTTTTATGTATGTGAAGGGCCTGGCACAGTTGGGGCTGGGCTCTGGGTTTTACTATGAGAGAAATAAACATTAAGAATCACGTGTTCAAATGGAAGTCATTATGAGCTGAGGAGCCCTGGGTCACATGTCAATTGATGTGCAATGAATGAACTTAACAAACAGAGGCTCTCTTTCATTTTTCTGCTGTCTTTTTTTCTTCCACTCCGTTTTTCCTTTCACCTACATTTATCAAATGGTTGCAACCATATTAATATGGGGAACCACATTCTCTTGCATTTCCTACTAAATGTGAAGCGGTAAAGCACAATTCCTGAGATAACCTCAACTACATTACAAAGTTTATGTTGATGAATAGAGAGGGACGCAAGTGTAACCTAATTTATAAAACTGCAGAACATAAACTACAGGTTCCCAGTTGTTAGAAGTATTTGGGGTAAGTTGCTCTAAGCAATACTTCAGGGCAAGTCTACACTAGCAAATTATTTCAAAATAAGTAAAATCGAAATAACAAAATCGAAATGGAGTATCCCGACTATGGAAGAGCATCAAAATCAGTCAGAATTATTCTGAAAAAGCGCATCCACATTGATTGGAGTCTGCCTCGGATTTAGGACCCCCAGAAGCACTCTGGGTAGGGTGCCAGGAGAGTGGACACCTGTGGCTGCTTGGTCAGGCAAGTTGCAACGCGTGCTTTCAGGGACTCTCTCTACAGTCGTGTCTCACCCGCCACTCCTCCACTGCATCCCCCCTCACGGGACACAAAAGAGACAGAGTGTGCTTTGGTTGCCCTTGCAGATGCTACAGCACTCAAAGCATGAAGCCAGAGCTGCTGCAAAGCAGTGCTCAGCTCAAGGGCTTCGTGCTGTGCCTCATAGAACAGTACTTCCAAACTACCCACATGCTGCTCCAGAAGGACAAGGACCAGCATGGACAGTAGGCCTTCATCACACAAGTCCTGGTGCTCCTGCTCCTGCAGATGCTCCACAATCCCTTGGACACCATGGAACACTGCTTCTGGCAGTGGGAGTCTAGTTCGGAGTGGTAGGTCCGCATTGTCCGGCAACTGTGGGACGACCAGCACTGGTGCAGAAGTTCTGCATATGGAAGGATACCTTCTTGGAGCTCTACGAGTGGCTCGCCCCTGCCCTCAGGTGACAGGACACCTGACTGAGAGCCACCATCCCCAGGCAGAAGTGCGTCGCCATCGTCCTGTGGAAGCTCGCCACACCGGTGTGAGCTGTTCGGTGTGGAGAAATCCACAGTCGGGGCTGCGCTCCTGGAGGTAGCCAAAGCCATCAACCATGTGCTGCTACAAAGGGTTGGCACACTGGATAACCTGGACACCACTGTGGGTGGTTTTGCCGCCATGGGCTTCCCCAAATGCCGAGGGGCCATAGACGGCGCCCTCATTGCCATCCTGGCCCCCGACCACCATGCCAAAGGCAATATGAACAGAAAGAGGTATAAACTGCTGCAGGCGCTTGTGGATCACAAGGGACACCTCACCAACATCCACGCCAGATGGTTGGGGAAGGTGGACGATGACCACATCTTCCAGAACTCCTGCCTGTTCCAAAAGATGCACGCCAGCACTTTTTTCTCCAACCACACCATCAGAGTCGGGGAGCTGGACATACCCATCTGCATCCTAGGCGATGCAGCCTATCTCTTCCTCCTCCGGCCTGTGACAGACAACCTGGACCCCACCTAGGAGCACTTCAAAGCAAGGCTAAGCAGGTGCTGCATGGTGTTGGAATGTGTGGTTGTCCATTTAAAAGGAAGGTTCCAGACCTCAGCAAATGCAACATTCCCTTTATGGTAGCAGCCTGCTGTGTGCTCCACCACCTGTGTGAGAGCAAGGAGGAGGCTTTTCTGCCAGGGTGGGGGTCAGAGGCTAAATGGCTGGCGAGGGCTTACGAGCAGCTGGACTCCAGTGCCATCAGGAGAGCACATCAAGGGGCTGTGCTCATCAGGGGGGCCTTGAGGGAGAGTTTCATCCAAGGCCAGCTGTGAGACTCTCCCCCATTCCTCTCCACAAGGGGTCCCTGCATTCCCTCTGTGTGCCTTTCTTCCCCCACCCCTCCCTTCCCCTGTCTTCCCAACCCACCTTCCTCACTACCCTGCAAATTAAATACTAAACACATGTTTTTGAAAAAAAACCAGGACTGTTTATTGGGGGATGGAAGGACTAGGGCAAGAACCTGGAATGGGAGAAGGGAGAAAAGGGGGATCAGGGATGGGGCTGGGACTGGTGTCTGCCTCTGATTGTTCAAGAGGCTTCAGCAGTCCAAGAGGTCTCACTGCCACATGTTCTGGGGTCCCAGAAGCCTGAGGGGCTAGGAGGGGAAGCCATGGGGCAGGGAGGTGGCTGGTGGCCCGCTCCATGTACAAGTCCCTGCACTCTATCCCCAAGGTGAGGGAGGAGCACATGGCCTCATGCTGGCTTGACAGCTGGTTCCAGGCGGCCTTCCTCTGCTCCTGATCAGTGGTTCACTCCTGGAGCTCCTCCTCAAGTCCCCTGGACAAAAAACTGCAGGCAGGCCATCTGCTCCTATATCAGGTCCTCACGGGTTCTCTTTCACTTGCAGATCCCGTGGAGTCATGCACATGGTGAGGGATGTACCAAGCTCGCAGCTGGCCCAGCTGTGAAGAAAAGTGACAAAGGCAGTCATCCCAGGAGACTGTATAAAGCCTAGCCCTAATCTCTGAGCCGACATCGAAGGTCTCGGTTCAGACTATGATGATGTGCTTCGAACACACCATACGTTGCCTAGACAGCAGGCACTTTCCTGGAGGGGCACGGACATCCCAGGGGAGCATCACAACACCCACGGCCCAGAGACAAGCAGGCATGGGAAGTTGCTGGCCAGGCCAGGAGCCTGCGGGATAGAGCGGTTTGGCTTCCTACCGTGTCCTACACCTGCCAGGTCTGCGACTGGCAGTGTCCTGCAGAGAGGGAACTCCTATCCCTGCCCTCTGGATGAGGGAGCAGGTGTAGGGGGAGGAGTGTATGAGCGGCAGATGCTACTTGCTGGAGACAGTGCTACTGGGTTTCCCACCTCTTCCTCCCCCCAGCAGGTTCCCATTCAGGGGATCAATCTTCTCTGCATCACCACACTTGACTGAGAGTGGATGCTAACTGAGTGTGGGCATGACCCTGTGCCATGTGAAGCACTGCTGTGTGGTTCCATGACCCCAGACTCCTTAGTGGTGGCTTGTTGTGGGAGAATGGAGTAAGACAGGCATCTTCAAGAATCTTATGAGAAGGACCAAGAGGTTCCTGTGTAAGAGCATCATGGAGCTGAGAGCTCTGGACTGGCACTCCATGTGCACCCATGTGTACAGGCTATTGTGTGGCACCCCCAGGCTGAGTAGGCCAAGCGAGGAGCACACAGACCCTTGCAGCCCTGCCCCCGCATGCAGACAGGGAAAGTTATAGAACTCACCCAAAGTGCCTTCCCCAGGATCATCCAAGGCCTAGGAGGCATGCTGGAAGGGGAGATTGGCTCTAGGGTGAGGAGTAGGTCCTGGCCAGTGGGCATGGTTGCCTGGCTGGTCTCCTCTTCCACCTCCATAAGACAGCTCTCATAGAGGCTGATGCCGGGTGTATCCTGGACAGACTCCATGATGACGAGATGGGGAGGAGAGCTGACCAGCCCCCCTCTCAGGATGGTATCCAGCAGCTCGAGGTAGTGGCACATGTGTTGTGCCGCACTGAGGAGAGGCCAGGGAGCAAAGCGGGCCTGTGGTAGGCCTGCCAGAGCTCCTTCATCTTCACGTGGACCTGGCCGTACACGTCTGCATTCCTTTTTCTGGTGTGGTGATCCTCAAGACAGGTCTCCTCACCCCAGACCTCAATGAGGCCCGGGATCTCTGTACCGGTCCAGGCTGAAGCTCTTCTGCATCCCTGGCCGGTGACAGCCCAGGGAGCAGCCGCAGTGCTGGCAGCCATTGGAGGCTCTGAGGGAGCGTTGGGGGGTTGTTCGTGCCTCCGTGGGATGCTGCTGTATGGCACGGGGCTGGCAAAGCTGGCCACATGGCACAAGCCCTTCTTCTGCTGCCTGTAGTTTGAAGCTCCACTAGAGAAGGCCTCTGGAGGCCAATTATTTTGAATTAGCAGCATCGGATCATCCACACTAGCGCTATTTTGAAATAACAATTTCGAAAAAAGCATTATTCCCCGAGGAAAGCAGGAATACAGATTTCGAAATAACCAGCCCATGGTAGTGTGAACACTCTGCTTATTATTTCATAATAACTCCCTAGTTTAGACCAGAGCTCAGCAATAACTTGTTAGATAATGTGACTTACAGATTTCACTTCTGGTTCACGTAATAAATAGGATTAAGAAAACAATTCCATAAGGTCTGAAGCAAGAGGGATGCTTAGCACAGCTATTCCATGTAGAAATACTTGAAAAATACGATCTTTTCTGCCTGTCTTACTACTGAAACACATTTTTATCCTATAGCTTATTTCCAATGCAATGAGCACAAAGATTAAATGGGACTCACTCTCACCTGAAAGGTGACCTAAGAGTTTGGGAACACAGGGCCAGATCCTCAGCTGACAGCTCCACTGAAAGATTAGATTATAACAGCTAAGGATTGGACTACAAAATGTAATTATTTTTGGTGTATGGTGCATTTTTAGGGCCTTGTTCTGCATTTTATGGGCATCCAAATCTGTTAATGCTTTCAAATGTGACAACGTGAAATCACTGTAATGTCTCTAGCGTTAGTTCAATACAAGTGCTCTTTTGCATGGCCAGGTAATAGTCTGTAGAACATTATCCATACATAAACTTCACTGATCTACCACAGACCAAGCCAGGGTTTGTTAGGCTCATACATGCATTTTGCTAGGATTAAGCAGCTTTCCGTCCTCCTTGTTTTTCATGCTGCCCTTTCAACAAACTTCTGAAATCCACTGAAAACAGCACTGTCTATTGCTGCCATGTCTCTAAGAGTTCTAAAGCAGCTCTTTCTTTTGAAGTTACTGGTGCTCCATATCATTACAGAATCTAACTGCAAAGCTTGAGAGCAATTTATTTCAGGTGCAATTCTGTTTAACTTTAATAGTAACTAACTGCTTTTAATGGTAGAATGCAATAACCATTCAGATCTGGGGGAAAAGAAAAATGTGCACAAGGGAAAGATTATTGCCAGACATAGCCTGTTACTGCTCAGTAGCTTTACCTTATCATTATGCACACTCTCAATCTAGTCTAACTCTAAACCAGCCCAAATGGAGAGTTAGGATTTGCACCGCCAAGTCTCCCCCTCCTACAGGAAAGTGGGGATCAACCATGAGCCATCTCACCTTATGAGGGATTTCTGTGAGACACAGATCTACACAGAGGGAGAGAAGACTGAGTGGGTTGTTGATTAAAAATCAGTGGCCTCACATCGGGAGAATGTGGGGCCTAAGGAACACACACTCAGTGATTTAGTCTGTGAGAGGTTAAGTCTAAATAACCAGTTTTGCAGGGTCTCTTTGGGAACGGAGAAATCTATTTGAAACCAGAAGGGATCCCTGGAAGCACAGACGCACAAACAGACACAGGCTGCTAATGGCACAAAGTTTACAGAGAGCCCCCTGATTGGCACTGACCTTCTATGGATTCCTCAGAATCCCTCAGATTTGTGGGTAGGCCCCAAAGGTCATTCCATATGGAGTAAATCCCCTCCTCAACAATATGATCTGAGAGGAACACTGCAAGGAGTTCTTTGCAGCGAGATCCTCTTTCTTAGCCCCCTCTCCCAGGATGTGTCTAGACTACACCTCTCTGTCAGCAGAGAGATGTAGATCAGGTGCATCGAAATTGCTAATAAAGCAGGGATTTAAATATCCCGTGCCTCATTAGCATAAACATGGCCACCGCTTTTTTTTTAAATGGAGTTTTTTTTGAAAAAAATGGCAGTCTAGACATGGATCTGTTGAAAATAACGTCTTTTTTGACAGATCCTGTATTCCTCAAAAAATGAGGTTTACAGGATCTGTCGAAAAAGGCTTTATTTTTGACAGATCCGCATCTAGACTGCCATTTTTTTCGGAAAAACTCTGTTTTGAAAAAAAGCGGCGGATATGCTTATGCTAATGAGGTGTGGGATATTTAAATCCCTGCTTCATTAGCAATTTCAATGTGCTTGATTTGCATCCCTCTGTTGACAGAGGGATGCAGTCTAGACGTAGCCCCAGTGAGGGCTGATGCAGCCCAGATGATAGGTAATTTGGGACTGGGACTAGGGTACCAAAATGCATTGAACATTAGTACCAATCTGAACTGAAACAAAACTCTATGCTTTTACTGTAAGCAAGATAGCAGATTTCATGGGGTGGTCTGTACTTTCAAACACTGCACTTTCATTAAGTACTTTGTCACTGCACATGCAATCCTAGTAATTATCAGTGTCAGAGAGACAATTATTTTTAAATTTCTCTGTGGGAGGTTAACATTTAATTGAAGAAATAAACTGCATTATGTGGACACTAGAGTTTAAAACAATAGATTTAAGCTATCAGAGTTACAATAATGAAATGAATCCCTTTCTTCACATAATTAGTTATCAGCACCACAAATACTGAGCCAGATATTCAGCTGGTGTAAACTGGCATTACTAGGGTCTGACCCGATGTGTCTTACCATAGTTACCATGACTGCACCACAGTATTTCTCATGCTCTGTTCAGCTCACAAGAAGTATAAATTACCTATTGCTCCCAATGTCCACTTATATACAAATCAACGTGCATAATGATAAGAATAAAGTGTCAGTGTACATAGTCTGGACTTCTTTATAATATGCATGAGAAATCTCTTTGTATCATTCAAATAATGTACATCATGTCTCTAATTTACACAGTCTATAATAATGACTGCAGTGGTTTTGTAGCATAAATTACTAAATAATAGTAATATGGTATCAAATAATTGTAATACAAAGAATGAAAAGTGTTTATAACTCATCCCTTAGATCCAACCCCTTCAAAATTCTGAAACAGTTAACTGTCTATATCCAGTGGGGCACTGTAGCAATGAAATAGTTCATATCATTCTTTATCTCAAACAATGCTTTAAACAAGGAAATGCTCTGTCACACTTTGGTTGATCAAACAGTATCCTAATAAATGACCTGGAGTGTTTGTTTTATTTCAATCACAACATGAGTTAAAAATAAGTATGTTTAATTCAGAAAGCAAACAGCACTCATTTAAAGGCTGGTAATCTTTCAAAATAAGGAGAGACAGAACTCAGAAACTCATTAGCCAGTTAAGAAATATTACTTTTTCATTGAAGCATAGCTCAGAGTTTGGAACTAATAAATTAGTAAAGAATTTTCATCATACAAACAGGTTGTTGCAAGGACCTATGGGAAAGTAATTTGCATACACCTTGCTATACATTCTTTCTGCATCTTGATTGAGGCAAAAGTTTCCTATGGTGAACACACTTAGTGCACAATTTCTGAGCTGGTTCTTTGGAATTCAGCGTGTGAAATAAGATGTGTTAAACAACATTATGGTCCTAATGCTCACAATATATCTATTAACACAAAACACAGAGGCAAGTTAAATAACAGTGTTGCTTTATGCACAGTGTATGTGGACTTCACAGTTCCAGCTACACAGGAGAGTCAATTTTTAGATGTTTAATAACAAAGACAGCAAATCTACCAGAAAGCTAGTACACAGTTGAAAACCCTGTATCAAATGCTCTTTCCCTCCATCTGCATAGTTAAAGTCAATAAATCACATAACATCTGTAATAATAATCCTGTCAGTAGTGTTTGTTTGCTAAAAGTATACTGTACCATTATGGTGAGGGTTCTGGGTCTGCTCATTTCCTCATCACTATCCAGTGGCAGAATTTCATGTGATAATTCCTCTTGTCGTCGTCTACAAATATGTGGACAGTTCCTCTGTACCACAGAACGAAAGGCTTGAAGCAAAACAATGCTGGCAGCACAACCCATATCTGCATCCTGAAGCCTACAAAATAACTTCTATGTTTATGCTATGTTTGAAAAACAGTGGCTCCTTGTCCCTGAAAACAGCCTACAATGCAGCTGCAGCCAGCTAGCTCTCCAATCGCTTCCTTGAATTCTGATCATCTGATCACAGCCAAATAGCTTGGATGCAGATATAGGAAAGATTTGATCTGATCCACTGAAACTAAACACATGCATGTAGCATTAAGATATTTTTCTCTCTGTGTGATTCTGAATTCATGTCAGAACATTTGCTTCCTGTCTTTTACAATAATCCTCCTCTGATTCCAATTTAATGGAACTGAAAGCATTAAAATTCCCAGTTCAAATAAACCAGCTGTTTCTTAAAAATTGACAGGGTCAGTTTAAATGCCTGGCAACAGTAACATGGAGGAAAATAAGTAATGGCAACAAATCAGTAAACTTAGCACTGACAGTCAGACAGACAGATTTCTGAAATATTACATTTAGGGTGTTTTTCCCGAGAAAATAAACTGGTTGTGGCTCTCTAAAAGAGCTGAGCTGCAATTTTTACATTTAGTCATTTTCTGAACATAGTGAGCTTCCTTGAGTTGGAAAACATAATAAGAAATAATACATGCAAAAATATGGACTGTTTCACTCAGTTCATGTTAAAATATCAGTGTCTCAATGAGAAACGTCAGTGTTCAGCCCTGAAATGCCTCTCAATAATATAGTTGTTGTGTGTTCCCACACATGCAGTTGTTCTGCAGACTAATACATTTTTACATTTACATAGGCGGCTTGTGTGAAGAAGGATCTTTGCTAATGAAGTCTTACCATGAAGTGAAAGCAGTTACCTTTGTTAGGAGGTCAGCTGTAAAACGTTTCAATATTTTATCAATAAGAAGTCTGGCAAAGAAAAGAAGCTGTAGGCTGTCAGCAGTTAACAACTTGCCTTCTGATTCCTGCAAGACAAGCCTTTCAGAAAGCAGTAAAAGCCATGCTTAGAAATCATATGATCAATTTGGAAACATATCAATGTCTAATGGTATATAGTGTAAGGTAATAGTACTTCAGAGGAAGTTAGTACTAAAAATATCTAGCAGAAAATGGATTTCTCTTAAAATGAGAACTAGGAATTTCCAAATAGGATTTCCAATGCAGCAGCTTTCCCTTAAACTAATATGTATCAAAAATACAATCATATTACATAAAAGGGGAGCTGGGCCTATTGAAGGCAATGAGAGTTTTGCCAGTGATTTGCATGGGGCCAGGAGCAGGCCCATAGTTTTCTGTTCATATGATCTTTGGAAACACTGTTTCTTTAAACATAAAATGGGAATAGCATCCACACTGTTCCATGGGACCATTTTGGGCTGGGTTTGATTAGGCTCTTTCATTGCCCAGTAATCTGTCAAAAGACAGCATAGTTTTAATTAAAGCATTTTCCAGAGAAGTGAAATGTGTTCTTTAAAAGCATTGAACTCGTTGCCAGTATTTCTTGTCTCTACCTCTTTGGAATAAAGCATTTTGAGTGCTTATGGAAAAAAGCTAATAACACTGGCAGGCTCTCCACAACTCGCTGCTTTGTCAATGCACCTCAGTCCTAACATAAAACAATCCCAGCTCTTTTACTTCCAGCTCTCTCATTGGGCACAGATGCTCAGTCTTACATAGAAAACACTATCTTCATATGTAAATGTCCACACTAAAGAGGGGACACCATGTCATCCATAGGTTTATTACGCTACATTTCTATCACTATTCTATAGGTTTATTAGTTTAACTTTTCTAATGTGATTACAACAGCCCAGTGGCACAGCTGTGTAATTTCTGTACTAAAGCAGTAATCTCATCTGTTTTCGGTGGTATTGTTTATCTTTTTACCAATCCCCGTTTTGCTCCAATCTTGGACATGACACTTGGCAAGTGTGAGACTAACTCTAATTGCAACAGCACCAATCTGGGTCTGGTTTATTTCCTGCACGGCTTTTGTACTGGCTGTTATGGTGTTTGTAGTACTCCTTTGGGGCTGCTAATAGCTCTCTTGTGCTCTTGGATGGTAATTTCTTTTGCTCATTCACTATTCAGTTGTGAGGGCTGAAAGGGATTTTTATGAAGTTTAGTTTCCATGATAACGCAGAGTTCAATTCTGAGACCCATACTCACACTGACTAGTACCTCAGAGCTTCATATAGAGCCCAATGAAATCAAAGACCTCCATTTATTTCAACTTTGCATCAGGCCCATCTTCTACAAGAGGTCCCATGACTTCAGTAGGCTTACTTGTGAAGGACAGTATTATTCCATATGCGGTATGAGTGTAGAAACTCAACCTTTTGTTTTCCACTTTTAAGCAATGAAAAAATAACAATGTCATCTCAAAAGACAGAACTCACTAAGCCGAATGCCTTGAAACTGGATTCAAGCAAAATGACTTTGTTTCAAGGAAATTTTGCTAAAGCATGACTGACCCAAGGAAAGGAATCCTCAAATCCAGTACCACAATTACTGTGCACACAAATACACCACAGCCATCAAAATAAGACAATCCTTTAAGTATCTTTTAAATGTATATTACATCTATTAACAGAGTTATCTCATCTTGTTAAAGGCAATAGCAAAACTTCTATCATGATCAGTGGTGCAGCATATGGCATTATCCTATGGTGACTACTGCTTTGCTACATAAGCTGAAATCAATGGGGACATCTGATGATTAAGTTTCTGCTCAGTGTGAAGGTATCATTGCTCATTTAAGAGGCAATTGTTCAGAACTGCTGCTCTTACTGAGTCTGAGATAGGCAAGCAGAGTTAAAAGACACCTGTATTCCTGCATTGTATCAAAGACCTGATTCTGACAAACACAGAGCACTGTCAAATCCTGCCAACGTCATGATCAGGCCACCAAAACCAACTGGAGAGAAGGGGTCACAGTACCTCCAGGCTACCATGGTCCTGGAAAGTGGCTGTAAGCAGTTCTCAATGACTAATTACATACTTTATTGCATTGTTTTTAATAGTTTTAATAAAATAAAGGCTATTTGGATTAAAATTGTACCATTTGAGACTTCGGGTGTGTTTTTACCATAAATGGGTGACCTCTTTTGTCTTTCTCTGACCAAACCAAGATTTTTTCAGATTCTTTACTGTGACACTTCACTAGGTCAGCTTATACAACTTACTCAGAATGTCTTTATCATCCACCTTCTTACTGTCAACATTGTCATTTCTGAGAACTACACTTGTGGAATAGTTTTCATATGGGAACTCCCTGTCTTCTCTGTGTGCACACCCCTCATCATTCATGTTTGCATTGGCCTTTGTGGAAATATTGTTCACTTTGAAATTATTTCATGTCCTAGACAAGCACTCTTAATAGCAGAAATAAAGGATGGCCCCGAAGTTAAGTACATAAGAACGGCCATACTGGGTCATACCAAAGATCCATCTAGCCCAGTATTCTGTCTGCTGACAGTAGCCAATAGCAGATGCCCCAGAGGACATCCTGGGTTCATATTTTTTCAGGCTCAAACTACAAGAATTTTAAGATGATAATACAGAATTTAACTGACAATGATTTGCTCACTTCTAAATATAGATGTAGGTCTTCTCCACAATATCAGACAATATGAAGTGCAATCAACTTTAAGTCTTCAGTGATGTATATATCTATTCCTCTTACTTTGTTTATTCATGATTCGGATACAATATGTATCCGGTTCTCAGTAATTTGACAACTGGGCAAATTTACACACAATGGCTACTTCTAGACTGGCATGATTTTCTGCAAATGCTTTTAACGGAAAAGTTTTCCGTTAAAAGCATTTGCGGAAAAGAGCGTCTAGATTGGCACGGACGCTTTTCCGCAAAAGCACTTTTTGCGGAAAAGCGTCCGTGCCAATCTAGACGCGCTTTTGCACAAAAAAGCCTTGATCGCCATTTTCACGATCAGGGCTTTTTTGCGCAAAACAAATCTGAGCTGTCTATACTGGCCCTTTTGCGCAAATGGGAGCAGCATAGTATTTCCGCAAGAAGCACTGATTTCAGACAGTAGGAAGTCCGTGTTCTTGAGGAAATTCAAGCGGCCAGTGTAGACAGCTGGCAAGTTTTTCTGCAAAAGCGTCTGCTTTTGCAGAAAATTTGCCAGTCTAGACACAGCCCATATGATGAACTTCTTAGAGACCACGCTTCCCATTCAGTTGCATAGGCTCTAGCCAAACTCGTGTTGACTTCTGTCCAAATCAAGACGGCAGTATTTGACCCATCTCCAGTAAGTATAGTCAATGCCTAAATTCAGACAATACCTTCACAGTAAAAAGATCATGCGCCTTGAGGAAGGAAATGACAATGAAGTGAGGTTTACAGTAGGGTGAGGCATGAAATAGTAAGCTAATACCAAAAGATCGTTGATAAGAATACATGCAGTTAAGATCCACAGGATGTGGATTTATACACTTAGCTACTTGCTTTGTATACAATAGACGGTGAAGCATTTGTGTTGGCTGCTTCGAACTGAAGTTCATTAATCTCCTTCAACAGGGTATAAGAAGAGACTAGCTGTAAGATGCTGTCAGAACACCAATCAGAGTTCTTAAGTTCACAACACAGTCCCACAGAACAGAAAGCAAAGTTGATAGTATTGCCATATGTGTCCTTCCCAAAAGGCAGCATTACAAACTGCTTCACACCTAAGGGCAGGAGTGAAGAAGAACAAAGTTTTAAACTTTACATATGCTTGTTGCAATCAGCAACTCCCATGCAGCAAGACAACCAGGAAAGTGAGGTAGGACTATAAAAAGAGAAGCTGAAATACTTCAGACAAACCCTCTGTTTGCACTGTCATACAGGATAGTAATAATGGTAATTCTAGTAATTGTCCAAAATACCCACTAGTACTTCTGAGTTAAAAATAAATAATATTCAGCCAATTACATGGAACATCTCATCTGTAAAGCACTTCACTAACATTGACTACTTAATCACCCCAGCACATGTTAGGTAACTAAATATCATCCCGATAACTAAAATGATCAGTCATCATCCAAACAATACAATTAAAGTTATTAACGTATTTTTGATAAAGCAATAAATCCAGTGGCGTGAGAACATTCCCTAGTACCTGTCCATCCCCACCCGTTGCTGAGACCCAGAGCAAAGCCCCAGCATGCGGGGCCAGCATCTGGGACTCTGAGCTACTGCCCCACACGTCAGGGGCTCTAACCAGGACCACAGTACATGGGATTGGCAGTAGAGCTTCCAGCATGCAGGGTGGCAGCCAAGGACCCAGAGTGTGGGGCCAGCAGCATAGACCCCCAGGGACTAGACTAAGAGCCTGGGCTTGCTGCTGCATCCTCCATACCCCTAGTTCCTATGCCTATGCCTATACCAAGGTTTATGACAATCTAATGGCTCTCTCACCCCAGGCGGTGTGGAGAGGCAGCAAATGCTATTCCATCTCTAGCTGCAACAGAAGCCATTGGGGGATGAAGGCATTATCTAGGTACTGATATGATTCCCATTGCCACAGTATTTGAGCGCCTCACAATCTTTAATTCATTTATCCGCACTACAACCCTATGCATTAAGGAAGTACCATACTATGATTACCATTGTACAAATAAGGGACTAAAGCACAGAGCACATCGGGGGGAAACCAGGAATCAAACCCAAATCTTTCAAGTCTTAAACTAATACCCTAACAAGTGTACTAACCTACCTGCAGCACCTCCAAATCCTAGACTGAGGGTGTATTTGGGCGAGGCAGGAGAAAACAGGATGAATTCACCTTGATAGGAAATTATCCAATTAAGAAAATGTTTCTGAAAATAAAACACTGATCTTTAATTTCTAAAACCTCTGATTGGGGTAGCTAAGGAATGCTGAAAAATTGTGAGTATTGGGTTGCACAAGTGTCTGGATTTTGCTGTTTGTTTTCAATGGGGCTTGTGGAGGAGAATAGAATACTACCACATGAGTAAAAATGAAACAATCTGGTATAAAGGACATGTATTCAAAGTAAAAATCACAAATAATGGGTTTCAGACAGTCAAAAGACTGAATCATAGAATGTGTGTTGAATATTGAGCAAATCTGTAAAAAAAAATCAAAGTCCATTTCACATAAATCTCAGACAAAAAACCCCACTCCAATTCACTATGAAGAAACGGGTCAACGGTAGTCTGAGACAGCTTTAATAAAAAATACTAGATGTGAATATCTCAATTCTTTGGCTACTATGCAGATGTATGCACAGGAAATTGTCTTGTTCAACAAATCTGGAATCCAAATTGATATGTAATTATATTATAAGAACCCTCATTGTTAAAAAGTATGTATTCTTCTGTCATGACAAAAACAAGTGTTTAGTTCTTCCTATTCTAATGTTTTTACATCATTCTCATCACTGTAATCTCTGAGCATCTTCCAGTAATGCTTTTAGAATTACAATGCTCTTTGCCCAGTATCCTAGATATATCACTACCATCCGTGCACCCCTGTGAAAACAAAGGTACGGACAGGTCTCTTCATCCTTTATTCTTGGACAGTTTGTTCCTCCTGGCAAAAGCAATTTTCCTCACATTTGTCAAAGGCCCTTGTCTCCAGGATGGCATTTTAAGAGTTTTGAGGTACCCAATTACCAAAAAACAAAACAAACAAACAAAAACAGGACAATCTCCTCAAAGTGAAAAAATCTCTCTTCATTCTTGGACACGTCAAACAAAGAATAGTGGAATACTACCCTCTCCTGCCCTTAAAGTCCTCTGGAGCGTGCTGCCCATGGCTCCAGCAGTGATTTAGGGAGACTGGGGTTCTGGGCTCATGCGTATGAGGTGCATGCTGATTGCACACAACACTGTGAGAATCGTGCACTCCCTCTGATTTTATTATGTTACTTTTGCTAGCAATTTAATTTGCCCCTAATAACGCATCACTAGTCAAGCTTATACGTTAACTAGCTCTACTCTAAATACACTGATCTTCACTATATATTCCTTGGCAAAATCCAGATAACATCTGTTTACTTCATTAAGTTGCCGAGATGCTCTCTGTGCAAAACATAATTCACTTTATTGAAATTTATATTGTGTTTATGCTGCATTAAGTTTTCTTCCAATTAATATTTATTACCCTATAATCAAATTACAATCATCTAAGAATTTATTAACTAGACAATTAATAAGATGCTGAATAACATGAAATCATGTAATTTCCAACCTACTTACCCTAAGAAATATTTAGGATGCTGTATACCTAGGACATTGCATATCCTAAGATGACATATCATCCAGTAAACAGTTAAATGAGGGACTGAAGAAAGTTAACATATGGCACCCTCTAGAGAGTACTACTTGAAAGACAGATATGTCATCAAACCCTTAGCCATGATGACTGGATATCGTAGCAACATAGTTTATGTCATCCATAATGCTTCTGAGTTTTTTTTAAGAAAGAAACAGGAGTGTAAGATTCAAAACCTGAAGCCCTAAGTCTGTTTCCCCCCCCATAACTACTATTGAATTGAATGGAAGTACAGCCTGAGTAAGGAATACAGGAATAGGTCTATAAAGTCTGAAGTGAATCAGTGAAAGAACAGAGGCTGAAACAGCTCAAATCTATCTATCTATCTATGCAGTGGCAAGTACAGCTAGAAATGAGGAAGTGATAATCTGAAGGCTGCATAAACAGTTTGTCACTGAACATAGTGCAGAGCTACCACACAGTCTTCGCAATGTCAGCTAGTATCTTTTCCAGAAACACCCTGACTCAGGCTTTGCACTGGCCTGTGCTGGGGCCAGAACAGAACCAACCGAGATGCACAGGGAGTTGAGAAATGCAAAGAGGCACTGATATGGGTCAAATAAGCAGTATGTGCATTGGTTTTAACTCTTTTCCTGCCTAGGGTTGCCAGGTAGACCCTGCCAAAAAAACAGACACACGTGATCGTGGGCGGGGGGGGGGGGGCGGGAAGAAGAGCTGGGTGGGGGGGAGTGTCCGGGGGCCGTGGGGCTGGCCGGGAGGAAGGGGGGAGCTGGGAAGCAGAGCTGGTGGATGGGCGTGGGGCTGGATGGGAGAAGGGGGGGCCTGGAGGAATTGGGGAGTGAAGCAGACCTGGCGGGGAGGAGTGCAGCCACTGGCCGCAGCTGGAGTCCTTCGGGCCACGCCCCGGCAGGCACTCCCTTTAGTTGCGAGCAGAAGCTGGGCGGGGGCGGGGCTGGGAGCCACTCCCCCCGCCCAGCTTCTGCACACAGCCAGAGGCTCCCAGCTGGGAGGCGGGGCCGTGATTGGTGCTGGGAGCCTCTGGTCATGTGCAGAAGTCAGGCGGGGGGAGTGGCTGGGAGTCCCGGTCCCTGCCCCGCCCCACCTGGCTTTTGCATGCGACCACAGGGCTCCCAGCACCAATCGCGGCCCCAGTCTCACAGTTGCTCCCCTGCCCCCGCCAGGCTTCTGCCCGGTGCTCAGCCAGGAATTCAGAAAATACCGGACATTGCACGTGTCCTGTATTTTCTGAATTTTCTACCGGACAGAAGGAGCAAATACCGGACTGTCTAGTAGAAATCGGACACCTGGCAACCCTAAACTTGAGTGCCCGATATATATTTTTTCTTTTTTCACTTCTTTGTGATTTTCTTTTAAGTATTAATTTCCATAAAACTGTAGATAATGTTAAATAACACAAGCCAAATACACAGAGAAGGATGGGAACTTAACTTCATTCACAAGTTCAATTCTTATGCTAATGATGTGAACCAGGATAGAGGATGGCTGGCACACTATCTTCCATCTTTTAATGACTTAAACAACCAACCAAACAATGGAGATGCTAATGGTTCTTAACAGCCTCTTGTAACTATTTGCACTATCTACTTTGAAGAATCTCATGATACCATCTAGATGTTTCATCAGTCTTTAAGTGTTTCCTGACTCTTTGTGATAGAGATGCAGCAATGTTAGTCTGGGCTAGCTGAAACAAAAGACAGAACTATGGAGCACTTTAAAGACTAACAAGATGGTTTAGTAAGTGATGAGCTTTCGTGGGCCAGACCCACTTCCTCAGATCAATATGTGGAGGAAAAACGGCACAACCATATATACCAAAGTGATACAATCAAATAAATGAACACATGTGAAATTGACAAACCAAATTTTAGAACAGAGTGGGGGTGAGGAGGGGAAGGTTAGTGTCTGTGAGGTAATGACATAGGGGTGATGATAGGGGAAGCTATCTTTGTAATGGGTGAGTTAATTAGAGTCTTTGTTTAAACCCATACATAAAGTGTGAAATTTAAGCATGAATGACAATTCTGAAGCTTCTTGTTGAAGTCTGTTTTAAGGTCATTGAGGGAATGGTCAGTCTGGCTGAAATGGCAAGCAACAGCTTTCTCTCTGTGAGAGAGTCTTATGTCTGTTTTGTGTGCATTGATTCTTTGGCGAAGTGTCACCACTTCTTTGGCGAAGTGTAGGTATAATCCAGGGCAGTAATAGTGGAAGTTGAGCATGTTTGAGTAAAAAGTGGAAAGGGCTATATGATGGGGAGTGTTACTAACTCTGGCCCTGCAAGAGCTGAGTTAGGCTAGATGGGTCCAATCAGCTGATTAGGCTGCAGAGAAAGGAATTTTTGGCTGGCGGCAACTAATGACGATATGTTGAGTGCACCGTCTAGTTGTTTTTCTTTAGATCAGTTTCAGTTTCTGCAGACTGAGGATGCGGACAAGGTGCTTGGAGGAATGTGACTGACCACATGCTTGCTCAACCCCTACCCTTTGTGCGTTATTAAATCAAGCTGGGAATGGATGACTAGTTGGGTCCAGGGGATTATTAATGCTTCTTTTAGATCTGGTATGGTGATAAAACCATTCCTTAAGAAGTTTTTCCTGGACCCATGCAATTTGAATTAACTATCGCACAGTTGCTAATATTTCCTTCTTGGGCAAGGTACTCGAGTGGGCAGTGGCATTGCAACTCCAAACTTTCTTGGAAGAAAAGAATGATTTCAGTCTGGCTTCAGGCCTGGTTTTGAAACACAAACTGCCTTGGTCACCCTGGTATATGACCTACTCTGGGAGGTAGACAGAGGGAGTGCATCCATGTTGATTCTCTTGGACCTCTCGGCAGCTTTCGATACCATCAACCATGGTATCCTTCTGGAGTGCCTGGCACAGTTGGGTATTGGAGGCACTGCTTTGTGGTAGTTCCGGTCTTACCTGTCGGGACACTTTCAGAAGGTGGAGCTAAGGGGCTGCTGCTCAGCCCCGTAGCGACTGTGCTAAAGGGTCCTGCAAGGTTTCATCTTGTCCCCTATGCTGTTTAACATCTACATGAAACTGCTGGGAGAGGTCGTAAGAAGATATTGGAAGTGTGGCGGCGACTGATCTGAACCAGTATTTGGAGGCAATGATGGACTGGATGAGGTCAAATAAGCTGAAGCTGAATCCAGATAAGACCGAGGTCCTATGGATCAGGAAGCCATCTGTCTGGGAATGTGATGTGTTACCTGTTCTGGATGGGGGTAACACTCCCCTGAAAGAACAGGTAAGCAGCTTGGCAGTCCTCCTGGCCCTTTTTTAACATTTGAGAACCAGATTTCCTTGGTAGCCAGGAGTGCTTTTGGGCTTTGGCTGATCTGCTAGCTGCAACCCTTCCTGAATAAGAATGACCTGGCAATGGTGATTCATGCTTTTATCACAATCATACTGTACTACAGCAATGTGTTCTATGTGGAGCTGCCTTTGAAACGGCTTCAGAAACTTCAACTGGCCCAGAATGCAGCTGCTTGAGTTTTAACTAACGCTCATTAAACGGAGCACAATTTGCCGGTGCTCCGGCAGCTGCACTGGCTTCTGGTATGTTTCCAGGCACAGTTCAAGGTCCTGGTTATAATGTATAAAGCCCTAAATGGGTTGAGGCAGGGGTATTTGAAGGACCATCTTCTCCCATATGAACCTGCCTGGGGACTGAGGTTAGCTGGGGGCACTCTGCTCCGTGTTCCTGAACTTATGGAGATATGGTTGACATCTACACGAAGCAGGGCCTTCTTAGCCTTTGCCCCTAGGCTATGGACTTCTCTCCCCCAGGATATTCGCCTGGTGCCAACCCTGGCACTGTTTTAGGGCCAGGCTAAAGCCACACTTTTTACTTGTGCTTTTATTGGTGTTGGAGTTTGTGTATGTGTGTGTGTGTCCCACCTCTCAAGGTGTCTTAGCTGGTTTAATGCCCCGCCTTGGAGTCTTGCATTTTAATTTGTATATATAATAATTATATTGTGTTTTAAAATTTTTGTAAGCCTCCTTGAATATTTTAAATAGAGAAGTGGGGTAAAAATATGTTAAATAAATAAATAATAAATAATGAGAATCTCACCTATGTGGGACAGGTGTGGCTTGTGCAAGAGGCAGGAAACTGGAAGAAGTCTATAGTCACTTCCTGGAAGAAGTGTTTGAGGGCTGCAGAGAGGAGTTGCCTCAAGCTACTCTTTGGGAGAGAGAATGAAAAGACCAGCAAACTCAGAAGAGTGGAAAGACCAGGAGAAGTAGAAGCAGTGCAGGGAAAGAAAGCAAGGTGCAGGAAACAAATCTTGGATGCTGTGTATCCCTCAGCCAGACTTTGGAGTAGAAGGTTGGCCCGGATTCTCTCAGCAGCCACTGCAGGAGTAATATTGTAAAGCAGTGAAACAGAAGACTGCCTGAAACCACTGAACTGCAAGAACCTTGATACTCCACTCCCACCAAAGGGGAAGCCACAATAGTGACCTGGCCACGAAGCTGAAGTCACAGAGAGGATGCTGAGGTTCCTGGAGCAGGAGAGGGACTGCAGAGAAGAAAATGCTGGGTAAAGCTCTGCACAGATACAAAATTTAAAATCCACAATTATAGTCATTATCTTCAGGTTTGCAGGGCTCTACTGGGAACTGCACAGTGAAAGCAGCAGCACGTTGAGCCACACCTCTGGAGCTGTGTGGGCTGGGTGCTAGCTCCTGGGAGGTGCAGACCAACATGCTGCTGCTTTCATCGCTGCAGTTCCTTTTGCAGATACCGATTTATATCCACATCCACAGATTTGTATCCATGCAGATCTATACCAATAGGATGTAACCTCTGGAAGGAACATTGGTCTCATCAAGTTAATCACCAGAACTGCCAGGAGGTGGCACTGTCCAGCAGTAAGCAGGGCAAACTCTCACACTCAATGGAGAACGCAGGCAGAATAGTTACCTCTGATAAAAGTGATGAGTAGCAAAAGACTGTGCTTGACAGGACTTGCAAAACGAGGGACAGAGACACTGTAACGTAGGTGAACTCTGCTGCAATGGGCCATCATAAAGATCCCCGTAAAGAGGGCAGGAATGCAAATGCCCGTGGTACAGACTTCCTTTGCTGAGGAAAGTTGTCCCTTAAAACTAAAGCTGCTGCTTCCACAGATGGGGAGCCGAGAAGCAACAGGGGCTGGTCCATGCTATGTGGGGACACATATTAGAGAAGCAGAAGAGATTGTGGGAAGTCCAAGTATATTTACAAGACTGCATAGTGCAGGTCCCAAAGCAAAAGCAGCAGCTGCACAGAATTCTGCAGGAAAGAAGCAGGAGTCATTGTAAGGGCCAGGAAGGGCCAGTAAGGGTCGTGCTGCGGACCTAGAAGCCCAACCTTGCAGGTGCTCTAGCTGTGGGAGCAGTGGACACTCGAAGAGGGAGTGCCCCTATTTGAAAGTAAGCAAGGCATCTTACCAGGAGGCAAAGAAGTGAGGCGAGGGCCCAGAGAGCCTCACCACGTAAGTGATCATGTCAGAACAGGACCTGCTTTTAGTGTGGGGCAAGGGCAATATCAAAATGGGCTGCAGAGGAGAAACTGAGGGGGTGTGGCCTTTAGAAGGAACGTCAGCCTGACTGAGCTAATCCCTAGACCTAGAACATCCAGGGGGCAATACTGTCCAGCGGTGAGAAGAAAAAACCCACCACAGATTGTACACAAGATAAGACCCCAGCGGTGAGAAGAGAAACCCACCACAGATTGTACACAGGATAAGACCGGAGGTGAACAATTCAAAGATGCGAGTCACTACTGTAACCACCACCATGTGGATTTGAACCTGGGACCTCTGGAGCTTAGTGTAGGAGCCTCTACTGTTTTTGAGCTAAAAGCCAGCTGGCTCTCAGCCGAGGCTGTATAGGTCTCTTGCTCTTATCTGTTGCTGTAATTGGTCTAAGTGCCACTTCATTGGTCAGTGAACCACACTATGTGTCTGGGTTACACTATGGCCACCACTTAGAGGAGGCAACGACATCCTCTCAGGGACATTCTTTAAAGCCAACAATCACATGAAGGACATGCCAACCAAAACCAATACACTCCAGCAAAAGACCGGCACCCTTTATTTGTAAAGGCTCGTGAGCAGTTCCATGACAATGCTTGTAGAACACAGAGCCCAAAATATCCATGGAGTAATACTCTCCGGCAGATTCCCCACTAATGGAGAACAAAGGCACACATACACCACTTGAACATACATCTGCAGTATTCATCTAGCCATACCTAACTGCACCAGTCCCAAAGAATGTATCTGGTTTATATTTCTATACTGACTACTTTGTGCACACTACATTTTTTTATCTGCCCGCACAAAATATGACAGAACATTGTATATTAAACACATCACTTGTATAATCAAAAAAGATAAGTATTTCTTGCACCCTGAGGGGATTCAGGAAGGAAGACAAATAGAAAACAAAAGCCCCAAAGTTCCCAAGATCCATAAACCCATCATCTCTGGTATTGGCACGTTCACTACTGGTCTATCCAGCTATGTAGACTCTCTTCTCAAACCCTTCGCAACCAACACCCCCAGCTATCTCCGAGACACTACTGACTTCCTAAGGAAACTACAAAACATCGATAACCTCCCCAATAACACCATCCTTGCCACCATGGATGTAGAAGCTCTATATACCAACATCCCACATGAAGACGGATTACAAGCAATTAGAAACACTATCCCAGAGGACACAACTGCCAACCTGATAGCAGACCTATGTAACTTTGTTCTCACCCACAATTATTTCCAGTTTGAGAACAACTTATACCTCCAGATCAGCGGCACAGCCATGGGTACACGCATGGCCCCACAGTACGCTAACATCTTTATGGCTGACCTAGAACAACGTTTCCTCAACTCCAGTCCCCTTTCACCCCTTCTCTACCTACGGTACATCGATGACATCTTTATGATCTGGACGCATGTCCAAGAAACACTGGAGATATTCCACAGAGATTTCAACAACCTACACCCCACCATCAACCTCAGCCTGGACCATTCTACACGAGAGATCCACTTCCTGGACACCACAGTACAAATCAACAATGGAAAATTAGACACCACTCTCTACAGAAAACCCACCGACTCATACAGTTACCTACATGCTTCCAGCTCCCATCCAGAACACACCACACGATCCATCGTCTATAGCCAAGCCCTTCGATACAACCGCATCTGCTCTAATCCCACTGACAGAGACCAGAAGCTTCAGGATCTCTACCAAGCATTTATAAACCTCAACTACCCATCCAGAGAAATAAAAAAGCAAATTGAAAGAGCCAGACGAATACCTAGAAACCATCTACTTCAAGACAGACCCAAGAAAACCAACAATAGAACACCACTTGTCATCACCTTCAACCCCCAACTTAAACCTGTCCAACACATTATCAATAAATTACAGCCTATACTGGAACAGGATACCATACTCCAAGAGGCTCTGGGAGACAGACCCATAGTCTCCTATAGACAACCACCTAACCTCAAGATGATTCTTACCAACCACCACAGGACATACCACACTAATACCAACCCTGGTACCTTCCCTTGCAACAAACCCCGTTGCCAGCTTTGTCCACATATTCATTCTGCTGATACCATTATTGGACCTAACCAAGTGAGTTATAAGATCAAGAACACATATTCCTGCGCAGCCAGAAATATAATTTATGCTATCATGTGCCGAAAGTGTCCGTCTGCTATGTACATTAGACAAACATCTCAGACACTTCGCCAAAGGATTAATGCCCACAAAACAGATATCAGACAAGATCACAAAGAAAAACCAGTTTCTTGCCATTTTAACCAGAAAGGACACTCTCTCAATGACTTAATCACCTGCATTCTGCTACAAAGACCTTTTACATCTGCACTTGAAAGGGAATTCTCTGAACTGTCATTCATGTTAAAATTCGACACTCTCCGGGAAGGAATGAACAAATATGCAAACTATCTTACCCATTACCAAGATAGCTTCCCCAATTATCACCTCTAATACCATTAGCTCACAGACGTCCCACTCTCCCCACCTCTAATATCATCAATTCACAGACACTTACCTTCATTCCTCCCCCCCCCCCCCCCGCATCCTCCTCCTGTTCTGAAATGTGATTTGTCCTTTTCATATGTGTTCATTTTTTTTAATTGTATCCTTTGGTATATATGGTTGTGACTATTTTCTTCCACTATTTGATCTGAGGAAGTGGGTCTGGCCCACGAAAGCTCATCATCTAATAAACCATCTTGTTAGTCTTTAAAGTGCTACATTGTCCTGCATTTTGCTTCAGCTACCCCAGACTAACACGGCTACATTTCTATCACCAAAGTTCTTATACCCTGATGCACTTGTGCAACAGTACCACGCTACTTTGCATTTTGTGCCAGCATTTCCCCCCTAAAATAATGAGTATTGGACCAATGCAATGCCAGGTACATCTGCTAATGTCATATAAGGAAACAATGCACATGTTAATTTCTGAAACACAGTTTGAGAGTTATATTGCTTTGGAATGTACAAACACAGTAGCTCTCCACACTCAGCCCAGGGGAAATACAGCTCTGAAGTTGCCTTCCATCTAAACACCATATTTTCCTGGGCACCTTCCTTATTTATAAAACAATGAACTGGTTCAGGGAAATATACATGCCTTGGAATCTTATAGGGAATTTAAAAAGGTGCTTTAGGTCAAATGCATTCCCATACAAGCTAGCAGAAGACAACAAAAGCTGTACTGCACAGAAGGGAACAGCATAGAGCTAATAAGTCATTGTGGCAGGCTTCATTCACAATTACGTTTGTTTAGCTAAAGACATTTGGAAATGAAGCGCTTGATTGTGCAGCCAGTAAACTCAACAGCAAAGACTGTGTGAAACAAGGACACTGCATGGTAGAAATTCCAGAGGAATGGGAGAATAGCACCAAAAACAGGTGAAAGCAGAGGAGATGGGTCTAAGTTCCTCCACAGAAGGTTTTGTTCTGTCCTGTTCCTTTTTCATTAGGCTCTCAGAGTTGTGACAATTTTCCATAATCAAACATGGATTACAATGGCTTTTCAATTAATTATTTAACTACACTGACCTATGGCTATTCCCCACTTAATGTCTATTTTTTTAAACAATCCGTTCTGCTGGCACCATTTTCTTCTGGCTGTATCATTGTGTGCCTATTAAGATTGTAGACTATGTGGGGCATTAAATACAAGTCTTCATGGTTCAAAAAAGATAACTAGAGAGGTCAAAGATCTATTTATCTGATGAATTTATGATCCTTCCTGTATCATGCGATCAGAAGTTTATGTCTCAACCTGAAAGTCTTAAATTTACAGGGAGAGAAAACCCCCAAGGAGGCTGTACTACTGAGTGGATAAAAAGAGAAACTAACACTCTTCCCCTTTTGCAGTGGGCTCTCTGCATAAGAACATACAAAGAGAAATGAAATAGGTTTCTAGTTTGTTTCAGTGGAAGGCAGAAAATGATTAAAATGGGGAACTGACTAATCTTCCTCAGACTTTGTGTTAGGTTCCATATGAAAAAAGCTTCACCTAGAAGCAAAATGAACAATCTCAGCCAAATGTTCAGTGTAAGCTTTCACAGTATGAAAACAGGAAAAGGAGGCTCAAAAATGAGGGAAAAACTAAAGTAAAGCTGGTGGAAAACATAGCAATGTCATGAGTTAGTTGGCACCATGACACAAATATGGCACCATTTTCATGATGCAACAGAGGTGACACTATGAGACAAGATTTCATTTGTGGCCTGGCTTTTTAATTTAGGGTACGTCTACACTTCACAGCTATTTCAGGATACCAGATATATCCCGAAATAGCTACCCCGCATCTAAACAAGCTGCCTGTTATTTCGAAATATTTTTCAAAATAATGGGCATGCTATTTCACCATCCCAGTAAACCTTGTTGCACAAGAGATAATGGAGAGCTCGAAATGGGATTTTATTTTGAAATTTGGCACTGTGTAGATACACCAAATTCCAAATTTCAAAATAGTTTCAAAATAAGATACTCAATTTGCATAGTGCAAATTGAGTATCTTATTTCAAGTTTAGGGTAGATGCACCCTCAGAGGAGTTCTCTGCTCTGCTGATCCTCAGCTGGTTTATTGCTCCTTTGGCTTAACTTAAACCAGACTGGCCACAGTATCAGGAAATTATACTAAGTATTGATGCTCCTGCACCACACTCAACCCCATGTTGAGTGGAACTCAGATACAGGAGACATTCTGTGCCATTATCTAAGGATCCCACAAGGGAGCTGCAGTTTACTCATATGATCAATGCAGTACTATGTATTTCTTTCTTTCTTTCTTTCTTTTTTTTGGTATCCTTTTAAAACTAGGAGCAAGACTATGTAACTCTTACTAAAGGACAATGCCCAAGGACTCCAAAGGGAATCAGGATCAGTTCTTAATTATTGTAAAGACTTAATTATTAATAAATTACCTGAAAATACATTAAAAAACACAGGGTTAAATTGTGTCTATCCCAGTCAGAGTGCGCAGGGGGAATAGGCAGAAACAAACCTTCCCCCAAGGCTGACATGTTTATTTCATAAGGATCAAGGCACTAACCGTGCAAAGGAATCTGTCTCTTGCACTCACCTGGAATCCCAATAAAATAAATGTAATTTGCCCAAGACAGCTCTTTTCCAGAACTGGATTCCTGAGAATCTATTGCAGGTAGCAAAGCAACCTGCGTGGAAGCACAAGGCTGTCCATTAACTTCAATGCACTTTGGATCAGACCAGAGTGGTCTAGTGTGTCTAAGGGTACGTCTAAACAGAAGGACTAAAGTCAAATTAAGTTACACAACTTCAGCTACGTCAATTGCCTAGTTTATGTCAAAATGACTTAACTGGGCTTTAGGCACTGTCTACACAGCAGGAAGTCAAAGGAAGAGCTCTCTTCCTTCAATTTCTCTTATGCCTTGAGCAATGAGGGTAACAGGAGTCCGGTTCTCAGCTCGACATTATTTCGAAATAAAAGCTTGTAGTGTAGATGTACACTATGTTATTTCAGAATAATGTCAGTTATTCCGAAATTAGGCTGCTGTGTAGATGTACCCTAAATAAGCCAGCCCTGTGCCTTCTGCATTAGGCAGTGGAGCTGGATTGTACAGAGGAACATCCAGATTGTGCCCTAACACAGAATGACAAAAAGGCCCACACTTCCCCAATGCAATATTGTGCCTCTTTTAAGAATAATACATCTGGAAGCCGCTACTAGTATTCAGTTCTTCTGCTATGTCTCAGCCTAACTAAAAAAAGTTCTTTAAAACCACAATTTTGCCCTAAAACACATATGTCAAGAAAATATCTTGGACTTTTTAGATGTGATCTTGGTAGGCTCTTTTGGCAGCCCAGAATGTTCTTGCAGAATCAACTGTTTAAATTCTAATGAGCCATCTTGTGGTGTTCTGCACTCTGGACAGCTTTTTCTCTTTTTCGTTCAGAATGTGTTTTCAATTTACATGTCGCCCCTTCTGGATTTCACTCATGATTTCTTCTACTTGGTCTCTATGAGGAGGAGGGGAAGTTTCTAAAAAGGAAAACTAATGAACCTGCCTTGGTGATGGCAAATAACATTCACATCCAGAAGGCTCTCTTCAAATGAATGCAGTTAACGAAAAACAACTCAAAGTGGGTATAAATTGTTTGGTCGGCATTCGTCAAGTTGGAACAGTGTTTCTAAAAACACAGGTCTTCTGATTGGTACTTCGAGTATCACGTGTGTTTTATTACTTGAAAGATTAATGCTGTTCCTTAAATTAGATGCAAATGTGGGTAGTAACTACATCAGCTAAATACATTAAATACAAGTTCCATTTTCAATGAAATGTCTAGTTGGCACACTTCTTTTTAATTTTTAACCTCCTTTAATCATCACTGTGCTATTTTCTTTTATTTGACTGGATTTAAAAATCATAGCCTTATGGAAAAGTTCTATAAAATATAGTGGAGAGTTGCCAACTTTTTTTAACATTTCAGAACAATCCTATAGGATTTAAAAACTCTTCTCCATAGAATCCTACAACTTGATCTAAACATTATAGAAATAATATTTTCTATTATGTTCTGAAGAGTTTCAGAGGAAATTATATAGAACCCTAAAACTTTAAAAATACCCAGATATCATTTTCATCTCCCTTTAGTTCTGCAGGTCTTTCCACAAGAGAAGGAAAATGGGGAACAAAACAATCAAAAAGTTCTTTTCAAGAAATCCTAATTACTTACACATGTGAATGTACTAACTAATTTAAGGCAAGCAATTAGTTCTTTAATTGTGCTGACCATGCAATTACTTTTTTTAAACAGATGACCAAGGCGCTTAGACCACCCCAGTTGTTTTTCTGCAGTCATTTAGGCTTTCAGTAGACTTAAGTTCTTTAGTGCCACTTGCTGAAAGTGGAAAAGTACATCTCCTTGACTAACTTGTTTAATTATTGCAGGTTGTCACTCCTTCAACTCAGACCCAGCGCAGAGACTTCAGCCCATAGTTTTGGTTAGGAAATAAGCCCTCATCATCTGTACTCTTGGATTTTTTTACCAGAAATTTTTTGACCCTTCCTTTCTCTTGAACACAATTTTTTTCTCTAAGACAGGAATATATTTTATTTCTACATGTGTTAAGATCAGATAATATGTACAATGCAAGGACAGTGATTGATGTTGGGTGCCAGGTTATTCACTGAAGCAGACTTAGTGCTCTCATTAATTAGAAGAAATCTGTCACATGTTAATGATCCTTATCACTTGACTTAGAATGTTAGGATGACTTCATAATATCTCAAAGAGAAGCAGCTAAACAATACAGCTCACATACTGTATATACTGGCATTTAATCTTTTGTCAAGCTGTATAGTAAATTAGGAGCAGCTTGGATAGCTTTAAATGAATGAATGCAGACACAGGGAATATATGGATACCTTTATTCTTACTCCTTAAGTAGTAGCACTGACATTAGTAGGGTTTCTCATGCTATACAATATTATTTGGTATCACAGTCTGGCCCATACTGATTATGAAAATGTGGCGTTATTATCCTTGGCTTGAGTCAAGAGTAGCAAAGGCAAGTATTGTGGCATAGTAGCTTTAGAAAAACGCAGCTCAATATTGGATACTGCTGCTATTCCATTCCTGTCAGAGAAGCTGCAAATTATAGCAAATTTTGCAGAATATTATGGTCATTCTAAGATGTACAAAAATGAAACAGGAAAGTCATTATGTTAGCTAAGTTACACTAAAAGCCAGACTTTG